>NC_141700.1:133137038-134404538 GCF_964263255.1 Lissotriton vulgaris | reverse complement strand
CATCAGTATATTCAGGACACAGAAGTCCTGCCCCTGGAGACGCAGGTATTAGTTTTGAACTGGCGAGCCAGCCCCTACAATGGGAGGAGTCCAATAGCACGGATCGCTCAATCCCCAAACCCTGGCAGATTCTGTGGGCCCAATTCAGCCTCGGAGTTAAGTGACTTCGCCACTTTGTCTTCTAGGTGGCTGCTCTCTCGAGGCATCTAAAGATAGCTCCATTGAGCAGTTCAGCTCATTTCCTCCTAGCCAGAGATCAAGCCTAAAGCTCTGTCCTTGGGGTTGCTGCTGTCAGTCACCAGCAGCCTTAAAGGAGAACCTGCTCAGCTGAAACACACAAGAGCACTGCACTGAGTGTATTGATGCTTCCAGAGGCCCCCACTAGAGAGAGTAAGAGCTCAAAGACAATGTGAAGGTGGATTATTCCTAAACCCTGGGCATTACCTGGGAAGCTTGCATTCCTGCTCAAGAATCAGCTTTGTTAATGGGGACTCCCTTCACTTTTAGACGACCTGGTACCTTGTAACCTCCAAGAGCCCTCGCCTCACCCACGGGCACCAGTAGAAGGTTCCGAGACATGCCATACAAATCACGCTGAATCTGCTGGGGCATGACCAGGTCCAGCAACTAACCTGTGCTGTGCCAATACAGAATCAGTGGCGGAATTACACATCCCGCTCTAGATAGTCAGGAGTAGACCATGATTTTACTCGTGTGAAACAGGCCGTTTGTATGGATGGTGCCCATATATCCTGGAGAACAGGGTTCTCCACTTTTAAGGCTTGCTCATGAGTGGATGTCTTGGAATGCTATTTTAGCCCGAATTGTCTTCCTACTTCCTTCTTGCTGTGATTTGCACCTACACTCAGGGGGTGGTTTCCAAAGGCACTCCTAATGGGGTCATTTAGGAGATGGCCCTTGGGCTGCTCTTTAGGCCTTGTAGAAGAGCTAGATGTGGAATGCTATTTCTAAAGCAGACTATGGTCATGCCTTTCCGGCTGTGATGCAAAACATCAGTACTATACTTAAACCACAAGGGATGTTGGCAGATGCCATCCATCTTTACAATGAACCTCGGGTTGAAGCATGGCTACATGTTGAAAAGGAGAGCATTAGGCACGGGAACAGGCACACGATAATCTCCACAGTGACACCGGTACCAACACCATCAGCTTCTAAAGTTTACATATACAATCATTCTGGGTAGACAGTGGAGAGGTCAAAAAAGCATCACAAACTGGGCAAGAGTGGCATAAAGGGACTAGGGCAGCACTCGACCTGGGACATTAAGAGGACCCAGAGGGCATATGTGTGGTGGATAATTACAAGAAGCTTTGGGCGGGAAAAAAAGGACAAATTGGTTGTAAATGTCACATCTATGAAACGAAGAAATAAACTTCCTACTATTGCCAATCTTCATTCCAGAATGTACTCACACACAGAGATGGGAACTCATTCTTCACTAGACATTTCAACTGGGCCTGGTCGAGTTCGCCACACTTGCCATCTGCTCCAGAGTATTTTTTGAAGGTCTGGAGCATGTATGTACAGTGCTGTTCCAGGAGCATTATAAGGGGTGCTTCGATCTGTAAAGAAAGTAATAATCGCAGTCAGAGTTTAGGATTTAAAATGGCAAAGGGAGTCTTTATCAAGCAGTAGTGACCCTCTGACCAATAAGTAAGAACTCCCTACAGTCCCCTCCCAAGGGATCACTCTATAACTCCTCTAGATGACTGGTGCACTCCAGTTAGGCCTGGCCTGGGCACAATATGTAATTACTTCAGTGAAATTGACATATTGCGTGTTATGTTAAATTTCATTACGTTTTGCTGGAAGGAGACTCGCAGGGTTTTCCGCATGACCAAGTTTACTTTCTGGATCTTACAGGACTTGTTCGTTTAAAAATTCAAGCAAGAGACAGACAATCCTCTTTTTAATTAAAACCATTATTTAGCAAATTTTGCATAGGGAAATTATAGCAAAAATAACGTTATGCAGTTTCACTTTCCTAGTGTGAAGGACAGCTTCTGCCTACGTGTATTTGTCAGTGTCCAGCACAGTTCTTTTATTTTGATTCCTGTATGATTTGGTTCTTCGTGTGGGCTTCAGTAGCGGCCCGTCCATTAGGGCAAAGGGCCCCCCCCCACATACCTTTTTTGCAGATATGAAGAGTGTCTGTCAGTCTGAGCAAAGGTCAGTCTGACAGACATTCTTCATGTCAGGTTAGGCAGCCAGGCACTGTACATGGGGTAAATGGGCAGGCGTCTGGCTGCCTGGGCTGGACTTTGCCGGGCCAAAGATTTCACAGCCCTGTGCGCGTGACCTCCTCAGTATTGTTATGTTAAGGATTTGGGGGTCCCTGGGCAAGAGATAATTTAGGGGCTCCTATAGGCACAAAAACAGTTGAAATACCTGTGTCTTAAAGTGTCTATGAACTGCCTCAACCCGGCAAAGCGCTTTGAGGTCCCCCCCCCATGACGAGGAGGTGCGTCACAGATATACTCTGACCTGGGCGGTTTATCTTTAAGCTCTGAGGTGCCCAGGACCGACTGTCGATCAGTGACACCTCATCACAGAATTGGGTGCGGTGAGCAGTCTTGTTGACCCCATCCCACTCTGTGACGAGTAAGGGACTGCTGCCTTATCTCATTGGCTGACCCATAACAAGGTCAGTTAATGATGAGACGGCAGTCCTAATTCTCCATGACCCACCAAGCGTTCCCTCTCACGACCTGAGATCACCAATCTCGGCAAGTTTGTTTTTAAATTGTTCGGTGCATGCATTTATGTGTTTGTGTGTGTGTGTGTGTGTGTACTTGCTGTGAATGGGTGTGTGCATGAGTATGTGCTTGTGAGCACTGGATGTATGTATGTTTGCTTATGAATGGATGGGCTTGAGTGAGTGTGCATGTAGGTGGGTGAGCCTGAATATGTGTGTGCATGTGTGGCCCACCTGTCTGTCAACTTGCTTGAATTACCGGCCACTGAGTCAAAATGTAACATGCCCACGACACAAAACACAAGAGTGCATTTGGATAATAATTTCATGTGCAGACATAGTCTTGCCCCCACAATCTGTAGTTCCATTTCATCTGTCTCTGCCTAGATTTACTATCTTTGTGTGATCTTGCTCTCTCCATTGTTAAGTTTGATCTGAGTGACCCACATTTCTGCAGGTCAACACAGCCCAGTCTCCTAAAGCACCTACTGCATATCAGGGTTCAGATTAACACTAAACTTGCTGAGCTTAATGGTCTGATAGTTAGAGCTCAAAATGACAACGTAAAAATGGCCACAGACTGTATCTGTACACCTATTATAGACAAGCTAGCAACAATACCTGAGGTTTTCCATATCATAATAGAAGACACCAAAAAGACCATACAAAAGGAAAATAGAAAATATCATGAAAAAATGAAAAGCAAATCTAAACTTATTATTGATAAGGAAAATAACAGTTACATTAAAAGTATTGATGGGCTAGAATTAACACCACCGAAAAAAACGCAGACAAAAGCAAAGGCACAAGGCGAAAGATTAACAACAATAGACGTACAATTATTGGATCGAACACAGGATGAGAAAACCAGTATAGAAACAAGGGTAGATCAAGAATGTAAAGAGCAGGACACCCACGGTTTCACTATGTCAAAACGCCACAGGAAAAAATTACGCAAAGCGAGAAAAAATGTAAAAACCAAAAACTGCGCAGCAATACAATCGGATGAAGACCTGATAACAACCATAGACACGCAAGAATATGATTTAAGAAATGAATTGCCAAGAGAAGAAAAAAAGATCTCACCAACAACTAAGACTGGGAATAATAAATACTTTGCCATATTTGAACAAGAACCATCAATGGAAAAAGTGAGACCCCCAAAAAATGTAGCTATTATGTGCGCTAAAACAAGCCAGCCAGGGATGGAACAAAAAAATACGGAGGAAGGTATCAATCTGAGAAAAATAAAATCAACAGGTAAAGGGCTACTTATAGAGCAAGCACTGCAGCTTGTAAAAAATAGAAAATTAGAAGAACCGGTGGAACTAAGGATTATAGCTAGCCCACCTCAAATCAAAGAAAAGCTACTAGAAAAAGAAGAAGAACATGATAGTTGCCCGATCATTTACAGTTCTAAGAGATGGAATGATAGCACTCCTATAAAGGTAATGATAAAAACAAGTCATCCACAACATCAATATGTTGATGAAAAAACAGAAACATATTTGAAATCTAATGTAAATGATGAAGATAAAAGGAATACGCAAAAAATAGTAGAGATAAAAACAAAATTACCATATTGGGATCACCTTGTTATTGAAAATCGGTAAGGAGTAAAGCAAATTACTTACAAAACAAAGCAAGCTATGAATATAGATAGCCAGGACGACCATCTATCAAATGAGAAAGCACAACTCATTATTAAACCAGTATTTGAATCGAGAGGGAGACAAGATACACTAAATAGAGGGAATATACTTAGACTATTTAAATCAATCCCATCATTAGCTAAAATTGTGAGTGAGGATATTGACTCAATTGAATTTATGACTGATAAGGATAGTTTCCAGGCACCTACATTAATTACATTAAATTCAATGTCAATTGCAGAACAAATTCTAAATGAACATGAGACATTTAAGGCTTGGGGCATATTAATCAGTAAGCAAGTTCCAAAGGTTTATCCGACACCATTTATTAGTGAGATAGATCAGGAACAGAATGTAAAAACTAATATGAAAAAGGATACCGTACTAAAAAATGCTCAGGGCAGGTCTGCGCATAAAGTAGGAGTAACATCGCCGCAAAGGAAAATAGAAAAAGATTTAGGAATAAATGAAAAATGGATTGCCCTGGCATTACATAGCAATAAGGATCAATGATGGAATAGAACCATGCTCCACCCAAGGAAAGTAAAAAAGATCGAAAAAATGACGATTTGTTCATGGAACATAAATGGAGTGGGAACAAAGATTCATAATGCACACATAGATTCTATACCACACCCATGTCAGATTATCCTATTGCAGGAAACATGGGAAAGCAATCCATTTATGTTACAGGGCCATATTGGTTATTTTGAATATGCAAATAAAATTTATAAATATGGCCGCAAAGTGGGGGGCTAACCAACATTTATTTCAAGTAACCTACAGGTCGAGCATGAGCAATTGGACTCAAATAGCGCGAACATTCTAATAGTCAAATTGAAATATAAAACATTTAATCAGAAAATAAAGCATTTAATCCTGATTAATGTATATATACATCCAACACGCAGTAGTAGAGAATCAACATGTGCAACACTTAATAACTTTTTGCTGGAACAAATGGTGGATGACCCTTTAGCAGACTATGGGCCCGATGTAGGTAAATCTTTTTTACCACCTCTTAAATACCGATTCATACCGAATCGGTATTTAAGAAGTGGTAAAAAAGAGCAGGGCAGATGTAGGTAAGTAATTACCGAATCGGAAGGATTCGGTATTTGCCGATTCGGTAAATACCGAATCGGTAATGCCCATTGATTCCTATGGGCATTGAAGCCCATAGGAATAAATGGGCATTACCGAATCGGTATTAACCGAATCGGTAAATACCGATTTTTGCAAGGGTGCAGGGGGTGTCACTTTGACACCCTCTGGCACCCCAATTACAGGCATGTGTGCCATGTGGCACACATACATGCCCTAAGGGCATGTCTGTGTGTCACATGGCACAGGTGTGCATGCACAGATGTGCATGCACACCTGGATTCGGTATTTTACCACCCAATTGGATTGGGTGGTAAAATACCGACTCCTAAAGGCCTGTGGCACTGTTTTCAGTTCCACCTACATGTGGAATTTACCGATTCGGTAAAAATACCGATTCGGTATTTTACCGAATCGGTAAATTTACCGAATCGGTAAAATTACCGATTCTTAAATAAAACGTCCCCTACATCTCTAAAGCCTAATACCGGTCGGAAACGGCCAAAATCGGCCGTTTCCAACCGGTATTAAGGCTCCTACATCGGGCCCTAGATGATGACTGGGGACTTTAACCTGAATTTACTCGCACCTTTTATAGGGGATGATATTTCCCAATCCCAAAATCATCAATGGTCAATCCCCCATCAGGACCTAGGAATGGAGACAAACCCTTTGCGAAATAAAATCGGCATACAATTTGTTAAGGACATAGAAGCAATGGATCTGTGCATTCTTAATGGGAGATTTAAAGCAGATACTCCTCCAGCATATACATATATCTCGCATATTGCAAGGACAAGGATCGATTATATAATGACATCACTTAATATCTTTCAGAACATCACCTCATATCAGCTCGTCAGAGTTGCAGATAGTGATCACTGTCAGCAGATAATAATTACCAACATCAGGAGTAATACAAATCAATCATACCAAACTGTGCCGGGGTACCTTGGAACGATAAATTATAAAAAATGTATTTGGACTGTCCAAAATAAGGATGAGATGAATGAACAAGTCCAGAAACTTATAGAGAATTGCTTCAATGATAGAACAATGGACTCGCTGATTGAACACTGGGTATATTTTACTAGGAAGTTGGTCAATCCTCAATCTCAAGTGCAATTGGATAAAATGAACAAAAATGAGCAATGAGATGAAAAGTAAACATATATAAATCTTCCATATACAATAACAAAACTAAAAAGAACTTGAAATAGGATACGAAGACAAATCAAAACTCCCATTGCCAATGAGGAAATACTGGGTAAATTAAAATCTTTAAATCGAAACTTGAAGAAGTTAATATGGAATGAAAAAAACATGCAAAACAAGTATTCTGGGCAAAGTAATTCCATGCAAGTAAACAACCAAACGCTAGAGAGTTCTGGAAAATCATAAATCGTCTAGTACGACCAAATAAATTGGTAGTTTCATCAACTTTAACTGAGCAAGAATGGGTCACATTCCTCGAAAAACATCTAAATCAGAATGGAACATAATAACACAAATTGAAGCACAATCCTCAAAGAGACTAGACTATGAGATCGAAGAACAAATTGAAATATCAAAAGCCCAATTAACAAAATTAATTAAGAAACAAGAAGATGGGGCACCAGGACCAAATGGTATTCCGTTTGCTCTCTACAAAGAAAATCCGGAATTATAGTCAGGATATCTAGTAAAGGTATTTAAAGAAATTATACAGAGAGGTGCTATTCCCGAGCCATGGCGAGGGTCATTAATCTCACCAATCTTCAAAAAAGGAAACTGGGCGCTTCTGGAAAAATATAGGCTCATCACTGTACAGGACACAGATGCTAAGCTGTTTGCTGGGATATTGCTTACGAATTTAAATGAATGGGCAACAGAAAACAAGATATTGCCACCGAATCAGACTGGCTTTATTAAAGGTTTGGGAACAACGACAAACATCTTAGTATTATCTCTACTAATTGACAAGTCAATCAGAGCCAAACAGCCACTGTATTTATGTTTTGTAGATTTTAAATCTGCCTTTGATTGTGTCAAAAGAAATCTCCTATGGAAAAAGCTCCAGCAAAAAAATATTCCAACTGAACTTCTAAAACTGATTCAATTACTCTATACTAAAACCTTGGTTAGAGTGAGGATGGGGGATGGCCAAACATTATCAAAAGAAATCCCAGCAACTGAAGGACTAAAACAGGGATGTGTATTGGCCCCCCTCCTTTTTAATTTGTTTTTGGCAGATTTAACAGGAAACCTGGACGAATTAAATTCACATCCACCGAAATTTGCTGGCGAAAAGATTTCTAATTTACAGTATGCAGATGATGCCATCCTTCTAAGCCATACTAAAGTTGGATTACAGAGACTAATTAATCGAATAACCATATACGCAAAAGAAAATGAAATAGTGATAAATGAAACCAAAACAAAAATCATGGTGGTCACTAAGAATATAAATTTAAGACATAAAAGCAAATGGTATATGGAGAACACCCAATTGGAACAAGTTGAAGTATACAGGTATTTGGGTGTACTATTCGATGAGAAGGGAAACTATCAACCACAAAAAATGGACATACAAAGGAAGGCAAATGCCTTGACGGCAGCATTTAGGATTTTACAGAAGTCACTTGGCAACCTCGCATATCAGCCCTGTTAGACGGGGACCTGGAGGGTCGGCCGAGGACAGGGGGAGAGGCCTCCGGTGAGGGCCGTCTCCAGCGATCGTACAGACGAGTAACTTCCCCCCCACAGATGGACACCACACAAGGATGAGGTCAACACTCTTTATATACGATTCTTGAAGTAAGGTTATCAGCGATACAGTGAGGTCGGGACACGAGGGTCGGGACACGAGGGTCCTCTCAATTCTAGTCTCTGAAGGGGAAAGGGTAGCGGGACAGTCTTGGTACCGGTCTGGTACGGGTGTGGCAAGATGGGTAGCTCACAATCCTCGAGCTCGGAGTTCTGGATGGTCGGGCCGCGGCAGCGCCGGCAGGCTAGGATGATAAGTCTTGTTTGAGAAGGGCAGCGCCAGCAGGTCCCGACGACGGTGTAGGTTGCAGAGGGCCGCGGCAGCGCCAGCAGGCAGGAACGATGGTTCACGAGGATGGGCCGCGGCAGCGCCAGCAGGTCCCGACGAAGGTGTAGGTTGCAGAGGGCCGCGGCAGCGCCAGCAGGCAGGAACGATGGTTCACGAGGATGGGCCGCGGCAGCGCCAGCAGGTCCCGACGAAGGTGTAGGTTGCAGAGGGCCGCGGCAGCGCCAGCAGGCAGGAACGATGATTCACAAGGCAGGGCTGCGGCAGCGCCAGCAGTCCGTCAAGGATGAGTTCTTCTAGGTGTCTCTCGACTCCAGGATTCAACTGCCCTCCTGCTCTGGAGCTGCCCCAGTTATAGGTCTGGCCTCCTTTGATGTCCGGACCCTCGCTCTTGGAGGTCGGGAAGTCCGGGATGAGGGAGTCCAGACACCCAGCAGGGGGGTGGAGCCAGCGCCCGGGGAGGCTGGGGGCGATCGGCACCTGGCGGGGAGAGCCATCAACACTCCTCTCTCCCATTGACCTGCCAAGTGGTCCGTTCACCTCCTGGGTGGATGGTGGTGCCTCGATGTCGGGGCCTGGCCAGGCCCAGGGTTGGGGTCGAGCTGCGGCCACGCGGCCTCGTGGTGCAGTGTCCAAGATGGCGGCTGGGCCGGGGCAATGCTGCTGATGACGGCCCGGGCCGGCCGATGTCGGGGTGTTCGGGAGCAGGCGTCCCGTTGGGGACGGGTTGCGGGTTGCTTCTGTGGGTTGCCGGGGTGGTTCTTCTGGCGACACCGGAAGAGCCGGTGCTCGGGCCTTATTACGCGGGGAGGGAGCGGCCCCTTCACGAGGCCTGTCCAACATGCGTCCCCCCCAGCTGAAGGCAGGGAGAGTCACCCATCTTCTTGGGTACTCTCTTCGCCGAGGCGGAAAAAGCGTGACAGGCCGTCCGCGTTGGCGTGGTCCTGGCCAGGGCGATGCTCCACAGAGAAGTCCATCCCCTGCAAGGAGATGGACCATCGTAACAGTTTTGGGTTCTCCCCCCGCATCTGCATCAGCCATTGCAGGGGTCGGTGGTCTGGCTGTACCCTGAAGTGGGTACCGAAGAGGTAGGGCCGGAGTTTCTTGAGGGCCCATACCACTGCGACGGCCTCCCGCTCGATGGTGCTCCAGCGCTGCTCTCGAGCCAGCAGGCGTCGGCTGATGAAGGCCACTGGCTGATCGACTCCCTCGGCGTTGAGTTGAGAGAGTACTGCCCCAACGCCATGATCTGAGGCGTCCGTCTGGACGATGAACTCCCGGCTGTAGTCGGGGGCCTGGAGCACGGGGGCGGTGCACATGACGGCCTTCAACTGCTCGAAGGCCGCTTGATAGTCCGGAGTCCAGTTGACGGTTTTGGGATTTTTCTTGGATGTGAGTTCTGTGAGGGGCCCCACAATGCTGCCAAAATGCTGTTTACAAACCGCCGGTAGTATCCGGTGAGCCCTAGGAAGGCTCGGACCTCGGTTTGGGTGACAGGAGGTTGCCAGGACTGGATGGCAGCGATCTTGAGCTGAAGGGGGGCCACCAGACCGCTCCCCACTTGGTGTCCGAGATAGGTCACGGACCCCTGGCCAATCTGACATTTGCTGGCTTTGATGGTGAGGCCGGCCTGCTGGAGGGCGTGCAGGACTTCTTGGAGGTGGTGAAGGTGGTCTGCCCAGTGACGACTGTACACAGCGATATCGTCCAGGTAGGCGGCGCTGAATTCTTCGAGGCCCGCCAATACCTGGTTCACAAGTCGTTGGAAAGTAGCTGGAGCGTTTTTCATACCGAATGGCATCACTTTGAAGTGGTAGTGGCCATCCGGGGTAGAGAAGGCGGATCGTTCTTGGGCCCTGGGGGTGAGGCCGATCTGCCAGTAGCCTGCTGTTAGATCGAAGATGCTCAGATAGCGGGCAGCCCCCATGCGGTCAACCAGCTCATCCGCCCGGGGAATGGGGTGAGCGTCTGTTCGGGTAACAGCGTTCAGGCCCCGATAGTCTACACAGAACCGGAGCTCGGGGGCGACGCCCGGGGCGGCAGCCTTGGGGACCAGTACGACTGGGCTGGCCCAGGGGCTGTCAGATGGCTCGATCACTCCTAGGGCCAGCATTTTAGAGACTTCGTCCTGGATGCAGGTGCGCACCCGATCTGGCACTCGGTACGCCCTGTGTTGAATAGGTGGACTATCCCCAGTGTCCACGTCGTGAAGGCACCAGGGGGTGACCCCTGGGGTGAGGGAGAACAGATTCGCAAATTGTAGCAGGAGAGCCCGGCAGTCTTGGCGTTGTTCCGGGGACAAGGCCTCGGAGAGTCTGACCCCTTCCACTGAGCCATCTTTTTCACGGGTCCTCAGTAGGTCAGGGAGGGGCTCGGAGTCTTCTTCTGTCCCACTATCTGTTGCCATTAGTAGGCTGAGCTCCGAGCGTACGAAGTGGGGTTTGAGTCTGTTGGCGTGGAGGACTCGGAGTGGGTTCCGGGGGGACTCCATGTCTATTAAGTAGGTGACAAGGCCCTTGCGCTCTATCACCTTGAAGGGTCCTGTCCATTTGTCCTGCAGGGCACAGGGTTCGACTGGAGACATCACCCAGACTTGCTGGCCTGGTTCAAACTTGATGGAGGAGGCATGCTGATCGTACCATTTCTTCATGTCCTCCTGACTGGCCTCAAGGTTGGCTTTGGCGAGTTCCCTGAATCGCCGGGTCTGGTTGCGGAGGGTCAGGAGATACTTATATACGTCCGGAGGGGTCTTCTGGGAGGGCATCTCCCATCCTTCCTTGACCAGGCTGAGGGGGCCCCGGACGGGGTGTCCGTACAGGAGCTCGAAGGGGCTGAAGCCGAGGGATTTCTGGGGAACTTCTCGATAGGCGAAGAGGAGGCACGGGAGCAGCACGTACCATTGGCGACGTAGGGGTTCTTCCAGGCCCATGATCATTCCCTTGAGAGTGCGGTTAAACCGCTCGACCAGTCCGTTTCCTTGTGGGTGATAAGGGGTCGTGAACCGGTAGGTGACCCCGCACTGCTGCCAGAGAGACCTCATGTACTTTGAGATAAAGTTCGTGCCCCTGTCGCTGATGACCTCCTGGGGGAAGCCCACTCGAGAGAAGATCCCCATTAGGGCTCGGCCTACCACGGGTGCTGTCACGGTCCGAAGAGGAATGGCCTCGGGGTACCGGGTGGCGTGGTCCACCAGGACTAGGATGAACCGGTGCCCCTGGGTCGTTCGGGGGTCTAGGGGCCCCACAATGTCTATTCCGACCCGCTCGAACGGGGTGGTGACGACGGGAAAGGGTTGCAAGGGTGCTTTGATCATTCGGCCGCTCTTCCCGCTGGCCTGGCAGGTGGGGCAGGCCTGGCAGTGGTTGGAGACATCATTTCGCATTTTGGGCCAGTAAAAGTGTGTTACCAGGCGGTTGTATGTTTTGTCTTGTCCCAAGTGTCCAGCAAGGGGGACATCGTGCACTAAGTTCAAAAGGAAGTCTCTGAAGCGGAGGGGCACCACTAGCACCCGACTGGCCCCCAGCTCAGCAATTCTTTGCTCGCTGTAGAGCAGGTCATTGTCCCAATAAATCCAGTGGGCCCCTGCGGTGTCTCCTGTGCTCTGGGCGAGGGCTTGCTGCCGGAGTCCCTCGAGGGAGGGACAGGTCTTCTGTTCTTGTCGGAATTGTTCCTGGGTGGGACCACCCTCTTGACGCCACTGGGCCAGTTCGGGAAGGTCCTGGAGTTGAACGGGCCCTTCTCCGTTTTGTTCTGGGGGATTGGTACTTAGGGCGTCTCCCTCCGGGACGATCGGGGGAGGAGGTTCTGGCCATTCGGGTTCTTCGGGACTGGAGATGGCGCGGGCGGCCATGGACCGGGTCGTTATGCAGGCCCATTCAGGGAGGCCCAACATCCCCAGGTGCTCTCTTCTTTCAACGGCTGCCCAGGGGGAACTTTCGAGGTCGTTTCCCAGGAGGCAGTCCACTGGGGCATCATCGCGGACAGTCACCTTCAGCATTCCGGACACTCCTCCCCACTCGAAGGGGATGCAGGCCATCCGACACAGGCTTTCTGAGTTGTCGGCTGATCGGACGGGGCAAAGGACGTTTGGCAAGATCTGCTCCGGGGTAACCAGATGACAGCGGACTGCCGTCACACTGGCCCCGGTGTCGCGTAGGGCTTCAGCCTTGCGCCCATTTATGTTTACCCACTGGCTATATTTTCTCGTATTGGCGGGTAGGGGAGCCCGCGGAATCATGTCTCTTTCCCCTAGGCAGACCAGGGAAATGGCGGCTGGTTCCCACTCGGGCTGTTCCTGTTCGTATTCTTCATAATCCTCTGGGGCTGGCTCCTCTCCCAGGGCGGCGGCAGCGACCTGCCGGGGTATAGGGTTCTGGTTCTTCGGGCAATTAGGGTCGTTGGCATAGTGGCCGGTCCGCTGGCACCGGTGGCAAGTAACATTGGCTCGGAACCCCGGCCGCATCGGGGGGTTTCCCCTGCCGGCCGGGGGCGGGGTGTTGCTGGCGGGAGCCGCCGGGACGGCGTCTCGGCCCCGACCCTGGTCTCCTCCTCCTCGGGGGCGATGGGGACCCTGGTTGGTTCGGTTTGGCTCGCTGGGCCCGCTTCGGGCAACTCGAGTGCTTTCCCATCGGTCAGCTTCGGCGGCGAGTTGCCGAGGTTCAGTCAGTTTACTGTTGAGGAGGTGCTGCCTGAGCTCGACGAAGCAATTGTTGGAGAGGTGCTCCCACACAATGAGGCTAAAGAGTTGTTCGTAGGTGGTTACCTGGCTGCCCTTGATCCACCCCTCGAATGCTCTGCTGAAAAAGTTCGCGTACTCCACCCAAGTTGTACCCAGGATCCGTTTGCAGTCGCGGAACCGCTGACGGTACATCTCGGGCGTGAGTCCGTATCGAGTGAGGAGGGCGGCCTTCATGTGGTCGTAGGACGTCATCTGATGGTCCGGGAGTTGCAGCAGGGCGTCGCGCCCTTCGTTGACGAACCTCCCCCATAACCCGGCTCCCCAGTCACTTCGAGAAATCCGGTGGGAGGTCATGGCTATCTCGTAGGCTTTGAACCATTGCTGTATATCGTCGTTCCGATAATATTCTCTGACGACATCCTTGGGGATGTGGACTTTAGGGTCTGTAGTGCCAGGAGTGTTCTGGCGCTCGGGCACCCCGAGATCTTTATTCTGTTTCCGAAGCTCTATTTCTGCTAGATTGCGCTCATGTTCGTAGGCCAGTTTTTTCTCTTCTAACTCCCTCTGTTTTTGCTTCTCTTCCCGCTCCTCTCGGAGCCGCAAGTGTTCCAATGTTATCTTTTGTTCCGCCAGTTTCAGTTCTCCGTCCAACCGAAGTCGTGCCAGCTCTAATTCATGGAGTCTGCTTTTCTCTCGTTCTCGGATCTCCTCTGGGGAGAGACCCGTTCTTCTTCCTTCCGTCGGAGGGGTGCTCGTTTCCGGTGCCTCGAGGCTTTGGTTTTGGGGTGCGGCCGTACCCGTTTCTGCCCAAGATTCTAGGGCCTTCTTGAAGTCTTCTTTCGTGCTCAGTCCTGTGGTAGCAATGCCTAGTTCTATGCAAAATTGTTTTAGCTCTCTGTGGTTGTACTCCTCTAATTTCTCCATCTGGAATTTTTCTGTGGATCCGCTCTCTTTGGTTGTCATTGTGGTTGAGTCGTGGGGTGAGTTACCTTCTGTACGATTACGCGTTGGTTCGGATCGCGCCGCTGGCCACCAATGTTAGACGGGTACCTGGAGGGTCGGCCGAGGACAGGGGGAGAGGCCTCCGGTGAGGGCCGTCTCCAGCGATCGTACAGACGAGTAACTTCCCCCCCCACAGATGGACACCAGACAAGGATGAGGTCAACACTCTTTATATACGATTCTTGAAGTAAGGTTATCAGCGATACAGTGGGGTCGGGACACGAGGGTCCTCTCAATTCTAGTCTCTGAAGGGTAAAGGGTAGCGGGACAGTCTTGGTACCGGTCTGGTACGGGTGTGGCAAGATGGGTAGCTCACAATCCTCGAGCTCGGAGTTCTGGAAAATCGGGCCGCGGCAGCGCCGGCAGGCTAGGATGATAAGTCTTGTTTGAGAAGGGCCGCGGCAGCGCCAGCAGGCAGGAACGATGGTTCACAAGGATGGGCCGCGGCAGCGCCGGCAGGTCCCGACGACGGTGTAGGTTGCAGAGGGCCGCGGCAGCGCCTGCAGGCAGGAACGATGGTTCACGAGGATGGGCCGCGGCAGCGCCAGCAGGTCCCGACGAAGGTGTAGGTTGCAGAGGGCCGCGGCAGCGCCAGCAGGCAGGAACGATGATTCACAAGGCGGGCTGCGGCAGCGCCAGCAGTCCGTCAAGGATGAGTTCTTCTAGGTGTCTCTCGACTCCAGGATACAACTGCCCTCCTGCTCCGGAGCTGCCCCAGTTATAGGTCTGGCCTCCTTTGATGTCCGGACCCTCGCTCTTGGAGGTCGGGAAGTCCGGGATGAGGGAGTCCAGACACCCAGCAGGGGGGTGGAGCCAGCGACCGGGGAGGCTGGGGGCGATCGGCACCTGGCGGGGGAGAGCCATCGACACTCCTCTCTCCCATTGACCTGCCAAGTGGTCCGTTCACCTCCTGGGTGGATGGTGGTGCCTCGATGTCGGGGCCTGGCCAGGCCCAGGGTTGGGGTCGAGCTGCGGCCACGCTGCCTCGTGGTGCAGTGTCCAAGATGGCGGCTGGGCCGGGGCAATGCTGCTGATGACGGCCCGGGCCGGCCGATGTCGGGGTGTTCGGGAGCAGGCGTCCCATTGGGACGGGTTGCGGGTTGCTTCTGTGGGTTGCCGGGGTGGTTCTTCTGGCGACACCGGGAGAGCCGGTGCTCGGGCCTTATTACGCGGGGAGGGAGCGGCCCCTTCACGAGGCCTGTCCAACAAGCCCCTTTTGAAGATTATAGGGGCAAAACTTCTTCCGACCATCACATATGGCAGTGAAGCACTAATGGGGAAGGTCACTGAAATAACAAATAATGCTCTTTCTAAAACATATAAATCCCTTTTTTATCTCCCAAATAATGCCTCACCTGTACAAATTAGATTGGAATTTGGTTTAAATAATCAATATTATGCAAGAAAGGGTCATTTTATCAAAACCTGGTATCGGATAAAAAATGACCATGATAATCAGATATCACAGTTATTATGGAAATAAATAAATAAATAATAATGTGAAGTCACCTGCCTGGAATTATCTCAAGGAAGCGATAGAAGAGTTTGAGGTTATGCCAATTTGGAATAACATGATAAGTAAGGCATCTTTTAAAAAGATAGTCAATCGAACAACAAACCAACTATCGATTGTAAATGATAAAGATATGCTGGCAAAAAGAAAACATGCATGGTCAATAATAAATGGTTATACGAAAAAGAAGGTACATGAATATCTGGAAACACCCTGGTCGGAAAAAAATAAGCAAGTTCTTCTTAAAGCGAGATTTGGAATACCCCCGGGTCTTAGTCATCTTCCCCCGTGGAAAAAAATGGAGAGTTGCACATTATTTAGACTGTGTAAAAATGGAGATGAGAATATTGTCCACCTTTTATGCATTTGTCCTGGACTTCATAATGAAAGAAGAACTTTACTCAAACTTCCTTTTAATATACGAGGAATAAGGACTTGTAGGCACGCACTGAAAATGTGTCTCCACTCTAATGGCATAAGTATGAACGCTGCCTTCCTAAGGTTTTTATTGATAGCTAAGACAAAATTGGGAGATAAAGTTATAAAATGAAGAGGTATAATGAATTGTAATGACTTTTATGGAGCAATTTAATCTATTATTGTATATGTTTTGTATTGGCAATATTGTAAGATTTTAAATAATCAAATATTTTACCGGGTCAGATTAACAGATGCAATGTCATCAAGTTGAGTTTCTTCAAGGTGCACCAGATGAGTAACATTTGGTTTAGCAACATCACCTGGAACATGGGTGTGTTAGAAGGGGTATTGGAAGGGACTTATGCAAGCCAAGCCAGCTCTTGGCCTGGGAGTGTTGTGTTGTTAATTCTGTATTCTAAGTTCTTTCCTGGAATAGAGCCCACAGTGCTGCTCAAACCTTAGAGTTAGAGACTGGAGAGAGCTGTGGGCTGGTGGTGGTTGGTTATCCCGGAGCTAGTGGTCCTCTGCTCCTGGGGCTGCCGTAAAGCCAAGTTTCAAAGTAATACGAATCAGTGTGGATTCTTCAGGGTCTTTCAGCTCTCATGGTGGTAATACAGTTATAGCTGGGAGAGGTCCATTATAGAGGTGGCAGTTCCTGTCTTGTTAATTTCTTTTAATGTCTTCAATACCCAGGATCGACATTGATGGGTGTGTCCAAAACAAATCACTAAAATACTGAGCAACTAGTTATGAAGTCATCCCTTGTTCGAAGTCATTCATTTTGTATGATAGCGACAGGACGCAGTACACAGTAGAATGGAAGCAGCCCCTCCCCCATTTTTAAGAGGAGACAAAGATCCTCCAGCTGGTAGATGCAGTGTGTAATTGCAACCACCTGTGGGGAATGCCTGGAGTCCATGAAACCTCTGTACCCTCTTTCTGTGGGTTGTCTTAGGGGGCACAGTAACTGGGTGCCACAACCTGTGTGGTGCATTTCCAGAAGGCTTGTTTGCCATTGCTCCTGCCTCTGTAATATGGCACAGGCACAATGGCACAGGTTTTCCTGTCTTTTCATGGATCACGTCCCCATAAAACAAAATTAATGCCTCCTTAGGGTTGCTCCAGCGTACATTTTAACCTGACACAGCCTATGTTAAAGAAATGTCTTCCCAATAATTTGCGGCCCCTTCTGTAACATTACAGTGCCCCGGAAGCACAAAATACAGGCCCAATGACCTGTTGCATCCCCAGGGCAGAAAGTACAACAAAAGTTTCTCTCCAAGAAAACCCTCAAAAACTAGCACTATGGAAGATCACATCCCTAAACAATCCTTTTGCACTCAACTGGAAAAATATATCTCCCCCCCCCCCCATCACACTTGCTGTCCATTACCTGGAATTGTTCTAAATCAAGAATTATAAAGCAGTCTTTTGCTTGCCAGCTATGTTGACCCTGTAGCATTCCCTATTGTTATTTGGGAAATAATGTTAAAATGATGCTAAAAGGTACAAATAAAATATTTACAAAATTAAATGTGGGCAATAAAACAATTCCCACACACGCCTATCCCGTCACAGGTGGTGAAGGCTTCCTAACTAATCATAAGACTTGTAATATTTTCAAGAGCTTAAGTGTACATTATACAATACCTACCTGGGGCAGGTCACCAGAATTAAGTAGGTGTGTGCAAAACTCACGAAATGTCCTATTGTGTAATTACATAAAATTTTGGAAAAATTACATGAAATGCAAATGCGACATTTAAAACTGTATTTTAGTGCAGAATTCGTTTTTGCACCCTTTTTGGATGGAAGTATGCATTTTGTGTAAAAAAAAAAAACCTGCAAAACACACAAGTGGCATGTAACTTTCTATTCATTCACAGTGTCCTCAATTTTATGTATTTATTTATTTATTCAATTTGTAGAGTGCACAAATATTTTGGGGCCCCTGTACAGAACAGCTATGAATCGTATTACCCATCACCTTCCAAATTTAGCCCACATGGTGCCAGATATGATTAAATTATGTTAACCTTTAACAGGGTCACACCAATCAGTTGACATATGTCTTGCTTCGGCCCCAAACATCCTTAAGATGACGCTGCTTAGCCGAACCAGTTAAAGAGGTCGGCTAAGAGGCAGAGAGGTTTCGATCGAAAAATAGAATAGACAGAGTCAAAGAGAGAGAGGTTCACTCTCACGGGGGCCCTTGCAAGGCGGGGAGCCTGAGCGAGGACCCATGTTGGCCCTGTCTTAAAACCTCTCTGCGTGGCATTAGGGCGGCACAGATGCCCGCTCCTGCCAGCCCTCGCGCTCTTCCCGCCTTCAGCAGGTTTGTTCCGGAATGAGAATGACGCGCACAGATAGTAAATACTGGCCCGAATATCATTCCCTATTCCTGCCACAAATACCTATAAGCCAGACCCGTGAATTCTGGCCATAAACAACATATTCAGCCACAAGGTGCCCCCCACACCCACCCTCCCGCCAAGCAGAGACTCCTGACAGCTGCGCATGAACCTTACCTCAACCACAAGCCGGGGGAAGAAGGCACTGGCAGCTGGCACTGGAAGTGAGGTGCATTGAGATGTCGCAGGACTATTTAATGCCCTCCCAGCCCCCAGCCCCGCCCCCTCCCTCCGCTCCCCCAGGCAAAAGTGGCCCTGCCTGTTTAAAACAGCCAATGTTTGAACTAACAGTAAAAAACCTACACATTTCAGTTATCTCTTTCCTCTTAATGGTTTCACATTGTTTTTGGAATGTGTGGGCAGTTTGTGGACTTATCCGTCATCCCCCGAGGATGGAATTTTTCGTCCACGCCTTTAAAAGACAAAGAGCAACAACTGGGTGTGCTGAGGGACGTTTTCTTGTTTTTGTGGTCCATACTAGTTCTGTTTGCTTCTCAAAGAAATGCATTGATCTCTTCTTTTCTGGGAGTAACGACCCCCCACCCCTTGATGGACAGATGGATTCCTTCCGTGCAGCGCCCCCGCAACCCCACCCTCCCCGCTCCCCAGGGAGTGCCTTTCCGTATTTGTTTTCAGACCGAAGGCAGGCCCGTGTCTTGAAGTCCTAAAGAAGAAAACCAACTTCTCACGTTAAATGCGGTTAGCATGACTTCTGGGCCCGTAGGGCTGATTTTATCATGGGACAAAGAAGACTACAACTCCCAGAATGCAAAAAAACAAAGCTTGGACTGGAGCAGTAAGTCTTACATTGACCTCACACCATTGGCAGGGTATCAGTCTGATGCGCTTCTCTCCCTACGACTTTATAAAACTGTTGATTCCTGAAGTTACAACTTAACAAGCATTGCCAGCCCTTCCAGGCCCTGCTGCGTCTACCACCCCCCCCCCACCTCAGCACAGGGGAGCATGTCACCCTCTCTTCTGCCAGGCCTGATCCTCCACTGCCCAGTGCGGTCCTCAGCACCCCTCCTACAACCCATTTCGCACCACCACCACCCCTCCTAAAACCATCCTGCACCACCACCCCTCCCACACCCCATCCCACCACCACCCCTCCCACACCCATCCCACCACCACCCCTCCTACACCCCATGTCAACACCACCACCGCCCCACACCCCATCCTGCACTACCACCCCTCACACACCCCATCCCACCACCACCCCTCCCATACCCCATCCTGCACCACCACCCCTCACACACCCCATCCCACCAACACCCCTCCCACACCCCATTCAACACCACCACCGCCCCACACCCCATCCTGCACCACCACCCCTCACACACCCCATCCCACCACCACCCCTCCCACACCCCATCCTGCACCACCACCCCTCACACACCCCATGCCACTACCACCCCTCCCACACCCCATCCTGCACCACCACCCCTCCCACACCCCATTCAACACCACCACCGCCCCACACTCAATCCTGCACCACCACCCCTCACACACCCCATCCGACCACAACGCCTCCCACACCCCATCCTGCACCACCACCCCTCACACACCCCACCCTGCACCACCACCCCTCACACACCCCATCCCACCCCCACCCCTCCCACACCCCATCCCACCCCCACCCCTCACACACCCCATCCTGCACCACCACCCCTCACACACCCAATCCTGCACCACCACCCCTCCCACACCCATCCCACCACCACCCCTCCTACACCGCATGTCAACACCACCACCGCCCCACACCCCATCCTGCACTACCACCCCTCACACACCCCATCCCACCACCACCCCTCCCATACCCCATCCTGCACCACCACCCCTCACACACCCCATCCCACCAACACCCCTCCCACACCCCATTCAACACCACCACCGCCCCACACCCCATCCTGCACCACCACCCCTCACATACCCCATCCCACCACCACCCCTCCCACACCCCATCCTGCACCACCACCCCTCACACACACCATGCCACTACCACCCCTCCCACACCCCATCCTGCACCACCACCCCTCCCACACCCCATTCAACACCACCACCGCCCCACACTCAATCCTGCACCACCACCCCTCACACACCCCATCCGACCACAACGCCTCCCACACCCCATCCTGCACCACCACCCCTCACACACCCCACCCTGCACCACCACCCCTCACACACCCCATCCCACCCCCACCCCTCCCACACCCCATCCCACCCCCACCCCTCACACACCCCATCCTGCACCACCACCCCTCACACACCCAATCCTGCACCACCACCCCTCACTCACCCCATCCCACCACCATCCCTCCCACACCCCATCCTGCACCACCACCCCTCACACACCCCATCCTGCACCACCCCTCACACACCCCATCCCACCACCAGCCCCCCACACCCCATCCCACCCCGACCCCTCACACACCCCATCCTGCACCACCACCCCTCACACACCCCATCCTGCACCACCACCCCTCACACACCCCATCCCACCACCACCCCTCACACACCCCATCCCACCACCACCCCCCACACCCCATCCCACCCCCACCCCTCACACACCCCATCCCACACCACCACCCCTCACACACCCCATCCTGCACCACCACCCCTCACACACCCCATCCCACCACCATCCCTCCCACACTCCATCCTGCACCACCACCCCTCACATACCCCATCCTGCACCACCATCCCTCACACACCCCATCCCACCACCACCCCTCACACACCCCATCCCACACCACCACCCCTCACACACCCCATCCTGCACCACCACCCCTCACACACCCCATCCCACCACCATCCCTCCCACACTCCATCCTGCACCACCACCCCTCACATACCCCATCCTGCATCACCACCCCTCACACACCCCATCCTGCACCACCACCCCTCACTCACCACATCCCACCACCACCCCCCACACCCCATCCCACCCCCACCCCTCACACACCCCATCCTACACCACCACCCCTCACACACCCCATACCCCATCCCACCACCATCCCTACCACACCCCATCCTGCACCACCACCCCTCACACCCCATCCTGCATCACCACACCTCCCACACCCCATCCTGCACCACCACCCCTCACACACCCTATTCCACCACCACCCCTCCCACACCCCATACTGCACCACCACCCCTCCCACACCCCATCCAGCACCACCACCCCTCCCACACCCCATCCCACCACCACCCCTCCCACACCCCATCCCACCACTACCCCTCCCACACCCCATCCTGCACCACCCCTCCCACACCCCATCCCACACCACCCCTCCCACACCCCATCCTGCACCACCACCCCTCCCTTGCCCCGTCCAGCACCACCCCTCCCACACCCAATCCCGCACCACCACCCCTCCCACACCCCACCCACCACCATCCCTCCCGCACCCCATCCCGCACCACCACCCCTCCCATGCCTCATCCAGCACCACCACCCATCCCCCGCCCCATCCAGCACCACCACCCCTCCCACCCCATTCCGCACCACCACCCCTCCCACACCCCATCCCGCACCACCACCCCTCCCACGCCCCATCCAGCACCACCACCCCACCCACACCCCATCCCGTACCACCACCACCCCTCCCACACCCCATCTTGCACCACCACACCTCCCACATCACCACCCCTCCCACACCCCACCCCGCATCACCACCCCTCCCACGCCTCATCCAGCACCACCACCCGTCCCCCGCCCCATCCAGCACCACCACCCCTCCCACCCCATTCCGCACCACCACCCCTCCCACACCCCATCCCGCACCACCACCCCTCCCACGCCCCATCCAGCACCACCACCCCTCCCACACCCCATCCCACCACCACCCCTCCCACACCCCATCTTGCACCACCACCCCTCCCACACCACCACCCCGCCCACACCCCATCCCGTACCACCACCACTCACACACCACCACCCCTCCCACACCCCATCTTGCACCACCACACCTCCCACATCACCACCCCGCCCATACCCCATCCAGCACCACCACCCCTCCCACACCCCATCCCACCACCACTCCCACACCCCATCTTGCACCACCACCCCGCCCACAACCCATCCCGTACCACCACCCCTCACACACCACCACCCATCTTGCACCACCACACCTCCCACATCACCACCCCGCCCATACCCCATCCAGCACCACCACCCCTCCCACACCCCATCCCACCACCACTCCCACACCCCATCTTGCACCACCACCCCGCCCACAACCCATCCCGTACCACCACCCCTCACACACCACCACCCCTCCCACACCCCATCTTGCACCACCACCCCTCCCACATCACCACCCCTCCCACACCCCATCCCGTACCACCACCCCTCACACACTACCACCCCTCCCACACCCCATCCTGCACCACCACCCCTCCCACACCACCACCCCTCCCACACCCCATCCTGCACCACCACCCCTCCCACATCACCACCCCTCCCACACCCCATCCCGTACCACCACCCCTCACACACCACCACCCCTCCCACACCCCATCCTGCACCACCACCCCTCCCACACCACCACCCCTCACACACTCCATCCCACCACCACCTTGGGTAAGTTTACGCATGAAGAACAGTGGAACGAAGAACATAGATATCACAATCAATGTAAAAATACAGCGAATTATCAATTTTATTGTATATAAAAACATTGAAAACAGTCTGACAACGCAGTGGGTGTGCAATGCGAAACGTGCTCGGTCCTCAGATACAAGTGATACACACGTGTGACAATGCATGATCAAGAGTGTGTATTAAGCAAGAGCAACACAGTCTATTTTATTCTTATGTACAACCAAATTGGGTCCGTAGAACTACTCAATGACATTCAGATCCTTTAGACTGGCCGAAGGGTCGTCATCAGGAGTCTAAAAACACATGAGCCCGAGAAAAAGAGAGAACTGAAAGAGAGCAGAGGAAATATAGTCTAAATGCGTCGGAGAGGGGCAGTGGGGTACAGATTGCGCACGGTTATGTGAAACCCTGATTAGGACTATAAATTCTTCCAATAGTGCTTCAAAGGAAATTGAGACAACATCTACCTACGTTGTCAATCAGGGTAGACTAACATCCACACACTTATAACTGAATGCAAAGTCAATTTCCTAAGTCACAATCATATAGTGTCTGACAATAAATAATCCACGCAGTCGTTTTTCTCAAGTGTTCATCTTTTGATCTTTATTCTGTATCCTGTAAAGTTCGGATTGCGCTTCAGTTCTTCATCAATACAACTGACAGTCTCAATTTGTGACAACACGTCTTTCATCTAATGGCAATAACCAAAGACTTCATCAGGACTGGGACAAACAAATATATAACTAAGTTATAAAATAAGACACAAGCTTTAAGCTATATATTAGAGCAAACCTCCATCAGATAAGAGGCAAAACTACCAGAC
Organism: Lissotriton vulgaris; assembly: GCF_964263255.1. Classification (NCBI taxonomy): domain Eukaryota; kingdom Metazoa; phylum Chordata; class Amphibia; order Caudata; family Salamandridae; genus Lissotriton; species Lissotriton vulgaris. Next base: position 134,380,570 of record NC_141700.1, on the reverse strand, counting down.
ACCAAGTGCACAGCCTTTAATCTTTAAAGGCAAGAAGAGCGTGTACACACAAAGAAAAGTGTAAAACAACACCTCAAAATTTATAAAGAAAAGCCTTTAACCAAAGAAGAAAGAATCCCATACAATAAAATAGACATAAAAATAAGGATAAGCATTGAAAAACTCATAATCAAGCTACCGATAAAAAGTCCCAAAATGGAAAGAGTAGACCAAAACACCCTATGCACATTTATTTATTCATTTAGTGTTTTATAGAGCACGAACTTGACCCGTGTGGGTATCAGAGCGCTTTACAAGGTTTACAGAAGTGAACAAAAGGCTTAGAAATACAGAAGCCAACTACTTTTGGTTGGGGATTTAAACTTCTGGTTTGACAACATTTCATTGGATCCCAAAGCTGCAGAGATGAGTGAACTTTTCTGTGATCTCAACTTGACACAACACATCCACACTGAGACTCACCAGAAGGGCCATAGTCTTGACCAAATCTGGTCTCTGAACTTGCCACTATCCTCAATAGACATAAAACCTTGCTGCTGGTCTGATCACCACAGCATAAGTTTCTCCTTCCAGTTAGACAAACCAGTAAAACCATTAGGAAATGGACTTCTATGGACTTGCCAGCCTTTCTTAACTTTTTAGGTGACTCCCTTCCCCTTGACAGCACTAATGTGGAGGAGGCCGATGGTCGGTTCAATGAATGGCTTACTGCAGCGATTAACATCTATGCTCCTCCTACGCGTCTTTGCAGCTCTAGGAGCCCGGACGCACATAAATGGTTTATACCTGAGCTAAAAAAACTGAAATTGGAAGTGAGGCAAAAGGAAAGAACATGGCGCTCCCAGTACTGCCCTTTAGCCAGGGCCACATACTGCTTAGCTAGGAAGACATACCAAAAAACTCTACAAAACCATAAAACTACCTATTACTCATCCAAAATCCTAAACTCCACCAATAAGTCAAAAGAAATTTTCAGGATAGTAAACGATCTTTGCAATGACGATAGAACTTCCCCTCCGGTAGTTCCCACACAAGCGCTATGCAATTCCCTGAATGACTTTTTCCGCGATAAGATTTTATTGATTAAACAGAACATCTCCACACTTCCAGCTTGCGCCCCAGTGGATGACATCTATTTTAATCCCTCAACTTTACATTCTTTCCCCCTTATTGATTTGAAAACTTTTTTGGAACTATTGTCTAGAGTCAAATCAGGCTCCCCTATGGATGTCTGCCCCCCCCAAATCATGAAAGAAATCGGTCGAGCCATGCCCAATAGCATGATACCCTTGCTCAACGACTCTCTCACTTCAGGGATAGTGCCTAATAGCTTTAAGCAGGCCTTACTGATTCCCCTCACCAAGAAACCAGGTATTGACCCGCTGGACCTCACGAACTACCGGCCTATATCCTTGCTGCCCTTTCTATCCAAAATGTTGGAGGCGCATGTCACCAACTGCCTCTCTAATTTCGTGGAGGAATCGGACTATCTCCAACCCAACCAAGCAGGATTCCGGCCTGGTCACTCCACTGAGGCAGTAATATTGGCCGTTCAGAACACCTTGAGGTCCAACACTGACAAAAACCTTCATCAAGCCCTGGTACTTCTTGACCTGTCCGCCGCATTCGACACGGTTGACTATTCTATCCTGGTCAACCGTGTCAAACAGGCGGGCCTTAGATACTCTGCCCTAGCCTGGTTGAAATCGTTCATTTCTGAACGTACTCAGTCTGTCCGCTTAGGCTCCTTTTCTGCTGCCAAAGTCAAGTCTTTCTGTGGGGTGCCCCAAGGCTCTTCGTTATCTCCCCTATTGTTTAACTTGTACATGCGGCCCCTTCTTTTTGCCCTGAGAAAGCACAAAGTCACTGTATACAATTATGCAGATGACTTGCAGCTAGTTTTCGTTCTTAATTCCCCAAATGCTGTGGAGGACTTCCAAGCCACTATGACTTTAATCCAGAGTTGGATGTCCTCAAATCACCTTAAATTAAACCCAGGGAAAACTGAGTTGATCCTGCCCGGCAAGAGAGAAATCAGTTGGAGCCCTAACTTCTGGCCTGCTGATATGGGCCTCCCCCCTAAGAAATCTCTGACTGTAAAAAGTCTGGGGATAACCATCAATGAGGACCTCTCGCTAAAATCCCAAATTGGAACCGTGGTTTCCTCTGGATTTTTCCAATTGAGGAAAATTAGGAAAATCGCCCATTTCCTCACTCCTTCCGCCTTAATTCAGGTGGTCATGGCCCTAGTCCTCTCCCACATCGACTTCTCAAACAGCCTATACCTTGGCCTACCTGCAGGACAACTTAGAAGACTGCAGTACTTGCAGAATCAGGCCGCCAGGCTGATCTGCAATGTACCCAAATGGGAATCGATCAAATCAGGCCTAGAGACCTTGCACTGGCTACCCGTGGCTCAAAGAGCCGAATTCAAAGCCGGGTGCATCATCTTTAAGGCTTTGCAAGGCAAGGGACCTTTATTCATCAGGCAGCTGATTGGAAGATATGTTCCCTCACGTAACCTGAGATCAGCCCACAAAGACTTACTTGAAGTACCTCGCTTTAAGAAAAAACGACAAGGTGGCAGCAGCTTCCATTTCTTAGCAGCTACCCTATGGAATTCTCTGCCACTAGCCCTCAGACAGAGTAAGGACCTCCTTGCCTTTAGAAAGGCATTCAAGACTCACCTCTTCACACAGGCTTACTTGAAATAAAGATTCCTGCAGACTCACCCCTTGTTATGTTTTTTATTTCTTTCCAGCGCCAAGAAGCCTTCGGGCGTACGTGCGCTTTATACATTTTTAATAACATAACATAACATAACAGAAGTATACAAACGATTGGAGAAGGGCAGGGGTGCTGGACACATAGGGGAATAGTGGGACACGTGTGTATGGCTACAATTACAGTTAATCAGTATAGGACCCCACAGTTTCTTGGTGGAGTGAGTAGATGATCTGAGAAAAAGGCGATAGTCGTAGATTAGTCAGGCTCCCTGTGGTGGTTGAAGGCAGAGATTAGGCGAGGAATTTACCCATGAGGAAAGTTTTGGCCTCCTTTTTGAAGCGTACCAGAGAAGGGATTCTTCTGATGACGGGTGGGTGAGAGTTCCATGGGGCATATTTTCAAGGACCGGTGTTATAATTATCGCTGTTTTATTGGCAGGAAACTGACGATAAAACAGTGATAATGGGCTCGATAATACGCCCTTGTTAATTCCCATAGGAGCCCATGTTAACTTCAGAACATGGGCTTCTATGGGAATTAACAAGGGCGTACTATCAAGCCCATTATCGCCGTTTTATCAGCAGTTTCCTGCCGATAAAACGGCGATAATTTTAACACCGGTCCTTGATAATATGCCTCCAAGTTCTTGGTGCGGCCCCGGAGAAAGCTCGATTGTAGGATATTTTTTTCCGAAAACGGGCAGGTTGGAGCAAGAGGTCTCTGGCCAACCAGAGTTCCTGGGTGCCATCTTAGACTTATAATATTAATGTTTCATACTTACATTAATGTCATCTATTGGTAATATGGTCTCTTTTTTGTTACGATGTCTTTTGGTTGGTATAGTGCTTTAGTGAATTTTATACGTCTAAGATGGCACCTGTGTGGAGACTGTTCTTCAGTACGGCGTATTTGAGGCCGTTGTTTATGTTGCTTACTATGGAACCGTATAAATAATCACTTTAAGATGGCGCCGATGCAACACGTCAAGAATCACATTGGAGTACTCGCTGTTACGTTTGCTGAGAATTTTAAGGTAAGATTTTTATTAGGCGCCGCTTGAGTAATTTTGACCCGTTTTTTATCATATGTGCATGACACACATGGGGGGGTCAATATGTGCCTTTTGATAATCTATACTTTGTGGGCTACACGAGGTCGAATCGTGTCCGAATGACATCTTCGAATCAGTTTTTAGAATAACGGATGGTGTTGCTAGTATTATAAAGTAGTGCGACTACTTAGTAATTGTATTTAAGTTTTGATGCGTGATTTATATATAGATACCTATATCGCTCATGTAAATCTTGTAGTTGGTAACTGATTTAGTTTAATGATAGGATGTGGTAGGAAGTAATATAATGATGTCTACCTGCATGATTTTTTAGGATGCTAGCTGGTCTTATGAAGACCGGATGTTGATTGGAGAAATTGTCCTAATACTTTGCTGAAATTACTACATTTGGTGAGTGCAGTTTGGCTGTTCCTTTTAATTATGGGTATATGTGAGCTGCAATATTTTGGTATTGTGACTTGAGTATCTATGTGGATGGAAATTACAATATGTTTATCCATGTGTTGCCGTAGGATATATATTGACCTTTTTGTCAGATGAAGGCTAATTGCGGCAGAGGTTATCAAAGTCTACTTTTTGTATAGAATATAGATATTGCAGTCCATGGGGAGTTTCGTGAGATGTTTTGATCACACATTGGAGATTTTGCATGGTTAACCTATTTTTTTAGGTCTCATCTACGCAGTGCATATGCGCTGCTTAGGAGGACCTTTAGCTGTCGCTCTGCTTTTTTTGGAAGCACATACTTGTGCTTGTGGTGGCATCCAACTTGCGGGCGCGAGCAGTGGCGCGCATGCTTATTGGCTGTTGCTCGCTCCCGCAAGGCGGATGGTGCCCCAAGCATGAGTGTGCTACAAAACAGTCATTAAGCAGAGCGCGGGTAACTTTCAGAGCGAGGCGTGCGCTTGTTTTTACATGACATCAGAGTTCTCCTACCGCTATGAGAACAGTGCCTGTAGTACAGACTGTGTTGTTATTCGCCTTGTTTTGTGTTTTTGGACAGCTTTGGAAATGTTTGTCTCATAACCTCCTTATGATGGAAGGTAGAAGCGCAGACCTCGATTTAGTAACGAGAGCTCCATGGTGCTATGCTGGGGCTGGGTGGTAAGAACCAGTGGGTATTTTCTCTTCTCTTTCCAGTGCAGCACGAATCCTTACCCCCTTTATTCTCACTCAGTCTGTACCTCATCTCTAGCCTCCCTTTCGTCTTTTTTCGTTAGTCATTTATGTACATTTTCCACTTTCTCTCCCAGATTACCAATCTTCTTTATATATTTTTACTTGTTTCCCTTCTTTCTATTTGTAAATGTCCAATTTCTTTGTTTATTTATATGAATATGTGTACGTCTGTGTTGTGTCCATCCCGCCCAGTTCAAAGTACTTGCGATTTTGAAAGACAACATAAAACCGAGGCCGATGAAGTCAAATGCTTGTAGACGCTAGGACTAGAAGGCAGGTTTGTTTACATCCTCGGCGTATCTCTTCCCTAATGGTCCAACAGTCACCACAGTCACTGTTTCACTAGGACTTTAGCCCCAGTAATATTTCAGCTGAGGAGCTCTGTAAGTGTAAAAGCCTGTACTGTGCCCTGTAACAGAAGCGCCATTTTCAGTATCTCATTTCAGGCAGGTTCAGTAGCTGCTGCTAAGCTTCATGAACACAGGAGGGGTGGGGGCTGCAGGTGGTGCTATGACATAGGTCCCACATCCCATAGGGACTCTGAGTCTAGTGGGCACTAAGGATTTTAGTAAGGCTGTACTTTTTGAGGAATGTTAATGTTTTTCCACTCTAACATAGGCAGGTGAACCACAATCTTTGCCCTTTCATTACTTCCTTGGTAGCATTTAATTGTTTTTAAAGCCTGAAAAGCACAATCTGAAACTTGATTTATTTAATGTTTACATTAAGCGGCCCATTGTGTTGTGTGAAATACCTTCGCCGAGTCCTGATTTTTCGGGCAACATTGCTGCATTCTTTGAATCGTAGTTTTTGTTAGTATTTTAAGTAGGGGTTAAAAATTACTAACTGCACATTTTTCTTAAAAATGTATAAAGTGGTGTACAGTCTACTTCTAAATCTGTTACTTCTTGGTATTCAAGTAAAAACAAATATCAAGCCTGTTCATCTGTTTTATGGAAGTGCACTGTTTCTTCACATCACACGTGAAAACAAACTTTGGCAATGCCATTGGTTTTGAGTTTTGAATTGTGTATAGAGAAAATGTTCACTGAACTTAACTTTCAGGCAAGGCAGGTATTACATGGGCCGCAGCAGTGCAATATTTTTTAGCTCAACCTATGCAGATTGGACAAATGGGAGTCTGAGTGATAGTGTATGACTGTGTGTGTGTGAGAGTGACAGAATGAGTGCCAGTGTGTGTCTTATAGTATTGGAGAATGTGTGTGAGTGCATGTGAAAGAATATGAAAAAATAATTACACAGGGTTGCCTTGTTTGTTACTTGAGACTTGGTACCTATTTTTTGTTGCCGTCTGTCGTCAATTTTGGAGTCTTATTTTAACCCCTTCGATGCTGATGACGGCTGGGAGCCGTCATGGTACACAGTGCTCGTGTGCTGATGACGGCTCCCGGCCGTCTTGACCGCACCCGTGATTGGAATGTGCCGCACAGGCGCAGAATCGCGGGCGCACAGAAGGGTTTAAGGTGCGTAACCGTAGAATGCTATGTTTAAACGCAAATGAAAACAGTTCCGTAGTGTGGCCTCTCCCTATACTGAATGAAATGCGTTAAACCAGTGTGCTTCACCCAAAGAAGGATTTTCAGCGGAACAGCCAGTGCATCAATTATGTTTCCCTGAAGCTATTGAAAATCATCTATTTGCACTGTTAGTTTATTGAAACCTTGCGATTCATATAAAGAGCCAGTTTTTAAAATACAAATTGTTCGTCTCACCTTTGCTTAAAAGCGCTCGCTTTTTTGCAGTTGCTGAGGTTACCTCCTGTTGATTGTGTGATTCACATATTATAACTAAACATATTCATTTTCCAATCTTTATTTCGGCCATTGGCCATAAAAGATAAACAATACACATATACAATCACAATAGATCAATGCATTAAAAATATGTAAAACATTGGAAATGCATATGCTAAAAATACTGTAAAAACTATGCATCTAAAATTTAGGAGGGACCCAACACCTTTAAAATACGGTTACGAGTGTGCCATACATTAGTAAGAAATTTTGTTAATGCAAAGACAGTTGGGCCTGAGACATCAGATTTTAAAATCCTGTACATTGGGGCATATTCCCTACAGCCCATGTTTCTGATCAAAGGGAGGAGCCAATATTTTCTCGCTACCATGTAGGCTGGGCAGAAGAAAGCCACGTGTAAGTCGGTTTCCTCCATGGCATCACAGGCCGGACACTGCTTTGTGGTGGGAGGCGATGACCAGGTACTAGTAAAGGACCGAAAGGGCAATGTGCCGTATCTCCATTGGAGAAACAGCTTTCTGGCAAGCACAGGGGAAATAGGATCCAAAACCCTCTCAAACCTATAAAGGTCCTTACTTTGCAAAAACACAGAGGATAAAGACCCTTCTGCCTGGGCATCTAGGGCCCTAGCTAATTTTTGTTCATGGTATACATTAGCCAGGGACCTTTTGGAGATGTTTAATGCGGCATTGGCAGGGTCAATCCATAGATCTGGGAGCCCTATTTCCATACAAGTGGATTGGATGTTTTTAACCCAGGGGATACGGAGCGCTTTTGGGTGGTTCAATAGTTCCACCAATTCCGCCCTATATGCTGCAAGATCATTACTGCTCCACAGCCTACGCCAGAAAGCTATGGGTCTCAAACTTATTTCATCAGCTATTGGTCGTAGACCCAGATCAAGCCTCAAGGGAAGGAGCGGGGTGCTGGGCGGAAGCGCGGCTATCTGTCTTATGAACTTGTTTTCCGTTACTGACAGGCTCCGGCAAGGTGTGTGTCCCCACAATTCCGCCCCGTACATGGTCGCTCCCCTGGCCTGGGCCTTGTATATCTGGATGAGCGCCCCCAGCGGGCAGTATGAGGAGCCGGTCATCATCCGAGCGATGCCCCCAGTAGTTTGTGTCAGTTTGAGGTTCGCCCTACTCTGATGGGATCCCCAAGACATGGTTTCGTTAAGAGTCACACCAAGGTATTCAAAGGTGGCAACTCTCTCGAGCCTTGCTGCTCCCAATTGCGGGTTCGGCCGCAATTTTTGGCTCGGATTCAAAACCATGAATTTGGTTTTGGCCGCATTAATTTCTAGCCCCCTGTCGGTGCAGAAGGCTACAAATGAATCGAGGATCCTCAGTATCCCCATAGGGGTTTTGGACAGCAGCAGGGTGTCATCCGCAAACATACTAAAACATGACATACCCTGTGTTTGGTTTCTTTTACAGGTATGGTGATGGGTGTGTTAGGTGTGTTGGAGTGGGATTTTTGTTGTGTTTACATATATATATATATATATATATATATATATATATATATATATATATATATATATATATATATATATATATATATATATATATATATATATATATATATATATATATATATATATATATTTACTACTATTATAAAGAGAGAACTTGCACCTTTTGGCCAGGTAAACTCGGGAACAACAGCGCCAATCTACACACCCGATACATCTATGAAAATGTCAGGGTGTGTAGATGGACATAGGCTATATAAATTAAAAAAAAAGTAAATTATAAAAATTAAGTTTGTAAACAAAGTAGTCCCCTGAAAGTAGCGCCGGCCGGGACCTAGCGCTGGCCGCGACGCGACGTGCGTCATGACCGCGATGCGACGTGCGTGATGACGACGAAGGAGGAGCGGCGGTGCAGTGACGAGCGGCTGTGCAGTGAGGAGCAGCGGCACAGGTAAGGATAGGGAAAGTTCAGTGCGAGACTGTGTGATGCAGGGGGAGGCAAGAAGGAGGCAGCAGTAAAGGAAAATGTCGGAGCGCGAGTGAGTCGGGCGGGAGGGGGGCGCGAGTGAGTCGGGCGGGAGGGGGCGTGAGTGAGTCGGGCGGGAGGGGGGCGGGAGTGAGTCAGGGCGGGAGGGAGTCGGTGCGGGAGGGGGTCGGGCCCCCAGTCCCTTTCTGCCCCAGGCAACGCTGGGGCAGGCTGCTAGTATATATATATATATACATATGACACGAAGGATTCCTTGTTGAAAAGAACCGGAGGCACACAACGGGAAATAATATATATATATCTATATATATCTATCTATCTATCTATCTATCTATCTATCTATCTATCTATCTATCTATCTATCTATCTATCTATCTATCTATCTATCTATCCATCTATCTATCTATCTATCTATATATATATACATATATATATATATATATTTATATATATATATATATATATATATATATATATATATATATATACATATATATATATATATATATATATATATATATATATATATATATATATATATATATACAAGCTCCAAGTTTACCCATCCGGATAAGAATCACTCTAACCAAGGCGTGCAGAAAGCATTTTATTGGTATGGCCACAGGTCCGCTTTTCAGTATCCTTATGAGACAGCCGCTCCGTTATTGCCTGACGCGTTTCATCTTACGACTTCTTCAGAGGCTGGCGGAGATGGTGCGTGCTCCGAGCTGCCTCCTTTTTAAATGCATCTGCTGGCCCTTAGATTTGGGCGGTTCCATCAAGGCAGAGCATTGTGGGAGATGCAGTCCCGGTGTTAAGTCCTCCTGTATGGATGCACCGGAATTCTGTCAAAGTTCATTTAAAATCCTCGATGGGCCTTAATCAGCGGACTGTGCCCTAAATCCTTCACCTTGGCTCCGCAATGAGGCTCCGTGGTTGCCGAGTCTCGCGGCCCCTCTCCGTCTTTGGGTCGGGTGGTGCATTCTGATAAGGATACTGAAAAGCGGACCTGTGGCCATACCAATAAAATGCTTTCTGCACGCCTTGGTTAGAGTGATTCTTATCCGGATGGGTAAACTTGGAGCTTGTATATTTCGGCAGCAGCCCTGCTGTTCAGAATGCACCACCCGACCCAAAGACGGAGAGGGGCCGCGAGACTCGGCAACCACGGAGCCTCATTGCGGAGCCAAGGTGAAGGATTTAGGGCACAGTTCCTAAAGGAGAGGGGCCGCAAGACTCGGCTAAGTGAAGTCGGCCGGGAGTGCGCCAAAAGATGGCTTCTTCTTCTGGACAATAGAAATAAAGGAAGGGTTCCCCTAAAAATGGACAGCTAGGTCAGGTGAATAAAAGAAAAGCAGCCCAGTTATTGTAAATCTGCCCCCTGGTGTCTAGTTTCCGCCAATCTTGGAAAAGGGGCTGAAAGTAAAGAAGATATTTGGAAAACATATAACAATAAATGGTGAAAGAGAAAGTAAAGGTATTATTAGGAAAAATGACAAATACAAGAATCACAGCTGAGAAAGAAAAAAGGTGTGATAATGCATAGTCGCAATGCACACAATTAATGCGAAACTGATGAGGCCCCTGGGAACTACCCAGGAATGTGCATAAAGAAATTCCATACAATATTCAGTCTGTCAGGTTAAGGAAACATTTTCAGTGCCAGTTTAAAATAAGTCTGACCCTTTGCTGATTTGTAGCCTTTCCTTGCTTGGAACCTTCGAGGCGGACTGGGGATTGGTGTGCCTTGCTGCACGGAGCAGTTTCTTCATCACGACTCGCCGGACCCGCTTCGCGGGTCCCGCTTCGATCCCCTGACTCAGGAGGCTGTTTGCTTGTACCTGCTGGTACCTGTTAGGAGGAGCGCGGGTGAGGTGTAGAGACCAGCGGGGCTGCGAGCTGTTGGCCAGGGACTCCAGCGACCAGGAGCCCCTGCGCGCCCAACTTGCTACACCTGGGCTGCTCTCCCCGCTGGCCATGCCCCCCTGCCGACGGAGTGAAAAGCGGCACTCACCCCAGAGTGGCTGGGACCCTTTGCTGATTTGTAGCCTTTCCTTGCTTGGACCCTTCGAGGCGGACTGGGGATTGGTGTGCCTTGCTGCACGGAGCAGTTTCTTCATCACGACTCGCCGGACCCGCTTCGCGGGTCCCGCTTCGATCCCCTGACTGAGGAGGCTGTTTGCTTGTACCTGCTGGTACCTGTTAGGAGGAGCGCGGGTGAGGTGTAGAGACCAGCGGGGCTGCGAGCTGTTGGCCAGGGACTCCAGCGACCAGGAGCCCCTGCGCGCCCAGCTTGCTACACCTGGGCTTCTCTCCCCGCTGGCCACGCCCCCCTGCCGGCGGAGTGAAAAGCGGCACTCACCCCAGAGTGGCTGGGACCCTTTGCTGATTTGTAGCCTTTCCTTGCTTGGACCCTTCGAGGCGGACTGGGGATTGGTGTGCCTTGCTGCACGGAGCAGTTTCTTCATCACGACTCGCCGGACCCGCTTCGCGGGTCCCGCTTCGATCCCCTGACTGAGGAGGCTGTTTGCTTGTACCTGCTGGTACCTGTTAGGAGGAGCGCGGGTGAGGTGTAGAGACCAGCGGGGCTGCGAGCTGTTGGCCAGGGACTCCAGCAACCAGGAGCCCCTGCGCGCCCAACTTGCTACACCTGGGCTGCTCTCCCCGCTGGCCACGCCCCCCTGCAGACGGAGTGAAAAGCGGCACTCACCCCAGAGTGGCTGGGACCCTTTGCTGATTTGTAGCCTTTCCTTGCTTGGACCCTTCGAGGCGGACTGGGGATTGGTGTGCCTTGCTGCACGGAGCAGTTTCTTCATCACGACTCGCCGGACCCGCTTCGCGGGTCCCGCTTCGATCCCCTGACTGAAGAGGCTGTTTGCTTGTACCTGCTGGTACCTGTTAGGAGGAGCGCGGGTGAGGTGTAGAGACCAGCGGGGCTGCGAGCTGTTGGCCAGGGACTCCAGCGACCAGGAGCCCCTGCGCGCCCAACTTGCTACACCTGGGCTGCTCTCCCCGCTGGCCACGCCCCCCTGCAGACGGAGTGAAAAGCGGCACTCACCCCAGAGTGGCTGGGACCCTTTGCTGATTTGTAGCCTTTCCTTGCTTGGACCCTTCGAGGCGGACTGGGGATTGGTGTGCCTTGCTGCACGGAGCAGTTTCTTCATCACGACTCGCCGGACCCGCTTCGCGGGTCCCGCTTCGATCCCCTGACTGAGGAGGCTGTTTGCTTGTACCTGCTGGTACCTGTTAGGAGGAGCGCGGGTGAGGTGTAGAGACCAGCGGGGCTGCGAGCTGTTGGCCAGGGACTCCAGCAACCAGGAGCCCCTGCGCGCCCAACTTGCTACACCTGGGCTGCTCTCCCCGCTGGCCACGCCCCCCTGCAGACGGAGTGAAAAGCGGCACTCACCCCAGAGTGGCTGGGACCCTTTGCTGATTTGTAGCCTTTCCTTGCTTGGACCCTTCGAGGCGGACTGGGGATTGGTGTGCCTTGCTGCACGGAGCAGTTTCTTCATCACGACTCGCCGGACCCGCTTCGCGGGTCCCGCTTCGATCCCCTGACTGAGGAGGCTGTTTGCTTGTACCTGCTGGTACCTGTTAGGAGGAGCGCGGGTGAGGTGTAGAGACCAGCGGGGCTGCGAGCTGTTGGCCAGGGACTCCAGCGACCAGGAGCCCCTGCGCGCCCAACTTGCTACACCTGGGCTGCTCTCCCCGCTGGCCACGCCCCCCTGCCGACGGAGTGAAAAGCGGCACTCACCCCAGAGTGGCTGGGACCCTTTGCTGATTTGTAGCCTTTCCTTGCTTGGACCCTTCGAGGCGGACTGGGGATTGGTGTGCCTTGCTGCACGGAGCAGTTTCTTCATCACAACTCGCCGGACCCGCTTCGGGGGTCCCGCTTCGATCCCCTGACTGAGGAGGCTGTTTGCTTGTACCTGCTGGTACCTGTTAGGAGGAGCGCGGGTGAGGTGTAGAGACCAGCGGGGCTGCGAGCTGTTGGCCAGGGACTCCAGCGACCAGGAGCCCCTGCGCGCCCAACTTGCTACACCTGGGCTGCTCTCCCCGCTGGCCACGCCCCCCTGCCTATCAGCCAACGAACAAGCAGGCTTGTGTATTTGGTTTCCCAGTGTCCCCGCTACGCGGGAGCGTGCGGGAGCGTGCCGGGAGAAGCCCGGGACAAGGGCGGGACCGTTTGTGGCCGTTCGTGACCCGGAGTGACCGGACCGGGCCACCCCTCTAACCTGTGTGAGTCTCCATCCCTAAGGACCATGGCCGGCAGAGACAATAGGATTAAATCCTCCTTAACTGGCAGCCTGTCAACCGCCGGAGGTATGGAGAAATTTCTCATAAGGGCCAATAACATTATAGACAAGGAGATAGTCATACTGGAAAAGCGTTTATCCACTGAACTCATTTCTCTAAAACGATCATCCATAGGACCCCTTGCCAACGCTAAAACGCCCATTAGAAACAGCGATCAGTCTGCTACTGCGGATACAATATCCCCGCCTAGAGAAGACCCTGGCTTCCTGGCTACCCCGGTTATATCAACTGACATTGTGGCTGACCCTAACTGTGTACCCGTAAGCGATAATGTCTCCCTCTTATCCCACCCTGATGTGAGTACTACTGAGTCTAAGAGCCAAGGGGAAAGGGAGGGTGCAGTTAGGAAACGGAAAAGAGTGTTTAACAAAAAAGAAGTTAAAACGGGAAATAGCTGTAAAAACTGCTAAGGTGCGGGAGGCACCACCCCAGACCACCTTTACTCCCCCTGATGTCCATCTTCCGAACAGAGAAATATCTATGGAATGGGCCGTGGCCTTACTTAAATCAATCATATCCCCATTAGAGGCTAAACTGGATAGGCTTTGCTCCAGAATATCTAATGTAGAGAAAACATCTGCCTCCATTTTAGCCACCCTTGGTAACCTTCAGAACCAACACATCCCCACGACTACCATAACCCCTGCGATCCCCGCCCCCCCAATCCGGCTCCGAACCAACCTAATATCCCCCCACCTAATACCTGCATACCACCCCTTATCCCCCCTCAGCCCAATAATTCAACAACTGACAATGTGGCGAGTCAACAACCAAGCCAAACTAACCCATCAGACCATATGGCTGAGGGAATCCAGGGAGCACCAAGTGAGGCACACAATACCCCTAGACCTAGACGGCCCGATCTACCACCGGAGGCAAACCGGTTTACTGTCATCTTAGCCGGAGTACCACCACTAGAAACAGGGGAATCAGAAACCTTTAGTTCCTTGAAGAACAAAGTAATAAAATGGCTCAACTGGAATAGACCACTCCCGGGCCACCTACACAATGAAATTATTATGGTAAGGAGGGTTCCTTGGATAGGCAAGACCCCTAAAAACATCAATGGGGACTGCCTAACCGTTAGTTTTAGAGACCCCCGCACAGTATCCCATATATGTGCAGGTTTCAACAGATCCTTTGACTCAACGATCCAGACCCTTCCTGTTTCCTATTTTTTCCCACCAACCAACATTCGCTACCAACCAAGAAGAGGGGACTGGTCCGTTGTGGAACGGAGGGGCAGACAACGAGCGTATGATGCTAGACCACCAAGACAACCTCAATACGCACCCCAATTCCACCCCTTTATGGATCATAACCGCTTTGGTTGTTTAGATGGCCTAGAGGGAGTAGACTGACTACACCCCGTCTCTCCCTCCTTGAAGCCGACCAATATCCTGGCTAACCCTGATGTCCCACCCATGGTTCATTTATCCACCCCTACCGAAGCTATCCCCATTAATCCGGCCCAGATCCCACCCGTTATGATCCCTACTATACAATGTTCCGAAACCATCCCCATTACCCCTACCCCAGCTACCCCCACTGAACCAGACCTGATCCCCCCAGAAACGATCCATACTACACCCTTTACCTCAACTATCCACACTAATACAGTACTGGACCCAAAGCTTAAGGGATATTCATTGATGAGCTGGAACATCGCTGGGTGGCGGCAAAAAGTTTCAGCCCTGGGTTGGAGGGAACACATTGTGGACTTTGATATTTTATGTCTGCAGGAAACGTGGTCAGTGGAAGATATTGCCTTTGATGGTTTTGTCTCATACAACTGTAATGCGGTGGAATCTGAAATGGGGAGGGCCAAAGGGGGATTGTTGATTTTACTGTCTGTACACCTACCTTTACATGTAAGGAAAAGCCATATTGTGGGGTCCCATACGCAAATTTTGGAAATTTCGGTTGGCAGAGACAGAAATCTATTGTTGATCAATCATTACAATAACACCTTTGACCCCTCCAGTACCACTGTAGTAGACGAACTCGAATCGGTTCTGGATTCCATTCTTTGCAATTCAACTGTATCCTATGATATTGTTTGGGGGGGAGATTTTAATATCAGAACTTGCCCTCTCTCATATTCAACTACTTGTGGTTATGATGGGGAAAATGGGGAAAATTTACTCCACTTTTTACACTCTCCATATGGCACTTCCCTTAACAATCTGATGCTAAAAATTGATATATCGATCCACCAACATGCCCCTGATAATGAGGGTAATCTGGCGCCCACCTTCACGGGGAGAAACACCACCTCTATTATTGATTTCCTGATCATCTCCAACCGGGTAGCTCCCCATTGTTCGGTCCCCCAGATCTTAGATCTCGACCTGAGTGACCACAACGCACTTACCATGATCTTATATTGTGAGCTCCATAGGGATGTATTCTCCGGTAGGGTTGTCGATGACATTACCCCATGTAGACCAAATGGGACTCGCATCAAGTGTAGTGGGGAAAAAGCAGAGAATTTACATCGCAGGGTGGTGAAAGCTTGCCTACAAACGATACTTAGTTGCCTTGATAAGGAAGCCCCCCCAGTACAATCTGTAAATAACTTTGAGAAGTTGGGTATTATAATTAAGCAAACACTCACCTCAAAGAAGGCTAAAACTAGACGGGATACACAGGGTTTAACCAAGCATGTACAAGGGCACTAAAAGCCCTTAAACTTGCCCTTTCCACTACCCCGAGAGACAGGGAAGCGGTTAAATCCCTGAGGGCCAATTACAAAAATGAGCTCAAACTCAGGAAACAAGAACTAAGAGAAATAGCCTGGGAAGACCTGAGCAAAGCTGCAGCCCCCGGGACAGCAAACTATTCTGGAGTACCATCAATAGCCCATTCCTGCAAAAAGAGGACTTCCCTGTTCTCACTGCCCAAGTTAATGAAGATGGCTGGGTGTCCCACTTCTCAGGGATTTTCGATCCTACTGGAGAGTCCACTGCCAATTTTAACTCGATCTGCACTAACCCAGTTGAAACCCCGAGAATTACGATCCATGAGGTGGATATGGCAATAATGAATAGTAAAGGGGGAAAGGCTCCGGGCCCAGATGGGGTACCAATCGACCTATACAAATTTGACCCAGCCCTTTGGAGCCCATTATTAACCATAGCCTTTAATGCTGCTATGGATAACAGGACCCCTTCTACCTGGGGCGAATCCATTATTATTCCAATCTACAAGAAGGGGGATAGAGGAGAGGCTAAGAACTACCGCCCTATCTCCCTTCTGGATTCCTCACTAAAAATCTTGAGTAGGGTCCTGCTAGCACGCTTGGAAGATTGGGCCTTAGATAACAATATTCTTGCCCCATCCCAATATGGCTTTAGAAAGGGCCTTGGTACGATCGAACAATGTATCAACTTGAACCTTTTAATAGGGAAGTATACCAAGGCCAAGCCGGGATCACTATTCTTGTGTTTTGCAGATCTTTCAAGCGCATTTGATTTGGTCGACCATGCCCTGTTATGGACAACTTTGCTGGCTATGGGAGCCCCCCCCCGATATCATCCATTTCCTAGCCACACTTTATTCAAACCTATCCGCCCAAATTCGTTATGGTCCTGAGGGGGAGTGCACACGGAAGATCAGAGTAAGATCTGGCATCCGACAGGGTTGTGTATTGGCCCCGTTGCTTTTCTCGCTCTTTATTAACTCGGTGGAGCAAGAATTAAAGCAAATACATGCTGATGCCCCCCAAGTAGGAGGCACCCCCATACCGGTATTACTTTATGCCGACGATACAGTCCTACTCTCCAGGACCCCTATAGGCCTACAAAAATTGATGGACGGGTTCTATGATTTTATATTGAGAAGGAAACTCAAAATTAATAACTCTAAAACGTTTGTCATGATGTGTGGGAAAAAGCTGAAACTTTTTAAACCTTTTTCTTTTAAGGAAAACCATATTGCAACTGTCACTAATTTTTGCTATCTGGGAGTTACATTTAATGATAGAGGATCATGGGCCCCTGAGGAGACAAATGTCAAAGCCAGAATGGGGAAAGCATCCTTAGGCGTCTTCCGCTTTGCCTCCAAAGTAGGAAGCCGCCGTATTGTTGATATGCTGACTATATACAAACACAGATGTACTTCGATAGCATTGTATGGTTCGGGGGTATGGGGACATTGCAATGCCAAGGCCCTGCAAATTGAAGAAAACAAGTTCATCAAACGGCTGCTTTGCCTCCCCTCCTCGGCATCTACTGTTTTAACTCATTCGGAACTAGATCTGGATTACCTGTCCGATCTTACCGGACTAAGGCCATTGTTGGTATGGAAATCCATTTTTACCAAGATGGAAACAGCATTCACTAAAGATATCATCAAAGACTGCTTACTCTTGGACAAAGTTTTAAGTATTCCATGGTTAAAATATGTAGTTTCGACTGTTAAAGACCTGTTTGACATGGATTTGGGTAATGATCCTACCTGTCTGAACTCTCTAGACAAACAGGAACTAAAAAATGTCTATCTTAGGGCGAAATCGGATGTGCGAAGTTATGCTACTAGAGAATATTCCACACATATTTTTAACTTGTCTTTGAAGGATGATAGTCGGGGTATTCCTATGTACCTTAATGTTATCCACAGACAGTCCCACCAGTTTGTTCTTTCAAGGCTAAGATTAGGTATAGTACATAACTTGGTTGCTTTCCCGATAATGAAATCTCACCCAGTTACCCCATGCCCGTGTGACGGTTTTTCTAAACAAAGCACAATGCACTTTTTATTACTCTGTCCTTTGTATAAAGCGCAACGCATCTGTTTCCTCAAGCCTATGTTCCTTAAATATTCCATGTATACCACTGATAACGCCTTGAGGCTACTCTTTTCACTTTCAAGCCCGGATATATGTTTTTATACTGCCACTTTTATTTTGAAATCTATTAGAGCCAGACTTAGTATGGTTTTCCCGTAAATTTATGTGCAGCAATCCCCACACCATGTGACAAGGCTATCACTGTTTTTGTATTTTGTGTACTATGTATATGTAATGTTTTTTAACTGTATACTTTTATGATGTTTTTTAAACATTCGAATAAAGTTAAACTGAAGTCTGTCCATTCCTCATGTTCGTTCAGCCCAGTTTTCATGATGTCCTTCTTGAGAATCAATTGAAATTCTTATTTATTATTTATAATTTCTTTAGATTTATGTAGCACGAGCGAGCCGATTCACAACATGTATTTCCACTTGTTCGCCTCTAGAGGGCAGTGTTCACCCGCTAGAATTCAAAATTGCCTAAATTAGAGAGCAAGTGCGAGCAATGTGGTGACGTGAGGGAGGTCAGCCATTTTAGCAGAGCATTCCTGTTTCATTTCACTAATGTAGTGGGTGGAAGCGGTTGAGCAACATCTTAGGGCACTTAAGCCATATTTTGCTAAAAGATGTGACACTCTGAAATAAGGTTTTGTTTACTAAACCTCTCCAAAAAAGGGAACAGAACGGGACTGCATAACGACAGGCAGGTAGCACAACTGGCAAGACCTGTTGTCTTACATGCAGGGCCACGAATTTTGGGTACAATCACATTTAGTATCTGTAAACACCTTTCCTTAACATGCGCGAAGGTCAAAATTGTGGTCTTTCAGCATACCTTCATGCTAACACTGACACACTGGGCAGGAATGCATTGGAGACGGAAAACATGCAAAACTCACGTACACACCACAAAGCTTGTTATTTTATCATCCCATTATGTCGAAGTGAAGCCTGGTTGCTCTCGCTGTGACAGTAACCTCACACCCTTTATTGGACCTCCTGCCACAGCACAGACTGCTCAGTGCTCAAGACGAAGCACATGCGACCACAGAACGCCACAGTTTAGACACTTCCAAGGATTAGTTGTATTCTGGTAAAACAGGGAACTATCAGAACTGGGTGGTGCTTGTGGGCACCATGTTATGACAGAGGTGGTGATGCAATAAGGATGACTGGTAGGAGCACACAATATTATCTGATACTGATCTCAGACCTTGCAGTGACTAGATCATGAGAGAAGCTGGTCTGGTATATGATGTCCCCTGATGTAAGTGGGCACCCTGCACCAGTCCAGACAGCCCTTATGGTGATTTAAGAGTTCTTAGCCAACCTTAGAAAGCTATCCAAGTGGTAGCTGTGGAGAGCAGCCTTCAGGCTT
Source organism: Lissotriton vulgaris (assembly GCF_964263255.1). Taxonomy (NCBI): domain Eukaryota; kingdom Metazoa; phylum Chordata; class Amphibia; order Caudata; family Salamandridae; genus Lissotriton; species Lissotriton vulgaris. The sequence continues at coordinate 134,361,370 of NC_141700.1, read as the reverse complement.
AGTCCAGAAGGAGCGCAAAGCAGCTTGTTTTACTAGAATGCAAATTTATGGTATAGTTTAAGTGAAAAAGAACCACCCAAGCGAATTATAAAAATATGTATTTATTAAATAATACTCCCTAACACGTTTAGATATCTAATACCTGGTGATAAGCACAATGCGCACAATACTTTGCATAGAAATACAGTAAATAGCACAGAATCCACAGTGGGCCCAGGGGGGGACCTAACCATATACTAAGAAAGTGGTATAAGAACCACAACTCCGGTAAAGACAGTCTTGAGAGGGCGTAGAAGCTCTGGGGACCCAAAGAACCACCCAAGGTGAGTGACTAAGAACCCCAAGGAGAGCGTGTGCAGTGTGGGAACACAACTGCGTGCTTCGTACAAATCAACGTGTAAGTCGCATTTGGAATTATAAAGATTAAGGAATCTTCCCATCTGACCTTGAAGAAACCCTGTGGAAGATAGAAGGTTGGAGAGCCAGAACCTTTCGGAGCCTGCAGGAGCTCAGGACTAGCAGAATGGTAGAGTTAGTTGTGGTGCCTGCAAATGCAGGGAAGAGAATCCTTCACTTCAAGGGAGATTCGCTCAGGTGTCTCTGATGCCCATAGGCCTTGGAAGGTTCCTGTATGGTGCACAGGTGCAGACGATGCAGCAGACTGGAAGGGCGATGAAGTCCAGTGAAGTCCAGAGTGCCCAGACGGTAGAAGAAGAAGTGGTGTCTGATCTGAATCCTGTCCCACGACAAATATAGGAACCTACACCCAGGTAAGCCCTTAAGTACCCTAAGTAAAGGGTTGGAATGATTCAAGGGACCCTCCCAGGGGAGGGTGTGGACAGGGGGAGGTTACTTACATGTCCTATGTCCAGTTTCGCGCCAGAGCAGGGGCCAACGGCTTCCAGAGCTTGTTTGAACTGGACTATGCATAGGGACACCAAATTTGCCCTTCATGCATGCTGAGTGGCACTGGCAAGTGCACCCACCCGGCCCCAACACACTAAATCCTGCCTGGAAGGTGGTCACACCTCCCTGTGACAGGTTGCCTATTGTTCTGCCTTCCCCTGCTTGAGCTTGGCTCAGCAGAACGAGGGTAGAATCGTGTCTCTGGTCAGCAGCAACCATTTTGTGCTGCGCTGGTCTAGAAGACTGGTACCAGGAGCACTGAGAACCTAACGGAGGGCTCTTCCAGTACTTGGAATCATACCTCACTTTTTCCAGATGTTCATCGCGTAATTACGCGGTGTCCCTCTATATTGAAGGCTCATCCACCATGAACGGTCATGCCACAATTTTACAACTTCTGGAGTACAATGTACAGTTATTGAGGCTCTTGCACAAGAAGGATCCCGTACACAATTTTGATAGCTCTTTGACGTGACGGCCGCAGCCACAAAGTCAAATGCTACAGAATCTTACATTGGCAGATACATATTGTAATGTAGGTACCTCAAAAATGGCATTTGTGGACAAGAAAGCTAGAGGGCCAAGACAGTGGACTGGGGATTTTTGCACTGAGATCCATAAAAGTTTCTAAAACAATGGAAACCAGTGCAGCAAACAAAAAGATAATTTGATCAACGCATCCAAAGTTCAGTTCTCTCAGCATTTTCAATCCTCTTTCCCCAAACTAACGTGAAACCAAAAAAATCTGTATATTGGCTAGTAAATGCGCACTAAGGCAAGAGAGGATGTGGTCAGCTCGCATAAACAAATATGCCAAAGTATCTCAGAATCTCTGGTAGCAAAAAAGTTTACGCTACAGTTCCTAATAGGGGAGGTAAATTGTAATTGTATTTATATAGAGGTTACTACCCCTGACGAGGCATAGAAGTGCTTTTTGGTGAAAATCACTCTACCATGGAACCCAAAGGATTAGTGGTGGGTGAGTATAGGGAAATATAAGTAGTCAACATGAGCGGTGGACATGTGTGTCTGGTATTTTGAATAGGATAAAGGATGGATAGGGGAGGGAAGATTCTAGAAAGGGTTACTAGGTAGAACATAGGTGTAAAATGAGGCTTGGGATGAATCAAAGGAGGGTTACAGGAGGGAAAAGTCCATGAAGTATTATTTTGGAGAGCGTAGTAGAAAGCTGTTTGGGATGGCCAAGGAGGGATATAGGAGAGAAGAGTCTAGAAAGAGTTATATTGAAGATCACAGTAGTACACTGAGGTTTGGGGTGAGTCAAGGAGGGATGGAGGAGGGGAGATTCAAGAAAGGATCTGAGGGAGATCATTGCATTGCAGTAAAATGAGGTTTGGAGTGAGTCAGAGAGTGGAGTTTGAGGATATATGGAGAGAGATATAGGATAAGACAAAGTAGTGCATTGGAGGAGTGGAAGGTTTTTTTAATTATTTCTACAGTATGATTATAGAAATTCAAAATTTCAGATGTTGCTGTATGTAAAACCTAATTTATTTGTGTGTTTTTATATTTTCCCTTATTTTATGTTTTAATCAATATTTCAATAGTGAAGCACTTATAGTTACAACTGTTAAGATTATATTTGCATATTGTGATAGATAAATGAAATAAACGGAAACCCTTAAGCAACTAATCAATCAAATAACAGATATGAAAACTATGCAGTGACCTATATGCATGTTAAGCATAAAATAATGTGTGTGCATACATATATATATATTTGTTATGCAGACCTAAATAATCACATTCTAAACATTTACATGCACAGGCATATGCTGAACATTTGTGTAGGAGTGTGGTGATTATGTAGGAAAGAGCCAGCTCTTGTGTAGTCTTCCAAAGATAACATAGTTATCTGTGGCTCTAATGTTTGGGGCTAATGAATTCCATAGTGTGGCAACTTGAACAGAGAAAGATGTACCACCCATGATATTTTTTCTTGTATGCCGGGGTTTTGAGGTGGGGTGCCAATCTTCAGCGGAGCTTCCTTTGTTTTATGTATTTGGTGATTTTATTACTGAGAAAAAGTGTCCTGTTCCATGTATTGCTTTATGGTTGATGCAACTCAGCTTTAATGTGGATCTTTTGGCAATGAGTAACCAATGTAGGGCCCTCAAGGCAAGGGAGATGTGGGCTTATGGCTTTACATGTACGAGTAGACTGGCAGCAGAGCTCAGAATTTGTTGTAGTTTTTTTTCATAGTTGATAACAATGATTTGTAGTAGAGGCCATTGGTGTAATCATGTTTATGCAGTACAAGAGAGATAGTAGCCTGGACCTTGTATGAAAACCCTGGGTGTGGGAACATGCGTTGCAGAGGATTCATGGCGATGAATCTTGATATTGGTACTTTGTCCAATTGGGCATTCATTGATCATTTGGAGTCCATGGTAATTCCAAGGATTACTGCTTACTTAGGTATTTTAGAAGATGGTCCCTGATAGTCAGTCTAAGTGCAGAGTGGGTCATAATTTTTCCAATTGCCACATGAGAGTACATCAGTTTTGGAAGCTTTCAATTTGTGGTGGCTCAGTGTCATCCACTGATCAACGACTCTGAGGCAACTGAAGATTTTTGAGTTTCCAATGTCCTTGGGGCTTTCCAGTTGAAGAAGTATTTGTGTCATCTGTAAGTATGGGCGTAAAATCCGTTCCGCTCGTGGATTTTGCGGATTTTCGGTAAATTCGCAATCCGCGAGATTCGCGAATTTCCCGCGAAATCCGCAAATCCGCGAGCAGCGGATTTTATGGCTTGCTTGCACTGTTCGCGTGAGTTCGCGGCTTCCCAGTTCAACTTCGCGCCCCGCGAATAAGCGCTAAATTGCAGAAATACGATCTTAGCAAAACTGAAACTACTTACCAGGTTCAAAAGTTCAAGCTCATCATTAGTAGCCATTTCCTGTAGTGCTTCCTGAGGGGCCCCTCCAGAGTTCAGTTGCCTATTTGCAACTATTATGTGACCCTGCTCTGACCCTCAGAATAGTTACACATATCGAAAGTCAGAGTCAAAGTCAAATAGGCTTTATTTCGACATTAAAAATATCTTAAAAAGCAAACATACATATAAAATTCTTTTTGGTGCATTGAATGTAAAAAGTGTAAAAAACCCCTTGCCTGATATAAATCAGCAATTTTTACTATAATTTTTAGGGGGAGAATTATATAAATTACCTAAAAGGTGTACGTTTAGAAAAAAACAGACCACAGAAGTAAAAACATGATTAAACAATTTGCCTAAGTCTCTTTGACCGAATCCGCCATGCCCACCCAAGATACTTCGAGGTGGCGCATGCATAAAATGTGCGAGTGTCTGAAGTTAATATCCTTAGTGCCACATTACAATGTCTTGTGCCCAAGGTGAGACACATGGGTTTTAGCCATTTCATCCGTGGAACCTTGTAGGCAGGGCACTCAAATAACAAATGAGGGACAGATTCACGGCGCTGTGGGCAGAAGGGGCACCACGGAGCAGTCTGGTAAGGAATCTTCCAGTGACATGTGAGTTCCATTACAGGGAGAAGACCTATTCTGAATTTAAAGTACAGGGATCTTTCCCATGGGGCTGAAATAATATCCAAATACAACTCTCTAATGGGAACATCTTTAAACTCCATAAAGTTTCTAGTTGTTTTGCAAATCGTAGCAGAAGAGTTTCTTTTGTTTGCCACCCATCTCCAGTAAAGTTGTTTTAACATTGATTTGGGCGGGGCTGTCTGTTGATGCCATGCTTCTTCCAGCCCCAAATTGGCAAGTAGTGCTTTAATGTCCCTTAACCATTTTATTTTTGCCCAACCTGTAGATTTGATTATCTCCCGCAGGCCATCCGCATAACTTGAGAGCTCTGGCACTCTCCAGATGCGGGCCCACAGAAGCAAGGGGCGTAGCTTTGCTTGGTCTTCAATCGCCCGACAGCCCATGTCCAATTGCAATGGTAAGATGGGGACAGATGGACCAAGGGACATCAAACTTCTCAAGAAGGTGTTCTCTGCTCGAGTAAGCTCTTTCGTGTTTGACATTCCCCAGAGTTCCGCCACATAAAGAGCGGCACTTACTCCTCTAGCCGAATAAATGTCCATTACTGCTGCTATTGGTTTTGTGGAAGCTGCTCTCTGTTCTTTCAGCAGGGCCCCAGTTACTCTTTTTAAACTCAACAACATTTTAGTCAAGTGATAGTCCCATTTCATTGAGTCCACCAGCCGAATACCCAGATAATCAAATGTCTTGGTCCTTTCCAGTGGAACAGACCCCAGTGTTGGAGGAGGGCCAAGTTTTTGCGGGGGGTTCAGGATAAGATACTTTGTTTTATCTGTATTAATGCAGAGTCCTCTCTGCTTGCAAAAATCGTCGAAACCAGAGAGAAGCTGCTGAAGGCCCATTGGGGATTTTGACAGAAGTAAAGTATCGTCCGCAAAGAGCAAAGTGGGAATTAAACGGCCTGCCAAACGGGGTGCATCTGCTGGTATCCTGGTCAAGTAATCCACCACCCCATTTACGTAGAGCGAGAAGAGGGTTGGGGCAAGTACGCAACCTTGCCGTACACCTCTATTCACATCTATTCTTGAGGTCTTTTGACCATTCGGCCCCCAGCGTATTTGGGCATAGTTCTTTTCATGGAACCTCATGATCAGGTGAAGCAAATAGGGTGGCATGCCAAGGTCACACAAAACCTTCCATAAGTTGTTTCTGGGAACCAAATCAAAGGCCGTCCGGAGGTCGATGAAGGCCAGATATAAGGTACCCTTCCCAATCGTGACGACCTTCCAGTGGATCATGAGCAGCCTTAACGATTGTTCTATTGTTCCTGTGCCAGCTCGGAACCCAGCCTGGAAATCCGAAAGTATCCTATTTTCGTCTGCCCACTGTTGAACTCTGGCTAAAAGGACCTTGCCCCCTACTTTTTGCGAACAATCTATCAGGCTGATCGGCCTGTAATTTGCTGGGTCGTCTCTTGAGCCTTTCTTGTGCAGGGGGACCACCTCGGCGGCCATCCATGAAGCGGGCAGAGGAGCACCCGCCATAGCCGCGTTTAATACTGATGCAATTAGCGTACTCCAATCGCCTAAGTCTGCACGAAGCAGGTCGCCAGGAAGGCCATCGGGACCAGCCGCTTTACGCGGGACAAGAGATTTTATGGCACCTTCCGCTTCTTTCCTGGTAAACAGACTTTCCTCATAACTCCCATCACCTCGAGAGATCTGTGGTAATGGAAAATCCGTCGCTTCTGCTACAGATGCTGTATACAATTTTGAGAAATGTGAATACCATAGATCCTCTGTTATATTGCATGTGATGACAGTATCTAGGGGTCTGTTTTTCTTTCGCAATAAGTCCCAAAAACCTTTTGCATTTTTTTCTACACTGGCGACACGGAGTTCCTGCCAAAATGCATCTTCCCAGTCTCTTCTTGCTGCCTTTAACTCGGATTTGTAGCTCTTGCGTTTAGTGGCTATTAGTGTTGCGACTCCACTTTTTACTGCCAATATTAGTGCTCTCTTACCAGCACGACACTCTGTCGAGTACCAGCCAAATTTGCCCTGGCGCTTGTCAAGGTTGTTGTTTCCCTTTTTTATTTTGACCTTGAATAGGTCCCCAATCGACGTCGAGACCTCGCTAAACATTGCTGAAATCTGGTTTGGGCTGACAGGCTCATTATCCAAAAGTTCGCAGGCTGCAGTGGTAACAGCTCTAATGCATGATAGTTTATCTTCATCGATTACCACTTTGTCCCATTTTAAGCGTCTTAGGCAGTTTGAGGGAACCACCCCTCCCGTTGACCTTAGCTCATGAATATCATAATCTCCACAAGATGAGCAACTCTCCCTCCACCAGCATGTTAGGGATAATGAAAGTGCGTTGTGGTCGCTATCCAGGGAAGGTAGAACTATCATATCCTTCATGTGGGCCCACAAGGAAAAGTTTAAAAGGATATAATCTATCCTGGATGAGTGACCCACCCTATTATATGTATGTGCCCCCGCTAGGTCTGAGCGTGTTCTCCCGTTAGCTGCTCTCAAGCCGTGCTCAAGTGTAAGGGAATTTAATTGAATAATTCTGGGAGTCCATCTGCTTACAATTGGAAGATCAAGTGACGGGACACCTCTCCTTGAATCTTCGTCATACAAGTCCAAAGATTCATCGGACAGCAGGGGCTCGAATGTACAATTAAAGTCCCCCATGACCATAATTAAGGAGTCTCCATGGCACTCCCCCAATGCCACCTCCAGAGCCAAAAGAGTTGGTGACAAAGCTCTCCCTGAATCCCCCCGTGTGTAAATATTAATAATCTCCAACTTTTCAGCTTTCCTTGGGCATGTTACAGTAAGGCGCATCAAATCTGGAGATTTTTGGGGATGATGGTGTACTCTCCAACCTAACGAAATATCTACCCAGACTAAGAGGCCTCCAAAAGGGCGACCTCTTCCTGATGCTGGGATACCTGCCGGGACAAAGAAGGTGGCATGACCCACTCTGTGCCTTGGTTCCACACACCACGTTTCTTGGAAAGCACAGACTGAGTGGGGCTCAATGAGCGCCACCCAGTCCGGAACGTCCAGCTTGCTATTTAAGCCTGCCACATTCCAGCTAATGGCTTTCAGGGTAGGACGATACAAAGGCTCAACGCGTCCTGCTTCCCTACCCTCTGTACCCGAAGTTTGTGCTCCATCCACCAACTTAATAGTCTCAGACCGATCGCCTGAGAAAGGGGGAGTAATTGGGTTGAGCGTGGGTTGGAGCACAGAAATGTTAGACAGGGGTGCCCGCCCAGCTATACGTGATGTAATAAACCTAAGAGAGGGGGCTTTTATTACTGCATTATCACCAAGTCACCAACCCCAGCCCTGGGATGGGGCTACTTGGGTAGGTGTCCATGCCCTTGCTCTGACATCCAAGGTTGGGTAATGTGGAAACCATGCGCCTCTGCCCCCATCCTGAGAAGATTTCTTATACCCCATTAAAGGAGGGGGGTGATAAAAGTACCCCAGGTCCCTAGTTTGAATGTCGCAGAAGTTATAATGCGACTGCTGACTGCAAATCATACCTGCTGCTCTCGGATCGTTAAAATTGATCAGCACGCAGTCCCCGGTTAGATCCTTACGTCTATTTCCAATCCATCCCACACGTCGAACAAAGGCTATTCTACCATCAATATGCGATGGGAGGGGTCTATTTGCTTTGAGCCAGGAGAGCGTCTTGTGTTTGAGATCAGAATACAACTCACAAGAACCCTCTTCAAGCTCCGGAACCCCCGTTAAAATTACCACATAAGGCTTACAACCAGGGGGGAGACTAGCATTTGGAGTGTGCCTTCTTACTCTATCTTTTGGTGTTTTAGCCGGAGATTTAACTACGGTTTTTGCTGGGGGTTTTGGCGCGGCCTGTTTGGCAGGAGTGGAAAAAGATGGAGTTATTTCTACATTTTTTGTAGTCGGTGTATTTCCTGCTGCCTTAGAAGTAGGCACTATGGGTTTAGGGTTTGGGGCAAAGTTAACCTTGGGGGCCTTGGGTGCCTGGGTACTGGGTTTATTCCTTGGGTGGCCCAAACTGGGCTCAAGGGTAAGGGTTTGTGGTGCGGGTATGGTTCCACTATTGGGTTGATGTAATTGGGAAGCCTTCCCCGGTACAGGTGACTTTGGCACGATATTGACTCAGGATGAGCTAAGGTGACAGAGGGGACTAAGGAGACAGCACCACTCATTAGCCCTCCATTTTCTTCAACCTGCGCCTTTGCGTGAAATTTGACCAGTGATTTCACAGCGTAAAAGTTATCCAGCATTGACTGCTCAAGTGTAGCCAATTTACATGTGAGACTGTCAATCTTGTCTACGAGAGGCATCACCACAGACTTAATTATACTATCAACTTGGGGGAAAATGCTGGTATCTAAAGAAGCCAACGGACCCAGTACACCCTCAGACGCGATATCACTGATGTGGGTCGCAGAGGATTTTGGATGTTGGATTTGGTTAGTACTGGTACCCCCTTTGGTCACAGTATGCCTACTTACTTTACTATACGGCTTATGAGGGCCCCCCCTGCGGGGGCTAGCAGGACGCTTTCTCTTCTTTTGTGCGACTAGTCCTAAAGCTAGATTCCCAACAGGGGTGTTTTGATGAGCCACTACTCTGGAGGTGCTAACTTCAGTATGTACAGCTGAAGGTGGAGGATTTGAGACTTCATTGGACAGCACAGGGGGGCTAAGAGCTTTGTTGATTTCAGAGTCAAAATCCTGATTTTGCTCCCCCGGCGAATGATCAGTTTGGACGAGTGGATTAGGGTGTGATGGGTCAAGAACAATGCTTGGTGCGGTGGTAGTTACCCTTTCTAAACTTGCCCTAATCCGACTCACTCTCTCGTCAATGTTCGGGGAATCAATTATCACCAGTGGAGTTGGGGAAACATATACAGGGCTGGGAGCTAGGGCGAGTGCGCCCATGGATGAGCGCTTGTTAGACATGCCCATGGAATCCCGGGATAATCTTCGTTCTGCCAAGATTATCTCCTTTTCCACTATAGAGACAGCTCGAGTTATAAATTGGTCCATTGTGCCTATAACAACGTCTCCCGCAGCTTTCTTTGTTTTACTTGATCTAGTGCCTGAAGCCATACTCCCGTTATTTGCGTACCCACTTTACGGAGCCAAGAGATGTGGCCCGGCCCGGCCTCTTCTGGCCCCTGATGGCCTAAGATGGTCCCGCCCTTGTCCCGGGCTTCTCCCGCGATGCTCCCGCGTGCTCCCGCACCGCGGGGACGGAGCGCTCCTTTAAGGGGGCGTGAAGCGAGTGGTGGGAGGGGCAATAGGTCTGCAGGTGTGCCGGGGCGCAGGGACTCCTGGTTAGTTGAGTCCCTGCAGCGGCAGCGCTGATGTATAGAGCGCGACCCTGCTCCCTGAAGTCCTTCCTTGAGGCTGTGAGCAAACGTGCTCCCAACAGCTTTACTCTCCAAAACTGCGACGCGGCACCCGCACAGCGGGTGCGGCTAGCTGTAGCAAGAGGCAGATGCAGCTACAACAAACTTGGCAGCAAACGTGGAAAGACGCCGGTAAGCCCTCAGCGTTTCAGTGTCCCGCTGGGATGAAGGGATCTGCTTCCTTTTCACCTTCAGAGCGAGTGGTGGGAGGGGCAATAGGTCTGCAGGTGTGCCGGGGCGCAGGGACTCCTGGTTAGTTGAGTCCCTGCAGCGGCAGCGCTGATGTATAGAGCGCGACCCTGCTCCCTGAAGTCCTTCCTTGAGGCTGTGAGCAAACGTGCTCCCAACAGCTTTACTCTCCAAAACTGCGACGCGGCACCCGCGCAGCGGGTGCGGCTAGCTGTAGCAAGAGGCAGATGCAGCTACAACAAACTTGGCAGCAAACATGGAAAGACGCCGGTAAGCCCTCAGCGTTTCAGTGTCCCGCTGGGATGAAGGGATCTGCTTCCTTTTCACCTTCAGAGCGAATGGTGGGAGGGGCAATAGGTCTGCAGGTGTGCCGGGGCGCAGGGACTCCTGGTTAGTTGAGTCCCTGCAGCGGCAGCGCTGATGTATAGAGCGCGACCCTGCTCCCTGAAGTCCTTCCTTGAGGCTGTGAGCAAACGTGCTCCCAACAGCTTTACTCTCCAAAACTGCGACGCGGCACCCGCGCAGCGGGTGCGGCTAGCTGTAGCAAGAGGCAAGAGGCAGATGCAGCTACAACAAACTTGGCAGCAAACGTGGAAAGACGCCGGTAAGCCCTCGGCGTTTCAGTGTCCCCATATGCCACAAAGGTCCTGAATTACAGCTAAGGGAGACAAGCAGGAGCCAGGCTGGAAGTTCAAATCCAATAGTGACACAATAATCAGCCCCTAATTCATTATTGTCAGTTGGGGCAGGGCAGGTGTTGTAACTCATTTTGCAACAATGAAAGCACTTAGCAAGTGCAAAAGATCACTAATCAGGAAGCACTAAGGAAGCAGGTGCCAGCTAAAAAAATATTCTGTGACACATTAATCAGCCCCAAATTAATTCAGGTCACTTGAGGCAGGGAAGGTGTGCTTTGCTTTGCCACAATAATGTACACTGGACAACCAGAGGGTGCTGTGTGATGAAACAGAGGGTGGCATGGGTGGGCCAGAGGGTGGCATGAGTAGTCAGAGAGTGGCAGTGGTGACAGAGGGTGGCAGTGATGAAGAAGAGTGTCCCAAACAGGCTGGACACGTAGAAACAACAAGTTCGCAAAACTTGCGACCCAACAGGTAAGGTCGCGTTTGCGAAATTGTACAAAACCCTCGCGAACTGGCAGAAACCCGCGCGAACACAAAAAAAAAAATCTGCAAATTCGCGAGAATTTGCGGATTTTTGCGGATTGCGAGTTCGCAAATCCGCAAAATTCGCGAACGCGAGATTCGCAAAATTTGCCCATGCTTAGTCATCTGCATGGTTATAGCATGTAAACTGAAAATCATTGATCATTGTCCGTAATGACTTCATGTAGATGTCGAAAAGCATGGGTGAGATGATAGAGCCTTGAGGGCCGCCTGCTTATGTGAGGTACAGTTTGAATGAGAAAGGGGTAGTATGGATGGCATTTGTTCTGTTTTTGAAGGTAGGATGCGATCCAGTCATGAACCGTCCCCTCTATGCCAGCTTCGGAGAGTCTTTGGATTAGAGTGTCATGGTCAACTGTGTTGAAGGCAGTTGGAAGGTCTAAGAGAAGTAGTGCAGCGGTCTAGTGTGTTTTTAAGGTCATACAGATGGCCACGGGGGCAGTTTCAGTGCTTCTTCTTGGACAGAATCCTGTTTGGAAGTTGTAAAGTATGGAGTTATCTTCAATAAAGTGTGACATCTGGGGGAATCCTGCTCTTTCTATCAGTTTGCCCCGGAAAGGTCCAATTGTAATTGATCTCTAGTTTTCTGGGTCATGCAGGTCGAGGTTTGTTTTCTTTAATAATGGGCATATGTATGCCTCTATTAAGTCTTCCTGAAAAGATTCCTGTAGTTAATGAATTATTGAATCATTTTTCGTAATGGTGTGGCAGCAGAGGTAGTTAAAAGAATGTTCTTGAAGATTTGTGGGGGACAAGGGTCAGAAGAGCAGTCGGCTAGCTTTATTGCTTGCTTTGACAAGATATATAAATTCACTTTGTAATAGTTGTTTGAGGGAATGCAGAGTCTGGGATAGCCTCCTCTTGGAGGGAATTTTTGGAAATGGATCGGTGCTACGGGTTTTCTTCTGTTGTAAATAGGAGTCCAATATGTCTACTTTGGATATATAATTAATGATTTGACGGCTTGTTAGTAAATTCTTGAGTCATGGGATGAGTTCCTTTTGTGCATTTAGGTTTACAAACTTCTGTGAGAATTTTATAAAATTATTTAATTTTATATTTATCATTTCGACTTCTGTCTTTGTAATAGATTTTTTGATTGTTGGCTTGTATATTCTGTTAAATGTGTATAGGTGAAGCTTATCTTGATTACTGCTTGTTATAAGCTAGGTGCATTGCAGCTTTGAAATGTGTTTCATCTTTTTCAGTTCCACATTCCTCCAAGGTGTTTGTTTTCTTTTGTCCTGTTTTGTTTTTCGTAGTGATATTAGATATCAAACGCTTCCTAGAGCCATTCCAAGTTTTTGAAGGGAATTTGTTGTGTCTAGATCTGTGTTGTAAGCTAATTGTGTTACTAATTATTCAAAATTAAGTTTGACCCACAGTCGATGATTGGATGCATGTTTGGTGGCCTTAGGTATGTTGATTTCTGGTGTTTTGTGTTGAAAAGCTACCAGATGGTGGTCTGAACATGTGACTGGAGTAATCCTTTGAAAGGTAACTTGTTCTGGATGTGCAAAAATGACATCTTGGATGTGTCCAGTGATGTATGTGGGTTTATCGACGATCTGATGTAGATTCAGCATTTCTAGGGCAGTGGTGATAGGTCTTGGATGCAGCATATTGGGTTTGTCAAACCATGGGGCATATTAGCAAGAACCTTGTTAAAATTATCGCCGTTTTAGCAGCAGGAAACTGCTGCTAAAATGGCGATAATGGGCTTGCTAATACGCGTTATAGAATTCCAATAGAAGCCCAGGTTAGATGTGCAGGACATCTAACCTGGGCTTCGATTGGAATTCTATAACGCATATTAGCAAATCCATTATCGCGATTTTAGTGGCAGTTTCCTGCCGCTAAAATAGCGATAATTTTTACGAGGTTCTTGGTAATATGCCCCCATATGTTTAGGTCATCAGGTATGCATAAATTGAAGTTTAGGGTCATAAGGTTTTAAACAGATTCTAGAAACTTGCCTCAGAATGTTGCATCTCTAGGTGGTGTTCTTTAAAGAAGGAGGAAATTGGTGTAGGGTTGCATGTGGTCATGAGGGCCTCACAACCTTGTATCGAAATGTCGTCAGCTTTGGCAAAATGTATTGTTTTCTTGGATATAACACCCCATCTTCTGCCTATGTATTTTTGTGTGACACTTTGATAACATGGAGGAATTACTTCATGCAACACTGAAGCCATGTCATCTCCTAACCATGTTTCAGATAAGAAGAGTAAGTCAGGTTGTGTGTCAGTGAGTAGGTTGTAGATGTGGTGCTTGCTTTTAGAGAGTGACCGAGCGTTTATTTGTAGGCAGTCTAGAGATTGTCTTTTGGTGGTGGTGTGAAATTGTTTGCTAGAGGAGTGAGTAGTTGTTGGACAGGCCACATGAAGGGCCGCACTCCCCCGGCCCAACCAGGCCTGAGTCTAGTCATGCACGTACCACACACCACCATTGCACGTCCTCCGTCCCCTCAGGGACCCCTGCCCTCGAGCATAGTGACCTCGTGGGTCCGATCCACTGCCGGCCCACGCGCCCAGCCTGGGGCGCCATCTTGGACACTCCACCACGAGGCCGCCTGGCCCCCGATCGACCTCAACCCTGGGCCTGGCCGGCCTCAGACATTCCGGCACCACCCTCCACCCAGGAGGTGAGCGGGCTACTTGGCAAGTCAATGGGAGGAAGAGGTGCCGATGGCTCTCCCCCGCCAAGTGCCGCTCGCCCATCGCCTCCCCGGGCGCTGGCTCCACCCCCCTGCTGGGTGTCTGGACTCCCTCATCCCGGACCTCCCGACCTCCAAGTGCGAGGGTCCGGACATCAAAGCACGCCAGCCCTATAACTGGGGCAGCTCCAGAGCAGGAAGGCAGTTGTATCTTGGAGTCGAGAGACGTAAAGAGGAACTCATCCTTGACGGACTACTGGCGCTGCCGTAGCTCTGTCTTGTGCACCATCGTCCTGCCTGTTGGCGCTGCCACAGTCTTCGCAAACCTTCATATCCTTCATCGTCGTCGGGACCTGCTGGCGTGGCCGCGGACCGTTGTAACCGTCATCTTCACCGGGACCTGCAGGCTCCGCCGCGGACCGTCGTCTTCCTTCGTCCATCTCGGGACCTGCCTGGCTCCGCCGCGGCCCGATCATCTAGAACGCCGAGCTCGAGGATTGAGAGCTATTTTTCACTCATTGGTAACAAAGACTGTCCCGCTACCCCTTTCCTAAGCCAGAGACTAGAACCGAGGGGACCCCTGAGTCCAGACCTCCTTGTATCATATCATCGTAACCTAAGAATTGCCTATAAAGCTTCGTTAACCTTCAATCTTGTGTGGTGTCCGTCTGTGGGGGGGAAGTTACTTGTCTGTACAGTCGTTGGAGACGGCTCTCCCCGGAGGCCTCTCCCCGTAGTCTCGGCCGACCCTCCCGGTCCGTCTAACATTGGTGGCCAGCGGCGCGATTCGAATCACCGCATAACGTACAGAGAGTAGCTCACCCCACGACGAAATCACAATGACAACTAAAGAAAGCGGATCAACCGAGAAATTCCAAATGGAGAAACTGGAAGAGTACAGCCATCGTGAACTAAAACAATTCTGCATCGAACTGGGTATCGCTACCACCGGACTAAGCACCAAAGACGATTTCAAGCACGCCCTAGAATCTTGGGCAGAGACCGGGGTTGCCGGAACCCCCGATCAAAGCACCGCAGAAAGAACCACCACGGCCCCTGAAGGGCAAAGAACGGGTCTCTCGCAAGACGAGATCCAGGAAAGAGAAAGAACCCGACTACACGAGCTGGAAATGGCCCGACTCAAGATGGACATTGAACTCAAGCTGACCGAACAAAAAATCAACTTAGAGCACCTGCGTCTCCGAGAAGAAAGAGAGGAGAAACAGAGACAAAGGGAGCTCGAGGAAAAGAAACTGACGTACGAACACGAACGGAACCTAGCCGAGATCAACCTGCGCAAGCAGAATAAAGAAGCAGGGGTGCCCGAGCGACCCCACACCTCAGGGGCCACAGAGAAAAAGGTACACATCCCCAAGGATGTTGTCCGAGAATATTTCCGAGAGGACGACATCCAGCAATGGTTTAAGGCCTATGAAATCGCGATGACTGCACACCGGATCGATAGAAGCGATTGGGGAGCCGGTCTATGGGGGAGATTCCTCAATGAGGGCCGCGATACCCTGCTACAGCTCCCGGACCACCAGATGACCTCCTATGACCATATGAAAGCGGCACTCCTCACCCGCTATGGCCTCACACCCGAGATGTACCGTCAGAGGTTCCGAGACTGCACCCGCATCCCGGGTACAACTTGGGTGGACTATGTAACCTACTTCAGCCGAGCCTTCGAGGGCTGGATCAGAGGAAGCAACGTCACGACCTACGAACAACTGTTCAATCTGATGGTATGGGAGCATCTGTCGAACAATTGCTTCATTGAACTCCGCCAGCACCTCCTCGACAGCAAGTTAACAGATCCCCGGCAGCTCGCAGCAGAAGCTGACCGGTGGGAGATCACCAGAGTAGGCCGGAATGGGTTCTACGAACAGAACCGGAACAACAATGGTCAGCACCGACCCAGAGGAGGAGGAGGGGGCCAAGGACGAGGAAAAGACAACGCTCCGACCGCCCCCGCAACCAGCACCACCCCCCCGGCCAACCGGGGCAGCACCCCGGCGCGTCCGGGGTACAGAGCCAATGTCACGTGTCACCGATGCCAACGAGTCGGCCACTACGCAAACGACCCAAACTGCCCGCAGTACCAGAGCCCAAGACCCCGCCAAGTGGCCGCCGCGGCCCTAGGAGAAGAACAGATCTCCGAAGAGCGGGAAGAATACGAACAGGAGCATCAGGAGTGGGAGCCAGCCGCCATGGCTCTAGCATGCTTAGGGGGAAAAGACATGGTCCCGCGGGTCCCCCTACCCGCTAACACCCAGAAGTACAGCCAATGGGTGAACATCAATGGACGCCGGGCCGAAGCCCTTCGTGACACCGGGGCCAGTGTAACAGCCGTCCGCTGTCACCTGGTGACCCCAGAACAGTATCTACCGAACATTCTCTGCCCTGTACGATCAGCCGATAACTCGGAAAGTTTGTGTCGGATGGCCTGCGTCCCTTTCGAATGGGGAGGGGTCTCCGGCATGTTGAAAGTAACAGTCCGAGACGACGCCCCCGTAGACTGCCTCCTTGGAAATGACCTCGAAAGCTCTCCGTGGGCAACCGTGGAGCGAAGAGAACACCTGGGGATGTTAGGCGTCCCAGACTGGGCGTGCGTCACCACCCGGTCCATGGCCGCCCGTGCCAACCACCGCCCAGAAGAACCCGAATGGCCGGCGCCACCGCCTCCGGTCGCCCCAGCCGAAACAACCGACCATGACATCCCCCTCGAACCAGCTCAACCCTCCGACCTCGCTAACCTCGACCAGTGGCCTCAAGAGGGAGGGCCCACGCAAGAACAATTTCGCCAAGAACAGAAGACCTGTCCCTCCCTCGAGGGACTCCGCCAGCAAGCGCTCGCCCAAAGCGCAGGGGTTACCCCCGGAACTCATTGGGTCTACTGGGACAATGATCTGCTGTACAGCGAGCAAAGAATCGCCGAGCTGGGGGCCAACAGAGTATTAGTGGTGCCCCTCCGTTTTAGAGACTTTCTGCTAAACCTGGCCCACGATGTCCCCCTGGCAGGGCACCTGGGACAGGATAAAACCTACAGTCGCCTAGTGACCCACTTCTTCTGGCCCAAAATGAGGAACGATGTGCACCAGCATTGCCGATCTTGCCCCACGTGCCAAGCCAGTGGAAAGAGCGGCCGCAAACTAAAGGCCCCCCTGCAACCTTTCCCTGTGGTCACTACCCCATTTGAGAGGGTCGGAATAGACATTGTGGGGCCCCTGGACCCGCGCACAAAACAAGGCCATCGATTCATCTTGGTGCTAGTGGACCACGCCACCCGCTACCCTGAGGCTGTTCCCCTGCGAACTGTGACAGCCCCGGTAGTCGGCCGGGCCCTGATGGGGATCTTCTCCCGTGTGGGCTTCCCCCGAGAAGTCGTCAGCGACAGAGGCACGAACTTTATCTCTAAATGCATGAAATCCCTCTGGCAACAGTGCGGGGTCACCTACCGATTCACGACCCCCTATCACCCCCAAGGGAACGGACTTGTTGAACGGTTCAACCGCACGCTAAAGGGGATGATCGGGGGTTGGAAGAGCCCCTCCGCCGCCAGTGGGATGTGCTGCTGCCGTGCCTCCTCTTCGCCTACCGAGAGGTCCCTCAGAAATCCCTAGGCTTCAGCCCCTTTGAACTGCTATATGGACACCCAGTGCGGGGGCCGCTCAGCCTAGTCAAAGAGGGCTGGGAGATGCCCCCGTTAAAGAACCCTCCAGATGTCTTCCGGTACCTCCTCACCCTCCGCAACCAGACCCGGCGGTTCAGAGAACTAGCGAAAGCCAACCTAGAGGCCAGTCAAGAGGACATGAAAAAATGGTATGACCAGAATGCCTCATCCATTGAATTCGAACCTGGCCAACAGGTATGGGTGATGTCCCCCACTGAGCCATGCGCCCTACAAGACAAATGGACGGGGCCCTTCAAAGTAATCGAGCGCAAGGGTCCTGCCACCTATCTCATCGACATGGAATCCTCCCGGAACCCTCTCCGGGTCCTCCACGCTAACAGACTAAAGCCCCACTTTGTGCGAACGGAGCTTAGCCTCCTGATGGCCACAGACAATGGGGTTGAAGAAGACTCCGAGCCTCTCCCTGTTCTCCTACGGACTCAGGAGCAAGACGGCTCCGTGGATGGGGTCCGGCTCTCGGAGGCCCTCACCAGAGAACAACGCCAAGAGTGTCAAGCCCTCCTGTCACAGTTCGCCAGCCTGTTCTCCCTCACCCCAGGGGTCACTTCCTGGTGTGTGCACGATGTGGACACCGGGGACAGCCCCCCTATCCGCCACCGGGCCTACCGCGTGCCAGATCGGGTACGGGCCTGCATCCAGGAGGAAGTAGCCAAGATGCTCACGCTCGGGGTCATTGAGCCCTCAGACAGTCCCTGGGCCAGCCCTGTCGTACTGGTCCCCAAAGCAGCTGCCCCCGGCACCACGCCAGAACTCCGGTTCTGCGTCGACTACCGGGGCTTGAATGCGGTCACCCGAACAGACGCACATCCCATCCCCCGGGCGGATGAACTAGTCGACCGAATGGGAGCTGCCCGCTACCTCAGCATCTTCGACCTGACAGCAGGCTATTGGCAGATCGGCCTCACACCCCGAGCGCAAGAACGTTCTGCCTTCTCCACCCCCGATGGCCATTACCATTTCACGGTCATGCCCTTCGGCATGAAGAATGCCCCAGCAACATTCCAACGACTCGTCAATCAGGTCCTGGCGGGGCTCGAAGGATTCAGCGCCGCCTACCTAGACGACATCGCTGTATACAGCCACCATTGGACCGAGCACCTCCACCACCTCCGGGCAGTGCTGCAAGCCCTTCAGCGAGCTGGACTCACGATCAAGGCCAGCAAGTGCCAAATTGGGCAAGGGTCTGTAACCTACCTCGGACACCAGGTGGGAAGCGGCCTAGTGGCCCCTCTGCAGCTGAAGATTGCCGCCATCCAGGCCTGGCAGCCCCCCATCACCCAAACCGAGGTACGAGCCTTCCTGGGCCTCACGGGCTATTACCGAAGGTTCGTGAAAGACTATGGCACCATAGTGGGACCCCTCACAGAGCTCACGTCAAAGAATCAGCCCAAGAAAGTCAACTGGACCCCAGAGTGCCAAACTGCATTTGAACAATTGAAGGCCGCCATGTGTTCCGCCCCTGTGCTCCAGGCCCCAGACTACAGCCGGGAGTTCGTCGTCCAGACGGACGCCTCCGACCAGGGCATTGGGGCAGTTCTGTCTCAAATAAACACCGAAGGCCTTGATCAACCGGTGGCCTTCATCAGCCGGAGACTCCTGCCACGGGAGCAACGCTGGAGCACCATAGAGAGGGAAGCCTTCGCTGTGGTATGGGCCCTCAAGAAGCTCCGGCCCTACCTTTTTGGCACCCACTTTCGGGTGCAGACCGACCACCGACCCCTGCAGTGGCTGATGCATATGCGGGGGGAAAACCCAAAGTTGCTACGCTGGTCCATCTCCTTGCAAGGTATGGACTTCACAGTCGAACACCGGCCTGGGCCAGATCACGCCAACGCGGATGGCCTGTCCCGGTTTTTCCGCCTCGACGAGGAGAGTCCCCAAGAGGATGGGTAACTCTCCCCGCCTTCAGCTGGGGGGGGACGCATGTTGGACAGGCCACATGAAGGGCCGCACTCCCCCGGCCCAACCAGGCCTGAGTCTAGTCACGCACGTACCACACACCACCATTGCACGTCCTCCGTCCCCTCAGGGACCCCTGCCCTCGAGCATAGTGACCTCGTGGGTCCGATCCACTGCCGGCCCACGCGCCCAGCCTGGGGCGCCATCTTGGACACTCCACCACGAGGCCGCCTGGCCCCCGATCGACCTCAACCCTGGGCCTGGCCGGCCTCAGACATTCCGGCACCACCCTCCACCCAGGAGGTGAGCGGGCTACTTGGCAAGTCAATGGGAGGAAGAGGTGCCGATGGCTCTCCCCCGCCAAGTGCCGCTCGCCCATCGCCTCCCCGGGCGCTGGCTCCACCCCCCTGCTGGGTGTCTGGACTCCCTCATCCCGGACCTCCCGACCTCCAAGTGCGAGGGTCCGGACATCAAAGCACGCCAGCCCTATAACTGGGGCAGCTCCAGAGCAGGAAGGCAGTTGTATCTTGGAGTCGAGAGACGTAAAGAGGAACTCATCCTTGACGGACTACTGGCGCTGCCGTAGCTCTGTCTTGTGCACCATCGTCCTGCCTGTTGGCGCTGCCACAGTCTTCGCAAACCTTCATATCCTTCATCGTCGTCGGGACCTGCTGGCGTGGCCGCGGACCGTTGTAACCGTCATCTTCACCGGGACCTGCAGGCTCCGCCGCGGACCGTCGTCTTCCTTCGTCCATCTCGGGACCTGCCTGGCTCCGCCGCGGCCCGATCATCTAGAACGCCGAGCTCGAGGATTGAGAGCTATTTTTCACTCATTGGTAACAAAGACTGTCCCGCTACCCCTTTCCTAAGCCAGAGACTAGAACCGAGGGGACCCCTGAGTCCAGACCTCCTTGTATCATATCATCGTAACCTAAGAATTGCCTATAAAGCTTCGTTAACCTTCAATCTTGTGTGGTGTCCGTCTGTGGGGGGGAAGTTACTTGTCTGTACAGTCGTTGGAGACGGCTCTCCCCGGAGGCCTCTCCCCGTAGTCTCGGCCGACCCTCCCGGTCCGTCTAACAGTAGTACTCTTTGAACTTGTAGCATGTGTATTTTAGCATTCCTATTAACTGTATGAAGATAGCCATCATGTTGTTTTTCTTTATCGTAATACTCGTCCAGCTGGCTTAGGAGGCATTTTGTTGCGTCTGCATGTGTAGGAGGGGGAGATGGTGGTTGAGAGTGAATTTGTGAGTGTGTTGTTTTTGTAGAGTAGCCTTGTTGTGTAATACATATGGAATTTATTTCCAAGCATTTTCAACCCTCAGCTCACTTTACCAATTGGTCGTTGGTCACGGCTCCCCATTACAATACTAATTGAGGCAGTGGATTTTTACACAACCGTCCTTTGTAAATTGGTTAAGGTTACCATGCCTACTGGGTTTCATTATGCCACAGGAGAACAGATGTTTTTTCCGTGACCAAAGACTCAATTCACTGACTTTGGCAAAATGGAAAGTTGTCGGCCATGTGGTGACTCGGGTGAGCATTGAATTTAATAAACAACCCCGCCTTAAGATTAAAAGTAATACATTGTGGGAAAGCTATCAGTGGGGTTAAAAAAATGCAGCATAGAAGTGTGTGAACCATGATTAAAGATACAAATATGTTTTGTATAGGCTGCACAGTGAAACAGATATGAAATATACTAGAAGGAAATAATAAACAAGTCAGCTTAAACTGCTTTGCCGTATTTGTATGCTTGACGTATGCGATGTTCCCTGCAATGCTTTCTCAAAAGATGTAATTATACTCCACCACCATAAATTACATTCAAAACCCTGAATCGTTCTCTTTGTAGTTTTCTTATTACTGACCTCTTGCCAAATACATCAAATGTACGCTCTCTAACCTAGCCGTGTGCTCATACTGTCATCTAGTGGCTAAAGTTACAACTGCAGTTTGTTTAAACGACCTGCTAAAGCTGCACTGCTGAACAATAGTTTTGTGGCCACGGCGCCCCAGGCTGGTTAGGGCTCGCCTGTTGTGCGCAGCACAGCTGGCAAGCTATATAGGGGCTTATCCAGTCTTTATCCACACCACCACTGGCTGGCGATTCCTTGCAGTGCATGAAGCGCGTGCACAATGCCACCAGCCGCCTGCCTGCCTGCCTCGCATTACCACATCAAAGGCAGCCCTTGCAGCGCATTTGTCACCCCCTAATTATTCACGGCCTGCCGGCCGTACTTTCACTTTAGTCTCCTTTTAACTTGTTTAGGCATCCCACCCCCTCCCTCTCCAGCCTGCCTTCTCTCTGCCCACGCATCACTCTCTCACGTTCCACTATTCTCCAGCTGCCTCAGTCTGCCTCGTCTTCCTCATCCTCCCTATGACAGTCCTTCTCTCACTTCAGGGCTTACTTCTTCTTTCCCTGTACTCCACAGTTTCCTTCTCTCAATGCGTAATTCTTTTTCTTCCTTCTTTTTTCCCTTTAAATTACCTTTCTTCTCTCCGAACCTCATTGTAACCACTATTCGCTGTCGTCCCTTTCTCCTATCTTTTTCTCTCACTTTTTCTCATCTACCCACAGTTTTCTTTCTTTCCATCTTATGTCCTTCCCTCCCTTGTCACACACCCCGTCCTTCCTCAGCATCTTTTTTCTTACGCAATCACCTCTTTGTGGTTTCTACTGCGCCGGTTTTTACATTCACGGACCATTTTGCCTACCAGTTTTTGTCTTCAATAGCCGACCACCGTGATTTTTGCAGCATTACCACGCTGCACATTGTTTTTTATGTCAGACTCATCTCCCTGTTTATATTTGCACAGAGTCATCCTTTGAATCAGTGGCACCCAGTTATTTATATCTGCACATGATTTACTTTCATATCAGGGATTCCTAGCAGTTTTAATTGCTGTTGGACAACGTCATGTTGGATTCACCTGCCACCCATGTTATTTGCTTCACAGTATCACTTGCTGTTTTACACGAAGCGCCCACACTATTTTTGTACTACTGAAGGCTATAATGACATCACGCATTATTATGCCTACCGGACAAGTCTTTTTAGCCGTTTTCTGTGATGTATGTTGTTTAACCACGCGGTATTGCTTTCATATCAGACCTAATTTGCCTGTTTACATTTGCATATGTCTTAAGTATGAACCTCTGACACCCATTAGTGTTTACACGTTAGAAGCGCGGGTGTTTTTGAATCACCTTTTACCCATGTCATTCCCTTCCGAATGTACCTTCTATTTTATGGTACGCTCCCATAGTACGGATGGATATAATTTTATCTATTGCCTCTTTCATTGCATTGTAATCTGTTTTCCGACCTATCTCAGGATTCGTGCTACACTTGCCACGTCCACCCTGTTGCTGAAACGCTACTCACTTGGTACCGTTTAGAATTGATCAATACTGTACTGTATTTGAAGTCCGGCACATGCCATCTCTATCTCTTACTATTTTGTTTTTGTATTACTCTTCAACTTTATTGTAGTATTCATGTCAGTCACTCATGTGTTCACAACAATACACTTCTCACCTTGCTCACGTTCTAATGATTTCCTACTTGTCTCTTTTTCCTTCTCAGTTTATCTTTCTTGATCACTCTTTTTCTTCTCCACTACTGCGCTCTCTGTCCAATAGTCCTTGGCACACTCTCCTTCCCGCCTGTCAGCCCTTTCCACTCTGGCCCCTGTCACACTCTCCTCCGTAACAGTAACACCGCACCTTTCTGCTAGTAACCTGCCTGCCCCCTTCCCTCACCGACATTCCATCTGCCACACTCTCCCATTCTCTGTTCACCCCTCTCTCCAGTGACAGCGCCCCCGCCTCTCCCCCGCAGCCCCCAGCTGCAGCCTTCGCTTCTGTGCGTCCACAGGCAGCACAGCAGCGTCGCGTGTGAAGAGAGGGGAAACAGCAGCAGAGGCGCTCTTTCAACTTTCTGACTTTGATTTGACTTCAAGCCGCTATCACGTGATCCAGCTTATCATCCAGCAATTAACAACCCCCTTTTTCTCTCACAAGGAGAGGTGCCCCACTGCGCCGCCACCACCTGCATGCCAGTTGGCTCCTCATGCCCATTAGTTTTAGCCCTTCACATAAAGTCAAGAAAGGGAGTTCTTTGAGGTATAACTTGTTTTATAAGAGTTTCCGCCCCTGGCAGGGTATGTGACTAGCATACAACAGGAAGAAAGCTAACAGATTTAATCTTGTCTTGCCAATGGATTTATTCAGCAGGATAGATCATGTGCCTTCGCAACAACAACAGCCACACTCATGCTTATGCGCAGCAGCTCCAGAGAATCCTTTGTAAAACACTGGTCTCAAAGGCACATGTCTAATGAAGACCTGGAGAGATAAATGGACTCTGCGAGTGGACAGTTTCCGGCCTCACCGTAATGTCTTTACTGTGTCAGTCTCATCGCGCCAGCCATCTGTTCCCCAGCTTGGATCTCCTGGCTACTCCTCCCCTAATTATCCGCACATCAAAGGCTGCTCCCGCCCCCTGCTTCACACAAATGCTACCGAGAGCATTTCCCGCCCGGCCGCTTTTAATTTCATTTCGCAAGCAGTTCCCCCTCCTCCCTCTCCTGACTTTCTCCTGCCTGCCACACCAATCCAAACTGAGGCGCTGCTGCTCCAGTCCCTGTATTACTCCCACTCATCTATGATTAGGAATAAAAGACTGTCGGTTAAAAACAGTTTCAAGATAAAAATGGTTTCCCATTACTTTTGCAGAATGTTTTGCATTTCCTTAACCGCCTCCAACTCTCCGACTTTCACATGCACATACCACTGCTTTATAAGCAGGAAATAGAATTCTACAGGAAACAATACTACCGAAGACCATTCGAGGGTGTGAGCTCAATGCCACCGAAGAGTACGTACAATTATTATACTTAAAGTTCAGTCAACTACCCTTGATGCACGGACAACCTTTGAAGAAAGTGAAAAGCATGTACCCTCACCCTCACCCTCACTCACCCTCAACCCCTCACCCACCCTCAACCCCTCACCCTCACTCACCCTCACTCACCCTCAACCCCTCACCCTCAACCCCTCACCCTCACTCACCCTCACCCTCACCCTCACTCACCCTCACCCTCACTCACCCTCAACCCCTCACCCTCACTCACCCTCACTCACCCTCAACCCCTCACCCTCACTCACCCTCAACCCCTCACCCACCCTCACTCACCCTCAACCCCTCACCCTCAACCCCTCACCCTCACTCACCCTCACCCTCACTCACCCTCAACCCCTCACCCTCACTCACCCTCACCTTCACTCACCCTCACCCCCTCACCCTCACTCACCCTCACTCACCCTCAACCCCTCACCCTCACTCACCCTCACCCACCCTCACCCTCAACCCCTCACCCTCACTCACCCTCAACCCCTAACCCTCAACCCCTCACTCACCCTCACTCTCACTCACCCTCACTCTCACTCACCCTCACCCTCACCCACCCTCACTCACCCTCACCCTCACTCACCCTCAACCCCTCACCCTCACCCTCACTCACCCTCAACCCCTCACCCCCTTACCCTCACCCCTCACCCCCTCACCCTCAACCCCTCACCCTCACTCACCCTCACTCACCCTCAACCCCTCACTCACCCTCACCCACCCTCACCCTCAACCCCTCACCCTCACTCACCCTCACCCCCTCACCCTCACTCACCCTCACTCACCCTCAACCCCTCACCCACCCTCAACCCCTCACCCTCACTCACCCTCACCCTCACCTTCACTCACCCTCAACCCCTCACCCTCACTCACCCTCAACGCCTCACCCTCAATCACCCTCAACCCCTCACCCACCTTCACTCACCCTCACTCACCCTCACTCACACTCACCCTCACTCACCCTCACCCACCCTCAACCCCTCATCCTCACTCACCCTCAACCCCTCACCCTCACTCACCCTCAACCCCTCACCCTCACTCACCCTCACTCACCCCCACTCACCCTCAACCCCTCACCCTCACTCACCCTCACCCTCACTCACTCTCAACCCCTCACCCACCCTCAACCCCTCACCCTCAACCCCTCACCCTCAACCCCTCAACCTCAACCCCTCACCCTCACTCACCCTCAACCCCTCACCCTCACTCACCCTCAACCCCTCACCCTCACTCACCCTCAACCCCTCACCCTCAATCCCTCACCCTCACCCACACTCACCCACACTCACCCCCACTCACCCTCACTCACACTCACCCACCCTCACTCACCCTCACCCACCCTCACCCTCACTCACCCTCACTCACCCTCACCCTCAACCCCTCACCCTCAACCCCTCACCCACCCTCAACCCCTCACCCTCACTCACCCTCAACCCCTCACCTTCAACCCCTCACTCACCCTCACCCTCAACCCCTCAGCCTCACCCTCACTCACCCTCAACCCCTCACCCTCACTCACCCTCAACCTCATGCTAAAGATTTACAAAAAAACCCATAAACAATTCTAAAAGCACTAACTCTAATGCTGCGAGACCTATTGCATTTCTAATGCTTGTTTAGTGGTGTACCTGGGTGACGTGGTGCTCCCTTTAGGATTTTGGGGGGGAAGGGGGTGAATATTTAAGCAATAGGTAGAGTGGAGCTGCAGGGGCTCTTAGAAGCAGTGAAACAACAGCAAGGCCTCATTAACATGCAAATGGTCTTTTAAAGACCTGTGAAGTGCTTGGGTGCCGCTGTGTGTGAGCCCGGGAAGCTGTCTCAACCGTAAGAAGTTTTATAAGGTGCATGTGACCTTAAGCACAGGCTGGTGTACACAGGGAGGTGCTCCTGAAGAAAGAATCTCCTTGGATACAGTCAGACTTAATCCACACTTTGTAGTCCCTCTTCAACCCTGCAGCTATGGCTCAAATCTAAAGCCACTAAAAATATTGCTTTCCTCGCACTTAAAGAAATCACTTTTTGTAGTCCAAAATGAGTGCTACATACATTTTCCAAACACAATTTTAACCACAAAGCTGATTAAGCAGTCCCTTAAACAGACTCTGGATAGTCTATGGGATGTTTTGAGCCTTTTTAGCTTTTATAAAAGATGGAGGAGGGGTGGACTGCCTTATAGTGACCTAAGCACAATACAGGGGAAAACCAGGAGAGAAATTTAAATAATCACAGGTAGGAGGAAACTGCAGTTTTAAAAGTACAAATTGCACAGAAACCAAGAGATAAATTTAAACAGTCACAGGTAGATGAAAAGAGCAGTTTTAAAGTTTCCAAATACGCAGCACAAAGGTCTTTGTTCTTACCAATTTCTTTGTCTTTGCTCATTGGGCTGTTTAGGCCTCAAAGAAGCTGTGGCTACAAAATAGTGGATGGTTTTAATTAAAGAAACATCCAAAAAGCGTCTGTAGGAAATTGAATTACTTTTTGGAGCAGGCTACACCCAACTTCAAGAAATATTCACAACCGTTGTCATTGGAAACCCTTAGTCACTAAATTAATCTGGGTTCAACTCCCTGATGACTATGGTACAGAGTAGACAGGTTTAATTTAGGGCAATTTGTAAAGTATTTCGGAGTACACAAACAATATGTAATCAAACAAGAGTGCCTCCCACTAATCAATCACAGCCAAAGATCAAGGCAGGTTGAAGACGCTATTTGTCGTTTTCAACAAGGTACTTTTATTTATACCAGTTACTTTTTTAGTTTATACTATGTTTGTCGAACACAACATATGATGAGCAGAAAAGACCTATACATAACATGAATTTTAAACAAAGTTAAGTTATTCAATGCAACATAATGTCAAAATTAAATGTGGACCTAAATGTGGTCACAACTATACAAAAATCAATGTGAAACAGACAGAAACATTAGACATGTATACCAAATACATGGTGCAACACATTTTTACATAAGTGAAAGGTTTGATTAAAGCAAAGAGAATGGAATGCAAGGAAAGGAAGAATTAAGAAAAGGAGCGCGAAAGTGAATTCGAGACTCTTTTTTGTCGCCAGCAATAGCTTGAATTTGAATTGTCCTTTTCTAATTAGCCAACGCGTTTCGAATCCAGAAATTAACTATCAGGATTCTCATCAGGGCATAGTTAATCTGTCTGAAAAATTAAAAAAGCAGGGAAAAGGGTTTCAGTGTCATGATTAAGTGCAGAGGCAAAACTCCTTACGTTGTGACAATCAGCTATAACCTAGCGGTAGGTTATAGCTGATTGTCACAACGTAAGGAGTTTTGCCTCTGCACTTAATCATGACACTGAAACCCTTTTCCCTGCTTTTTTAATTTAAATTTAAAGCGGTAGGTTATAGCTGATTGTCACAACGTAAGGAGTTTTGCCTCTGCACTTAATCATGACACTGAAACCCTTTTCCCTGCTTTTTTAATTTTTCAGACAGATTAACTATGCCCTGATGAGAATCCTGATAGTTAATTTCTGGATTCGAAACGCGTCGGCTAATTAGAAAAGGACAATTCAAATTCAAGCTATTGCTGGCGACAAAAAAGAGTCTCGAATTCACTTTCGCGCTCCTTTTCTTAATTCTTCCTTTCCTTGCATTCCATTCTCTTTGCTTTAATCAAACCTTTCACTTATGTAAAAATGTGTTGCACCATGTATTTGGTATACATGTCTAATGTTTCTGTCTGTTTCACATTGATTTTTGTATAGTTGTGATCACATTTAGGTCCACATTTAATTTTGACATTATGTTGCATTGAATAACTTAACTTTGTTTAAAATTCATGTTATGTATAGGTCTTTTCTGCTCATCATATGTTGTGTTCGACAAACATAGTATAAACTAAAAAAGTAACTGGTATAAATAAAAGTACCTTGTTGAAAACGACAAATAGCGTCTTCAACCTGCCTTGATCTTTGGCTGTGATTGATTAGTGGGAGGCACTCTTGTTTGATTACCGTATTTTCCGGCGTATAAGACGACCCGGCGTATAAGACGACCCCCGACTTTGGCAGAAAAATTTTAGGTTTAGTGCTATACTCGCCGTATAAGACGACCCCCCACTTCCAGCGCAGCATAGCCATTCCGAGTATGTACCGGTATTTTGAACTTACCGTATTAGTCTAGTCCTCCTCCCTGTGGGTGAGCAGTAAGGCTTTATCAGTGGGCAGTGGGTACCTATAAGCGTTTATTTTACAAACTGAAAGACTGAACGCAAAGAAATTGGTTGTAGAAACAATCTTGCTTTACTCGGAAACATTTTATTTAAAACCATATCAAAAACTGTCACTTCTGAATAACGGCAAACATAAATAACGTAGTGCATGAAACAGTGCAAGTGCATTAAACGTTCCATAACTTCCCATAAATCCAAGCGATTTCTACAGGATTAATAACGTTCCCTTTAAAAACCTTCAAAATCCTCCTCTTCGTCATCTGATCTCATAAGTAAGTCTATGAGATCTTGTGGTACATCTGTAAGGCAGTCATCGTATGGATCTTGTACCAATTCCGTATCAGATGATGTGGTCTCTTCTTCGGCATCCTCTTCACCTTCCCACAGATAGTCGTCCTCCATACCATCTAATGAGTTCGATATGCCACACTTCTTGAAAGACTTTATGACTGTTTCTGCATCGATGTCGTTCCAGGCCTTTATGACAAAGTTGCACAAAACATCCAACTGTGGCGCACGCATGTTTCCTCCTTTTGTGAATGTTTTTTCACCGCTAACCATCCACTCATTCCACTGTTCTCGGATGCGATCTTTAAATGGCTTGTTTAGGCACACATCCAGTGGCTGCACCAACGATGTCAGTCCTCCAGGTATAACAGCAGCATCCGTTTTCAGTCTTGCCAGCCTTTGCTTGGTGCTGGGAGTTAAATGAGCCCTGAACATATCCCACACCAGTAGACTACGCCTTTGTAGAAGTCCACCTGGTCGCCTGCTCCATACGTTATCAAGCCATAGCTTTACCCCTTCTTCATCCATCCATCCTTTCTCATTCACATGCACAAAACAACCAGCAGGAAACTTGAGTTTCGGCATTGTTTTCCTTTTAAAAATAACCATTGGCCTCAGTTTGCCACCATCAGCTGTGCATGCAAGTACCACAGTGAAACTGGACTTCTCATGTCCTGTTGTTTTTATTAAAATTGTCTTTTCGCCTTTTTGATGGACAGTTTTGTTGGCGATCATATCAAAATTCATCGGAGTTTCATCCATGTTTCCGATGCTACTTAGCGCATACACATGTTCATTGCGCAGCCTAATGACGTAGCGATGGAAGCTATGCATTTTGGCATCAAGATCCGCTGGTAATTTCTGGGCAATTTTTGTCTTTTGCCGCAATACCAGATTATGCCTTCCCAAGAATCTGGTACACCAGGACACAGTGGCCTTAAATCTGTGGCTGAGATCGGGATTAGATTTGGCCCACTGAAGTGCAACCAAGCGGATTTTATTTCGGGTCACGACATACCCGCTTTGCCGATGCTCGGCCACCATGTCTGCCACATGCTTTTCCAGTTCTGGCCAATGTGGGGTGCCTCTTCTTAGTGCACACTTGCCCCTTGGCATACTCCGCAATGCTTGCTCATTTGCTCTCCAGGCCCGAACCATCTTCTCTGTCACTCCATATTGCCTAGCAGCAGCACAGTTATTATGTTCCGTGGCAAAAGCCACAACTTTGAGTTTGTAGCTGGCATCATATTTTCTTCTCCTTGCCACTGCTGGAGCCTTGCTGAGTTCTACACTGCCAGCCATTTGCTCTGGATGCGCTGCTGGAGCCTTGCCGGGTTCTTCGCTGTCTGCCATTTGCACTCGATGTACGGTACTGGTGCTGTACAGAATGGACAGGTGCAGAGACTGTCTTCAACACCACACGTACGGTACGGCAAATACGCTATCTGGTCACGAGACTGTTTTTCCTCTTAGCAACAACCAGCCAATCACGGCAAGTGCTCTACTGCCTTCGGGAACATTCGGGAACATTGTACAGTCCCCTTTCTATGCCACGCCCATGCCAAGGGGAGAGGTGAGCGTGCCAAAACGTGCCAAACGTGTCAACACACTGGGCGCTGCCATCTTCGGCGCTGGCTGCCCATTACCATGTACCGTGTTTCGGACGTCCTGCTGCCTCGTCCTGCTG
This sequence comes from Lissotriton vulgaris, assembly GCF_964263255.1. Taxonomy (NCBI): domain Eukaryota; kingdom Metazoa; phylum Chordata; class Amphibia; order Caudata; family Salamandridae; genus Lissotriton; species Lissotriton vulgaris. Next base: position 134,330,813 of record NC_141700.1, on the reverse strand, counting down.
CCTCGTCTGCCTGGGGATGTGCAAGCGGTTGGAGGCGCGTGTACAGCGGCAGCGGCAGTCGAGGTAAGACTCATGGCGCCATTTGCTCGCTTGTGCAGCGGTTTGACACCTTCGAGTGAAGTCCTTGCTATGAAAAAAACGCTCGCTTTCGATACTTCATGGCGCGGGGCCTGGGTGTGGACGTTGCCAGGGTCGGTGGCTGTATTTTTTGACATAAGGTGTGTTGTTTCTTGTTATTTCCTATTGTGAAGCGGTCTGACACCTTCGAGTGAAGTCCTCGCTATGACAAAAACACGCTCGCTTTCGATACTTGCACAATTCATGGCGCGGGGCCTGGGTGTGGACGTTGCCAGGGTCGGTGGCTGTATTTTTGGACGTTGCCAGGGTCGGTGGCTGTATTTTTTAACATAAGGTGTGTTGTTTCTTGTTATTTCGTATTGTGAAGCGGTCTGACACCTTCGAGTGAAGTCCTCGCTATGAAAAAGCGCATGAAAAAATACCATAAAATTTTGTACCCGGTGTATAAGACGACCCCCGACTTTTCAGAAAATTTTAAGGGGTTAAAAGGTCGTCTTATACGCCGGAAAATACGGTACGTATATTTAGGCCCAGACTCCTCACTTGTCCTCTAAGGGCCAAGCTCCCCTTGTTCTTCAAACAATATTTAAGTCAAAACAACTAACAATAAAAATCCCAAACTGAGTTAGAATAATAGAGTGCAATTCAATATTGAAAATGACAAAAATCCATCCAATATGAGGAATCAGAGATTCAAGTTTTTAACGATTTGGGGAAAATGAGACCAAAAAAGTACAAGGTGCCAATGATAGTCTGTGGTGGTGGTAGTAGACTGGTTCCTAGGTGCAATTTCAGGGTGACAGCGATGGAGCATGGGTTGGATAGACCAACCAGGTTTGTCTTGGTCAAAAAGTGTACCATCTGACTTAGTTTTTTAAGTCTCAATCCACCACAGGAGTACCCCTCTCAAGGTCTCCGGACGAGGCACTTATAGACTCACAGGATGTTAGGTAGAGGCCAACAGAACAGAAGGGTCAGTCCAGGTCCAGTTGCCGCTCGTCAGCTGGGTACATCCAGGAAAATACTGCTTGCAGCTTGTTGCCTCCCTGTAGCCACACAGGAGGTCAGTCAACTGTCCCTTGAAATTACTTCTTTGTCAGGGGTGGAAGCAGGGTAGGCACAGTCCTTCAGGGCTCCTCTCAGGTTAGTGACAGCAGGTCCAGTTGTCTTTTGATCCTCTGCAGTACCAGTCCAGAACGTTTTCATACATGGGGCCTGGAGATGATTAATTTATACCTGGTACTAGTTAGTAGGTAGGGGTGATTCCTCCCCCTTCCATGACCAATGAGGTAAAAGTTCCTAGGCCTTGACTTACCAACTTTTGCAATAGTTCTGTCTGTCATACTGCATACTGCAAACAGGCCTAAATGCAATGTGTTAGGGCATTTACAAGATGGTGGAAGCCTTGAACTGCACTAAACTTGGGCCTCTGAGGGCAGGCGGTGTGTGGATAGTGTACTGTGGTAATTGTAATGTCTCCCCGTATCCAACACTAAAATGCAGTTTGAGGGAGGCGCTGTACCCAAACAAGCCCATAGATCAAAGTCTTATAGGAAAAAATCAGGATCCTTCTGCAACCAGCCCGGGAAGCCACAATAATTGTCTTGTCATAATGTTCTCTCCCTTTCATGTGTGCTGTCAAGAGGTACATGTTGTTCAAAAGGCAGGTCAAGCAGAATGTGTGACCTTAGTGTCAAAAAATGATGCCCACAGCCTCCACCCTTCATATTCTGTGGAGTTCAGCTGAGTCCTCTCTGCCTATTGTATTCAGCTCTGATTTGCTCGTGGGAGGTGTAGGAAAGTGCCCCTTCTGATATGGGTACTCCCGACTTTTTGCCTGGTATCTGGTGCAACTTTGACTGAAAGTGTGCTAGGTTCCTGCTATCCAGGCCCCCAGCACCAGTGTTCTTTCTCTAAACTGTACGATTGTTCCACAATTGTCATCCCTTTAGGATCTTTATAAGTCCCTAGTAAGTGGTACCCCTGGTACCTAGGGTCTTGGAACTAAAGAGGGTCCATTAGGGCTGCAGCAGGAATTGCTCTACCCTAAGAGACCCCTCACTAAGCTCATACAAACTGCCATTGCATCCTGTGTGTCTTGGTGCAGAGACAACCAAAGATTCAACATTGCACACATTGCTGTGTGCCATGCCAACAAAGCACTACATGTGGTATAGGTAAGTGACCCCTACAGCGGGCCTTACAGCCCAAAGGCAGGGTGCACTATGCCACGTGTGGGCATGCTTGTCGGAGCACATGTGTCCTTGTGGTATCTAAGCTCACCCTTAGATATTACGAGTGCAAAGGTAAGCTATAACGAGTGCATGGGCTGGACACTCATCATTATGAGTTCCCGAGCTATATGATGGCTTCACTATACCTCAAGGTGTTTAGTACCAAACACCTCATCTTAATAAACCCACACTGATGCCATTGCTGCGTTTATTAATACATGCGCACAGAGGGCACCTTAAAGGTGCCCCCTGATAACCTACCGACTACTAGTGTGTTGGCTGACAGGTTTCCACCACCCAGCCACCATGGACAGGTTTCTGACCTCCTGAACTGAATACCCTTCACTCTCGGAGGACAGGACTATAGCCTGCTCTGGGCAGAGGTGTTCACTCCTCCTCCATGCAAGATGATAATTCCAAGGTGGGAAGCTTCAAAGGCCCTGCTGCCTTTGTTTTCTAGCCTGGGCCTCTCCAGATAGTGGAGGTGCCCACCCCCTGTCCTGACCCCACTTTTTGATGCAAGACAGACGGGAACTTAGTAGGATTACGAGGTGTGCCCACATTCAGCCAGTACCACCCCACTTATCGTATTCCTCCATGTTGCTTTGGGACAGAATTAGCCTTCTACGGTCAAGGATGTGCCCACTTTACACAGAAAGTGGTCCTATAAAGGGGGTAGACACCCTAAGGTAGGTAGCCCATTGTCTACTACCTGACACTCCATGTATATGTATTTAGGTGGGAACCCTCAATCTAGGAACTCAGATTTGAAGAACCAACAGAAGAAGGATGAAGAACGGTCACTGACTGGAGAGAACTGCAATAGAACTTTGTTGTGCAACCCTGCCGTCCTCAGCCCTCTCTCACCAATCACAACAGAGTGACCCATCCTGTGAGCTGTAGAACTATCAAAACTTTGGGTAACCTACCAGCACTTCAACAAACACCAAAATGCTTCCTTGGATTAGAGGAGCTACTCCCATGAAGCTAGTAGGCAATGACAAGCAGAGTCTAGTCCACTTTTTTGTAGCTCCCGGGCCAACTGACCGACCGACAGCGCAGATGACCAGGAGAAGGTACTCATGCTCTGTAAGCTCAGATCTGTCTCCCTACCCACCGAGTGTGAAGACACCAGGACCAACAAGAGCTGTGCAGTACCAACACCAGGGGTACCAAACGCCCTGCACCAAACACCAACTGCAAGAGTCTAGTACGGATTCTCACTGCACCAGGACCAAGCAGCCATCGAGGGACATTACTGAGATCCACTTCAAGAGTGGCCCAACTGCCTTGATTTCTCCTCTTTCAGCTGTGTGTCCCTGACTGCGAGGTGCATCTTTGCACACGAGTACATCTGACCTAACCAATCTGCTCCGGCCCTGGTCCCGACGAACCAACTGTGTCCCGTGCTCCAATTTCCCTTGCAACCTGAGCACCCATTTGGGAGCCTTCAGAGTTGCCTGTGCAGCCTCTTTTCAGGTGCCCCCCCCCCCCTACTCCAGAGCATGCCAGCTACTAGTCCCATCAGGCACCATGCTCCTGGTAGAACCCGGGCAGCTCACAAAGAACTGCTGGTAGTACGTTGAACCTTGGCCCACTACTATTCTGATGCCAGTATGTGGACCCCCTGAAACTGACTGTACCCTACCTTTATGCATCTTTGACTTTTCCTCCCATAGGATTGCATTGTGCATAAAAGTTAAACGTTTTACTAACCTGTGAATATTTATATTGAAAACTGTACTTACTCTTAAACGAAGTTTGTGAGTTCAAAATATGTATAAAAAGAAGTTAAAGTTTCAGGTTCAAGTTTTTTTTTAAAGAACATAGTTAATTACAACGGTAACACTGGCAATACAACAGGAAGAACATTTTTAAAACCAGCCTTTATCATTCCATAACAGGTTGTCAGCTGATGCCATTGAAAATATTAATTAGAAGTAAAAATACAGTGATGCAGTGCTCATTAGTATATGAGCTTAACTGTGCAAATAAGCAAATTTAAGAAAATGGCAAGTTCCTAAAAATGGCAAAGCCCAAATCAGCAGTTTTGGCCAGACCCAGTTTGATTTCCATCCAGTGGCGTTTAAAGGAACATTGAGATAAAAGTGTGGTTCTTCATGTGATCATTGGTATATAGGCTTAGCTGAGTAAATGAGCAATTTTAATAAAATAACAAATTGTTAAAAGTAGCAAGACTCAGCAGCAACAGTCTTGGTCGGAGTTAGTTTGATCACAAACTCCTTCATTCAGGGCCGGTCAGAGGGGAAATAATGGTTGTTAAGTTAAGAAATGCAGTTCATTGTTGTAGTGACAGACAATGTTTTTTTCTACTAGTATCGGAAACTTTACTAACTTGCGGTTTAGCTACAGGTCCTCTGGTTTGTCGCAAGCTATCACAGACTGTATCCACGTATGGATTCCTCGAAGGTTGACCTGCGGTTTAATGATGCAGACACTCTCCTCCTTCAGGTTTATGCACATGCAGATGTGCCATGTCCTCGATTACGTTGCTGAACAGGCAGCCACATGTTGGGGTTTGCCCCCTAAACCATGGTGGGAGCCTGGGAGGTGCAGGATAGATTGAAGTTTGCCCCGCAGGTACTTCAAAAACTTTTCATTTGTAATCGTGGGATATCCCAGGCTGAAGTATGGCTATGGGCTAAGCATTTGTAGCAATTAATTATCATCCTGGCATGGCTTTGGACTGAGAAAGCAGCTTTGTCTTCTACTAAGGGGAGACTAATTATTGCTTTCCGCGCCGCTTTTTAAAAAAACTGGATGGTTGGAGTGTCCCAGCGATGAGCGAGTCCAGTGGTTGGTAGGGATTCCAGTAGGAAGTTTCTAGCCGGTGATATTGTTCTGTGCTAGAGCTCTTGCCAGAGTAGAGGATTTAGGGTATTTGGGGTGGCGTTCCTAATTTTGGTATACAACGTTTACAACTGAATTTTTACAACGCACTACCATTAGAACGCAGGCATTACGACGCATACCATTACAACACATTGCGCTGGGGGGCGCTCTAGGATAGGGAATAAGTATAATTTTATATCCAACACCTTCCCTAGTGTCCACGGGGACTGGAGTTGGAATATAAAATTATACTTACCACTATCCAGCACCTCTAAGCGCTATGCGTTGTAACGGTATTCGTTGTAAATACCGCGTTGTAAAGGTATGCGTGGTAACAGTATGCGTTGTCACGTCATACATCCCCTAATTTTGTGCCAAAAGAGCATGTAAGCCCCCTTCCTTGCTAGATGTTGTTTGGTAAGGCTGAACTCCAGCCGGATCTGTGCTGCAGAGGCAAACATCGGTATGTTAAACATGATTCTCTAGGCCCTGACTGATGTAATGTCCACGATTTTAGGAGTCTCTTCTGCTCCAGGCTCACTTCCATATGTGATAGTAGGTAATATTTTGGATTGTGTAACCTGAAGGAGAGGAGGGAGCATGGGGAGTGTCAGCTTGGATTTTAAGTTACTCAAGTTTATTTCCAGAGCCTGACCTTTCCTTCTAATCATCTCCATCTGGCTAACAAATTGACCACCATTATCATTAGTTACAACGCAATAATTGTAGTTAGTTGTACTCTGGATTTGGGGGTTGCCCAAATACCAGACATGAGATTTTTTCCTGCCCCTTTTATGGTCATTGTTTATGTTTTCCCTAAGTTTACTTCAAGGAAGTTGACTGCTGCGTACCCCTGCTGTGTAGTAAGGAGGCATTGCATACACACTTGTGTGTGGCTAACCAGAACCCCATCATCAGCATATAGAAGGCTAGGTAGGGCTTTGCCTCCCATCCTTGGGGCATGTGCATTGCAGAAATTGAGGTTCTGCATCATGTTTTCCATATAAAGATTGAACAGAGTTGGGGCAAGCACACATCCTTGTATGAGCCTTTAACTGATGGAGATGCGCCTTGAGAGAAATGTGCCGTCACCCAGTTTCACCTGCACACAGCTGTCTGTGACATATTAGCATGCTGAAGAGTGCTTACAGAATTTTCCAGTGAACCAATTTTCTCCAGAGTCTTGCTTGGTCTATGTAATCAAATGCTGCCCTGAAGTTTATGAAGCTAAGATGCAGGGTCATTTTCGATTGCTTTGCTATGTCTATGAGCTAGCAACATTGCTAAGCTGTTGGTTGTTGTACCTATAGCTTTAGAAAACCCAGTTTGATTGTGTGGTATGATGTCATGCTCCACTGACCAACACTGGAGTTCTTCTAATAAAGTGCCTGCAAAGTACTTTGCCTCGATATCAAGCAGGGCAACAAGGTGGTAGTTTTTCAGAGAAGATTAATCTCCAACCTTGTAGATTGGGGAGATAACCGAGCCCTTCCAGGAGGCCGTGAGTTGCCCCAGTTGCCTAATTTCTGGAAAGATGTGATATAAGGTTCCAGCCCAAAAGTCTGATTCTTGCTTAAAGAAGGCTGGTGGAATCCCATTAGGCCTCGGGCCCCATCTCCCGTGCCTTTTGAGATTTAGTGTTTAATCGTAATTGACTCATTCCTGATGGTTAATGTTGACTTTGGAGGTGATGTTGTTTTGGAGGTCTTGGGTGATGCTTGGGTCAGTCATTAAGCTTGTAAACCCTCTCCCAGGTTGCCAATTAAAGTAAGTTGTCAGAAATTCTGTCAAAATTTCTTCAGAGATGTACATCACCGGATCACTGACATAATATAGAATGACAAAATATACACTTACCAAAATATAGTCACCAAAATATAGAATGCCAAAATATCGAATTCCTATCTACAAACAGGTAAGTACAAAAATATCGAATCCAAAATATAGTCTGTAAAAAATATAGTCAGTCAAAATATCGAAATTTTTTAAATGTCTTAAAAGTAATTTAAAATTAATGAAATAATAAATATAATTAACTAAAACATATTTAAAAATACTCAAATAACCTTAAAATTAAGATATAATTAATTTAAGTTATTAATAAAAAATGTACAATATTTTACCGTAGGATAGCAGGAGGGTAACATTTAATATTACCACTCCAGTGAGTGCAACAGTAGGGAAAGCGTTGGATAGCGAAGGGGTAAATATTACTATTTCCACTCCAGAGAGTGCAGCAGTAGGGAAAGCGTTGGATAGCATAAGGGTAAAAATTACTATTCCCACTCCAGAGAGTGCAACAGTAGGGAAAGCGTTGGATAGCGGGAGGGTAAAAATTACTATTCCAACTCCAGAGCGTGCAACAGTAGGGAAAACGCTGGATAGCGTAGGGGTAAGAATTACTATTCCCACTCCAGAGAGTGCAACAGTAGGGAAAGCGTTGGATATTGGAAGGGTAAAAATTACTATTTCCCCTCTAGAGAGTGCAACAGTAGGGAAAGCATTGGATAGCGTAGGGGTAAAAAAAATACTATTCCTACTCCAGTGAGTGCAACAGTAGGGAAAGTGTTGGATAGCGTAGGGGTAAATATTACTATTCCCACTCCAGAGAGTGAACATTGAGATAAAAGTGTGGTTCTTCATGTGATCATTGGTATATAGGCTTAGCTGAGTAAATGAGCAATTTTAATAAAATAACAAATTGTTAAAAGTAGCAAGACTCAGCAGCAACAGTCTTGGTCGGAGTTAGTTTGATCACAAACTCCTTCATTCAGGGCCGGTCAGAGGGGAAATAATGGTTGTTAAGTTAAGAAATGCAGTTCATTGTTGTAGTGACAGACAATGTTTTTTTCTACTAGTATCGGAAACTTTACTAACTTGCGGTTTAGCTACAGGTCCTCTGGTTTGTCGCAAGCTATCACAGACTGTATCCACGTATGGATTCCTCGAAGGTTGACCTGCGGTTTAATGATGCAGACACTCTCCTCCTTCAGGTTTATGCACATGCACATGCAGATGTGCCATGTCCTCGATTACGTTGCTGAACAGGCAGCCACATGTTGGGGTTTGCCCCCTAAACCATGGTGGGAGCCTGGGAGGTGCAGGATAGATTGAAGTTTGCCCCGCAGGTACTTCAAAAACTTTTCATTTGTAATCGTGGGATATCCCAGGCTGAAGTATGGCTATGGGCTAAGCATTTGTAGCAATTAATTATCATCCTGGCATGGCTTTGGACTGAGAAAGCAGCTTTGTCTTCTACTAAGGGGAGACTAATTATTGCTTTCCGCGCCGCTTTTTAAAAAAACTGGATGGTTGGAGTGTCCCAGCGATGAGCGAGTCCAGTGGTTGGTAGGGATTCCAGTAGGAAGTTTCTAGCCGGTGATATTGTTCTGTGCTAGAGCTCTTGCCAGAGTAGAGGATTTAGGGTATTTGGGGTGGCGTTCCTAATTTTGGTATACAACGTTTACAACTGAATTTTTACAACGCACTACCATTAGAACGCAGGCATTACGACGCATACCATTACAACACATTGCGCTGGGGGGCGCTCTAGGATAGGGAATAAGTATAATTTTATATCCAACACCTTCCCTAGTGTCCACGGGGACTGGAGTTGGAATATAAAATTATACTTACCACTATCCAGCACCTCTAAGCGCTATGCGTTGTAACGGTATTCGTTGTAAATACCGCGTTGTAAAGGTATGCGTGGTAACAGTATGCGTTGTCACGTCATACATCCCCTAATTTTGTGCCAAAAGAGCATGTAAGCCCCCTTCCTTGCTAGATGTTGTTTGGTAAGGCTGAACTCCAGCCGGATCTGTGCTGCAGAGGCAAACATCGGTATGTTAAACATGATTCTCTAGGCCCTGACTGATGTAATGTCCACGATTTTAGGAGTCTCTTCTGCTCCAGGCTCACTTCCATATGTGATAGTAGGTAATATTTTGGATTGTGTAACCTGAAGGAGAGGAGGGAGCATGGGGAGTGTCAGCTTGGATTTTAAGTTACTCAAGTTTATTTCCAGAGCCTGACCTTTCCTTCTAATCATCTCCATCTGGCTAACAAATTGACCACCATTATCATTAGTTACAACGCAATAATTGTAGTTAGTTGTACTCTGGATTTGGGGGTTGCCCAAATACCAGACATGAGATTTTTTCCTGCCCCTTTTATGGTCATTGTTTATGTTTTCCCTAAGTTTACTTCAAGGAAGTTGACTGCTGCGTACCCCTGCTGTGTAGTAAGGAGGCATTGCATACACACTTGTGTGTGGCTAACCAGAACCCCATCATCAGCATATAGAAGGCTAGGTAGGGCTTTGCCTCCCATCCTTGGGGCATGTGCATTGCAGAAATTGAGGTTCTGCATCATGTTTTCCATATAAAGATTGAACAGAGTTGGGGCAAGCACACATCCTTGTATGAGCCTTTAACTGATGGAGATGCGCCTTGAGAGAAATGTGCCGTCACCCAGTTTCACCTGCACACAGCTGTCTGTGACATATTAGCATGCTGAAGAGTGCTTACAGAATTTTCCAGTGAACCAATTTTCTCCAGAGTCTTGCTTGGTCTATGTAATCAAATGCTGCCCTGAAGTTTATGAAGCTAAGATGCAGGGTCATTTTCGATTGCTTTGCTATGTCTATGAGCTAGCGACATTGCTAAGCTGTTGGTTGTTGTACCTATAGCTTTAGAAAACCCAGTTTGATTGTGTGGTATGATGTCATGCTCCACTGACCAACACTGGAGTTCTTCTAATAAAGTGCCTGCAAAGTACTTTGCCTCGATATCAAGCAGGGCAACAAGGTGGTAGTTTTTCAGAGAAGATTATTCTCCAATCTTGTAGATTGGGGAGATAACCGAGCCCTTCCAGGAGGCCGTGAGTTGCCCCAGTTGCCTAATTTCTGGAAAGATGTGATATAAGGTTCCAGCCCAAAAGTCTGATTCTTGCTTAAAGAAGGCTGGTGGAATCCCATTAGGCCTCGGGCCCCATCTCCTGTGCCTTTTGAGATTTAGTGTTTAATCGTAATTGACTCATTCCTGATGGTTAATGTTTACTTTGGAGGTGATGTTGTTTTGGAGGTCTTGGGTGATGCTTGGGTCAGTCATTAAGCTTGTAAACCCTCTCCCAGGTTGCCAATTAAAGTAAGTTGTCAGAAATTCTGTCAAAATTTCTTCAGAGATGTACATCACCGGATCACTGACATAATATAGAATGACAAAATATACACTTACCAAAATATAGTCACCAAAATATAGAATGCCAAAATATCGAATTCCTATCTACAAACAGGTAAGTACAAAAATATCGAATCCAAAATATAGTCTGTAAAAAATATAGTCAGTCAAAATATCGAAATTTTTTAAATGTCTTAAAAGTAATTTAAAATTAATGAAATAATAAATATAATTAACTAAAACATATTTAAAAATACTCAAATAACCTTAAAATTAAGATATAATTAATTTAAGTTATTAATAAAAAATGTACAATATTTTACCGTAGGATAGCAGGAGGGTAACATTTAATATTACCACTCCAGTGAGTGCAACAGTAGGGAAAGCGTTGGATAGCGAAGGGGTAAATATTACTATTTCCACTCCAGAGAGTGCAGCAGTAGGGAAAGCGTTGGATAGCATAAGGGTAAAAATTACTATTCCCACTCCAGAGAGTGCAACAGTAGGGAAAGCGTTGGATAGCGGGAGGGTAAAAATTACTATTCCAACTCCAGAGCGTGCAACAGTAGGGAAAACGCTGGATAGCGTAGGGGTAAGAATTACTATTCCCACTCCAGAGAGTGCAACAGTAGGGAAAGCGTTGGATATTGGAAGGGTAAAAATTACTATTTCCCCTCTAGAGAGTGCAACAGTAGGGAAAGCATTGGATAGCGTAGGGGTAAAAAAAAATACTATTCCTACTCCAGTGAGTGCAACAGTAGGGAAAGTGTTGGATAGCGTAGGGGTAAATATTACTATTCCCACTCCAGAGAGTGCAGCAGTAGGGAAAGCGTTGGATAGCATAAGGGTAAAATTTACTATTCCCACTCCAGAGAGTGCAACAGTAGGGAAAGCGTTGGAGAGCGGGAGGGTGAAAATTACTATTCCCACTCCAGTGAGTTTAACAGTAGGGAAAGTAATGATTTAATATATTATTAAAAATAAATTAAATATCAATACCAATAAAACATTAATTGAAATGAATAACCAATTTAATATTATGTAATAATTAATTAGAAATACAACTACATATTAGTTATTAAAAATTAATAACCTAATCATAATTATTTAACAACTAATTAATTTTCAATAACAAAAACGAATTAATAATAAAAATTAATACCAATAAAAAATTAACAGTAAATTAATTATCAATACACAAAAAGTATTTTTATATGTAATTAATTACAATTACATTACTTCCCACCCTATTCCCCTATAAACCCACATCCCACTACAGAAAATACATTAATACAATTATCAAATATTTAATTAATACAAAATAATTACCAATTAATAAAAAATAATTGCCAATTAATAGAAATTAATTACCAATTAAAAATTAATTAACAATAAATGTAAAATCAATACCAATAAATGAAAAAAATTATTTACTTTATTACAATTAAATGACTTCCCACCCTATTCCCCTATAAACCTACAACCCGCTACAGAAAATACATTTAGAAAATTAACATAATTAACAATTAATCAATTAATACAAATTAATTGGCAATTAATAAAAATTCATTACCAATTAAAAAATAACAATAAATTCAAAATGAATACCAATAAATAAATAAAAATATTTAATTAATTACAATTAAATTACTTCCCACCCTATTCCCCTATAAACCCATAACCCGCTACAGAATTAAATTACGCAAAAATTAAATAACATAAAATTCATTACTTAAAATACATTAAACATACATTACAACAATTAATATACACTTTTCACACATATACTAACATACAAAACACTTTAAAAAAATTTATATTATTAAAAAATCAATATATTTAATGCCTATATTGTATACTTCGATATTTTGACTTCTATATTTTAAAAATCGATATTACTTACCTTAAATTCGATATTTGTAACCACTATATTGTGTCCATTCGATATTTTGTCCATTCTATATTTTTACTTCGATATTATGTCCATTCTATATTTTGGAATCGATATTATGACTGTTTACCTTCGCAAATATATTTGTGAGAAACATTTTAAAAATCTTTTAATACCAAAAACAATGCCAGAAGATAGTAGCTTGATTACAACATTTATATAGAAAAAAATCAAATAGATTTTCTTTTACAAAACAACCTTTAAAGCATCAATATCTCATACAACAGGAGGTTCCTTTGAGATTAGTTTGCAGTGATTAGTAAAGTTTAGCATTCAAAAGCAACAGGGTGAGAATGAAAACATAATTAAGTTGGTGGCTAAATAGGATGCTAGTCATCGAAGACATATTATGCTACAAGAAAAATATTAAAGAATATCAGTGACGGAATTACTTAAATACTATTGGATTCCACAAAACTAGTAAGAGTATTAATAAAAATATAGAAAGCAGAACACGGTTAGATTTTACAACAAAACGAAGTTCTAACAAATAACACCAAGAGTACTTGCAATTGAATTACTTCCAAAAAAACTGAATAAAACAACAAAACTATCTACTTCGTTGACTCATCATTTCTGTAATTTATTCATTATAGGAACCTCTTATTGATGCTTTGTTATGGAAAATAGCACAAAGTGATGAAACATTTGTAAGATGCCACAGATTTACAAACATTGACCTTGAATCTCAAAGAATTTCTGGACTTGTACCTTAGAGGTTACCTCTTTGCATACATCTATTCAGGCAGTGGCGATCCGCCCACCATCGTAATCAGCCCCCCAGTCTGGATTTATGGCCAGCAATACACAGGTCTATGGAATAAGTAAAAGACAAATATTTATGAAATACGGTTGTCTAAATTCTGATTCATATATTTCAATTGGTGTCAATAAGATTTGATTGGTAGTAAGCCCATATCAGTAGTACATGTACCTATGAATATTAAGTATCGCTATTACAATAAAAATAAACACTCCACAAAAAAAGAAACACAAAATGAAAAGCATACTAAAGTCTTCCCACACATAGTTAAGCAGATATCCATGAGGGACTAATAGCAGACAGCAGAGGACAAACTATTGCAAATAATGCTGGAAAGGACACCTAAATAAATATTATCGCAGTAACATTAATCACAGAAGAGAATAAACGTAGTCTTTCTTTATAATCCATAATTGACTCATGGATGTTATTTGAAGGACAAGTATTTCCAAATATCTTGGATGCCTAGAGGTAGGTTTGCACTTTTGCAATAGACATCAATAAGATTGGTCTAGTAGAAACTACCATACCAACATTACACATAATTTAAACATTAAGTTGCAGCATGGTAACGAAGGGGCATATTAGCAAGAACCTCGTTAAAATTATCGCCTTTTTAGCGGCAGGCTAAAACGGCGATAATGGGCTTGCTAATATGCGTTATAGAATTCCAATAGAAGCCCAGGATAGCTGTGCAGGACATCTAACCAGGGCTTCTATTGGAATTCTATATCGCATATTATTAAGCCCATTATCGCCGCTTTAGTGGCAGTTTCCTGCTGCTAAAACTGCGATAATTTTAACGACGTTCTTGCTAATATGCCCCAAAATTATTAACCACAAACACAAGAGAAACGACACACTGAAGTTGTCTTACACTGTTACCAATATTTGGAAACGTGCTTAGATATCAAAGAGGAATACCACAATGTTTAGTTTCTGACTCTTTCAACATTGTGGAGTAAATTGCTACTTTGAACTACAGGTATTTAAAAAAACTCTGCTAATACCCTTTGTTACAATAGCATCTATAGTTAGTAGGTTAACCATCTACGCTGTACTTTTACCATCCATTTTAGGCCCATCTACCTTGAGTTGTTCAAGCTTATTAACATAAATACAAAGCTCAGTAATTAGCTGATGATGTCATTGTGAAACAACTTACCACAGACATTTCACTACGGGGATATCTTTTTTATTATGACTGTTACCAATAAGCACAAAGTTAACTACCTAGAATTAACTCATCTCCTTTACCTTTAACCTCATCAGCGCGGCGCAAATTTGTGCGCTGTGCTGAACGTCTCCGGAGCGCAGGGATAGGCGGAGTAGTGCTTGAGTGGTTCCAAAATTTCCTGAGCCTGAGACGACAAATCACAGTGCTGGGCCAATACAGATCCGAGGAAAAACCGATTAAAACAGGGGTACCACAGGGCTCTACTTTGAGCCCGCTACTTTTCAATCTTTATATGGTACCCCTGATTGAGCTAATCTCTTCGTATCAGATCAGCACTATTTCCTATGCTGACTATACGCAGCTCATTCTGGTACTCGACAGGGAGTCACAACAAGCTGAAGAAAATCTCAAAACATGCTTAACTGCGATGTTCGAATGGATGAAGATCAACCACTTGAAGTGTAATTCTGGTAAAACAGAAATACTTCCATTCGGCTCGCAAAATCTATTCTCCCCTAAGCAGTGGTGGCCTGAAGGCGCTGAAGCTCCCCCAAACACCATTTCCTCTGCCCGAATCTAGGTGTTAAGTTCGACAATGCCCTATCATTCAAGCAACAAGCCACTGGGGTAGCAAGTTCCTGCTTTCATATCATCAGAATGCTAAGGAAGTTTTTCGATCTCCTTCCTTTGTCCACGAGAAAGACGGTGGCGGTGGCACTTATTACATCAAGACTGGACTACTGCAACAGTCTAGAGCTAATAAGACCGTGCTCCACAAGTTGCAGATGGTCCAGCATGCCGCCGCCCGTCTTGTCCTGGGCTGGCCCAGGAAATCATCGGCTTCTGCAGCACTCCGTGCTCTCCACTGGCTTCCCATCCATAAGCGCTTGTTGTTTAAAATCTTGATTTTCACCTTTAGAGCCTATCATGCACAAGGACCCAGATATCTATCCAACAACTTTAAACGACATCTGCCATCCCGAAACCTGAGATCTTCCCACCTCAATTTACTAGTGGTCCCAAAATTCAGACTAGCGACCAAAGGTGGAAAATCCATTGTAGTCTTAGGCTCTAGAGCCTGGAACAAACTTCCTCCCGCACTTCGTCAAATTTCAACAGAATCTCTGTTTAGGAAAGCCCTAAAGACCTGGGTTTTTACGCTCTCCGATGCAGCCTGTAAGGATTTGGTGTAATGTTTGATCTCTTAGAGTTGTTCCAGCTTACTCACCCTATTCTATTCTGGGGTGACCTACAGCGCCAAGATGCTCCCTGGAGTGATAGTATGCGCTATATAAAAGCCATTTTACATTACATTACAACGTTCCATTGGGCTTATGGAACCATCACGGAACAGTTCCGTCATGAGCATCGAAGGGGTTAAAGACTAATATCCACACTTGAAATCATTAGTATGTAAACACGGATGTCTCAGCAAATGCTGTAGAGAAACGCCCAGGATAAACAAATTACTGGAATAGATATGTGTAACTAAACCAGAGGTATTTTGATAAGCTCAATGGGAGTACAGATGTATTTTTGAAGAGTTTACACAATGTACACATAATATAAGTCAAAAGACCTCTGCAGTACTAATGCAGTAATTGCAGACTCCATCTATGACATCATTTCACCCAATTATTGTGTTTATTAATCCAAAACATTTTAAATCGGTTATTATAACAAATATTCCTTTACACTTATCTTGATGAAACCATACATTAAGTATACAGATCGGATAAAAGCATTTGAGTATCACTCTGGAGTGCCAGCATAGGGGCTCATTTAGGGGCAGATTTACAATAAACTAACGCAGCGCGGTGCAGCAAGTCATTTTGCCACTCTGCGTTAGTTTTGAAGCACAGGGATGCGACATATTTACAACAATATGTTGCATCTGTGTGCTTCCCCCTGCACTGGTGCAACTCTTGTTGCAATGCTCCGATGCAGGCACCCTTGCACCGTAGTGCAACGATGCCTGCATCACAGGGATGGTTGTTTATCTGCAGAAATGGCATTTTACAACTTCTGTGTGTGCTGCATTAGCTCACATGAAACTTGTAAAACATTATTTATTTAAGGGAGTGTTTATGTGCAGGAAGGGAAACCTTCCTGTACATAAACAATCACCAGAGGTTTTTTCCTTGTTCTATGTGTGCTGCAAAATGCAGCACACATAGAAAGAGGGGAAAAAACGAGGAGAAATTAATATAGTTCTCCTTGTTGCGCCTCCCTAAACCTCCCCTGGGGAGACGAAGCATTCAGGCGCATTTCCAGATTTACGATTTCTTGTAAATCTGCAAATGTGTCTGGTTCCATGGGTGTTGCATGGGAACACCCACTGCAACACCCATCTATCGCTCCTTTCACGCAAAGTCTTGCATGTAAACTGGCCATATTTACAAGGACAGGAAAAGCCACGCAGGGTGGCTTTTCCTGTCCTTGTAAATATCGGGCAGAGAAATCTGCTGCCAGTGCGTCCCAAAACGTGACGCACTGCCAGAGCATAGGGCTTGTAAAGCTGCCCCGTAGACCACAGCCATGTCACCCACAATCTGTCAGGGTTGGAGAGGCTGCTGTCTTGGCCATCCTGGCCGCACGGCTGATCATCTTCTTTCACCCCTACAGAGACCTCTGCCTTAAGAGCTACCACCACAGCTCCTCTGACCTGACCGAAAGTTAGTTGAGGGACTTCCATGTTTTGAATGGTCACACAAAAAGTTGCTTTTAATCAACAAACCCCCAATGTGGGCGCTTGTTTTAGAAAAAGTAGAAGTGACCCTGACACCTTTGGTATTTTATCTCAGGGTGTGAGGTGTCATTTTGACTGGTTTCCAGTTCCTGACCACCAGAGTTCCCATACTAGGGCAAGTATGTTTGCATTGGAGTATGGTTCAAAATAGGGCACCAGGTCTGATGCATATACACTGAGGGCCCAAACCTCTTCAGGTGCACTGCTTCTGGAAACATGACAGGTCACCCAACTCAAAATAGAGCAAGCGTCCATCAGTTTTGTTGGCAGTGTGCTCTTCAACATTTGTGACAGTGTACCTCATCCACCAAGCAAAATCAGTCCATTGACCTCACATCAAAGATTTTAGGATTTGAAGGGGTTACCTTAGACAGAATTGTGATTATAACTTACATAATTACACCCAAGTCCATAAAAATGTATTGGTTAAGAAACCGTGAATTAAAAAATATTTATAGCGTAAGAAGTTATCCCTGGAAAGGGGTCTCCAAGCCTTACAAAAGACATCAGAAAGAATACTTGCTGCCCTCTTCTTCTTCTTTTTTTAAATTCTCCTTGGTTTCTCATATGTCAATATTTTTGTTCCTTATGTTACTTTACTGTGATTTCATTTTGTATCATTCTTTGGAAAATCAATAAAAACTTGAAATAAAAAGAAAGAATACTTACAGTTGTTGAGAAAACCAAGAGATTTTCTGAAAGAACATCCAGTTAGTAATCTTAGATAGGGAACAGATAATTCCAGAGCTTAGCACATTGATCAAAGAAAGAACACCCTCCTCTCTGGCAGGGTCTAAATTGAAGATAATACATAAGATGCATGCAGGGGTGTCCATTTTCTTAGAACCGTGCCTGCCATGACTGCAAAAGCCAGCTAGACAGCCTTGAAAGTGCATCCCTGCCGAATCTGAAGACTATGCAACTTGGAGAGCAATGGTTTAACAGGGGGTCATGGGCGATGGATTCAGAATGGCCCTGAGATGCTGCATTCATGACAATTTGGAGTTTGTCCAGACGGTAGGCAGGCAGCCCCACGAAGAGGTGTTGGAATAGTTGAGGTGCAAGATCAGTACCAAGGCTGTACTTTACAGGGTAGGTAAGGAAGGATCTTCCAGATAGTATATAATGTTGCAAAGCATATGGGGGAATGTATGACATTAACACACATGCATCTACAACACATGTCTTCACCACACAATGCCTTTATAATGCATGATAAGTATATAATTTATGTAATATGTGTGTGTGTGTGTGTGTGTGTGTGTGTATATATATATATATATATATATATATACGATTCACAATCCTGCTCCGCTACTTTAGAAAATGGACAGAAATCCAATCCTCACCAACGGAACCCACAGGTACAGACCACTCCACAGCGCAAAGGTGAATTCAAGGTGGTTTATTCACACGCAATCGCCAGCATGACGCGTTTCGGTCACTACACGGTGACCTTGATCACATGCCAGATAGAACCAATAAGAGTGCATTTATAGGGTGACTAATTAACACAATAGCAGGGCGTACACATTAATAGAAACTGAAGAAACACATAAATTGTAGTTCATCCATGGTAGAAAACAGACTCATATTTACAAAGGTTAAAAATTGTTATGTACAATTTAAAATTAACCAAAGCAAAAATTGTTATGTACAATTTGAAAATAACCAAAGCATAAATGCAATGCATTACCGAAATTAATTATAACTTCTAAATGATTTCAGTAACCAATCTTTACACTATATACAAGCTTCAAATCCGCAAAATTCATAACTATTATACATACAGCATATATACATTTGTGATTCGATATTTGAATATATTACCAGGAGAAACTCAAACCACTTCCTGATACTCCGCAGCAGCAGACAGGCGAGGAAAGAGACACAGACCTCCGAGGTATTTCAAGTGGGCAGTGATTTTATTGTAAGTGACCCAACACAACGCGTTTCAAGCCCGTAAGCCCTTGATCACGTGTCACAAGTGAAAACACCATCTACTACATTTAAAGTGCATAATGCCCCTCCCACACTTGACATCACAGGTCACATGTGCAAAGACACTGAAAACATCCTAATATGTTTCCTTCTGTTGTTCCAGAATATTTGACAAGTAATCCTCCTCCCCTTTCTAAGCGCCTTGAGACCCTCTGGGTATGTAGTGCGCTATATAAATTCTCTGACTTGACTTGACTTGACTTACATGAAGGCATATAAATATAGTTTGACACGCACTAAGTTTATATATGTACATGTTCAATAAATAATTTAAAATAACATGTAAAGTGCTTCGTGCCTCGAAAATTGTAAAATAATAAATACAATTCGATTTTTAAAACCATCTTCATAGGATGAATCCATTTTTAGCTGCCAACATGTCAACCATTGTATTTATTAGTATCTAACCGGTTAAATCCGTATATATGAACAACTAACAGAACTTATGGTGTGCGAAAAAGTGTAACTTCATATTACCAATATTTTCACATTATTTCTTATTCAGCGCACATTACAGTCAAAGAGATGGAGAGGCAAAAAGAGTGCAAAAAGTGCATATCATAATGGTTAAAGTGCAAGTGTAGATGGTATAAATTTCTCAAATTTTCAAATGTATATTGTAGGTCCAATCATCTGTACACCAGAAAACTAAACAATTCATCATTTTGTACAGATAAAACGATCAAATTAGATCCTAAAAGCATTTGAATATGTATAAGAAATATAAAAATACCTTTTGAGAAACTGATGTGAGGGTAAGGCGAACAAATGTGCAAATCTAAACACTCATTGTATTTACAATATATGTTACAAGGACAGATTTCATGATTATATTATAGTAAATATATATACATTATAGTAAATTAAATCCATTTAGAAAAAAATTATAAATATAAATATCTTTTCTTTTGGAGGGTAATCGCCCCAAACCCTCCTTTTTTGTAGCCTTACGACTCTATTCCCTTGTCCACCCTAGAACTCTAAAAGCACTCTTACCACCCTATACCCACCCCTAAACCACATCTATACACACATACCTTACACATATGTCACCCCCAGAGCCTTGAACAGCCCAGCCCAGAGGGTAGGGTGTGGTGCATTTAAAAAGGCAATGGGGCACCGTGCATAGCACCGATTTTGATCAGCCAGCCCAGCTAACAACATGGCCAAAGATGTATTTTCATTCTCTCCCCCCCTTGTGTGCATGTGTACCCAATCACGACCCCATGAAATTGAGAGAGATGTGGGGCTGATTCGTACTCATGCCTTACTTTAACTGATGCTTCTGCTGTTTTTCCAGAAATATTGAGTTAACCCCTTCGGTGCCTTGGATGTAAAGGTTACATTCTCGGCCGTGGCTCTCATGTGCTGAGGATGTAACTATTACGTTCAGACACCTACCCACAGAGAAAACGCTGGCTTTCCCCTTTGAGGCAGCCACCTCCAACCCATCCTTGGAAATCTCATGGCGTTGGCGCGCTCACAGTGCGCCAACGTCATCAAGTGCAGCTAGGGACGTTCTGCAAGCCATTATGTTTCCAGCTCATCCAGGAAGAGTATGTATAATTTGGTGAGTCGTTTCCGTTAGGGGAGTGTTGCAGGAGTACAGACGGAGGGGAAAAATATTTTTTCCCTGCATCTGCAGAGGGTCGATTGCTGCTCCATGATCGCAGGTGGGGCTTCGCTTGTGGAGCAGGAATGTTTTTAGTGGTACATGTGAGAGAGACCCCTTAGGCAAGGGTTGCTCCGAGGGGATATTAGATCCGTGTTTTGGCCACACCCCCTGCGGCTGATATGGCAATTTTTTTCAGCCGATCTTCCACCTGGGGGTGGGGGTTGGGGGGGGGGGCAAAACTAAGCTCCAGTGATTTAGTTTGCCTATATTTATAAGGGAGTGACCCTTTGGGCATCTTTCTCTGTGTTTGGCACCCCTATGGCTAGATCAGCTTTGTTTGTGACCGATGTATCCCCCAATGGAGGGGGGGGGGGGGGTTGAAGCCCACTAGAAGCCAGGGATTTTATGTTTGGGGTCTTGATCATTTGGCTATTTCTGCCCCTTTGGGGCAGAACAGCCTTATATTTTTAGGACAATTTGCCCCCAAGGGAGCCATAGGCCCCTAGACCACCAGGGATTATTTTTATATGACGTAAAATGTTTTGGGGAGGACCCCTTGGGCAAGGTTTGCTCCCCTTGAGGGGCTTACTTTTTTGGCTGTTTCTCTCCCCCTTGGGGCCCATTTGGCCCCAAGTGGGGCAAAAGCCACTAGACCACCAGGGAAAGTTTGTGAGTGAAATGTAGTTTGGCTGATGGTCTGAGTATTTTGGCATTTGGCTGGCTGTATGTGGACTGGTGCTTGGCTGCCGGTGTGTGGCTGGCATTTGAAGGGTGATAGGCAGACCTCATAGTGTTTGATAATGTTAACTGTTATTTTTTGTCATTGTTGGTGATTGTAATGTTTTCTTTTCTGTTTTATTCTAGTTCAACGCTTTTGTTTTCCTCATGCTTGCGGTTTTGGCACTGGTAGATCTGCAGTTCCTGTAGTTGCAAGTGTTAGGAAAGAAAAAGATTTTTATACTGTTTACTCCAAATCAATGATCTGCATGTTTGCATTCTTTGGGAATGCTATAATAATAGCAGCCAATTTAGCTTTTTTTTTGAATGAGTGTGAAACTTTCCCACAATTTGTGCACAATGTATATC
Organism: Lissotriton vulgaris; assembly: GCF_964263255.1. Lineage (NCBI taxonomy): Eukaryota > Metazoa > Chordata > Amphibia > Caudata > Salamandridae > Lissotriton > Lissotriton vulgaris. The sequence continues at coordinate 134,309,126 of NC_141700.1, read as the reverse complement.
GTGTTTCATTGTGTGTAATTTTCTTTGGTTTTCCTTTTCTAGTGGGATATTGTTGGTGCTTGCTGTGTCTGTGCAGAGTAGGTGCTGGTGATTCTTGCTTTCTTTAGCAAGCGAGTGCTACCATGTTAAAGCCATTGTGTGCTGTGTATTGATTGACTTTACCTTGCAATTGCTACATGACAGTAGTTTTACTTTTTGTTCAGTATATCCACACTTTGTTTATTACTAATTTTACAGTGTTGGGTATTGTTGAATTGTTAGTCAAGTTACTTTTCTTCGTAAGGATTATGGCTAGCAGCAGTATGATCATCCAGCAGGTTACTGGTATGCTTTTCGAGTCTTATGAGACTTACTCTGCATTTGAGGGTAAGGAGGAAGGCCAGATTATGGCAGTGAATTTTCTGCTGAGACGAATAATCTGATGATGAAGCCACTCTCAGTGCGAATGAAGTGCCGCTGTTAGAGAAAGACACAGGTTTAGCTATAGTGCAGCAAGAGGCATCTAGATTGCAGTCTGGGTCTGGGTCTGCAAGGCTTCCCATTGGAAGTGCTGGACTATGGGTTGACCCAAACATGGTGCAGCCGGTCTTGCCTGCCTGTAGTGGTACTGCAGGGTGTAGAGTGAATTGTGAAAAATATTTGCCTGTACATTTTTTTCAGTTGTTTATGGATGATGTATTTTTGGATGAGATTGTTGATAGACTAATTTGCATGCTGAGCTGTATTTGAGGGACAACAGCGTCAGACTTAAACCGCAGTCTAGAGCTACCCGGTGGACTTGCACAAATCTGGCTGAGTTGAAGAAGTTCTTGGATTTCACTTTTTTGTTGGGCCTGATAAGGAAGCCAGTGCTGTCTTCAAATTGGTCTACTAATCCATCGATGGCAACCGCTATATTTCCTGCAACCACGAGTCATAATCAGCATTTGCTTCTTCCTTCTTGGGATGTTCCATTTTGTTCATAATGTTTTACCGTTGCCAAAAGAGCAGCATGATTGTGACCATCTTTTTAAAATTTGGTCAGTCCTTGATCACTTTGTCGATCGATTTTCAGAGATCTATGTGCCGAGGATAGAAATAGCTGTGGATGAATCTTTGGTCCAGTTCAAGGGCTTATTTGTTCTTTTAGGCAGTGCATTCCTAGCAAGAGAATACCTTATGGAATTAAGATGTATATACTGTCTTAGAGTAGTATTGAATATGTCTATAATTTCAGGTTCTACATCGGTTGGGATTCCAGTATTGACCTCGCTGGTTGTCTGTCCAATTTTGGAGTTACAGAGAAAATTGTGTGGGAACTTTTTAACAAAGGTCTCCATTTATATGTAGATAACTTTTTACACTGGTGTGCCACTGGTCAATGAATTGTTCAAAGTGGACACTGTTGCTTGTGGCACAATTCCCTCTAACCGTAAAGGTTACCCAAATTAGCTGGCTTGTAAAAAACTTTCAGAAGGGACAGTGCAGTGCCTTACATAGTGATGAACTTCTAGCTCTGAAATTTTCTGACAGGAGAGATGTCTGTCTGCTGACTACCATCCATGATGAAAGTACTTCATCTATGACTGTTTGGGGTCATGTTGCTGAAGTGCGCAAACCTGTATGCATTTTAGACTACAATAAGCAAATGGGTGGCGTTGATAGAGTAGATCAGAGGTTGGAACCTTACACTGCTGTTCGTAAGGCATACATTTGGTATAAGAACTTGTCTATCCATTTATTTCATTAAACAACCTTCAATGCTTTTGCTGTATTTAAGGATTCATCTTTAGAGTGAAAGATGGCATTTGTTCAGTTTCAGCAGTTTCTGATAGGCAGCCTTGTTGTAGTGGAACAGGCAAGAGTTCCTTGAGAAGCAGTGGTGGAAGAGGCAGCTAGATTGAAAGAACGCCACTTTCCTGATCATATTCCTTCCACGGTCCAAATAAACTTTCTAGCTAAGAAATGTAGAATCTGTTACCAAAGAGGTATCCGGAAGGAGAGCCGTATGCACCACCCTTTTTGTCCTTCAAAGCCTGGGCTGTGTGTGCCCACATGTTTTAAATTGTTCCACAAGGAACAGACTGATTAGATGCAACTGTGAGTGTAACAGTAAACTGACTGGTCCATATCGTTATATATTGTTTATTCGGATTTCATGGTTGGAATCAGTCTGATGTATTTAGTAAGAGCTGTTGTGTTTGTAGTTATAGCTTTTTATTTTTTGCCAATTGGTTTGTGTTTTCTTTTTTGTATAAAAAAATGCGATGGCGATGTGCGTGGACTGGTGCTTGGCTGATGGTGTGTGTGGACTGGTGCTTGGCTAGCGGTGTGCATTGACTGGCACTTGCTGGCGGTGTGTGTGGACTGGCGCTTGGCTGGTAGTATGTGTGGACTGGCACTTGGTTCGCAGTGTGTGGACTTGCATTCGGCTGGTGGTATACATGGACTAGCGTTTGGCTGGTGGAATGTGAGTAGTGACTTGCTGCTTGTCATTAAACACACTCCTAGCCGAACGCCAGTCCACACACTCCATCGGCCGGTGTGGATGCTGTGTCAGGCATGTGGGCATATGAAAGTGATGGCTCCTTGAATGGTTCTATCTGTTGATGTAAGTGTTGTAATATGCAGGGCCTGCGGCTGGCAGTGTGAATGGTCTTGTATGTGTCCTGTATAAAAGGTGTGTGAATAGCCTGTAAAGAGGTTGGTGCCTTGCTGTGGCTTTATGGCTCTCGAGCTGACAGTCATTTGTTTCGTTTCTTAACCTTTTGCTTTTTAACAGTGCATTTCCTTTTTTTGAAATCTCTTGTTAATAAAAGTTTACTCTCTGAGCCTTCATTCACCCTTGTGTCAAATCCAACCAGTATATGCGTGTACTTGAGGAATAGTTGGTTGTGCAGTAATATTTGTATTTTCTGTCTTTCTCTGCCTGGATGTACTTTGTCTCTACATTGTGTGTTGATGTGAGTGTTGTGAGTGTTGCAATGTGCTGGGTCCATGGCTGGGCAGTGTGAATGGCTTTGTGTTTGTCACCTATGAAAGGAGTGTGAATGACCTGCAAAGAGGTTGGTTCCTTGACGTGGCATTACAGCTCAGAATGCTTATGAGCTAAGTCAATTTTTCAGGTTTTTAAATGTTTAATTATTAACAGTGCATTCCTTTTTGTATAATCTCTTTTTAATACATTTTATGCTCTGAATCTTCACTCACCCTAGTGCCAAATCCAACCAGTATGTGTGTGTATTTGGGCAATAGTTGGCTGTGAAGTAATATTTGTCTTTTCTGTCTTTCTCTGCCATTGTCTCCTGGGAAAATCTTACAATTCTAGATATTTCTAGTAAACTAAAAACCCTGGTGAGTACAGGGTGGTGTCCGTCTCATGGATCCCAACAAGTTTTCCTACCAAAAATGCTCTGCAACACTCAAAATGTGACTACAGTCACACCTTTTCCTTGCATACCTGTGGATTATATTCATCCAGAATCAGAAAGAAATCACAACTTTCCTACCACCCAGTCTTCACCCAGGTCTCCTGATAAAATGCTACATCCATTGTGTGGGTGGGCAAAGTGCCCAAGACAGGGGAGGGTCCAAAACTTATTGTGGAGGCATAAAAAATGATCAATCACAAAAAAACCTGGTTTTGCAAGGGGGTCGCCTGCTTTTTTGATACCGGGCTCTGAGACCATGTAGGGAAACCTAGCAAACCCAGACATTTCTGAAAACAAGACACCCGGGGGAGTCCAGAGACGTGTAGCTTGTGTGGATTTCCCAATGTTTTTTTACCCAGACACCTTACATTTTGCAAATAGTATCATGTTTTTCTCACATTTCTGTGTGTAAGTGGTGGTATCACTGGGCTGACACAAATGTCCTACCACCCAGCATTCCCCCAGGTCTTCCGATATTCCGATAAAAATAGTACCTCACTTGTGTGGGTGGGCCAAGTGCCTGCTACAGGGAAGGGGCAAAACATATTTTGGAGGCATCAAAATAATTTTTAACAAAATTACCTGGTTTTCAAAGGGAGCACCGGATTTTTTGTCTGGGCTCAGCGGCCATCTAGGGATACCTACCAAATTCAGAAATTTCTGGAAACTAGATACAGGGGGGAGTCCAAGGATGTTTGCCTTGCGTTGATCTCCTGACGTTTTCTTACACCGGAATCCCCTGTAAACCTAAATTTAGCTAAAACAATCAAACTTTTGCACATTTCTGTGTGGGATCACCATGCTGCCTTACCACCCGGCGTTCCCCTTGGTCTCCTGAGTAAATTGATACCTCACTTGTGTGGGTGGGCCAAGGGCCTGTGACTGGGAACAGCCAAACATGTAGAGATTTAGGGGATAGCACAGCGAGCTCTAAGCACTATATTTTTGTTTATATACAATCCCAGTCAAAAATGTAAGGAAAACGTTATTTCTTTTACGTAAATTTGAGATTTGCATGGGATTCTGAGTAGGAAAACATTGAGGATCCATGCAAGCCACATCCTTGGACTCCCCTAGGTGTCTAGTTTTCAAAAATGTCAGGGTTTGGTAGGTTTCCCTAGAGATGGACTTTGAACTTTGGATCACAAACGCAGGTGACCCCCGTGTAAAGCCAGGTCGTTTTGTGATAAATAGTCTTGATGTCTCATAAATATGTTTTAGGTCCCTCCCTGTTGCAGGCACTTGGCCCACTCACACAATTGAGGTGCCATTTTTATTGGGAGACCTGGGGAAATGCTAGATGGTAGGAAATTTGTGTTGACTCTGTGATTCCACAACTTTCCCACACAGAAATGTGAGGAAAATGTGATGTTTTAGCAATATTTGAGGTTTGCAGTGGATTTGGGGTAAGAGGATGGTGGGGAATCCAGGCAAGGCACAGCTCCTTGGACTCCCACTGGTGTCTAGTTTTCAGAAATGGCTGGGTTTGGTAGCTTTCCTTATATAGCCGCCAAGTCCGGGATAAAAAATGCAGGATTCTCCCTCACAAAACCAGGTCTTTTGTGATCGAAAATGTTCAAGTCTCTACAATACATTTTGGGATATTTCCTGTCACAGGCACTATGCCTAACCATACATGTGAGCTACCATTTTTAACTGGAGACTTTTGGGGATGCTGGGTGGGTGAAAGTTTGTGGCTGCCTGAAGATTCTAGAACTTTCCACCACAGAAATGTGAGGAAAATGTTTTTTTTAAATGTTTGAGGTTTGCAAGGGATTCTGGGTTACAGACCCTGATGGGAGCCACACAAGTCACCCCACCCTGGTTTATCTCGAGTGTCTAGTTTTCAAAGATGTACAGGTTTCCTAGGTTTCCCGAGGTGCTGGCTGAGCTAGGAACCAAAATCCACAGCTAGGCACATTACAAAAAAGGGTCAGTTTTCTGTGAAAAAAATGTGATATGTCTACGTTGCATTTTGGGCTGTTTCCTGCCGCGGGCACTAGACCTACCCACACAAGTGAGGTACTATTTTTATTGGAAGTCTTAGGGAAATGCTGGGTGGGTGGATGTTTATGGCCTCCCACAGATTCCAGACCTTTCTATCACATTAATGTGGTAAAATGTGCTTTTTCTTTTACAAGGTTTGAGGTTTGCAAGTGATTTTGGGTAACAGAACGTGGTGAGACCCACACAAGTCACCCCTTCCTGGAATCCTCTGGGTGCCTAGTTTTTAGAAATGTACATGTTTCATAGGTTTCCCTAGGAGTCGGCTGAGCTAGGGCCTAAAATCCACAGCTAGGCACATTACAAAGAAAGGGTCAATTTACAGTGGTAAAATGAGATGTGTCCACGTTGTGTTTTGACCCATTTCCTGACACGGGCACTAGGCCACCCACACAAGTGAGGTACCGTATTTTTTGAAAGACTTAGGGGAACACAGAAGAGTAGAACAAGTGTTATTTCCAATTGTCTTTCTTTGCATTTCTGCCTTCCGAATGAAAGACAGTGTTAAAATAGAAGACATTTAGAAAAATGCCCTCTAATTCACATGCTAGTATGGATACCCACAAATTCAGAATTGTGTAAGTAACCACTGCTTATAAACTCCATATCTTGCTCCCATTTCGGAAATATGTAGGTTTCCGTGATACCTATTGTTCACTCTTTATATCATACTAAATGAATTGTTGAATGCCCAATACACAATGAAAAACCATTGCAAAGTGCAGCTTCGTTATTGGCTCTGGGTACCTATGGTTCTTGGTGTACCTCAAAGCCTTATATATCTTTGCAACCATAAGGGTCCAGCAGATGTAACAGTATATTGCTTTCAAAAATCTGCCATAGTTAAAATAGGTTACAGATGAAAATGTAGGCACAAATGGCTTTTTTTCAACTCAATTTCAATATTTTATCATTTCAACTGTTACTTTCCATAGGACAAACTTGAAGATCTACACAAATGACCCCTTGCTTAATTCATAAGTCTGTCTACTTTTCAGAAATGTATAGCTTTCCATTATTGGTTTCACTCCCATTTCAATCACTAACTGGAAGGATGTTGAAAGGATAATAAATAGAAAAAATTGGCTAAGTCCCAGTAAAATGCCAAAACTGTATAGAAGATTTTGGTTTTCTGACAAATATTTCATTTCTACCATTTGCAGGTAAAAATCAGATGCTTTCTTCTGCAGCACTTTTCTTCACATTTTGTTCCTCCAAAAACTAAATTTAGTTCTATTTTGGCTAATTTCTAGGTCCCCTCCAGGGGAATCCACAAACCCTTGGTACCTTTACAATTTGCAGGATCTTGGAAAAAACAAACACATATCTGTCATGGATACCTTATGAGGACAAAAAAGTTATGGAGGACTAAGTGCAAACTACCCCAAATGGCCAAAGAATGGTGTGACATAGTGGGAAAAGCCTGGCAGCACAGGGGTTAAAGCTGTGCTTTTTCACTTACCAGCACCTTTAAAATCACTGTCAATTAAAAAAAACACTGGTAGAAAGTGGAAGGCATGTTCCCAGCAGGTTACTCCTGTTCTCGCTCCGCCCCCCCTCTTTGTCGAGATGTTCGATTGCAGCTCTTTTCGCTCCCCTCCCCCGCACGTGCCTTAAATACCTGCTCATTATGACCTGGAATTCCAGGGCGCGGCCTCACCTCTTCTTATGACCATCGCCTTCACTCCTGGTTATTTCATTTGTGCAAAGTTAGTCGGTTGCAACGAGTTGAAGCCTTCTTTGCTCTGAGAATAAATACGTTTGTTTTCTGTGAAGTACATTAACCCTGTACATAGTTCATCCTCAATAGAGGCGCCCTGGACAAAAATCACATGGAAATAAAAAAAGGTCTAAGGCCTGAAAAGCATTTTTCTAGGTTTAGGTGGGTTTGGCTCTCCCGCAAATTACACGTCTTCAATTTTGCAATTTCCTAGGCTCAGGGGCAGCCTTAGGCATGTGCAAGCTGTGCAGCTGCACAGGGCCACCAAATCCCAGGGTCCTCCACGCCAATATATATCCTTAATATATTAATCCTCTGAGGATGGATACATATTTGGAAACTAATAAACACTGTTGAATGGTTCTATCTGTCGATGTAAGTGTTGTAATGTGCAGGGCCTGCGGCTGGCAGTGTGAATGGTCTTGTATGTGTCCTGTATAAAAGGTGTGTGAATAGCCTGTAAAGAGGTTGGTGCCTTGCTGTGGCTTTATGGCTCTCGAGCTGACAGTCATTTGTTTCGTTTCTTAACCTTTTGCTTTTTAACAGTGCATTTCCTTTTTTTGAAATCTCTTGTTAATAAAAGTTTACTCTCTGAGCCTTCATTCACCCTTGTGTCAAATCCAACCAGTATATGCGTGTACTTGAGGAATAGTTGGTTGTGCAGTAATATTTGTATTTTCTGTCTTTCTCTGCCAGGATGTACTTTGTCTCTACATTGTCTGTTGATGTGAGTGTCGTGAGTGTTGCAATGTGCTGGGTCCATGGCTGGGCAGTGTGAATGGCTTTGTGTTTGTCACGTTGAAAGGAGTGTGAATGACCTGCAAAGAGGTTGGTGCCTTGACCTGGCATTACAGCTTAGAATGCTTATGAGCTAAGTCATTATTTCAGGTTTTTAAACTTTTAATTATTAACAGTGCATTCTTTAACAGTGCATTCCTTTTTTGTATAATCTCTTGTTAATACATTTTATGCTCTGAATCTTCACTCACCCTAGTGCCAAATCCAACCAGTATGTGTGTGTATTTGGGCAATAGTTGGCTGTGAAGTAATATTTGTCTTTTCTGTCATTCTCTGACATTGTCTCCTGGGACAATCTTACAATTCTAGATATTTCTAGTAAACTAAAAACCCTGGTGAGAACAGGGTGGTGTCCGTCTCATGGATCCCAACAAGTTTTCTTAACAAAAATGCTCTGCAACACTCAAAATGTGACTACAGTCACACCTTTTCCTTGCAATCCTGTGGATTATATTCATCCAGAATCAGAAAGAAATCACAACTTTCCTACCACCCAGTCTTCACCCAGGTCTCCTGATAAAATGCTACATCCATTGTGTGGGTGGGCAAAGTGCCGACGACAGGGGAGGGGCCAAAACTTATTGTGGAGGCATAAAAAATGATCAATCACAAAAAAACCTGGTTTTGCAAGGGGGTCGCCTGCTTTTTTGATATCGGGCTCTGAGACCATGTAGGGAAACCTAGCAAACCCAGACATTTCTGAAAACAAGACACCCGGGGGAGTCCAGAGACGTGTAGCTTGTGTGGATTTCCCAATGTTTTTTTACCCAGACACCTTACATTTTGCAAATAGTATCATGTTTTTCTCACATTTCTGTGTGTAGATTGTGGTATCACTGGGCTGACACAAATGTCCTACCACCCAGCATTCCCCCAGGTCTTCCGATAAAAATAGTACCTCACTTGTGTGGGTGGGCCAAGTGCCTGCTACAGGGAAGGGGCAAAACATATTTTGGAGGCATCAAAATAATTTTTAACAAAATTACCTGGTTTTCAAAGGGAGCACCGGATTTTTTGTCTGGGCTCAGCGGCCATCTAGGGATACCTACCAAATTCAGAAATTTCTGGAAACTAGATACAGGGGGGAGTCCAAGGATGTTTGCCTTGCGTCGATCTCCTGACGTTTTCTTACACCGGAATCCCCTGTAAACCTAAATTTAGCTAAAACAATCAAACTTTTGCACATTTCTGTGTGGGATCACCATGCTGCCTTACCACCCGGCGTTCCCCTTGGTCTCCTGAGTAAATTGATACCTCACTTGTGTGGGTGGGCCAAGGGCCTGTGACTGGGAACAGCCAAACATGTAGAGATTTAGGGGATAGCACAGCGGGCTCTAAGCACTATATTTTTGTTTATATACAATCCCAGTCAAAAATGTAAGGAAAACGTTATTTCTTTTACGTAAATTTGAGATTTGCATGGGATTCTGAGTAGGAAAACATTGAGGATCCATGCAAGCCACATCCTTAGACTCCCCTAGGTGTCTAGTTTTCAAAAATGTCAGGGTTTGGTAGGTTTCCCTAGAGATGGACTTTGAACTTTGGATCACAAACGCAGGTGACCCCCGTGTAAAGCCAGGTCGTTTTGTGATAAATAGTCTTGATGTCTCATAAATATGTTTTAGGTCCCTCCCTGTTGCAGGCACTTGGCCCACTCACACAATTGAGGTGCCATTTTTATTGGGAGACCTGGGGAAATGCTAGATGGTAGGAAATTTGTGTTGACTCTGTTATTCCACAACTTTCCCACACAGAAATGTGAGGAAAATGTGATGTTTAAGCAATATTTGAGGTTTGCATTGGATTTTGGGTAATAGGATGGTGGGGAATCCACGCAAGGCACAGCTCCCTGGACTCCCGCTGGTGTCTAGTTTTCAGAACTGGCTGGATTTGGTAGCTTTCCTTATATAGCCGCCAAGTCCGGGATAAAAAATGCAGGATTCTCCCTCACAAAACCAGGTCTTTTGTGATCGAAAATGTTCAAGTCTCTACAATACATTTTGGGATATTTCCTGTCACAGGCACTATGCCTAACCATACATGTGAGCTACCATTTTTAACTGGAGACTTTTGGGAATGATGGGTGGGTGAAAGTTTGTGGCTGCCTGAAGATTCTAGAACTTTCCACCACAGAAATGTGAGGAAAATGTTTTTTTTTAAAATGTTTGAGGTTTGCAAGGGATTCTGGGTTACAGACCCTGATGGGAGCCACACAAGTCACCCCACCCTGGTTTATCTCGAGTGTCCAGTTTTCAAAGATGTACAGGTTTCCTAGGTTTCCCGAGGTGCTGGCTGAGCTAGGGACCAAAATCCACAGCTAGGCACATTACAAACAAGCATTTACAATGCAATGGTTTTGCCTTTGTTAAAGTTAGAGCTATTGGCATTGCTCTTGACATTATTTTTATTTATGTTTTTTTAACATAAATAAATGGCATTGTCATTTACAATGCCAATAGCTTAATCTCTCGCAAATGCCACACACAAACACCCACACAGAGCCCTCCACACACACACCCACACAGAGCCCCCCACACACACAGCCACACAGAGCCCCCCCACACAGAGCCCCCCCAGACACACTGCGAGCCCCCCCAGACACACTGCGAGCCCCCCCCACACACTGCAAGCCCCCCCACACACTGCGAGCCCCCCCACACACTGCGAGCCCCCCCACACACTGCGAGCCCCCCCCGCACACTGCGAGCCCCCCCCCCACACAGGAATGACTGGAGAAGGCCAGGCGGTGCGGCAAGTAAGGATGGTGGGGAGGGGCTTTTCTGCGTGGCCAGAGTCCAGTGGCAGTACATTTCTGGTCATGGGCCATTGAGCACAGCTCCCAGGGATCCAGCGACCGGACAGTCTCCACTGTGTAGGTAGGCAACAAGGCGCAGAGCAGGCACCAGGAAGGGCAGTCGGAAATAGCCAGTGCCCGCTTTGTCTGAGAAGGCCGCCTAGGAGCAAGATAGCAACGCAGCCCACGGCCAGCAGAGCAGGTAGGCCCCAGCAGAGCTGTAGGGGTCTCCCCCTAGACTACAGGGTTTCAATGATTTTTGCAGAAAGCACGTCCCAGAGTTCAGCAATTTTAACAGAAAGAAATACCACCTAAATATTTTTTTCTGATGTGATCCTAGTGATTGTGAAACCAGTCTGTATCACTGTGGGATCTCCTGCTACAGACATATGAGCTTTACTTGTAGGAGCCTGGGCTCATGATGATTGCCTTATGTGCAATGCATACGACTTACACTACCTTATTATAATTGATTCCAGTGGATATGTGATTAATAAAAAGAAATGGTGTGTATTTCAGACTATTTAGTAAGGACTTTTGACGTCAGTCGAACATGTTACATCTCCTTTGCCATTGGATCCTCAAGTGCAGCAGCCAAGAAGCAGCGCTTCTGCTACCCAGTATATCGATATTTCATGTGTAGCGCGGCCTTCACGTGTTGACGTTAATCGAATAATTGAGCTTTGTGATAACCGGGATGGATGCTGAAAGATGAAACGTGTTTATCTGCTAGCGTGACACCGAGCAAATGTTTAACATCGCCAACTATCAAAGGAAAATGTTCACTTTGAAGCTGTAGTGCTAAGCAAGCAGTTGGTTTCACGCTGCTGATCCACTCGAGGGGGGCGACATTGGGCGGGAACCCCCTGCAGCCCCATTTTGTGCGTGTGTAAAGTGATCGACACGGGCCGCGCTTCCAAAGCACGCCGTCCTTACCGAGAAGTGGACAAGCACGTGTGCCGTCATGTCTAGCTCCCGGTGTGTCAGTCAAGTCATCAGTCGCACTCCGTTAAGGGCTGTGCGACGCTTATGCGCATCTCAGTCCAATTTTTGCGAGCAAGGGTGTCTACTTGGCCCCACAGTGAAAAGGCTGAAGTTTGGCATTTACAAGTTCTTACCCCTGTGCTGTGCAAATCTCTCAAGCTGCACGACTTCTGAAGAGCGGGGTCAATGTGATTTACATCAGCTTTACACCCGAGCATGTTGTCGAGCTTTACGTTAATAGGTGATCACAACTTGTTTAGTCTCTTACAAGTATTTTTGATTTTTATTTCTGTTTACAAACATAATACCAGTGGGTGTGCCCAACATTATGATTTTCCCTGACAGCCCCTCATCGTACCCACGGTTTGATTTCCCCATCCTCCATTCACTTCGTATACAAACGGCGGCCTTCCTCCACCTCCCCTCTCTCTGCCCCTCCTCAGCCCCCTGCCTGCTGCACCCCGTCCCCAACTGAGGCCCCGGCTGGAGGGGCACAAAGGCCGGAACAGGCCGCAGCCGGGGCCTCGAGTAGGCCACTCTGCCGCTTCCCCGCCTACCTCCCGGGGTGCCGTTCTTACCTGCTGGACGGGGGTGTTGGGCCCCGGAAACCTGCTGGGCCGTTTCGGTAGGGTGAGGGGGCCAGGAGCCGGAGCCGGGTCCGGATGGAGTGCGGCCGCCGCGCTGTGTCTGTGTCCGGGCTCCGGGGGCGGGGAAGGAGTGGGGAGGAGCCGTAGGAGGAGTGAAAGGCGGGCACCCCCGACAGAGCCACCCCCAGCCGCGCAACCCACCAGGGAGTACGTTTTCATACAGGGTGGAAGCAGGGGGCGGGAGGGGGCGGGAAGGGGTACAATCGGCTGCGTGGAGGAGGGGGCGGCGGCGAAATTCGGAGGAGGGGAGTGAGTGGGTGTAAAGAGGAGTGGAGGGGAGGGATAATTATTCCCGTCCGAGCCTGAGGGAAGAAACCGAGAAGGTCAGAAAGGCGGGTGCCGGCTCAATGCCGGAACAGATTCGGGGGCGTTCCCGGCTTTTGGCTGACGTCGCGTGACGTCGCCAAAAGCCAAAAAATCTCGGGAACACCCCCGAATCTGGTCCGGCATTGACGGACAGGCCCATCGTCTAATGGCTAGGCTCCATTTATGGAGCTAGCCAATAAATTACGGGGGCCGTTTCAAACCACACTACAGTACTCATTAGGTTTTCGCCTGCGCGAAAAAGCTGTGCAGAGCGCAGCTTTCGCCAGGCAAAACCTAAAAAGGGTCAGTTTTCTGTGAAAAAAATGTGATATGTCTACGTTGCGTTTTGGGCTGTTTCCTGCCGCGGGCACTAGACCTACCCACACAAGTGAGGTACTATTTTTATTGGAAGTCTTAGGGAAATGCTGGGTGGGTGGATGTTTATGGCCCCCCACAGATTCCAGACCTTTCTATCACATTAATGTGGTAAAATGTGCTTTTTCTTTTACAAGGTTTGAGGTTTGCAAGTGATTTTGGGTAACAGAACGTGGTGAGACCCACACAAGTCACTCCATCCTGGAATCCTCTGGGTGCCTAGTTTTTAGAAATGTACATGTTTCATAGGTTTCCCTAGGAGTCGGCTGAGCTAGGGCCTAAAATCCACAGCTAGGCACATTACAAAGAAAGGGTCAATTTACAGTGGTAAAATGAGATGTGTCCACGTTGTGTTTTGACCCATTTCCTGACACGGGCACTAGGCCACCCACACAAGTGAGGTACCGTATTTTTTGACAGACTTAGGGGAACACAGAAGAGTAGAACAAGTGTTATTTCCAATTGTCTTTCTTTGCATTTCTGCCTTCCGAATGAAAGACAGTGTGTAAAATAGAAGACATTTAAAAAAATGCCCTCTAATTCACATGCTAGTATGGATACCCACAAATTCAGAATTGTGTAAGTAACCACTGCTTATAAACTCCATATCTTGCTCCCATTTCGGAAATATGTAGGTTTCCGTGATACCTATTGTTCACTCTTTATATTATACTAAATGAATTGTTGAATGCCCAATACACAATGAAAAACCATTGCGAAGTGCAGCTTCGTTATTGGCTCTGGGTACCTATGGTTCTTGGTGTACCTCAAAGCCTTATATATCTTTGCAACCATAAGGGTCCAGCAGATGTAACAGTATATTGCTTTCAAAAATCTGCCATAGTTAAAATAGGTTACAGATGAAAATTTAGGCACAAATGGCTTTTTTTCAACTCAATTTCAATATTTTATCATTTCAACTGTTACTTTCCATAGGACAAACTTGAAGATCTACACAAATAACCCCTTGCTTAATTCATAAGTCTGTCTACTTTTCAGAAATGTATAGCTTTCCATTATTGGTTTCACACCCATTTCAATCACTAACTGGAAGGAGGTTGAAAGCATAATAAATAGGAAAAATAGGCTAAGTCCCTGTAAAATGCCAAAACTGTATAGAAGATTTTGGTTTTCTGACAAATACTTAATTTCTACCATTTGCAGGTAAAAATCAGATGCTTTCTTCTGCAGCACTTTTCTTCACATTTTGTTCCTCCAAAAACTAAATTTAGTTCTATTTTGGCTAATTTCTAGGTCCCCTCCAGGGGAATCCACAAACCCTTGGTACCTTTACAATTTGCAGGATCTTGGAAAAAACAAACACATATCTGTCATGGATACCTTATGAGGACAAAAAGTTATGGAGGACTAAGTGCAAACTACCCTAAATGGCCAAAGAATGGTGTGACATAGTGGGAAAAGCCTGGCAGCACAGGGGTTAAAGCTGTGCTTTTTCACTAACCAGCACCTTTAAAATCACTGTCAATTTAAAAGAAACACTGGTAGAAAGTGCAAGGCAGGTTCCCAGCAGGTTACTCCTGTTCTCTCTCCGCCCCCCTCTTTGTCGAGTTGTTCGATCGCAGCTCTTTTCGCTCCCCTCCCCCGCACGTGCCTTAAATACCTGCTTGTTCTTACCTGGAATTCCAGGGCGCGGCCTCGCCTCTTCTTATGACCATCGCCTTCCCTCCTGGTTATTTCATTTGTGCAAAGTTAGTCGGTTGTAACTAAGCATGAGCGGATTTTGCGGATTGGCAATCCGCGAATTTGCGGATTTGCAAACTCGCAATCCGCAAAATCCGCGAATTCCCGCGAATTTGCGGATTTTTTTTTTTTTTTGTGTTCGCCCGTGTTTCTGCCAGTTCGCGAGGGTTTTTACAATTTCGCAATTTGCGAACTTACCTGTCGGGTCGCAAGTTTTGCGAACTTGTTGTTTCTACGTGTCCAACCTGTTTGGGACACTCTTCTTCATCACTGCCACTCTCTGTCACCACTGCCACTCTCTAACTACTCATGCCACCCTCTGGCCCACCCATGCCACCCTCTGTTTCATCTGGTTGTCCAGTGTACATTATTTTTGGCAAAGCAAAGCACACCTTCCCTGCCTCAAGTGACCTGAATTAATTTGGGGCTGATTAATGTGTCACAGAATATTTTTTTAGCTGGCACCTGCTTCCTTAGTGCGCCCTGATTAGTGATCTTTTGCACTTGCTAAGTGCTTTCATTGTTGCAAAATTAGTTACAACACCTGCCCTGCCCCAACTGACAATAATGAATTAGGGGCTGATTAATGGATTTTAACTTCCAGGCTGGCTCCTGCTTGTCTCCCTTAGCTGTAATTCAGGACCTTTGTGGCATATGTGTAACTATTCTGAGGTTCAGAGCAGGGTCACATAATAGTTGCAACTGGCAACTGAACTCTGGAGGGGCCCCTCAGGAAGCACTACAGGAAATGGCTACTAATGATGAGCCTGAACTTTTGAACCTGGTAAGTAGTTACTTTCAGTTTTGCTAAAATCGTATTTCTGCAATTTCGCACTTATTCGCGGGGCGCGAACTCACGCGAACAGTGCGAGCAGTGCGAGCAAAATCCGCTGCTCGCGGATTTGCGGATTTTTCAGGAAATTCGCAAATCTCGCGGATTGCGGATTTCCCGAAAATCCGCAAAATCCGCGAGCGGAACGGATTTTCCGCCCATGCCTAGTTGTAACGAGTTAAAGCCTGAGATTAACTACGTTTGTTTTCTTCGAAGTACATTAACCCTGTACATAGTTCATCCTCAATAGAGGCGCCCTGGACAAAAATCACATGGAAATAAAAAATGGTCTAAGGCCTGAAAAGCATTTTTCTACGTTTAGGTGGGTTTGGCTCTCCCGCAAATTACACGTCTTTAATTTTGCAATTCCCTAGGCTCAGGGGCGGCCTTAGGCATGTGCAAGCTGTGCACCTGCACAGGGCCACCAAACCCCAGGGTCCTCCACGCCAAAATATATCCTTAATATATTAATCCTCTGAGGATGGATACATATTTGCGTGGCGGTCCCTGGCAGGGATTTGGGAGCCTCCGGCTCTGTTCCACTTCCAAACACCCCTCCTCCCCTCTTCACTGGCCTATGCGCTCCGCCCCGCCAGGACCCCTCTTGCGGGGCCCCCTACCTACGCTCCCTGCCCAGGGCCGCCATGAGCCTAGAGCCGCCCCTGCTAGGCATTGCAACTACAGCAGAGAGATGGAAACGAATAAACACTGTTTTAAATTTCCCCAGTGCACGAGTCACCTTTCACCATTAAGAGAGCAGCTAGTCGTAACGTTTGCTACTTAAGACAGCAAGAAACTATAGTTTCTGGTGCAGCAGAATTTTAAATATTTTTAAAGCGCATCTTTTCACAACTACTTTTAAAACAGCTATGCATATGAATAATCAACATTATTAACATTCGTCTATGATGTGTGTCAGAGCAACTTTTTGCCTGATCTGAAAATTTAATTGTACTTGGAATTTAGCAGCCTGGAAGTCACAACTGTTTTATTAGGTGGTAGCTTTTTGGTTTTTACTTAATTGCGAGATGTGTGTAAGTGTTT
Organism: Lissotriton vulgaris; assembly: GCF_964263255.1. Lineage (NCBI taxonomy): Eukaryota > Metazoa > Chordata > Amphibia > Caudata > Salamandridae > Lissotriton > Lissotriton vulgaris. Next base: position 134,292,511 of record NC_141700.1, on the reverse strand, counting down.
TTTGTGTGGTTAGTGCACCCTCGCCTTCCTCCCTCTCCCTGTAATTTAACTCTACACCCCCTTCGCCCTCCGATGGCTTTACCACCCTTTTCCTTCATGTTGCTCAAACAATACTTTTCGAAGAAAGGGAAAATGGAGTTTTTGTATTTCTAACTTCCTATTTAAACATACATGCCGGTGTCTCTGTGCATATCTATATGTGTTTCAATTTACTTGATTCTATTTTCTTCACTGTTTTGCACTTTCATTGGGCCTGGCCGCTAAATTAAATGAATGCACCTGCATCCGTCATCCGTGTTTTACCCTGAGGGCACGAGTTTAAATGCTGGCATGTCCTCTCACCTTCAGTAAAATGGGTAGCATTGAACGTGTGAACTACCAACAGCTGTTAAATTGTGCCAAAAAGCACAATTGGGGTGGACATGGTTTTTTTTCTATTAATTATTTTACAGACATACAGGTTATCTTTTAAACCTAATCGATCCTATTGAACTATGTTGTATTTGGTACTGTTATACACACCTGTGCCCACCTGTTTTGGTTTCATGCCTCTCTTTTGGAATTAGTTTTTTGTTTCCCCGTGAAAGATATTCCAAAAGACAACAGGTGTTTACCAACTGTGTCTCGGAGAGCTGCTATCTGAGCCTGGCTCATCTCGCCACATTCAATTTCCCAGATTCCTTCCTTTTAGATGCATTATAACGCACGCATTAGCTATCCCCATCTCTCCAAAAAATAGTAAAAAAAATATTTACATTACAGAGCCAATAGCTCTAACTCTAGAAAGCGTGAGACCTATTGCATTGCAAATGCTTGTTATTTCTTTTCTTTCTTCTTATTCTTAATTCTTCGGTGAAAGAAATATAACTCGCCCGCTTCCTTACTGACCTTCTTTGCTCTTGATCTGAAGGTTTTCAAAAAAAGAAAAAATGATCCTGTCTCTTTCTATCTTTCCTCTTTTCCGCTTGTCAGGTTACTATGTAGTTATGGACTTTTTCAGGGGGAGGTTCCATGATTTATAAGAACTTGTCTCTTGGGTCCTCACAATGCAATTCAAACAATTTCATTTGACTCATCCTCTCCCCCACATCAGATTTCTCTTCATTTAATTCCCTTGTGCAGTCTGCCCTCAGACTGTGCAGTGGCACAACGGCCTCCTCCTGACTCCCCAGAGACCTCAGGAATCCACAAGCCACAACCATGTGCTGTCTGGCTCTCTGTCTCCAGGCTCCTCTGCTATCCCGGTTTTGACTCCTCTCCCGGGTTCCACTGCATTGGAACGGGCTGTTCTCTGTGGCTGTTCCCCGATATTTTTTTGACCTTAAGGCATTATCTCCTCTAGGGGGCGTGGCTTGGACGCCGATCGGGATGGCGGCGTGAGCTTGCAGCTCCGCGCATGGTCCCGCTATTTCTCCTGAAAACTACACCCTTGGTGTTCCCTGAACAGCGAATTCCTCCTGTGAAGTGTTGAGGAACCATCGGAGAGCAGCTGAGAGCTCTCGGGAGACCGAATATATCATTGAGACCCGAAAAGAAGAAGCCGGAGGTGCTGTGCCGAGAAGGAGGAAAATGGCGGCGTAGAGGGACGGCTGTCTCTGCGCAAGGGGCGAGGCGGACCAGAATCCACCTGCAGTGTGAGCCGCCTCCAGCGGGACTGGTACAGCTAGGGCTCACCTGAACGGGTCTGGGAGGTGGACTTGGGGGTGCGGAGGCCAGCGTTGGACTGGGACACGGCTTACGCGACACCCGCTTATACCTTCCCCTCCCCCCCCCTCTGGCGATTGTGAAGCGGGCGGCCCCGGCATTTGTGGTTGTTGGCACTGTCGGAGAGGATGGGGTGTCTGCTCTACGGCCGCTGCTAGTGAGCACAACTCTCGAGAAGAGGACTACGTGATCGGGAAGAAGGCCTCTGGCGGCCGTATGACGACGCCCGAAGCACCTAAAATGGCGGCCGCAGGCGGAGCTGCCATTGTGGAACAGGGCCGGGAGGACGCAACTGCGCTGACCCAGGATGGTGAGGCCCGGGCTTCCCCGTTGATGATGGAGCAGGAACAGAGGCTGAACCAGCGGCTGGCAGCATTTTAGATGCAATAACTTCGACTAAGGAAGCTTTGCAACAGGACATTGCGCAGGTCGCCACAGGGCTGGGTCTCCTGAGAGCGGATCATGCCAAGCTATCGGACAAAGTAAAGGACCATGAACAATTGCTTCAAGAACTGAAACCGGCGGTGGTGACCGCGGAACATAAACTAACAGATATCCTCAGCCGCCTAGACACACTAGAGAGACGAGCAGAGGATGCGGAAAGTCGTAATCGAAGGAACAACGTGAGGGTTGTAGGCCTTCCGGAGAAAATTGAAGGGGATGACACAGTGGCCTATATGGAGAACTGGTTTAAGACCGTGGTTGCGCCGGAGGGCCTGTCTCCTTTCTTCTCCCTGGAACGGGCACACAGGGTGCCAGCTCGCCCGCCGACGCTCGGCCGTCCACCTAGGCCGATGGTGGTGAAACTCCTGCACTATAAAGATCGGGACCTGTTAATCCAGAGGGCTCGCACGTTGGGCCCTTTTCAGGTGGAAAATAGTCGAGTTACGATATTCCCGGACTATACACAGGAAGTCCAAAAGAACAGAGCGTCCTTCCTGGCAGTGAAAAAGGAGCTGAGGGAAGAAGGCATTCAAAACTCCTTGCTCTTCCCGGCTAAGTTACGTGTTATCCTGGATGGGAACACCCAATTTTTCCAGACCCCTGATGAAGCGTGGTCGTGGCTTGAGTTGTATCGCGCTGGCACGGATCGAACTCGTAAAAATCAGCGGGAGAGACCTAAACCGCTCCAGATCCGAAAATCACAACAAATCCGTTCGCGAAACAAGCTCAAGAGAGCGGAGCGGGAGGTCAAATGGCTGCGGATAAGAGAGGGGCGCTGGCTGCAACGGCGAGTATCACGAGGTCGCAACAGGAGAGGGACCTGGTTGAATCGGACTCGGGTGAGGACGGAGGCAGAACTGGAGAGGAACTATCGGAGGCGGAGAGCTTCAAGGGCCCTGCGGTCACCCCACAGACATCCGATGGACTCTTTAATGAGTGACTATTGTTTGGGGCTGTTGATACCGTGCTTCCTACAGAGATACACTCTACAAGGAATAGAAGGGCTGGCAGGTATGGTGATGCATAAGCAGTGTGGGATGGGAAGCGCGGGGTGAGGGCTCCGCCTGTCCTGGGTCGGCGATAACTCACCCCCTTGTGGCCCTTAAGGCCTTCTGTGGTGGCGACCACAGATTAGACTGATGTGTGATGTGTTACAGGTTTGGAACGGGGCTGAAACTGGGTTATTAGGCTCTTCCTGGGGAGTGGGGTTTGGGGAGTTTTTTCTACAGTTCTTTTGGGGGGAAGCAACGGCAACGATGTGGGCAGCAACTGGTTGCACCTGAATTGGTTCAGTAAGGATTCTTATGGGGACGTTACCTAATTTGAAATGCCTAACATGGAATGTCCGAGGACTGCGAACAATGATCAAACGCCACAAAGTGCATGCTTATCTGGTGAGGCGGGGTGTCCAGATTGCAATGTTACAGGAAACTCACTTAACTAAACAAGAATGCACTGCACTACAGAAGAGGTGGCGAGGTCAGGTTTTTGGCACCACTTACTCAGCGTTCGCAAGAGGGGAGCTGATATGGGTAAGAGCGGGCATACCGTTCCAGGTTGTGAACCAGCTGGTGGACCCTGAGGGTAGATATGTGGTGGTGGAGGGGAGGCTATATGGCAGAGACGTGATTTTGTGCTGTGTGTACGCCCCAAATGTTGACCAGGCTCACTTCTTTGATGGCCTCACGAGCTCACTGGCCTCCTTCGTGGCAGGCCCTATGATCCTAGGAGGGGACTTTAACTCGATCACTAATGTGGCACTTGATAGGTCACACCCACCACTGGCTGACTCCCCAGTACGTAGATTAGCCGCACATAGGAAGGATTGGCAAGAGAGGTGGGGATTGCTAGATGTATGGAGGGAGCAACATCCTGATAGCAGGGACTATTCCTTTTTCTCGGCCCTCCTTGCGTTACACGTTCGGATCGATTCGGTCTTGTGCAGTGGTTCCCTGGCTGCCATGGTCACCCATACAGAATACCTGACCAGGACCATCTCGGATCATAATCCCTTGTTGGTATTAATACAGTGGCAACGTGCGAGATCAGCAGTCCCAAAATGGCGGCTTCGGCCCGACACCTTAGAAGTTTCAGTGTTTAGTGACGCGGTTCAACAGGGCATAGACCGCTACTTTGCGGAAAACGAGGGTTCAGCTAATACTAGATCTACTGAATGGGACGCGATGAAAGCGGTGGTGAGAGGAGTATGCATGGGCAGGTTCTCGAATGCACGAACGTCAGTTTTGAATGCGCTTGCAAAAGCGGAGGAGGAGTTGAGGGATTTGGAACGGCGTAGACCAGACCGACCGGGCTTACAAGCTCGGTTATTAGAGGCCAAAGAGGTAGTGGCGACTGAAACGGAACGGCTGCGGAGTTATGATTATAGGCAATATGCCATTAAAGCACATGCCGAGAGGGATAAAGTAGGCAGGCTACTTGCCAGGATTGCTAATCCGGAAATTAGAGGCTGCCCAATTATGAGCATAAAAACTGAGTCAGGGGAGATGGTTTATTCGCAGACGGATGGAATGTTTTCGGTCTTATTATGCGAAGTTGTACGAATGCCACCTAGGGGTGGAGGCCTCAGAAATCAGGGCTTACTTGGATTCGATGCAGCTCCCAGTGCTGGATGACGATGATGCGAAAGAGTTAGGAGGGCCTATAACGCTAACCGAGATTAGGGTGGCCATTAAACATATGGCAAGGAACAAAACGCCTGGGGTGGATGGCCTGCCGATCGAATTTTATCACAAATACGTGGATAGTTTGGTGCCCAGACTACTGGTGGTGTATGAGGAGGCTAGAAGACTGGGGCACCTGCCCAGATCAATGAGGGAGGCACTGGTAGTCCCGTTGCTGAAACCCGGTAGAGAGGCATCCGATGTAACGTCATATAGGCCTTTGTCCATGTTGACTGTGGACTATAAGATATTAAGCCGTATCCTGGCCACTAGATTGGCTCCACACATGACTAGGTTGGTGCACGGGGACCAAGCGGGGTTCATCCCTACTAGGAACACGACGCTAAACATACGCCGACTAATTAGGATATTGGATGGCGCCGCGGACACGGATGGAGAACCTGCAGTCTTGGCCGTGGATATTGAAAAAGCTTTCGATAGCCTGGAATGGGCCTACTTATAAGAAGTACTGGGGAAGTTTGGGATTGGTGAGGAGTTTGGTAGATGGACGAGAGTGTTGTATTCATCGGCAACAGCGAGGGTGCGCCTGGGCACACTTGTGTCTTCGGATTATCTGGTCTGTAGAGGGACGAGACAGGGGTGTTCGCTGTCCCCGTTGCTGTTTGCACTAGCAGTAGAACCATTGGCGGCGCGAGCTAGGTCAGGAGTCATGTATCAGGGGATTGAACAGGGTGGGCAATCGCATTACATATCTCTATATGCGGACGATTTGTTGCTGTACCTGGCAGACGTGGAGCAGGCTCTAGTGGGGGCGATGGATATGTTATCCAGGTTTGGTCAGTTGTCGGGACTTATGGTGAATTGGAAGAAAACTTGTATCTTTCCGCTTAAGGCTGATGCACAGTGCCCCCCTCGTGATTTGGGTGTGATCTGGGAGCCATCTTGCTTCACTTATTTGGGAGTCCGCATCTACCGTGAGGTCACAAACCTGTTGGCGGGTAATATAGGGCGTTGTATACGAGCATTGAGAGGCTGTATATCCTTTTGGGCCTCCCTCCCTTTGTCAGTGCTGGGCCGAGTGGCACTATTGAAAATGGTGGCGCTCCCAAGATTACTTTATTATTTCCGCACACTACCCGTCTGGATCCCTTAGAGGATTTTTAAAGAACTACGGATGTTGATAACGGACTTCCTCTGGGGTCACGGACGACGCAGAGTAGCATTGAATACTTTGCTTAGACCCAAGCTTGAAGGGGGGATGGCAGTCCCCGATTTTGAGCTGTACTATTTGGTGGCGCAGCTTCAGATTCTCACGCAGCACGTGGCCAGGGTATTTAGAGGGCCGGAACACGAACGGGGGAATGGTATACAACGTCACGTCCTGGCTTACATAATTTTGCAGCAGAAACTAGAGTTGAGGGGCCTTACTATAGAGGAAAAGACGCTCAGGCTGTGTTGGCACAGGAGTTTGAAGAGAGCAAAGACGTCCCAGCCTTATGCCCCAGAGATACCATTGGGAATGTTGACCGCGCTGCCGCATGGAGGTGATTGGTCTCCGCTGTTGGAATGGGAGGAGTTGGGTTTACAGATGGTGGGAGATTTGTATGTGGATGGAATGCTGGTCCCCTTTCAGACGTTGCAGGAACAGTTTGGTCTGCCGGACGGGAGCTTCCTCTTGCACGCGGCAGTGGTGGCGGCGATACAGAAACACTGGAAAGAGGGGCTCTTCGAGCCGGCAACGACTATGGCCTGCCAGTATGTCGTGATGGCTGCGGGTACATTTAAAGCGGTGACTTGCCTACATAATAGGATGTTGCATGAGGGGTTGGACCCGCTCCTAGGTCTGAAATCGAAATGGGAGGATAGTATTGGTAGGCCTGTTCCAGACACGGTGTGGGGACATATTCTGAAGCGGACATGGAAGGGGACAAGGAATGCACGTTTTCAACAGGTACACTTTTACGTCCTGCATAGGGCTTACCTGACCCCGGAAAAGATCAAAAGGTACTTCCGGGTGCATGAAGTGCTGTGCCCGAGGTGCCTGGCACCAGAGGTTGACATAGATCACCTGTTGTGGGGCTGTCCGAAGTTGGGGACGTATTGGCTGGAAGTAGGGGAACTCCTGAATGTGGTGACTGATCGAGAGGTGGATTTTGACATGGCGGCGTGTCTGTTGCTCTGGTTCCAACACACGAAGAACACAAAAGTGACGAGTAAGTTCATTGATCTGGGGCTTATACTGGCGCAGAGAGAAATTACTTGGCACTGGAAGTCTAAGGAGGGACCGTCGGTGAGGAGATGGGTGAATGAACTGCTGAAATGGTCTGAATGTGAGAGTGTGCTCCGAATGAGACAGGCGGTCAAGATTGATAATGAAAAGAGCTTGGAAATGGCAAGGGCGTGGGAGATGATAGTCCAGGCGTTACGTGATCGCATGGTGGAGGATGAAGAGTAGGTTAATTGTGTACCTGGGCTCCATGAGGCTTGAGAGTGTAAAGGCATCACTCGATCTGTAGCGAGCTCCATAGCAGTGTTAGCAACAAGGCCCACATCGTCAGCGGTTGCAGGGGGGGGGGAGAGGGGGTTACTAGGGGATAGTGTTAGGCACCGTGGCCGAGTTCAGAGAGGCACTGCAGCTGGACCCAGGGTTGGAAATGTTCCAAGCGCGACAGGAAGGCCCGGACAGGCTGCGAGGGTGTTATGGGGACGCACTAGACAGACACGATAGGCGTTCATCGTTAGATGGGTATGGGTATGGGTCCAGGATTACAAGTGTGAAGTCGCTTAGTTAGAATGCTAGTGAATGTTGGCTGGTGTAGGGGGAGGGTTAGGAGTTTAGGGGGTAAAATGCAGATACAGAATGATGCTATTGACCAGTTATCCCTATGGTATGATCACTGTGATGTTCTTGCTGGAAGAATGGATTAATGCGCCGCCTGGCCTCCGGGTTGTGGGCTAAATGGCTGTGTACGATACTCTGCTTCTTTTATCCATGCGTTGGGACACCAGGAGTGTGCTGGTTGATCTATTATGTGTACTGGTTTCTAATTCTGCAATAAAAACTAATTACAAAAAATAAAAAAAAAAGGCATTATCTCCTCTCGGCATGAGCTTGGCATTCTCCTTTGCACCTTCTTTTCATTTGTGAGACCCACTTCCATTTTGCTTCTGCTCCTCACACCGTGCACCTTTTTTCGTTTCCAGGTCTAAATCACCCTCTATTCCAGGTTCATGATGTCTGGCGGATCAGTTCTGGTGGTGAGGACAATATTTCATGTTTAAGGTGAGTAATCCCCTTACATTACTCTATAAATGAAGTTAGTGGGACACGCTAGTGAACAGAGGGAGTGAAGCAAATTCTTCTAGGATACTCAAATTTTGATTTTGGTCACATATCTGTTTCTTACTATAAACTTGATCAGATGCCTAGTCTGAGGTCATTGGAGTGAGAGGGCATAGTTTAAAGGGACAAAAAGCAGCTCCATGTCAGAGATGAGCACTTCCAGTGGGCAATGTTCGTATGAGTAAGAAAAGCTCCTGGCAATGCACTCCGAGATGATGCTTGAAAGTGTTGTATTTTAGGTTGTTTAGCTTTTCTGAGTGCTCCAAGATATCGCCCTTTGATCCTGGCCGTATTAGGTATTTGTTGCTCCCTTTCAATCTGGAAACAGCATTCCCAAGGTGCACTCCTAGACAGTGAACTCCCTCAAACTCCTTTAGGTAAATTAAATAAAGATTCTTCAATGGCAGGATGTCTTTATCATTTAATCATCATTCGTGATACATGGGTATTCTTTCAAGCAGGGCTTTAAGTGGAATGAAAAAACTAGGGGGTCTCTCAAAGGGGCGTGGCCAATGTAATGAAGTGTGTGGCTTAAAAACACATAAGCTACAAATCTGTGCTTAGCATAGATTGCCGCCCGACTTGTATTTTACTGTTTCTGTCATTGCATCCAGATAAAAGATACAACAAGTAACATCATACCTACAACAAGTCAGGACTATTGGCTTTGTCAATGGTTGTTATTTGCATAAGATAAATAAGCAGCAACTATGGCTTGTATAGAATATTGAAAAAGCTTCCACTTATAGCCCTGGTGACACGAGGGCAATGTTGCTGCTCCTGAGTTTCAAATGGGATAACATCGAAATCCAGCCCATCCTCCTATGGCACGGAGTTTGGATCACGGAGCAGTGCAATCTGACCCGCTCACTCATTGTGGACTGTCTGGGTCTGGTTAATTGGAGAAAAATCCCTTGGTTGGCTTATGTGAGCAACTTTTTTAAGGATATAAATATGTCTTTTTATTTCTCTGAGCCTTCATCGCTGTTAAGCATCTCAAGGAAAGATCTAAAAATGCTATGTTTATCACATTTAAGGGAACTGCGTTTATCTCAGGAAATCACTAAGTCCACCAACATCCAGATCCTAAGCGTCCAAACTACAATAGGTGTTCAACCCTATCTGAAATATCATTTGAACGCATACAAAAAATACCTGTTGACTAGGTTTCGTTTTAATGTATTCTTTCGTATAGTTTCCTTCCCGAAAAAACAAGATTGGTCAAAATATATTACCAAGTGCCCATGTGACAAAACTTCGGAACAATCAACAATCCATGTTACGTTATTTTGCAGATTTTATGTGTTGCCTCGTAAGCGTTGGATTATCCCATTATTGTCATCTATGGGTTTGAGATCGTGTCGTCCAGCCTTTCTTGCTTTGCAATACTTAGATTCTGAATTTGTTGCCAAATCCGTAGCATGTTTTCTTAAAGCATGTATAAAACATCGGTGTAATTTTGACTAAATCCGTCTTTGAATGCACTTGCACTTTATCACCAGTTTGTCTAAGATCCCGCCCGATTTCGATTTTTAAAATGTATTCTTTTATAATGTCAAACATGTATTGTGGTATAACTTTTCCTGCTTTATTGTTTTTCTTTTAAACTGTTTGTTGTTAATGTACTTTTTATGGTTCCTAAAAAATTATAGAAACCGAATAAAAGATATATGATGATGATGATGAGTTTCAAAAAGATAATGGAAATCCAGAGGGAAAATTACTCTCTTTAAAGGATTTCCCTTCCCCTTCAACGCTCACCTGGCATGACGTCATGCCCAAACTTCTCCACTAGTGAGAAGTGAGCAGTGTGAGCACGCAGACATCGATGTGCCTGATGTCACTGCAGTACGGAAAAAAACGGACTGCCTGTGCCAGGGCACAAAACAGAGCCCAATAGAGACCCATTTTGAGGCCTTCTTTTAAAAAACTGCCGGTGCCCTGCATCGGTGAGACCCAGCCCACTTAAAGCCCTGCATACTTGGATATATGATCAGTAGCAATGATATCCACATATTATTTAATCTTGTTACTCCATCAATCCCAATGCATTTGGGGCTGTGCCCTTCTTCAGGTGAACAATCTCATATGAAGCAATACATAACCAATGGAATGCACAAAAAAACATCAATACGGTGCTGTTTACCAAATGAAAATTCAAAATCATTCCAAACATCTATGCCTAGGTGTTAATTAGCGCCAAAAATAATGTGAAATTACTGTGCGCGTCACACTGATTATCACATGTTTGAATATGGTAGAGCTAAATAACACATTACAATTACATTACAGTAAAATACATTTAGATACAACATAGATGCATGCCATAAAAATGACTAAAAAATTGAAATTTTTGGAATTTTCATAGGTAGCAATGAAAGACAAAACATCAATACCTCAATAATTTCAACTGAACTTTAATGTAGCAGACATTTTAAAAGTCAATACATACAATCCTGTAGACAGTGATTATGGGATAGAAAAGTATTGTCAAATTGCAAGAATTTGTAAAAAAAAAAAAGAAAATGAGCTGACAAGAATGGAAAACATTTGCTGTGTAGGTCGGTATAACCCATCTCTGGATCTGATCACACTAAGATGGGATATGGAGGATAAACCACTTGCATGGCGACCGCAGGATGTAAATGATTGCACAAAGCCTACTACAAACAGAGTTCGTTTCACTTTTTATGGTGCTGTGGATCAAACGGGTGCCATTTGAGTTTCTTGCCTTCAGTTGCACTCTCGGGACAGCAGATGGTTTTTGGAATGCAGGGAAGTCACATTTTACAATTCTAACTCCAATCTGGAATATTTGTCAGGAGTTCAACTGTCCCCAAAATAATCAAGGAGTTTTTTTTACTGTTCTAGCTGCACTCCTGGAATATTTTTGAGAAATTTAAAATTCCGAAGTGTCAAAAAAAGTGCGAGAAAGATGTAATTTTTGCACTTTCTCTCATTTTATTCCCATTTCTCTTTCACCCTCTCCCATGCATGTACCTCATCTCTGTCTCTAGGTTTTTGTCCTCTTTTGTCACACTCTTTTTTCCCATTACAGTTTAACCTGCATCTTACCACACACACACACACACACACAATTCACCAACCCCCGCCCCATTCTGATCTCCCTCCCAGGGGCCTTGACTGTGTTCCATCTCTTCTTCTTTTATGGCTCCTTTTCATCCTCTTGTGTACCTACTCAGCTCCAGTCATTCTCTTTATGACTACCCTTGATTGGTTTGGTCCTCATCAGTGTTCGTCACTATCACTGACTGACTACTACTCTTGCTTCTCGCTCTACTCTGTGATGGTCTCTCCTTTAACAGCTTTCCTCTCTCTCTCTCTCTCCCTCTCCCTCTCTCTCTCTCCCCCTCTCTGTGTCTCTTATGTACCTTGACTTCATGTTGTCTTTCTCCTCTTGGGTGCTAATATTTGTTCAATGCGCCGCCTCTCCCTTTTATTGGTTTATGTGTCTGTTAAGATCTGGAGGAAAAATGGACAGGTTGGTACTCGACTGAGGGGTCGATTAGGATGGCAGAGGGAAAACCATCCTGACAGCTGTGGTCACGGAAATTACCTGTCCGCAAGTACCGCTGGAAAACCAGCAGACAGATTATGATGAATCGCCAGAAAAATCTGACCGAGATGGACAAGATCCACGAAACTCCACGGAACATCAGGAAAAGCTGAAAATCATTCTGCATATCTTTGTAGACAACAAGGGCATCCAATTAAGTCAGCAAGGGACCTTGGGAATTGATTCATTAAGACAACAAGGGTCCCTTACAAGTATAAGAATAGAATCAAATAAATATAGACAAAATTGTTACTATATTAGTTTGACATGTCCAGCCGGACAGAGGTCTAGTATTTACTTATTAAAGAATGTAGTACAAGAAATTCTCACAATATACAAGACGGGGCACAAGCCTGTATCCATTTTTACAGATATACAGCATAGACAGAAAAAACAAACAAAGGGCTTTTAGGCAAAAGCTTAACATTCTATCATACTGTTGTTGTCACAGTTTAAAATGAAAAACAGAACAATACTAGCACCTCTACATTTTAGAAGGAAAAAATGAATTTTTACTGTTGTATAAGGTGCATATATTTGTCGACGGTGTTTCGATTCCTATTTAAAATTCACGAATCATCATCAGGACATATTTATACATGCCTAACACTAATAAGCCTCAATTGCCTATGGGGAAAGAAGGAAGGGAAGGAAAATACAACAAGTGGTCATTAGGAGGATTCAAAAAGTATATACACGTACATTTGAGGTTGGAGTGCAGTCATTACCATCGTAGAATTTAAAAAGGTGACTGGTGAAGGCATTTAAAAGGAACTGATGTGGAGTACTCTGCGGGTAACACTGGTGCTTAACCGTCGGGTGCCGGTGAACGGGCATGGAGTTGTTGCATGCTAGCCTGAGTGAGGTGGAAGTAATCTTGATGGTGACTGAGGGAAAGGAGTGCCGGACGGAATCACAGGTGAGCGGGACTCATCTACAAATTAGTTGCAACGCGATGGCATCTAGTTGCTGAGCCCAAAAGAAGTGGAGTGCCCGGGAGATAAATCGGCCGTGATAACGAGCAACAAGGGTCTAGAAACCTTACCATCAGCAAGCCTGTTGGCCTCGGATCCGGACGCGGTTACGGGGTTAGCGTACCTGTGAATAAAAACTACTATAAGGGTCCAGCTTAAAGATGAGGGAGTGAAGAACCGCGTATGGACGGGGAGGAGGCTTACCGATAAGGAATGCGAAGGGAGAAGCGTCTGTATGACCGGGATGAAGGGTTGCCGATCGCTTGGAACCTGCAACAGTGCAGGGTCCTCCAAGGAATGGGTTAAAGTTGAGCGTCAAGGAAACCAGGGTGAGGCATATAAGATCGCTCTGTAAATCATGCCGGTTCGGTGACCTGGAAATGAAGTTGGATTTAAGGGAAGGTCAAGGCAAAGTATGGACCTAGTGAGAGGAGAGCTCGGTCGTGTGCCGGGAGGAATTACCGGTCTTGGTGATGCAAGGGGAGCTGGATCTCAGTGCAGTTGGTGTTTGGGGCATGTGTACGCTAAGCTCCCTATGGGTAGCACTCGTCCCTGATTGGCTCATTAAACATGTGATAGAGGGAGGATAGTGAACATAGACGAGGGGTGAATGTGACTGTGGCGGCCATCTTAGGACAGGTTAATTCTAAAGAGAGGGAACTTGTTCCTGATTAGTCTAGTTTGGACGTGACTAGTCATTATTGGAGAGGAAGAGTGGGGTGTAGTGCTTGATATTAAGAGAGCATATAGTCATCTCAACATTACATTTCACTTATTGAGGACAATATAATAAGTTAAGCTAACAGCTGTTAGAGAAAAGCTTTAAACGTTTGATATTTGTTAGCATTAATTACAGTAGATCGACAGGAGGGCATGAGATTCAGATCAAAGTAGTCCAATCTTCAAGGAGATTGAGCCCAGAGTTCAGACTATCAGTCTTTAAAATCCATTTGAGTTCCTCTTTATTTAGGATCTGTGTAACGTCCCCTCCTCTTGGAGGTAATTTGATGGAGCTGATCATTGTCCACCGAATATCATTCTCAGAATGTCCTTTCTCAGTGAAATGATCCACAAGAGGTGCATTCGCTGTTTTCCACCGTATCCTGCTGCGGTGCTGGGAGATACGCAAGCACATTTTCTGTTTGGTTTGCCCACATAGATCATATTGCATGGGCAAAAGATTGCATATATCACGTTGCAAGTATTGCAATTAGTAAAAGACTTTAATATATTTTTGACATCCTTCTATACAAATTCTTTCGCTTCCATTGTAAATTCACACACTACGCAGTTCCCATATTTGCTGTGACCTTAAAGAGGTGCTAAGGACCACATGTCATGCAATGTAGGATGGGATTATGTGTGGTTGGGAGAGCTACCCGGACTATTTGATCTTTAATATTCTTACTACTTTTAAAGGCAAACATAGGCATGTCCAAGTTGAGTGAGCCCGCATTCAGGATGGGCCAGTTTATTCTAACGGTTTTGTGGACACTGTTTGATACAGAGGAGAATGTTGTGACACATACTAGGCGCTCTGTGTCTGGTTTCTGTTTGGGCTCTAGTAATGTTTCTCGTGGGCAATACCACGCCCTTTTCATGGTGGTCCGCACAAGGCGTCGGGGGTAGCCTCTAGTCGTGAGTTTTGTGGAAAGTGTTTTAGCCTCAGTAAAGTAGTCAGTTTTGTGCGAGCAGTACCTCCTAATTCTCAAAAATTGTGAGTATGGGAGACTATTCTTGAGCGCCCTAGGATGACAACTACTATAACTGAGCAGAATATTCCATTCGATCGGTTTATGGTAAAGGGCTGTGAAGAGAGCTCCATCTTGATGTTTATTAGTGAGGTCCAGGAAAGGGATTCTGGTCTTGCTATGAGTCTGAGTGAATGTCAGGCCATTGCAGTTATTGTTAAGCCAGTGCATGAATGACTCAAGGGCATCAAGCTCACCGGACCAAATAAGGAAAATATCATCTATATACCGCTTCCAGTTTGTTATGCAAGTATGGAAATGGTTGCAGGGGGGCAAGATGATATTGCATTCCAAGGAGTCCATGTACAGGATTGCCAGGGTAGGAGCAAAAATGGCTCCCATCGACGTACCACGTACCTGTCGATAGAACTGGCGTCAAACATGAAAAAGAATGCAATGTGTAAGTGCCATGGTGTCAGAGCATGAGTGCCCATATGAACACAAAACATGCATGCTCAATCGGAAAAACATGATATGAAAAAGGTATGTATACCATTACAATGTCTAATTCTTGCTAAGCTGAAACTGATTCCATGCAGAGCAAACCAACAGAAGCATCCCATAAAGTTGATGTGCCACAAGTCATTAGATGACAACATGTCTTTGTAATCACACAATCTGTACGTGGCACATGGTTACTATTTAAGTCACCCCATGGACAAGTAATGTATGTACCTCAACATCATGTCATGATGCTCAGTACCTTGCAGCCATATCAAGTGATTGCATTGTAAAGTGTATGGTGTATCACATGGCACGTCCAAACATCTATCACCAAGCTTGTGGAGTGCACTTCAATGACCATTTCACCTCTGTTCAACAGGATATCCACAAGCAACTACTGCAGAAGACAACAGACCTGCAGAGCCAGTCTCCACCCACGGAACATGAACTCTTGGATGAAGACTCCCTACTTTTCTCGGATGAGGAGCAACAACCTGTCCCATTCTTACTGCCAGGGTGTACCACGTCCCACGCCCTCATTTTCCCCACCAGTGCCACCACCACAGCAACAACAACAGTGCTAACCTCTGTTTCAATGACCTGTGCAGGCTCAACTTCCATCCACCACCACTTCTGCCTGCAATACTCTCCCTACCTCAGTGGTTACTAACACCACCACACAATCAGTGGAGGACAGTGAGAGTTTGCGGGTGCGTCGAGTGCCAACCCCACAGGTCCGGGTCAGCATCGCAGGTGGGAGGGCAACTGGGGGACAAATACAGGAGGACACTGGGACCGAAGTCCTGGCCAACATCGCCAGAGTCCTTGGGCATATGAACAGACACAGGAACAGATGGGCCAGGTTGTGGAAGAAGTGCGTAAGCTCTAACTGCTGCTGAGGTCCATGGACACGTGTATGGGCCAAATTGTGGACCTCATGAGCCAGCTAGTGGGAGTTCTGAGGGACACTAGAACCACAAGTTACTCGGTAAGACCAAAATTAGCAATTAGGAAATCACGGAGTAGTATAACATAACCATAACACTTTGAGTAAATTAGTGCCTTGTCTATTGTTTACAGTTTTGAATAACAATTGAGAAACCTAGTGAAACCTCGAGTGAGGTCAACGACAGAATACATCCCAGTGAGTACACACATGCTTAAAGTGCATACAACATAAGACCAAGCAATACGGTTTATTTCTTCAAAAAAAAGGGTTATAAGGTTTAACATGTACTAGAACTTAACGGGAACGTGATCTGTTCTATGGTTAATTTTTTGCTGAGAATTTTTAGTTTGTGGTTGAGATTTTTTGTAATGCACTCTGAACTGTGATATAATTAGGTAATACCTGTTTGTATACTCATATGAAAACGTACCGACATATTGTTATATTTTTTCAGAACAAAGTCCCGTGAGGAAGAGCATTTGTGCTTGAAATGCATTGGGCAGTTAAGAAATGTCAAATTAAAATGTGAACTACTAAAAAGTTAATGATGAAACAATTAACAGGATAATGGAAATTAAAGAAGAAATAATCATGAACAATATGTGAAGAAAATTATTTTACGTTGTATGAAGGGATATTTTGAGTGCCTATGTGATTGTGAAGCTTGGGTTCAAGTAACGCGTGTCTAATTAGTTCTGAGGGACAGGCATGTGGCCCAAAGGACAGCTCAACCCCCCTCCAGTGGTCTGCAGGATGATACTTCCCATCACCTCAGCTGCTGCCACAGACAGGGGTGAGTTGCAACAAAATTTCTCCTCCGACAACACTGAGCTGGCAGCAGTGCCCCCCCTGCCAAATACAAATGGGGGGCATCCGAGAAACATCAGGGAAGGATCACGTGGCAATGCACCATCCAAACGCTAAACGCCGAGCCAGCCATGATGCCACTTCTGTTCCCCTTGACATTGGCTTTTTTGACTATCCTTACCCACATTGCCATGTTGATGGCAGCTGTCTGTTGGACTGTGTCACCACCGCAACAACAACAGTGATAACCCCCGCTGCAATGACCTGTGCAGGCTCAACCACCATCCACCACCACCACTGCTGCCTGCAACACTCTCCCTACCTCATTACAGTTGACACAGAAAGTGCACTCATTTTCTTTGTCATGTGTAAAGTGCAAGATATACAAAGTGCAACAATTACTTATAGTTCTAGGCAGCAAAATATGCTTAAAGAACAACTTTGCGCAGATCTGCCAGTCGAGGACTATGTAGGCTGGCTCCAACTATCACCCACGTTTGAATTTAAAGAAAATGAGGATTGCAGGTACTTCACAGCAGAACGTGTGGATATAGATTGGGGCACCTAAGTTGTTAATTGTAAACAGATATACACTTTTAGAGAGCTATTGCCTATATATGTCATGCCTCTTTACACTGCAAAGCAAGTGTTTTAGTGCATTCATCGCACCCCAGGCCACATCTTTGGAATAATGCTTCCTGCTATGCAGAACGTGCAGTATTAAGATTAGAAAAGCAGCAATCAACTCTAAAAAGAGCCATAAAGACACAAACAGCTAAACTTCAAAAGGGCAACGCCACCTGCCCCAATTCACAGAGGGTGAGAAAAGAATATACTCAGCTGGCATCAAATGTTTGAACACAGCAAATCTCAGAAACAACCAAAGGAAATGAGTCTATGATTGAACCGTCCAGCTAAACCAGTCTGAAACTTGCAAACTTCCAGCCAAAACGCAAGAAATAGACCCCAAAGCTGAAACAAGCATTGGCATAGCCAATAGGTCTCGACTTTGGGACCTTATAGGTGTTTAGCCATGCAACAGTGTAATTTTTTGCACCAAGGATATTGTGTTGGATAACTAACCACTTATTAGGTCCCAAAGGCGAGACCTATTGCCTATGCCAATGCTTGTTGAATATTGGAATGATAATAGATTCCACCCAGGTCGGTGGGAATGAGGCCTGATAGCTAGCCTGGGTGATCATTGGCCCCCAGAGACTCGTGTTTGACATAATCAAGTCCACACGGACCCCATCTGGGCCAGATGCCTTACCACCTAAACTTACTGAGAGTGTCCTGTGCACCTCCTCCCAAGTAAACAGGAGGTCCAAGTTATGGGTGGTTTCCTCTTGGATGTGACTGCTATACGTGTTAAGGTTTCCCTGCCCATCATATACTGTGGAAAAATGTTCAATCCACTGTTCCTCAGGTACGGCAATTTCTATTGAGGGGCCACCTTCAGGAGATAAAAATGGAGCTCTTACAGCTCTCCAAAAGGCAGAGCTGTCTTTCATTTGTGAAGCTTTATGAAGGGATTCCAAGGCTTCTTTTCTCAGGGCACCCTTTCTTTCAGCGAGGGCCATCCTCTGTTGCCTTCTAGCTTGCCTAAAGTTATTGGGATTTCTTGGTAGTTTATGTAGTTCGTGCTTTAAATTAGAATAAGCTCTTGTGCACTTTGAGTCAAACCATCCCTGTGTCTTGTCTTTTTTTCGATTTTGGACTTGTAGTGCTTCCCTTACCATTCCTGATATTACCTGAAAGGAAGATAGGACGCTATCTGGTGTGGCTGTCTCACACAAGCAGGTATCAACAGCTGATTTACATTTAGTTACCACTTGTGTTGAGACCGCTATAGGGTCCACCATTGACCAACGTAGTGTATACCCGTTAGTTTTATCTATTAACTAACTTCTGATCAACCTTATCATCCCTTCCCGATAAACTTGTCGGCAAGAGAACCGAGATGCACAAAGGGAAATGATCACAAAGCGAGTTGTCATCAACAGCGAAAGAGTGCAGCCTGGATGCATAGCTATTTGACATTGATATATAATCTATTGTTGAGCTTAAACTTCTGCCATTAAATGTGTAGGGCATTGAAACAGGTATAGCACATAGTTCATTTGCCAAACCCAGATCAGAACTGAAAACCAATTCATTAAACAACTCCCCCATCATAGAGTGACAGAAGTGAGTATTACTTATACCATCTACATCATTAAAACCACAAATTTTGCCATCCTCGTATAAGCATAAAGGACAATTAAAGTCGCCAACCAAAATAAACATCATGTCTTTGGCACTGTCATTACACAGGGATATCAAGTCATTACCCAATTTCTTTACCAAAATGAGCAAATTTATCGGATGGAATATTGTTATAAAAGTTAATCAATACAATACAATGAGTTGTACTTAAGTGCAATTTGGTAAGTTGATAATAACTGTCCCCTAGATATGACTCAATCTTTTTTATTACTAGCTTGTTTGATATATATGTACAGAGCCCACCCTTTGCTCTGCCACTTAGACCCCCAACTGCATATATATGAAATGTTTTAAACTCATTTATATGGATTAGTTCCTGTGCGCACGTTTCCTGGAAACATAATATATTGTGATTTAATACAAAATCGCACCATATTGGATTATTCACCTCGGAGCGTAGACCTGAGATGTTCCAAGAAATAAGGCAACAGTAGGGGCTCTCAGAATTACAAGAGGGTACAACTATTACAGGCTTAGGGGGCACAAGGTCACCATCATTGGTACATCCTTGGACTGGGCTTAGATGATCATAAAATTCAAGGACAGGAGCCAAGATTTGTGTGGCATTGCCTTTGACCAGGGCTTTCTTTTCATTGGGGTCCGAGAATGTCAGGCTATTTACTTGTGCTATGTCGACTTGATGTGTATTACTGTCCTGCCTTCGTACCCTATCACCATGAAGCCCATGTATTTCGCCCTCAAGATTTGGAGACTGGCTTGGGAGGGACAGTCAGTCATTGTCTTCTAGTGTATTCAAAATATCAAAGTAATTACTAACTGGGACTGCGTAGCTTGGCTGCCTTGCCCATGTAAATCTCTCCTCCTCAGCAATGTGCCATGGGGGTCTAGGTGGTTTATAAAAAAAAACAAAGGTAGAATAACTATCCCTTTTGACCTTACGGGCCGAATACTGACCCTATCAAAAATTGCCTGAACCAAGCCTGGGGACCTAAATGTTCACAATCGCGAGGTAAAGTCTTGGTAGACTTACCTACCCAGCCAATAGGTTGTGCCATCTAAAATTCTGAGAACAGCATATTAGTTATGCCCTTCCTTGCACTCAAGAAATGTAATGATTTATTTCTCAATGTTGACCAGTGCTCAATATCACCAGACGGCAATGGAGGAACATTAGCCAGCACCACTATGTAAGGCATCACTTCTGGGGGAAGATGCAAATTCATGTTTGGACTTCTTAGAATGCTTGTAGTCTGACCTCCCTCAACTTGGGCATTGCTTTCCCTAACTGGGGGGGGGGGGGGCATTTTGAACGTTTACAACCTGAGCATACCTAAAAGCCGAACCTTCATCGGCGTGTGGAGGTACTGAATGATTTAACAAAGGGAAATACTACTCTTGAACATGAAGGACCATCCTAGACCACATTATTAGATTTAGATGTAAGGTTATGGGCTTTAAGATGATGCATACTCCCATTCCCAGGGTTAGTTTCAGGTTGTCCGGGTGATGGGCCCGTACTCCTACTGGGAAGGATATCCTTAGCTCTATGTTGGGATATGTGTGAAGGGGCTTAAGAGGTACTAGTCACAAGCCTTTTGAGGTTAAATAGCCTCACCTCTATTTGGGATATCTTTTGCATCATTGGGTCCAAAAGGGCTGAGACTGTTAACTCTAACCTTTTCCAGAACTCCTCTTTCTCCCGATAGAGAGGTATTTCTGTCAGTACAGCAGCCTTTTGCACCAGAGTGGGCCCCTGGTTAGACTCTCTTTCCACAGGTTTTGTTTTATGTCCTGATGACTTTGGCAACAAAACGTTTTGTTTAAGGGGACCCTGCCCCTTCCTCTTTTTAGGTGGTGGTGCAAGACTATTCCCATGACTAATTTTCATTTTCTGGCCCCTAGTAGTTATGTTTGACCTACTTAGTTTATCTGTTTTCTCGGAGGCATCATTAATTTAAAGATCTGAGACCATAGAGTGTATCAAGTTAGCTTGAGGTGAATTAACTTCAATATCAGTGTATAACACAGGGGCAGGCCGATTAGAAGAGCTTTGGGACTCTAATGATAGTCTGTGCTCTGTGAGTCCGATCTCATGTATAAGTGCTGACTCAGCCCTCAATAAGAAGGCATCCAATGTCCCGACGACTCCCTGGCCGGATCCAGACTTACGCCTGCTCGTTTTTATGATTCCCTCAGAGTCATAAGAGTCAATGGTATGGCTGAGCCCAGTCTCCTTCGGTCTCTGACAGGCTCAGACGGGCCCACCCTTGGCCCGGGCTTCACCAGGTCATGTCCCGCGCAGCAGGGGCGAAGCTTACTTTATGCGCCGCCTGGCGTGGTTAACGTAACGCATGCAGCTCCTGCCGCAACGTGCTCTGGGGCTTGAGGTCCACTGACTGCGAGGAAGGTGAGGGAGAACAAATGCATCATGCCTCTGTCAGGGAAATTAAATTCAAAGTGCAATGTGCTTTGTGGTCTCCAGCAGAAAAGGTAAAGTGCAGCGTGCCTTGAAGTTAAACAGGGGCTCCCGCACAGCAGGAGCCTAACCCTGCTTTATGCGCCACCTGGCGCAGTTACCGTGACACGTGCTGCTCCTGCCGCAGCGCGCTCTGGGGCTTGAGGTCCACTGACTGCGGAGAAGGCGAGGGAGAACAAATGCGGCGTGCCTCCATCAGGGAAATTAAATTCAAAGTGCAATGTGACTTGTGGTCTCCAGCAAAAAAGGTGTAAAGTGCAGCGTGCCTTGAAGTTAAACAGGGGCTCAAATACCAGCAGGCGGCACACCATGCTAAAAACAGATTTTTAGCTTCCAATGTCCATACTTTCCTCACGCATGACAATGAAATTTCTTCTTAGCCTCTTCTTTACTCATTTTACCTCTACCTCCACTGGGTACCTGACCATTTTGGTTCTGACCATTCATCTGATAACCTATTTGAGAACTATTATTTACTTCTTGCTGCTCTGCTACCGTCACTTGTGCTCACATCATTTTCTCTTTCAACTTTTTATATATCGATTCAATATCATCACTACAATACTTTGCATATCTCAAAATGTCGTCAATTGTTTTGCTCTGCCAGCAGATCAAATGCTGTTGAATCATGTTACTAATTTCCAGTTTCAATCCAATCACAAAACGATACACAAATTGTCCCGAACCTTTGTCTCCAATATTCTCAAACCTGCTGTACTGTTTAAATACCTGCAACAACCTTTTCCATAATAAGCATGTACTGACTCTTTTGGTTCATGGGTTGTTCTGTCAATCTTAACCCATTCTGTTTCCTTAGGGGAAATTTTCCTTTTAAAAAAGTGATTACCTGGTTATACTTTTTCATTACCTCGGCAGACGGTGCACCTGTTTTAGGATCTCTAGGATGTTCCTCTCTTGGCCAATCGATAGTGATGTAACACTCTGTCCATAATTCAGCTGGAACCACAATATCAACCAAACCATCTAAATCCTTTATCAAAAACTTTCACAAACCTTTCTACCTTTTTGTACCACTCAACTGGTTTCTCCCTTAATCTGGGAAAATCATTCGTAAAGGTTAATATATCCTGTCTTGTCCAGGGAACATGAACATATCCACAAACTGGAACTTCTCTCATCGGACACGCCCTTTCAACTTGTTCTGTCTCTCTCAACAGAAACATTGATGCTCAATGTGAGTTGAGTAGTTGATGGTAATAATAGTTCTATCTAACTATCTAACTAGCTAAATAATCACAGACTCTCTGTAAGATTAGTAAAGTTTATCTCAAATGTTTGTGAAATATTAATGCTATTGCATACAGGTTACAAATGCAAACAAAGAATCTCACAAAAGGGAGAGAAAACAATCAGCAACTGCAAACAGTGTCATACTCATCATCAATTAACAATATGCATATGAAGGAGTGGATAGATGAAGAGACATAAGTTTAAGAGACAAATATACATTTGCAAAATAATTATGCAAAGAAGAGAATCAGGAGAATAATACAAACCCACAATTCTGTGAACTACCACCCCCTGGCCAAGGAGATGGTGGGGGTCCCCTGAAATAGTCAGTGAACAAATTTTCCAGGAATCAGGATTGGGGCAGGGACAGGAACAGCTAGACCTCCCTGCAAACCAACGGACAGTGACGCATCACCCCTTTCTTCTCTGCACTTGATCAGAGCAAAGTTAAGCAATCATAACCAAACCCTCAAAGGCACCCCAGTTATACCCTAAAACCTGCATGTCCAACCCACATTAACTGAAACAATTCACAGGATTCAACTTTTCATTGGTCGGTTTGGGAGGTGGTGTATCACACCACCGTGATTTCATTCATAGCTTCTACATGCTCATTGTTCTACATACTTTCTCATTACATAATGTTTTGACCAGTTTATTCAATTTAGTACTTGTTACATTTCATTATTTTCACATATGTTTCTCAGCCACGTCTGCAGAAGAAGTCTTGGGTCCCATGGCCAGTCTCATCTTTTGGCAAGCGAACAATGTTCTTAGAGCTGAATATCCTTGACTTTTGGTCTTTATTTGCAGCCCTCTGCGCTACTGTCCGTTTTGTCGGGCCATGCTTGCTCATTTTCCAGCCCCTCATCTATCCTGTCAATTTAAGAAATTGCAGGCCCATTCGACTCACTAAGGCGAATTAAACATATACATACATTAATTACATGGAAATGCACTTTTTACTGTTTACCACCCACCTTTGCCCTAACCCCCGTTAATATTTTCTTAGCAGAAGCTTAAAGCAAAAAAGCAGCATTGTTTATTATCTTTTTTTTAAAAGCAAGATGGGTGCTGCTGCCTAGCCATGCATTATTTTGCTTTCTTTCAGAGCGAAATGTAAAACGTGGCCTAGTTCGTTCATGCATTAGTTCACATTAGTGCAGGCATGTGCAAAGTGATTTCCCATCTTTTTCATGTGTTTTGCATGTTAGTCTTTAATGCACACAGTTAGTAAGAGTTATGGGGGTATCATCCGAGAAGGTTTGTTTTTGAAAAACCCTGCTCCATCACTACCTACCTGTAAGTCTGAGGAGAGCAATGAAATGGCTGCCATGGGGTTCAGGGTGGAGGGAGTGTTCCATCCTGCTCAGCTGTGGGACAAGGGTGCCTGGTGGGAGTTGTAGTGCTGGCTTCCTAATCACAAACCCCCATCCCTATTAAGATGGCTACCTACCTTTAAGTCTGAGGAGGGCAAAGAAATAAGAAATGGCTGCTACATGGTTCCGGGTAGGGGGAGTGCTCCATTCTGCTCAGGGGTGGGCCAAGAGATCATGAGAAGGCTACCTACCTGTAAGTTTGAGGAGAGCAATGAACTTGCTGCAACATGGTTCTAAGTTGGGGGAGTGCTCCATCCTGCTCAGCTGTGGGACAAGGGTGCCTTGTGGGAGTTTTAGTGCTGGCTACCTACCCACAAACCCACCTCCCTGTTAAGGTGGCTACCTACCTGTAAGTCTGAGGAGAGCAATGACGTGGCTGTCACATGGTTCAGGGAGGGGGGGTGTTCCATCCTGCTCAGCTGTGCGACAAGGGTGCCTGGTGGGAGTTGTAGTGCTGGCTGCCTGTCCACATACCCTCATGGAAATATTGATAGCTTCCTTTGAGGTGATTCAGAGGAAGGAAATGTTAGATATGGGAGTCATGTGTTGGGAAGAGTGTGTTGTATGTAAGTGCATTCATGTCTAGAAAATGTAGCTTTCTAGTTGTGCATGACAGTACAGAGCAGTGTAATGGGAGACATTTGTTGGTACTTACCAGCCTCCATTCCCTCAGGAATTCCTGTGAGACTCTCTGAATGCAGTATGGCAAACACCTTCTCCTCCCATTCAGTGAATGTTAATTGTGGAATGGGAGAGCCACTGCCAGTCCTCTGAGCCAGCTCAAGGTTCTTGTTGGTACGCTCTTTCATCCTGCTCTTGAGGTCATGCCACCTCATCTTGATGTCACGCAGGGTGCGCAGGGTGGTCTCTACTGCATTGACTTTGTTGACTATCGTTGCCCACATTAGATTTTTGGTGGCTACTGGTGTCTGTTGGACCATGCTTCCAAACAAATGTGGTTCTACTCTGATTATCTCATCTACCATGACTGACAACTCATTGTCAGTGAATGGTGGCATTTTATTCTGTGCCATGGTGTGTGATGTGCAAATGGATGAAAAGTGCAGGTGTGAAGGTGCTGGTGGAGATGTGTGTGGTGTGTGGGTAGTTGTGATGGTGTGATGCATGCTGATTTGCCTCTCCTTTATGCTGTGTGGTTGGGCCCTTTAGTTCTGGAGTTGTGCAAAGGATGCTGAGCAGGGAAGAGGTTGGATTTATTATCAGCTATGTGGGTGGGTCAAAATGAGCTATTCATGTCAGATGTGTTATGTGGATTGACCTGGGATGTGAATTTTTTCCTTGCCATGGGGATATGTCATTGGGGTGTGTCAAATGTTTTTGGAGGTAGCTCAAAACAAACAGCCACACTTGGTAGCCTTGTTGTGTGGTTGCTTTTGACCGCCATTCCTCTTTCCACGCGACCGTAGCGGTCTGAATGCATTGGTCCTTCCACCGGCTCTACCATTCATCATTTCACGCGATCACGGCGGTCGGGAACAACAGATCGTTCAGCTGGTTCCGCCATAGTATCATAATTTCACTTGCGGTCATTCCGCTGGTCGATCAGCATTTTTGGGTCTTTCTGCAGCAATTCCATCCGCCGCAGACGGATTTTCAGCTTTTACGGTTGTTCCCATCAGAGTTTTGTGGAATCCATCCACCGGATTTTTCTAGCAGTGCATCCTAATCTGACTGCCGGTTTTGCTGCGGTACATGCGGACAGTTATTTTCTGCTCCCACAGCGATTGGAGTGCTTTTCTGTCCGCCATCGGAATCAACCCCTAAGTCAGAGAAAACGAATGCAACACAATCACATTGGCGATGCTATTTTACAATGACCTTCATTAAAACCATATAGCCTTTCATTGTCAACTTTATCATTGGCAATAAAGAATTTTTCCAATTCAATGTAATTTTTTTGTTTGATCTGTTTATTATGTTTTTAAGACATATTATGCATATTACAAGCATACATGTTTGTTACAAAAACATACGTTGCATTTGGAAGGAAAACATGTTAATCAAGGTTGTACACGTGTTTGCTAACATATAAAGTGAAAATGTATTTCCGTACAACATCAAATCTAGCAACAGAAAGAACTCACTTATAGCATGTAATCTGCAATGATATCAGGCCAGTTCACATACATGCATAAGTTGCCCCCCTGCATGTGTACGTGATGGAGCAAGGATTCGCACGTAAAGCAACTTGCTCTTACTCATGAACCTCGCCTAACTTATAATCATATTAATCCAACTGTCCGTCATTTATTTAGTATTTTCCCCTACACGCGGGTGTCCCCGAGAGGCTTGCCTGTGTGTCTTTTCATCCTAACAATGCTTGCACTAAGGAAATGGCTGCTTTGCA
This sequence comes from Lissotriton vulgaris, assembly GCF_964263255.1. Classification (NCBI taxonomy): domain Eukaryota; kingdom Metazoa; phylum Chordata; class Amphibia; order Caudata; family Salamandridae; genus Lissotriton; species Lissotriton vulgaris. The sequence continues at coordinate 134,266,173 of NC_141700.1, read as the reverse complement.
GAAATCCAGTCTGCGCATGCGTCGGTCATACTCACGTGATGTGACGCACTCGCATTTTGGAGTGACTTCATTGCTCATGCGCACTGTTGCAAACATGGCCGCTTGTGTCTCACCACGCTCTCTGCTTGCCACCGCTGCTTCAGCCTATCTGTCTTTTTGCACTAAACTTTAATGCTATAGATATTATGAAATAAGGGGTGCAGTAAAGTCTATAACGGTATACAGTGTGATCATTTTTACGTGTGATTCTAATTTGTTTTCGCTTACTTTTCATGTACCGTGTATCTGGGGGCTGGGGAAAACGTGAGCTGCACCATACTGAAGCTCTTCTGAACCCTGTCACGTGACATGGGGGAAACCCCACTGCGCAGAAGCTAAAACCAGCCAGCTGGCTCCTGAAGCTTGATGCGCCTGAGAACCCATCTCAAAGACACGGCATTTTTCCTTGACTGTGCAACAATGTATCTGTAACATGCTCTCTTTCATTGTCTTCTGTATTCCTATGCCTGGGAACGTGAACCCAAGGGGCGGGTATGCAAAATTTAATAATAATGATGTGAACACTGAATTCTAGGAGGTGACAATGACCAAATCACCTCTCCTGACCAATCACAATGTGGGAAACTGTCACTTGCAACATTAGTGGGTGGTCTAAGGGTCCCCAAACCGTATAACTGGCCTAGTGTAGCATAGAGAAATTGTCCGACTTGTCCGAGTAGCAGACCTGTCACTGACCCTACGAACTCTATAGGTGATCAATCTAGAGTGCTGAGGAGCACTCTGTCCATACTTTCCACAAGCTCCTAGGGGTGGAAATAGTCCTAAGTGCTGGCGAAGCACTTTGCTGGGGAAATTCGAAAACCCAATCGGGGTTACTGGCGGATTACTTGCAGAGAGGGGTAACGCAGGCGTTGCATCCGAAGCTGTGGGTGTTGGTCGTACCTTGGTGAGCCCAGTCCTGACCCAAAACCTGAAGGGTATCCTGTCCTGACTGTCCGTGAGCTGTACCTGCTCACATTTTGGTATTCCATTCCTTGAGGGTCCTTGTCCTCGTCTTCCAAACTGACCCGTGGCCAGGGTTAGTCCTCATTCCTATCTAGGTAATTATCAATCTGTGGGTTTACATCTTCCTATCTCTCTTTCTTCCCTTCTCAATAAAGCACTCTTGCCTGTGATATTGCTCTATCACCTTCGAATGCACATTATATACAATTGTTTATTTAGAATTGCTCCACTTCTCTCCCCACCTGTAGGGTATTATCAAATTGTCGCATTATATTAGTGTGTTCCATTTTTCCCTTCCCTTTAGCATGGTTGCAGTGAATTTAGTAAGAATAGCCTAAGTAGCCTAGTTTAAATACACGTTTTAGATCCTGTTCAGGTCCCATGCCCTAGTATAAACTTACTGTGAATAGCTCTGTTTCTAATACTCTTACCCTGTAGTGTTCACACTTACCCTAATGGTACTTGCCCTAATCCATAGTTATATTGTGGCATTAGTTTTACTGATTGATGTGTTACTTTGTATTTGGCTTATCATCTTGGTTTATTCATTCTGAAATTTCTTGATAAATCTTTAAAACTCATCAGGTGTCTGTGGTCATTTACAGTATAAAGTGTGGATAAACGTACTTGGTATATGAAAAGTTTTACTCCCTTTAGGAATCTTGTCACCTATCCACTGCTAGCTCCTGATCCGTCAGGAGTAATGTGCCTGTGGTAAGTCAGGTACATGAGTAGTAAGTGGTGTAAGAGTCACCCCCCGAATTACTCATAGTGGCGTGTAAGAAATCACCCGGTTCACGCAAACTCAGTCCTCATATGCACGCCAGGGCCCAGTGCGTGGAAATTGGTAAATTTGTGACCCGGGTGACCTGCGCGCTCTATCAGTAATTTTCTGGTAGCAGAGCTATGGTTAGGACTAGTTAAGATAGGTAGACAGGATAGTTGATAAACAAACCGTGAAAATAAAATGTGCTGCTGAAATTTCTATTGCATTGATTTAAATATTGCGCAACTGTTTAAAGGATTTGTATATGTATGTAAATGATTTTTTTGCATTGCTGCTATAAGTGTTATATGTAATATTAACAAAGAATTGTTTGTAAGTGTTCAGTGTAGTCCGAATCCCCGGGGAGGTATATAGCTAACGGTGAGCAGAATCCGGTTAGCTGGAAAAGTCACTTGTTGTGAGTCATTAGTGCAGGGTTAGGAAAACCTGGAAGCACTAATTAGGATCTTTTGCATCTGAATAAATGATAGCTACGAGTCCTTTTGTATAAAACTTCCATTGTGATATCACCTAGTAAGGGTCACATACGGGAGGAGTAATAGGGTCTCCGAGGCTTGTATGGTAAGTAAAATAGTCCGCTGGTGAAATTCTGACTTAGTATATATCCCGGAAAGAAGTGGATGAGTCAGAGGAGTAACAGGTTCTATATTGCTCGTGTGAGGGGTTAGGCAAAGAAGTCTATCCGGAGTGAATGAAAAGTAGACAGAAGTGGTTTACTAGTAGTGAAAGAAAATTTTTCTACCTGTTTAGAACACTCAGACACAGTGGCAAACATTGCGTGTTGTTAACTAAGATTTGCATTCGCACTTTAGGGAAAGTTAAAAGTTTCCGTTACCTTGTGAAGGAGGGAGTCGGTCGGAAGGCTGCTCTGATGTCACTCCGTGCCGCGCTGGGATCGGTTGAGACAGCGGGTGTGTAGTGGAGCCGAAATTGTAAGGGAGTGGTGAGTGCCGGAGCGTGAGACCTCGTCTCGCGAAAGGGCCGCGCACCCATTGGACAAGGATTTTTGTACTCACAGAGTTGATTGGTTGCTACGAAATAAAAGTCGCACTAGCATTGGAAGCTCAAAGGTAAACAAAATTAATCAACAGGAGCTTGAGAGAGGTCTAGAAAGGTGTATGTGGTATCCGGAGTTCTTACCTAATCCACAAAACTTTGGCTTCTATAAGGAACAGATTTTACGAGGTAGACCGCACATGATGTATGGAGTAAAAAGAAAAATGTCATTTGCCGATAAAGTAAAGAATTTTTTTTAAACGGACAAGCCCATTAGAACGAGGGAGGGGGTGATTAACCCTCCCCCAAATACTCCTGCTTCCTTCATGTTGTTTGAAAAAGGGTATCATACCTGTGTATGGCTAGAGAATTGGGCAAAGTATACTGCAGACGACGGGGTTCTAGCTTTTCCTATTGATGGTACGTTTAATGGCAGAATCCTGTTTAATTTGAGGACCCGCATGAATGAATTACATCCCAGACCAAGATTAACACAGTATGAAGCCTTAGAAGAATGGGAAATTGAGGCTGTGGAAAGAGATAGACCCCGGATGGACAAGGGAGTAAGCAAGTGGTATCCGAGGGTCCATAGAGAAACCAAAGAGCAGAAAATGAAACATTGGAGACAAAACATGATGGTGGAGGGATTGTTTCCAATGATGGGGGTATTAGAACAAGGGAAAGGGAAATGCAAAGAGAATACCCATCACTTAATGGCTGGGGGGGACTCTGAAGATGAGCACCTAGAGGATTTATTGATGAAAAACCCCCCTCCCTATGTTGCAGAGTCAGAGCCTCTGAGTTCACCAAACCTGTTTTCCAGGTATCCAAGATGTCGGAGGGATAGTGAGACTGATGGAACAGGAACGGATAGTAAAACCAGCGATGGGAATGGGTTTTGTAAACCTAGTTCCACGGTCCCAAATTACCGCCCGTTTGGAGAAGATCCACCTCGGTTGGTTACTCCGACTGCCCCAAGTATTTACCCTCCCTTGGTACCGCAAGTGTTGCATGACAATTCTGCATATAAGGCTTTACGTGAGCGAGAGAAGGAAGCTCTAGCTAGACAGCGAGAGGATTTAGTTCGGACCATAGCCCAGATACATCCCCATCCAGATTCTCTGACCATCCCAGTAACTATTGGTCCCGCCATTCCTCTTTACGGGGATAGATTGGCTAGTCCACGTCCTCCTGTCGTGACCCCAAACATGCCAACTCCTAGCATTCCACTCCCGAGAAAAGAAGTGCTCATAGATGATGATCAAGAAAGTGAGTGCGAGTCAGTGGTCCTGATGGATATGCCCATTAGAGAATCTAGAGCGAGCATGCCAGGTCCAAGGAGTCAGAGTAGGGCAAAAGAAGTGCAGATTGAAAGCACATCAGGGGTTAGGAGTGCCACAGTAGTATCTCCCGAAGAATTGGACAGATGGACCAAAGAGTTAGAAAAGGAGACCACTCCCCAACCCAAACAATTAGAAATCTATAAATTAAGGACAGAAATAGAGGAGCTAATGGCTGGAAATGTAGGATTGGATCGATTAAACTCCTTTAGCGAAGAAGAGTTACTGTTCATCAGCAAAAACCTTACCCGGAACGCTAGATTGCTACATGAGAGATTGATGGACACTGCCACAGAAATGGGAATTGATGTCAGTCGCTCCAAAATCCTTCAGAAACCCTACAGAGTAGATTTTTCAGACAAAGACTTAGAGAGCTTGAATGTGGTAGGAAAACAGATCCAGATCAAAGAATTGCTGAAACTCTTACAGAAATGGGGGGATGTAGGAAAATGGAGAACCCGGTGGGCAAAGAAAAAGGAAGACAGTAGGGCAAAATCCCAGACTTCAGAATACGTACTCAAAGAAGTAGTTCCCGCAGAAAAATTGTGTCCCATGAGAGAGGTCCATGTTCCGTGGTCCCGACAGGATATTGTGTCATTTACAAATGACTTTCCAAAGTTACGGGAAAACCCAGTTGATTGGTACAGGCAGGTCGAACGCTTCATAAAGGTTCAGAAATGTCTCCTAAAAGACCTGGATGGGTTTTTCGACATTGTGGTGCCTGTAGACTTGTGGACCGAGTGTAAAATTGAAATTGATTGGCCCAATGATGAGTATGTGAGAGACCCCAAAACCGGAGCTCCCTCACCCGAAGTAATGAGGAAGTATGATCAAGTCATACAATACCTCAAGAAAAAGGTGCCCGCAAAAGAAACCGATTGGACCCGGATAGATAGAACTACCCAAGAGCGCGATGAAACTGTCCACTCCTTTTATGAAAGGTTGCTACAAGTATTCAAAACTTACAGTGGAATCGATAATGTGGACATGAACGACATGACCCATTTCAGTTACAGATTCGTGCTAGGATTAAGGCCTGAAATATCCCAATGGATTCGAGACAATAAAATCAGTTGGCAGGGAAAGCCTATAGATGATGTCCTAAAATACGCCAAGTACTGCGAAGATGAAATAGAGAATAAAAAGAAAGCCCTCAAGGAGAAAGTCATGTGGGCACAAGTGAAATTGGCTGAACAGCAAGAAAAACAGTTAAGTAAATTGAATTCTAATAATAATGCCCAGAATACCAATGCTGGGGGAGGAGGGAAGCCCCGGGTAAAAATGAGTCGGGAAGAGGCTATGAAGAAATTCCCCTGCCACGGGTGCGGCCAGATAGGGCATTGGAGAGACGAGTGTCCACACCTACAGGCCGGTAATGCCCCTATAAATGGTTTAAATCCACAGGTGCAGAAAGAGGGGACGAGAAAGAACCAGCAACAGGTAAAGCTACCTCCAGTACTTCGCGCTCCTAGACAGAATTATAAGAATCAGGGTCAGCAGAATGAAAGGGCGGAGATATGGGAAGGAGAGAATGAGAGAAATGCAGCAATTCCGCAGTACTTGTTAAACGATTCGTTCCTCTGTGATGAACAAGATTGACGGGCCTGAGGGGGGAGGATAAGGAGTGCGTGCTTGGCGCCTCCTTACCGGTAGACCAGACTGGACCATACATTGAAGGAAAGGTTGAGGGAAAAGACGTCACCTTTCTGTTGGACACTGGTGCTACCCGGTCCACTGTGAGAACAGTGGATGTTCCTAACCTACCCCTCTCGGGAGAAGCAATCCAAGTAGTGGGTGTCTCCAATCAAATAATTAGTACTCCAGTAACCGAACCAATGGAAATATCCATAGGAAATTTTAAAGAAATGCACAGATTTGTGGTCTGTGATTCCAGTCCGGTGAACCTGTTAGGACGCGATTTGTTGTGCAAAATGAACTGCACCATCTTTTGCACACCAAAAGGTGTCGAAATTCAGACCCCCGATGAAGATGGCTTGTACAAATTGATGTTAGTGAGACCTGACACTGATATTAGACCCTTGTCTGTTGAAGACTTACCTGAAGAGCTCCAGTTAAGAGTGGTACCTGAAGTATGGGATTTCACGGGAAAGGATGTAGGCTTAATGGCAAATGTGGACCCAGTTAAAATAGCAATAAAAACAAATGCTGTATACCCCAGAACAAGACAGTACAAAATGAGTGCAGAAGTAAAAGCAGGAGTCGCAATTGAAATTAACCGGTTGCTCGAAGCAGACATCATACAGGAAGTAATGAGCAGTCCCTGCAATTCACCCATCATTGGGATTAAAAAGCCTAGTGGAAAGTACCGAGTAGTGCAGGACCTACGCAAGGTAAACCAAATTGTTGTACCTTGCTGTCCCATTGTGCCCAACCCTGCAGTGATCCTATATCAGATTCCTTGGAATGCGGAATGGTTCACCGTCATTGACCTGTGCCATGCATTCTTTTCCATCCCATTGCATCCAGAAAGCAAGTTCCTTTTTAGTTTTGAATTTGACAGCCATATCTATGTCTGGAATCGTGTCCCTCAAGGGTACACTGAGAGTCCATCGATTTTCAACCAGATCCTAAAGAAATGTCTTGAATCTCTGATACTGCCCAGAGAGTCCGTTTTGGTGCAGTACATAGATGACCTTTTAGTGGCATCTAAAACTCAAACTGACTGTGTCACAGACACCATCGCCTTGCTGAATCACCTAGGAAAAGGAGGACATAAAGTATCCCCTGACAAATTACAGTTCTGTAAAAACTCAGTAAAATATCTGGGGCACCAGATAGAGAAAGGGATCCGAAAAGTCACTACAGAAAGGATCAAGATAATTAAAGCAATGGACCTACCCCGAACTTAGAAAGAGGTGAGGATGTTTCTAGGAGTTGTGGGGTACTGCAGGCAGTGGATTGTGGGATTCGCAGCTCTAGCCAAACCTTTGATAAAAATGACCAAGAAAGGAGTAGAAGACCCAGTCAGTTGGGACAGTGAAAGCATGTCCGCTTGGGTAACATTGCGAAATTGTCTATGTACCGCTCCTGCATTAGGTATGCCTGACTATTCCAAGCACTTTGAACTGTTCTGTGACACAAGAGAAAATTGTGCGCTCTCAGTCCTGACCCAGGAGCATGGGCTGGTCAGGCGTCCCGTGGCCTACTTCTCGGCCACTCTGGATCCAGTGGCTGCTGGATTGCCCGGATGCCTGAAGGCAGTAGCGGCTACTTGCGTCAGTCTAGAACAGAGTGAGAATATTGTCATGGGACATCCTGTCACCGTATATGTTCCGCATTCTGTTGTAATCCTACTGACAAGAACCAAGACCCAGTATCTCACACTTAGTCGGCTGACTAAGTATGAGAGAATTTTGATTGGTGCTGAGAATGTAACAATTTCTCGGTGCAATGTCTTACACCCTGCAGCTCTGTTACCTGTTCCTCTGGATGTAGACGCCGAGGATGAAATGGAACATAACTGCATTGATTTAACAGAATTCAGCACTAAGCCCCGTCCTGACATCCGAGAAATAGCCTTACTTGATGGGGATCTTACAATCTTTGTGGACGGCTCATGTTTAAGACATGAGAGTGGAGGTCTGTGTGCTGCCTATGCTGTAGTCACATTGACAAACACCCTGGAAGCCTCTTACCTATGCGAAGTGAAATCTGCACAAGTAGCAGAGCTCATCGCGTTGACAAGAGCATGTAGGAGGGGTAAAAACAAAAGAATAACTGTTTATACCGACAGCCAGTACTGTTATGGGGTTGTTCATGACTTCGGCCAACTATGGTTGCAAAGAGAATTCATGACTTCCTCAGGTACCCCTATCAGAAATGGAAAGGTGGTACAAGAATTACTGGAAGCTATTCAATTGCCCAAAGAATTGGCTGTGGTCAAGTGTGCGGCTCACAGATCCGGAAATGATGATGTGACAGCCGGAAACAGATACGCTGACCAAATCGCACAGTTTTGTGCCCGATACCAAATGTCCCTCCAAATTGGGTTATGGGGTGGAAACAGCTGCCAACTGATGTTGTTTGAGAATGTGTCAACATGGGAAGAATTGAGAGACTTACAACAGGCAACAGACAGGGAAGAGAAAGGCAGATGGAGGGCGAATGAATGCAGCATAAGGAATGATGGTGTAGTGGTAAACTCGACTGGGGTACCTGTACTGCCCGACAGCCTGATAGATCCCATGATCAGAATGATACATGAACCAACACATATGGGAAGGGACGCAATGTGTCGTGTGTTTGACAAGGTGTTCTATAATTCAAAGTTCAGGAACCAAGCGGAAAGGCTTTGCCAGAGGTGCCTAGTGTGTCAGCAATTCAATGCAGGAAAGAGGACTGTAGTAGAATAAAGTACCATCGGAAAGGCAGTAGGTCCCTTTGTCAGGATGCAGGCGGACTTTATAACAATGCCCAGATGCAAGGGATATAGGTATGTCCTGGTCATAGTGTGCCTGTTTTCATGGTGGGTGGAGGCCTACCCAGCAAAGAAAAATGATGCCCTGACTGTAGCCAAATTATTGCTCAGGGAGTTGATACCTAGGTTTGGAATTCCTGAGACGATTGAAACAGACCAAGGTGGGCATTTTGCCAATGAGGTCCTAGAAGAGCTCTGTAGGGCCTTTAAAATGAAGCAAAGACTGCACTGTGCCTACCATCCCGAGGCGTCTGGGGTGGTTGAGCAGATAAATGGCACAATCAAGTCCAGATTGGCGAAGATGTGTGATTCCACCAAAATGAACTGGACAGAAGCTTTGCCCCTTGTGCTGATGAGTTTGAGAAGTATTCCGAATCGAAAAACAGGCCTGAGCCCCCATGAGGTGCTAATGGGGAGAGTGATGCGACAGGCATGGGTACCTGGACACAAATTGCTAAGCATTGCTGATGATTTGGTGCTAGAATACTGCAAGCAACTGGGTGACCAAGTGCGTTCTCTCTCCCACCAGATTGGAGAGACAGCTGACGACTGGCCCAAGACTCCAGCACATAAGCTACAACCAGGTGATTGGGTGGTGTTAAAGAAACACACCCGGAAGAGTTGCCTTGGACCTAAGTGGGGAAAGCCAAGACAAGTGATCCTTGTCACCACTACTGCTATAAAGTGTGCTGGTGTACCGAAGTGGATACATGCCAGCCACACGAAGCGGGTAACCGGAGAAAACGCGACTGAAGCTGAAGGCAGCACAGCTGAGGAGACTCCCGAAGAGAGTCCGGATCTCGCTGACATCGAACTGCCGAGCACAAGTCGAGACGTTGATTGGTACCCTGCCGACGACCAGGTTCTTGATCCAATACGAACCAGGAAATATTCCTACCTAGACAGTGAGTGGGATAGTCCAGATGAGACAGAACTAGAGGACGAAGGTCAGGTCAGTGAGACTCACATCACACCTGATCAGGAAGTAGGCCAAGTAGGGACAGATCAAGACATCGACACTCCTCCTGAAACTCCGGAGTCTGGAAAGGGACAGATAGTGGTCAAAGTTGAAGTTCATGTGGAAGAAAATGAAGGGAACGAAGTGCATGAACAAGAGCAGATAGAAATAGATGAACGTGTTCAGGAATCAGAATCCAGCTCGCCTGAAAGCAAAGAAAACATACAAAGCAAACCTGAACAGGGCCAGCTTAGGGACCAGGCAGAAGAAATAGATGAAAGACCTGGAACTAGTCAGACAGGAAGGGAAATAGACTCTGCCAACACCAAAGTGCCACAACAAAGTGAAATAAAAAGAGGACACGAGGAAGGCCAAGTTTCCTCGACCACCGAAAGCCACAGGGGCAAAGGAGAACCCCGATACGTCAAAAGGCTGAGACTCCGAATAAAGACAGTCGAGGAAAAACTAAAAGACCGAAAGAGGGCTGAAAGTGAAAGAAAAGCAGCCCGAGGCAAGTCTCTGAGAAAGAGCGACAGAGTGAAGAAACAGAACAGGCTGTATCGGAGCCCTGAATGGACATACTTGGTGTTGGAAGAAATTGATGAGCCCAACCACAGTGGCAAAAGTGACGAAGAGTCCGGTACTGATCGGAGTTCTGACGAAGACCCTCCTTGAGACAGAACCGAGTGAACTCTTGGTGTAAGGAGACAAAGAGGGGTTGCAAAAGCCACCTGTAAGCTAAAATGTCTGATTCAAACGTAGCAGGAAGATCCAGATTTGGATGTTGCAAAACGTGCTGTAAAATATGCTTATGTAGTGTAGCTATGTTGATAGTGATGTGGATAGGACTAACAGTTTTTATTCCTTTTATGTTAAGTAAAGATCCTAACTTGTCCCCTACTGAACCTGAAGTGTTAGACACAGACGTTGTACAGACTGAAGAAACTCCACGAAGCTTAGAACGACGTGACAACCCAGTTAGTCTGAGACACACACGACCAAATTTAGAAGCATCAGATGAGGGCGGACTACATTTTCACAAAATAAGAAACCGGACACATTTAAATGTTTTCGCTAACCTTTTAGTGCATTACGTAGAAGCTATGGAAATAGAAGATTGTTATGTCTGCATAAAGCTACCCACTTCTGTAGCTGAAGGTGTGACATATCACCACTTACCCCTAACCTACGGAATTTCCTGTAGTATACTGGCAAGCTTGTTTTATAGAAGCACTTTACAGTACTACTATTCATATGCTGATGTAATCTTTTCTGAACTTCCTATTAGGGGGCACCTGAACCTTGTACATATTAGGAGCGAGGTAACCCGGTATATGGGAGAATATTTTCTGACTATAGGTGACATAGACTTAAATGAAGCAAGACAAGCTAATCTGACCTGTTCTTTGCAAGAGCAGGAAAAGATGTTTATAAAAATGGCAGACAGAAGGAGGGAAAAGTTTCAGAAAAAGGCAAATGACGAAAAGGATAAAGTCCCTAGGTGGGCAGAGCACATGGATAACACCTCGCAAGGCGAAGCTACTCCTGCTTTGTTGCTGGATTTTGAACGGAAAGGGAAACTTTGTCTCCATAGAGAAAGGACAGAATATTATAACAATGTATTCATCGGTTCCAGCGAGTGTGAACATAATTACAAGGTAATTGGAGGTTGGGGTTTCAAAGATGGGTCAGAACCTGTGTTTCCCGGAATTTATTATATATGTGGGAACAAGGCTTATTTCAAATTGCCGGATCACTGGTATGGAAGCTGCTACTTTGCCATTGTCTTCCCGAAAATATACCATGTGAATAATGCTGCTGGAAGCAATGAAGAGACTAATGGCTTAGTGCGTAGAAAACGTGAAAGCGTAGGCGAAATTATAGGTGATATCTTTAGTGCACTGATACCTGGAATGGGGGTAGTTCTGAATACTCACAGAATCTGCAAATTGTCTACAGTAGTGGATCGGTTATCAACTGACACTGCTGCTGGATTCCTGCTGGTCAATACTGAGATGGTTGCGATCAGATCAATGGTTTTACAGAATCGCCTTGCTCTTGATACCTTATTGGCAAAAGAGGGTGGAGTCTGTAGAATGCTGAAGGCGCAACATTGTTGCACCTACATACCTGACAAAAGTATCGAACTTAAGAAATATGTAATGAACATAACTAATTTGGAAAAAGAACTCAAACCATTGGAGGTTGACAGTGCCTGGACGAGACTGACTGGAGGTCTCTCCTCTATAGGTAGTTGGTTTTCTAACCTAGGTAGAAGTCTTCTGTGGAAAATACTGATGCCAATAGCTGGAATAGGTGTGGTTGCACTGATCATATTCATCTGCTGTAAGTGTCAGAAATGCAAAAAGTACACAGTGAATAAGAGAGGAGTGAAAAGAAATATTGATGAGTTAGAATTAGAAGAATTAAAGAATAAAATCTACAAAAAGGCCAAGAATCACCACTCTCATAGAGAAGCTGAAAGAAAACTCAACAATAAGTTCATCGAAATTGAGATGCATGATATGGAAGAATGAAAGTTGGCATCTGTTTCCTTTGCAGTGATGATAGTAAATATCATCAAAGAGGGGATTGATGGAGCAAGGATTCGCACGTAAAGCGACTTGCTCTTACTCATGAACCTCGCCTAACTTATAATCATACTAACCCAACTGTCCGTCATTTATTTAGTATTTTCCCCTACACGCGGGTGTCCCCGAGAGGCTTGCCTGTGTGTCTTTTCATTCTAACAATGCTTGCACTAAGGAAATGGCTGCTTTGCAGAAATCCAGTCTGCGCATGCGTCGGTCATACTCACGTGATGTGACACACTCGCATTTTGGAAGGACTTCATTGCTCATGCGCACTGTTGCAAACATGGCCGCTTGTGTCTCACCACGCTCTCTGCTTGCCACCGCTGCTTCAGCCTATCTGTCTTTTTGCACTAAACTTTAATGCTATAGATATTATGAAATAAGGGGTGCAGTAAAGTCTATAACGGTATACAGTGTGATCATTTTTACGTGTGATTATAATTTGTTTTCGCTTACTTTTCATGTACCGTGTATCTGGGGGCTGGGGAAAACGTGAGCTGCGCCATACTGAAGCTCTTCTGAACCCTGTCATGTGACATGGGGGAAACCCCACTGCGCAGAAGCTAAAACCAGCCAGCTGGCTCCTGAAGCTTGATGCGCCTGAGATTCCACCTCGAAGACACGGCATTTTTCCTTGACTGTGCAACAATGTATCTGTAACATGCTCTCTCTCATTGTCTTCTGTATTCCTATGCCTGGGAACGTGAACCCAAGGGGCGGGTATGCAAAATTTAATAATAATGATGTGAACACTGAATTCTAGGAGGTGACAATGACCAAATCACCTCTCCTGACCAATCACAATGTGGGAAACTGTCACTTGCAACATTAGTGGGTGGTCTAAGGGTCCCCAAACCGTATAACTGGTCTAGTGTAGCATAGAGAAATTGTCCGACTTGTCCGAGTAGCAGACCTGTCACTGACCCTACAAACTCTATAGGTGATCAATCTAGAGTGCTGCGGAGCACTCTATCCATACTTTCCACAAGCTCCTAGGGGTGGAAATAGTCCTAAGTGCTGGCGAAGCACTTTGCTGGGGAAATTCGAAAACCCAATCGGGGTTACTGGCGGATTACTTGCAGAGAGGGGTAACGCAGGCGTTGCATCCGAAGCTGTGGGTGTTGGTCGTACCTTGGTGAGCCCAGTCCTGACCCAAAACCTGAAGGGTATCCTGTCCTGACTGTCCGTGAGCTGTACCTGCTCACATTTTGGTATTCCATTCCTTGAGGGTCCTTGTCCTCGTCTTCCAAACTGACCCGTGGCCAGGGTTAGTCCTCATTCCTATCTAGGTAATTATCAATCTGTGGGTTTACATCTTCCTATCTCTCTTTCTTCCCTTCTCAATAAAGCACTCTTGCCTGTGATATTGCTCTATCACCTTCGAATGCACATTATATACAATTGTTTATTTAGAATTGCTCCACTTCTCTCCCCACCTGTAGGGTATTATCAAATTGTCGCATTATATTAGTGTGTTCCATTTTTCCCTTCCCTTTAGCATGGTTGCAGTGAATTTAGTAAGAATAGCCTAAGTAGCCTAGTTTAAATACACGTTTTAGATCCTGTTCAGGTCCCATGCCCTAGTATAAACTTACTGTGAATAGCTCTGTTTCTAATACTCTTACCCTGTAGTGTTCACACTTACCCTAATGGTACTTGCCCTAATCCATAGTTATATTGTGGCATTAGTTTTACTGATTGATGTGTTACTTTGTATTTGGCTTATCATCTTGGCTTATTCATTCTGAAATTTCTTGATAAATCTTTAAAACTCATCAGGTGTCTGTGGTCATTTACAGTATAAAGTGTGGATAAACGTACTTGGTATATGAAAAGTTTTACTCCCTTTAGGAATCTTGTCACCTATCCACTGCTAGCTCCTGATCCGTCAGGAGTAATGTGCCTGTGGTAAGTCAGGTACATGAGTAGTAAGTGGTGTAAGAGTCACCCCCCGAATTACTCATAGTGGCGTGTAAGAAATCACCCGGTTCACGCAAACTCAGTCCTCATATACACGCCAGGGCCCAGTGCGTGGAAATTGGTAAATTTGTGACCCGGGTGACCTGCGCGCTCTATCATACGTACTTGAAGTGAACTATGCTATTACCGCCTTACTACTGTGCTGTATTTCCAAGGTTGATGATCAAAACATTATCTACATACTTAAATGTCCCTGTGAGCTCTTCTATGTGGGTGAAACTGGTAGAGAAGCTAGGACTAGACTACAGGAACACAGATCTGCTATTAGGACCAAAAAGATGACCGCCCCAATTGTCTCACATTTTGTAGAAAAGAATCATGGTGAATGTGATTTCAAGTGGTTTATCTTGGAAAGAGTGAAAATAGGAAAGAGAGGCGGGAATATCACAAGCAAACGTAAACAAAGAGAACAATGGTACATTTCTTACTTTGACACGGTAAGAAATGGACTTAATTCCCGGGAAGAATGGGATAGGCTGATCGGGTGATGGTCAGGGGTCCGATATCATTATGAGAATCGCTACTGTATCCTAAGAGTCAGGACAGAGGGTATTTACACATGTATCAATTGATAGTAGCACCCTGTACTCAGAATATGAACAACTGGCCCTTTAGATAGCATAGAAACATGCGTTGACATAGTACACTGGCACTATGGACAGGCTGATAGTTATTTGATTGAATGGTCCTGGGTGGCTATATGTGTATACATATGTCTGGCGCATCTGGTATCAAGCAAGGGATTTGTACGTTTGTATCCCATTAAATAATGACAGAAACACTATACATACTCATGTGTCGACAGATGTTCATGACAACGAGTGGGTACCATCATTACGTGGGCTAGCCTACGTATTTACCAACTCCGTGTAAGTGTTTACTACATCGGATCGATTGTTTAAAAGTAAGCACGTATATATACACGCATTGGTGTATACAAAGAACGCGCATATGCGCATGCGCGGTCCTTCTAATATAAATAATCTAAAAGTAACATTCCGAATACATTTATTGAAAGGAGAAAGTTATAACGCTGATTGCGCCATTAACGTATATCCGTGTGAAATATGTCTCATATATTTTTATCGCAATTGAGGCGGTTAGTTTTCGGCAAGCTTCTATTGTTTATCATTAGCTCCTTTCTATGTCCATGCTTAACCCTGGGGGTCCAACTTTCACTTCCGCATTGGGACGCCAGGAGAAAGTATTTAAACGGCGTGCACATTTGTCATGTCGGATAGCGGATAGCACGGCACGGAGAAGACACGCGGGAAGCTTGGAGTTTCGTTTTAAGAGGTATGTGATAGCTCGTAGTGTAGGAACTTTGTTCAGCCCATATAAATATTATCCCTACATTCTTATACTGAGGCGTATCTACGCTTTGTAATTGTTGTAGAAGCAGTAGCCACCACTGATTGGGAGGACGAAGGCAGCCCCACTTCAGTCTCGAGTTGGCGCCAAGATTATTTTATGTAAGTATTGGCTCGGCTTAAATAACTAGTGCTTTACTTGTAGGCAGCATGGGAACTTAACGTGTCCCGTTCTGCTTTTT
The DNA here is from genome assembly GCF_964263255.1 of Lissotriton vulgaris. Lineage (NCBI taxonomy): Eukaryota > Metazoa > Chordata > Amphibia > Caudata > Salamandridae > Lissotriton > Lissotriton vulgaris. The sequence goes on along the minus strand of NC_141700.1, from coordinate 134,250,523 downwards.
CCGCAGTACTTACATTTTTTGGATGATTTAATACTTATAAACCCAACTACCGCGTGATCACAAGATTGCAAGACTCCATTCGTAAGTAGAATATCTAGCATAATTTTATTACAAGTTAAGTAAAGAAGAACCCGAATAGTGATATACTGGTTCTATTTTTAGGACGTAACATGCACTAGGAAGAACCGATCTTTGGTATTCGCTCGAATGAATATGAGCGCCGATTACTGAGAGGAGTATAACAAATATCGTATGTGAGTATTTGATCTAGGTGCCTTCTAAACTATAAGTATTTAAGGCAGTACTAGTAGATTTCCTGATTATCTATTGTTCAAACTTCTGGTTCTCATCTGATGACTATCAACCGAGGGAGCGAGTACACTAGCCTGTCATCAACTAAGAGACATCTGTATATAAGAAGGCTCCCTAAAATGCATATTTCTATATATTTTTTTCAGTTTTGCACGTATATACGGCATAGAAAAGAGAAAAATTTCCCCTTTTAACCAACAGGAGCGATTTGCACCTTTTTAAAGGTTAGTACTATTATTATTAGGAGGCTTTGGGGGTACTACCAAGTAAGGCCAGTGAACATTAAACACAGGGTAAAAACAACCTAAGCCAATTTGGAACCACAATCACCATTCGCAACAGTTGGGTTTAATGTGGCAACAGAGAGTATCTATGTTATTTATGTGAATGTTTACTCTGATATGACCACTCTATGGTAAAACAACTCAAACAACACTGTGGCTGGGAAAATACACTATGTCATGGGCATATGTGATTACTATTACAAATGTGATGAACTAAAAATAATGGATGAACAGCAATGATATGTCTTTTTATATGTGGTGTAATGTTTATTATGTAACTGTCGATGAGAGGTGTTATATTGTTTTGAGCAGTAGTGAGAACTTTCAAAAACTTTTGGGTAGCAGATGGATTAAGCCTTGTGTATAATTTTTATTTAATATTTTTATATTTGATGATGAGACTTATCTCTCTTTTAAATTATAGTATCTCTGGGGAATACAGCTAATACATTTCCTGAAGAAGACGGCTACAATTTTTCTGGCCCGTCGAAACGCGTTGAGGATTGGGGGAGAGAATTCATATGATTAACTAAGGACTATTCTGATTGCTGCTGAATATAACCTTATTGAGTTCCTCCTTCCACTGTACTTTAGGAACGTGTGTGATTAATTGTGAAGATTATTTGTTCCCTATATTGTCTGTGTTCCCTTGATTTTACTAATATTACTGTTTCGGTTTTTAATTAATATTTTAATAAACTTATGCATTTGGTAATTTATTTGTTGTTTCAAAGTTTTGGTTTCTACTGCACTATTAAGTTTGCTTGCATTGTTTGTTGTAATTTATGTTGTTTTGATTAATGTGGCCAGAGGGAATTGCTTATTTGACAAAGTCAATAGTTGGTACCCCATCCCTTTGGTAGAGGGTCCCTCTCTCTTTTATTAGAAATATTTTAGAAGCACCACTGCTTCCCTTTTTCTCTTTTATCATGTAGACTCGCACTATTAAAAATGGGGGTTGATCCTTTTATTTCTATTTTGGTTTGTTTCTTCTACACAATTGACGTCTGCACCATCTTCCCAACATACTCTTTCTTTTTCTACTGTTTCTTCACATGAGTTTCATATTTTACCTGAACATACATTGGTTAGGCCAGAGTTTACTGATAGACCCTTCTGTACAGCTTCTACATCAACACTAGAACATCACTAATTGTTGGGTGGGTGATCTTATACCACATACTACAGATAGAGGTGTTCACTATTTGGTCCTGCCATATATGGCCTTTGTACCACTACGTGTGTAAGAAGACTTGTCCCGAGAGAGTTGCTAAGTAGTAAGATAATACTACAGCAACCCCTTGATGATCTGATAAGTATAGACCTAGATTCAGACTGACATGGGTTTAGGTTATTGCCTATATAAGGGCAAAAGGGGCGTCTGTGGTTCTGAAAATTCCGGACCCCGCCATAATGGTGTACCAAGGCCTAAACACTCGTGCAGAAAATATCATCATACCACGACGAATTTGGTATCAATAGACCGGTAATGATCAGGACATTATGCCTGTGTATTTGCGTCACAATCGAGTGATGCTATCACCCTTAAATCACTGTTCTTGTCCTGAGCCCACGGCATCCATCTTGTGTCTTGCCCTCATATAGTCAATTGATTAAAGGCTGAATATTGATCCAAAGGACACGTCCACCTTTCTCTGACTTCTCCATGACCTGAACAGGCTGAATCTGCCTACGTGATGTTGGCCTCACCAAACCAGTCCATGCCCTCTAGTCAATCTATATTAAAGATCTGAGCAACTTGTTGTGTACATTGGCCTGAGCAAGATTAGAAGGCCGAATACAGTAGCCATGCCTGTTTATGACCCACAAGCATCCCTTATCCTACATTTCTATCTTCCACACCTGGCTCTGTTTCTCTGCTTCTGGGCTTTTACAATGGAGAGGTGACTGTTTATATGATGGGGAGGAAACCAGTTTTATTGTGAGCTTCTCCGGCCTGCACAGGAAAATATGTGAAGTTTGACATATGTTCATGATGGAAGATGGGTTGGTCAGTTTGGGCAAGTAGAATGGAATTCATAATTATAGCCTGCTTTGTTATGGTACCATGGGAGCGACCTACAATGATGTGTGTCACAGCAAGAATGTGAGCCTAGGGGCAAACATTTTGTATAAAAAGCCTGCCTGAGAAAGCTGAGGCAGGCTCCCTCTTTCAATTGTAAAACTACGGTTGGACGACGAAGCCTCATAATTAATTATAATAAAGATGTCTTTTAATTTTACAGATTGGCTGTCAATTCCTTTGCTGCTTTATTATGCAAACTGCTGGATAGATCCCTGGTGGGGAGAGTAAGTCATTTTCTACTTTTCTTCACTTGGCAGCCCAGGGTTTTCCTGGGAGCCCACTGACATGCTGCCCTGTTGGCTCCCAGCTTTGCCTACAGAGGACCATACAGATGCAGGAGCCTGTTTCTTCATTCTTCCACTTGTCACAGACCCCACACTCATCTCAGGACACATGCTCAACTCCATTGTTACATCCAGCGACAGAGTCAAGTTCAACCACATCTCACAGCTCACACACAGAGTTCACGGAGTTTTGCAATTCCCAGCTAGGCCTGGAGCATGGAGTTAGGCAAAAAAAACACTGTGAGTTCCGTTGGCAGAGCGGAGTAAAGCTCCGCGGTTTAGGGGACAGTGGCCTCTTCCTGCCACAGGGCTCGGGATTGCAAAACGGTGAAAGAATCACTACCTTTGCATCCAAGGAGGTTATTGAGACTTAGAATGCAGGCTTCACTTGTATCTTTCTCGTGTGACAGGAAGCATGTATCGAAAGCGCAACATTGGCAGTTGATGTGCCTGCTACCTGCAGGCGCAGCTTACACTTTCAGGAGGATACCTAGGGTGGTGATGGCTGAGAGTTTTCAGGTAAAAAAAACCTCTATTTAGTATATTTATGCCATGTTATGGTGGGGGAGAGCGCAGGTGTCACAGGAGGAATGGTGGAAGTAGACCCCCATTCAGTAACATTAATAATGTGCTTATGAGCAGCAGCGCATGGGGCATTATTTTGTTCATTGCTTCTGTAGAGACAGGGGTGGCTTCTAGTGGTACAAGGCTCTTCTTCGCTAATCCTTGATGTTGACTGTGATAGACCAGCTCAACCTGCTGATATATTTTTGTGTTCTCACTGGTTTACAGAGATATCGGAGTGGGCAGGACCGGGTCTCTTAATGTGATGCTGCACCTAAGGCTAAACACATGGGATCTCTTAGCGTGATGCCATACTTAAGGCCGCAAACATGGGATCTATTAGCATGATGTCCTACCTAAGGCTGCATGAATGGTATACCTTATTTTTACATTGTAGAGGGACTCTGCAAGATGGCAACTCATCCCAACAACCTCTCTGTATGAAAATGGCATCTTGAAAGACGGGCAAAAAGTGCAGAGCGTGTGCAGCAAGATGGGGCCGCCAGAGGGGGTCAGACAGGAAGGCGTACCTGCCTCGCTCATCACAGGCAAATAAGGCCTGTGCCACCTGAGAGTGGCACGGCAGAAGGAGGAAGGGCTTGCTCCTTGCTCCTTGCCTGCCTAGGGGTAAGGGGGTAAATGCAGCAGATTTACAACAGGTTACAATGCTGTCTCAGTGACACCAGCAGTGACAAATTAATAGAAAGACAGCACTTCCCCTACTTCAGCTGTCAGTCATCCCCCCGAAAGGAAAGCGCTAGTACACCACATGTGTACATTTGTAAATCGTGTCGGCAAAAGAGCCATGCATGGCTGCAGGTAGCTTTAATGGTAAAGAGACAAAATATCGAAATTAAAATATCGATATACAATAATATCAATGTTTTAATTTCGATGGTATAGAATATCCATTTGCAATAATATCGATAGACAGAATATCGATATTAAGGTAAGTAATATCGAAGTCAGTAACATCGATATCAAATATATCGATGTTACTAATATCAAAATTTTGTTTAGTGTTGTGTATTTTTATATGTATTTTATATGTTTGTTAAACATGTTTTTTATTAGTAATTTTGTTTACATTTTGCGTTTTAGTATCAGAGCGGGTTGTGGGTTTATAGGGGAATAGGGTGGGAAGTAATTTAATTATAATTAATTATTTTTTTTTTTTAATATGTTTGATTAATGAATAATTATTAATTAATAATTATTTGGTAATTAATATTTTTTAATTAGTTAATGTAGTAATATTTATTATTTTTTGTTATTGTTAATTAATACATAATTGGTAATGAATTAATTATTATTAAGTGATTAAATTCAAATCAACATTTTTATGTGATTTATTTATGTGTAGTGGGTTGTGTGTTTATAGGGGAATTGGGTGTGACATAATTAAATTAAAATAATTAAATAGATTGTATTTATTTATTGGTATCTATTAATTAATTGTTAATTAATTAATTGGTAATTTTTATTTTATTTTTAATATTAATTCTAAATAATGTATTACTAACTATTGTTTATTCTTGTAAATATCTTGTTAATTAATTATTAATTGGTAATTATTTATTAATTGGTAATTAATATGTGTTAATTAGTTAATTTATAATTACATCAATGTAATATTATTAATTATTATTAATTGATATTTATAGTAATTGTATTTTTGTATGTGTAGTGTGTTGTGTGTTAACGGGGAAGTAATTTTTACCCTCATGCTATCCAACGCTTTCCCTACGGTTGCACCTTCTGGAGTGGGAATAGTAATTTTTACCGCTACGCTATCCAAGGCTTTCCCTACTGTAGCACCCTCTGGAGTGGGAATAGTAATTTTTACCCCTACGCTATCCAACGCTTTCCCTACTGTTGCACTCTCTGGAGTGGGAATAGTAATTTTCACCCCTACGCTATCCAACGCTTTCCTTACTGTTGCACCCTCTGGAGTGGGAATAGTAATTTTTACCCCTACACTATCCAACGCTTCCCCTACTGTTGCACTCTCTGGAATGGGAATAGTAATTTTTACCCCTACGCTATCTAACGCTTTCCCTACTGTTGCACCCTCTGGAGTGGGAATAGTAATTTTTACCCCTACGCTATCCAACGCTTTTCCTACTGTTGCAATATGGGGAGTAAGTATATATATTAATTTATATGTAGAGTTTTTAATGTATTTTAAATGTATATGTATTAGTTATTACGTTTTTTAAATATGTTTTAATGTTTATATTTATAATTTGTTAAATTATTTGTATTTTTAAATTATTTTTACATTATTATTAATACATTTAAAAAAACGATATTTTTAACTTCCATATTTTTGTACTACGATATTTTATTGTCGATATTTTTGTACTTACCTTTATGTAGATAGAACTCCGATATTTTTGATGTCGATATTTTTGTGTCGATATTTTTGTATGTCTATATTCTGTCTGTCGATATTATGTCATAGATCCAGCTTTAATATTGCACTGCTCCACATATAATAAATATGATTTGATGCTTACAACTCATGTCAAAAGGCTAATGTCTATAGCTATGTCAGCCTTTCCCCATACTATCTTTAACCTCTTTCTCCCCAGGGTGCTGCACCTAGTTATTATCACTTGACAGTCAGAAGAACAAGTGTAGGCTGTTTATCAGCAAGCCATTAAAAACGCCTTCCTTGCCTACATACTGCAAGAAGTGACAACACTCAGGCAACCACAGGCCTCCCAACCACCTCTGCACAGGCCCCTAGCCTTCACCTCATTCTTTGCCACCAGGATTTCTGCAATGTTTGTGCACTCTATGGCGGGCAGAACTCTGTGGACTTTTACTGAGTTTTGAATGACTTCCCAGAATTCTATGGAGTGAAAAACTTCATGCGCTCCTCCCATTCCTACTCACAACTAAAGTACAATCTCCACCATGAACTTCGTACACTCAGGTACATCCAAGGACCCAAGTCCTCACCACATCTTCACCTCCAGAGCAAGACGATTAACGACGACGCCAAAAAAGTCCAGAACGACTCCATCGCCACGGCCTCCTTCCCTGAGTACTGGAAACAGTCTTAAGTGAGTCTCCTCCTGAAGGGAGCATCCGCTGACCCAGCAGAAATGAAGAACTACCAGCCCATCTCCCCTTTCCGGTGATGGTTCTTGAAAAGGCTATCAACCAACAACTCACAAAACACCTGGAAAACTACCACCTCCTGGACCCCTCTCAATCTGGATTCCGAGCCAACCACAGCAGTGAGAGAGCCCTGATCCCAGCCCCCGATGACATCAAGGCCCTCCTGGACCACTGTGAAACGGGCAACCCTCATCTTCCTAGACCTGTCAGCTGCCTTCACAACTTCTCCCATCACTTTTTGATTAAAAGACTCCACAAAATCAGAATCCAGGAAGATGCCATCAAATGGATTACCTCATCAGAAGATCCCAGAGAATCCGTGTCCCACCGCTCATCTCGGAACCCAAGAAGATCATCTGCAGCGTCTCACAAGGTTCCTCCCTCAGCCCACACTTTTCAACATGTACACGACCCCTCCTGGCCAACACCATCAGATCGCACAGATTAAACATCATCTTCTACTCTGACCACACCCAGCTTATCCTCTCGCTGTCAGAAGACCCCTCCACCACCAGAGGCCAACCTCCACAGATGTATGACGAACTTCATCGACTGGATGAAAGACAACTCTCTCAAGCTCAACACGGACAAGACCGAAGAACTACACCTTGCCATGGAATGTGTTTGGTGGCCTGCTGAACTCAGTCCTTCCACCGCAGTAGATGTAGATGTAGTAGTACTTCTATAGCGCACGAATCACCCATGAGGGTATCTCGGCGCTTGTATGCATACTGCTGTGGAACCCTTCCTGGCTTTTCCCTGTGAAGTGTCCACTCCTGGGTACCCCAAGGTTGAAGCCAGGCATCCTAGCGTTGATGGGGCTGTTGTGGAGATTAAGCAAGCTATTGCCCAGAGTTGCAAAGTGGGACCCATAATTAGAATAGGCACCGAGGCGAGAATTATCAGGACCGAGGAAATTGAGCCCAAGACCCTGCCGCTTCGGGACTTGAACCCTGGTCCCGGGCCAGACCTCTGCATCAGGGTCTGCCGCTCTAACCATTGAGCCACACTTCTCCGCAGCTGACAGACCACAGCTGCAACCACAGCATCATCTTGAACAGCAAGTTAACTCTGCATAAACAGGTAAACGTGGTCTCATCCACCAGCTTCCACACCCTTCTCATTCTCCATGAGATTTTCAGGTGGCTTCCAATCAACACTAAAAGGACCGTCACTCAGGCCCTCATCACCAGCAGGCTGGACTACGGGAACAGTCGCTACAAAGGAATTACTGCATGCCACCTGAAGAGCATACAGACAATACAAAACTCAGTGGCAAGATTCATCTTAGACCTCCCCAGATGGACTTGCATCACTTCTAACGTCAAGAAGTGACAGTTGCTCCCAATCCAGAAGAGATGGCTAGTTCAAGATGTTGACCCATGCATACAAAGCCCTGCACAATGAAGGACCAACAAACAAATGACCTTCCACCAACCAACCAGACACCTGCAATCCACCTCCCTCTTACTCGCAGACACTCCCGCCTGAATCCGTCCAGCCAACAGCAGAGGATGCGCCTTCTCTCATCTGGCAGCCAAAGCCTGGAACAACCTTCCCCTGCACCTCAGGGCTGCCTCATCACTCCAGGAATTCAGAAAAGGACTCAAGACGTGGCTGTTTGAATGAACAGAGTGCCGCAAAGTGTAGGGTGGATACTGGATACCTGACTATGGTTACCCCAGATTTTTTGCCTTGTGTTTAGATGGTTTTCGACTTAGTTGGCCTGGGATCCTGCTATTCAGGGCACCAGGCTATCTGCTCTCTCTTAAAATGGGCTCCATGCACCCTAGGTGCATAACCAATTTGGTACTGGACACCTTGTCAGCCCCTATACCGTGCACTATAGGTGCCCAGGGCATAGGTGCATCCAAGGCCTACCAGGGGCTGCAGCATATCTTTTGCCACCCCTGGCTGGTACTTAAATTGACACAACTGGCTGATCACTCAGCTGGGGCAAGGTGGTGTAATCACCCCTTGCTTAGATATAGTATACCTATATCTAAACCTATAACTGGACACATATATACCTATAAGTCACTCCTATGACTGGCCTTAACAATCCTGGAGGCAGAGTGCTTGGTTTTATGTGAGATGGTGCTCTAACATGAGCTGATTCAGAAATGGGGGTGGTGATGAACAGAGTGTCTGAATTAAGCAGACCACTCTTACCCAGTCCAAAGATCAGGGCTTGATCCATCACCGTTATTTATCTCACTGCACCATCCCAGTTCAGAACCTGGCTATATGCAAATCAGTCTGTCCCTGGCCCAGTGCATCATGGGAACAGGGCAGACTAAACTACCAAGCCAATTCTTCACCAGAAAGGAGACAAGCTACCGGGGACTGGTTTCTGGCATTTCAGCCGTCGTCGGCCCGGCTTGCTTGAATCCTGATGGTGCAGTGAGAAAGGGACTCATGTCTGAGTGTACCCTGCCACACCTATAGTGGCCAAAAACGATTCAGAAATGGGTGTGGTGATGAACAGAGTGTCTGAATTAAGCAGACCACTCTTACCCAGTCCAAATATCAGGGCTTGATCCATCACTGTTATTTATCTCACTGCACCATCCCAATTCAGAACCTGGCTATATGCAAATCAGTCTGTCCCTGGCCCAGTGCATCATGGGAACAGGGCAGACTAAACTACCAAGCCAATTCTTCACCGGAAATGAGACAAGCTACCGGGGACCGGTTTCTGGCATTTCAGCCGTCGTCGGCCCGGCTTGCTTGAATCCTGATGGTGCAGTGAGAAAGGGACTCATGTCTGAGTATACCCTGCCACACCTATAGTGGCCAAAAACGATTCAGAAATGGGGGTGGTGATGAACAGAGTGTCTGAATTAAGCAGACCACTCTTACCCAGTCCAAACATCAGGGCTTGATCCATCACCGTTAGTTATCTCACTGCACCATCTCAGTTCAGAACCTGGCTATATGCAAATCAGTCTGTCCCTGGCCCAGTGCATCATGGGAACAGGGCAGACTAAACTACCAAGCCAATTCTTCACCAGAAAGGAGACAAGCTACCGGGGACCAGTTTCTGGCATTTCAGCCGTCGTCGGCCCAGCTTGCTTGAATCCTGATGGTGCAGTGAGAAAGGGACTCATGTCTGAGTATACCCTGCCACACCTATAGTGGCCAAAAACGATTCAGAAATGGGGGTGGTGATGAACAGAGTGTCTGAATTAAGCTAAAAAACGGTGTTGGATCTAGCCCTGATCTCTTGACTGGGTGAGAGTTTTCTGCTTAATTCAGAAACTCTGTCCATCACCACCCCTTGTTGTTAAATATTTTGTCCACCCTAAGCGTGGAAGGGTATACTCAGATGTGAGTCCCTTGCTCATTGCACCATCAGGATTCAAGCAAGCTGGGCCGACGACGGCTGAAATGTCAGAAACCGGTCCCCGGAAGCTTGTTTCCTTCCCAGTGTAAGAATTGGCTTGGTAGTTTGGTTTGCCCTGTTCCCATCATGCACTGGGACAGGAACAGACTAATTTGCATATAGCCAGGTTCTGAGCTGGGATGGTGCAGTGAGCTAAAAAACGGTGTTGGATCTAGCCCTGATCTCTTGACTGGGTGAGAGTATTCTGCTTAATTCAGAAACTCTGTCCATCACCACCCCTTGTTGTTAAATATTTTGTCCACCCTAAGCGTGGAAGGGTATACTCAGATGTGAGTCCCTTGCTCATTGCACCATCAGGATTCAAGCAAGCTGGGCCGACGACGGCTGAAATGCCAGAAACCGGTCCCCGGAAGCTTGTTTCCTTCCCAGTGTAAGAATTGGCTTAGTAGTTTGGTTTGCCCTGTTCCCATCATGCACTGGGACAGGAACAGACTAATTTGCATATAGCCAGGTTCTGAGCTGGGATGGTGCAGTGAGCTAAAAAACGGTGTTGGATCTAGCCCTGATCTCTTGACTGGGTGAGAGTATTCTGCTTAATTCAGAAACTCTGTCCATCACCACCCCTTGTTGTTAAATATTTTGTCCACCCTAAGCGTGGAAGGGTATACTCAGATGTGAGTCCCTTGCTCATTGCACCATCAGGATTCAAGCAAGCTGGGCCGACGACGGCTGAAATGCCAGAAACCGGTCCCCGGAAGCTTGTTTCCTTCCCAGTGTAAGAATTGGCTTGGTAGTTTGGTTTGCCCTGTTCCCTTCATGCACTGGGACAGGAACAGACTAATTTGCATATAGCCAGGTTCTGAGCTGGGATGGTGCAGTGAGCTAAAAAACGGTGTTGGATCTAGCCCTGATCTCTTGACTGGGTGAGAGTATTCTGCTTAATTCAGAAACTCTGTCCATCAACACCCCTTGTTGTTAAATATTTTGTCCACCCTAAGCGTGGAAGGGTATACTCAGATGTGAGTCCCTTGCTCATTGCACCATCAGGATTCAAGCAAGCTGGGCCGACGACGGCTGAAATGCCAGAAACCGGTCCCCGGAAGCTTGTTTCCTTCCCAGTGTAAGAATTGGCTTGGTAGTTTGGTTTGCCCTGTTCCCATCATGCACTGGGACAGGAACAGACTTATTTGCATATAGCCAAGTTCTGAGCTGGGATAGTGCAGTGAGCTAAAAAACAGTGTTGGATCTAGCCCTGATCTCTTGACTGGGTGAGAGTATTCTGCTTAATTCAGAAACTCTGTCCATAAACACCCCTTGTTGTTAAATATTTTGTCCACCCTAAGCGTGGAAGGGTATACTCAGATGTGAGTCCCTTGCTCATTGCACTGTGGTAAATAAAAAACTAGTTATTTACGCCATTCAGAATTTCTATAATTACCCAAGAAAATGGTAATGCATAAAATGAGGAGCAGAGTCCGTGGTCTTCGAGTTGAAAGGGTTTTATTCCAGAACTCGAGTTAAGGGAGAGCTCCTTCACCAAGCGGGTTCAGGAGTAGTCTACTTTGCTTGAAACATATCAGCACTTTTATACAATACGAGTACAATCAGAAAGAAGGAGTTTCCCTTAGACTTGATTCAATCATTTCATGATGTAGTCATACAGAAGACATAGCATACTTGTTCTCGTTTAAAGAATAACCTGAATAGCATTTACACATGGACAAACATATAGCATCGAGGTGATTGAGGTAACAAGTTACAGAGTTGCTAGTGTCTGAGGACAGAGAATCGAGGCATTGTCACAGGGTCATGTCTGTCAGAAAGGTAAAGAGGACGAGTCATTGTGCGTTCTTTACTTCGTACACAAAGGCGGTGATGTCTCACAATGGTATGTGTGTGCAGCGGGGAAAAGGAAGAATGGGCTGTAGTAAACTATTCTTCTTCGTGGCTGTCTCGTGTGCTTGATTAGGTTTTCCCTTAGTTGTTAACCTAACCCGTGGCTGTCCTCGCAAACTAGGAGATCATTGATGAGCAAGAGCTGCTCGTTCGGTGACAGAGTTAGGGAGGGGGGGGGTTTTCGGGTCAACCATCCGACTGACTCCGTTCTTGTCTAAAGGAAAATATCGAACGGGGACGGAAACCCGTAGGATACATGGTAGCTGGTCATTATTCTTTGCATGTGTCAGTTTTATGAGAAAAAGAGCAGGCAAGAGGGGGTACAACGGGGTTTGTGCTTGAAGTAGGAGAATTGGCTTGCCTGGTCGATGTTAGGATGGATAGGGTGCATGATGGGACACCAGGCGGAAAAGGGAGTTTTTTAGTCAAATTCCACAGCACCATCAGGATTCAAGCAAGCTGGGCCGACGACGGCTGAAATGCCAGAAACTGGTCCCCGGAAGCTTGTTTCCTTCCCAGTGTAAGAATTGGCTTGGTAGTTTGGTTTGCCCTGTTCCCATCATGCACTGGGACAGGAACAGACTAATTTGCATATAGCCAGGTTCTGAGCTGGGATGGTGCAGTGAGCTAAAAAACGGTGTTGGATCTAGCCCTGATCTCTTGACTGGGTGAGAGTATTCTGCTTAATTCAGAAACTCTGTCCATCACCACCCCTTGTTGTTAAATATTTTGTCCACCCTAAGCGTGGAAGGGTATACTCAGATGTGAGTCCCTTGCTCATTGCACCATCAGGATTCAAGCAAGCTGGGCCGACGACGGCTGAAATGCCAGAAACCGGTCCCCGGAAGCTTGTTTCCTTCCCAGTGTAAGAATTGGCTTGGTCGTTTGGTTTGCCCTGTTCCCATCATGCACTGGGACAGGAACAGACTAATTTGCATATAGCCAGGTTCTGAGCTGGGATGGTGCAGTGAACTAAAAAACGGTGTTGGATCTAGCCCTGATCTCTTGACTGGGTGAGAGTATTCTGCTTAATTCAGAAACTCTGTCCATCACCACCCCTTGTTGTTAAATATTTTGTCCACCCTAAGCGTGGAAGGGTATACTCAGATGTGAGTCCCTTGCTCATTGCACCATCAGGATTCAAGCAAGCTGGGCCGACGACGGCTGAAATGCCAGAAACCGGTCCCCGGAAGCTTGTTTCCTTCCCAGTGTAAGAATTGGCTTGGTAGTTTGGTTTGCCCTGTTCCCATCATGCACTGGGACAGAAACAGACTAATTTGCATATAGCCAGGTTCTGAGCTGGGATGGTGCAGTGAACTAAAAAACGGTGTTGGATCTAGCCCTGATCTCTTGACTGGGTGAGAGTATTCTGCTTAATTCAGAAACTCTGTCCATCACCACCCCTTGTTGTTAAATATTTTGTCCACCCTAAGCGTGGAAGGGTATACTCAGATGTGAGTCCCTTGCTCATTGCACCATCAGGATTCAAGCAAGCTGGGCCGACGATGGCTGAAATTCCAGAAACCGGTCCCCGGAAGCTTGTTTCCTTCCCAGTGTAAGAATTGGCTTGGTAGTTTGGTTTGCCCTGTTCCCATCATGCACTGGGACAGGAACAGACTAATTTGCATATAGCCAGGTTCTGAGCTGGGATGGTGCAGTGAGCTAAAAAACGGTGTTGGATCTAGCCCTGATCTCTTGACTGGGTGAGAGTATTCTGCTTAATTCAGAAACTCTGTCCATCACCACCCCTTGTTGTTAAATATTTTGTCCACCCTAAGTGTGGAAGGGTATACTCAGATGTGAGTCCCTTGCTCATTGCACCATCAGGATTCAAGCAAGCTGGGCCGACGACGGCTGAAATGCCAGAAACCGGTCCCCGGAAGCTTGTTTCCTTCCCAGTGTAAGAATTGGCTTGGTAGTTTGGTTTGCCCTGTTCCCATCATGCACTGGGACAGGAACAGACTAATTTGCATATAGCCAGGTTTTGAGCTGGGATGGTGCAGTGAGCTAAAAAACGGTGTTGGATCTAGCCCTGATCTCTTGACTGGGTGAGAGTATTCTGCTTAATTCAGAAACTCTGTCCATCACCACCCCTTGTTGTTAAATATTTTGTCCACCCTAAGCGTGGAAGGGTATACTCAGATGTGAGTCCCTTGCTCATTGCACCATCTTGATTCAAGCAAGCTGGGCCGACGACGGCTGAAATGCCAGAAACCGGTCCCCGGAAGCTTGTTTCCTTCCCAGTGTAAGAATTGGCTTGGTAGTTTGGTTTGCCCTGTTCCCATCATGCACTGGGACAGGAACAGACTAATTTGCATATAGCCAGGTTCTGAGCTGGGATGGTGCAGTGAGCTAAAAAACGGTGTTGGATCTAGCCCTGATCTCTTGACTGGGTGAGAGTATTCTGCTTAATTCAGAAACTCTGTCCATCACCACCCCTTGTTGTTAAATATTTTGTCCACCCTAAGCGTGGAAGGGTATACTCAGATGTGAGTCCCTTGCTCATTGCACCATCAGGATTCAAGCAAGCTGGGCCGACGACGGCTGAAATGCCAGAAACCGGTCCCCGGAAGCTTGTTTCCTTCCCAGTGTAAGAATTGGCTTGGTCGTTTGGTTTGCCCTGTTCCCATCATGCACTGGGACAGGAACAGACTAATTTGCATATAGCCAGGTTCTGAGCTGGGATGGTGCAGTGAACTAAAAAACGGTGTTGGATCTAGCCCTGATCTCTTGACTGGGTGAGAGTATTCTGCTTAATTCAGAAACTCTGTCCATCACCACCCCTTGTTGTTAAATATTTTGTCCACCCTAAGCGTGGAAGGGTATACTCAGATGTGAGTCCCTTGCTCATTGCACCATCAGGATTCAAGCAAGCTGGGCCGACGACGGCTGAAATGCCAGAAACCGGTCCCCGGAAGCTTGTTTCCTTCCCAGTGTAAGAATTGGCTTGGTAGTTTGGTTTGCCCTGTTCCCATCATGCACTGGGACAGAAACAGACTAATTTGCATATAGCCAGGTTCTGAGCTGGGATGGTGCAGTGAACTAAAAAACGGTGTTGGATCTAGCCCTGATCTCTTGACTGGGTGAGAGTATTCTGCTTAATTCAGAAACTCTGTCCATCACCACCCCTTGTTGTTAAATATTTTGTCCACCCTAAGCGTGGAAGGGTATACTCAGATGTGAGTCCCTTGCTCATTGCACCATCAGGATTCAAGCAAGCTGGGCCGACGATGGCTGAAATTCCAGAAACCGGTCCCCGGAAGCTTGTTTCCTTCCCAGTGTAAGAATTGGCTTGGTAGTTTGGTTTGCCCTGTTCCCATCATGCACTGGGACAGGAACAGACTAATTTGCATATAGCCAGGTTCTGAGCTGGGATGGTGCAGTGAGCTAAAAAACGGTGTTGGATCTAGCCCTGATCTCTTGACTGGGTGAGAGTATTCTGCTTAATTCAGAAACTCTGTCCATCACCACCCCTTGTTGTTAAATATTTTGTCCACCCTAAGTGTGGAAGGGTATACTCAGATGTGAGTCCCTTGCTCATTGCACCATCAGGATTCAAGCAAGCTGGGCCGACGACGGCTGAAATGCCAGAAACCGGTCCCCGGAAGCTTGTTTCCTTCCCAGTGTAAGAATTGGCTTGGTAGTTTGGTTTGCCCTGTTCCCATCATGCACTGGGACAGGAACAGACTAATTTGCATATAGCCAGGTTTTGAGCTGGGATGGTGCAGTGAGCTAAAAAACGGTGTTGGATCTAGCCCTGATCTCTTGACTGGGTGAGAGTATTCTGCTTAATTCAGAAACTCTGTCCATCACCACCCCTTGTTGTTAAATATTTTGTCCACCCTAAGCGTGGAAGGGTATACTCAGATGTGAGTCCCTTGCTCATTGCACCATCTTGATTCAAGCAAGCTGGGCCGACGACGGCTGAAATGCCAGAAACCGGTCCCCGGAAGCTTGTTTCCTTCCCAGTGTAAGAATTGGCTTGGTAGTTTGGTTTGCCCTGTTCCCATCATGCACTAGGACAGGAACAGACTAATTTGCATATAGCCAGGTTCTGAGCTGGGATGGTGCAGTGAGCTAAAAAACGGTGTTGGCTTTAGCCCTGATCTCTTGACTGGGTGAGAGTATTCTGCTTAATTCAGAAACTCTGTCCATCACCACCCCTTGTTGTTAAATATTTTGTCTACCCTAAGCGTGGAAGGGTATACTCAGATGTTAGTCCCTTGCTCATTGCACCATCAGGATTCAAGCAAGCTGGGCCGACGACGGCTGAAATGCCAGAAACCGGTCCCCGGAAGCTTGTTTCCTTCCCAGTGTAAGAATTGGCTTGGTAGTTTGGTTTGCCCTGTTCCCATCATGCACTGGGACAGGAACAGACTAATTTGCATATAGCCAGGTTCTGAGCTGGGATGGTGCAGTGAGCTAAAAAACGGTGTTGGATCTAGCCCTGATCTCTTGACTGGGTGAGAGTATTCTGCTTAATTCAGAAACTCTGTCCATCACCACCCCTTGTTGTTAAATATTTTGTCCACCCTAAGCGTGGAAGGGTATACTCAGATGTGTGTCCCTTGCTCATTGCACCATCAGGATTCAAGCAAGCTGGGCCGACGACGGCTGAAATGCCAGAAACCGGTCCCCGGAAGCTTGTTTCCTTCCCAGTGTAAGAATTGGCTTGGTAGTTTGGTTTGCCCTGTTCCCATCATGCACTGGGACAGGAACAGACTAATTTGCATATAGCCAGGTTCTGAGCTGGGATGGTGCAGTGAGCTAAAAAACGGTGTTGGATCTAGCCCTGATCTCTTGACTGGGTGAGAGTATTCTGCTTAATTCAGAAACCCTGTCCATCACCACCCCTTGTTGTTAAATATTTTGTCCACCCTAAGCGTGGAAGGGTATACTCAGATGTGTGTCCCTTGCTCATTGCACCATCAGGATTCAAGCAAGCTGGGCCGACGACGGCTGAAATGCCAGAAACCGGTCCCCGGAAGCTTGTTTCCTTCCCAGTGTAAGAATTGGCTTGGTAGTTTGGTTTGCCCTGTTCCCATCATGCACTGGGACAGGAACAGACTAATTTGCATATAGCCAGGTTCTGAGCAGGGATGGTACAGTGAGCTAAAAAACGGTGTTGGATCTAGCCCTGATCTCTTGACTGGGTGAGAGTATTCTGCTTAATTCAGAAACTCTGTCCATCACCACCCCTTGTTGCTAACATGAGCTGAGCCTGTCTGCAGCTGTCGGGACCAACTCCCTTAGTTGTTCCGGGATATTGCCATACCATATACTCCTAAGTGCATTATAATCCTCGCGGTTATGGGCTAACTTTGGTTTGGCTTTATCAAAACATGTTGTGTAAGGTGTCATACGATTTGGAATACTACCCCCTTGCCAGTCCCGGTGACGGGTGTAGCATTCCACCCTTCTAGAGGGAGAAGACATGTTACTTTACTGAAATGCGGTTAATCCTAACCATAGCCTCAGCATCACAAAATGGATGCTGCGGCCCGACACAAGTCTGACCTCCTGCTGCTGACCGAAACTTGGCAGAGGAGGCCTGGACAAAGGGTTTCCTGTCACAGGGAGGTGCTACACCACCCCAGACAGGAGATAGTGGATTGGAGCAGGGAGGGCTGCAAGAAACTAGACACTGCATGGGGAGTAGAAGGCTTCCCCTTGCATAATCCGGTCAAACCGGTTCTGGGGCACACCAGCCCCAGTCCTGGCTCGAAACTGGACAAAGGGAAAGGGGTGTAACCACCCCCTTCCCTGGTCCCACCCGTAGGAGGGAACTAGCATGTAATCCAGCCCACAGATTTGGAATAAGACTGGGAGTAGTGCCAGCGCACATCAGATTATCCTGACTGAAACTTTGATACAGAACTCTGGACCCTTCAACATCCCACTCGACGTGGAAGACTGAAGAATCTCCCTTGTGGTCAAGGAGTGACCACCCTGTGCAAACAGGCACCATCCAGCGCCTCACTGTTTGCTTTGTTGCAGATCCCGCCGGAACTCGAGCAACAGGGATCGACAAGACCCAGCTTTTTCGCCTTCCAACAGCCCGATCCACAGTCCCAGCGAATCTGAGACCCGTGGAGGCGACCTGAAGCGTGGGGCCGGCCATCTTGAAAAAAACACAAAGTGTTGACCGTGCAGCTCCAGAGGCTCCCTCGACGCTGTGCATTGGGGTTTGAGAAGCCCCAGCCCGAGCAGCTTTTGCACCAAAGCTACCCCCTCCACACTCACCGAGTGCTGCGTGGGACCCTTCTGCATTTTGCTGCTTGACGCGTTGGTCCGGTGGCTTGCCCATTGGCTAGTGGCTCCAGTACCGATGAACCTTTGAGTTTGCTCTGCCAGTCCGGTTGCTCTGGACTGGCCCTCACTCCCCTGAAAAGGAGCACCCGCTCTGACCTTCCTGGTCCGAGTAAGAAGCGATCTTTGAATCCTGCATGGGTTGCCTTTGCCAAGACTTGTTAGCTCCAATCTGGAAGCCGACACCGCCGACAGCGAGAGCCTTTGTGGGACAGCTCGTGATCCACTCATGGACATCCTCGGTGCCCCAGAGTCCACGTGGCAGCGGAGACCAGCTTCACGACAACCACCTGATTGCGCCCGACATTGCCTGGTTCCTTCCTGGTTCCACCCTGGTCACTGCTGAGTGACCCAGACTCTGTCCCCTCCCCTCTGCTTTCAGGTACTCTACATCTTCGATCCACCCTTGGATCCAACCGGACTCTTCTCTCCTGGACGCCTGCAGCATCTTCATCTCCAGGCACCATCAGACTGCGTGACGAAACCCGATACACTTTGGCACCTATGCACCCACTTCTTGTGGGTGAGGTAACTTGTGAACGCCGCTGCTCCTGGACTGGTATACATCTCTAGTGTCTAAATCTAAAGTTTGGTAATTCTAGTCCAGTCGGAAGACTCCTAAAACAGTAACTTTGTAACTTTTACGCACCATTGACTTTGCATTGGTGCATGCGTGTGCTTTTAGCGCTGCACCCGAGTCCCGCGGGATTTTCCCGACTTCACCACTGCTAGTCCCGAATAGCCCCAGCGATTCTCAAGGCCTCCGGCCTTACCACTGTTCGAGTAGTGATACTTATACTACTATTTTAGTATATGGTTTGAGTGGCCCCTGGGCCTCATCCATAATTGTGCAACTTTCGTATGTTTTACTGTGCTTTTGTTTAAACGCTTGTGCTTCTAGACTCATAAAGAGTATAGAGGATTATTCTGAGAATAAATACATATATTTATATAATATATAACTTGTGTGGTGTCCTTTCATTTGATATTACAGGATTGTGATTGGTAAAACAGCTGGCTTCACATGCCCTCTTGAGTTTAGCCTGAAGGCTGCTTAGTCCATGCTACCCCTAGGATAGCTTGTCTATAAGGTTGACTTACAACCACCACCATAAGGGATTGTTTGGACTGATACAAGGTGCCCCCAGAATTGGAGACATCATATATCAGGCCAACTTCTCACACAAAGCAACTGGCAACTCCAGTGCCGCAAGACTGTCACAGGTGATTTGGCACGCTTTATAAATCCTGATTGATTGATTCTCCTGCCTGCTTCTGTGCAAGCAGGTTGTTGCGGGGTAGTGCTTTCCTTGCCCCCCAGAAATTAGCAAGAGGGTGGCAGAGATACACCTCCACTCTGCTGGGGCTCTGCCCTGCCACCGGAGTCTCCCCACTCTCTGCTTCTTTGGTCCCAGGTGGAGTTTGAGGCCCCCGGGAGACAATACATCATCAAGCTCAGCAATGCTCACTAATTTCATTGACCCCTGGGGACATGAGGGCATTTGGAGGGGTAAATAGAGAGAAGCAATTTGTTTGCATGATGACCCCTGGGGACTCTCCCTCCCCCAGGGGTAAGGTAAATATTGCAGCAGAGCCCTGTACTCTCCATTCCCCCCAAATGCCCTCACAGGACAGAATTTCCTGGTCCCATTCTCTCGCCCCATTGGGTATATTCACATGATCTTGATGTCATTTTACTCCTTGTGGAAAGTCCTAGCCACCAGGAGTATTCTCTTTAGGCCTCCAAGTGTATGTTTTCCTGTGGAGCTTGATTTTTACAAAGCTCTCCCTTCAATGAGTAAAAGGTGAGGGCCTGTTAGTCTGCCTTTTAGCTCCTGGTGGTGCAACAAACCCAAACCATGTCCAATGGCTCAATTATGTGAGGAGGCCTTTGATCCTCCTGCTGGCCAGCAGAGTAAATAACTTGGCAGAATAGTGGGAGCAAAGACCTGAAATCTAGTTTTGAGCTGAGTCAGAGTATTATAACAAATCTTCAAGTTACAGAATGAGCATAGTTATCACAAACGATACATTGAATCTGCATTTGGAGTACATTTTTACTCTAGGATGTGCACCGGTCTTGCATCTTTAAGCCTAAGTTAGGCGCAACAGTACTTTGGTGCAGATTTCGCCCATAATGTATGAATAACTGAAGTACACAGACTTTTTAGTAGTCACTACAGATGTAAATTATGAGTGCCCATTCAGACTATAAGGCCTATACCATGGCTGTACCAATCCTTGAAGGGACCCATCTGCAACAAGATATCTGTGCGCATATACCAGGCTGAGCTAGACGGTAGTCTTACATGTTCAGCTGGCACATATGTGCACACGTTTGTTCATGTGCAACCAGCCCAGAGCATCTTAACCTACCTGCTCAGCAGCAAACCTATCTTAAAAGGTGACAGTTTAAACTTTCATAGCATTTACAGTGATTGTCAGTCAGTCAGTCAAAGCAATGTTTATTTAGACCTTGGTCTTTAAACAATTGTAAAACTAATTTGAACAAAATAAAACATCACAGTTTATACATTCTCAATGTTAAAAAGTTGGTAAATTTTCAATAAATGGAGCACAATTCCGAATTTCCTGAACGGGGAGGCACAGTTCATTATAAGGTTAAACATCATTTAAAACATTCTTTAAAATACAAGTCATCTTTTTTTTAATTTTATGGTACCCTTGTACAAAAATTAAGACAATTTAAAATCTCTAGACATATCGGCTAATTCTCTCTAAGGAAACTTTTAATTACTTTCACATAGTTCCCCAATGCAATAGTTGTGTCAAGGTTTGCCATTTCTATAAGTAGTTCTGCCACCTTAATCCGTTGACTTATATCATATTTTAAAAATATCGGGCAGAGGTATCGTTTACGCTGCTCTAGTAATGTTACACAGTCTAGCAAGATGTGCAATATATCACCTTTAGTGCCCAATATACACTTACAATAACCATCATGGTTTGGTAGATATCCAAATAGAGGAACCAATTTTCTTTTTGCCACAAATCTCCCATTAATTGCACAGATTTTTCTTCTCCAAATATACCATATCTGCTCTTCTTGAGGCTTCTTGTCCATGTTTTGTAAGCTCACTCTTGGTGAACTCTACCTGCAGAGATTCTTGGGAGATTTTCACCTTTATATTCTCAAAGGCCTTTAATATTTTCTTCCTTTTCTCTGTAACCCATTTTAGGCTGCTTGATAGGATCTCTTTCCTGCACCATTGTGATATCTTCTGGCCTGTCTCTATATTTAGATGTTTCCAAAATCTAATTATAATCATTTGTGACTGTATGCTCCAAGCAATTGTACCTATCTTGGTTCTTATTGCTTGGATCATCGACGAGTGTGGTAATGTCAGCAGTGTTTTCAGGCACTTCCCTTCCTCTGAATCCCTATCTTATTTACCACTGAGATAAAGGACATCTGCTCCATATAGTACTTGTGGGGGAATCATAGCGCTAAAAGCCTTTAACAGCGGTCTGTGGGACATATCTCCATAATCTCGATTCCATAATCTTGATTACATTTCTTCAGTCCACAGATCGATGTGAAGACCTTAGCTTTCTGAGCTTCTAGGTGAGTGTGTCACTTTAAAGTCCTGTCAAACCACACCCCAAGATAACGGTATTCATTCACCATTTCCAATTTCAAATCTCCTAACGACCAGTTAAAACTAATATATTTTTTCCGAAACATAACATTTTATTTTTTTCCATACTTACAGTTAAAAGTTTCCTGTTACAGTATTCTCTAAAAACATTTAATTTTCTTTGGAGGCCAATTTCGGTCTGGTCCAAAATCACCAGATCGTCTGCATACAACAAGCAGGAGATTTTCTTTCCGTCCATTCTCAGGCTTGCACTTCTTTCAACCTCTAGTGTTGCCGGTATATCAGCCAAAAATATAGCACAGAGCAGAGGGGCCAGCACACAGCCCTGTCTTAGGCCGTTTTCAATTGCTATTTTTGGCGTCAATGACCCCTCTGTATATCTAATTACTTGGGCCCAGTTACCCCTGTGTAACTCTTTTATTATAGTCAGCAACCCTTCGGGGATATTTTTATTTACTAGGGTTTCCCAGAGGCAGTTCCGGTCAACTGAATCGAACGCTGCTCGAAAGTCAACAAAACAGCAGCACAGCTTACCATTTTGTTCTATTGACTTACGTGCCACTGCCCATAAGGCAAAGCAGTGATCAACCGTGGAGTGTCCTTCTTTAAAGCCCCCCTCTTCGACTGGTACAATTGAGAAGTCCTCCACCCAGTTCTTTAATCTATTCAGAATTATTTTTTTGAAACTTTTTCCCTGATATCTAACAGGTTAATTAACCTTTAATTTTGTGGTGCGTTCATATTGCCTTTTTTATGGACTGGCCTTATTACTACCCCCTTCCAATTCTTAGGTATTTTCCCTACATCTAAGATTACCAGGAAAAACTGGGATAAAAAAACTCACCCACCACTTCATCTCTGACTTTATTAATATTGCTGGGAGATTGTCTGGACCTGCAGCCCGTGTTAACTTTAAATTAGCTATTGTATTTTTTACGTTCAATTCTGTAAAATCTGATTTGAATTCTTCCATTTACCCTTGCCATAGCTCTGGCTCTTCTTCTTCTAGTTCTCTCCGAGGACCATACAATTCCTTCAGATACTTCTCCCATACTGCCTCGTCTACCACAAATTCATTGCCTCTACAGGGTGGTCTGCTGCTGCATTTACCAGTTTCCAGAACTGTCTTATATTCTTCGATTCAATAGATTCCAATAAATTTTCCCAGCATTTGTCTTTTTGCGTTTGCAAGTAGCTTTTTATATTCTCTTTTGAATTT
The DNA here is from genome assembly GCF_964263255.1 of Lissotriton vulgaris. Taxonomy (NCBI): domain Eukaryota; kingdom Metazoa; phylum Chordata; class Amphibia; order Caudata; family Salamandridae; genus Lissotriton; species Lissotriton vulgaris. The sequence goes on along the minus strand of NC_141700.1, from coordinate 134,227,474 downwards.
TTCAAGGCGCCTTTGTCTCTTCTGATCATATTTTTTCCTAATACTTCTGGTTTCTTTCCTTATCTCTTTTTTTTCTTTTGACAGTCTACAGAGAACCATTTTGTTCATCTTACTGGGGTTATATGTTGGTTTAATTCATCTTTTTTTAATTCGATTCGAAGACATTCTTATCTTATCTTATGCTGTTTTTATAAAGCGCACTGACACCGGAGGTTTCCTGGCGCTGTCGTTAAGATTGATAATGGGAGCCATAGCTTAAATAAGGTTCGAGAAGAGCCAGGTTTTTAGGCTCTTTCGGAAGCTTAGCAGGGTGTCAGCAGTTTTCATCAGAAGGGGGGGGGGGGGAGTTCCGGAATTTGGGTGCTAGGTAGGTGAATCTGCAGCTGCCCATTTTTATTAGTTTGCCCACTTGAGTAGTGAGGAGGTGAAGGTGGGCAGAGCGGAGGTTGCGGGCCGGACAGTGGGAGTTGATTAGGGATTTCAAAAAGGCCGGGCCCTTGGTCTGCCGGGCCTTATATACCAGGCAGCCTATTTTGAAAGCAGCTCTTTGTTCAATGGGCAGCCAGTGTAGCTTGGCCAAGAGGGGTCTAGCAGATTGCCATTTGGGGACTTTGCAGATGAGCCTAGCTGCCTGGTTTTGCACCACTTGGAGACGATGAAGGAGGGACTTAGGTAGTCCCCAGTAGAGCGAATTTGAGAAGTCCAGGCGTGAAAGGACTAGAGAGATGACGATTTGTACCAAAGATTCATGGGAGAGTAGATGGGAGATTTTACGGATTTTTCGTATCTGGAACATGCTGGCCGAGATGATGGTGCCGACATGGGTTTTAAGGGAGAGGTCGAAGTCGATGGTGATGCCCAGGCTTTTTACCGAATTCGAGGGGGCAGGGGGAGTGCCAAGCTCGTTTGGCCAAAAATGGGGGCCCCAATATGAAGAGCTGGTACCAGGCAGGATGAGTTCCGTCTTCTCTGGATTTAATTTGAGCTGGTTGGAAATCATCCATTGTTGGATGTGAAGCATCACTGCCCGAAGGTCGGATGCCGCGTTAGGGGTGTCTAGAGGAAAAATGATCTGCATGTTGTCAGCATAATTAAGGACAGTGCAGTTCCAGTTGCGCAGTGAGTGAATCAGTGGGCGAAGATACAAGTTAAACAATAAGGAAGAGAGGGAGGATCCCTGAGGGACTCCGCAGGTAGTGGGGGCCTGGGTTCCAGAGAAGGGGCCAAGATGAACTGTTTGTACTCTGCCCGAGTGGAAGGACTTGATCCATTCCCATGCCGGTCCCTGGATACCCGCCTGTCCGACACGGTGGAGAAGGATGTCATGGTTCACCGTGTCGAACGCGGCCGATAGATCCAGGAGGACCAGTGCCTGTGGGGACCCTCTGTCGGCATTCTCCCGAAGGGTGTCGAGGACTTTTAAGATGACTGCTTCAGTAGAATGCGCCGGTCTGAAGCCAGTTTGGTTTGGTTCTAAAAATCCAGAGCTCTCGATAAATGCCGACAGACAGGTGGTCACGTAGGCCACGTAGGGAGTTTAGATGTATAGGCTAAGAGAGAAATGGGCCTGTAGTTAGCAGGATTAGCGGGATCAGCTCCTGCTTTCTTCAGAAGAGGAACCAGAATGGCTTCCTTAAACGCGCAGGGGACCGTGCCAGAGCTGAGGGAAGTGTTCAGGAGGGGGAGAATGCTGTCAGGGAGAGCAGAGAAGATCGCCCTGAGAATTGGAGGGGGACAGCAGTCCCTAGGAGATCCGGAGAGAGTACTGATGGTAATAGGTGGGAACTGAGTGAAAGAACAGGGGTTGAGCGGGCGGGAGTCAGAGGGGCTGACAGAGGTGGAAGGGGGGATAGCCTTTTTAATATTTGCAATTTTTGAATAAAGTAGGAATTGAGTGCATTACAGGTTTCTTGAGTGGGGGCCTGAGTTGGGAGTACTCTCTGATCGGAAGAGAAGTCGTTTAGAATTTTGAAAATTTCTTTGGATTTATTGCTGGCGTTGTCGATTCTTTCCATAATATGTGAGGCCTTTGTTTTAGTGATAGCGTTTTTATATTCGTTGCGGGCCCTCACAAATTCAGCGCGGTCCTCCTTGGAGTAGCCCCGTCTCCATTTGCGTTCTAGGTGACGTAGTTTAGATTTTTGTGCTTTAAGTTCCTCAGAAAACCAGCGATGGGAATTACCATGTCTGGTGTGAGAAAATTTAGTGAGAGGGGCGAATCGATCGCTGGCAGATAGCAGCCAGGTGGTTATCTCGTCCTGCAACAAGTCAATGCCTGATTCTGGGTGGTTGGTGGGCCGGGTGTTGGCCAAGAAGTCGAGGAACCCGTGGGAATCAGAGGAATTCCATTTACGACACAGTCCACCAGGAAGGGTGGGGGCTTTGAGCTTCCCTTTAATTGAGATGGTGACCTCGATCAAGTGGTGGTCTGACCAGAGGCAGGGGGAGATGATTGGACGAGACAGGACAAGATTATGAGTCCAGATATGGTCCAGGATATGACCCTTGATGTGAGTAGGGGAAGAGATGTTTTGAGTCAGATTGAGGTTTGTCAGGATTTCAAAAAGTTCAGTAGCGTGAGGCCCAGCTCGATCGTCATCAAACCAGTAGTTGAAATCGCCAAATATGGCTAGTCTGGAATGATGGGTGAGCAGGTCAGCTACCTGTTCACTCGAAGACAAGGGGAACGATGGCATCGGCTGGGGGGGGTGGAGGGGGGGGATAGAGTAGTACGATGGCGAGGACGCCACCTGCGGTTTCCAAGCTGATGACTATATTATCTACCCCAGGTAGGGTAAGCGAGGCGGAGGTCAGAAATCTGAGATTTTTGTGTATAATGGCCGCTACTCCTCCTCCGGGGCGGCTCAGAGGGCGATTGACGTTGATTATGTAATAATCCGGGGGGAGGGCTGCCAAGATATCCGGATGGGAGTCTGGCGTGAGCCAGGTCTCTGTTAGGAGCAAAACATCGGTTTCGTCCATACTAAGCATTAGGAATAGGTCAAACTGGTGCTTCACCATAGAGCGGGTATTTAGGTAAGACACTCGCAAGAGAGTGTCATTACTGAGTGCATGTGGAGAAGCTGGGGGGCGGGAATGGGTAAAACCGTGATCGGGTTGGATGCTTAGGCCTGGTGGATTTCTAGCAATCTCCAGACGGGCAGTGCGCTCCCGCACACTAGGCGGTAGGGGGAAGTGTGAGGACAGCAGTTCCTTGAGTAATTCTGCAGGATATACAATGTGTGCAGCAGGGGTCGTGGCCCCTGGTCCCGGATGGGCGCGGACGGGCGAAGACCGGCTTGCCTTTGGCACCACTTGATCTATTTTTCCCTCATACCATTCCAGATTCCTGCCCCCTATATCCCCCAAGGGTATCTTCTGTTGGAGTTTCCCTAGTTTTTCTATGTACTCCTCCGTTAATCTAGTAGTCACTCTTTTAAGATATTCAACTTGTTGTGCGATTACTTTGTCACAGGGTTTCGGGCTTCACCCTTGAATCGCCAACTGCAGGGAATTATGGTCACTACCTTCTATCTGGAGTATCTTAAATTTGCTTATTAGAGGGAAATTCCAAGTGAACATAAAAGCATAATCTATTGGGCAATTTTGTGTGCCTATTTTAAATGTTTTCTTTGCCAGGCAATCTGATTCTAACCTGCCATTCAGGCAGAATAAACCTTTCGCCCCTAGATAGTTTTCCAGCGCTTTTTCCCGTCTTAGGGGTTCACAGACTGGAAAGGTTGCTTGTTTTATTTCATATGCATCCAATATATCCCTGTACCAGATATTTACCTTCTTTGGGCTCAGTTTATGATTAAAGTCCCCCATAATGAAGAATATATCCGAACCATTCTTTTCGCATAGAGAATCTATATCGTCTTTAAAATGCTCCAACTCAATTTCATACCCCTTGATATTCTCCCATTGCATGTACACATTTATAATAATTACATTTTCATATTTTTTTATCTAAAATCTGCAAAGATAGTCTGCATACCAGAAGCCATTTACATTTCACTTTTAACGAAATCACGTTCTTTGCTATTTTTGTAGACAGAAGGGTCATAATCCCCACCCCGCCGGGCATCCAAACTTTTTTTTCCTGGCCGGTCGCTGAAGCTGGAGGACACCATCAAATACCGGGGTTTCGTCGCATTGACAAGTTTCTTGCACACATATAATTTCCACATTCTTTACTAGCTTATTTAAGCATTCCTGTTTTACTCCCAGGCCGTTTACGTTCCAGGATAAGAAATTAAGGCCATGCGACACCCCTTCATCCTATTCCACCTCACTTAAGCCTCCATCTTCATCCATATCTTCCTTATACCACTGGGAAGGGGCTGCGGGGCTGCTTCTTTGGCTCCAGTTACCCCAAGAGTTATCGATTGCTGAGTTATTCACTACTATATTTAAAGTGCCTCCCCCCTCTTCATTTTCCTCCAGTAACCTTACCTGTCTCTTTCCAAGACCTGCATGGCAATTTAGAAAGTTACTACCTAATTGGACCTTTCTCTCCAGATCTTTCTCTGAGATTAACTGTATACCTTGCTGCTCTATCTCAGTCTCCGCTTTCCAAAATTGCCAATTTTACCAGATCTGAGTAGACTAGGGCTCTTCTGATTTTCTTTCCATTTATATTTTCTACAAAGCCCACTTGCCTCAAATCTTTTGTTCCTATTCCCCTCAGACTTGGACATTTTGAAAATGAAAATAGGATTTGGGACCTATTTAAGGGTTGGATCTTCCGTGTTTTCTTTCCCTTTTTTTCGGGTTGAACTGGTTCAAAGTATAGCCATTTATTACTTCCTGGGATTTAGGTGCTATGAGTTTTAGCTTTCCAAACAAGCACTGTGGGAACCCAAAACAATTAAATCAAAAAAGGGGGTCACTGTGCCTATTTTTTAGAGATAAAGATACAAGAAAGATATCTAGGTTCTGGACAGAGCATTAGGGAAAGTCAACAAGACTGTTTCTTGTTGCCCTTGCGCATCCCTAGGGATGTCATACTTCATCGTCAGACGGGTGCTCCTCGTCAAGCCGGACCTGCAATGCCCTACGCGTCACCCGAAGGGTCACTTTAACGGATATCTTTTGGGTTTTCTGGCGTTTGATGAGTGCAAGGGTGTCCAAGTGGGGTGGTTTGTAATGTGTGTGGCTAAGTGAGTTAAAAGTGATTAGGGGTGTCAGATTAACCTTTAATATATAGACTCCCCTGCCAGGTTAAAAAATTAAGAAGGTTGTTGCTACTTTTAGGGGCTGTAATGTCCCCGAGTAACTCTGTGTAACTTTAGTGGGATAGAACACTGGTCAACATGTTTCACTCCTCCGTTTTCTTTAAATGATTTGTGGTGCTTCTTTAGGACCAAATAAGGGTAATCAGCCTACCCTGCATTCAAATCATTACGAGTGGTCCCCCTCTAAAGGGTGGTACCTACTTGTTTATGATTAAAATGATTTTCCAACCTAGAGAAGATGAGAAGAGAAAAAAATGACTGACAATATCAATATATATTTAGTGGACCACTGTGTTCATCAGGAACTGGAATAGTTACCAGACATATAAACACAAACACAACATATGAAAAGTGATTCAATCAAGTGCCAAACTATGTTAAAATCCTTAAACATTCAGTGATGCCAATCATGTGCCAGCTTTGTGTTAGGCATCCCTTAACAAATTGTGATGTCACAGGTTTGCTTCAATTCCTTAATGCGCTGCGATGTTTGGCCAATGCATTTTACACACATCACATTTATGAAATGACGTATCAAATAGGAGAGGTAGAGCATGCTGTAGCGCTAGCGTGAATGATTTGTGTTTACCCCGTTACGTGATTATAAAGCCTTACCTAATCAGACGGTCTGCTATGCCTCATTGGTCGGTGCTGAGGATGTGCACGGCTGCAGGCTAAAAATAAAGTGAGAGAGGGATACTTGCAGTATATGAGTCTCTCTCTGAAGAGCGAAGCGGGAGAGGCCATGTGTCGGCTAACGCCCCCAATACCTAAAAATATTGCCAGATGGAGTACTCAGTAAAGAAGTGCTTCCCGATCGCCACACCTACCCTCCTCTGCTCGCCCCTCGTCAAAGCAGAGTGGGAGGGGCAGTTTGGTAATCAAGGCAATTCCATTGTCAGCAGCTGGTAAATCTTCTGTGGTGTTTCCTGAAGACGGCCAGCGCGCATTTTTGGGGCCATTTTGGAGTGGTGTACACTTTGTACACACTCCATTTCCTGATGTAGTGTCAAGCTGTTATGTGATGTATAGTGATGTCATCTATTTTATAAAAAAAGATTGAATCATTGTAAGAGATGATCACACATTTGGTGGTATTCAGACACCTTATCCAGGGGATAAAGTGAGCTTAATTAGTTTATTTCTCACTTAGTTGTGTCTTATAAAGTATTGTATGGGCAAGGGCACTGTAAACGAACCCGGTGTGGAAGGCTACCCTGCTCTTCAGAAAGGACCAATGCTGGATTTTCTGTCTTCATACAAATAACAAAGACTTGAATGATGAGATACCCTGGATTGAACTGTAACCTAGCGATTGGAAAGGGGCGACCACTCGGTCCCCCCGAACGTATGGCAGAGTGCCTCGATCCCCCCGGGAAGCCATTTTGGGCGGGAGGCGCGTCTCGGCTGGTATGCCCGAAGCGGCGTAGCCGGGGCGCGCTTTTTCCCGCCCTAGAGTGGGCTGGCCTAGACACTGACGCGGCCGGCCACGCCCTCGGGGCAGGCAGGGGCGGGTTTACGCCCGCCCTGAAGATGGATAAAAAGGGACGCAAGACCAGAAGACATCCTCTTGTTCCTGTGCTCTGAAGCTGCACCTCCTCGCTGCACGTGAGCTCGAGACGGAACGAAGAGCCAATTTTGAGCGTTTTAATCGTTCTTGTTTGTTTTACAGTTACTTTGTTGGAGAATGCCGAAGAAGGTGGGAAAGCGCATGACTACTGACCAGATGCTGCGTGTTCTCATGAAGGAGATGTCCGAGCTAAAGAAGCGGGTGGACAAGAACGAGGAAGGGGGTCCAAAACGTCCTTTGGCGGGAGCAGCCCCGGGAGGGAAAAACAAGAGGCCCAGGAGGGGGGCAGCGGGTGAAGACATCCCGGGTCCCAGTGCCCCGCTCGAGGCTCCAACTCCCGTGCCGGAGGAGGGGAATCCGATTCCCGTTGTGGTCACCCCCGTGTCCGAGGATGATATGCCGCCCGAGCTGGCAGCACAATTGGCAGCGTGGTTGGGTAAAGGTAACGAGGGCGCCACGGCTGTCGATGCGCAGGCGCTGATAAAGCAATTGCGTGAGAAACGGGAAGCAGCCAAGGTGCCCGTGCCGGCTGCAGTAGGGGACAAGACACCAGGGACGATTGCGACCACAGAGGCAGCGTCAGGTGCAGGTAAGCGGCCATTGCCGATTGCGAGGGATGAGTCAACACCCTCTCGGAGAGAAAAGTTGGGGCAACATGTTCCTTTGGCAATTAAGGAAAAGATTTGGGCGGGGGAGTATGTGAACATTTTCTCATTGCTTGTTGATCATTATGAGGTAGAGCATGTAAAGAGTCAGAAGGATCTCATGCATCCGAGTGTTTGGCGCGCAAAAATGGCCGCCTTTAAAGTGAATGAGAATATCGGCAATTGGGGCAATGCTTGGGGAATCTTTACATCAATCTTGGGGGAACGTAGACCTGAGTTGCTTCCCGAGTTCCCAATCTATCAATCACGAATCATGGGGTACTCGACATCGCACCAGGGTAATCATTGGTTCTGTTACGATAATCTGTTCAGAAAGGAAAAGGAGCATAATAAAAGTTTAACCTGGGATTGTTATGATTCCTTGACTTGGGATAAAATGAAGGAGTCAGGAATGTTGAAAATGCCGTTGGTGGGAAGTAATGTTGGCGAATCCTCCCGGCAATATGCGGGGACGCCCTTTCGATCAGGTACGGGTGCCGACGATTACTCGAAACCTGCCGGCAATACTGGAAAAAGGGGTTTCTGCTTTAATTTCAACAGAGGTAAATGTACTAGACCCCAGGGATCGTGTAAATTCAAACATGAATGTAGTGGTTGCGGGTCGTCCCATCCTGAGTCCTCGTGCAGAGCCAGAACGGGTGATAATGGGGGGAGAGGAGGTGCCAAACAGGTCTAATATAGTCCGAGGGGCGCCTTTACCTACCCCGATTGATACCCTGGCGATGATTCCCTGGCTCAGTGAATACCCGGATCGTACTTCTGCTGGGGTGCTGCGGAACGGTTTTTCGTATGGTTTCCGCATCCCGGTAGGGGACTTTCAGGGTGTGGGGAAGTGCAAAAATCAACTATCCGTCCTGCAGCATACGCCCGTAGTTCAGGATAAGATCCGTAAAGAGGTTGCACGAGGTCGGGTCGCCGGCCCGTTCAGTATACCCCCGGTTCAGAATTTTGTTTGTTCTCCCTTAGGGGTAGTCCCCAAGAAAGACCCCGGTGAGTTCCGACTGATTCATAATTTATCAGCTCCACGAGGTCTTTCCGTAAATGATGCAATCGATCCAGAAGTGTGTTCGGTGCGGTACGCATCCTTCGATGAGGCCGTAGCCATTTTGAATCGCCTGGGGCCCGGGGCGCTGATGGCGAAGTCAGATATCGAGTCAGCGTTCCGATTGCTCCCGGTACACCCAGACGACCAGCGTCTCCTAGGATTCATGTTTCAGGGTTGTTATTTCATGGATAGGTGTATGCCAATGGGGTGCTCTATATCCTGTGCTTATTTCGAGAAATTCAGTAGTTTTCTACAATGGGCCTTCACAAAGAAAACAGGTTTCCAATATGTAATGCACTACCTCGATGATTTTCTGTTTCTTGGGGCAGCCGGGGATCTTGAATGTGGCCGGGCCTTGGCCGAATTTTGTGTGTTAATGAAACAGTTTGGTGTGCCATTGGCGCCGGGTAAAACAGTGGGTCCTACGACTTGCCTCGAGTTTCTGGGGATCGAGTTGGACTCCATTGAGGGTTGTTTCCGTTTGCCAGCTGAGAAAGTTTTAAAGTTCAGGGCTGCGCTGCAAGCGTGTATAAATGCATCGAAAGTTACGCTGCAACAATTACAGCAGTTGGTGGGACAGTTGAATTTTGCCCTGAGGGTAATACCAATGGCCCGCCCCTTTTCCCGTTCAATTGCCCAAGCGATGGTCGGCCTTAAAGAGTGCCATCATCGCACGAGACTATCGGCCGAGATCCGCCAGGACATGCGTATTTGGATAGCATTTCTGGCGGACTTCAATGGTAGAATCGTCTGGAATAAACCAGCCGTGTCTTCTGAAGAGCTGGGGCTATGGACAGATTCAGCAGGAAGCATAGGTTTTGGCGCCATCTTCGGCACGAAATGGTCGGCACAAAGATGGCCGACATGGTGGCATGAGAATGGTCTGACGAGTAATATTGCTTTCCTGGAACTGTTTCCCATCTTGGTGGCCTTGAGAACATGGCCCGATGGGTTCAAAGATCACTCTGTCATATTTTGGTCTGACAATATGACCGTGGTCGAGTGTATCAATAGTCAGGCAGCACGTTGTAAACTGATTTTAAGACTGCTTAAGGAAATTGTTTTACTGTGTATGCAATTGAACGTGCTATTCAGAGCGAAGCATGTTCCAGGGGTGATGAATCAGGCGGCTGACGCACTGTCTCGTTTTCAAATGCAGGCTTTTTCGGGTTTCCTCCCCTCAGCGGACCCAGAGCCGGCACCCTTTCCCGAAGCTCTCTGGTCTCTCGGTGCCCCGAACTTCGTCACCTCGTGGGAGAGAGTCTAGCACCAAGGACGAGGAAGGCATACGAAGGGGCGTTTCGGGCCTATTTAGCCTTTTTGGGGACTGATAGAGAGCGGCTTTGGGGTCACGAGGAATGGGTAGTGAATTTCCTGATGTCCTTACGTAGGGCTGGGAAATCGGTGGCTACGGCCCAGAGGCATCGTGCTGCCATTTCCTTTGTTGCCAGAGCACACGCTATCCAGGACCCAACAGCGTCTTTCGTTGTACAGAAAGCGCTGCGTGGGTGGCAACGCCTTGAGGGTCGCAGAGTAGATGAAAGGCGCCCGATAGGTTTGGATAGATTGTCCCAGTTGTTGGCCACACTCCCGGCCACATGTTCATCTCAGTTTGAGGCGGTGCTGTTCCGAGCCGCTTTTACGCTAGCATTTCACGGAGCAATGCGGGTAAGCGAACTAGTTGCAAGGAACAAACTGGATGTGGCAGGGGGTTTGTGCCAAGAACACGTTCAGATCAGGGGAGAAACAATGACTGTCTCCTTTGTAAAGTCCAAGACTGATCAAGATGGGATGGGTGACTGCGTCATCATACGCAGGATTCCTGGGTCCTCCATATGTCCGGTAAAGTGTTTAGAGGATTACCTAGCACGAAGGGTGGCATCATGGGGGGGGACTTTGTTAAGACACGCTGACGCCACCCCACTGACGAAATTTCAGTTTCAGCGGGTGCTTGCGATGTCAATTGCCGCTGCGGGCTTGAACCCGGGCGAATTTGGGACCCATTCCTTTCGGATAGGGGCTGCTACGGAAGCTACAGCCAGGGGTCTTAATGTTGAGCAAGTGAAACGAGTGGGGCGTTGGTCCTCCAATTGTTATAAAAGATACGTGCGGTTGCACATGTTGTGAAGCTGTAATAATGTACTCACGCTTCTTGTTTTTGTTTGGTTTTCAGTTACGCAAGCCTACGAGGCGGGGCGGACTATGCAGTCGACCCTACACCGGGCCAGCGGTCAGACATCACCGGCTGTGAAAAAGGAGGTGTGGGTCGTGGGCCACTCATACGTGAGGCGTGCCGCAGACGTATTCAAAGCAGGTGACATGATTCACGTAGCTGGGGAATACGGGTACAGGATGTCCTTCTACGGAAGGGGCGGTCTCTGTATTGACCAGTTTCAAACATTTTTCGAGGGTTTGTTAGGGCGGACAAGGTCACCGCCGTCTATAGTTATAGTGCATGTTGGGGGCAATGATTTGGTCACCATCGGTAGACGACTACTCCTGGAGGCAATGCTTTCCACTGTAAGTTGGTTGGCGAGGAGAGTTCCGGGGTGCACGATTGCATGGTCCCATTTGATTCCACGAAAGGTGTGGCGGGGGGCTATCTCTACTCCTGCTTTGAACCATTCTGTTAGAAAGCTTAACAATAAAGTGAGTAGGTTGTTCCGTTCCAGGACATTGCATTCTATTTCTCATAGCTGTATTAATGATGACAGTATGTATTTGGGGGATGGTGTGCATTTGTCTTGGGTGGGGAATGAGTTACTCTTAGGAGACTTCTTAGCATGGTTAAAATCGTTGAAACATGACCTTTAGGTAGGAGTTTTGTGGGGGGTCCGGATAGCCGGTCAACTATCCGGCCTGTGGCGGTAAGGTCATGATCGGTGAGCACTAATTGGAAGATCCCTATGAGTGGGCGTCACCCAACACGGATGGGAGCGCTCGGGGGAGGTGGCCTTTGGCCCCTCAACGGGGAGGCGGTCCCTTCTAAGGATGGGTCGCCGAAAGAAGAGGAAAGGCGGTCAAGGCCCCTTCCTGTGTAGGAGGGGTTACAGCCCCCTCCTGGGGAATTTCCCGGGGCCAGTGACATCTGCGACGGCAGATGCGGTAAGTTGTGTGGGGTTGGGGGGAGGTCTACGATACCTTCTAGATACCTCACACGAGTCTTCGAACGACCTTTAACTGGCGTCGAGTTGATAAGTGCCCCCGTCAAGTCAAGGGAAATTGGTAGTAGTTGCACTTGAGTACGCCTCAGTGCTGTCGCCCCTCCCAAGTGGGGGGGGTATGTCTGGTTAGGGATCTTGACACCGGTTACGACCTTGCCGTTGGCCCTTAAACGTTAGGATGTACAATTTCAATATTTCAAGTAAATGTTCTGTAGGATGTTAGTTCGGCTAGGAGAACCTCTGTATTAGAGAATCTGTTAAGGTTAGCCAAACATCGCAATGTGGTATGAAATTGTACATTAATGTTTAAATGTTTTAATTTTTTGTTTTAATAAATACGGCCGGGAGGGTCACTCCCTCCCACTTCCAAAAACTTCAAGAACTGTTTCCGGTTTCCCTCCTTTGGGGATTGTGTTGAGAGGGGGTGGCGGGTATCTCAGCCATATGGAAAGGGGCGACCACTCGGTCCCCCCGAACGTATGGCAGAGTGCCTCGATCCCCCCGGGAAGCCATTTTGGGCGGGAGGCGCGTCTCGGCTGGTATGCCCGAAGCGGCGTAGCCGGGGCGCGCTTTTTCCCGCCCTAGAGTGGGCTGGCCTAGACACTGACGCGGCCGGCCACGCCCTCGGGGCAGGCAGGGGCGGGTTTACGCCCGCCCTGAAGATGGATAAAAAGGGACGCAAGACCAGAAGACATCCTCTTGTTCCTGTGCTCTGAAGCTGCACCTCCTCGCTGCACGTGAGCTCGAGACGGAACGAAGAGCCAATTTTGACCCACCCACCAGCCCCTGAGGACAGCCAGTTGTTTGAATAAAATTGATCAATAATTCTATTTCGTTTACAGGTTGTTTTAGTGTTGTGTTGATGTGAATGTGTAATAAAGATTGGTCTAAATTTTACAAGTTTGTGATTAAAGAAATTCGGATTTAAGGTCCATTTATAAACAGGCTTTTCGGTCATAGTGGCCAATGTAGTTTCGTTTAGTTAGCATTTGTCGTATTTATTTTGGTCGGGCGGTAAGGTCATGATTGGTGAGCACTAATTGGAAGATCCCTATGAGTGGGCGTCACCCAACACGGATGGGAGCGCTCGGGGGAGGTGGCCTTTGGCCCCTCAACGGGGAGGCGGTCCCTTCTAAGGATGGGTCGCCGAAAGAAGAGGAAAGGCGGTCAAGGCCCCTTCCTGTGTAGGAGGGGTTACAGCCCCCTCCTGGGGAATTTCCCGGGGCCAGTGACATCTGCGACGGCAGATGCGGTAAGTTGTGTGGGGTTGGGGGGAGGTCTACGATACCTTCTAGATACCTCACACGAGTCTTCGAACGACCTTTAACTGGCGTCGAGTTGATAAGTGCCCCCGTCAAGTCAAGGGAAATTGGTAGTAGTTGCACTTGAGTACGCCTCAGTGCTGTCGCCCCTCCCAAGTGGGGGGGGTATGTCTGGTTAGGGATCTTGACACCGGTTACGACCTTGCCGTTGGCCCTTAAACGTTAGGATGTACAATTTCAATATTTCAAGTAAATGTTTTGTAGGATGTTAGTTCGGCTAGGAGAACCTCTGTATTAGAGAATCTGTTAAGGTTAGTGTTAGACGGACCGGGAGGGTCGGCCGAGATTACGGGGAGAGGTCTCCAGGGAGAGCCGTCTCCAACGACTGTACAGACAAGTAACTTCCCCCCCACAGACGGACACCACACAAGGTTGAAGGTTAACGAGACTTTATATGCAATTCTTAGGTTACGATAGTATGATACAAGGAGGTCTGGACTCAGGGGTCCCCTCGGTTCTGATCTCGGGCTGAGGAAAAGGGTAGCGGGACAGTCTTAGTTACCAATGTGTACAAAATAGCTCTCAATCCTCGAGCTCGGCGTGGTAGATGATCGGACCGTGGAGGAGCCAAGCAGGTCCCGAGATGGATGAAGGAAGGACGACGGTCCGCGGCGGAGCCTGCAGGTCCCGGTGAAAGATGACGGTTACAACGGTCCGCGGCCACGCCAGCAGATCCCGACGACGATGAAAGATGAAGGTTACGACGGCTGTGGCAGCGCCAACAGGCAGGACGATGGTGCACAAGACAGAGCTACGGCAGCGCCAGTAGTCCGTCCAGGATGAGTTCCTCTTTACGTCTCTCGACTCCAAGATACAACTGCCTTCCTGCTCTGGAGCTGCCCCAGTTATAGGGCTGGTGTGCTTTGATGTCCGGACCCTCGCACTTGGAGGTCGGGAGGTCCGGGATGAGGGAGTCCAGACACCCAGCAGGGGGGTGGAGCCAGCGCCCGGGGAGGCGATGGGCGAGCGGCACTGGGCGGGGGAGAGCCATCGGCACCTCTTTCTCCCATTGACTTGCCAAGTAGCCCGCTCACCTCCTGGGTGGAGGGTGGTGCCGGAATGTCTGAGGCCGGGCTAGGCCCAGGGTTGAGGTCGATCGGGGGCCAGGCGGCCTCGTGGTGAAGTGTCCAAGATGGCGGCCCGGGCTGGGCGCGTGGGCCGGCAGAGGATCGGACCCACGAGGTTAACATGCTCGAGGGCAGGGGTCCCTGAGGGGACGGAGGACGTGCAATGGGGGTGTGTGGTTCTTGCGTGACTGGGCTCGGGCCTGGTTGAGCCGGGGGAGAGCGGCCCTTCATGTGGCCTGTCCAACATGCGTCCCCCCCAGCTGAAGGCGGGGAGAGTTACCCATCCTCTTGGGGACTCTCCTCGTCGAGGCGGAAAAACCGGGACAGGCCATCCGCGTTGGCGTGGTCTGACCCAGGCCGGTGTTCGACTGTGAAGTCCATACCTTGCAAGGAGATGGACCAGCGTAGCAATTTTGGGTTTTCCCCCCGCATATGCATCAACCACTGCAGGGGTCGGTGGTCAGTCTGTACCCGAAAGTGGGTACCAAAAAGGTAGGGCCGGAGTTTCTTGAGGGCCCATACCACAGCGAAGGCTTCCCTCTCTATGGTGCTCCAGCGTTGCTCCCGTGGTAGGAGTCTCCGGCTGATGAAGGCCACCGGTTGATCAAGGCCTTCGATGTTCACTTGAGACAGCACCGCCCCAATGCCCTGGTCAGAGGCGTCCGTCTGGACGACGAACTCCCGGCTGTAGTCTGGGGCCTGGAGCACAGGAGCGGAACACATGGCGGCCTTCAGCTGTTCGAATGCCGCTTGACACTCTGGGGTCCAGTTCACCTTCTTGGGCTGATTCTTCGACGTGAGCTCGGTGAGAGGCCCCACTATTGTACCATAGTCTTTCACGAACCTTCGGTAGTAGCCCGTGAGGCCCAGGAAGGCTCGCACCTCGGTTTGTGTGATAGGGGGCTGCCAGTTCTGGATGGCGGCAATTTTCAGCTGTAGAGGGGCCACTAGGCCGCTTCCCACCTGGTGTCCGAGGTAGGTCACAGACCCTTGTCCGATTTGGCATTTGCTGGCCTTGATCGTAAGGCCAGCTCGCTGAAGGGCTTGCAGTACTGCTCGGAGGTGGTGGAGGTGCTCGGTCCAATGGTGGCTGTACACAGCGATGTCGTCCAGGTAGGCGGCGCTGAACTCTTCGAGCCCCGCCAGGACCTGATTGACGAGCCGTTGGAAAGTTGCTGGTGCATTTTTCATGCCGAAGGGCATGACCGTAAAATGATAGTGGCCATCGGGGGTGGAGAAGGCAGAACGTTCTTGTGCTCGGGGCGTGAGGCCGATCTGCCAATAACCTGCTGTCAGGTCGAAGATGCTGAGGTAGCGGGCAGCTCCCATTCGGTCGACCAGTTCATCTGCCCGGGGGATGGGATGTGCGTCCGTTCTGGTGACTTCATTCAGGCCCCGGTAGTCGACGCAGGACCGGAGTTCTGGTGTGGTTCCGGGGGCGGCTGCTTTGGGGACCAGTACGACCGGGCTGGCCCATGGACTGTCTGAGGGCTCGATGACCCCGAGCGTGAGCATCTTAGCTACTTCCGCCTGGATGCAGGCCCGTACCCGATCAGGTACGCGGTAGGCCCGGTGGCGGATAGGAGGGCTGTCTCCGGTGTCCACATCGTGCACACACCAGGAAGTGACACCTGGGGTGAGGGAGAACAGACTGGCGAACTGTGACAGGAGGGCTTGGCACTCTTGGCGTTGTTCTCTGGTGAGGGTCTCCGAGAGTCTGACCCCATCCACGGAGCCGTCTTGCTCTTGGGCCCGCAAGAGGTCAGGGAGAGGCTCGGAGTCGTCTTCAACCCCATTGTCTGTGGCCATCAGTAGGCTGAGTTCTGTTCGTGCAAAGTGGGGCTTCAGTCTGTTGGTGTGGAGGACTCGGAGTGGATTCCGGGAGGACTCCATATCGATCAGATAGGTGGCAGGACCCTTGCGCTCGATTACTTTGAAGGGTCCCGTCCATTTGTCTTGGAGAGCGCATGGCTCTGTGGGGGACATTACCCATACCTGTTGCCCCGGCTCGAATTCAATGGATGAGGCGTTCTGGTCATACCATTTCTTCATGTCCTCTTGACTGGCCTCTAGGTTGGCTTTTGCTAGGTCTCTGAACCGCCGGGACTGGTTGCGGAGGGTGAGGAGGTACCGGAAGACATCTGGAGGACTCTTGGCCGGAGGCATCTCCCAGCCTTCTTTGATCAGGCTGAGCGGCCCCCGCACTGGGTGCCCATATAGCAGTTCGAAGGGGCTGAAGCCTAGGGATTTCTGTGGGACCTCCCGGTAGGCGAAGAGGAGGCACGGCAGCAGCACGTCCCACTGGCGACGGAGGGGCTCTTCCAATCCCCCGATCATCCCTTTTAGCGTGCGATTGAACCGCTCAACAAGTCCGTTTCCTTGGGGGTGATAGGGGGTCGTGAAGCGGTAGGTGACCCCACACTGTTGCCAGAGGGACTTCATGTATTTAGAGATAAAGTTCGTGCCTCTGTCGCTGACGACTTCTCGGGGGAACCCCACACGGGAGAAGATCCCCATCAGGGCCCGGCCGACCACTGGGGCTGTCACGGTCCGGAGAGGAATAGCCTCAGGGTAGCGGGTGGCGTGGTCCACTAGTACCAGGATGAAACGATGGCCTTGTCTTGTACGCGGGTCCAGGGGTCCCACAATGTCTATTCCGACCCTCTCAAATGGGGTCGTGACTACTGGAAAGGGTTGCAGGGGGGCCTTTAGTTTGCGGCCGCTCTTCCCACTAGCTTGGCACGTGGGGCAAGATCGGCAATGCTGGTGCACATCGTTTCTCATTTTGGGCCAGAAGAAGTGGGTCACCAGGCGGCTGTAGGTTTTATCTTGTCCCAGGTGCCCTGCCAGGGGGACATCGTGGGCCAGATTCAGCAGGAAGTCTCTGAAGCGGAGGGGCACTACTAGTACTCGGTTGGCCCCCAGCTCGGCGATTCGTTGCTCGCTGTACAACAGATCATTGTCCCAGTAGACCCAATGAGTTCCGGAGGTATCCCCTGCGCTTTGGGCGAGCGCTTGTTGTCGGAGTCCCTCGAGGGAGGGACAGGTCTTCTGTTCCTGACGAAATTGTTCTTGTGTGGGTCCCCCTTCTTGAGCCCACTGGTCAAGGTTAGCGAGGTCGGAGGGTTGAGCAAGTTCGAGGGGGATGTCATGGTCGGTGGTCTCGGCTGGGGCGACCGGAGGCGGTGGCGCCGGCCATTCTGGTTCTTCCGGGCGATGGTTGGCACGGGCGGCCATGGACCGGGTGGTGACGCACGCCCAGTCCGGGACGCCCAACATCCCCAAGTGTTCTTTTCGCTCCACGGCTGCCCACGGGGAGCTTTCCAGGTCATTTCCGAGGAGGCAGTCCACGGGGGCGTCGTCTCGGACCGTCACTTTCAACATGCCGGAGACCCCTCCCCACTCAAAGGGGACGCAGGCCATCCGACACAGACTTTCTGAGTTGTCGGCTGATCGCACAGGGCAGAGAATGTTCGGTAGATATTGTTCTGGGGTCACCAGATGACAGCGGACGGCTGTCACACTGGCCCCGGTGT
The DNA here is from genome assembly GCF_964263255.1 of Lissotriton vulgaris. NCBI lineage: Eukaryota > Metazoa > Chordata > Amphibia > Caudata > Salamandridae > Lissotriton > Lissotriton vulgaris. The sequence continues at coordinate 134,209,868 of NC_141700.1, read as the reverse complement.
CCCGAAGGGCTTCGGCCCGTTGTCCATTGATGCTCACCCATTGGCTGTACTTCTGGGTGTTAGCGGGTAGGGGGACCCGCGGGACCATGTCTCTTCCCCCTAAGCACGCGAGAGACATGGCGGCTGGCTCCCACTCTTGATACTCTTGCTCGTCTGTTTCTTGTTCCTCGGAGATCTGTTCTTCCCCTAGTGCCGCGGCGGCCACATGGCGGGGTTTCGGACTCTGATACTGCGGGCAGCTGGGGTCGTTTGCATAGTGGCCGACTCGTTGGCATCGGTGACATGTAACATTGGCTCTGTACCCCGGTCGCGCCGGGGTGCTGCCCCGGTTGGCCGGGGGGGTGGTGCTGGTAGCGGGGGCGGCCGGAGTGTTGTCTCTTCCTCGTCCTTGGCCCCCTCCTCCTCCTCTGGGTCGGTGGTGACCATTGTTGTTCCGGTTCTGCTCGTAGGACCCATTCCGGCCCACTCTGGTGATCTCCCACCGGTCAGCCTCGGCTGCGAGCTGCCGGGGATCGGTTAACTTGCTGTCGAGGAGGTGTTGGCGTAGTTCAATGAAGCAATTGTTGGACAGATGCTCCCATACCATCAGATTGAACAGCTGCTCGTAGGTCGTGACGTTGTTTCCTCTGATCCAGCCTTCGAAGGCTCGGCTAAAGTACGTTACATAGTCCACCCAAGTTGTACCCGGGATGCGTGTGCAGTCTCGGAACCTCTGACGGTACATCTCGGGCGTGAGGCCATAGCGGGTGAGGAGGGCCGCTTTCATATGGTCGTAGGAGGTCATCTGGTGGTCTGGGAGCTGTAACAGGGTATCGCGACCCTCACTGAGGAATTTGCCCCATAGGCCGGCTCCCCAATCGTTTCTATCGATCCGGTGCGCAGTCATCGCGATTTCATAGGCCTTAAACCATTGCTGGATGTCGTCTTCTCGAAAATATTCTCGGACAACATCCTTGGGGATGTGTACTTTTTTCTCCGTGGTCCCTGGGGTGTGTGGTCTGTCGGGCCCCCCTAACTCTTTATTCTGCTTGCGCAGGTTGATCTCGGCTAGATTCCGTTCGTGCTCGTACGCCAGTTTCTTTTCCTCGAGCTCCCTTTGCCTCTGTTTCTCCTCTCTTTCTTCTCGGAGACGCAGGTGCTCTAAGTTTATTTTTTGTTCGGCCAACTTGAGTTCTACGTCCATCTTGAGTCGGGCCATTTCTAGTTCGTGTAGTCGGGTTTTTTCTCTTTCTTGGATCTCGTCTTGCGAGAGACTGGTTCTTTGCCCTTCCGGGGCCGTGTTGGTATTTTTCGCGGTGCTTTGCTCGGGGGCTTCGACATCCCCGGTCTCTGCCCAAGATTCTAGGGCATGCTTAAAATCGTCCTTGGTGCTTAGTCCGGTGGTAGCGATACCTAGTTCGATGCAGAACTGCTTTAGTTCACGATGGCTGTACTCCTCTAGTTTTTCCATTTGGAACTTCTCAGTTGATCCGCTTTCTTTAGTTGTCATTGTGGTTCGTTGTGGGGTGAGCTACTCTCTGTACGTTATGCGGTGATTCGGATCGCGCCGCTGGCCACCAATGTTAGACGGACCGGGAGGGTCGGCCGAGATTACGGGGAGAGGTCTCCAGGGAGAGCCGTCTCCAACGACTGTACAGACAAGTAACTTCCCCCCCACAGACGGACACCACACAAGGTTGAAGGTTAACGAGACTTTATATGCAATTCTTAGGTTACGATAGTATGATACAAGGAGGTCTGGACTCAGGGGTCCCCTCGGTTCTGATCTCGGGCTGAGGAAAAGGGTAGCGGGACAGTCTTAGTTACCAATGCGTACAAAATAGCTCTCAATCCTCGAGCTCGGCGTGGTAGATGATCGGACCGTGGAGGAGCCAAGCAGGTCCCGAGATGGATGAAGGAAGGACGACGGTCCGCGGCGGAGCCTGCAGGTCCCGGTGAAAGATGACGGTTACAACGGTCCGCGGCCACGCCAGCAGATCCCGACGACGATGAAAGATGAAGGTTACGACGGCTGTGGCAGCGCCAACAGGCAGGACGATGGTGCACAAGACAGAGCTACGGCAGCGCCAGTAGTCCGTCCAGGATGAGTTCCTCTTTACGTCTCTCGACTCCAAGATACAACTGCCTTCCTGCTCTGGAGCTGCCCCAGTTATAGGGCTGGTGTGCTTTGATGTCCGGACCCTCGCACTTGGAGGTCGGGAGGTCCGGGATGAGGGAGTCCAGACACCCAGCAGGGGGGTGGAGCCAGCGCCCGGGGAGGCGATGGGCGAGCGGCACTGGGCGGGGGAGAGCCATCGGCACCTCTTTCTCCCATTGACTTGCCAAGTAGCCCGCTCACCTCCTGGGTGGAGGGTGGTGCCGGAATGTCTGAGGCCGGGCTAGGCCCAGGGTTGAGGTCGATCGGGGGCCAGGCGGCCTCGTGGTGAAGTGTCCAAGATGGCGGCCCGGGCTGGGCGCGTGGGCCGGCAGAGGATCGGACCCACGAGGTTAACATGCTCGAGGGCAGGGGTCCCTGAGGGGACGGAGGACGTGCAATGGGGGTGTGTGGTTCTTGCGTGACTGGGCTCGGGCCTGGTTGAGCCGGGGGAGAGCGGCCCTTCATGTGGCCTGTCCAACAGTTAGCCAAACATCGCAATGTGGTATGAAATTGTACATTAATGTTTAAATGTTTTAATTTTTTGTTTTAATAAATACGGCCGGGAGGGTCACTCCCTCCCACTTCCAAAAACTTCAAGAACTGTTTCCGGTTTCCCTCCTTTGGGGATTGTGTTGAGAGGGGGTGGCGGGTATCTCAGCCATAATGAAATACACCTTAAATCCAGGAACCTTCATTTCACTAATTACTCCTGACTTAGTCATAATGATATAGATCATTGTGGAAGCATATAAATCAATCACCTTTACTGTATTTACTCCTCTAGTTAAGAGATACTTCCCCCTGATTCATGAGGCCTTATAATACACTTGCACATACAATAACCAATACAATACAATTAAGTGAGACATAAATCAGATTAGCTAACTTTATCTCCTGAATAAAGTGGCTTAACACCACCCAACATGTGTCGTTATCACTCAGTCAAAATGACATAGACCTCTGTGGAAGCATCTAACATTAATCACCTTAACTGTATTTACTCCTCCAGTTAAGAATACCAGACTCATGAGGGCTTGTAATACACTTGCCCATACAATACTCTATAAACACAACTAAATGAGACATAAACTAATTAGGCTCACTTTATCCCTTGAATAAGGTGGCTTAATACCACCAAGCTTGTCATCATCACTTACAATGATTCAATCTATTTTTTAGGTCTCGGCTAAAAGACGCGCGTAAGCGCGTCTCCGCCGAGATCTTTTGTCAGCGAGTATCATTCCCAGTAGACAGTCCTGGCCACGCGCATCCTTCCAGGCGATTTGTAACTGGAACGCGCGCTGTGGCCAGGCGCTGTCTCCTGGGAAGCGCAAGCACCACACACGCATGCGCATACACACACACACGCGCCCATGCACGCACGCACATACATACATACAGAGACACCACCCCTGACTCATACACACACGCGCGCACACACACACAAGTGCACCGAGGCCCCCCCTCCCCCTCCCCCGCCGTCACCGTCGCGCAGATACATACACACACACGAGCATACACACACACAAGTGCACCAATCGCGCTCCAGAACTTACCTTACCTCAGCACGCGGCGCCCAACCTCCTGCTGGCGCGGCCCCGGGGCTCTACACCGCTCACAGGAGCCCCGGGCCGCGAGACGCTACGACTCCGCCTGCCTCCTCTTCCGGTGTGAACGTGGCCCCGCCCCCGTCACAGGCGACCGTGCCTGACTTCCGGGGCGGCCGCGAAATGCCGGGCGGACAGACATTTGTAAGATTCCAAGATTGCAGTCTGAAAAGTAATCCAATATGCTTTCCAAGGATTTACATACTGGCAGATTGCGCAATGAAGAAAAGAGAGAGTACGTGATTAGCCCAAGACCACACCATTTTCTAGAGCGGCGAAGGGCAGATTCTAACTTGAGGCAGACCGTTTATCAGCAGCAGACGTGAATTGACTAGGACAGTGACTAGGTAAACTCGACAGGGCTGATAAGGCACCGCGCCCCAGCTGTATCAGCCTTCCGAGGGACCAGACAGTGAACAAAACTTTCACTTTTGAAAAAGGCCAATTTACCGCTGCTCACACCTCTGCCCACCGTCTCTTTTTTTTCGACGGCATACTGCCCTACATCCACGGGCACAGCAGGACCACAGGGTTCAGGGATTTTTAAAAACGAGGCGCTGTGGAAATCGCTTCAGTTGGACTAGAAGCCGAAGCCTTGTACAGGACCATGCCCTACACTTGAAAACTAGGGGCCTAAATAAAAGAATGATTGTTCAGTGACAACTTTCCATTAATGCAAAAAAATTACGTTTGGTGAATCCGGGATTAGGATAGGCAAAGATCAGACGCAATCACATGCACCTTTGTTTACCTGCGTAAACACCCCACGCCCCCAACTGCCCCATACAAAGCCGAAGATCGAGCATCTCCACCCATCGCAGACGGACACTTCCCTTGTAGTGCCTGCACTTATCTCCGGAATCCTGCCCCCCCTCATCCACCAGCGACCCAAGATGGCTGTCCCTCCTTCTGTACACTGCATATACCAGGAGCTGGCCACTACCTCAACACCGCAGGCGTGATTCTATAGTATACTGCAGTGAGCCGTCATGCCATCACGTCCATCTGTTGTGGCCTCGAGGCGGGCACGCCTCAGGGCATGGGCAGCGCCGGGAAAGCTGACCTCCACAGATTTCCTGTTCGGATTCTGTCTGGCTCTGCCAGTTCCTCTAGTGGAAAGTTCTCACAGTCGGACCCTGGCGAGCAGGAAGGGATGGGCAGGCCGACCAGCGGTGCCCGCCACTAGCCCAGACCAAAAGCATCGGAAAATATTTAAAAATAAATATACCAACAGGGAATCAGCGACTGTGACTACAAATTACAAGGGATGCCACCTGTGAAAAATGCTGGCTGGTTAAGGGGCCAGTATGTGGACATCTCCTTGGCAAGCAATGGTGTATTTGATCAGTGTTATGTCTCGGCTAGACAGAGCATGCATCCACCTGTGGGCTTACAGGACACCCATCTCCTAACATTGGTAACATTTAGCGTCACTCATTTTGTTGATGCCATTTGTCATGACATGCAGGTGTCATGCCCTCTTCTTGTGTTTGCCTTCTCTTAGCGCATGTCCCAAGTACATGTCACCCTACACTGCTCCCAGTTTGTGGGGTTATTTTTTCTTTGTTTTCAAGCACTCCATATGAGTACTTGAGTTTTCAGGCCATCTCCCTTGTGCACATACACACAGACCACAAAAATGCAAATGCATGTACATATATGCACTTCTTAAATAAATGTAATACACGACCACCACTTAGTGAGTGCAGAGTAGTGAGTAGTGAGTGCAGAGTAGTGAGTGCAGAGTAGTGAGTGCAGAGTAGTGAGTAGTGAGTGCAGGGTAGTGAGTAGTGAGTGCAGAGTAGTGAGTGCAGAGTAGTGAGTGCAGAGTAGTGAGTGCAGAGTAGTGAGTGCAGAGTAGTGAGTAGTGAGTGCAGAGTAGTGAGTGCAGAGTAGTGAGTGCAGAGTAGTGAGTGCAGAGTAGTGAGTAGCGATTGCAGAGTAGTGAGTAGTGAGTGCATAGTGAGTAGTGACTGCAGAGTAGTGAGTGCAGAGTAGTGAGTGCAGAGTAGTGAGTGCAGAGTAGTGAGTAGTGAGTGCAGAGTAGTGAGTAGTGAGTGCAGAGTAGTGAGTGCAGAGTAGTGAGTAGTGAGTGCAGAGTAGTGAGTAGTGAGTGCAGAGTAGTGAGTAGTGAGTAGTGAGTGCAGAGTAGTGAGTGCAGAGTGCAGAGTAGTGAGTGCAGAGTGAGTGTGCAGAATGCAGAGTAGTGAGTGCAGAGTAGTGAGTGCAGAGTAGTGAGTGCAGAGTAGTGAGTAGTGAGTGCAGAGTAGTGAGTAGTGAGTGCAGAGTAGTGAGTAGTGAGTGCAGAGTAGTGAGTGCAGAGTGCAGAGTAGTGAGTGCAGAGTGAGTGTGCAGAATGCAGAGTAGTGAGTGCAGAGTAGTGAGTGCAGAGTAGTGAGTGCAGAGTAGTGAGTGCAGAGTAGTGAGTGCAGAATAGTGAGTGCAGAGTAGTGAGTGCAGAGTAGTGAGTGCAGAGTAGTGAGTGCAGAGTAGTGAGTGCAGAGTAGTGAGTAGTGAGTGCAGAGTAGTGAGTATTGAGTGCAGAGTAGTGAGTAGTGAGTGCAGAGTAGTGAGTAGTGAGTGCAGAGTAGTGAGTGCAGGGTAGTGAGTAGTGAGTGCAGAGTAGTGAGTGCAGAGTGCAGAGTAGTGAGTGCAGAGTGAGTGTGCAGAATGCAGAGTAGTGAGTGCAGAGTAGTGAGTGCAGAGTAGTGAGTGCAGAGTAGTGAGTGCAGAGTGCAGAGTAGTGAGTGCAGAGTAGTGAGTAGAGAGTGCAGAGTAGTGAGTAGAGAGTGCAGAGTAGTGAGTGCAGAGTAGTGAGTAGTGAGTGCAGAGTAGTGAGTAGCGATTGCAGAGTAGTGAGTAGTGAGTGCATAGTGAGTAGTGACTGCAGAGTAGTGAGTGCAGAGTAGTGAGTGCAGAGTAGTGAGTGCAGAGTAGTGAGTAGTGAGTGCAGAGTAGTGAGTGCAGAGTAGTGAGTAGTGAGTGCAGAGTAGTGAGTAGTGAGTGCAGAGTAGTGAGTAGTGAGTAGTGAGTGCAGAGTAGTGAGTGCAGAGTGCAGAGTAGTGAGTGCAGAGTGAGTGCGCAGAATGCAGAGTAGTGAGTGCAGAGTAGTGAGTGCAGAGTAGTGAGTAGTGAGTGCAGAGTAGTGAGTAGTGAGTAGTGAGTGCAGAGTAGTGAGTGCAGAGTGCAGAGTAGTGAGTGCAGAGTGAGTGTGCAGAATGCAGAGTAGTGAGTGCAGAGTAGTGAGTGCAGAGTAGTGAGTGCAGAGTAGTGAGTGCAGAGTAGTGAGTGCAGAGTAGTGAGTGCAGAATAGTGAGTGCAGAGTAGTGAGTGCAGAGTAGTGAGTAGTGAGTGCAGAGTAGTGAGTATTGAGTGCAGAGTAGTGAGTAGTGAGTGCAGAGTAGTGAGTGCAGAGTAGTGAGTGCAGAGTAGTGAGTAGTGAGTGCAGAGTAGTGAGTGCAGAGTAGTGAGTGCAGAGTAGTGAGTGCAGAGTAGTGAGTAGCGATTGCAGAGTAGTGAGTAGTGAGTGCATAGTGAGTAGTGACTGCAGAGTAGTGAGTGCAGAGTAGTGAGTGCAGAGTAGTGAGTGCAGAGTAGTGAGTAGTGAGTGCAGAGTAGTGAGTAGTGAGTGCAGAGTAGTGAGTGCAGAGTAGTGAGTAGTGAGTGCAGAGTAGTGAGTAGTGAGTGCAGAGTAGTGAGTAGTGAGTGCAGAGTAGTGAGTGCAGAGTGCAGAGTAGTGAGTGCAGAGTGAGTGTGCAGAATGCAGAGTAGTGAGTGCAGAGTAGTGAGTGCAGAGTAGTGAGTGCAGAGTAGTGAGTAGTGAGTGCAGAGTAGTGAGTAGTGAGTGCAGAGTAGTGAGTAGTGAGTGCAGAGTAGTGAGTGCAGAGTGCAGAGTAGTGAGTGCAGAGTGAGTGTGCAGAATGCAGAGTAGTGAGTGCAGAGTAGTGAGTGCAGAGTAGTGAGTGCAGAGTAGTGAGTGCAGAGTAGTGAGTGCAGAATAGTGAGTGCAGAGTAGTGAGTGCAGAGTAGTGAGTGCAGAGTAGTGAGTGCAGAGTAGTGAGTAGTGAGTGCAGAGTAGTGAGTATTGAGTGCAGAGTAGTGAGTAGTGAGTGCAGAGTAGTGAGTGCAGAGTAGTGAGTGCAGGGTAGTGAGTAGTGAGTGCAGAGTAGTGAGTGCAGAGTGCAGAGTAGTGAGTGCAGAGTGAGTGTGCAGAATGCAGAGTAGTGAGTGCAGAGTAGTGAGTGCAGAGTAGTGAGTGCAGAGTAGTGAGTGCAGAGTAGTGAGTGCAGAGTGCAGAGTAGTGAGTGCAGAGTAGTGAGTAGAGAGTGCAGAGTAGTGAGTAGAGAGTGCAGAGTAGTGAGTGCAGAGTAGTGAGTAGTGAGTGCAGAGTAGTGAGTAGCGATTGCAGAGTAGTGAGTAGTGAGTGCATAGTGAGTAGTGACTGCAGAGTAGTGAGTGCAGAGTAGTGAGTGCAGAGTAGTGAGTGCAGAGTAGTGAGTAGTGAGTGCAGAGTAGTGAGTAGTGAGTGCAGAGTAGTGAGTGCAGAGTAGTGAGTAGTGAGTGCAGAGTAGTGAGTAGTGAGTGCAGAGTAGTGAGTAGTGAGTGCAGAGTAGTGAGTGCAGAGTGCAGAGTAGTGAGTGCAGAGTGAGTGCGCAGAATGCAGAGTAGTGAGTGCAGAGTAGTGAGTGCAGAGTAGTGAGTGCAGAGTAGTGAGTAGTGAGTAGTGAGTGCAGAGTAGTGAGTGCAGAGTGCAGAGTAGTGAGTGCAGAGTGAGTGTGTAGAATGCAGAGTAGTGAGTGCAGAGTAGTGAGTGCAGAGTAGTGAGTGCAGAGTAGTGAGTGCAGAGTAGTGAGTGCAGAATAGTGAGTGCAGAGTAGTGAGTGCAGAGTAGTGAGTGCAGAGTAGTGAGTGCAGAGTAGTGAGTGCAGAGTAGTGAGTAGTGAGTGCAGTGTAGTGAGTATTGAGTGCAGAGTAGTGAGTAGTGAGTGCAGAGTAGTGAGTAGTGAGTGCAGAGTAGTGAGTGCAGGGTAGTGAGTAGTGAGTGCAGAGTGCAGAGTAGTGAGTGCAGAGTGAGTGTGCAGAATGCAGAGTAGTGAGTGCAGAGTAGTGAGTGCAGAGTAGTGAGTGCAGAGTAGTGAGTGCAGAGTAGTGAGTGCAGAGTAGTGAGTGCAGAGCAGTGAGTGCAGAGCAGTGAGTGCAGGTGCAGAGTGGTGTGTATTGGCAATGTAAATGACAATGCCATTTATTTATGATTTAAAGAAAAAAAAAGAAATGTCATGAGCAATGCCAATAGCTCTACCTTTAATGATGCCGAGACCATTGCATTGCAAATGCTTGTATAAAATAGATGGCAGCACTATATATCACATAACAGCTTGACACTGCATTAGGAAATGGAACGTGTACAAAGTGTAAACCATTATAAGAGGACCGCCAGACATGCGCGCTAGCCATCTTCTGGAGACACTATGTCAAACGGACCAGCTGCTGACAATGGAATTGGCTTGATAAATAGACAGCCCCTCCCACTCTGCCTTGTCCCAGGCGATCAAATGAGGAGGGTAGGTTTTGCGATCGGGATGAACCTCTTAACCGTGAGTAGGCTATCTGGCAATATTTTGAGGTATCGGGGGCTTCAGCTGATACACAGCCTCTTTGGCTTCTCTCTTCCGAGATAGACTCGTACACAGCAGGTATCTCTCTCGCACTTTATTTTTAGCCTGCAGCTGTGCGCATCCTCTGCCCTGTTCTATGAGGCATAGCAGACCATCAGATTAAGTAAAACTATATAATCGGGGAACGTCGTAAACACAACGCCTCACGCAAGCGCTACAGCATACACTACCTCACCTATTTGATATGCCATTTTACAAATATGATGTCTTTAAAACGCATTGGCCAAACATCACGGGCATTAAGGAATTGAAGTTAACCTGTGACATCACAATTTATTAATGGATGTCTAAAACAAAAACTGCCAAATGATTGGCATCACTGAATGTTTAAGGATTTTAACAAAGGCTGGCGCATGATTGAATCACTCTTTGTATGTTGTGTTTGTGTGTATGTGTTTATACATCTGGTAACTATTCCAGTTCCTGATGAACACAGTGGTCCACTATGAGGGACCTTCTACTTAATAAGGTATTCTTAAGACAGAAACTTAGTAACCTTGATGTTGGCTTTGTCTGTCATTGCTTCTCCTCTCATCCTCAGGTTGGACGATCATTTTAACCATAAACAAGTAGGCACAACCTTTAGAGGCGAAGTGCTCATAATGACTTAAGTGTGGGGTAGGATGATTACCTTTTTTTGGTCCTGAAGAAGCACCACTGATCATTTAGAGACCACAGAGTCAAGAAACATGTTGGCCCATGTTCTATCTCACTAAAGTTACACAGAACTGCTTGGGCACATTGCAACCCCTAAAAGTAGGTTTTTGACCTGGCTAGAGAATATGTATATTAAAGCTTAATCTGACATCCCCTAGTCAGTATTAAATCACATCATAGCACACATTACAAACCACCCCACATGGACACCCTTGCATTCATCAAACGGCAGTAAAACCAAAAGATCTCCTTTACAGTGACCCTTTGGGGGACCCATAGGGCATCGCAGCGGCAGCCCGATGAGAACCACCTGCCCAATGATGAAGCATAACATCCCTAGGGATGTGTGAGGGCAACAAGAAACAATCTTATTGACTGTCCCTAATTCTCTGTCCAGAACCTAGATATCTTTCTTGCATCTTTATCTCTAAGAAATAGGAGCAGTGACCCCCCTTATTGATTTAATTATAGCTTCGGAGCACAGGCACTGGAACTTTATCAGCTCCCATTACCCCCCTTTTTCTTTGATGATAGTGGCCCAAAACAAAACAAAACAAGCCTTTTAAAAGATAATAGGTCTGTGGTTGGCAGCCAGCCTTTGCCTTTCCAATGCTTATTTTGTCATAGTTTTTGTAAAACGTTACTTATTGGTGGAGCTGCAATAGCTTCCACATGCAAATGAAAGGAGGTATTCAGAAGAAAGCTGCAGGCACCCCAGCACATTTGCCATAGTAGAAAGATTTTTCAAGCTCAGAAACGCTCTCTTGTGCCATCAGTAAATCTAACCCCACCAGCTGAAAAAGCAATATAGAAACACACAGTTCAAGAAGCTGCTTCTTTACCTTACTTGAGGTAGAGTCATGCAGCACTTTCACAATCTCATCTACAAGATGAATGGGAAATGCAGACAACAATGCATTAAAATTAAACCTTCCTGGTCACTAAAAGCAAAAAAAGACTTCCATGCAGTGATAGGGCTAAAATAGTTGTCCATTTCAGCTCCAGTGTCCAGTTTTGTGCCTCCGTAACTTGAGCCAGTGGTGTTGGTCAAGATCTTCACATTTAAAGGACCTCAGGGTGGACTCTGCAGAATTCATGATTGTGTTAATATTGACACGGCCAAAGGTCTGCTTATGAGAGTTTTCAAACCTGTCACTGTTATGATCTTCTTGTGCTCTCTGTTGCAAAGCACCAATTTACTGCTTTGCATGTTCTTTTTAATATCAATAATAATGTATTAAACCTGTAAGTGTGGCGTAACAGGATTCACTTTCAAAATGTCAGGGTGTTAGCTATGTATCCAGTGGCTTTCTTTTTTTCTCAGTCTATATACCTAAATGTCTTATCCATATGCTGGCCCACAATCCTGAACTCCTTGCCTTCCTAGTCTGACAGAATTCAGAGACCTCACTCCCAAACCAAGCATTATGGATCAGATGTACGACCCTATTGTGCATGCCGAAACGTGTTTGCCACGCCCGTGCGCATGCAGAATTCAAAAGAGCCATGAACTAACCCTATTTAGCAAGTCGCAATTTATTTGCGACTCGCTAAATATAGTTAAAACTCACTATTAGAAAGGGGCGTTCTGAGGTCATCCCGTGCTAATAGCAAGTCTGAGACCTATGTATTGCTGTTTTGCGACCGCAATTGTGGTCGCAAAACAGTCGCAGTTCACCACTCTTTTCAGAAGGGTAGTAAAGCACTCGCAAAAGGGAAGGTGTCCCCAGGGGACCCCTTCCCCTTAGTGAATGCAGGGGAAAGTATTTTTAAGAGCAGGCAGTGGTCCCAGGAACCACTACCTGCCCTTAAAAAATGGAATGAAAAGGTTTCATTTTTCTTTTTTTAAATGCATCCTGTTTTCTTTAAGGAAAATGGGCTGCATTAAAAAAAACTGCTTTATTTAAAAGCAGTTCCAGACATGGAGGTTTGCTGAGCCCAGCAGGCCACCATACCTAGGAGGGTCCGCCATTCCGAATAGGGTCGCAAATTGCGAGTGCCTCATTAATATTCATTAGGCATGCAATTTGCGACCCCATTGGAAATCGCAAACAGTGTCTCAAACACTGTTGTACATAACATTTGGCGACTCGCAAATTGTGACTCGCAATTGAGCGCATTTTGCGAGTCGCAAAATGCTAGGGGGGTACACCTGGCCCTAAGGCTTCTTTTTTAGTTTTCTGATCAGGTTATATCAACATCCTGAGCATACATCATGGATAGGACAGGAATGACCCATATGAAAGTTGACATCCACTGTCAAACCGAAAAGGACATCCCAGAACTGGACTTTCAGCATTTATTAGTGGACTTGTGACCCCCCCTCCCCACAGTAATAATGCCATATGAAGCTACGTCCTTGCATTTTCCCACCAAAGTAGCCACTCCACATGGATGCAGGACGAGAACATGCATTGGAAATGCAATAGGTCTCGGATTTTTTTGAGTTAGAGGTAATGGCATTGTAAATGGCAATGTGTTTTATCCATGTGTTCACCCTGCACACTAATACACTGCAGTCACTCTGCAGTCACTCTGCACTCCCTAGCACTTCCTAGCACTCTGAGTCACTCTGCACTCCCTAGCACTTCCTAGCACTCTGAGTCACTCTGCACTCCCTAGCACTCTGCAGTCACTCTGCACTCTCTAGCACTCCCTAGCACTCCCTAGCACTCTGAGTCACTCTTCACTCCCTAGCACTCTGCAGTCACTCTGCAGTCACTCTGCACTCCCTAGCACTCTGCAGTCACTCTGCAATCCCTAGCACTCTGCAGTCACTCTGCACTCCCTAGCACTCTGCAGTCACTCTGCACTCCCTAGCACTCTGCAGTCACTCTGCAGTCACTCTGCACTCCCTAGCACTCTGCAGTCACTCTGCACTCCCTAGCACTCCCTATCACTCTGCAGTCACTCTGCACTCCCTAGCACTCTACAGTCACTCTGCACTCCCTAGCACTCCCTAGCACTCTGCAGTCACTCTGGAGTCACTCTGCTGTCACTCTGCTCTCCCTAGCACTCCCAAGCACTCTGCAGGCACTCTGCAGTCACTCTGCAGTCCCTAGCACACCCTAGCACTCTGCACTCCCTAGCACTCACCTCTTCACTCCCTAGCACTCTGCAGTCACTCTGCACTCCCTAGCACTCTGCAGTCACTCTGCACTCCCTAGCACTCTGCAGTCACTCTGCACTCCCTGGCACTCCCTAGCACTCTGCAGTCACTCTGCACTCCCTAGCACTCTGCAGTCACTCTGCAGTCACTCTGCACTCCCTAGCACTCCCTAGCACTCTGCAGTCACTCTGCAGTCACTCTGCACTCCCTAGCACTCCCTAGCACTCTGCAGTCACTCTGCAGTCACTCTGCACTCCCTAGCACTCCCTAGCACTCTGCAGTCACTCTGCACTCCCTAGCACTCTGCAGTCACTCTGCACTCCCTAGCACTCTGCAGTCACTCTGCAGTCACTCTGCACTCCCTAGCACTCTGCAGTCACTCTGCACTCCCTAGCACTCTGCAGTCACTCTGCAGTCACTCTGCACTCCCTAGCACTCTGCAGTCACTCTGCACTCCCTAGCACTCTGCAGTCACTCTGCACTCCCTAGCACTCTGCAGTCACTCTGCACTCCCTAGCACTCTGCAGTCACTCTGCGGTCCCTAGCACGCTGCAGTCACTCTGCACTCCCTAGCACTCTGCAGTCGCTCTGCACTCCCTAGCACTCCCTAGCACTCTGCAGTCACTCTGCACTCCCTAGCACTCCCTAGCACTCTGCAGTCACTCTGCACTCCCTAGCACGCTGCAGTCACTCTGCACTCCCTAGCACTCTGCAGTCGCTCTGCACTCCCTAGCACGCTGCAGTCACTCTGCAGTCCCTAGCACGCTGCAGTCACTCTGCACTCCCTAGCACTCTGCAGTCACTCTTCACTCCCTAGCACTCTGCAGTCACTCTGCACTCCCTAGCACTCTGCAGTCACTCTGCACTCCCTAGCACTCCCTAGCACTCTGTACTCCCTAGCACTCCCTAGCACTCTGCAGTCACTCTGCACTCTCTAGCACTCCCTAGCACTTCCTAGCACTCTGAGTCACTCTGCACTCCCTAGCACTCTGCAGTCACTCTGCACTCTCTAGCACTCCCTAGCACTCCCTAGCACTCTGAGTCACTCTGCACTCCCTAGCACTCTGCAGTCACTCTGCAGTCACTCTGCACTCCCTAGCACTCTGCAGTCACTCTGCAATCCCTAGCACTCTGCAGTCACTCTGCACTCCCTAGCACTCTGCAGTCACTCTGCACTCCCTAGCACTCTGCAGTCACTCTGCAGTCACTCTGCACTCCCTAGCACTCTGCAGTCACTCTGCACTCCCTAGCACTCCCTATCACTCTGCAGTCACTCTGCACTCTCTAGCACTCTACAGTCACTCTGCACTCCCTAGCACTCCCTAGCACTCTGCAGTCACTCTGGAGTCACTCTGCTGTCACTCTGCTCTCCCTAGCACTCCCAAGCACTCTGCAGGCACTCTGCAGTCACTCTGCAGTCCCTAGCACACCCTAGCACTCTGCACTCCCTAGCACTCACCTCTTCACTCCCTAGCACTCTGCAGTCACTCTGCACTCCCTAGCACTCTGCAGTCACTCTGCACTCCCTAGCACTCTGCAGTCACTCTGCACTCCCTGGCACTCCCTAGCACTCTGCAGTCACTCTGCACTCCCTAGCACTCCCTAGCACTCCCTAGCACTCTGCAGTCACTCTGCACTCCCTAGCACTCTGCAGTCACTCTGCACTCCCTAGCACTCTGCAGTCACTCTGCGGTCCCTAGCACGCTGCAGTCACTCTGCACTCCCTAGCACTCTGCAGTCGCTCTGCACTCCCTAGCACTCCCTAGCACTCTGCAGTCACTCTGCACTCCCTAGCACTCCCTAGCACTCTGCAGTCACTCTGCACTCCCTAGCACTCTGCAGTCACTCTGCACTCCCTAGCACGCTGCAGTCACTCTGCACTCCCTAGCACTCTGCAGTCGCTCTGCACTCCCTAGCACGCTGCAGTCACTCTGCAGTCCCTAGCACGCTGCAGTCACTCTGCACTCCCTAGCACTCTGCAGTCACTCTTCACTCCCTAGCACTCTGCAGTCACTCTGCACTCCCTAGCACTCTGCAGTCACTCTGCACTCCCTAGCACTCCCTAGCACTCTGTACTCCCTAGCACTCCCTAGTCACTCTGCACTCCCTAGCACTCCCTAGCACTCTGCAGTCACTCTGCACTCCCTAGCACTCCCTAGCACTCTGCAGTCACTCTGCACTCCCTAGCACTCCCTAAACACTCTGCACTCCCTAGCACTCCCTAGCACTCTGCAGTCACTCTGCACTCCCTAGCACTCTGCAGTCAATCTCCACTCCCTTGCACTCCCTAGTCACTCTGCACTCCCTAGCACTCTGCAGTCACTCTGCACTCCCTAGCACTCTGCAGTCACTCTGCACTCCCTAGCACTCTGCACTCTGAATCTGCACTCACAATCTGCACTCTGACATATACTGTTGTCTCCAACCGAGGAGTGAAATGGGTCTATTAAGTAGCCTCTTCACAATAATGGTCATTGATGTGTGAGCATATCTATGTATATCAAAGCATGCTTTTAATATGAATTCCAGTGGTGGGGGCTGAAAGGACTAGCAGGCTGGGAGAGGCGATGTCAGAGGCTTCTGTGAGCTCCCAGCCTGTCGTTTCCAGTGGTGGGGGCTGCAGTGAGGAGCAGGCTGGGAGAGGCGATGTCAGAGGCTTCTGCGAGCAGCATCTCGCTTCAATTACCACGGGCCCACAAGCTTTGGCAGGGAGCCAGAGGTGAATGCGAGGCGGCCCCTGACAGCTGGTAATTGATGAATTATAGCCTTCTGCTGCGCGTCTCCGAACGGAATATGCAGGAAGTGGAGCAACTCTACAGACTATGGCCTATTGCGTGCTGCCTTGTAAAAACACAGCCATGCGAGGGCCAATTGCCATGCAGCTGCCATAAATAACAAACACAATTCACGCGCTTCTCTGGAATGCGCAGGTTAGATAGTCGAAGTCCTCTCTACAGGACTCAAGCCACACCCACTTCGTGGGATGTAGCCCGAGCCCTAAAAAGACTTTCCACAGTGGGTACAATGCAAAGGTGAATGCTTGAAAATGAATCAGCCGCTGGTAGTCATTAAGTCACCTTCCAGTCAAATATTTATTAGCCATTGCGCCACTCCAGATAAGTATCATCTACTGACCATGTAGCAACCTCACTGGCAAAGACAGGCACTGTTTAAAATCAGAAAATATAAACAAAAAGTTTAGAAAATATTTTTTATTCAACTCAGACCACCATTTTTAACAGCCTCCTTCTTCCATCACCATACTCAGAATAGCCAGAAACATGGCAAACTCCTTGTAGGTAACCTTGTTGTCACCATCCATGTCCATCATTTTCATCACTTCTTTCACCGCCTTCTCGTCTTTCCCAGAGCCCTGTAGAAGAGGAGGAGTGGCAACAATCAGTAGGAAGTTCTATAAATGTGAAGTATATTACTTTCTTGAAGCATTTCTATTCCCTCACAGTGAGCAAGGATTGGAAGGTGTGCCCCCCCCCCCCCCACACCTCCTCACCTCCTCTCAGTTGTCAGTATATTCAGGACACAGAGAAGTCCTGTCCCAGGAGACCCATGTATTAGTTTTGAACTGGTGGCCAGACCCTAAGATGGGAGGAGTCCATTAGCTCCAAACCCTGGCAGATTCTGTGGGCCCATTTCAGCCTCGGAGTTAAGTGACTTCGCCACTCTGTCTTCTAGGTGGCTGCTCTTACGAGGCATCTAAAGGTAGCTTCATTGAGCAGTCCAGCTCCTTTCCTCCTAGGCAGAGATCAAGCCTAAAGCTCTGTCCTTGGGGTTGCTGCTGTCAGTCACCAGCAGCCTGAAAGGAGAACCTGCTGAGCTGAAACACACAAGAGCACTGCACTGGGTGTATTGATGCTCCCAGAGGCCCTCACTAGAGAGGATAAGAGCTTCAAAGACAATGTGAAGGTGGATTAATCCTGAACTATGGGCATTACCTGGGAAGCTTGCTTTCCTGCACAAGAATCAGCTTTGTTAATGGGGATCCCCTCCACTTTTAGCCGACCTGGTACCTCGTAACCTCCATGAGCCCCAGTAGAATGTTCCAAAACATACCATACAATCCACACTGAATCTGCTGGGGCATGACCAGGTCCAGCACCTAGCCTGTGCTGTGTCAATACAAGATCAGGGGTGGAAGTACACAGCCCGCTCTAGATAGTCAGGACTAGACCACGATGTTGCTCGCTTGAAACAGGCCGTTTGTGTTGATGGTGCCCATATATCCTGTAGAAAAGGGTTCTCCACTTTTAGGGCTGGCTCAGGAGTGAATGTCTTGGAATGCTATTTTAGCCCGAATTGTCTTCCTACTTCCTTCTTCCTGTGATTTGCACCTACACTCAGGGTGTGGTTTCCAAAGGGGTCATTAAAAGATGGCCCTTGGGCTACTCTTTAGGCCTTGTAGAAGAGCTAGAAGTGGAATGCTATTTCTAAAGCAGACTATGGTCACACCTTTCCAGCTGTGATGCAAAACATCAGTACTATACTTAAACCACAAGGGATGTTGGCAGATGCCATTCATCTTTATGATGAAATTCGGGTTGAAGTTGGGCTACATGTTGAAAAGGAGAGCATTAGTCAGGGAGCCAATCACTTGCAGGGATGAAGTCCAGACAGGTTGTTGAGTTCAAGATGATTTATTGTAGATATCTAGATGAGCCCCACAGGAGCCGCCAGCATGCTGCTCAGCCCCATCATGAGTGTGGCTTTTCTTGACAGACACCCAACATTCCCTGGTACATCAACACACTGTAACATTCCACTGGCAAGGCATGTGGTGGAAACGGCATACACAAGAATGGATAGTAAACTAGAATGCTACAGCACTCCACAGTGACACGCTACCAAAACCATCAGCTTTATTCTTTCAAGGAAACCTTTGTTCTAAAGTTTACATGCACAATCCTTCTGGGTAGACAGTGGAGAGGTCAATAAAGCATCACCAAATTGGTGCAAAGTGGAATAAAGTGACTATTGCAGCACTCACCCTAGCAAATTAGGGGGAAACAAAGTACAGATGGGTTGTGCACGTCATATCTGTGAAAAGGGGAAATAAACGTCCTACTACAGTCAATCTTCATTCCACAATGTACTCACAGATAAAGATGGGAACTCAGTCTTCACAAGAAGTTGCAGCTCCTGCTGGTTGAGTTCGCCACTCTTGCCATCTGCTCCAGAGTATTTTTTGAAGGTCTGGAGCATGACCGCACAGAGCTGTTCCAGAGTCATTATAAGGGGTGCTTCGATCTGTAAAGAAAGTAATACCAGAGTCAGAGTTTAGGATTTAAAATGGCAAATACTGTATTTATGAAACAGTAATGACCCTCTGACCATTAAGTGAGAAGTACCTACAGTCCCCTCCCACCCTCTGGTCCAGCCCAACGGATAACTCTATAACTCCTCTCCATGACTGGTGCCCTCCAAATAGGCCTGGCCTGGGCAACATTGTCATTGCTTCAGTGGTATTGACATATTGCATGTTACATGAAATTTCATGTATGTTTTGCTGGAAGGAGACTTGTTTGCAGAAAATATATCCTAGCAGGATTATCTACATGACCAAGTTTCCTGTCTGGATCATACAAGACTTGTTTGTGTAAAAAATCAAGCAAGAGACAATCCTCTTTTTATTTAAAATCATTATTTTGCAAATTTTGCTTCGGGAAATTATAGCCAAAAATAACATTATGCAGTTTCACTTTCCTAGTGTGAAGGACAGCTTCTTCTACATCTATTTGTCAGTGTCAAGCACAGTTCTTTTATTTTGATTCCTGTATGATTTGTTTATTCTCTGGGCTTCTCCGAACGCAGTAGCGGCCCGTCTATTAGGGCAAAGGGGGCCCCACCCAACATACCTTTTTTGCAGATATAGAGTGTCTGTCAGTCTGAGCAAAGGTCAGTCTGACAGACATTCTTCATGTCAGGTCAGGCAGCCAGGCACTGTACATGCAGTAAATGGGCGGCATCTGGCTGCCTGAGCTGGACTTTGCCGGGCCAAAGATTTCACAGCCCTGTGAACGCGACCTCCTCCGTGTCATGGCATATTTTGGGCACCCCTGTAGGCACAGAAGCAATCGAAATATCTCTTTCCTCAAACCTCAAAAACCCTTAGAATTACACGGGGTAGAGAGACAGAGTCAAATTTAGAGATAGGCAGATAGAGAAATAAATTAGACAGACATCAAAGAGGGAAAAATTACTTTTCCAGGTGGCCCTTTGGAGAATGAAGGCCCCCGGCAACTGCCCACTTTCCCCGTGCCTTAAATGGTCTCTGGACCTCCTCATTCCAGCAAAGTGCTTGGAGGTTCTCCCCCTCATGGCGAGGGAGTGCGTCACAGATATACTCTGACCCGGGTGGTGTAGTTTTGAGCCCTGAAGTGCCCAGGGCCGACTGTCCATCAGTGACACCTCGTCACAGAGCTAGGTGGGGCGAGCAGTCTTGCTGACCCCATCCCATACTGTGACGAGTAAGGGACTGCCGCCTCCTCTCATTGGCTGACCAATAGAATGTGGTCCTAATACTACAGGACCCACCAAGCGGTCCCTCTCACCACTTGAGATTACAGCTCCAGGCAAGTTTTTTATGTTTGGTGCATCTGTGTGTGTATGGATGTGTAATTGTGTGGTTGTGTACGTACTGTGAGTGGGTGCATGCGTGTGTATGTGCTTGTGACTGGTGAATGTATGTGTGTGCAGTTGTGCACTTGTGAATAGATGAGTATGAGTGAGTGTGAATGTAGGTGGGTGAGCCGGAGTATGTGTGTGCATGGGTGGCCCACCGGCCCCCGCTTGAATTACCGGCCACTGAGCCAAGATGTAACATGCCCACGACACAAAACACAAGAGTGCAGTCCGATAACAGTTTCATAGTCTTGCCCCACAATCTGTAGCTCCATTTCATCTGCCTCCTCCTAGATTTACTGTCTTTGTGTGATCTTGCTCCCGCCATTGTTAAGTCTGATCTGAGTGTCTCACATTTCTGCAGGTCGACACAGCCCAGTCTCCTAAAGCCCCTACTGCAGATCAGGGCCAGTATACCAGATCAAAGTCTCCAAGTTGAGTTTCTTCAAGGTGGACCAGATGAGTAACATTTGGTTCAGTAACATCACCTGGGACATGGGTGTGTTAGGAGGGGTTTTGGAAGGGACTTATGCAAGCCAAGCAAGCTCCTGGCCTGGAAGTGTTGAGTTGGTAATTCTGTATTCTAAGTTCCTTCCAAAAATAGAGACCACACTGCTGCTCAAACCTTAGAGTTATAGACTGGAGAGAGCTGGGGGCTGGTGGTGGTTGGTTATCCCGGGGCCTGTGGTCCTCTGCTCCTGGGGCAGCCGTAAAGTCAAGTTTCAAAGTAATACAAATCAGTGTGGATTCTTCAGGGTCCTTCAGCCCGGATGGTGGTAATACGGTTATAGTCGTGAGCGGTCCATTATAGAGGTGGCAGTTCCTGTCTTGTTAATTTCTTTTGATGTCTTCAGTAAACAAGATCGACATTGATGGGTGTGTCCAAAACAAACCAATAAAATACTGAGCAACTAGTTATGAAGTCACCCCTTGTCCGAAGTCCTTGAGTTAATCTGATAGCGACAGGACGCAGATACACAGTAGAATGAAAGCAGCACCTCACTCATTTGTAAGAGGGGCCAGAGATCCCCCAGCTGGTAGGTGCAGTGTGTAATTGCAAACACTTGTGGGGGATGCCTTAAGCCAGTGAAACCTCTGCACCCTTTCTTTTTTTATTTAAAGCGATTTTAAATAGCGGCACAGTAACTGGGTGCCACCTCCTGTGCGGTGCACTTTCAGAAGGCTTGTTTGTCATCGCGCCTGCATCTGTAATATGGCCCGGGCGCATCAGCAAAGGTTTTCTAACACAGGTGGTGAAAGCTTCCTAACTAATCATAAGATGTGTAATATTTCCACGCGCTTCGGTGTACGTCATACAATACCCACCCAGGGCAGGTCACCAGAATTAGGTAGGGGTGTGCGAAATTCACGAAAAGTACTTTTGAGTAATTACACGAACTTTGGGAAAAACTACATGCCATGCTGCATTTACGACTGCATTGTATTGAAAGTGCGTTTTGCACCCTTTTTGGGTGCAAGAATGCATATTGCGTAAAAAGAAAAAACCCGCAGAACACTCAAGTGCCATGAACAACAGCTGCTCACGTTCTATTCCTTCGGTGTCCCCCTGCTCCTGCGATAGGATTTGTACCTGGACAAACTCCTCATCAAGGGACGTGGCATTGTTTAGGGAATGTTGCGTACCTGGTGTAACATGAAATCCTACGAATTACATGAGTTTATGCAGACGTAAAAAAGATGTTGACCAAGCATAGAGTTAAGTGAGAGTAGTGGAGCGGGAATGTTGATGTGGAATGATCGGAAGAAGCCAGGCAGCAGAAAACTGCGATCAAATGTAAACCAAGAACTTCAAAGTGTGAGAAAAAATGAGAAACCAACAAATGTGGACCTCCCAGTAGAAACACACCCTGCTGGAGATTCATTGAGAAGGTTCAGGCAAGAGGTTTGACTCCGCACTACCCTGGAGAACATCACCCCTCTGAAGACAAAAGCACATGGTGGGCCTAGTCTAGAGAAGCCATCTCTGGTAATCCCAATGTCTGCCACCAGCCACGTCAATAGCGCAGGTATACCTGGGAGAGGTGAAGAGTGAAGGATTTCTGGGTAGAGGAGGGCAGCAGGAGGCCATGTCTAAAGATGGAAGACTGCCAGCCAACACACACTGGACAGCAACTGTTGAGTCAACTCTACAAAAGTGGCAAATGCAGTTTAGGAGTACTTGCAGACCTTAAACATTAGTCTAAAACAGTGCTCATGTAATGTGCACTAACCATGATGGTAATTGTGTGAGAGTTTGCTGGTGCATTTTCAGTGCATATATATGGGTAATTTAAAGCCTTCTAGTGTAAACTGGCGCAGCGTTTTGATCATCAGATTGCCGTGGGTTTAACATCCACCACTGTAGCACTGCGAGTTTTATCTGGAATGTATGATATTTATTTTGTGACTGCTGAATTGTATTTGTCTTTGTCTTAGTTGTTAAACGCGGGTAGAGAATCTGTCAGAAGGTGCAGTGGTCCTAAAACAAGGAAGCGTGGTATTCGGTCTACAGAAGCTGCCCATCCTGCCACGCCCCACCAGCTTTAGTGAGCTCATCCTGCCACGCCCCACCAGCTTTAGTGAGCCCATCTTTCCACGTCCTACCCGCTTTAGTGAGCCCACCATTCCACGCCCGAATAGCTTTAGTAACCCCATCCTGCCACGCCCCACCAGCTTTAGTAACCCCATCCTGCCACGCCCCACCAGCTTTAGTGAGCCCATCCTTCCATGCCCAACCAGCTTTAGTGAGCCCATCCTTCCACGCCCTACAGCTTTAGTGAGCCCATCCTGCCACACCCTACCAGCTTTAGTGAGCCCATCTTTCCACGTCCTACCTGCTTTAGTGAGCCCATCTTTCCACACCCTACCAGCTTTAGTGAGCCCATCCAGCCACACCTTACCAGCTTTAGTGAGCCCATCCTTCCACGCACTACCAGTTTTAGTGAGCCCTTCCTTCCACGCCATACCAGCTTTAGTGAGCCCATCCTTCCTTGCCCTACCCGCTTTAGTGAGCCCACCATTCCACGCCCGAACAGCTTTAGTGAGCCCATCCTTCCTTGCCCTACCCGCTTTAGTGAGCCCACCATTCCACGCCCGAACAGCTTTAGTGAGCCCATCCTTCCACACCCTACCAGTTTAGTGAGCCCACCTTTCCACACCATACCAGCTTTAGTGAGCCCACCCTTCCAAGCCCTACCAGCTTTAGTGAGCCCACCCTTCCACACCATACCAGCTTTAGTGAGCCCACCCTTCCAAGCCATACCAGCTTTAGTGAGCCCACCCTTCCACACCATACCAGCTTTAGTGAGCCCACCCTTCCACACCCTACCAGCTTTAGTGAGGCGACCCTTCCACGCCCTACCAGCTTTAGTGAGCCCACCCTTCCATGCCCTACCAGCTTTAGTGAGCCCACCCTTCCACACCCTACCAGCTTTAGTGAGCCCATCCTTCCACACCCTACCAGCTTTAGTGAGCCCACCCTTCCACGCCCCACCAGCTTTAGTGAGCCCATCCTTCCACGCCCTGCAGCTTTAGTGAACCCATCCTTCCATGCCCACCAGCTTTAGTGAGCCAATCCTTCCACGCCCTACAGCTTTAGTGAGCCCATCCTTCCACGTCCTACAGCTTTAG
The DNA here is from genome assembly GCF_964263255.1 of Lissotriton vulgaris. Taxonomy (NCBI): domain Eukaryota; kingdom Metazoa; phylum Chordata; class Amphibia; order Caudata; family Salamandridae; genus Lissotriton; species Lissotriton vulgaris. Next base: position 134,186,417 of record NC_141700.1, on the reverse strand, counting down.
TGAGCCCATCCTTCTGTGCCCTACTGGCTTTAGTGAGCCCATCCTTCCACGCCCTACAGCTTTAGTGAGCCCAATTTTCCATGCCCTACCCGCTTTAGCGAGCTCATCCTGAGAACACAACCTTTACAACGGAGTCATTACATCGCACTACACTTACAACGCAGTCATTACATCGCAACATCCTTTACAACACATGTCTCTACATTGCAGGCATTACAAAGCATACCATTACAATGCATGACACTACATCGCATGTCACTACAAGGCAGGCATTACAACACATACCATTACAATGCATAGTACCCCTACACTATCCACCACTTACCCTACTGTTGCACCCCCTGGAGTTAGAATTGTATTTGTAACCCTATACTATCCAATACTTACCTTAAATGCAACGTAATAGTATGTGTTGTAATGGAATGTATTGTAAAGGTAGTTTTAAAAAATGCAATGTAGTGTCATGTGATGTAATGGAATGCGTTGTAGTGGATGTTGCGATGTAAAAACTGTGTTGTAGGTGCATGCATTGTAAGTGTATGCATTGTAACATCATATATTACTCATCCTTCCATGCCCTACGAGCTTTAGTGAGCCCATCCTTCCGCGACCTACAGCTTTAGTGAGCCCATCCTTCCACACCCACCAGCTTTAGTGAGCCCATCCTTCCACACCCACCAGCTTTAGTGAGGCCATCCTTCCACGTCCTACCGGCTTAAGTGAACCCATCCTTCCACGCCCTACAGCTTTAGTGAGCCCATCCTTCCACACCTACCAGTTTAGTGAGCCCATCCTTCCACACCCCACAGCTTTAGTGAGCCCATCCTTCCACGCCCCACCAGCTTTAGTGAGCCCATCCTTCCACACCTACCAGCTTTAGTGAGCCCATCCTTCCACACCTACCAGTTTAGTGAGCCCATCCTTCCACACCCCACAGCTTTAGTGAGCCCAGCCTTCCACGCCCCACCAGCTTTAGTGAGCCCATCCTTCCACGCCCTACAGCTTTAGTGAGCCCATCCTTCCACGCCCTACCAGCCTCAGTGAGCCCATCCTTCCACACCTACCAGTTTAGTGAGCCCATCCTTCCACACCCCACAGCTTTAGTGAGCCCATCCTTCCACCCCTACCAGCTTTAGTGAGCCCATCCTTCCACACCATACAGCTTTAGTGAGCCCATCCTTCCACACCCTACCAGCTTTAGTGAGCCCATCCTTCCACACCATACAGCTTTAGTGAGACCATCCTTCCAGGCCCTACCAGCATTAGTGAGCCCATCCTTCCACACCTACCAGTTTAGTGAGCCCATCCTTCCACACCCCACAGCTTTAGTGAGCCCATCCTTCCACGTCCTACAGCTTTAGTGAGCCCATCCTTCCACACCCCACAGCTTTAGTGAGCCCATCCTTCCACGCCCCACCAGCTTTAGTGAGCCCATCCTTCCACACCATACATCTTTAGTGAGCCCATCCTTCCACGTCCTACAGCTTTAGTGAGCCCATCCTTCCACACCATACAGCTTTAGTGAGCCCATCCTTCCACGCCCCACAGCTTTAGTGAGCCCATCCTTCCACACCATACAGTTTTAGTGAGCCCATCCTTCCACACCATACAGTTTTAGTGAGCCCATCCTTCCACACCCTACAGCTTTAGTGAGCCCATCCTTCCACACCCCACCAGCTTTAGTGAGCCCATCCTTCCACACCCCACCAGCTTTAGTGAGCCCATCCTTCCAGGCCCTACCAGCTTTAGTGAGCCCATCCTTCCACGCCCCACCAGCTTTAGTGAGCCCTTCCTTGCACTCCCCCATAGCTTTAGTGAGTCCATCCTTCCACGTCCTACAGCTTTAGTGAGCTTATGAATTCGCTTTACCACGCCTGCATGTCACTTTTCCACTCGCAAGGCACCCTTAAATACTCTTTCCCAAATAACCAATGACAGTGTTGGAATAGTAAATGATGCTGTTTTCAAATACTTTACCATATTTCAACCCTGCTCCTATTTTAAGGGAGGCGGACATAAGGGGGGTTCCATGGTTTTGACACCGGCAGAAAACGTCTGCAGAACTCCGAGAGCGCACCTTGATATTAATATAAAGCCCAGGACTAGGAAAGAATGCTCCTGGAAACATACAGCCATCAGGTTGTCTCGCCTGCCATTGTATTGTTGACATTTTATAATTCCAAAGAAGCCTCCTTCTTAGATTACAACCCCGACCCGTGTATTCATTGGACGGCAAAGACATTACAACCCGCGGGGGGTTCTGAAAAGTCAAGGTTATCATTAACGCACTTAAGAAGTCACCTGGTGAACCACACTGTCGCCCCAGAACAGACCCCAAAGGCTCCAATTAAAAGTTGGGTAGAGGGTATTCCTGGGCAGTGTCCTGCTTCGCCCATTCATACCCGGCCTGGTGTTCCCGCTTAAGGATTGCTCAGGAGCGTGAACAGCAGAACCGATTTTACCAGCTGGTGAATGTGGCCAGAAATCACAGCACGCTCAGGCTTCAGGCAGCGCCTGGCTTTGGCGTCCAGGCGCTTTCCAGCCCCCTTTCATGGCATCAGTGTAATCAGAAGGATTTTGTGGCCCTCCGAAAAATAAATGGTGGGGCCCCCGTACAGAACAGCTTTGAACTGTTATTACCCGTCACCTTCCAACTTTAGCCCACATGGCGCCAGACATTAATAAATTGTGTTAACCTTTACAGGGTCACACAAAAAGAGTTGAAATAGGTCTTGCCTGGGCCCCGAAAATCCTTAAAATGGCACTGCTTAGACAGTCAGGCAAAGAGGCAGAGATGGTTAGATTAAAAAAATAGAATAGACCGAGTCAAAGAGAGAGAGGTTCACTCTCACGGGGCCCCTTGCAAGGCGGGGAGCCTGAGCGAGGGCCCATGTTGGCCCTGTCTTAAAACCTCTCTGCGTGGCATGAGGGCGGCACAGATGCCCGCTCCTGCCAGCCCACGGCCCTCGTGCTCTTCCCGCCTTCAGCAGGTTTGTTCCGGAATGAGGATGACGCGCACTGATAGTAAATACTGGCCCGAATCTCATTCCGTATTTCTGCCGTAAATACCTATAAGCCAGACCCGTGAATTCTGGCCGTAAACAACATGTCCAGCCACAAGGTGCCCCCCCCCCTTGTAATGGTGCCAAGCAGAGAGTCCTGACAGCTGCGCATGAACCTTACCTCAACCACAAGCAGGAAGAAGGCACTGGCGGCTGGCACTGGAAGTGGGTGAATTGAGATGTCGCAGGACTATTTAATGCCCTTTCAGCCCCTCCCCTTCCTCCAGGCAAAAGCTGCACCTAGTTACTGGAAACCGAACACGTTTGAACCAACACTTTCGAAGAAATGCCACGAAACTGGATTTTCCCCCTTGTATGGTGACGCCCACCAGATGTTAATCCGAATGTCAGGTTTAGATAATCCAGGGACAAGTCTTTGATTTGACTAATGTCCGCCACTAAGATTTGTTTTCTTCAGCTTTCTAGGCGCACTCAGGTCGTTACAGAAACTACAAACTTCATGTACCTCTTTCCTCTTAATGGTCTCACATTGTTTTTGGAATGTGTGGGCAGTTTGTGGACTTATCCGTCATCCCCCGAGGATGGAATTTTTCGTCCACGCCTTTAAAAGACAAAGAGCAACAACTGGGTGTGCGGTGGGACGTGTTCTTGTTTTTTCTGGTCCATACTAGTTCTGTTTGCTTCTCAAAGAAATGCATTTATTTCTTCTTTTCTGGGAGTAACAGCCCCCCTCTGTGATGGACAGATTTATTCCTTCCGTGCGAGAATGGAATAAAACAAAGCTTGGACTAGGGCAGTCAATCCTACATGGACCTCATAACATTGGCAGGGTGTCAGTCTGATGCCCCTCTCTCCCTACGATTTTATAAAAACTATTCATTCCGGAAGTTACAACTTAAGCATTGCCACCCTCCCAAGCCCTGCTGCGTCTACCCCCCCCCCCACCTCGGCAGAGGGGAGCATGTCACCCTCTCTTCTGCCAGGCCTCATACTCCCCTGCCCAATGCTGTCCTCAGCACCCTCCTACAACCATTCCGCACCACCACCCCTCCCACACCCCATCCCACCACCGACCCTTAACACAGGACTTGAATGGAGTGTGAAACACGTGCACAAAGGTGACTATGTCATAGGTAACAAGGGAACCCGGGTGTCGTCAGGGACCTTAGGTAAGTTTATACATGAAGAACAGTGGTCCAAAGACTATAGACATCACAATCAATGTACAAATACATCAAATGATAAATGCATTTAATTGTATATAAAAAACATTAAAAACAATCTGCCAGCGCAGTGGGTGTGTGGTGTGAAAGTGTTTGGTGCTCTAATACAAGTGACACACACGTGTGACAATACATGATCAAGGGTGTGTTTCAAGCAAGAACAACACCGCCCATTATATTCTTATGTACAACCAAACTGGGTCCGTAGAACTACTCAACGACCTTCAGATCCTTTAGACCAGAGGTCTTCAAACTTTTGGATGCCGCGACCCCCCCTGTCAACATTTTCAGGTGTAGGGACCCCCTCATGCAGGCCCGGTTCTAGAGGGTGGGCAGGGTGGGCTAGGCCCACCCAAACATGAACCTGGCCCACCCAAACACGAACCTTGGCCCTCGCAGTGACATCAGGCTGACCCCTTCAGCTGTTCATTAGATCCGGCTGTGGCACAGAATTTGAACAGAGCAGGTAAGAGAATGTGTGGCTATTGCTCAGTTTTTTTTTAAATCTGCGAAGGCCCAGCTATATCCTTTGAGTATGTTTCGAGGATGTGTGTATATTAGTTAATATTCTAAAAGTCTGTGAGGGTCCAGCAAGACACATATTTCGTATATATTTAATTTATATTGTTGTATCGTTATCATGACGGATGCAAGACAACTACTAAAAAGCAATATTTTGTCTGTTCATAATTTTTAAATGCAGATAAAGAGGTGAAGGGCACTGGTGGAGGGGGGCAATGAGGGAATCCAAGGAGGAGGTCATGGGAGGGCTGGGCTATGGAGCGATGAGGGGCACTGGTGGAGGGTGGCAATGAGGGAATCCAAGTAGGAGGTCATGGGAGGGCTGGGCTATGGAGCGATGAGGGGCACTGGTGGAGGGTGGCAATGAGGGAATCCAAGTAGGAGGTCATGGGAGGGCTGGGCTATGGAGCGATGAGGGGCACTGGTGGAGGGGGGCAATGAGGGAATCCAAGGAGGAGGTCATCAGGGGGAGAGGCTATGGAGCGATGAGGGGCACTGGTGGAGGGTGGCAATGAGGGAATCCAAGTAGGAGGTCATGGGAGGGCTGGGCTATGGAGCGATGAGGGGCACTGGTGGAGGGGGGCAATGAGGTAATCCAAGGAGGAGGTCATCAGGGGGAGAGGCTATGGAGCGATGAGGGGCACTGGTGGAGGGTGGCAATGAGGGAATCCAAGTAGGAGGTCATGGGAGGGCTGGGCTATGGAGCGATGAGGGGCACTGGTGGAGGGTGGCAATGAGGGAATCCAAGTAGGAGGTCATGGGAGGGCTGGGCTATGGAGCAATGAGGGGCACTGGTGGAGGGTGGCAATGAGGGAATCCAAGGAGGAGGTCATGGGGGGGCTGGGCTATGGAGCGATGAGGGGCACTGGTGGAGGGTGGCAATGAGGGAATCCAAGGAGGAGGTCATCAGGGGGAGATGCTATGGAGCGATGAGGGGCACTGGTGGAGGGTGGCAATGAGGGAATCCAAGTAGGAGGTCATGGGAGGGCGGGGCTATGGAGCGATGAGGGGCACTGGTGGAGGGTGGCAATGAGGGAATCCAAGTAGGAGGTCATGGGAGGGCTGGGCTATGGAGCGATGAGGGGCACTGGTGGAGGGGGGCAATGAGGGAATCCAAGTAGGAGGTCATGGGAGGGCTGGGCTATGGAGCGATGAGGGGCACTGGTGGAGGGTGGCAATGAGGGAATCCAAGTAGGAGGTCATGGGAGGGCTGGGCTGTGGAGCGATGAGGGGCACTGGTGGAGGGTGGCAATGAGGGAATCCAAGGAGGAGGTCATGGGAGTGCTGGGCTATGGAGCGATGAGGGGCACTGGTGGAGGGTGGCAATGAGGGAATCCAAGTAGGAGGTCATGGGAGGGCTGGGCTGTAGAGCGATGAGGGGCACTGGTGGAGGGTGGCAATGAGGGAATCCAAGTAGGAGGTCATGGGAGGGCTGGGCTATGGAGCGATGAGGGGCACTGGTGGAGGGTGGCAATGAGGGAATCCAAGGAGGAGGTCATGGAGGGGCTGGGCTATGGAGCGATGAGGGGCACTGGTGGAGGGTGGCAATGAGGGAATCCAAGTAGGAGGTCATGGGAGGGCTGGGCTATGGAGCGATGAGGGGCACTGGTGGAGGGTGGCAATGAGGGAATCCAAGGAGGAGGTCATGGGAGGGCTGGGCTATGGAGCGATGAGGGGCACTGGTGGAGGGTGGCAATGAGGGAATCCAAGGAGGAGGTCATGGAGGGGCTGGGCTATGGAGCGATGAGGGGCACTGGTGGAGGGTGGCAATGAGGGAATCCAAGTAGGAGGTCATGGGAGGGCTGGGCTATGGAGCGATGAGGGGCACTGGTGGAGGGTGGCAATGAGGGAATCCAAGTAGGAGGTCATGGGAGGGCTGGGCTGTGGAGCGATGAGGGGCACTGGTGGAGGGTGGCAATGAGGGAATCCAAGTAGGAGGTCATGGGAGGGCTGGGCTATGGAGCGATGAGGGGCACTGGTGGAGGGTGGCAATGAGGGAATCCAAGTAGGAGGTCATGGGAGGGCTGGGCTATGGAGCGATGAGGGGCACTGGTGGAGGGTGGCAATGAGGGAATCCAAGTAGGAGGTCATGGGAGGGCTGGGCTGTGGAGCGATGAGGGGCACTGGTGGAGGGTGGCAATGAGGGAAGCCAAGGAGGAGGTCATGGGTAGGAGGGCCTTTGGACAGATGAGGGGCACTGGTGGAGGGTGGCAATGAGGGAAGCCAAGGAGGAGGTCATGGGTAGGAGGGCCTTTGGACAGATGAGGGGCGCTGTTGGAAGGTGGTAGTGAGGGAATCCGAGGATGAGATCATGAGGGAGAGGGACTTTGGAGAGATGAAGGGCACTTTTGGAGAGTGGCAGTGAGGGAATCCGAGGAGTAGGTCATGGGGGGAGGGTGGGAGATACAGAGAGATGAGGGGTACTGGTGGAGGGTGGTAGTGAGGGAGTCTGAGGAGGAGGTCATGAGGTGGAGGGGTTACGAAGAGATGGAGTGCACTGTTGGAGGGTTGTAGTAAAGGTATCTACAGAGAAATAGGTCAGTGGTGGGGCACCAATACATAACTCTCTACATGTTCTGTATACACACAGAAGCAATCCTTGTATCATAGTGACTGTTGAAAGGTAGATATGATGTAATCTATGGCTTGTAGTCTACCTCCAGAAGCGACAAATTGGGACGGTAGTGGCCCACCCGAATGTACCCTTGGCCCACCCAAATAAAAATTCCTGGAGCCGGGCCTGCCCTCATGACAAAAAATTCCAAACCTGTTGGCAGAATCTGCATATTTATCAAACTCCAGCTCTGGTCCAGGCAGCACAGCATGTTTTGGTCCCAGAGCAGGAGTGGGCAAAAAGCCTGGATTCATGGCTCTGCCATTGCCGCAGGTTAACAAACGGTTTCCTAAGCCTACATATTTAAGGGCAGATTTATGTTACCTGGCGCATCCCTGGAAATCAGCAGGGATGCGCCAAGAAACGTGCGCCACACAATGCCATTGTTGCGCCACAACGGATGCGCCGCATGCCATGGTGCAAGGATAGGCAGATACGTGTCGCATCTGGCGACTTCAGGTTGGATCAGTGCCTGAGTTGTGTCGGGGCGCAACGCAACTCCAGCACTGTGCCAACCCGGCCTATTTTCCACATGGTGCGTCACACCTTACGCCTGCTTCAAGCAGGCACCAAGTTTTGACGCTGCGTGGTCGAAAATGTGACTGAGTGAAATCCTGTAGATTTCACTCAGGCACTTTTCCGAGTCATTCCTGCGCCGGAACGCCCACCCTGCGGCGGTACGCCCACATGAAACCTGATGCAGTTTACATGTGGCGCAGGCCTTTACAACGTGACGTAGCTCCCTAGATGTGTCACGTTGTAAATCCCCGCAGCATGGCGCTTGCTTTACGCCGCCGCTGCGTCACAGAACAGAAAAAAACCTTTTAAGATGTATTAATGTTTTTTCTGTTCTTAGTTAATTTCATTTGTTGTTGAACTGTGACATTCTTTCCTTCCTGGAGTTTTATTCACAGCTGCGCTTGATAGAACTGTTTAAATGTAAGGAATAGGCAGAGTGGGGACCCAGGGGGTACTGGAACCAGTTTACAAAGGCATGTAAATATGCAAATGGTCTTTAACGACCTGTCAAAAACCCGGGTGTGCTTGAGATAAGACTTCAGACACTGCCCAGCCGATCCGACAGCAGCTCGAGCTGCACTGAAGCAGCCCGGGCTTAAACACAGACGGGGAGGAGGGGAGCTGAAGCCCTTGGGCCTGGGCAGAGTGACTGTGAAGGCGCGACACCCTTTCCATCGCTCCACGGCCCCCCTGGGGGTTGCGCCCCACAGTTTGAAGACCCCTGCTTTAGACAGATCGACATGATAGCACGAGCAGTTCAATTGCAAAACATCACATGTATTTCCACTCATCCACCTGAAGAGGGCAGTGTTCACCCGTTAGAATTCCAAATTGCCTAAGCTAGAAGGCAAGTGTAAGCAACGTGGTGATGTGAGGGAGGTCAGCCATTTTAGCAGAACATTGCTGTTTCATCTCACTAATGTAGTGTTAGCGGTTGAGCAACATCTTGGGCGCTGTGGCTAATTCAGGGCACTTAATCTACCTTTTCAGGTCTCGGCCTAGCGTACACTGCGCAGCAGTGTCGCGCAGCGGAGATTGTATGTTTACAGTATGTGGGGGTCTTGGACCCGCCCCTCTTCTCCATTGGCTGGCTTCCAAAACTAAGGCCAGCCATTGGAGGAGAGGGGCGTCACTCCGTTCAAGCCCTGTCTTTTTGGGATAGAGGGATGTGTTTTTGCTGTTCTTTCTCTCCCTGATGTCATCGGGAGAGAGCACGCCCCTCATCACGCGGCTTGCACGCTCAAGTCAGCTCTCTGATTGGTTTTCCTTATTAACCAATCAGAGGGCCGACTGGCGCGTGCAGGCAGCGTGAGCAGACTCTGCCTCGCTTTTCTTGTTTTATTTATCGGTGCTCTGCCAGTGAGCCTTCCTCTTTCCCTGCAAGCGCAGTGTTTCAGCTGACCTCCGTGGCGCTCTGCAGAAGTCAGCATGTCTGATATTCAATGGCGGGCGCGCCATTACCTCTGCACATGCCTTTCTATCAGCGCACGATGGCCTCTCCTCCTGTCTGTTCATATGTTTAAAAAAATGTATACATATAAAACACACATTTATAGAGCAGGTCGTATCGCGCATGTCCTTGTTGCCGCCGCACCACTACGGCCGTGTATTCCAAAGTTTGCTGCTCCAGCCCAGCTCAGGCTTTTGCTCGGACCTGTCCACTCTCTGTTTCAAAGTGCCAGAGTGAACAAGAGGCTGGTATAGCGCCACAACACGCTCGTTGTCGGAACAGTTGGTGTCAGGAAGTTGGCGTTGGCTCAGAGGGCAGACTTGCTAAACTGCTATAAAGGGATTTTCCCAGAATCTCGGTGTCTCTTCAAGTTATATTACTGTTTTTATTTTCACAAATATATCAATAACTAGCAGCTCGTCCTGACGCTGTCCAGGTATGAATTGCTGCCGGCCAGTAGTATATTGTTTTGTAGGATTTCATTTTGATAGCATTTCTTATCTGTGACAGGCCTGTGAAACGCTCCGATTCACAGTGCACTGCTGATGCACTTAAGAGTGCGCGTTCAGTAGTGTGTGAACTCGAGTTTCCCTACTTTATTTTTCCTTGCAATATTATATAGCGCAAACTCGACAACATGGCATGAGCACAATTTACTTTACAGAAGAACACATTCATTTGTGGTAGGCACGGGGAGATAACGCGATTTGCCTGGAATCACAGGATGTTGAGCTGATGCCGAGATTCAAACGTAGCTCCCCAGCTCTAAAGTTCGCAATTCTAGAACTTGTGGCGGGAGGTGTGTCTAAAAGTGTATGTCGGTGCTGGCCATCAATGAGAGAGACCTGTGAATTTTTCAAATGGGTGGTGAAAAATATGAGTATATTGCTGGAGATGTGGGCTGCCGTGCCACCAATGTACTTACCGGGAGATTGTAAACACCCATTATTCCGCAACTTTCTTTCCGCATACCATCACTCCCCATACTTTCATTACAAAAGTACCATGACTCCGCAATGCCATTATAACGCATGTCATTACATTTTATATGCTTTTACCACGCATACATTTACAACGAAATTTGTTGTAAATGCATGAATGGTAAAAGCATGTTTTTTTTGTTTGGATAAGGTAAGTATGGGTATAGGGGTATATGTTTTGGGGTACTGAGGTATATGTTTTGGGGTGTTTGGGTATTTTAAGGGTTCGGATATAGTTTTGGGTTATGGGGTACAGGGGTAGTTTTAGGGTTTAGTGATAGGTATGGGTTTGGGGGTACAGGGGTATTTTTAGGGTTCAGGGCTAGGTTTGGGTTTTGGGGTATTTTTAGGGTTCAGGGGTAGGTTTGGGTTTTGGGGTACAGGGGTATTTTAAGGGTTCAGGGCTGGGTTTGGGTTTTGGGGCACAGGGGTATTTTAGGGTTCAGGGTATGGTTTGGGTTTTGGGGTACAGGGTTATTTTTAGGGTTCAGGGCTAGGTTTGGGTTTTGGGGTACAGGGGTATTTTAGGGTTCAGGGGTAGGTTTTGATTTTGGGGTACAGTGGTATTTTCAGGGTTCAGGGCTAAGTTTGGGTTTTGGAGTACAGTGGTATTTTTAGGGTTCAGGGGTAGGTTTGGGTTTTGAGGTACAGGGGTATTTATTGGGTTCAGGGCTAAGTTTGGGTTTTGGGGTACAGGGGTATTTTTAGGGTTTAGGTATAGGTTTGGGTTTTGGGGTACAGGGTATATTTATAAGGTTAAGATGGTTTAGTGTTTAAGGGTGTTGGGGTATTTTAAGGAGCAAGGTGGGTTATGATTACGGGGTGCAGGGGTATTTAAAGGGAGCAGGGTGGGATTAGCACACGATATAAGACATGGCATTAAGGGCGGAATGTACCACACGCCCCCAGCGTTTATCACGCCCCCAGCACACACCCACAGCACAACGCAGACACGCCCACAAGGGACTACTTTGCTGGCACGGTTCTTTTACCTTTTAAATGTATATGGTGGGCGTCTGCATAGCCTATGTCCTTATGCTGCAACTGCCTTTCCAACGCTGTATTGGGTGTTGTGATTGGTGCTGTGGTTCCTGAGATTACCCGCCTTAAAGGTTTGGGCTCTCTCTTTATTATATTAGTATAGAAGATAACATTTCAAGCCACCTCACGCAGTGCAATTATGGCACCTTTTTACGTTTGGTATTTGTCTGCGCTTTGAATAGCAACTTTTTCCATTCTTTAAGTGCACATTTAAAGAACACGTCACTTCTGAGGCACAATTTCAACCATTAGCTTCCTTTCTGAAAGAATGTGGTTTGAGTGGGTGTACAGTCGCAGTTAGTAATACCAGGTGCAGAGCACAAGTAGAGCCTACTATTTTGACTTCTGCCCCTGAGTGCTACGGATAAGTCTCTGATAACTATACTCTATTGGAATATTGCTGGACAACGATCAAAGGCGGGAATAATACCTGGTTTAGCTTTGTTCATAATTTCAAAAACCTTTGTTTTCAAGAGACGTGGACTACTGCTGAGGTTCATATAGAGGGATACAAAACATATTTTTCCCTGCACTGCCTTCATCGTCTGGCAGAGCTAGAGGAGGTCTGTCCACTTTTGTTTCAAACTTGGTGGAATTTGAGGAAATCACCCAAGTAAAACTAGAACCCAATTTCCAATTACTAAGCCTCCGCCTGAATAAGGCTGACCACTTCCTCCTGGTAAACTTTTATAACAATCTTCACCAGGTTATTTTTTTAATAGTAATACGACACATTTTTCTTTCTCTTCAAGACCTAATAAACAAGTTATCCAAAGATGTCGTAATTATTTGGGGAGGTGATTTAATCAACGATTGTGTAGGCACAGTGACCAGAATATCTGTGGCCTAACGGATGAGAATGAACACCTGATAACTAATTTTTCCCACACAACACTAGGGGACTGTCTAAAGGAAACACTTTTTGGTTTAGATTTAGGTCTGGCCAATAACATGATAAACCCTCTGGTCCCGCCTATCACAACCTTTAATGATAGAGGCAGGTCAAGTACAATAGACTTTGTTTTTATTTCTTGTAAAGCGGAACCACGTGTCACGAAGTGTATGTCTCATGATATTGCTATGAGTGAACACCATCCAAATAGCATCTCTCTATTTATAGAATTCTTAGCTGAGCAGAATATAGTTAATGTTTTAAGTCCAAAATTTGTCTCAACAAGTACGCATATCAATGGTAGATATATAAGTGTCCTGCTTTGTATCCAAAGCGATGTATTCTTCTCATTAACAACACCAGGGTCTGTTGTCATAGCATCATTGTCATTTATTTCTGCTTGTTTCTCATCAATCAAAGACACAGCCAACACGTGTTTCGTCGGGCATTAATGTCATGCCTTTCGACTTCTTCAGGGCTGCAAGCCAAGAAGATAATAATACTTAATATCTTTGACGTTAAAAACATTGATCAAAATAAATTATAGTGACAGGAGAGGTTAAACCATGTGTAAGGTCACCCTCAGAGCTACCATGTGTCTCATATTATGCCATATTAGAAATTCACCTACATGTAAAGGTGCATGCCCTGGTGTTTAAACAGAGTTACAAGAAGAGACCCACAAGTCCCAAGATTGAAAGAAATTATAAAGTAAAAATTTGCTTTACCAAAGAAAGAATCATATCCTTCCTATAGTTCAGACCTCCATTGGTATAGCTGCGATTTACACCCTAGAACGAAAGAGGACACTCCTCATTTCCTCCTCATACTCCTCATATACTTCATATATAACATTGTTTATCAGTAGTGTCCTGTTATTAGTGAAAAATATCCAACTAGTCACATTCTACATTAGTATTCCTCCTTTCGCAAGAACAAGTACTATCATACAATGAGACCATTTGTAACTAGACAATAGTAGAGAGCAAGTAAACCCCGGTTCCATAACATTATTCAATAATCCATTCCTGTGGCTCACCTCAATATAAAAGGAATAATCTTCAAAGTAGTGAAGTAATCGTAAATTTCACAGTCTGTGCCTCTAATCGTAAAATCTCCAATCTCATCGGAAAAAATAATTGATATGTATATGTTCTGTAGTAAAAAACGAAAACACGACATTCCTATTTTAGTCAATTACGTCTGACACTGAAAGATATAGTTATCCAAACTTAGCCACTATCGTAGCACTCACCCGTACTTGGGCTGACTGTCTCCAGTAATTTAAGAATTCCATCCTCAACACGAGTACGTGGCGAGTATTCTCTGTGTAAAATATTGAGAAAACGATCGTAAGGTACTACTCTGTCAAACCGCTACTATTAGTAATGAAGGCAAGTAACACTACAAAACTGGGCCGCTTACCTACAAAATACCGCGTGTACGCCGACAGGTAAACACAGTCAGCAGCGGGCGTCCTGTGCGGGCGCCATTTTATTTGCAATTGCAGAATGTATTTGGCTTATAAGTTTAGTTGCCATCTTGTAGTGGCTAGTAATCCCTGCATCTCTCTATTGCTTTTACAGAAGCTAGCTAGTCCTAATACAGTCAGGACCCTGGAGCAAAATACCTTGATTCTAGACAGGCTAAATGGGTTCTCACTAATATGGGATAAAGTGGATCCTGTAGCTATTACTAGAAACGTAGTCAAAACAGCACGAGTGGCGATTGAAAACTGTCTTGATATTGACACCTCCGATGAGGAAGTCTTGATCAATTTTTTTACTGTCACTAAAATAATAAAAGAAGTCCTTTCTGTCAAACTGAAAAAGAGAAAGCCTAAAAATAAAAGTTGGTTTAACAACAGCTGCACAAAAGCGCATTCAAAATTGAAAGTCGCATTGCATAAAATAGAACAGGATCCCCAAGAAATCATCACTCTTAGAAAGGAGTATAATCAAGTTATAAAATCAAGAAAAACAGAATTGAAAAAGGAACTGTGGGACCAACTTCATAAAAGCTGTTCCCTAAGGGACAGCGCTGCTTTCTGGGCAGTTATTAAATCTCCCTTCATTTCTGATTCTAGAGCTACCCCTAAAATTGACGTGGCGATAGACGAATTGACGTGGGTTGAACACTTTGCCCAGATTTCTGGCCTCTCTTCTAGCGGGCACAAAGCAGTCAACTCCCAGGAAAAGACCCACCCGGAACTAAAACTGACTCCTTACCCCTTAGTTTTAGATAGAACGTATGACGAAGTAGAGCTCGCATTGAAGGCTAGCAAAAACGGAAAGGCGCCTGGCCCCGATGGGGTACCAATTGATTTCTTTAAAGCTAACTTGGAATTGCGGACCCCAATTCTGACCAGGGTCCTGCAGGCATCATGTGTGGTGGGGCTTGTGGACTCATGGTCAGAATCCATTCTTGTTCCGATCTTTAAAAAGGGGGACTGCCAATCGCCAGCGTGTTACTGTCCAATCTCCTTGCTTGATTCGCTCTGGAAAGTGGCGGGTCGAGTTATTCTTGAACGCCTTCCGCATTATCAGGAAAGGGGGATACATTATCGCCACTTTTATCAGCAGGAAACTGCTGATAAAGCGGCGATAATGGGCTTGATAATATGCCCGTGTGAATTCCCATAGAAGCCCAGGTTAACACCAGAACCTGGGCTTCTATGGGAATTCACAAAGGCCTATTATCATTCCCATTACCGCTGCTTTAGCAGCAGTTTCCTGCCGATAAAAGCGGCAATAATGTATCGCCCTTTCTTGATAATATGGCCCTCTGTACTTTTGCTTCTCTTGACAAAGACGGGAGCATCATTCATGAGTATCCAGAGAAGCAGTTGTCCCAGAGTACCGTGCTTTGCACCCCCTGGAGTTTAATCAGTGTGGCTGCTGATCTTTTTTGGTAGCTCTCACACCTGGTTGTGTGCGCCCGTTACCAGGTCACTGCCCGGCATCCGCCTTCATTTTTCAATAAGGAATGAAAAAAAGAAGTATATTGACCAGTCACCAGGGTTAAAGGCCAAGCTATGCCACTGCAGATGCTGCCATCAGTCGTCAAAGTATACTACTGTGAAACAATCCCACGGACGGGCGTGTGCTAGTTTCAATATGGAGCGCTAGTGTAGATTCTTCAAGGGTAATTTTGCATATGCCTTTTTAGGCACTGCTCGACTTAAATGTTTATGCCCACATGCATCAAAGTCCGGTTTTGCGATTCCTAATTTGCGATTTTTACCGAATCGCAAATAAGGAATCGCAAAACGGGATGCATTATTGAAAGTGCATAAAATTTGCGATTCGGTAAAAATCGCAATTTTTACTGAATCGCAAATATTATGCGTATTCCAATTTGCGATTTCGCAATTCCCATTGATTCCTATGGGCCAAAAGGCCCATAGGAATCAATGGGAATTGCGAATTCGCAAATTGGAATTCACAAAATGTTAATGCATTCCTGAAATGTATTTTCAAATGGATGTTTCACACACACGTCCTAAGGACATGTGTGTCTGTAACATGAGAGTGTTTAAAATGCTAATTTGAGCATTTTAAACCTTTTTTGCAAATTACCACGAGGTTCACCCTTGTGGTAATTTGCCCCCCCTAATTGCGAATTCGCAATTTTAAAAACAATCATGCATTGCTTTTAAGGAATCGCAAATTTGCGATTCCTTAGAAGCAATCGCATTTTTGGAAATCGCTAAAAATAGCGATTTTTCCAAAATGATTGATGTATGCTAAAAAGGTATTTAGGAATCGCAAACGGCCGATTTTACCGAATAGCAACGTTTGCGATTCCTAAAAACCTTGATGCATGTGGGCATTAATGTATTGTAGTGGATGTGATCTTCACTACAGTCAAGTGACATGCAGTTTCTTTATTTTTTTAACAATTCTTTGATTATAGGACTAGAAACATTATTATGGTGCATCAATAAGGTTATGCATAATGCTACATATGCATAGCATGTAAAACATGAAACCAAAAGCAACAGATACATTGCCTAGTGCAGAGCTGCATTGGAACTTATATAATAGTCCCAGGCACCACAAAAAATAAAGGTGGCCCTAGTACTAAACAGTGATTCATATGACAAAGAAAAAGAGGCCCACATTTGCAAATCAGGGCAGTTTTGTACTTATAAAGACATACTGTATAAATACACATTTGCTGTATTACATGCATGTGTGCTTGTTGCAGTCAATGTTTGTGGTGATGTCAGTGATAAACTATGCACCAGATTATAAAACAGGCCCGCAAACAGGCCCAAAAAAACAGGATCACACACTGCCCTGCCAGACCAGCCCTAAATGCCAGTCAGACTTTGGCCTAGTGTCCAACCAGACATACACCCCAATATGCTAATAATACTCAAGTTAATAACCCTTATGATATTTCCTCAAATGTGGTCATCTGATTGTGCATTCCATACATAATTCTCTCATATGACACAATCTTAAACAAGTGTTGTAGCCTAGAATCTTAAGTAGGCACTTGTGTTGACCATGATCTCAATATCAATATTTTTTCTACGGTCGTAGATGTTGAGAACCATCTTTCATGTTTGTGTGTGATTTCTGGGATCTTTAATGTATCATGTAGAAGATCCTGCCGAGTGAAGCAAGACCTTCTAATTGCTTTTTCATTCCGTCTCAATAGTGTGTCCAGTAGTGATCAAGCGCATGGCACTTTGCACAGCAGATGCACAATGCTCACAATTAGGTTGATCAAACCTCCAGCACTCAGCTTCACCATCTGTAACCTAAACTAGGACTAGTGCTATGGGTGCAAAAGTTAAAAATATCCAGGTTTCAGCCTGGCTTCCCACAGAATCACATTTCTCCATTCTTCATCTGAAAACGTAACCATCAATTAATGTTCGCACCAATGGCTGAGGTTTTCAGTAGTAAGGGGTGAAATACAATGATCAGGAATAACTCCTAAGAGCCTAATCACAGCCCATTTATATATCTCCCAAGTGTGCAAGTACCTGGGAACTGCACACTGGACCTGATTTGTAGGAGTAAGGCCAAACAGTTTATCCAACCAATATGTTTCTTACTGATATCGTCAGAAGTGAGAGTGTGGCAGATCAAATTCAAGCTGAAGTTCAGCAAATTACTTAAAAGTCTGCCGGGCAGCAAACCAACAAGTGCAAATACGCTGTATCCTTTCAGATCATCAAGGACACCCTTGACGCTTCAACAAACATGTCACTGTTGTGCCATAAGGGCACACCTTTGCCCAAGCTACACTTAACCTCATGGGAGCTCTGTGCTAAGCATATAACGAACAAGCATTGGCATAGCCAATAGGTCTCGCTTTTGGGACCTTATAAGTATTTAGTTTTGCAGCACAATATCCTTGGTGCAACAACATCACCTGTTGCGTGGCTAAACCTTGTACCTTATAAGTGTTTAGTCATGCAACAGTTGATGTTGTTGCACCAAGGATATTGTGCTGAAGTTATCCAGCACAATATCCTTGGTGCAACAACATCAAGTGTTGCATGGCTAAACACTTATAAGGTCCCAAAGGTGAGACCTATTGGCTATGCCAATGCTTGTAATTTAATTGTTTTGGGTTCCCACAGTGCTTGTTGGGAAAGCTAAGACTTATACCACCTAAATCCCACTGTCGACGCTACGCCCTTGGGAAAAAGGCGACTTAAGGTGTAGCAAACTCTAAATTCATCTGGCTGAGCAGGAGATGTACTGCCTTCACCGCCCTAGCTCTACAGCCTGCTAATCCCTAAATGCTTCTGTATCAAATAGATCCCATTTAATCCCCTGGATTTTTTGCTTTAGGACTACCCGGTTTTGGACTTTTACTGAGAGTGAGTCTCACTCACTCACTGTAAATTCTATGAACGTTTACATTATCAGCTTTTAAGATAGATTTGCTGCTGAGCAGGTAGGGTAAGAGGCTCTGGGCTGGTTGCACATGAACAAACGTGAACACATATGTGCCAGCTGAACACGTAAGACTACCGTCTAGCTCAGCCTGGTATATGCGCACAGGTGTTTTGTTGCAGATGGGTCCCTTCAAAGATTGGTGCTGCCATGGTATAGGCCTTATAGTCTGAGTGAGCACTCATAATGTATGTCTGTAGTGACTACTAAAAAGTCAGTGTGCTTCAATAATTTGTACATTCCGGGCGAAATCTGCATCAAAGTACTGTTTCACCTAATTTAGGCCTAAAGGTGCAAGTCCGGTGCACATCACAGAGTAAAAATGTACCCCAAATGCAGATTCAATGTATCGTTTGTGATATCTATGCTCATTCTGCAACTTGAAGATTTGGTATAATACTCTGGCTCAGCTCAAAACTAGATTTCAGGTCTTTGCTCCCACTATTCTGCCAAGTTATTTACTCTGCTGGCCAGCAGGAGGATCAACGGCCTCCTCCCACAATTGAGCTTTTTGACAAGGTTTGGGTTTGTTGCACCACCAGGAACTAAAAGGCAGACTAGCAGGCCCTCGGCTTTTCCTCATTGAAGGGGGAGCTTTGTAAAAATCAAGCTGCACATGAAAACATACACTTGGAGGCCGAAAGAGAATACTCCTGGTGGATAGGACTTGCCACGAGGAGTAAAATGACCAGTCCTGGCAGTGGGTGACCGGCCTGGACTGGTGGTGGGTGACCGGCCTGGACTGGTGGTGGGTGACCCGCCTGGACTGGCGGTGGGTGACCGGCCTGGACTGGCGGTGGGTGACCGGCCTGGACTGGCGGTGGGTGACCGGCCGAGACTGGCGGTGGGTGCCCAGCCGGGACTGGCGGTGGGTGACCGGCCGGGACTGGCGGTGGGTGACTGGACTGGCGGTGGGTGACCGGCCTGGACTGGTGGTGGGTGACCGGCCGGGACTGGCAGTATGTGCCTGGCTGGGACTGGCGGTGGGTGATCGGCCTGGACTGGTGGTGGGTGACTGGCCTGAACTGGCGGTGGGTGACCGGCCGGGACTGGCGGTGTATGCCCGGCCGGGACTGGCGGTGGGTGACCGGCCTGGACTGGCAGTGGGTGACCAACCTGGGCTGGCGGTGGATGACCGGCCTGGATTGGCGGTGGGTGACCGGCTGGTGGTGTGTGCCTCAATAACACTGTAAGGGGGTTTCTCAACTGCCATTCCAGATTGCATCATCAAATGTATGTGTTGGCCTGCACAGCCCCCGCGGAATGCGTGCACCACCATAGCGGCACCAGTGAGTGATTATTTTCAAATGCTGCACCGTCGCTGTAGCGCGCACATGCGGTTGCCGGTGTGTGAACTTGACGGTCCGTGCACATGTAGCCAATGGGAACAGGTTACGCGTTGCGCGTAAGCGCATTCAAAAATGGCGGAAGACGTGCACCGCCACACCAATGCGAGTCATTGGCTCTTTTTGTATGATGCATCCAGGGAAAACCAATTGCTGCAGACGTGTGCCACTGATATGAGCTCAGGGCCCTATATATGTGTGAAGATTTTCTGCACACATTCACTGCTTCCAGCCACTGCTGCCTGCGACCGTCACCTCCACCTGCTACTCCAGAGCTATCCAACAACTGCTGCCTGCGACCGTCACCTCCACCTGCTGCTCCAGAGCTATCCAACAACTGCTGCCTGCGACCGTCACCTCCACCTGCTGCTCCAGAGCTATCCAACAACTGCTGCCTGCCACCGTCACCTCCACCTGCTGCTCCAGAGCTATCCAACAACTGCTGCCTGCGACCGTCACCTCCACCTGCTGCTCCAGAGCTACCCAACAACAGCTGCTGTACTGCCACAGTCCTGGATCTTGCCATGTCGAGAGTGCGAGAGATCCGGTCTCGTTCCTTCACCGCAGCGGAGCTGGATGTCCTAGTGGACGGTGAGCTCAGCCACTATGAACGGCTCTACGGTGCCCCCGGACAGGTGGTAAGTGCAGTGGGTAACATATTGGTGGGCATGAGGTGGTCACTGACTCCCTGCTTCTGCAAGCTTGGCGGTGTGCTGTGGGACCTTCACATGTGTTATACTGCGCATGGCTGCATGTAGATACGTGTTTCTGCAATGTTTATGAATGTCAAACAGTCCACTGATGTTCCCCTCATGTCTCCGATCCTGGTAGGTGAGCTGCACCTTCGCAAGGCCGTGTGGAGGACCATAGCACGTGATGTACGGGCAGTGGGGGTGTGCAATAGATGACACACACACTGCCACAAGCGCTGGGACGACATATCCAGGCTCAGCAAGAATGTTGCGGAGATGACACAGGGGATCATTGCAAGAACAGTCCGCCTTGCCTGACGCACCATGACACCTCTAATGCACCGCATAATTGCTGTGACGCATCCTGACCTGTCCGCCCGGCTGAGAGGGGATCAACAGCAAACTAGTGGTAAGCAGACTTTATGTGTCTATAACTTGTGAGTGCATGCATGTATTCGTGCTCAGACACAGTAGTGACATCCGCGGTGCCCTCTTTTGCATATATTGCATGTTTGTGTCATTAGCGGAGTGAGCGGTAGCCTCCATGTCCGCCAGGTGGTCATACCAGTTGATTTGTTTTTGAAGGTTCCAGGACATGCCGTTGAGGTCTGGTGTCCCATGGCATGACATGTGTTGTGGTCTGCATGCACTTGCCCTGTTAGTATGATGTACATGTTTCACAGACACCCACGGATCTATGATGTGATGATGTGTGGTAGGGGTGGTTTGTGTACAGGATGGGTGTTACATGTTAATCGACTGTAAGGAACGGTGTGACTTTTTAACCTTCAGTACGTGAGTGTGGCACTTAGGTTAACATCTCTTCTCTCTCTCTTCCAGCTTTGGCCGAGGGCACTGATACACAGACGACGGAGATGAGTGGTGGTAACTCATCCGGATCCGAGATGACACACATGCAGACTGACACTGAAGAGGGCAGCCACGGAGAGGGGGACAGAACCGTCCCGGAGGACTCACATGTGGAGACACCATCGTCCTCATCCCCAGAAAGTGTTGGTGAGTCAGCCGAGTTGTCACAGACAGGGAGTGGGCAATCAACACCTTCAGTCGGGACACAGCACACAGGGCCCACATTGCCACCCACTGCAACATGTACTGCTTGTGCTTGCCAGAGGAGGGGAAGCAGAGTTGCCTTCAGTGCAGGCACCGCTGCCCCTGCCCCTGTGACACAAAGTGCACTTTGTGCTGAGGCTGTTGATCTGCTGCAACAGCTGTGTGTAGGGCAGACCAACATGTTCAATGCATTCCAAGACCACGATAGGAAGTTGGGGCAGGTGGTGGCATTCATTGAGGGGATGCACAGCGATGTTGCTGGTCTCCACAGAACAGTTCAGTCATTGGCAAACACTGTGTCTTCAGCCATTGTACAGTCGCATAGACAGGCTGCTACTTCTGTACCACCATCCACACCACTTGATGTTACAGGGGAGAGTGAGTTATCAGACCAGGCCTCTTACTCAGGTTATTACACTCGGAACAGCCACAGGCAGCAAGGCAGGGCACGGAGGGCACAGACACCATCCCCTAGGACTGGGATGTCTTTCTCCGAAGACGACGTGATCTACACTGGAGTTGACACACAGGAACATCAAGGGGTGTTGGGGGAAATGGATTCACATGCTACACAGGCATCCCCCACAAAAAGAACTCCAGAGGTAAGGGCACAGCCCAAGTCAAGGGACACTACCAAGGACAAGGACACTACCAAGGCAAGGGCACTTCCCAAGAGCAGGGACACTCCCAAGGACAAGGACACCACCAAGGAAAGGGCCCCTCCCAAGAGCGGGGACACTCCCAAGGACAAGGACAGTACAAAGGAAAGGGCACCTCCCAAGAGCAGGGACACTCCCAAGGGCAAGGTAGCTTCAAAGGAGAGGGACACTACAATGGAAAAGTCTGCACCCAGTGACAGGGCACCGCAGAGGGATCAGGGACATTCCAGGGACAGGACACCTCCTACGTCCAAGGCACATCCCATGGCCAAGGGTTCACCCATGGACACGAGCACCATCAAGGACAGGCATATATCACCCAGGCTGCACTGAGGATGATGTTTAAGGAACTTACAACACATGTGTCAGCGGTGGAGTCACCCCATACCTCTACTCCCATCCACACCCCGCAGAAGCAGAGGAAGGAATACACTGTTGTTCCATCCCCCATTACACATGATGCAGAGGGCAGAAGGCAGGCCCACAGCAAACGGCAGGCAGGGTCCAGCACATCCCCAGAGAGCAGACCACGGAAAGCACATGATCCACCTTTGATGTCTGATGGTGCCACTCCACTTACCAGTCTAGTCATGTCCGGTGTGCCCCTACATTTCGTAAAAAAACAGAGACACACACCAGTGAGACCTGACCACCCAAATGTCGCTCCAGTACAGCTGTCCCCAGCTCCCAGAGCCACCCTGCGTCCTGGCCCATACAACCCTGTGGCTCATCATTTCAGTGGTCCTAGTGGGTCAGCTGCAGTTCACTCTCATGTGTCAGATAGTGGCACTGAGTCTATTGTATGGTGTCATGCATCGTGTAGTAGCACTGTGTCAGTTGTGGCCTCTCCTGTTGCAGGTACTGGCACTGTGTGACCCCGCCACTCTCATGTGTCAGATGCAGGCATGGTATTTGTTGGTCAGTGTACAGGGACATGTCCTGGCAGTGTGTCTGGGTCTATGGCTTATGGGTCAGTCACTAGAGCTGTGGCTGTGTATCACACTCCTGGTGCTGGTGCTGGCAGTGTGTCTGGGTCTATGGCTCATGTGTCAGTCACTACAGCTGTGGCTGTGTCTCAAACTCCTGGTGCTGGTGCTGGCAGTGTGTCTGGGTCTATGGCTCATGTGTCAGTCAGTAGATCGGTGGCTGTGACTCACACTCCTGTTGCTGGTGCTGGCGGTGTGTCTGGGTCTATGGCTCATGTGTCAGTCAGTAGATCGGTGGCTGTGTCTCACACTCCTGTTGCTGGTGCTGGCGGTGTGTCTGGGCCTATGGCTCATGTGTCAGTCAGTAGATCGGTGGCTGTGTCTCACACTCCAGTTTCTGGTACTGGCGGAGTTTCTGGGTCTATGGCTCATGTGTCAGTCACTACAGCTGTGGCTGTGTCTCAAACTCCTGGTGCTGGTGCTAGCAGTGCATCTGGGTCTATGGCTCATGTGTCAGTCAGTAGATCGGTGGCTGTGTCTCACACTCCTGTTGCTGGTGCTGGCGATGTGTCTGGGTCGATGGCTCATGTGTCAGTCAGTAGATCGGTGGCTGTGTCTCACACTCCTGTTTCTGGTGCTGGAAGTGTGTCCGAGGTGAGTAGTTCAAGCACTCCACCAGATTCTGTGGTGTGAGGTTTAGTTGCCATCACTCACATGTTATTTTACTTTGTGTGCAGATTGACAAATGAAACCACCGTGACATTATTATTGTCCTTGTGACAGGTCGCTTGACACACGTACTTGGGTAGCCAGTGATGTACCTGCTGTGTTGGCCACAATGCCCTGTTGCTGTTCTGATAATGCATTCTGCCCTCTCATTTGCTGCCTCTGATGTACCTGCTGTGTTGGCCACAATGCCCTGTTGCTGTTCTGATAATGCATTCTGCCCTCTAATGTGCTGCCAGTGATGTACCTGCTCGGTTGTCCACAATGCCCTGTTGCTGTTCTGATAATGCATTCTGCCCTCTCATTTGCTGCCTCTGATGTACCTGCTCGGTTGTCCACAATGCCCTGTTGCTGTTCTGATGATGCATTCTGCCCTCTCATGTGCTGCCAATGATGTACCTGTTCAGTGCAATGGACTGTTGATGCACTTAGCCACTCTCATTTTCTGCCAATGATGTACCTGTTCTGTGCAATGGACTGTTGATGCACTTAGCCCCTCTCATGTGCTACCAATGATGTACCTGTTCAGTGCAATGGACTGTTGATGCACTTAGCCCCTCTCATTTGCTGCCTCTGATGTACCTGCTGTGTTGGCCACAATGCCCTGTTGCTGTTCTGATTATGCATTCTGCCCTCTCACGTGCTGCCAGTGATGTACATGCTCTGTTGTACCCAGTGCCCATGCTCTTGAATACTCTGATATTATACACCTTTTATGTACAATAAAGCTAGTAAATCATGTTTTGTTGTTTGTCGTTGTAATTCCTGGTTGTGTACTTCAATTGTGTATATATTGGTGCGATCGTCAATGTAGTTTCTCTAACATGACACTCCCCCTTCCAACGTCACAGCCCTTTCAGGTACACCCCTTCCGACAGCAATTGGTGGGTTGGCGTACCTGCGTCGTCGTCGATGATGGTCCATGACTTGCTGGTGGTGGAGCACGAAGAGTATCGGAAATGCATGTAGCGCTGGGTCCATGACGGCGATCTGCTTGTGGTGTGTATCTCCGCTGTGGTGATTCCGCCGTGTTCAGGCAGGTTGTTTTTCCGCAGCGATTTTATGTGTGTTTTCCGCCATCGTGATTTGGAGGACGGTCGGAGACGTCATTCCGTACTGCGATGTGTCTGGATTGGCTGCGTCCGCCGCGGGGTTGGTTGTACTTCCGCGGTGGTGCGTGCTCTTCCGCTGCGTACTGAAATTTGACAGTGTTTCCCATACTAATATGGCGGACGGAGTGTCCGCGGCAGGCGGGCAGAAAAAAGGCTTTTTCCGCCTACTCCAGGACGGCGGTCGTCATTCCGTCCGCCATCCTAATCGACCCCCATGTTTGGTCTTAGCGTAATAAGTTGGTCTGGACAGCTGTTGGAGGTTGCTCGGTCATGTTTCCGCTATGGTGCCGTACACCATTATAAGTCTTCTAATGATATTACAATATTTATGTGGATGAAGTTTTTCATATGTAAGCGTTTTAAATTTTTTCCACATCTTCACTTCAATGGTTGATGTTGTTATCATTTTTTTCCTACTTTTATCTTTCTTTTTTATAAATTAATACATTATTTAAATTTTCCTTTTATTTTATGTTTTCCTGAAGCATTTTTTTCTCAAACTTTTTTTCTATTTGTTTTTTAATCTTTATATGCTATGGATGAATTTATATTTTTCTTTCATTTTTTCTCAGTTTTATTTATTTTTTTGGGGGGGAAATTTCAAAATAAAATCACAGGATAAATATTGGGCACCCCTGCATTGTGCTACAATGGACTATATATATTTAATGTATGTCATTTCTGTGATTTATATAATGAATTGTTCACATTTTTTAACATCTGTGTATGATTTTTAGGAGTGACAATAACATAGGTGAATGGGGACTCCCTGTGATACTTTAAGGTCTAGAGGAGGGAGTGACAGTCTATAACAAACAATGAGGGGAACCTCTATACTGACCTATATTTCTTTACATCTGAGCATTAAAGTCTCTACAAGGTTACAATTATGATGCTGCATAAGAACAAGAGATAATTAATTAAGACATGGAATGTATATTTGATTTCTTTCATTTATTTTATATCTTTTGCATAACAAATTATTTTTTTCTTCATTTTCTAGTGATCATTTTATCAAAGTTACAAAACAGTGACATGGTAACATATGTATATATAATTAAAAAATGCATGGTTGGATCATGTCTAAACACAAACCCCTAAGCAATACACATAAAATAACTTTCACTCATACCTTCATTCATACAAATTCAAACTTTCATACCCATTATTCTAACACTACTGACAATAACACAAAACAGTGAAAAAAAGTGAACAACATGTATCGTGTCCTTCGATAGACTCCTCAGAATATGGCTAGACCCCGTTATCTTATTTCTTCCTTTTTGTTTTGAGGGTTAGCAGTTTTTAGTGCTCCTTTCCTTTCCTTCTCCAGATTTTGATTTCTGATTTAAACTGAGGGTGTCTGATGCGTACGGCCTACGTACGTTTCGGTGATGTGCTTAGTTTGCTTCACCTTCTTCAGGGCCAACATGTAAATGGACAACAGACAGGTGCATACATACAGTTAAAACCAGGGGGTTTTCATTATCTGTGTCTGCGTTGACACTATTAGCACCCTTTTAGGAAAATGGATTATGGACAGTCGTGTCTCTGTGAGGGTAGCTTCCGAAGAGTTTTGGATCCTCCAGATGTATCTGCGGTTAGGAATAAAGGCTATAATGTGAGTTCTCTGGGCCTATGTTATCGGTCATTATTTCTTTGGGACCTATATGCAGAGAAATCTACTCGCATCCATGGGCGCCTCCGGCCGATGTCACTGCCACTGACATGTCAAAAAAATACTCACATTTGTTGCTACAGTAGGTAAGAATAGGGGGTGGTGACTCTGTCCATCACCACCCCCTTTTCTGAATCATTTTGTCCACCATAAGCGTGGAAGGGAATACTCAGATGTGAGTCCCTTGCTCACTGCACCATCAGGATTCAAGCAAGCCGGGCCGAAGACAGCTGAAATGCCAGAAACCGGTCCCCGGAAGCTTGTTTCCTTCCCAGTTTAAGAATTGGCTTGGTAGTTTGGTCTGCCCTGTTCCCATGATGCACTGGGCCAGGGACAGACTAATTTGCATGTAGCCAGGTTCTGAGCTGGGATGGTGCAGTGAGCTAAAAAACGGTGATGGATCAAGCCCTGATCTTTGGACTGGGTAGGAGTGTTCTGCTTAATTCAGATACTCTGTCCATCACCACCCCCTTTTCTGAATCGTTTTGTCCGCCATAAGCGTGGAAGGGTATACTCAGATGTGAGTCCCTTGCTCACTGCACCATCAGGATTCAAGCAAGCCGGGCCGAAGACGGCTGAAATGCCAGAAACCGGTCCCCAGAAGCTTGTTTCCTTCCCAGTATAAGAATTGGCTTGGTAGTTTGGTCTGCCCTGTTCCCATGATGCACTGGGCCAGGGACAGACTAATTTGCATGTAGCCAGGTTCTGAGCTGGGATGGTGCAGTGAGCTAAAAAACGGTGATGGATCAAGCCCTGATCTTTGGACTGGGTGGGAGTGTTCTGCATAATTCAGATACTCTGTCCATCACCACCCCCTTTTCTGAATCATTTTTGTCCACCATAAGCGTGGAAGGGTATACTCAGATGTGAGTCCTTTGCTCACTGCACCATCAGGATTCAAGCAAGCCGGGCCGAAGAAGGCTGAAATGCCAGAAACCGGTCCCCGGAAGCTTGTTTCCTTCCCAGTATAAGAATTGGCTTGGTAGTTTGGTCTGCCCTGTTCCCATGATGCACTGGGCCAGGGACAGACTAATTTGCATGTAGCCAGGTTCTGAGCTGGGATGGTGCAGTGAGCTAAAAAACGGTGATGGATCAAGCCCTGATCTTTCGACTGGGTAGGAGTGTTCTGCTTAATTCAGATACTCTGTCCATCACCACCCCCTTTTCTGAATCGTTTTGTCCACCATAAGCGTGGAAGGGTATACTCAGATGTGAGTCCCTTGCTCATCTCACCATCAGGATTCAAGCAAGCCGGGCCGAAGATTGCTGAAATCCCAGAAACCGGTCCCCGGAAGCTTGTTTCCTTCCCAGTATAAGAATTGGCTTGGTAGTTTGGTCTGCCCTGTTCCCATGATGCACTGGGCCAGGGACAGACTAATTTGCATGTAGCCAGGTTCTGAGCTGGGATGGTGCAGTGAGCTAAAAAAACGGTGATGAATCAAGCCCTGATCTTTGGACTGGGTAGGAGTGTTCTGCTTAATTCAAATACTCTGTCCATCACCACCCCCTTTTCTGAATCGTTCTGTCCACCATAAGCGTGGAAGGGTATACTCAGATGCGAGTCCCTTGCTCACTGCTCCATCAGGATTCAAGCAAGCCGGGCCGAAGACGGCTGAAATGCCAGAAACCGGTCCCCGGAAGCTTGTTTCCTTCCCAGTATAAGAATTAGCTTGGTAGTTTGGTCTGCCCTGTTCCCATGATGCACTGGGCCAGGGACAGACTAATTTGCATGTAGCCAGGATTTGAGCTGGGATGGTGCAGTGAGCTAAAAAACGGTGATGGATCAAGCACTGATCTTTGGACTGGGTAGGAGTGTTCTGCTTAATTCAGATACTCTGTCCATCACCACCCCCTTTTCTGAATCGTTTTGTCCACCATAAGCGTGGAAGGGTATACTCAGATGTGAGTCCCTTGCTCACTGCACCATCAGGATTCAAGCAAGCCGGGCCGAAGACTGCTGAAATGCCAGAAACCGGTCCCCGGAAGCTTGTTTCCTTCCCAGTATAAGAATTGGCTTGGTAGTTTGGTCTGCCCTGTTCCCATGATGCACTGGGCCAGGGACAGACTAATTTGCATGTAGCCAGGTTCTGAGCTGGGATGGTGCAGTGAGCTAAAAAACTTTGATGAATCAAGCCCTGATCTTTGGACTGGTTAGGAGTGTTCTGCTTAATTCAGATACTCTGTCCATCACCACCCCCTTTTCTGAATCGTTTTGTCCACCATAAGCGTGGAAGGGTATACTCAGATGTGAGTCCCTTGCTCACTGCACCATCAGGATTCAAGCAAGCCGGGCCGAAGACGGCTGAAATGCCAGAAACCGGTCCCCGGAAGCTTGTTTCCTTCCCAGTATAAGAATTGGCTTGGTAGTTTGGTCTGCCCTGTTCCCATGAAGCACTGGGCCAGGGACAGACTAAATTGCATGTAGCCAGGTTCTGAGCTGGGATGGTGCAGTGAGCTAAAAAACGGTGATGGATCAAGCCCTGATCTTTGGACTGGGTAGGAGTGTTCTGCTTAATTCAGATACTCTGTCCATCACCACCCCCTTTTCTGAATCGATTTGTCCACCATAAGCGTGGAAGGGTATACTCAGATGTGAGTCCCTTGGTCACTGCACCATCAGGATTCAAGCAAGCCGGGCCGAAGACGGCTGAAATGCCAGAAACCGGTCCCTGGAAGCTTGTTTCCTTCCCAGTATAAGAATTGGCTTGGTAGTTTGGTCTGCCCTGTTCCCATGATGCACTGGGCCAGGGACAGACTAATTTGCATGTAGCTAGGTTCTGAGATGGGATGGTGCAGTGAGCTAAAAAACAGTGATGGATCAAGCCCTGATCTTTGGACTGGGTAGGAGTGTTCTGGTTATTTCAGATACTCTGTCCATCATACCCCCTTTTCTGAATCGCTACAGTAGGTAAAGCGTTGGATAACGTAGGGATACTAATTACTACTCCAACTCCAGAGGTGGCAACATTAGATAAAGTGTTGGAATTTGTTGTGGGTAAGACTTAATATTCCAAATCCAGAGGGTGGAACAGTAGGGAAAGTGTTGGTTAACGTAGGGGTAAAAATTACTATTCTAACTCCAAAGGTTTGAACAGTAGGGAAAGCGTTGGATAGCGTAGGCTTTACAAACCATTATTCCAACTCCATATTGTATAACAGTAGGGAACGCTTCGGATAGCGTAGGGGTAAAAATTACTATTCCAACTCCAGATGAGTCAGCGGTATTGAAAGCGTTTTATAGCGTAGGGGTAAAAATTACTGTTCCAACTCCAGAGGGTGGAACAGTAGGGAAAAATTAGGATAGCCTAGGGGTAAAAAATGTTATTCCTAATCCAGAGGGTGCAACAGTAGGGAAATCGTTGGTTAACGCAGGAGTAAAAATTACTATTTTAACTCCAAAGAGTTCTACATTAGGGCAAGCGATGGACAGCATAGAGGTACAAATTACTATTCCAACTCCAGAGGGTGCAACTGTACGTAAAACTGTGAATATCGTAAGGTTTAAAATAACTATTCCAACTCCAGGTACTGAAACAGTAAGGAACCGTTGGATAGCGTAGAATTTAAATATAACATACTCATAAATAAATGTTATATTTAAAATAAAGAATTATTACATTTTTAAGTACTTCAACATTTTTTACAAAAAGCCATTACAATTGAAAAATTAATTGACAATAAATTAACAATAAATACAAATGAATATTAATTAACAAATGTTTTTCAACAAATCTTAAATCTTAAAAATTAAAATATTTTTCATTACAAATAAAATATTATTAAAAATTAAATCACACTTAAAAAATGTAAACTATAACATGTATTATCATACCCAAAAATACTTTTTAGAAACCTTTAATTAAAAAATAATTAAATATAATTTCCAAATCATAACAATGAATTACCAATTAAAATATTAATTCCCTATCATCTATATTATCTACCAATTAAATAAAATTAATTACCAAATTAAAAATTGTAAATTACCAATTGAAAACATGAATTACCAATTACATTTTTTTATTAACATTTAAAAACCTTATTTACCGATTAAAAAAATGAATTATTAGAATTGCCAATTAATATTTAATTATACATTAGATCTTTATCCATACTAATAAATACATTTAAATCATTAATTAATTACAATTAAATTACTTCCTACCCAATTCCCTGATAAACCCACAACCCGCTGCAGAAATACCAACAAACATTATTTACAATTAATTTATAATTTCTAAACATTAATAATTAATTTAGTACATTTAAATTACTTCCCACCCTATTAACCTATAAACCCACAACCCCGCTCCGTTACTAAAACATAAAATTTATTTCTAAACCACATTATTAAAGAATATAGAAATATTGTACTTATAAATAAACACATTTAAAAAAATAACCAAAACTTAATACACATACATAATAAAATACATTACAATTATACAAATATCTATATTATTAACTTTGATATTACTTACATGGATATTACAAAATTTGATATTACTTACCTTAGGGTCAATATTTTGTCCAATGATATGTTTGTCCTCAATATTCGATTTCTTTTTGTATTTCCAACTCAATAGTTTTTGTAGGTGGATATATAAAATTCGATATTTACACTGTGCACCCCTCCAACAACATATTGGTGGGCCGCAATGGGCCCTCTGGACCAGTCTCTGCAAACCTTTTAATGGGGGTTCCAATGAAGATGAAATGCTCGCGTACTGTGGCATCATAATTTTTGTTGTCATATGCTGCTCCATTACCATCTCTTTTTTTTGTTGTCCAGCACTGCCACTTGTTAAGTCTGAGGACTTTTACTGGTGAACAAATTGTGTTTGTGATTTACCACTGCTGCGGTTATCACAGCAATGACAATGTGACTGGCAGGTTTCCGTTGCTCATTTGCAGACTGATGTCAGTCGCAGGTCCGGTGTATCCCACCAACAGCCGGTGGCGGACATCCTTCCGACATCCTACTAGACCCCCACGTTAATGCTGACTGGTTACTGTTGTACAGCTGTATGTCATGTGGATTAAAATATTTTTTATTAAATAAATATTATTTGTTGTTAATATTAATTGCAGATTTTACGTTTATTTTGTATTACTAAATGTTAATTCTGCTTAGCGATTTCTATTTTAAAAGCCTGTCAATTGCTGTCATTTTAAAACTTAAATAGAATGTTAATCTATAGTACATAATGAAAAATTAAACATTAAAGATTTATATGTACTTCAGATAATGTTTGTTTGATATCATTAGCGTGACTTTTGTTATATATATATATGAACACATGAAAGTAAGATAATTTCCCCCATTGTCAGTTATATTATATACTTTATTAATTTTACATATTTTTCAACTTACATATTTTAAAATATCACATATCATTAATTTATTCATATATATATATAATAATATTTGGTATCATTTATTATTCTATTACTTTTTTATATGTATTTCAATAATTACAAATAGAATGTTAAATTATTATTTTGTATTCACTTTTTATTTATATTCATTTATAAAGCATGTACTAATTATCTTATTTTAATACTTTAGTAAAGGTATTTGTACTCAAATTTCTGTTACTAAAGCGTACACATTTTCTGATGTAATAATACATTTATCAATAGTCTTTTTAAGTTTTCCAATTTTCATATGTTATGGTAAAGATTTTTTTCCTTTTGTTTTTTTTTAATGTAACTAACATTAGCACGGATAACATTTTTTAGGATAATTATTGCATTTGGAAGACTGTTTTAACGCCATTGCTGCAAGAATGTGATCGACTCACAATTAGTCAGTACTCCCACCCACCTATTTTGTGAACCGACTACCTTTTGAATCATGTGCAAACCTGTCTATTTTATAAACATGTGTGTTTTAGCATGGAAAAGGTCTGCATCACAAGCTTTCATCCAAACAGGTGTGTTTTAAAACATCCCGACAGCCAATGCTACTCACAGCATGCAAGTACGTCCATGTGGTACAAAAATTGAGGATTCCACCATTGAGTATGTATATGGTTGTTAGAAACTCTGATCGTGACCCGAACAAACAAAATTACTACCAGCTTTATAAATGTAGAAAAAGCTGTATGAAATGCATGGCTGAACGTTGCATCGTAACCCATTGTGGTTGAATGCAAAACGATCGACAACCGTGGTCCTTACGGATATTGAAATCTGTTGCTTGTTTGATGCTTTTTCATATCCCATCCCACCAAATGCAGCCTGATGTGGATCTGTCTGACTGTTTCAACACATCTCTGTACTAAATACACCCACGGTACTATAGATATTTCTATTGGGCCCATTGTATTCAAAGTTAAAAAAAATGATGTCAATGCTGGTTTTTAAATTTTATTTTTTTTGATATTATGACTTTAAATATTTTTTCTTCACAATATATTTTAATTACTTAGGGCCCCATTAGGATGGCGGGCGGATTGCCCCCGCCAGGCTGGCGGTAGCCACCGCCAGCCTGGCGGGGGAAATCCGCCCGCCATCCTTCCCTGTATTCCCCACCCGCCATATTAGAATGGCGGGGGGGACCACGGCGGAGCAAAACACCGCACGCCACTTTTCCGCCCCGGTCGCCTTGCGGCCGGGGCGGAAAACGAGTAACATACAGGCAGGCAATATTACAATGGGGCCTTAGGGCGGGCGGTCCCGATTTCCGATAGGATGGCGGGCCATCCTAAAGGATGTCTCAATGTATGTATTTATAAACACATTTTTAGTGATATTTAGAATTTAAGGGCCTCATTAGGATGGCAGGCGGACTTTGCCCGCCCGCCATCCCCGTGGTAATATGGACCGCCCGCCTTAAGGGTGGGGGTCCCGTCGCCAGTATTAGGATGCGCCTGCCCCTGTGGCGGGCGCATCCTGCATTCATACCATTGTGGCGGGCGGTGCACTCAGCACCGCCCGCCACAATGGCAGGAAAGCATGTTGTGCACTTCCATGCACAGCATGGCAGGCACCGCGCGGTGCCTGCCATGCTGTGCATGGAACTGCTGGGGGGTACCATAGGTACCCCCATGTGCACCCCCACCTCCCTGGAGTCCCTGTGGGCCCGCAACGGGCCCCCGCAGGGATTCTCCGCATGCCTTTCCGTGGCGGCATTGCCCCCCGCAAAGGCATTCAGAGAAACCCCTCCTAATATGGCTGGCGGTGTCTGATAGACACCGCCACCATAATATTCCTTTTCCGCCCCGCCCGCAAGGTGACCGGGGCGGAAAAGCGGCGGACGGTCTTTCCGTCCGCCGAGGTCCCCCCCGCCATACTAATATGGCGGGGGGGGGGAAACAAGTGTGGATGTCGGGCAGATTGCTCCCGCCAGCCTGGCGGGGGCAATCCGCCCGACATCGTAATGGGTCCCTTAGTGTTTTATTTTCTTTAAATTATAATCCAATGTTTGTAATAATCCACTTAATGTAATATTAAGCAAGAAACGTTAACTTTATGCAAAACAATTATTTCACTGTTCTTGCACTTATTACTGTTGCAACACTACATTTTTCCTCTACATCAAATAACACTTTTCATAATGTTTACGCTGCTTGGAATTGCAAAACTTAATTTCACCCATCCACAATCCTACTTTCCCACTAACGTACTATTGTCTGTATGGTTTATCCTACAATTTACATTTTTCAGTTTTCAAATTTTGCTCTCAATAATATTGTATTTATCCAGATAAAACCATGTAATAATTAAAAAATGTTTAGACTATATAATCGAAATCTTTCAAGGTATATGATTATGTTTCTTATTACAGACAACTTGCAAATATAGAAGTTTTTAAATATATTTTTTGAAAATAAATTTTTCATAGCATGTTTTGTAGGATTTAATAAAAAATGTAATAACAAAACACATCTTTCATTTTTATAATTTTCAGAATATTGGAGATGTATGTGCGACAAATATGTGATGATATTCCGCATGTAATTATCCCGCATACCGAAGCTCCGCAATTTTGATTCCGCATATACCATTACTCCGCAATATTTCACCACGAAACAAACATAACGAAAAAAAGGTTTCTAAAAGAGAAAAGTGCATTATAATGCATGTTTTTATGATGACTGATTTTACAACGAAAAATAATATGTGCAATCCCACATTTTATGAAAATACACAATAGACTGACACTATTAAAATAAAATATTATTAATAAACTTACCTATTAGATGAATTTGCTGCATCCTATCTGCATCCAATCCCTTCAACGCGCCGCTGGAAATAAAAAACCTATTTTTGGAATCGGATTCTCATATTCCTCAAAATAGTACTAAACAAAGAAGAAAGACAATAAAAATGTAACCTAACGAACTGCTTCTGTCAAACCTCTACTAATTTTACTCTCTACCTCCATTTTCTATTTCAAATATTTTCTTTTGCGTTATTAATTTAAATAAATAATTATACTAATGTAGAGGGCTTTTGAAGAGCAATGCGGCTGTGAAAGAATCTCCGAACACTCCGAACATAAGGTAAGTTTAAAATTTTACTTTACTTATTTGAATTACATTTTTTTTACGTTTTAAAATGCGGAGTAAAAGCTTTGTATTACATATATTTTTCTACATATGTAATACAAAGCTTTTTATACGCATTTAAAAATGTTACATTACTTATAATTTAATAAAGTAAATCCATGTTATAAAATGCGGGGTAAATGCTTTGTATTACATGTATTTTACTACATGTGCAGTGTCACGCACCCTAAAATGTGCTTGTTATTGCATCCCCGTAGAGCGTATACTTTTGTCACACCCTGCTATGTTGCATCACTTAATTGCACGCACAAAACAGATCCCTTGTGACTCTTTTCGGAAGCGGTTGCACCTATAAAACTGCCCATGATTCTGTCATTTAAATGTATGGAAGGAACTTTAACTTCTAACCTTTGAAGTTCCGTTGTCCTTTACTCCCTGTTAAAAATAACTTATTTCAACACTTGAATAAGGTTAATTTAAATGCGGAGTACATGCTTGGGGGAGTATTTGAATTGCAGAAAAATGTATTTGCGGAGTGAAAGTAATCGCTATGAAAACGTTTCCGGAGTAAAAGTATGCGGGAAAAAAGTAGTAGTTATAAAAAATGCGGAATGATGGATATTTACCATGTGGGACAGTCGGACAATGTCAATTGATAACATTTTCCCTATTGTATTTACCTTAAATATATTTCTGCTTTGCTTTCTCTAACTAAACAACAAAATATATGTATATAAATATATATATAGACATACATGTATATCTATATATATATATATATATATATATATATATCTATATACTAGCAGCCCGCCCCAGCGTTGCCTGGGTCAGAAGGGGGCTGGGGGCTGCATTTTTACCCCGGGGCAGAAGGTGGCTGGGGCAGCATGTTGTCGAGTGGTGCACCCGCCGACTCCCTCTCGCCCCGGCCCGCACCGCCTCCCACCCTGACTCCAGCAACATCATATTTAAGTTCAGTAGCAGCCCGCGCGGTACACCCGCCGCCTCGCCTCCCGCCCGCCCCGCCTCCCGCCCGGACTCCAGCAACATCATATTTAAGTTCAGTAGCAGCCCGCGCGGTACACCCGCCGACTCCCTCCCGTCGACTCCCTCCCGCCGACTCCCTCCCGCCCGCCCCCGCCCCGCCCCGCCTCCCGCCCGGACTCCAGCAACATCATATTTAAGTTCAGTAGCAGCCCGCGCGGTACACCCGCCGCCTCGCCTCCCGCCCGCCCCGCCTGCCGCCCGGACTCCAGCAACATCATATTTAAGTGCAGTAGCAGCCCGCGCGGTACACCCGCCGACTCCCTCCCGCCCCAGCAAAACCTCCAGCAACGTACCTCTCACTGCTCCTCCGCTTCCCGCCGCTCCTCCCCGCGCTGCCACTGCTCCTCCAGTTCTCGCCGCTCCGCAGCTCCTACCGGCGCTGTTGTCCTCCGCTCTTCCTGGTTCTGGTGAACGCCACTCCTCCTCTCACGCAGACGTCGCTCATGTCGTCTGCTCTTCCTGGTTCTGGTGAATGCCGCTCCTCCCCTCACGCAGACGTCGCGGCCGGCGCTAGTTGCTAGGGACTACTTTTTTTAATTTATTAATATTTTAAACAATGTTTTATTTTTATTTTTATGTAGCCTATGTCCTTCTGCTTGCCCTGAGGTTTTCTAAGATGTCTTGGGTGTGTAGATTGGCGCTGTGGTTCCCGAGATTACCTTGCCCAAAGGTGCAAGTTCTCTCTTTATAATAGTAGTATAGATACAGTGATAGCGCTGCTGAATGGTAAGCTCCCTTACGTCTCATCTTGCAGCACCTGTGTCCTCTGTTCTTTATTGAGCATACAGTGATAGCACTGCTGAATGGTAAGCCCCTTACATCTCAGCTTGCAGCACCTGTTGCCCTCTGTTCTTTATTGAGCATACAGTGATAGCACTGCTGAATGGAAAGCACCCTTACCTCCCAGCTTGCAGCACCTTTACCCTCTGTTGTTTGTTGCACATACAGTGATAGCGCTGCTGAATGGTAAGCACCCTTACCTTTCAGCTGGCAGCACCTTTAGCCCTCTATTCTTCATTGAGCATACAGTGATAGCGCTGCTGAATGGTAAGCACCCTCACCTATAGTGACAGCGCTGCTAAATGGTAAGCGCCCCTTAGCTGTCAGCTTATAGCACTTTTTGCCCTCTGTTGGTTATTATACATATAGGTGATAGTGCTGCTGAATGGTGGAAACCCTACCCCTCAGCTTACAGCACCTGTAAACCTCTGTTGTTTATTGCACATATAGGTGATAGCGCTGCTGAATAATAACTGCCCTTATTTCTAAGCTCAAACAACATGTAGCCCTCTGTTGTTTATTGCACAAACAGTGATAGCACTGCTGCATGGTAAGCACCCTCACCCCTCAGCTTGCAGCACCTTTAGTCCTCTGTTCTTTATTGCACAAACAGTGATAGCGCTGCTGAATGGTAAGCACCCTCACCTGTCAGATGGCAGCACCTGTAGCCCTCTGTTGTTTATTGCACAAACAGTGATAGCACTGCTGCATGGTAAGCACCCTCACCCCTCAGCTTGCAGCACCTTTAGTCCTCTGTTCTTTATTGCACAAACAGTGATAGCGCTGCTGAATGGTAAGCACCCTCACCTGTCAGATGGCAGCACCTGTAGCTCTCTGTTCTTTATTGCGCATATAGTGACAGCACTGGTGCCTTGTGTAGGATAATGGGGTGTAAAAGTAGCAAGTAGATTCCCCAGGACCACGAGTCCCTTTACCCTGGTGAACATGCTTTAAGGGATGTGTAAAGAAAGGCGCACCGGTGTGCCAGGCAGGTTACAGAGTGCCCGTTCTGCCAGCCTTACATGGGCCCAGCTCAGGAGCGCAGTCCACCCCTGCCCTGGTGTAAACTGTTACTGCAAACAGTGAACACATTAAACCGCATAAACCAGGCTTACCTGCTCCGAGAGAGAGGAGGTGGGCAGATTATAGGTGGTAATTTCCCAGCTGGAATCCACAACTACTTAACACTAAAGACGCTCCTGCTGCTGCCGCAGACACGGAACAGCTGGCAAAGCAGCGGCGCCGCCGCCATAACGGGGCAGCGGAGACGTATTTTTAAGCAGATGCTGCCAATACAGGCCATACTACGGCCCACAGGAGCACCGGTGCTCACAGGGCATCGCTGGGGACAAGATTCTCCTCTCGCTGCAGCAATAGGCAATGGCACGGTGCCAGCCGGGAATCCGGAATGAAAGGACATGGCTAAAGTGGTCAGGGGCTGAGGCAGCCATGGAAGCACCCGATGCGGAGACTGCTAGCTCAAGGTATACAAACGAGAACATAAAACACACTGTGCAGCTCCGTAGGTAGCTGAGGCAAACAAGCATTGGAAATGCAATAGGTCTCACATTAGAAAAGTGGGAGCTATTGGTATTGTACATTTTTTTTTTGTGTGTAGTTTTCTCAAATAGCTACATTGATAGATTAGTCATTTACAATGCCAATAGTTTTATTTTTTTTTAATGTGACACCTATAGCATTTGGAATGCCACATGATTTGTATTGACGTGACTTTGATGGCAGCTTATGTTGTTATGCCACATTTGTAGAGAGCAGGAGAGTGCAGCAGGGGATAGAAGCACAGCCCTGCAAGCTGAGCGTCCTCCCATCGCCCACCCATCTGTGGCTTGAGTGGTGTGAGGGTGAGGGGTGTGAGAGTGAGGA
Organism: Lissotriton vulgaris; assembly: GCF_964263255.1. NCBI lineage: Eukaryota > Metazoa > Chordata > Amphibia > Caudata > Salamandridae > Lissotriton > Lissotriton vulgaris. Next base: position 134,147,792 of record NC_141700.1, on the reverse strand, counting down.
ATGTGAGTGTGAGGGGTGTGAGCATGAGTGTTGTGAGTGTGAGGGAGTGTGAGTGTGAGGGGGTGTGAGTGTGTGTGATGGTGAAGTTGAGTGAGTGTTTGTGAGGCTGAGTGTATGTGACGGTGTGTGTTGGTGAGGGTGTGTGAGGGTGAGTGAGTGTTTTTGATGTTTAGTGAGAGTGTGTGACGGTGTGAGGCTGAGGGTGTGTGAGGGTGAGTTAGGGAGTGTGATTGTGTGTGAGTGGGTGAGTCTGAGAGTTAGGTGTTGTGATGTTGATTGAATGTGAATGAGGCTGAGGGGATGATGGTAAGGGTGTGTGAGTGTGAGGCGTGTTTATTGTGACAAGTTGCAAGGCTGAGCGTGGGTGAGTGTGTGGGAGGGTGTTTGATGGTGAGTGTGCGAGGTGTAGTGAGTGTGAGTGTTGTGACGGGTGTCAGGGGAGGGTGTGTGTGTGAATGTCATGTGTTTGAGGGTGAGGGGGTGTGTGTGTGAGTGTGAGGGTGAGTGAGGGGGTGTGAGGCTTCGGGTGTGTGACGGTGCGTGAGTGTGAGTGTGTGTGAGGGTGAGTGAGGGTGTGAGAGGTGTTGTTACGCAGAGGGTGTGTGACGGTGTGTGAGGGTGAGGGTGTGTGAGGGTGAGTGTGAGTCATTGTGAGTGAGTGTGAGTGAGTGTGAGTGAGGGGGTGTGAGGGTGTTGTTGTGAGGGTGAGGGGAGTGAGCGTGTGTGAGTGTGATGGGGTGTGAGGGTGAGGGGGTGTGAGTGTGTGTGAGGATGAGTGAGGTTGTTAGCGTCTGAGAATGTGTGAGGTGTAGTGAGTGTGAGAGTGTTGTGATGTGTTTTAGGGGAGCGTGTGTGTGAGGGTAAGGTGTTTGAGGATGAGGGGGTGTGTGTGTGAGGGTGAGTGATGGGGTGTGAGTGTGAGTGTGTGTGAGGGTGATTGAGGGTGAGAGAGGTGTTGTTAGGCAGAGTGTGTGTGACGGTGTGTGAGCGTGAGGGTGTGTGAGGCTGAGTGTGAGTGATTGTGAGTGTGAGTGAGTGTGAGTGAGGGGGTGTGAGGGTGATGGGGTGTGAGGGTGAGGGTGTGTGTGTGTGAGGGTGAGCGAGGGAGTGTGAGTGTGTGTGAGTTGTTGAGGGTGAGAGTTAGGGTGTGTGAGGGTGATGGTGTGAGGGTGATTGAGGGTGTGTGAGGGTGAGGGGATGAGGGTAAGGCTGTGTGAGGCTGAGGGGTGTTGATGGTGAGAGAGTGTGAGGGGTGTGAGTGGGTGCGGCTGTCTGGTGTAGTGAGTGTGAGCTTGTTGTGAGGGGTGTTATTTTTTGAGGGGAGTGAGGGTGTGTGAGTGTGAGGAGGTGTGAGTGTGTGTGAGGGTGAGTGTGGCGGGAAGAGGGCATCCGCTGGCAAACCAGAGAGCTCCCTCAGACCTTGGAGCGCCAATTGGCTCTGAAATGAAAGGCCACTTCGCCACACACACAGTGTACACACTTCCAGCTGCTGAAACGTTGTTCATCTGTGCTTTCACACTTGTAATCAAAAGCCCGGGCCAACCGCGTAATGGCCCGACCACTCACGTCTTATTCCAGGCCGAATTGTAATGCAACAAACATTGTGGGGGTTGATCGTGTGTCTTGTTCTGCAGAGAGCTTTCTGTTTTCACAAGCTAGAAAGAAACCGGGACCGAAAAAAAACTTTAAAGTATGTGCCACACAGCTGTTCAAAAACTGATACGCATGGTTTCATTCTTCTTGAACGCAGTTATCATTTGAAAAACTGTAGTTTTCTTGAAAATCCAATATTTAAAATGGGACGAGTCGCAAAATACATAGAATAAAAAAGTTAATTTTCGAAATGCATTGCTTTACACATCTGTTTTTCACACGACTTTTAACGTGCATACCCATTGATGCAATTTAGGGTTGCATGCATGTGTCTGTGTATATATTTATATATGTGTACATACATGTTTACATTCATGTTTCTTTTCCTGCAAGCACACTCACATGCTTAGACAACCTTCATACATGTTAATGTATCTATCTACTACGTCGAGTATGTGAAGCCGTGTCTTGCAGGCAACGTGAACAGTCCTAGCGTGTTTGTAGACTTTATGGTAACCGATTTGTTATGTGACCTTGAAGTCGTGTGTAATATATAACAGGCATGATTCTTTTTTTTTTTTTGGTTTGTCTGCAAGAAAACGTTTATCACCTCCACGTGGTCGATGCAAAATCATGGCCCGTTGGCTTTTGAAACTTTTAATCTTGGAGGATTCGCTGGTTATAATGGCGCGGTAGCATATTTTTTTCAACACAGGCTCTCCATCCGTGAGAAAATATAATCTAAGATTTGGATCTCAGGAAAGCATATAGTGTAGCTGGAAACTACATCACGAGAAGCGGAAAGTGCCTGTTATTTAGAGCAGGCCAAAATATTGTTGTGGGACAAATTGTACATTCACTTTCTCTGGATCCGCGAGCCTCCTGTGAGCGTTCGGACTATCGCGAGCAGCTTACTGGGTGAAAATTTGCCGGTCCGAATGGACGTGTGTTATTTAATATACTCCTGTAAATTGCACACACAAAAAATAACAAGACGGAGGGAACTTCTTGCCTCGTGGCAAATAATAACAATTAATTTCCGTCGATTTTATGTAAAAGGTAATTAGTGTGTGTGTTGGGGGGAGGACGGGGTGGGGGAACTCTCTTAGTCCCACGTTTCTCTCAAATGTAGTGGCGTACGTCACAGGGTGCATTTGCATTTTGGGACACGATGTGAACTCAACATGAACAAGCGCACTCTGAAAGACAACAGCATTGTTTTAGTGTTCATTTACAATTAAAAAGTCTAAACATACAATGTACACGTTGTGTCAAAGCGCTGTAATGCGTGCCTCGTGCACGTTTTACATACATTAGAACAAACTCTTGCACCAACCACAGCATACAAAGAAACGTTTTCAGGTGAAACAGTTCTGGGGGGAAATGTACTCTGTTCTAATGTATGGGCTACCCCTCACTTGCAAACTCTTCCCCTCACACTCTTGCAAACGGTTTAGGTTACATTTTAGTTGTTCGAAATAAGTTCCCTTCCAACAAACTGATAAGGAAAAATATAGTATGTATACCCATATTGAGTGCTGTTATTTTATGTTACTTAAACGCACATGCGGTTTCTATCAAAAAAGAAGAAAAAAAACAAGGCGGCGAGATTCATTTCAAGACGTGGCATTCCCCAACTGCTATATACACAGCAGCAGACAGGGGGCACAGTCGAGTTGTATTTTGAAAGGGGTTAGTGTAAGAATCATTGCCTGAAATGTCATTCACATTTTAATGTGCGTGTTACTTCCACGTGTACACAACATCGTTGAACTGACAGCTTTTAGAAATAAGCAAGTCAAGTTGCCCGATAGACTTCCTTCCTCTGTGGAGTTGCTGTCACCCCCAACAACGTCTATGTACATCTTCTGATCTGTAGTGTATGAATCATTATTTTTAGCGATTACATAGATAGGGGCTGTAGCGCCTGGAAGCGTCAGTGAGCTGGATCAGTAATATGCTGATTTTATTGTATATTTAATCCAGGACTTTTTACTCCTTTCCATGGTGTAATCTGGATGGTGCCACCCGAGGCCAGAAGAGCTGCATGTCACTTCCCGTCTTGTCACCAGGATCGTGTGAGGTTTTCGTCACGGAGTGTGATTCGCTCTAGCTGTAAAGTGAAATGGCTCTACTGTGGCTGTGAGGAGGGAGGCGGGCACACACACAGTGACTTTACTCAGCGGGAAATCCCTGAAGCCGACGTAGACAGTGCAAACTACTCTTCCACTGAAGGAAGGGGCGATTCAGGCGAAGCAAACGTGGATAGAGAAAGTGTCACAGATGATAAGTAAGAACTCTGCAGATGTCACCACCACCCTCTCCTTGCTCAATGAAAGCATCCCCATAAGCCGAGAGGCAACAGAAGCCAGCACAAAGTCTATGTGGAACCCACGTTTAGGCGGACCTCGATGTATGTTCACGTTCTCTATTATGAAGTACAGTATATACACAGATTCAACGGAGGGAAGAGAGAGAAGGGGAGGGGGGAGGAGAAATGCGACACGGCGGGCAGGGGAGGGGGCGGAGCGGGGAGAGGGAACAGAAGGAGGGAAGGTAGATAAGGGGAGGGGGGAGGAGAAATGCGACACGGCGGGCAGGGGAGGGGGCGGAGCGGGGAGAGGGAACAGACGGAGGGAAGGCAGATAAGGGGAGGGGGGAGGAGAAATGCGACACGGCGGGCAGGGGAGGGGGCGGAGCGGGGGCCTGGAGTGCGGCTGAGGGAACTGATGTGCACGCGCTTTTAAGCTCAATGCGCATGCGCATTGAGCTTAAAAGTCACGGGCACTGCAAGGAATCGCCACGATTCCTTGCAAGTCAGTTAAAGAGTGGTTAAGCCCCCATAGTCTCGCAAGCTCGATGCGCATGCGCATCGACAGGCGAGACCTAAAAAGGGCCTGTGATTCACCAGTGTCTAAGGAGTGTCCCAGACGCCGGGCAATGATCAGTGAATGAACTCTCTGATGACCGGTCTCGAGTGACCTTAGGCCTCCCCATCTCAGCATCGCCAGACACCATGCAAATGTTAAAAGCAGTGCACCGTGGAATACATAGTCAGATTGGTTGAATTTAGAGCTAACGGCCTTATTTCGATTTTGACTGACAGGGCACTCTATCGAAAATGCGTCAGATGTCCCTTCTGCTGTAGGACAAGTGCATTACAGTCCATTGCAATCTAGTTCGGTTGATGGGACACCGGCCATGGCCTGACTGTGTAACCGGTCTGCAAAACTCAACATTTTCAAGTGCTCAAGTCTGTGACTTCCACTTCACTTTGTCTGAAATTAAAACATAGTACTGGGAACATGGTGTGCCGGTGACGTAGACACTCGCATCCTAGACTGGGCCACAGTTGGATCAAGAATGGTTCCCAGCGCTGTAAGGTCAACAATCAGAGCAAAATACTCTGGTGGCGTCACGCTCAGCACAGCCGCTGTACACGCCGCACAGCTTACAGAAACAAAGGTACTGACAGCCATGAGAGTCTTGCGTCCCTTAAAATACAAGATGAGAATGAAGCCTCAGCCTGCACCCCATTTTATCACTTTATAAGCGCCTCATTGCAGCAAGAGTGTTTCGGCATCTGCCCCCGATTAAATGTCAGAAAATCCATCGGAATGCGGACATTTCACGACCAGCACCGAAGCACTTAATTACACAGCGCTACCGGCGCTGTTGTCCTCCGCTCTTCCTGGTTCTGGTGAACGCCGCTCCTCCCCTCACGCAGACGTCGCTCATGTCGTCTGCTCTTCCTGGTTCTGGTGAACGCCGCTCCTCCCCTCACGCAGACGTCGCGGCCGGCGCTATTTGCAAGGGACTATTTTTAAAATACATTTTTATTTAAAGATGTCAAAATACTTAGGGCCTCATTAGGATGATGGGCGGACTTTGTCCGCCCGCCACCCTATCAGTATGCTGGACCGCCCGCCATAAGGGCGGGGCTCCCGTTGGGGGAATTAGGATATGCCCGCCACAGTGGCAGGCACATCCTTCATTGTTAGCATTGTGGTGGCCGCCACAATGCTAAAAATGCTTTCTCGCATTTGCATATACAAAGCGGCATGCACCGAGCGGTGCCTGACGCTTTGTACATGCAAATAAAGGGTGGTACCATAGGTACCCCTGTGCACCCCCCTTGCCTTCACCAGGGGGGCCCGCAGCAAAGACCGCCTGCCTTTCCGTGGCGGCATCGCCGCCGTGGAAAGGCACCTATTCACACACATCCAAATATGGCTGGCGGTGTCTGATAGACACCGCCACCCTATGAACCCTTTTTCACCCCAGACGCAAGGCGACGGGGGCGGAAAAGTGGCGGGCGGTGTTTTCCTCCGCTGCGGTCCCCCCCGCCATCGTAATGTGGCGGGGGGAAAGGGTGGCGGGCGGGCATTTATGTGGGGCGGCATTGGCGATCCGCCCGACATCATAATAGACCCCTTAGTGTTAATATTTTTAAATTTCTGTCATTATTTATGGAACATAGATATAATTAATACCTTTTTGATATTCTAATTTAGACATTGCAAACAACTAAAATTGAACAATTAGTTGTTTTGTCAAATGTTTAATGATTTATTTAGTCAACAGATTTTTGGCTTTTAACCCTACTAAGTATAGATAACAAAATAATTTTTTTTGAACAAACGGAATAGGATAATTATATTTATTATTTCAATTAATGACAAAAATTTGAAGAAGAAAAATTTTGCCGGAATGTTGGGTTACAACTGGATTTACATGGGAAGTAATTACTAAAAATATTAAAATGTAATGAACAATATTTTCATTATTACTGTATGCAACATTCCTGATCAGCAAAATTAAAATGAATTAACACATTTTCAAAAATCTATTTAATTGAAAAACATATAAAATTCATCATTTAAAAATAGAGCAGGAAACTTTGAGAATCAATTTATAATTGTATACTTGGTATTTAATTTTTTAAATAATCATGTTCGGTTTATATAGTTCTAAACATATTCCTACATAACATTATGATTATTTTTAAAGCAAAAACATAAAATCTGAAGGAAAAAAAATGTAGACAGATATCTCATTACAAAATCGATAATTTCTTATCTTAAAAATAAATAACTTCACAAAATATTATTTTACAAATAGATCAATACACACTTACAGCCGGGATTTCACTGTTCTGAATTGCTTACAACCCAAACTGTATCAGTATCCTAAATGGTCATCCAAATGGCGGTCCTTCCACACACTCAATTAGGAGGTGACCACACACGGCGTGTTTCACAAAACTCCCAAATATGTTACAGAACTTAAGCTAAGTCATGAAATATTCTGTAGCACAAACTCTTCCAGAGAAATGTGATGTTGCTTAACAAAATGCACTATGGAGATAGTGGGGATTACAGCCCATCGTTGGAGACAAGTATGCCCAGTGTTACCTCATCTTGATGAGTGGTTTTTTAATGTCTACTACAGCGAACCACCTGCATTTGCTATGGTTCATTTAAAACTCATTGAAGTCACATCTCTTTCTCACTCATATGCTTACTTTCATCGTATCAGTTCTGAGCACCGGTCATTTTAAGGCTTATCATCCAAAGAATCAATTCGATGTAAATGAATCTACGATACTGATGTTTGTACTTTTATACTTTATTTTAGAGAAAATAACTCTTAGGCACTTTGTCTACTTGCATCCTGCTTTTGGACAGTGACAGATTGCACATTTAGTGCCGCATTAGGATGGCAGGTGGACTTTGTCCGCCAGCCATCCCGACGTAAAACGGTATCACCAACCTTAAGGGCGGCGGTTCTGTGGAGTCCATTAGGACGCGTTAGCCACACTGGCGGGCGCATCCCGCATTAATAGCATAGTGGCTGTCGGTGCTTAAAGAACAATCACCCGCAATGCTAAAAATGCACATTGAGCGCTTCAATGCACAACGTGTGCCACGTTGTACAGTCCAGTGCATGGGGTACCATACGTACACGATGTGCACCCACCACCCCCTCGCAGTACCTGGGGGGCCGCAATGGTCTCCACAAGACATTCCTGCATGCCTTCCTGTGGCAGCAATGCTGCCATGGAAAAGCTTGTTCCCGCCCACATCCTAATATTGATGGCGGTGTCTAACAGACACCGCCACCATATGAAACCGTTTTCCACCCAGTCAACTCCTTGACTGGGCGGCAGACGGTCTGTCCGTCAGCTACGGGTAAGGTTGTCGGGTGGATCCCCATGGCCCGCATGGCGGTGGCAATCCACCTGACATCCTAATGTGGCCCTTAGTGTCAGCATTGTGACCGGAAATTCCACGGGTAACTGCATCAGGTTAATCACACCAACAATGTTCACATCTCTGAGTGCGAAGGTTAAGCTCTGCACTGTGTAAAAAAAAACCAATTGGATCAGAGGCAGAACACTTTTCTTTACCTTCAACTAAATTCCTTCAACTAAATGCCAGCAAGTCAGAGATACTTCTATATGGGAAGGACCAGGAGCTCTGGTCTGAGCAGTGGTGGCCTGAACATCTGAAACCTGCACCGCTACCGAAGTAGGTGGTAAAGAACCTGGGTGTTTGGTTCGATTCCGAATTAACATTTGAGAATCAGACCAGAGCTGTTGCTGCTGTCTGCTTTGGGCTCCTGAGAGGACTGAGGCCTTTGCTTGGTCTCTTTCCGCCCAGCGTATGGCAAACCATCATGCAAGCCTCCATTCTTGCGAGGCTTGACTACGGCAACGCCCTATATTTGGTATGCAGACAAAATATCGAAATTTTAATATCGACCTACACTAATATCGAAGTTTTAAATATAGAAGGTAAGTAATATCGATATATTTAATATCGATATCAGTAATATCGAAGTTTAAAATATCGATGTTAATAATTTCGATGTTACTAATATCGATTTTTTAAATATTGTTGTGTATATTATGTATTTATTATGTTTTTAATTTAATTTTATGTAATTTAATAACATTTTGTATTTTAGTACTGTAGCGGGTTGTGGGTTTTTAGGGGAATAGGGTGGGAAGTAATTTAATTATGTTAAATTAGTTATTAATTAGTAGGAATTATAAATTAATTTTTATTGATTGGTAATTATTTTTAATACATTTGTAATTAATTTTGATTAATTGATTAATTGATAATTATGTTCTGTTGCGGGTTGTGGGTTTATAGGGCAATAGGGTGCGAAGTAATGTAATTATGTTAAATTAATTATTAATTAGTAGGAATTATAAATTAATATTTATTAATTGGTAATTATTTTTAATACATTTGTAATTAATTGTAATTAATTGATCAATTGATAATTATGTTCTGTAGCGGGTTGTGGGTTTATAGGGGAATAGGGTGGGAAGTAATTTAAATGTAATTGAGTAATGTTCTTTAATTTATTGTTTTGTTAATTAAATAATTGTTAATTAATTATTAATTGTTAATTAAATATTATTACATGGTATTTTTATTATTTTTTTTAAATTACATATATTTTGCTCATCATGTTTTAAATAATTATGTATTGGTATTTGTAAATGGTTTTTATCTATTTAATAGTTAATATTTTTATTATTTAAAATAAAACATTTATTTATTAGTATGATATTTTTACACCTACGCTATCCAACATTTTTCCTACAGTTGCACACTCTGGAGTGGGAATAGTAATTTTTACCCCTACGCTATCCAACACTTTCACTACTATTTCACTCTCTGGAGTGGGAATAGTAATTTTTACCCCTACTCTATCCAACACTTTCACTACTGTTGCACTCTCTGGAGTGGGAATAGTCATTTTTACCCGTACGCTATCCAAAATGTACTTAATTTTTTTTATTAGTTTTACATTGTTATTAATTGTTATTTATATTATTATTTTATGTATATAAATGTATTTGTAATTTATTATATTTTCATTTATTTATAAAATATTAAAATAATTATTTTAGAGTTAATATTAAGTATATACTATGTATTATATTTTTATTATTATTATTTTTATTACATTATTTATTAATTTTAAATATTATATTATATTTTTAACTATGTTTATTATGTTTCTAAGTATTATTTTGTTATTACATTTTTTTAGTTTCAAAAGTGTTTTTAATGAAATTTTTAACAGGCATATAGTAAGACATCTCTGCGAGAAAAGTAAGCTTGGAGCATACATTGCGGGCGGGACAGACAAGCATGTCTTCCCTTGTGCATCAGAATAAGCAATGAAGATATGCCCAATAAGTGATTTGACATCATGCGTGGAAGGGCAAAAGAGTGACAGGAGAAAAACAACACGAACCAAAAACCCCCTCCCCCTCCCCACGAAATCCCCCTTCCCTCCACCCCGACCAGTGTGCCCATGAAAGTCAGTGTCATCCACATTATGTTGCGGAAGTGCGACGAGACCAAGAGTAAAGTCACCGGGAGTCGTCGGTGGCGTTAGTGAGACGCAAAACCCGAAGGTATTTGGGGCAAGTAATCTCATTGAACTCCTTGGACAGGAGGGTCAGCAATGGAAGCCACGTTTTGCGAAAGGCGTCTGTGGAGTTGGTGAGAGTGGCGTGGATACGTTCCATCCCAAGGGTGAACCATAGCTTGTGGAGCCATCCCGTATGTGTGGGTTTAGTCGTAGTGCCCCATAGCGACAGGATATGTTGTGTGGCTGCCTGCATAGCAATACCCATCTGTCGACCTCGCAATGACTTGAGGGGAACATTAAGGCATTGGGTAGGCCCAACACGGTGTATGCAGGGAATCTCGGGACTTCAGTTTCGAAAGTGGAGTCTATCTCGTCCAGGACTTGTTTCCAAAAGTCTCCCAGCTCCGGGCAGTCCCAGAGGATGTGAGTGAGGGTACCCCGGTCCCCGCACCCCCTCCAGCAAAGGTCGCTGCGCTTCGAGTTCCCCTGGTGTAATCGAACTGGAGTAAGGTGCCAATATATGGCGAGTTTGACTGCCGTTTCCCTTGCTTTGGTGTTTCGTGTGATGTGTGAGGCTCTATAGTAAATGTACCCCCATTCTTTGGATGACAAAGTTCTCCCCAGTTCAGCCTCCCAACGTCTTTGACTGGGTGAATTGGCCTGAGAGGGTGAAGGTGCAAGCATTTTATAGAGTTCGGAGATGAGGCGTTTGTCTGTGGTTTTAGTAAGCAGCCACTTCTCGAAGTCCGTCATGGGGCGGCCTACTAGGGTGACGACGTTTGGGTCAGTGAGCCAGTGTCGGAGTTGAAGGTATTGGAAGAGATGGGGACGTTCTATCCCGTAGCCTTGTTTAATATCCTCGAAGGGAAGAAATCCGTTCAGGTCAAAAAGGTCACCCGCAGCTCGGCATGCCGAGCTCCGCCACTGAGAAAATGCGCCCGGGCCCTCACCTGGGGGGAAGTCAGGGTTGTCCAGCAGGGGAGTGAAAGGGGAAGGGAAAGTAGTCAGCCCATGTTTAAGTGCCACCCGATTCCACACCTGTAGGGTTGTGCGAGTGATGGGGGACCGTGACATGTAGCTAGGCCTGTGGCGTTTAGCCAGGAATGGAACCCGCCACAGCGGCGATTGCGCCATAGCTCTATCTTGGAAGAGCCATCTCTTCTCCGATTCGGGGCTGTACCACTCCACTAGGTACCTGAGTTGGGATGCCTGGAAATACCGCACTAAGTCTGGGACTCCGAGACCGCCTTCGTCCATGCTCCTGTGCCCTAGCAATTTGTGAAGTCGGGCTCTCTTCCCCTCCCAAATAAAGCCAGACAGCAAGTCTTGCAGGGTTTTCAATGTGCCTTTTGGGGGCATAATCGGGATTGTTTGAAACAAATATAAAATCTGCGGCAGGACTGACATTTTTACCGCCGCCACCCTCCCTAGCAGAGAAAGAGGTTGTTTGGACCATCTCGTCAGGTCTGATCGTATCTGGGTGTTGAGAGCGGCGTAATTAGTGGAGACCGTGAGGTCCGTTGAGGGAGTCTAGGTAATACCTAGGTATGGTATCCGGTTGGCCAACTGTAGGCCGCAGTAGTGGCCCAACGCCGGGGCCTGCGGGCGCGCATGTTTGCCCAGAGGTAAAATGAGGGATTTTGCAATATTAATGCGGAAGCCTGAGACTGCCCCAAATGAGTCAAGTTCCTCCATGAAGGCAGGTATAGAAGTATCAGGGCTGTTTAGAGTGGCTATGACGTCATCCGCATATAAACTGATAGGGTGGGGTTCGTGCCCAAAGTCAATGCCCTCTATTCTTGGGTTATCCTGGACTTTCGGTGCTAGCGGCTCAATATACATCGCGAATAGGAGGGGGGAAAGGGGGCACCCTTGCCTGGTGCCTCGCTGGATCTCGAACGGGAGCGAGTGCAGGCTCCCCAAGCGAACCGTGGCCTGCGGGTGATGGTAGCAGGCTGCTATACGCGAGCGAAAACGGTCACTGAGACCGAACCGGCGGAGTACGTGTTGTAGGTAATTCCAGTTCACGCGATCGAACGCTTTCTCCGCGTCGATAGCGAGAAGCGCAGAGTCCGAAGCTCGAAAATGTGTCTTATCAATAAGGTGGAGCACCCGTTTAGTGTTGCCGCTACATTGGCGGCCAGGAACGAAGACAGATTGATCCGGTTCTAACAGACCAGATAGGCACGGGCCAAGGCAGGCTGCAAGGATACCTGTAAAAAGTTTTAGGTCCAAGTTTAGCAATGAGATGGGGCGGAACGCGGAGCAGTGCGTGGGCTTTTTCCCCGGTTTAGGAAGTACCACCACTTCAGCGGCTAGCATGTCCGGAGGTATGGCTGCCGCCCCCTCAAAGGAGTTGAAGAGGCGAGCAAGCACCGGGGCCAAACGCCGATTGAAGAGCTTATAGAAGCCCGCTGAGAAGCCGTCCGGTCCCGGGGATTTGAGTGGGCGCAAACGAGATATGGCAGCTAGGACTTCTTCTTGGCTTATGGGGGCGTCGAGAGCTTCCGCAGTAGATTCAGGGAGTGTGGAGATGGCCGCAGTGTTTAGGTATGCCTCAATATCCCTAGATGAGGCTTCCTCCTCCCCGTATAGGGAAGCGTAGTAGGAACGAAACGCCTCGGCCACCTGGGCGTCGTCCGTGAGCACCTCACCATTGGCACCAACCAAAGTAGTGATTTTGGCCCGTTGGGTCTTGGCTTTTAGAGCGCTAGCCAGTAGACGACCCGTTTTGTTCCCTCCGACATAGTAAGTATGCAAATTCCGCCCTATCTGTATCCAGACTGGCAAGTTGGGCCCGGGCCACTTTTAGCTGTTTCCACGCGCGAGGGGCGCATGTGCGGCTGTGTACTCGTTCCAGCTCCGCAACCCGCGCCGCAAGGTCCTCTCTTTTGCTTTTGCGGTCTTTAGCTTCCGCAGCAGCAATAGCTATGAGTTCGCCCCGCACGACCGATTTCAGAGCCCCCCCAAGAGCCGTCGCTGAGATGCCCGGTGTATCGTTGGTAGATAGGTAAGAATCAATGCAATCCCCAATACGTTTAGTGACAGCAGGGCGTTGTAGCAAGGTTTCACGGAGGCGCCACGGGCCTCGGGGGCGGCGGGGTGCGCTGAAAGCGAGGGAGAGTTCCACCGCGTCATGGTCAGAGAGGGCTGCAGGTATAATGGTAATGTCCTCAAGGATTTTAAGGAGGTCTGAGGAACCCAGGAAATGGTCAAGCCTGGCGTAGGTATGGTGCACATGCGAGTAGAATGTGAATTGTGAGGCAGTCGGGTGTCGCACCCTCCAGAGGTCCACCAGGCCCCTATCCGACAGCCATTCATGTCCGGCAGACGACAAGACCCCAGTATCTCCGTAGCGGTGTCCGGACCGATCGGCATGTGTGTCCATGACGACGTTAATGTCCCCGCCCAGGAGTAGGGGTGTATGTGGGGTATGGAGGGCTTCAGAAATGGCGCCTTTTAAGAAAACTTCTTGACCCGTGTTCGGGGCATACAGGGATCCAATTGTGAGTGTTTTGTCACCTATAGTGAGAGTGTGTGCCAGGAGACGGCCTTTGATTTCCCCCACCTTGTTACCCACCCTCCCCCTAAAAGATCTAGAGATCAGGATCGCAACTCCGGCGTTCTTTGTTGGAAGGGAGGAAAAGAGTTGCTGTGGGAAGGCTCGCAAGCGCATTCTGTGCCAGTCCTTCTGGAGGAGATGCGTCTCCTGTAGCAAGCAGATGTCAGCTTTAGAGTTTTCTAAGTAGGAGAGAACAGCTCTCCTCTTGATCGGGTTGTTAAGCCCCTTCACATTAAGCGTTATAATCTTAAGGGTATTGTCTGTCATCGTGCAGGGGGTGTGTGGTGTAGCGCAGATCAGGCTATGGGCGCGCCAAGGGAGCACGTGGTGGTCCTTGGCGAGTAGTGTATGGTTCGGTCTTTAGTTGTATCTGGGTGTGATCCTCGTGTGTGTGTGTGTGTGTGGGTGAGTACCCCAAGTCGACATTTGCACCCCGGTGAAGGGTCTCTTCGCGCGAGGACAGAATTAGCGTGGCACACTGGTCCCCACCCCGGATCCCTCCCTAACCCAACATCCCCCCAAAACAGCCCACAGCCACCAAAGTATGCAAGGTAACACATGTAGATAAGGACAGTAGTGGGCCGCAGCATAATAACAAAACCCCAACCCCGCTCCCCCCAACCCAGCCCCAACAACCCTGAAACCTGTAGTCCCAATCCTGTCAAGGCACACAGGATCGTGGTAAAGAACAATGAAGGGGTCATCTCCGAAGGCGGCTCCTCCAGACCCCCCACCCGACCCACCCGCCGGTAAGGCTGAGCAGTTGCGGTACACAGTCTCCCTAGCAAAAGCCATTATCACTCTGGGGAAGAAGTCTCCTTGACCACCTCTGCCACCGCAGTCTCACGTTCCCGGGAAATGACAGAGGCATCTGGTTTGAGGCGCTGAAAAGGGGACCTTCTGCGGTGTACAGTCTGCCAACCCCCCCTGGAAGAGCACTGCGAGCTTCTGAATACCGGTTCAGTGTCAACTTGGTCTAGGCCCAGGAGATCACATGTGTCTTTAAGAGACCGTAGCTGTTGTAGTCGTCCGTTCCACTTGAATATGATCCGGAAGGGATGCCCCCAGGAATATGAAACTTCCTTTTCCCGCAAGAAGTCCGTGACTGGCTTGAATTCCTTCCTTTTCTGGAGAGTAGTGGCAGAAAGATCTTGGTAGAGGGCAATGGAATGGCCCCGAAACTGAATGGGCTGAGCTCTCCGGGCCTCCCGGAGGATCCGTTCCTTTAGCGGGAAATCCGGAAGGAAAGCCAGTATGTCCGGCGGCGGGGCTGGGGCTCTACGGGGCAGTCCCACTCGATGTGCCCTGTCGATGCGGATGTGGAAGTCGTCTGCCTCACCCAGAATGCTCCTGAAGAGGGTTTGCAGGTACGCGGTGACATCAGCCCCCTCGTCCTTCTGAGGGACCCCCCGGACCCGGATGTTATTCCAGCGGGAGCGGTTTTCCAGGTCCTCGGTATGGGCCTGGAGGTCTAGGTGCTGGTCAGTGAGCCGCAGGACCTCTTGCTGGAGTAGTTCGATTTCGGCGCTCCTGGCTTGATCAGCTTCCTCGACTGCGACCACTCACTCACCGAGGTCCTCCACATCTCGCCGGAGTTCCCTGACTTCTCCCGCCACCTCCTGCTTCAGAGATTTGAAATCTTCCCGGAGCGAATTGAAGAGCGTCTCCAGGAAGGATTTGGTGATGGGCACTTGGTCATCCGGGGCCACAGGCGATGCTTTCCCGGTCCCAGGGGACGGCGGGTCTTTGCCAGGTCTGGGCTGCGATTTAGCCAACAGTTCAGGGAGGGTTTGCGATCCCTTCTTGCCTCTTTGTCCCGCCATGGTGCGTGAGGGCGTAGGGCCTTGATAGGCCGTAGGGCAGTGAAGCGTGCGTCCCAAGAGGGACCAGAGAGGAGGCAGACGGGGAGCAGAGGGTATGGCAGTGTCCAGGTGGCTATTTGTGCCGGTGCACGGGTAGGGACCAATGTCTCCAGATGACTACACGCCCAGTGGGGGGCGAGGAATCGGCCGCCGCCCGACCGGCGACAGACCGCGGTGAGTGGAGTGCAGCCTCACCCCTCGGGGAGGCGCTCCAGAGGTGACAGGCAGTGTCCAGCCGTGGGGGCCCACAGGGATGTCCGATCGCCGGGGGCTCGACCGCGCCCCCCGAGCTCCCCCACTCCCTTCTCAACTCTCCTCACTTGTGGTAGGCCGGTGTGCTCAGGGCCTCCTGTCGCCAGGCCGGTTCAACTGTGGTGCCTTGGGTTGCTGGGGGCTATCAGGAGATCCAGGGGGGAGGGCCCGATAGACAATCGTGCAAGTGGAAAGTGTGCAGTGATGAATGGGGAGGCAGACGTGATAGCGTCTTGGCAGTTACCCGGCTGGCGTAAGGGCAAGGTCTGGTGCTAGGACTCAATCCCCCTTCGACTAGGGGGCAAAGAGAAGGCGCCCGCCTGGGACTGCAGGCACCCAATTCTGCGTGGAACCCAGGCCCAAGGAGTTCTACTGCGCCCCGATGCTAGGGAGGCTCTCCCAGAGTTAGGGCCAGAATAGGCAGTAGGAGCACACACAGGGATCCCCGCACCGGGGGCTCGATCGTGCCCCCCGAGTTCTCCCCGCTCCCCCTCTCGCTCCCCTCACCTGTGGAGTCTGGCGTGTCCGGGAGTCACCGTCCACCAGGCCGGCCCGGCGTCAGGAGAGTGGCCCAGTGATGCTGGATGGCCACTGGGTCAGGTCCGGGCCACCAGTAGATGCGGGGGGTCGGTGCTGGAGCACTCTGCGTGTAGGTCCTTTCCGGCAGGTCGGCCGGTCTCCCAGAAGCAAGCCCGGGCTATGCGAGTGGTAGGCCCAAGCCGGGGCCTCGATTTCCCAACTGCCGGTCCGACTCCCACGGCAACCACCAAGTCCCCCGGGTGGCGACCACCACTCCCCCAGAGGCTATGGCGGCAGGGGGGTGCTCGCAGCGCACTCCAGAGTGCGGGAAGGGGTCCGGCCCACCACTGATTGCGCCGGATGGGTGCTGGAGAGGGCGCCGATGGTCCGCGCCTAGGCCCGAGGCCGGGGCCTCGCGTAGCAATGCCGCCGGTCCAGAGTGTCCCGGTCCCGGTTGGAGCGCCGGAGAGGCTGACGGCGTCTGGGACCTCCCGTGGGAGTGCCGGCAGGAGCGTTAGGCAGCAGGTCACTCGCCGGTGCACCGAGACCCCCACCCCGGGGGCGAGCCGCAGTCCGCCCGGAGGCGCCAAGGGGACCCTCACTTGCTGGCGCGGCCGCCGTTGCTGGGCGCCAAACGAAGTTCTCGGCGATTCCGCCCCTGCCGCCGCCGGGAATCACAAATCCGCGGCGGGGGCTCAACAGCGATCAATTTCTCCCCGCCCCCAAGTGTAGATAGGGGGGAGACTGCAGCAATAAACGGCGGAACGGCGGGGTCGGGCAGGGAGCTCCGGAGAGCTGCGTCCGATCACGCCGCCATCTTAGACACGCCCCCCTTATTACATTTTTTTAAATAAAAAAAACAATATTTTCTAAAAAACGATATTTTTGTTGCGATATTTTGGTACCTCGATATTTTAGTAGTTGATATTTTGTCATAGATTCCCTATATTTAGGTGCCAACAAGGCAAGTATCGAACGCCTGCAGAGGGTCCAAAACGCGGCAGCTCGCATGCTAGTGGGACTCCCAAGATCTCAATCTGTTTCACGAGTGCTTTTGAAAATGCATAGTCTGCCGATCGAAGCCCGTATTCAGTTTAAGGTGCTGTGCATTGCGCACAAAATTATGAAACAGCAAGCCACCATTGGGCTATCAGGCCTGTTGAAGCCCTATTTGCCCAGGTGCGTCTTGCGCTCCGCTCACCACGGTTTGGTTTGTGTCCCTCGAGTGAGGAAATCAAGGGCTGGGGTCGCTCGTTTGGTTTCATGTCAACCAAACTTTGGAATTCTCTTCCATTTAACATTCGAGCGATCCCCAATCTTCTGACATTTCGGAAATCACTAAAAACATTGTTGTTCCCCACTCTGTGATTTTTCTTGCTTGTAAGTTTCCCTGTTCTCTCTATTGGTTTCTGGTTGCGCTGGGACACCTCGTCTCTGAGGCAGCCATGCGCATTACAAATCCTGTATAATAATAATAACACAGATGTAACAATACTGAGCAATGCATACCTTTCGGAGAACAGGAGGCATGTTCGAGAGGTGGTTCTCCGAGGATGCTTATCGCCGGTTAGAACCAGGGTCCATATCAAAATTTGGACCTTCCCGCAATCTAGTTGGCACTAAAAGTCTTTTTTCAATCATTCAAGGTAGGCTGGTTCTTGTGGTCTAATACAACCTTACTGCTATGTGGTACTGCTATAACCTTTGTGATTTGGGGCCGTGAAGCCTCTTTGGCGAGGCCACGTGTCATTGAACTTGCCAGGAACCACAGGGTATTTCCCTGTAGGCTTAAAAACTGTATGGTTCCGTAAATGCCAGAGTGCACAAAACAAGCTGACGGTGCCTTGCATAACACAAGTGTCTTCTCCGTCCAGACGATGCTCAAGGACTCTTTTGAGCATTTGCCAGAACTTTGGTCAGATCTATTCTTCTGAGACTAATGCTAGCAATGTCTGCATTTTTGAAGTTTGTGAATTTTGTGGCGGACATTGCTCTGAAATGTTTTTTTTTTTAGAGTTGAGTTTAGGACTACTTCAGTCAAGAACGTCCATGACACTTCTTGCAATATTTTTAAAAACACAGCAATAATTGGCCAGAAGTCATTCTTTGGGCCCTGATATGGATACAGACTACAGTACCTCCAACCCCTTCCAAAAAAAAGATCCTCCAACTAGAGCGCTAACAGTCCTACTTATTACAAAGGTATGGCACACCTGAAGCCATCTTGATTGGAATAAAGTGGTAACTCTTAAAACATTTAATTTAAAAAGAAACAACATGAGGGGGTATAATTGCCATAGAAAGTATGATTAGTGCTGCAGAATGAAAAATTAGGGCACATTTTGAGTGCCTTCTCAAATCCTTTTCTATTTCATTAAAACATTCTGACATGCAGTCTCCCAAAATGGCCACCAGAGACAAAAGAGCCCAAATGTAGCCCAAATATCACCCAGATGTAGCCCAAGTATAGCCCAATGACAGAATGTCCCAGAGTGTTCTAAAGAACAACTAGAACGCTAACAGTCCTACTTATTACAAAGGTATGGCACACCTGAAGCCATCTTGATTGGAATAAAGTGGTAACTCTTAAAACATTTAATTTAAAAAGAAACAACATGAGGGGGTATATTTTGCCATAGAAAGTATGATTAGTGCTGCAGAATGAAAAATTAGGGCACATTTTGAGTGACTTCTCAAATCCTTTTCTATTTCATTAAAACATTCTGACATGTAGTCTCCCAAAATGGCCACCAGAGACAAAAGAACCCAAATGTAGCCCAAATATCACCCAGATGTAGCCCAAGTATAGCCCAATGACAGAATGTCCCAGAGTGTTCTAAAGAACAACTAGAGCGCTAACAGTCCTACTTATTACAAAGGTATAGCACACCTGGAGCCATCGTGATGGGAATAAAGTGGTAACTCTTAAAGCATTTAATTTAAAAAGGAACAAAATGAGGGGTTATATTATGCAATAGAAGGTATTATTAGTGCTGCAGAAAGAAAAATTAGGGCACATTTTGAGTGACTTTTCAAATCCTCTTCTATTTCATTAAAACATTCTGACATGCAGTCTCCCAAAATGGCCACCAGAGACAAAAGAGCCCAAATGTAGCCCAAATATCACCCAGATGTAGCCCAAGTATAGCCCAATGACAGAATGTCCCAGAGTGTTCTAAAGAACAACTAGAGCGCTAACAGTCCTACTTATTACAAAGGTATGGCACACCTGAAGCCATCTTGATTGGAATAAAGTGGTAACTCTTAAAACATTTAATTTAAAAAGGAACAAAATGAGGGGGTATATTTTGCCATATGAATTATGATTAGTGCTGCAGAAAGAAAAATTAGGGCACATTTTGAGTGACTTCTCAAACCCTCTTCAATTTCATTAAAAAATTCTGACATACAGTCTCCCAAGATGGCCACCAGAGACAAAAGAGCCTAAATGTAGCCCAAATATCACCCAGATGTACCCCAAGTATAGCCCAATGACAGAATGTCCCAGAGTGTTCTAAAGAACAACTAGAGCGCTAACAGTCTTACTTATGACAAAAGTATGGCACACCAGAAGCCATCTTGATTGGAATGAAGTGGTAAGTCTGAAAACACTCAATTTAAAAAGGAACAACATGAAGGGGTTAATTTTGCCATAGAAAGTATGATTAGTGCTTCAGAAAGAAAAATTAGGGATCATTTTGAGTGACTTCTCAAATCCTCTTCTATTTCATTAAAAAAATTCTGACATGCAGACTGAAACATGCACTTTGAATACCAGCAGCAGACGTCCCTGGTGAGCAGTAGCTTTACTACAGTGATCTAATGTGCAACTAGAGTGCTAACATTCAGAATTTATGGCAAATGTGTGACACATCTGAATGCCTTCTTGATGGAACCAAAGTAAACAAGCATTGAAAATGCAATAGATCTCGCCCTCGTTTAAGTTAAAGCCATTCTGTTTGTAATGAGGTGGCTTTTTAGCTTTGCTTTTATTAGTGTTTTTTCAACTTTCATGTAAATAACATGCATCTGTATGCATATAAGTATATGTATGCATGCATTTATGTTTGTATTTATATAGATATAAAGATGATATATGTTTATATATGTATGTATATATATATGTTCACTGTAAAAAACATAGGCTATAGACCATATATAGTTAGGAATTAGCATTTACAAAACCTTGAAAATTCACTGAAAAAACCATAGGTTATAGACCATATATAGTTAGGAATTAGCATTTACAAAACCTTGAAAATTCACTGAAAAAACCATAGGTTATAGACCATATATAGTTAGGAATTCGCATTTACAAAACCTTATTTTACTCACAAAAAACCATTGAAATTCCATATAGTTAGTTGCACTAACTATATATCGTGCACCCGCAATCCACTGCTGATGATGTCACATATTACATCATTCATGACATGGTGAGTGACATCACTGATGACATCACTGATGACATCTCAAATGACATCACTGATGACATCTCAAATGACATCACTGATGACATCTTATTTGACATTACTGATCACATCACTGATGATATCATTCATGTGATAATACGATGAACCTCTTCAGACTCTAATATAACCTTAGATACAATCAGTGTAAACAGACACTCACAGACTGTCACTCATCCATGGAGTTACTCACACACCTAGTCAGTCATGCAAAGAATCAATCACACCTCCATTTCCTCAACTATACAGTTATACAAACTTTACTTATTCAAACATATACTAACACATATTTACTCTCTTATACAATCCCTGATACAAGTTCACAATGATCCATACAGCCACTCACACATTCACTGGCTCTTATGCACAGTTATTTATATATGTCAACTCTCACATGTACTGTGTTTTACATATGTACTTACTTTGACATGTAGCACTGAGATATCCATTCACTCACCAATACACTCATGCACACAGTCAACCGCCCATACAGCTGTTTCCACATGCACTTTTGAAACCATACATCTAGTGAATCAACTGCTCACACATCTATGCACAGAGTCATACACCTCCCAACCACCCACACACACACTCAGTCTCCCATACAAATACTTGGGCAACCAATCAATAACCCATATAGTTACTCATATAGCTACTTATCAACACATGCAACAGTTTACAGAACAACAGACATAATGATGCACAAATTAAGACAGTTTAGTCACTAACCCATGCACTCAGTGAGACACATTTAATCACTCACTCATACAGTCAGTCATGCACCTACTAAATCCTTCATCCAGACACTTATACATCCACTCATTCTTCAATATGTAAGACATATTTTAACTTTACAGAAACATACAGTCACTGGATGTTGTCATCAGTGATGTCATCAGTGATGTCATTTGAGATGTCATCAGTGATGTCATCAGTGATGTCACTGACCATGTCATGAATGATGTAATATGTGACATCATCAGCAGTGGATTGCGGGTGCGCGATATATAGTTAGTGCAACTAACTATATATGGAATTTCAATGGTTTTGTGTGAGTAAAATAAAGTTTTGTAAATGCGAATTCCTAACTATATATGGTCTATAACCTATGGTTTTTTCAGTGAATATATATATATATTCCGTATTTTCCGGCGTATAAGACGACCTTTTAACCCTTTAAAATGGTCTCAAAAGTCGGGGGTCGTCTTATACGCCAGGAACAAAAATTTTAGGAGTGGAAACAACGACCAAACTGTCTTGAGCCTTTGTATTAATGGGAAGGCATAGTGTAAAATATGTATCTTTTTGTCAGTAGAGGGTGCTATTGCTTCAGTAAACGTGCCATGGTTGTGTTTGCACGTCGAAGCCTTTCCATCACCCAGATTCATGTGTGGACAGGGAATGGTGCATCTTTATTATAATCCGCTTCACTAGATTCCAAAATGAGTCTAGAGGATCCTATTTTCGAATCCATCTCTCAAATCACTGAGTTGCACGAAGCATGAGTCATACTGCATCACACTCATAGTATTCTGATCTCCATGGTTGCTTTAGTGCTGGAAAGGAACCCAGGGCAGACATGTGTGCTATTCACGACTGACACGCTATCACTAGAGTTATGCTGCTCTAGGTTTGCGGCAGGGGAAGGCCAACGTATGTCCAAGGCTGAGCAGAGTTATGCTGCAAGAAATGCCAAGTTATGCAGTATGATGCGTTACAACATGTAGCAGTATAATAATTGTTTGGGCCTTTTAACAACTACTTATGTTTACCGCACATGTTTGATGACATGATGTTGGAAGAGGGGTAGTCTTATACGGCGAGTATAGCATGAAACCTACATTTTATCAAGAAAAGTAGGGGGTCGTCTTATACGCCCAGTCGTCTTATACGCCGGAAAATACGGTATATATATATATATATATATATATATATATATGACGTCCACAATGCTGCTTGAACGAACCTCGACCAACCAACGCTGATGCCGTCGGTAGTAGCAGCCGCTACCTCGATATCTGTCAGGTACTGGATCACACCAATTTCGAAGGACACAAAGACGGCACACCAGGAAATCTTGCACAAATCCTTTATTGTGCACTCTTTAACCAAGGACGACGCGTTTCGGCGTAAGCCTTTTTGAAAAAGGCTTACGCCGAAACGCGTCGTCCTTGGTTAAAGAGTGCACAATAACGGATTTGTGCAAGATTTCCTGGTGTGCCGTCTCTGTGTCCTTCGAAATTGGTGGGATCCAGTACCTGACAGATATAAATATATATATATATATATATATATATATATATATATATATATATATATATATATATATATATATATCTTAAGATGCACTAGGGAAACAAGGGTAACAGCTGTCTTTAATTTATCTTTGTTTAATTTTGAACATACTTGTTATGTCTTTCAAACACTTTTTTTATTTGTGTGATTTAATTTAATAAGAGACTACACTATCAATATAGTTCATACAGAATACAGTTGAAGCTTGTTTCTAAAAGGCTTGTCTTGCTTAAAACTAAGACTAATTCATCAACTCAGACTTTATTGCTTATGATGCAATTATAAAGTAGTTTTATAGCACTAAGTGCCTCAACAATTTTAGTTTTTGTACATGTATACGGTTCGCTCACAGACCATGTTTATTTACGTGATGTATTATATTAACTGACTACACTAACAAAATTGTGGATGCAAAAACATATACCCCTAAGGAAGATTGTGTAGTGATCAAAAAGAGGGCGTAAACATTTTTATCTTAGAGAACTGCTAAATTGTGATAATATAAGCAACGTGTGAGTAGGAGCATTGAGTACAAAACACACGGTGCATGGATTTAATGGCGGGGAAACATTGCCAAAACCAGCAGGCCTCCAAGTAAAGGGGGCCCTGACACAGGACAAAAAAATATGGATGTTTATAACAGCCCTTGAAATTCATAAAAACATGAATGCAAAAAATGACAAACATTTTAATGCTCACGATAACTGAGCAGCCAACGATGGCGGCCGCGGCTTAGAGAGGCTCCTGGGCAGAGGCGGCTTTCCGCGACAATCCGTGACAAAATCCTGATCATCGCTGGCGGAAAGGGGCGGACCGGACCCAGTGTCCGTGCATCGAGCAGCGCTGAAATTTCTGGGAGCGGCGGCGGCCCGAACGGGCATGATCTCACTGTCAAGAGGCGGAGGAGGAGCCGGGCCTAACTTCAGCCGTGAAGCCGCGGAGCCACGGTGCAATTGGATCTGGCCGGAGGTGGCCTGAAGGCGGGGGTGAGTGACAGGAAGCGCCGGCTTACCGAGCGCATCACCCCGAAAACACCGCGGAGCTCCCCCCCATCAACCCAAGCACACGGGCGCACAACAATACCGCCCGTCAGCATTCCCCGGTCCCGCACGCATCTACCGGTAGCGCGAAAGGAGCTGCGCAAGTTAAACCCAGTACCGCTACTATCCGGCCACACCGGCGGAGTACGCCAGGCCCCGGCAGCGGCCGTCAGCACCACACGGCGACCACTGCGGTCGACAGATAGTAGGAATTGCGGACTTCCCAGCAGGGGCACCGGGAGCCATACGCAAGCTGCGCCACCAGAGGGGCAAGAGCCTGGGCAACGCCTACATCAAGGGGGCACTAAGGAGAGGCACACCACGACAGCACCAACCGGTGTGGGTCGCAACTTACAACGCACCGCCAAACTCCCCTTCGAACCCACTGCTGGGGTGTGACTCAGCACCTGGCCTGTAAACAGTCTCTACGAGAGCGTTACACCACTGCATACCTGCGAGGAGACACCACCCCCCACCGCAGTGACCACATACTTCGACACGGCCAACCGCCGGAGCGCAAAGGGTCGGCCCTGCGCAACCCACACACGACCATTCTAGCCCTCTGGCAGTTTAATTCACGGCAGCACCATGTCCCACAGGGGCCCCAGAAACAACACAACCCAGACCAAGTTGGAGAAATTTGCATATGAGAGGCATTCGCCGCCCCAGGACCAGCGCAAGGCCACCGGAAAAGTGGCCGAAACCGAGGGGGCAAGAAAGGCTACACTTGATGATGTCCTGGCAGCATTGGCCCAAGTACAAACGACGGTGGGTGCCACGTGGGCATGGGCGGAAAATCCGTTCCGCTCGCGGATTTTGCGGATTTTCGGGAAATCCGCAATCCGCGAGATTTGCGAATTTCCCGCAAAATCCGCAAATCCGCGAGCAGCGGATTTTGCTCGCACTGCTCGCACTGTTCGCGTGAGTTCGCGCCCCGCGAATAAGTGCAAAATTGCAGAAATACGATCTTAGCAAAACTGAAAGTAACTACTTACCAGGTTCAAAAGTTCAGGCTCATCATTAGTAGCCATTTCCTGGAGTGCTTCCTGAGGGGCCCCTCCAGAGTTCAGTTGCCAGTTGAAACTATTATGTGACCCTGCTCTGAACCTCAGAATAGTTACACATATGCCACAAAGGTCCTGAATTACAGCTAAGGGAGACAAGCAGGAGCCAGGCTGGAAGTTAAAATCCATTAATCAGCCCCTAATTCATTATTGTCAGTTGGGGCAGGGCAGGTGTTGTAACTAATTTTGCAACAATGAAAGCACTTAGCAAGTGCAAAAGATCACTAATCAGGGCGCACTAAGGAAGCAGGTGCCAGCTAAAAAAATATTCTGTGACACATGAATCAGCCCCAAATTAATTCAGGTCACTTGAGGAAGGGAAGGTGTGCTTTGCTTTGCCGAAAATAATGTACACTGGACAACCAGAGGGTGTGGTGATGAAACAGAGGGTGGCATGGGTGGGCCAGAGGGTGGCATGAGTAGTCAGAAAGTGGCAGTGGTGACAGAGAGTGGCAGTGATGAAGAAGAGTGTCCCAAACAGGCTGGACACGTAGAAACAACAAGTTCACGAAACTTGCGACCCGACAGGTAAGTTCGCAATTTGCGAAAGTGTACAAAACCCTCGCGAACTGGCAGAAACACGGGCGAACACAAAAAAAAAAAAATCCGCAAATTCGCGGGAATTCGCGGATTTTGCGGATTGCGAATCCGCAAATCCGCAAAATTCGCGAACGCGAGATCCGCAAAATTCGCTCATGCTTAGTGCCACGGCAACTGAAGTCACCTTGATAAGAGCGGATCTCCAAAAAATGAACGAGAGGGTCAAGCAGGTCGAGGTGGTCACTAAATCGCTGGTTGAGGATGTGTCCGAATTGCAAACGGCTGTAGAACGTCTGCAAACCGATAACAAACTGCTTAAGAAACAAACTGGATGACCAGGAAGGGCGCTCCCGACGCAATAATGTCCGAATTTTAGGTGTGCCGGAATCAGAAGACACGGGGGCATTGGACCTCTACGTGGAGGACTTGGTCAAAAGTCGGCTCAAGCCCAAGGGACTCTCAAACTTCTTCTCCGTCGAAAGGGCCCACCGCGTTCCGGGAGGAAAACCCAAGTCGGGGGCCACACCGCGACCGATACTGGCTAGATTGTTCAATTTCCGAGATCGGGACGCCATTTTGCAGGCCGCAAGAGTGGCGCCGGCCATCCAAATCCAGAACTCGAAGATTGCTTTCTTCCCGGACTATACGGCAGAGGTATCTAGAAGACGGAGAACGTTCCTGGAAGTGAAAAAGACCTTGAGAGAGAAAGAACTGCCATACTCAATGCTCTTCCCGGCTAGGCTGTGGGTGGTAGCGGACAAAAAAGTGTGGATTTTCGACTCCCCTGGTGCAGCCCGGGACTGGCTGGAGGGTTGGCACACCGTTGGACGACAGCGCAAAACACACAGACCGGATCGAGACCGTGGAGTAGGCAGCAGAACTGGCTCACAAACATCTGGTCGAGTGGAGGGAGCGGAACACTCGCCCTCCCATGGATTTGAAGGGGGAGGCGAGGAAGACTGATCCCGGCCATGGACTCTGCACACTGAGCAGTCGCCGACCGCCGAACTGACTTATCGTTTTCACTGCTGCACGTAGACGCTGGCATGGCTGCCCCAAAAGCCTACAGGGAAGCCGCCTGCCTGGGGAGACGCTCTCCCCCCTACACGCAAGTACTCTGGTTTTGGGATGGGAAAAGCACTCTGCACAGTTGGGGTGGCGGGCAGTTAAAAGTCCGTTAAGCAGGGGGGCAGGGAGGGGGGTTTGTTCTGTAATGTTTTTGTTGGGAATGTACGCACACGGTCGAAATCAATGTTCTCAGTTATATGGGAGTCAATGCACGCTGGTGGGGAAGGGCAGCGATGGTATGCCCCCGTGATGTCTCTGGGTTCCTCACTGTGCGATGGCGCAGCTACTGGTCCAGTTGCGTTTCCTGGACACTGCATCTCACACCCCATGATTCCCAATGGCTAACGGTTCTGTACCGACAGGAGGGGCAACATCCTCTGACTCACACTGCCCACCCCTGAGTTTGATGTCCTGGAATGTGAGAGGGCTAGGGGACAAAGTTAAGCGGGGGCTGGTACTAACTGCCATCAAGCGTCAACGTCCTACCGTAGTCCTGCTGCGAGAGACGCACCTGGTGGGAGGGGCTGCAAAGGCCTTAGATAGAAGAGGTTACAAAATGTGGGTCCACTCAGAGTTCACGTCCGGCTCCAGGGGGTCCGGTATACTAATACAGAAAAACTCACGATTCATGCCCCTATCTTCTAAGGCTGACGATCAGGGCTGCTTTGCGGCCGTGCAAGGACAGTGGGAAGGGAAAATCTTTAACTTAGTATCAGTATACATTCCACCGGCATTACATTCGGTCCACCTCCCGAAACTAGGGGAATTCCTTCTGACTCTTCCCGAGGGTGAGATCATTCTAGGGGGGGACTTTAACGCGGTAATGGACACGCAGCTAGATAAGCACCCCTCACCGGCCCGACGGGAGGAAGCACTTACTTCCAGCGCTTCGCGGCGGCCATGGGACTGACAGACGTCTGGAGGCACTTACACCCCGGCTTGAAACAATACACTTACCACTCTGGGGTGCATGGCAGCCTATCCCGCATTGACTAATTCCTGTCCTTGGGAGAGGGCCTCCGGTATGTAGACGCAATGGGAATTCACCCGCGGGGGATTTAGAACCACTCGCCGCTCACACTGACACTTTCCGTACAGACAGGCATACGCAAACGCATTTACCCCATTCATGCAACCTACTTTAAAGTTCCACAAGTTCGTAAAGCTCTCAAACGCACAACGACACAATACTTTCATGAAAACATACAATCAGCGCGTTCCCCAGAAACACTTTGGGAGGCCTATAAGACAGTCCTGCGGGGACAAGCCATTAACACCATCACAGGGCACAAGAGGCAACAATCCCAGGAGCTGGCCAATCTGGAGGTGACGCTGCAGGAACGAACCGTGGCACATGAGCAGCACCCCTCTCCCTCCACCCTTCACGCACTTTCCCTCCAACAGCAGCTATATAATGACCACTTGCGCCAGCTAGTAAAAGGGCACATAGCCGATACTCGAAACAGAATTTATAAAGTGGGGGACAAGGCGGGGAAAATGCTGGCGTGGCTTGATAAGCGGGAGGGCAACTCCAGGGGGATCCCCCGTCTGAAAGATGAGAGTGGAGTGGCGCATTCTGACCCTAGGCGCATCACAGAGCTACTTGCGAACCATTTCGAACAAGTATAAACCCCGGATTGTGTGATCACACCTGAGAGAGCCAGGGCACTCTTAGATCCGATCGAAGTCCGGACATTGTCGACGGAGGCGTCAAGCGAATTGGAGGCAGACATCACTGCCGATGAAATCCAATTGGCAATTAAGGCTCTACACCCGGGCAAGGCAATGGGACCGAATGGAATACCCATTGAATGGTACCAAGCGATACCAGAGACCCTCAGTGTTCATCTCTTAGGGATGTTCAGGGACTGTCTGGAGAGGGGTTCACTTCCGCTGGACCAACGCGTGGCGACCATCGTTACTATCCCCAAGCCAGGTAAATCGCCGGAGGAATGGTCCTCTTACCGACCCATCTCCTTGCTAAACGCTGAAGTGAAAATTCTGGCTAATTTATTTATTTATTTATAGTCTTGTGGCGCGCCTGAATCAGCCCCGAAGGGGTATCTCTGCGCGTAGCTTCTGCAAGAGTGGGCCAAATTGTGGTGATGGTGAGATAGAGAGAGTGGCCGGATTATTATTGTGCGAACAAGTGAGTCTTTAGTTTTTTCCTGAAGGAAAAGAGGTTAGTGATCAGCCTCAGTTGGGGTGGAAGAGAGTTCCACAGCATGGGGCCTTTGAGGGAGGGTGCTCGCCCCCCCTGCCTAGCTTTAGTGACTTTGGGTACTTGCAGCAGCATAGTGTTGCTGGAACGCAGAGCACGTCCAGGGGAATAGGGAAGAAAAATCTCTTTTAGGTATTTGGGACCCGACCCATATATGCACTTGTGCATGATACAGCAGATTTTGAAGTCTATTCGTTGTTGCACCGGGAGCCAATGAAGGTGGGAAAGAAGGGGACGAGAAGGGGTGCGGGAGGGGCATTCAGGATGAGTCTTGCTGCAGTATTCTGCACTACCTGCAGTTTGCGTAGTTGTTCCTGGTTGGCGGAAGTGAGTAGACTATTACAGTAGTCCACTCGTCCAAGAACTAGTGCCTGTACCAGTGTCTTCCTATGGGTGTTGGGTAGGAAAGGGAAGATACGCCGTAGAAGACCTATTGTACGGAAGCATGTTCCCGTAACCTGACTGACATGATCTTTCATGATCAGGGCTTGGTCCAGGCGCACTCCCAGATTTTTAATGGTTAGTTTGGGCACTGGGACAGGTCCTAGCTCGAGTGGCCACCAATCCGGCGACCAGAGCCTGGTGGCCCCTCCAAACAACATGACTTCCGTCTTGGACACATTGCATTGGAGGAAGTTCCGGGCCATCCAACCCGCCACCGCTCTCATTCCATCTTGGAAGGATTTCAAGACTGCAGGTGTTATGGTCTGAAAGGGGAACAACAGCTGAGTGTCGTCAGCGTAAGAGATTGGGAAGAACCCATATGATCTAATAATCTCTGCCAAAGGGGCCACGTATACGTTGAATAACGTGGGGCTCAGACATGAGCCCTGTGGTACACCCTTGGTAAGCTTCCTGCAGACAGATTTATGGGAGCCTAGTTTGACCCCTTGCTGTCTGTCTGCAAGAAAGCTTTCAAGCCACGCAAGGGCGGTCCCTTTTACTCCCACTGCCTTCAGACGGTCGAGGAGGATTTTGTGCGACACCGTGTCGAAGGCAGCGGACAGATCCAATAGCACCAGAATCACTGAGCTCCCCCTGTCAAGTGACATTCTGATGTTATCTGTCACTGAGAGGAGGGCTGATTCGGTGCTATGGTTGGGCCTAAAACCAGATTGCGAGTGGTCTAGGCCGCCCGCTGCCTCGATGTAGCTGGACAGGTGTGTATTGACATGCTTCTCGGCCATCTTGCTGTAATAAGGCAGAAGGGAGATGGGACGGAGGTTGGAGAGCTCCGTCCACGGGAGCGCCGCATTCTTGCGGATGGGGTTCACTACTGCGTTTTTCCACTCAGCTGGTACTTTTCCCTCTTTCAGAGACTGATTGATTACATCCTGAATGTGGGGGGCTAGCAGGGTACGGAGGGAAGTTAGAGTCTTAACAGGAATAAGGTCATTCGGTGATCCAGATTTTACTTGGGTCATAAACTCCTGGCGCAAAGAATCCTACCCCATCTGTCGTCGATTATTCATCTGGATCAATCCGGATTTATGCCACACAGGAACACGGCAATGAACCTGAGACGGCTGCACGGTGTACTGGCTAGAGCGGACTCTATCACCACACCAGCAGTAATTTTAGCACTTGACGCCAAAATGGCATTTGACTTGGTGGAATGGGAGTACCTTTTTGAAACGTTGAAACACATGGGGTTTGGTCCGCGCTTTATTGCATGGGTCAAACTACTGTACACTGGCCCGCTGGCTCACGTGGTGGCTAACGGCCATATTTCACGCACGTTCCCGTTAGGTAGGGGTGCGCGGCAGGGATGCCCTTTGTCACCCCTGCTGTTTGCTATCTCTCTGGAACCTCTTGCGACCCTCATAAGATCCTCACCCCTCCTCAAGGGTATAACATGTACCGGGGGTTGGGAGGACCGTCTGTCATTATACGCAGACGATATGTTGCTTTACCTAACTGACCCCGAGGAAGGGTTACCGGCTTTACTGCGCATTTGCGACGCATATGGCAGGGTTTCCGGCTATACGCTGAACTGGACCAAATCGGAATTATATGTTTTGCAGGGTCCAGCCCCGATCCTTGACAGTGCGTGCCCGCTGCAGATGGCGGGATCGTCGTTCAAGTATCTAGGTATCCATGTCACTAAAGACCCGGCGGAATGTATAGAAAAAAATCTGAAACCTCACCTGGACAGGCTTAAACGGGATGTGGTGTTCTGGTCAGGCCTTCCTTTGACGCTCCTGGGTAGGGCAGCGCTCTACAAAATGATGGCGTTGCCTCGTTTTTTGTACGTCCTTGAGAACACACCCTATCCGGTGCCCCCTAGGGTTTTCCAGAGAGTGGCAGCTCTAGTCTCCAACCTCTTATGGGGGAACCTCCCGGCACGAGGGGCACAATCCAAGCTGCACAGAGACTGGTATGACGGGGGTGTTGCGCTACCAAATCTAAAACTGTACTATTGGGCGGCACACCTTAAACCAATTAACCAATGGATCCACGCACCGCACGCCAAGCCGGCATTCCAGTCGGACAGGGCACAGCTGGGCACAAACAGTCTATTGGGTCCATTGTACGACCGCCGGAAGGTACGAACATTACTGGGCCCCACTAAATTAACGGTTCAGTTATGGCACACGGCAACGGCAGCACTGGGCTGGAAGGGGAAGGTCGCCAAGATGACCCCGCTGTGGGACTCCCGGGCATTGGGCAATCTGAGAAATACCAAGGGATTTGCACACTGGGACACAATAGGAATCACCACGGTTGGGGATCTGTGGGAGAGAAACGCAGTGATTCCATTTACCCGGCTAAAAGAAATACATGATCTTGGAGATAGGGAACTTTACAGGTACATTCAAATTCGGCACGCACTGCTCGCGGCCCTGCCCCCCGACACACCTCTGCCTGAGTCCTCGCCACTGGAAGATCGCCTCCTCACTGACTACATGTTAGAAAGAGCAACATCGCTCACTTACCGAAAATTGCTCAATAATGCCCCAGATCCTACACTCCACATAAAAGGGAAATGGGAGGTGGACGTGCATGAAATGGACGAACACGAATGGACTGAAGCACTTGGATCCCCAAAGGAAGTGGGCATATCAGCGCGCATGCGACTAGTGCAATTCAAGATCCTACACAGGTTCTACTATACGAGGACCATGTTACATCGCATACATAGGGTGTCCCATCCATACTGTCTTCGTGGGTGTGGGGAGGAAGGCACATTCTTTCACACCATATGGGATTGTCCCAAGATCCAGGAATACTGGAAGCAAATACTCCGCACACTTTCACAAACATTAGACCGGTCCCTACTGCCTGACCCAAGGAGGTGCCTACTAAATATATGGGAGCCCACAGACCTTTCCAGACATGAACAGCTCTGGGTCACAGCGGGGTTAATGGTGGCGAAGCGTGACATAGCACAGCGATGGGGTGCAGCAGACCTGCCGACTAAATCCCAATGGTGTCTGAATATGGATAGGGTAATGTTGACCGAGAGGGCAGTATACTCCAATCGAGCCTGCCCAAGGAAATGGAACAAGATTTGGTTGAAATGGAATGAGTACAGAGGGGACATTTGTGACCCATTGTCGGAGGATGATCAGGAAGACTCTGATGAAGAAGCTGAAGAGGGTTGTAACTAGGCGGGATGGAAGGGTGAGGGGACGGTCACGACCACTACACGCGTGCTTCATCTTGAGCTGTGAATGTGGGTACGGGGCGTTGAGGCTAGAAGGTGGGCGGGAACGTTAGCATGCTGGGATATGTAGATAGCGAAGGCCTCATCCAAGGGGCGCCTACACCTTGAACTGCATTGATTCATGACAGACCGCAATGTCATTCCTAACAGTTTACGTTAAGAGTTTATTGTTTTTCAAAAAAGATATAAAAATGCCATCAAAACCTTATCTACTGCTGATAATGCTTTCTCGAACTGCACTTTTACTTTTCAGCACGCTCCACTGGACAATTGTTGTAATTGTTGCTTGATGAACCACTTTAATGTGCTGCACTGTGACTAACGACCACGGAATAGCGGCCGGCCCAATGGGTTGTAGGCATTCCGCTGTGTACTATTCAAAGTGCAATAAAGGTTTTTGAAAAAAAAAAAAAAAACATTGTAATGCTGATAATTAAAACAATGCCCTTAGGTTTGAATTTAGGGGTCCATTAGTATGTCGGGCGGATTGCCTCCGCC
Organism: Lissotriton vulgaris; assembly: GCF_964263255.1. Lineage (NCBI taxonomy): Eukaryota > Metazoa > Chordata > Amphibia > Caudata > Salamandridae > Lissotriton > Lissotriton vulgaris. The sequence goes on along the minus strand of NC_141700.1, from coordinate 134,114,742 downwards.
AGGGTGGCGGTGACCACCGCCACCCTGGCGGAGGCAATCCGCCCGACAAGCACTCTCGTTTTCCCCTCTGTTAGATTAGGATGGCGGAGGGGACAGCGGCGGACGGAAAGACCGTCTGCCACTTTACCGCCACAGTCGCCTTGCGACCGCGGCGGTATTAGACTAATATGGTGGCGGTGTCCAATGGACACCGCCAGCCATATTACCGTGGCACAAAGTAGGGGCCTTTCTGCGGCGGCAATGCCCCCACGGAAAGGCAGGTGGAGATTGCTGTTGGGGCCCCCTGCAGGGCCCCCAGGTTGCCACCACTGTCGGGGGGCACATGGGGGGGTACCTATGGTACCCCCCCCCCCACATGTACATATGCAAAGCGGCAGGCACCGCGCGGTGCCTGCCGCTTTGCATCTTGAAATGCGTCAGCATATGTTTTGCATTTTGGCGGGTGGTGCAGAGAGCACCGCCCGCCACAATGCAAAACATATAGGATGTGCCCGCCACTGTGGCGGGCACATCTTAATACCCACAACGGGACCCCCGCCCTTATGGCGGGCGGTCCCAATCTCCGTTAGGGTGGCAGGCGGACAAAGTCCGCCTGCCATCCTAATGGACCCCTTAGTTTCCAACTGGCCAATGGGCTCCTAAGTCACATTGAAAGCAAGCGGGAACAATCAAGTATTTCTCAATAAAAGAGCCAATATCCCAATTTAAAAGTCAAACTGTAAAGCTGACATGTTGGTCAGCAAATCTTCAAGTAGCATTCAGAGGCTTAACACCTGACATTGTACTAATGCCCATAGTATTAATTTACAGTATGAATATAATGTAATTGTATTTAAAGTACTTCACACATTTAAACTAGCCAAATCCCAACAGGGTCACAAAAACAACTATATAAAAGAGATTAAATGAAAAATTTAACTTAAGTATTATCAAGGATAATGTAAGATTAAATATAAACATGAATTAATGCTGAAAACATATATATATAGGAACTAACATGTCAGCCTTCTAAACACAAAAAAGAAAAACAATGTTAACTAATCAAAATATTATTTGAAAAAAAAAGAATGCTAGTAAATATTATACAACATTTTTAATAATAATTTTGATAAAGTAACAAAGATCATTTTAAATAATTGTATGAAAAGTAACTTAAAAATATATTTTTTAAACTATATACATGTTTAGGGGAACATTAATATGTAAGAGGGACTTTTTCTAACCGCCAGCCATACCGGTCGGAAATACTACAGACCGGTAAGGGTGCGGCGTTCTTGTACATCCCATTCGGATGAACACACAAAAGTGGCTGGAGCATCAGACATTAATAAGATTGCGGCGGGTGGTGCTGTTAGCTGTTAGAATGTAATTTTGATGATTTATGGGAATATTAACAAAACATAACATACTGCTAATTTAAAAAAAAAGGAGTTGAATTAAAAATGAATTTTTGTTTTTTAGAAACAAAGTATATGATTCGAGATTGATGGCAATAAATTCTTAGAATTTGTTTAAAATTTATATGACTGGTTATGTATGTTCTTTGGTAGATGTATGGTTTATATTGACTAGTAAAGTATTTAAAATACAAAATAACATCTAGCAAAACACAAAAGAGTGCCGGGGATAGTAACTTAATAACTGCCCAGCAAAACCCCATGAAGGATACAGGCCAGTAAAGTTCCAATCTTGTTGTATTAAAATAAAAAATGCACAAAAGCTCACTACAAAAAGAGGTATTGGTTGATTGCTTTATTTCGATATGCATATATCATAAAAGCATTACAAAAATATAAAACAGCATATCATGAATGTGACTGTACATTTGGGATAAAAGGATAAAAACACAATTGATCAGAATAAATTAAGTAAAAAGGAATTAAATTGATATAGACAGTCTTTTTAGTCGAATCAACCAAGCCCATTTTAAAAACTTGGATACGGCACAGACAATGGGAGGGGCTGTGTTAGTTAGTAAAATCCGGAGGGCGACCAAGTACTGTCGAGTGCCCAGTTCTCTGCAAATTGGTTTAAGCCAGCGTGATCTAGGGCGCACGTAGTCCGGATATTCAAAAAGAAAGTGTGGCACAGTTTCGGGTTTGTCAGAACATAGGGCACAATGACGTGATGCTGGCTGGGACTTATTCCACCTGGAGCAAAAGTCGGCAAGGGGTAGGGTTCCTAGTCGGTATTTAATGTATAGAGTCCGGTCCATGGCAATGGTAATAAAATCCATATAGGGCTCAAAGGCAACAACGTCTTTTATTTTCAAGTATGCTGCGGTGGCATTGCAGTGACGCTGATTGCTGATGCACTTCAAGGAAACCCATTCCCAATATAGTTTTTTTAGGGACTCCTTTGGGGGGGCTGAGTGATTGGACCAGCAAGACCCCAAGCCTATGTCCCCTAACAGATGTTAGATGTCCCTAAGCCATTTGATCTTCTGCCAGCCATCCGAGCGCATCACCTCTGCTAACCCGTCAGCATAGGATTTTAACTCCGGAACCCTCCACAAGCGAGCCCAAAGCAAGAGAGGGCGAAGGCGAGCCTGGTCCCTAATTGCTTTGCAGCCTACATCCATTAAGACCGGGACTGTCGGAGTACTCATCGGAATGGCAAGGAGGTCCTTGATAAATTTATTCTCTGCCTTACTTAGAGACTCCATATTACCTAGGCCCCACAGTTCGGCTCCGTAAAGTGACGCGGATACAGCACGGGCTTTATAAATGTCTATTAATGGGGCTACACAATGTTTTTTTTTTCACAACAGATTTTATTAGTTGCATGGTAAAAATACATCAAGTAATTCTCTGATCTCCAGAGACAATCACTAGGGCAAATGATCAAGGACTGCAACATGCAAACATTTTGTACGGGCGAGCAAACAGTAAAATAATCAAACGAAGAAAATGCCTAGTTGTGCAGAAACAAGCCCCCCCGCCCTTTGCCGCCCCCCCCCTCCCCCAACTCCTCCCTCCCTCCCATGCGTGCTGCTGCCTACTCCGACCGTGTCGTGCCATGCGTGTTGCAATGTTCGCCATTACACAGGTTATGAGACTGTCAGATTAATTGTACATCATCCTCCTCCGGTGGCGGGTCTAAGTCCAAGCCCCGATAGTCTGCCCACCGCTTCCAAATTCTATAGTGCTTGAGAGGGCACCCCGTGCGACAAACACCGGCTGTTCCAGGCCCATACAAAAGTCCATTCCATTCTGCCATGCTAGGAAGGAAGGGGCACGAGGCACCTTCCAGGATCTCGCAATGTCTCTTTTTGCCAATGTCAGTCCCAACAGTAGTAGATGACGCTTGTACCGGTTGCCCCCAACCCTAGCCAGAACATGAAGAAGAGCCAATTTGGGGTCCCTCTGCAGCTCCCAAGCCAGTACTTCATTCAAACACTGAAACACTCTGTCCCAAAACCGCCGAAGCGCCCCACAGCCCCACACTGTATGTATCAGCGTCCCCAGCTCAGTGTTGCACCTAAGACAATTCGGGGAAGCAATCAGTCCCGCTCTCCACAGACGCTGTCTAGTAAAATATGTACGGTGAAGGTACCTGAATTGTATTAATCGCAAGCGCGTGGAGATGGCTGCTCCCCTGGGCCCTTCCAGGGCCTCCACCCAATCTTCCTCTTCAAGTTCCCCAACATCCCGCTCCCACTGGGTCCTGAGGTGGGCAAGGTCTGTGGCGCTGTGGCGCACAAGGGTCTGGTATATGCGGGAAATCTTTTTGTCCGGCAGCTCCCCCATGAAGACCTTGGCCTCAATGGGACTAAAGTCTGGTACATCCTCCACTCCCTGGATATACGGGGTCAGAGCATGCCGGAATTGGAGGTACTTGTAAAATTGGGCATGTGGCATTTCAAACTCCTCCCGCAACATGGCAAAGGACTTGAGCACTCCCCCAGACATGACGTCACCCAGGGTGGAGATGCCTATCACCTCCCACTGTCGAAAGCCCACCAGGGCCGCTAGTTGAGGCAGTCGTCCATTCTGCCACAATGGGGTTTCTAGGGTCAGGACATTCTACCAGCCCACCCTGCGCAGGGCCTGCCGCCAGATCTGAAAGCTACACAATGTTTTGTTGAATTGCTGTACTCCTTAAGGAGGCCCCCCCCACCCTTTTATGACCGACTGTCATTTTGTTGATGTGGGTGGTCCAGCTCATAGCATCGCTCAGGCGGATTCCCAGGTAGTCGAATTCTGCCACTCTTTCAAGGGGGATGGAGTTCAAAATGGGGGGACGGCCAAGTTTGCGAGGGGGGGTGCATGATTAAATACTTTGTTTTATCCACATTGATGACTAGTCCTCTGATAGTGCAAAAGTCCTGGAAGCGGTTCAGGAGTTTCTGGAGGCTTTGGGGAGTTTTCGAGATGAGGAGGGTGTCATCGGCGAACAGCAATGTTGGAATTTTTACGCCTCCCAATGTGGGGGCGTCTGTTGGTTCGCCAAGCAGGTGCTCTACCACCCCATTAACATAGAGGGTGAATAGGGTGGGAGCTAGAACACAGCCCTGCCGCACTCCCCTCTCGACCCTGATCTTATCGGTCTTTTCCTCATTCAGCCCCCATCTAACCTGGGCATAGTTGGCATTATGCAATTTAATAAGGAGGTTTAAGATGTAGGGGGGCATCCCTAGGCCATTCTGAGGTTCCGTGACGATTTGAACCCGTGTTTTCAATATTGTCGGAAATACATAATATTGGTATCAGCGAACCGCAAATGATCCATTTAGCATATCCTGGTGTTTTCGACATGCTACGAGCAAGAGCACTCCTGTTATAAACACATTTCTGATCTACCCACGGCATCCATCTTAGATCATGGCGGCCATTTTGTCTCTCTTGCCCTCACATACGCAATAACCTCTGATCACTTCATTTCGATTAAGGACACGTAGCCTCTTTCATGACACGTACACCTTAAACCAGATCACGCTGTAGCTGCATGACTCGACAAAGGCTGCCTCCTCTGCCCGAGGCCAGTCCTGCCAAACTGGTCTTCGTATCCATTGTCCTGATCATGATTAGGCGGCCGAAGCCGGTAGCCTTGCCCATTTACAACCCACAAACATCTCTTATCCTGCTTTTCTATCTTCTGCACCTGGCTCTGCTCCTTTCCTTCTGGGCCTTTTATTAGGGGGAGGTAACGAAATTTACGATGAGGCGGTCCGGCTCTTGAATACAATATTGACAAGGGATTGTGATGAACTAGTGGGAACCCCTCTTCGTAGATGTTTCGTATCAGATTTTATCAATGGTTCCTGTGTACGCCAAATATTTATTGTTTATGACACAAAGGTTTTGGGAAGGTACTAACATGTGAAAATATTTGCCTGGAGCACAATTTTTAGTATATAAGGAGCAACCCTCTTTGTACAAATCGAACAGGCTCCTAGATTCTGCCCGTGTGTAGTATCTGTGACTTCTGTGTCCCTGCAGTAATAAACCTTTGGTCTTTGACGCCACCATCGAGAAGCCCGTGTTTCTGTTCATTTGTGCACCAAGGCAGGTGGAACTCCGGGGTCTTTGGGTGTTGTTCCCTGACACCTCTGACCGAACCAAAAAGTCCAGAACTCCAATTGGCGCCCAACGTGGGGCGACGTCATTCGGTACCGGTCCAAAAGCCTGAAGAGTTCGAGAAACTTCGTGTGAAGATTCCCGAGGGAGGCGCCCCACTTCATCGATCCCGGCATATCGCAAAAGTGGCCCGAAGTTCTCTTCCACGAGGGTTCCCGTTCAGGACGGCTGCAGTGGGCCGTTGCCTTGACCGTCGCCCTGTCTTGGACCCGAGGTGCAGTCCTTAGTACGGCGAGACGTGACGGGTTTCTCCTTGGTGACGTCTTCAGTGACTCAGTTAAGTATTTAGTGATAGCTAGCTGGTTACTTTGTGAGGATTGTTAAAATCCTTGATTGGTTCTTGGTTTGGTTTGGTTCTTGGTAGGGTTATCACCGGTTGTTCTGGTTATGATAATCTATTTGGTTTAGTTTGGGTATCGATACAACAGTTCGTTTTGGTAGGCCTAAAATTCTTGGTTTAAGTGCACATATCTGTTTTGTGTTTTGTTTGTTTTGCGTTCCGGACTGAAAAATGGTAAGTCGGAAAATGTTGTCTTGCTTTGGTTGCAACCGTGACTCACGATTGGAGGACTCCTGTCTGGTTCCTCCGATTGGGACTCCCCTATATGATTTATATTGTAAACATGGTGTGGGTCCTATATCTTATGAGGTGTGGGTCCGTTACACTGCGAAGGATGGTGTCCTTAGTTGGCCACTGCATGGTAGTTTTGAACCCGAGATTCTCGACAATTTAGAGGCGAAATTGTTTAGGAAGAAAGCCCGGCCGGCAATGTTTGATTCTTTCCGTTACTGGCGAAAAGAATCCAAACAGAGAGAAATGAAAAGGTTGAAGAAAGAACAGAAAGAACAAGAAGAGTTGACTCTAGAGCAAGCGGCTAAGCAGTTGCAGGCTAACGAGTGTGAGAAGGCCATAGATGTGGCCATTAGAGAGCATAATTTAGCGATTGACAAGTGCTATCCTGCCTTGCCATCGAAAATGGCTAAGATACTGGAGGATTCCGAAAACGATCCTCTGCTGTCTTATCTGTTACGGTCACCTCCACCGTATGCACAAGGTGCTGCGGCTCCACTTGTCCCGAATGTTCAATTACCAGTTGCTGGACAACCTGGTGTTCCTGCTCCTGTCCCTCCGAATCAAGTTCCCGTACCTCCTGTGATGAATGTGAATGTTCCTACAGCTCCTCCTCTTCCTGAACTGCCAGCTTCTATACCTACATCTGTACCTACTGTTCCACAAACTATTTTTCTCGATACTCCTACTGTTCCGTTATCTATTCCTACCTCTACTGCGTTCTCTACGTCTGCGAGTGTGTTAACTCCACTTTCTGTTCGTCGAAGAATCACTGATTCTGTTACTAATATGCTGTCTCCTTTATATAAAACTTTAATTAAGACTCCTACTCCTGACTCTGTTCAGAGACGTAGTCAGCTTCCAAGTACTGAGGAACGGGGAATTTTAGATTCCACGGCTCTCAGATGGATTTCGAAGAGTAGAAGATATAGTACGAGAGATGTGCTAGATACATTTATGCAGTGGAGGGAACCAACGCAACGGTATGTCTTTGATGAGATGTGCTCGTTGTTACGTGAAGAAATAGAAGAAGATGATGTTGAATCAGATTTGGAAGATTTAATTAAAGTTCAGAAAGAGTTTGCTGCAGGAATGATAGTGGGTGAGAATATAAAGGAAGCGATGGAACTTATTTTAAGTTTTAGAAATGATCCATCTCTTCGTTCACCGAGAGATTTAGAAAAAGGTAAAACGAAGCTAAATCGCCAATACCCTATGAGGGAGGTTCCTCCAATTTGGCGCGAAGCAGTTCCAGCTGATAATAATGCTGGTATTGCAGCTGTTCCAGCACAGTTCCAACGAGTGTGGATACACATTCCATGGAAGCGAGCTGAAGTGCTAGCGGTGAAGCAGGCCTTGCCAGATCCACGTAAGAATCCTGCTGGATATTACAAGGAATTAACACAGACAGTTGAGGCTTGTATAATGAACTTAGCGGACATCGATATGTTATTTGGCAATGTGGTACCGCAACCAGTGTGGGCTAAAATTCGTAGAGAGGATCATCAAGCTGCCTTAGGTGGTGATTGGGCAGCTATCACTGCAGCAGATGGTCAGCAAATAGGTGGTGCAAAACCCGAACCCCTAATTGCTAATCTTCCAGGTAGAATAATTGATCTAATGAAGACTCTGATGCCAGCATTGCGTGTTAATTGGGACAAGTTGTCCGCATGCAGGCAGAAGAAAGACGAAAGTGTCTCCGACTTCTTCACGAGGTTTGAAGAGACTTTTGTAGATCATAGTGGTCAGGACATGAGCACAGAAGGAGGACAAAGACTGTTTGTCGATAAATTTGTGCATAATTTGTTACCTGAATTATGCAATAAATTAAAAGACTCAGAAAGTGCGTGGGCTGTATCCACAACTGCGCAAATACTTGCGACTGCACAGTACTACGAAAATAGGGATAAAGAGGAAAAGGAAAAATCAGAGAAGAAAACGAAAGATTTAAAAACTAAAGTTCTTTTGCAGCAGGCGTATCCGCCTCGCACGAATCAATCTAATACGCAGCAAGGTTCGTACCAAAGGACAGATTATAGTTCATCAAGACCTCAATATCAGTGGAATCAGTGTGCGTACTGTAAAAAAGAGGGTCACTATAAAAATGAATGTCCGATCTTAGCGCAAAATAATGCAGCAGCAGCTCAGAGAGGTCGTGGTGGTTTTGTGCAAAATTCTAGAGGTCGAGGACGAGGTGCTATGCCTCCACAAACGAATGATCGTCCCTCCAATCACTTTGATCAACGAAATGGACAATCTACTCAGCAAAATAGATCTCAACAATATCTTGTTGAGGACTATTGTGAAATAGATGAGGGTTTTCAGCAAAATGGGTACTAGGACAGCCATGGACAGAGAGAGGGAGTAGTATCAGTTCCAGTGGATCAGAGTGGGCCTTATGTCGCAGTAGCAACATCAGGTGTAGTCGAACCGTTTCTGTTGGATACTGGTGCCGCAAAAAGTTCTATCATTCATGCGAAACTCCCTGGCGCACCTTTGTCCGGCTCAACAAATGTTTCCGTAGGTTTTTCAGGCGCCCCTGTTTACAACCCGATATCTGGTCCTTTGTCTATTTCTGTTGGACCGTGCCAATTGAAAGCACCCCTGATTTTGACGACAGGTTGTAATGAAAATCTGCTTGGTTTAGATTTGTTAAAACGACTATATGCGACATTGTACTGTTCTCCGGAAGGAGTACAACTCACGTTGGGTAAAAATATCACCTCTCCGATGTACTTGTCAATGGATGCACTCCCGCCAGAACTACGCTCACTCCCTGATTCTCTTTGGGCGACTGGTCCTAATGATGTAGGTCTCCTAGAAATTCCACCGTATGTGGTAACTTTGAAAGCAAATGTAAAATTTCCAAGAATTCCCCAATATAAAATATCTAGTGAAGGAGAGCGTGCACTTTTATTGATTGTGCAAGATTTGATTAAGAAAGGTGTGGTTGAAGAAACTAGAGGAAATGTCTGTAACAGTCCTGTACTACCGATTTTGAAAAGAACTGATCCTACTAAACCTCCAGTGTACAGGTTTGTCATAGACCTCAGAGAAGTTAATAAGATTGTGGTTCCGCAGTTTCCTGTGGTTCCGGACATTACTGCCTTGCTAACATTGATTCCTGCTACAGCCACATGGTTCTCAGTTATCGACTTAAAGAATGCCTTTTTCAGCATTCCGATAGCCGAAGAAAGTAGAGATATTTTCGGCTTCTGTTTAGGAGGTCGAAGTTTCAGATTTAAACGAGCTCCACAAGGTTATTGTGAAAGTCCATCTATTTATAGTCAAGCATTAAAAAGCCAGTTAGATTCCTTTGTCCTTCCTCCAGGTTCTGCCCTAGTACAGTACGTAGATGATCTTCTAGTGGCTGCCGATGACAAGGAAACTTGCAAAGCAGCTACAATCTCCTTATTGCATCATTTGTCTAATCTGAATCACAAGGTGTCGTCTTCCAAAATGCAATATTGCTGCCAAGAAGTGACCTACCTAGGTCATCTCTTGTCAAAGGAGGGAAGGAAGTTGACCCCAGAAAGAATAAAAGCAATTACACAGATGAGTGTTCCACGCACACAGAGAGAAGTACGTGCCTTTCTAGGTATTACCTCTTACTGTAGGCAGTGGATCCCAAATTTTTCTCTTTTAGCGAAACCATTGGTAGCCTTGACTGGGAAAAGTGTTCCGAGTCCGGTGCCATGGTCTGATGAATGTCAAGAAAAGCATTATGTTCAGCTCCTGTATTGGGTACACCTGATTACAGTAAGCCATTCACGCTCTACGTTCACGAGAGAGAAGGTTGCGCGTTGAGTGTTCTGACACAGAAGTTTGGTGATAAACAACGCCCTTGTGCGTATTTCTCATCAACATTAGATCCGGTAGCCAGAGCGTTGCCTAGTTGTTTGAGAGCTACAGCGGCAGCTGCGGCTTCCATTCGACAATCTGCTGGTTTGGTGATGAACAACATGCTAGTGGTCATGGTTCCTCATGCGGTGGATACACTCATGAACCGAACGAAGACTCAACACCTTACTAGTGCGAGACTATCTGGTTACGAGCTGACATTACTAGCGAGTCATATTCAGATCAAAAGATGTAATGTATTGAATCCAGCAACACTGTTGCCGACTGATCAGGAGTCGAGTGATTCCGAACCACATGATTGTTGTTTTAAAACGGAGGAAGAGACAAAAGGACGAATTGACTTGAAGGACACTCCGTTATCCGATCCAGATGGTACGCTGTATGTGGACGGGTCATGTTTTAAATTGGAGAATGGTGATGTGACTGCTGCTTACGCAGTAACTACTTTGAAGACGATTGTGGAGACTGCAAGAGTGAGTCAGAATTCTGCCCAAGCTGCAGAATTAATAGCTCTAACGAGAGCGTGTGTTTTAGCTGAGGGACAGAGAGTGAATGTGTTTACAGACAGTCAGTACGCATTTGGCGTGGCCCATAGTTTTGGCCGTTTGTGGAGAGAAAGAGGTTTCATTACGTCCCATGGGACTAAGATCCAACATGGTCAGCTAGTTAATGACTTGTTGGAATCTCTAACCTTGCCGACTGAAGTTGCGATTGTAAAGTGCAGTGCTCATAAAGCAATCACGGATGATGTTGGTCATGGGAATGCTTTTGCTGATGAAATTGCTAAACAGACAGCTAGAGACACGATGAGCAGAATGTATGTTGCTACGTCTGCAAGATGGATTGCTGAGTCTGGAATGTGTGAGGATACTATGGAAAGTGTGAAAGAGATTCAGAAAGAAGCAACCGAGGAAGAGAAACGTGTATGGAGAGAAAGTATGGGCAAGTTGGACTCGAATGGATGTTGGATTGATTTGACAGAACAGCAGCGTTGGATGTTGCCTGATGCATATGTGCTTGCAGTAGTGACGATGGCGCATGGAGTAGCTCATATAAGTTCTAAAGGAATCTGTAAGATGTTGGCTCCGGTCTGGAAGAACGATGGAATCAGTAAGTGTGCAGAGAGAGTGGTGAAAAATTGCATGGTGTGCTTGATGCATAATCCTGGCAAGGGAACTCCAACTCCAGCTGGTCATTTCGCTCCTCCTTCCTGCCCTTTTGAAGTGATTCAATTAGATTTTATTCACATGGACCGCTGTAATAATTTAAAATATGTCTTAGTGGTGGTTTGTGCTTTTTCCAGGTGGATAGAAGCATACCCACTAAAGGACAACACTGCCCTATCAACTGCCAAAATTCTTCTCAAGGAATATTTCCCTAGATACGGAATGCCACGGATTGTATGGTCAGATAACGGAAGTGAGTTTATAGGGAAAGTTATGCAGAGTGTGTGTGCCGGCCTAGGGCTGAAACAGAAATTCCACAGTGCGAACCATCCCCAGTCTGCTGGTTTAGTGGAGGGTTACAATGGCACCCTCAAGCTGAAAATAGCTAAAATACAAGCATCCACAGGTTTAGCCTGGCCAGACGCACTTCCTTTGGCCTTGTTATCAACGAGAGCAACTGTACATTCTAGAGTGGGGCTTAGCCCCTATGAAATTGTTTTTGGCCGTCCGGCAAATATTTGGGGTGTGCCGAGGCCTAAACAGTTTTGTTCCATAGAATATCCTATGTTGATAGACTACCTTTACGACTTGACTGCTAAATTGAGTCTTATTCATCAACAGGTTTTCGATGCTTTGCCAAAGCCTCCGGAGAGTCCAGGGCATCAGCTGAAACCGGGAGACCTGGTCGTCATCAAAAACTTTGCAAGGACGAAGAACCTTCAGCCGAGATTTGTCGGCCCCTTCCAAATCCTACTCGCAACGAGGACAGCAGTTCGTGTGGCCGGACGCAAACACTGGGTACACGCATCACATGTAAAGCGTGTACCCTTGCCACTTCCGTATGACGATTGGGTGAAGAAGGGAATTGGTTCTTCCGAATTCGAAAGTACACCGAAGTTCATCCCTTTCAGCGATGCCGAATTAATCACCGACACTCCAAGTCCTGACTCTCCTTCTGAAAAGACTCCTTTGAACACTGAACGTTTGTCACCTGCATCAGAAAAGACTCTGTCATCTGCGAACCTGAACACTGCAACAGCTACCAGTGAAACGCTTTTTGTCGATCAGACAGTACCTGCGAAACAGAGATATAACTTAAGACGCCGTAAAATGGACAAATAAAGCAGGCAACTGCATACTGTGATGTTTTGAAATATTGAACTTTTGCCCTCAGCCAGGAAGTTTGCTATTGTTTTATTGTTTTAAAAAATTGCCTTGCCGTCTGGGTAGCCGTAGGGTCGTGGCTGTGTGCCTAGTTGAATTTGCAGGGGTCTGACACAAGGTCGATCTTTCTGTTGGTTCTGGGAACTCCCAGGGCTGATAGAGGCATTTTCATCTACGTACACATCATCAGTGGTCGCGAGCGGATTGTAGAAGATGGAGCTTCCTGCGCTGCAACGAGAAAATGTGATTTATGTTCGCAGAAACAGACTTCATAGAATCCTTCATAGCAAATGCTTTTTGATGCAATGTGCCATTACATTCTTGATTGTTTTAATAACATTGGTGGGTGGAATCGTTTTTAGTATAAAATTGATTTTTGTGCCAGTTACTACAGTACCTCCCCTTGATCCTGTTACTTCTACTCTTTCCTCTATACACTCTTTTCACTCGTTTTCCAAACATGAGCAAGCCCGACGCTCAGAATTCATTAACAACACTTTTGTACAGCTCTTGCACCAACACCAACTGGTAGTTAACACTACAGACTGCTGGGTGTGTGGCTTGATACCCCACACTATGGATAAAGGTATTCCCTATCTGGTTTTGCCTTTCAGCTACAATGGATCATTTCAGGCCCTTCAAACCATCTTTGCTTATGCCCTTGAAACCTATCCTCCACGTCCACCGCGTTCCACTAAACATAACTCTGCCAACAAAGCCTTAATCCAGGGAATTATTGACATGGTCAAGGACGTCAATAATACTCCATCATACCCTAGAGACGAATTAAGAGTATATTTAAGTTGGAATACTTCAGAGTATCGCCTTAGTTTAGGAGAAAGCAAGCGTAAAAGCTCAACTCCAATCTGGGTCGTACCTCACCGAGGTCAGGTCTGTTTGCAAGGTAATGGGAGAAATCCGAGAGCTCAGCTAGGGAGGAGTGAGTGCATAGAGACTTATGTGTTTCCGGCTAACTCTTCCCCTGCCTTTCTCACTGCTAGGGGTACCTACTTCATTTGTCGAGACAGAGCTTACACATGGTTGCCTGCCGACTTTTCAGGATCATGTTATATTGCTCGATTGTTGCCTCCGACATACACTGCTTCATCTGATTACCACAAAACCAGAGTAGCGAGAGGTGTCTTCAGCAAGGAAGATACCGCTGGTCAGGAAGCTGGAGACTTCTTCAAAGGCTTCCTTCCGTTCTGGGGGCCCATGGCCAATAGTAGAAATATACGTCAGCTAACACGGGTAGTTGAATCTACTATTACTGAAACTGCTGGTGCCCTTAGCAATCTGACAGCTGAGCTTCAGGCGGATAGACTCATGACGTTGCAGAATCGAATGGTTCTAGACGTTATACTTGCAGATCGAGGTGGGGTATGCAGAATGATCCAATCGAGCTGCTGTGTCTTTATTCCTAATAATGCTCCAACAGTCTATGAGGCGATCTCTAAGCTACACAAGATTTCCGACTCTATACATGTAGATAAGGGAAATTGGTCCTTTATGGAGTGGTTTTGGACTCTGATCTGAGCGTGGGGATGGAAGGTTCTAATGGTCATTGGTGTCATCTTAGTATTCCTATTCTCATGCTGCCTGATTATCCAGTGTGGTCCTGCTCTGTGTAGTCTTTGTGCTGCAACTTGTCTCAGAAAACCACCTGCGTTTGGAGAAAAGGCACGAGAAAGGATGATGATACAACAGCATGTCACTGACCTGATGAGCATAGAGTTAGACTCTGACATAGACTGAGTAATTGCCTATCTAAGGGCAAAAGGAGGGTCTGAGGTTCCGTGACGATTTGAACCCGTGTTTTCAATATTGTCGGAAATACATAATATTGGTATCAGCAAACCGCAAATGATCCATTTAGCATATCCTGGTGTTTTCGCCATGCTACGAGCAAGAGCACTCCTGTTATAAACACATTTCTGATCTACCCACGGCATCCATCTTAGATCATGGTGGCCATTTTGTCTCTCTTGCCCTCACATACGCAATAACCTCTGATCACTTCATTTCGATTAAGGACACGTAGCCTTAGCCGGAGATTCACCTCTTTCATGACACGTACACCTTAAACCAGATCACGCTGTAGCTGCATGACTCGACAAAGGCTGCCTCCTCTGCCCGAGGCCAGTCCTGCCAAACTGGTCTTCGTATCCATTGTCCTGATCATGATTAGGCGGCCGAAGCCGGTAGCCTTGCCCATTTACAACCCACAAACATCTCTTATCCTGCTTTTCTATCTTCTGCACCTGGCTCTGCTCCTTTCCTTCTGGGCCTTTTATTAGGGGGAGGTAACGAAATTTACGATGAGGCGGTCCGGCTCTTGAATACAATATTGACAAGGGATTGTGATGAACTAGTGGGAACCCCTCTTCGTAGATGTTTCGTATCAGATTTTATCAACGGTTCCTGTGTACGCCAAATATTTATTGTTTATGACACAAAGGTTTTGGGAAGGTACTAACATGTGAAAATATTTGCCTGGAGCACAATTTTTAGTATATAAGGAGCAACCCTCTTTGTACAAATCGAACAGGCTCCTAGATTCTGCCCGTGTGTAGTATCTGTGACTTCTGTGTCCCTGCAGTAATAAACCTTTGGTCTTTGACGCCACCATCGAGAAGCCCGTGTTTCTGTTCATTTGTGCACCAAGGCAGGTGGAACTCCGGGGTCTTTGGGTGTTGTTCCCTGACACCTCTGGACGGAACCAAAAAGTCCAGAACTCCAATACAACACCCTCCAGAGTTCCTCCCTAGGAACCAGGTCAAAGGCAGTCTTCAGATCTATGAAGGCCAAGTAAAGACTGCCTTTGCCTAGCTCCAGCACCTTCCAGTACAGTAACAAGAGCCTAAACACTTGTTCAATGGTTCCGGTTCCTGAACGAAACCCAGCTTGCATATCAGACAGTATGTGGTTGTCATCCACCCATTGTGAAATCCTCCCCAAAATTGCTTTCCCCGCCAGTTTCTGGCTCGAGTATATTAGGCTTATGGGCCTGTAATTCCCTGGTAGGTCCCGGCAACCCTTTTTAAAAATTGGGACTACCTCTGCCCCTTTCCAGGAATCAGGCACAGATCCTCCCTCAATGATGGCATTAAGAAGGGCCGAGATCAATGCCCCCCATTCTTTTGGGTAGGCTCGAAGAACGTCTCCTGGGAGCCCGTCCGGGCCAGCAGCTTTTAATGGCACCAGAGTTTTAATCAGGTTTGTGATTTCCCGTTCAGAAAACAAATCCAAGTCTCTATTCAAAGTGTATGGCGGAAGGATGAAGGGGTCGTTAAGTGGGCCTTCAATGGCGGAATAGAGTGTCTGAAAGTGGGTAAGCCATATCTGGGCAGTAATGCTGCAGGTCCTCAGTGTGTCATCGGGACGATTCCTACTTCCCACCAAATCCCAAAAACCTTTAGCAAAGAGGTATTAGAACAGTTTACGAAAATAAAAAATTGTAGAACACAATAGTATACTGAATAGCAAATGTCAATGCAAAACATAGTAACATTTTTAGGTCTTTGAAATTATATTGCAATTTCAGACCATAAACAATAGAGTTGTGAAAATGAAATCATGTGTAAGAGACTATTTTATAAATTACAAGAGCTATGAACAGTGCATCAGATATCTATGTGATGTAAAAAAGCACGCTGTACCACCATGCAGAACAAATAACAAAGTATGCACTCCTTAACCAAATACAACAGAGTGCAATACAGTGGCAAGTAAAGTCTAACAATGAATCACCAAATGCGCCAAAAGAATCACCAAAAATCAAGAAGAGCAAGAGACAACACACCATGCAAGCAATATGGTTCACAATGGATCTAGAGGAATCCAAGAACTCATGCCAAACAATGGAGAAAAAGATCAGAAACGGAAAAACACCAGAGTGACACCACGCCTAAAAATAAACTATCACAGCCCACCACCAAGACATTACTCATCAGAAAGCACCAAGAAAAAGACATCCAAGATATAATAGTCTGAAAACGCCAAGTAATCAAAGTAAATGTTCGGCATCGTAAATGACTACAAAAAAAAATATTGAACGATCACAGGTCAAACCATACCATGACTGGTGTAAAAATTTTTTTATTTAATTCACTACAATATAAAAATGCTCTAATACAAAATTGAGAACAAAAAAGAGAACACCTACTAATTCAACATGAACAACAAAGCCATCCAACAAACCCTTCTAACCTGAAGAGTTGTCACACCATAAAAACCCTTAAACTGTATAAAGATAATTCAGTCCGTTGCACCTACTGAGCCCTGCAAAATGCACATTTTACACAGAGCCGACAATGCCTTCAAACCAGAACTTTGCAGAAATATGAACTTATTCAAGAAGACCGCCAAAAATTCACTGACAACAGGAAGAACGATAAAGTAAACACCTTACTAAAAGATGCCCACCACAGGAAAAAAAAATCACCCAAAAATGATGACAGTGTTTATGCTTCCTTTTCACCACAAAACTAATCGAACATGACTTCGACTCCAAGATAGCAAATTATATAGAAAAAGAACAGAAACACGACTCAAATCAGATTCAGCAAAAACCACAGCAACGAGAACAGACTGATCACTGATGAAAATAACATACGCAGGCTCCTTGACAAAAGCCACACGGCAGCCCTCATCATTCTGGAGCTCTCAGCAGGCTTAAAGACCATCTCGGACAACACCATCGTCAACAGGCTCCATTACATCGGCATGTGAGAAATAGCATTAGACTGGATAAGATCTTTCCTCCCATGCAGAACACAGAGAATCCGACACCTGCCCTTTGTCTCAGAAACAACAGATATCAGATGAAGAGTGCAAGAAGGAGCCTCCATCACCACCACACTCATCAACGTCTACATAGCGAAACCTCACAAGCATGGTCGCAAAAAACAAAAAAATTAAAATGTCTGGTACAAAAATAACAAAAAGGTCATAATAAAATTGACCAAGGAAGACAACATAAGTAGGAGCAATGGACAAGAAGGGATGAAAGATATTGCAACCTGAATGAGCAACAGGTGGCTGACAGTCAACGCTGAGAAATCAAAACTCGTCATACTCTACTGCACCTCATACACATGGGACAAAACCTGGTGGCCTTCTGCCTTTAAAACAAAAAAACACCCCAACAGAGCACAAAAACAAGAACGAAAGGCATCATACTACACTCCTCAATTACAATAAATAGCTAGATCAACACCATATCATCGAAATGCTTCAAACACATCAGCATAATTTTCAAAACATTAAAGTGGATCCAAGTAACTCATAAAAAAACCTAGCCCATGCACTCATCACTGACTGAATGGACTACAGCAACACTGTGTAAGCCAGTAATAAAGTGAAAATTCTTCCAGAAACGACAGACTGTCTAAAACGCCAAAGCTTGAGTCATCATCAAAAATACTCAACACAACCACATTGCCAAACAACTACACTACATACACTGGGTACACACTGAAAGAAGAATAACATTCAAGGTGCTGAAACATGCATACAAAGCCCTCTATAAGAACGGACCACAATAGCTACATGACCAGACCTCCATCAACCCCTCACACAAAAACATCCCCTCAAATGACCTGGAAGTAGCAACCGTAACTCGTTACCACAGGACTAGACCAAGGGGAAGATGATTCTCCTACCTGGAAGGTTGAAGAAAGAAAATAAGCGACTTGCAATTCAAAAAATCAGATAAGAAATGCTCACAGCTGCTGACCACCACCCTAAACATAAATCACACTCAGCCAATTGGCAGACAGTGTGATCTTAGGCGCACCGCAAGTTTTGTGTCGTTGGTATATTTAGTGAACACAAAGTCCCTCATTAGGATGGCGGGTGGACTTTGCCAGCCCTCAAGCCTCATGGTACTTGGGACAGCCCGCAATAACGGAGGAGACGAGTGAGAGAGCTATCAGAGGAGCAGGAGAACGAGAGTTGGAGGCGTGTGAAGAGCAGAGTAGGAGAGAGGAGGTGACCATCGGAGGAGGAGGCGAGGCATGTGAGGAGCGGAGTAGGAGAGAGGAGGCGACCATCAGAGGAGGAGACGAGCCGGGTGAGGAGCCTAGTGCGGAGCAGGAGGTGTGGCAGATCCAATGCAGCGTAACGGCAGGAGGACCCACCGTACACTGTGCACACCCGGTCGGCAGAAGGAGGTGAAAGACGACCCGGCTCCAGATGCCACGGCCATGATGAGGCGTCGTGGGTCAAGGAAAGTACCGCTTGGAGGATCTTTTTGGTGGGGGTGGTGGAGAGGTCAGTGAAAGTAGGGCGGCTGGGTACACGGGAGTTGAAAATTTGTTTTTTTTTCATTTTCAGATCCCAACACGCTCCTTTTACCTGAACATTCCCCACCTTGGTGACGGTTGCACTGCCTTACAGTTTAAGTTCCCGATACTGACCCCATCATCGCTCTTTGATTGCTACCCTTACCCATCGGATGAAAGAATCAGAGAAGTCTCAAAAGACCCTGATAGCAGCAGCAATGCAGGACCGAGAGGGCGGGGATCCCTGACTGCTTAGGTGCTTGGAACTGATTGGACGCCACACAATCCGAAACGGACATAGAGACTGATGTTTTTGAACAATTGTATCTCCAATAAAGGAGTCAATAGAACTCATCCATGGTCCTTGTCTTCCCTATCAACATCGTTACTGCACAGGCGGTCACAAATATTCTTCCCCGGACCTGGTAGACGCACTAGCGCTGAACTATGCGGCCGTTTATCTAAATATTTTATAAAGACCATCTGTCGAGTCTTCCAGATAGTGTACTGCCCCCCACAAAAGTCGCACAGACTCATTGAACTCTTTACAGAACTACTATCTAAAATCCAATCACGGTACAAAAGAATTTTGGTGATGGGGATTTCACTTTCCACTAGGATCACGTACACAATGACTGTCAGGCAAAACAGTTGGAGGAGGCACTGATGGCTCTATGACTTTCCCAGCTAGTAAATGTTCCCACTCATAGCAAGGGAAATACACTCAATCTAGTGTGGAGATCTCATACACTTACAAGCCCTATAGTCACCATTCCTTGCTCATGGTCTGAACACTATGTAATTATTGGTTGTCTCTCGCTAAATAAAAAGAGAGACGACGACTTGGTGACCCCCCTAGATAACTCTGCCACATCTACACAGTGTGATAATGATGTTAAAGCATTTCTCTGTTATCTACATTGATGAACGCCATTGATATGGTGGCCCCGAAAATAAGATAAAGAATAAGGGATAAAGGAAGAGGGTGCTACTTGAGTCAGCGACATTTTAAGTAACATAAATCAAACCCTTCGCCACTGCGAGAGAGCCGGGCAGAATGCGTACGACCCAAAAGCCAGGGCAGATTACGTGTCAAACATTCACCAGCTATAAAAAAGCGAACAGGACAAAAAAATAGAGATTTTGATTAAGCAAAAATTGTGGCTGCTGATAAAGAAAAAAGAGAACTTTCGAATCCTGAAAGATCTGAAACAAGAGAAGAAATTGAAGTATTAATTTTGTAAGGAGGACTGTAATAAGTTCCAGACCTTCTTCACAACAAAAGTGAAGGATGACCTGCTTGAAATTTAGCGCATGACAAAATTCACATTAACACTAAACATTAGCTCCCACACTAATGGGTCGATTACGATGGCGGACGGAAGGACATCCGACGGCCTTGAGTACGCGGAAAATGCCTTTTTTCCGTCCGCCAGCCACTGACAGTCCGTCCGACATATTAGGATGGGAAGCACTGCCAAATTTCCGTACACCGCAAAAGAACAAGCTTCGCTGCGCAAATACACCCGACCCCGCGGTGGACGTAACCAATCCCGAGAGACCGCCGTACGGAATGACGTCTCGACCGTCCACGAGATTACGATTGCGGAAAAAACGCAGCAAATCGCAGCGGAAAAACCACCTGCCTGAACACAGCGGATTGACCTCAGCGGAGAGGCAAAACATTGCACAGATACCCACCACAGGCAGCTCGCCGTCATGGACCCAGCACTACACGCATTTCCGATACTCTTCCTGCTCCACCACCAGCAAGTCATGGACCATCGCCCACGACTACGCAGGTAGGCCAACACACCAATCGCTGTCCGAAGGGGAGCACCAGCCTGGGCCGTGACGTGGGGAGGGGGAGGTGCTTGTTGGGGAAACAGCATTTACGATAGCACCAATATATCAACAATGCAAGGAGACAACCAGTAATGACACAGAGAATTCACTATACAGGAGTAACTTGCTTTATTAAACAAAATAGGGATATACTCCTAGAGTAGCCAGAAGCACGGGCACTGGATAGGACAGAGCAGGTACATCAGAGGCAGCACATGAGAGGGGCACAGGGCATCAACATTCCATGGCATCGAACAGGTACATCTGAGGCAGCACATGAGAGGGGCACAGAGCATCAACAGTCCATGGCATCAAACAGGTACATCTGAGGCAGCACATGAGAGGGGCACAGGGCATCAACAGGCCATGGCACAGAGCAGGTACATCTGAGGCAGCACATGAGAGGGGCTAAGTGCAACAACAGTCCATAACACAGAGCAGGTACATCTGAGGCAGCACATGAGAGGGGCACAGGGCATCAACAGTCCATAGCACAGAGCAGGTAAATATGAGGCAGCACATGAAAGGGGCACAAGGCATCAACAGTCCATAGCACAGAGCAGGTACATCTGAGGCAGCACATGAGAGGGGCTAAGTGCATCAACAGGCCATAGCACAGAACAGGTACATCTGAGGCAGCACATGAGAGGGGCTAAGTGCATCATCAGTCCATAGGACAGAGCAGGTACATCTGAGGCAGCACATGAGAGGGGCACAGGGCATCAACCAACAGGCCATGGCACAGAGCAGGTACATCTGAGGCAGCACATGAGAGGGGCTAAGTGCATCAACAGTCCATAGCACAGTGCAGGTACATCTGAGGCAGCACATGAGGGGGGCTAAGTGCATCAACAGTCCATAGCACAGAACAGGTACATCTGAGACAGCACATGAGAGGGGCACAGAGCAACAACAGTCCATGGCATCGAACAGGTACATCTGAGGCAGCACATGAGAGGGGCACAGGGCATCAACAGGCCATAGCACAGAGCAGTCACATCTGAGGCAGCACAAGGACGATTGTCATGTGCAACGTCCCATGGACAATAATGATGCAAGGGTGGTCACAATGTACATCCCAGACACCAACTACAATCACATATCAGTGATGGGAACTGCACCTCACAGCACAGAATCAGGTGGACTGTGTGGCCTTGTAGCTTCGGACACAGTGGCAGCCTCTGACACAGGATTGGGACAGATAGCCACAGTACTACTGACTGACACTTGAGCCATAGACCCATACACACTGGCAGCACCAGAAACAGGAGTGTGAGACACAGCCACAGCTCTAGTGACTACACATGAGCCATAGACACAGACACACTGGCAGCACCAGATACAGGAGTGTGAGACACAGCCACAGCTCTTGTGACTGACACATGAGCCATAGACCCAGACACACTGGCAGCACCAGATACAGGAGTGTGAGACACAGCCACTGATCTAGTGACTGACACATGAGCTATAGACACAGACACACCGCCAGCACCATATACAGGAGTGTGAGACACAGCCACAGCTGTAGTGACTGACACATGAGCCATAGACCCAGACACACTGCCAGCACCAGATACAGGAGTGTGAGACACAGCCACAGATCTAGTGACTGACATATGAGCCATAGACCCAGACATACTTCCAGGACATGTCCCTGTACAGTGACCAACAAATACCATGCCAGCATCGGAGATATGAGAGTGGCGGACACACACAGAGCCAGTATCTGAAACAGGAGAGGGCACAACTGACAAAGTGCTACTAAATGAGGCATGACAGCGAACAACAGACACAGTGCCACGATCTGACACATGAGAGTGAACTGCAGCCGACCCACTGGGACCACTGAAATGAAGAGCCACAGGGCTGTATGGGCCAGGAGGCAGGGTGGCTCGGGATGCTGGGGACAGCTGTACTGGAGCAACATTGGGGTGGTCAGGTGTCACTGGTGTGTGTTTCCGTTTCTTTGGGATATGTAAGGGCTCCCTGGACATGACTGAACTGGTAAGTGGTGCGAGCTCATCTGTAACACCACCCATCAAAGGTGGATCATGTGCTGGTGGGGGTCTGCTCTCTGGGGACGTGCTGGACCCTGCTTGACGCTTGCTATGGCCCTGCCTTCTGCCCTCTGAAACTTGTACAAAGGGGTATGCTACAACAGTGTACTCCTTCCTCTGCTTCACCGGGGTGTGGATGGGAGTAGAGGTTTTGGGGGACTCCACCTCTGACACATGTGGTCTACGTTCCTTCGCCAACACCATCTTCAGGCGACGCAGGGGTGATGTAGGCCTGTCCTTGGTGGATGTTCCGTCCATGGGAGCAGCCTTGGCCCTGGGAAGTGCCTGCTACCTGGGATGTGCCTTGGCTGTGGGTGGTGCTCTGTCCCTGGTAGTGTCCTTCTCCTTGGGAGGGGCCCTATCCTTTGTAGTGTCCATCTCTTTTGGAGTGTGCCTGGCCCTGGGAGGTGGCCTGTCCTTTGTAGTGTCCTTCTCCTTGGGAGGTGGCCTGTCCTTTGTAGTCAAGTCAAGTCAAAGAATTTATATAGCGCACTACATACCCAGAGGGTCTCAAGGCGCTTAGGTAGGGGAGGAGGATTACTTGTCAAATATCCACGTTTTAAGTTGCTTTCTGAATGCTAGGTGGTTCTGGGTAAGGCGAAGGTAAGTGGGGAGTGAGTTCCATGTTTTAGCTGCCAGGTATGAGAAGGATCTACCTCCCATGGTGGTCTTGTTGATGTGAGGTACGGTGGCGAGGGCTTGGCTGGAAGAGCGTAGTTGGCGGGAGGGGGTGTAGAAGGACAGTCGTGAGTTGAGGCATTCTGGACCGATATCGTAGAGTGATTTGTGTGCGTGGGTTAGAAGTCGGAAAGTGATCCTCTTATTGACGGGTAGCCAGTGGAGGTTTTTCAGGTGACCAGAGATGTGTTCGTTACGCGGGATGTCTAATATGATCCTGGCTGAGGCGTTTTGGATTCGTTGGAGTTTTTTCTGGAGTTTAGCGGTAGTACCTGCGTAGAGGGTGTTTCCGTAGTCCAGTCGGCTCGTGACCAGAGCATGGGTGACTGTTTTTCTGGTTTCGGTGGGGATCCAGCGAAATGTTTTTTTGAGCATGTGAAGAATGTTGAAGCAGGATGAGGAGACGGCGCTGACTTGTCTGTTCATTGAAAGTGAAGAATCCAGGATAACGCCTAGGTTCCGTGCGTGGTCTGTCGGGATGGGTGCTTTTCCAAGGGCTTCCGGCCACCAAGAGTCGTCCCAAGCAGAGGGGGATGTACCTAAGATGAGGACTTCTGTTTTATCTGAGTTCAGTTTCAGACGGCTGTGTTTCATCCATTCGGCAACTTCTTTCATTCCTTCGTGTAGGTTAGTTTTGGCGGTGCTGGGGTCATTGGTGAGAGAAAGGATCAGTTGAGTGTCATCCGCGTAAGAGATGATGTTGAGGTTGTGTTTGCGGGCGATGGCCGCGAGGGGGCTCATGTATACGTTGAAGAGGGTGGGACTGAGTGAGGATCCTTGTGGTACGCCACAGATGAATTCAGTGGCCTCGGACTTCAATGGTGGAAGGCGGACTCTCTGGGTTCTTCCGATGAGGAACGAGGTGATCCATTCAAGTGCTTTTCCTTGTATTCCGATGTTTCTGAGGCGTTGTAAAAGGGTGCTGTGGCAGACTGTGTCGAAGGCTGCAGAGAGGTCGAGGAGGATGAGGGCGACTGTGTCTCCATTGTCCAGTAGAGTTCGAATGTCGTCTGTTGCTGCGATGAGGGCGGTCTCAGTGCTGTGTTTTGCTCGGAAGCCAGACTGTGAGGAGTCGAGGGATTTGTTGGTTTCGAGGAAGGCGGCGAGCTGGTTGTTGACAGCTTTCTCGATGACTTTGGCCGGGAAAGGAAGGAGCGAGATGGGGCGGTAATTTTTGAGTTCGGTGGGGTCCGCTGTGGGTTTTTTCAGAAGGGCGGTGAGTTCAGCATGTTTCCAGCTTTCCGGGAAGGTGGCGGAGTTGAAGGGGCAGTTGATGACGTCTCGGAGGTGCGGTGCTATGACGGAGTCTGCTTTGTTGAAGATGTGGTGAGGACATGGGTCTGTGGGGGATCCTGAGTGGATGGAGTTCATCAGGCGGATGGTGTCCTCAGTGGAGATTGGGTTCCAGTCGTTAAGGGTGTTCAAGGGGGGAGAATGTTCAGCATATGGTTAGGTGGGTTGGTCTCCGGGTTGGTTGTTGAAGCTGTTGTGGATGTCTGCAATTTTGTTGTGGAAGAATAAAGCCAGGGAGTCGCAGAGGGCTTGAGAGGGGGTGATGTCGTTGGAGTTGGCCGAGGGATTGGTAAATTCCTTAACGATGTTGAAAAGTTCCTTGCTGTTGTGGGCGTTGTTATCTAGTCGATCCTTGAATGCTGTTTTCTTGGCCTTTCGGATAAGTTGGTGGTGTGTGCGGGTGGCGTTTTTGAAGGCGTCCTTGGTGCTAGTGGTTGGGTCTTTTTTCCAGGCTTTTCCAAGGGAGCGGCAGAGTTTCTTGGACTTCTTAAGATCATCGTTGAACCATGAGGCCTTCTTGCTGCCAGGTTTGCTTTGGCGTTTTTTCAGTGGTGCTAGGATGTCGGCGCTGTTGGATAACCATGGGGTGAGGTTGGTGGCGGCTTGGTCTGGGTTAGAAGAGTGGGCTGGGGTGTTTAGAAGGAGCGATGAGGAGATCTGGTCAATGGTGATTTTGTTCCAGTTTCGTTGCAGAGTTGGTTGGGGGTGGTTGATGGGTTTCGGCTTGTTGTAGGTGAAGTGAACGCAGCTGTGGTCAGTCCAGAGGAGATCCTTAGTGTGGCTGAAGGAGACATGATTGCTGTGTCCTTCTCCTTGGGAGGTGGCCTGTCCTTTGTAATGTCCTTCTCCTTGGGAGTGTGCCTGGCCTTGAGAGGTGGCCTGTCCTTTGTAGTGTCCTTCTCCTTGGGAGATGGCCTGTCCTTTGTAGTGTCCTTCTCCTTGGGAGGTGCCTTGTCCTTTGTAGTGTCCTTCTCCTTGGGAGGTGCCTTGTCCTTTGTAGTGTCCTTCTCCTTGGGAGGTGGCCTGTCCTTTGTAGTGTCCTTCTCCTTGGGAGTGTGCCTGGCACTGGGAGGTGGCCTGTCCTTTGTAGTGTCCTTCTCCTTGGGAGGTGGCCTGTCCTTTGTAGTGTCCTTCTCCTTGGGAGGTGCCCTGTCCTTTGTAGTGTCCTTCTCCTTGGGAGGTGCCTTGTCCTTTGTAGTGTCCTTCTCCTTGGGAGGTGGCCTGTCCTTTGTAGTGTCCTTCTCCTTGGGAGGTGGCCTGTCCTTTGTAGTGGCCTTCTCCTTGGAATGTGCCCTTGCCTTGGGATACCTACTTTTTTTGTTTGAATATTTTTTATTAACATTACTGTAAACAATGACAATTGTAACCAATGACAATTGTATACAGTATACAGAGCGATATAAAGCAGTTGGAAACCTTCAAGTAGATATCAGTCTATAGGTATGAACACTTCGCACTAGCTTTATGAGTATGTCATCCAGCAATGAATTTGCCCATAACTTTCCAGAGAGTGAATGCATAGCACAAGGTGTCACTGATTGACGGATGGGGCCGTGTGTAGCCTGTCTCCCACCCTTGTATGTACGTGTCAATATCCGTGGTCGGTAGTGGCATTCCGATGGGCATGATAAAGAACTGTAAAGTGGGTCTGTTCTTGTGCTGCAGTTTGAAGTGTCATCCGGGTATGCACTACTGTCCATATGCTGCGTGTTATACTTGTCTTATTGCTGTCATGAGGGTGTTGAGCGTCCGTAGATGCGTAGTGATCAATATCTCGCATGTAGGAAATGGAGCTCTATCAACAATTGTAACGCTCTGGCTGTAGCCACAGTACCATCACGCCAACATTAGGGTGAGATGATTCCGTGGAGAAGGTGGGGGAAATACTGAGATATATCGTCCCATAGGCAGAGGAGGTGGGGAAAGGGAAACATGAACTAAAAAGGGGGTCTAAAAAAGAACAGTCAAAGTGAGATGCGTTCGCTAGTTCCAGTCATGGTTGTGCGTAAGGGGTGCTTCTATGTGGGCGTAGGGGGGGGTCCGCAGTCATCAACAGAGACGTCGCCCACGTCCAGCCCGCGGGACAGGTCGGCCACCCGGGGAGGGGGCAAGAGGCAAGAGGGGGGAGAGGAAAGCGGGAAGAGAGAGACAGCGCAGCCGGCCTCGCACTCCCCGGAAACTCCCACGTCCACGTGCACCAGGTCCTTAATCAAGGTTCGCCGCACATCCCTCCATCTCTGTCGTCATTTAGGTGCACGCGTCTCTCTGCGCCAATAGGCTCAAGGTGAGAGGGGGGCGCCGAGTGCGCAAGGTGTCTGCTTATTCCCGTGGCTGCTTACTATTCCCGTAGTGTGTCTAGTTTAAGTGATCCCTTGTGCTTGACTGGCCTGTTGGAAGGATTTCAGTGCGGCTTCCCAGAGGTGTGCAATCGGGAATTTTCTCAGTCCCATTGTTTCCTCTCGGCGCAGCACCGTACCCTCCGCCACCGCCCAGTTAATGAATGAGGTGCACCAGTGTCTGACATGAGGGGGTTCGCTATGTTTCCAGCGCTTCGTGAGTAGACGTTTGGCTGTGACAAGGCCCAGGTCCCAAAATCGTGCCGACACCTTGTTCAACTTGGTCCTTTTGTAAAGTCCCAGAATACAAGCCTCCCAGGTGCGTGGTATGTCAATCTCTGTGCATTGTGTCAGCAGCGATTTGATCGCGTCCCAGTATGTCTGGATGTTGGGACATAGCCAGAGCATATGTAACAGGTCTGCTCCGATTAGGGAACAACGCTGGCACGCAGCGTCAGTGACTGAGAAGTATCTGTTGATCTTGTCAGGTGTCAGGTACGCGCGGTGCAGGATATAGAACTGTATAATTTTGAAACGGGAGTTGCGCTGGACATTGACGGGGCTTAGCAGCACCATTGCCCATTCCTTATCCGTCCAGTCCCGCCCCCCTGTCCGTCTCGCATTTGTCCCTTAGTTGTCGGGTGGAGTGTTGTGTGTCGTCCTGTAAGGCGTGCGCCAGCCAGTGTACTACGTGAGTGCCATTGCCCATGACATGCAGGTATTGCATAAATTGATGCATTGGCAGCTCCTCAGTAATATCGCCCCAGGCGTTCGTTAACGTCCTTATCATGGAGGCGTGGGTCAGAAATTGACCAGCTGGTAAGCCTGTGTCCGTTGCGAGCATGTCAAAGGTTAGCAATGTGCCCTCGGTATAGAGGTCCCCCAAGGTCTCCACATATGCTTGTGTCCATCTCTCCAGCAAAGCCTCCGTCAGTACTCCATCTCCTCTGGGGGTGCCCCGTAAGGGGAGCGCTGGGGCATAGGGTTTCACTGCTCGGGTCAGTTTCAAGCAGCGTAGGAAGCATTTGTGCGCTACCATGAGGTGTAGCTGCGTGGGGCGTGGGACTTTCGCCAGTGGATGGAACAACGTACATATCTGTGTGTGGGTCCAGCAAGCGGAGTCCGTGGCTGCATCGTCCAGGTTCCTGCCACTGAGCCATCTCGTTATCCATTGTAGCTGTGCTGCCAGATAGTACAATTCCAGGTTGGGAAAAGCCAGTCCCCCTGCCTCAGCTGCCATGTACAGCTTCGTCAATGCCACACGGGGCCTGCCTGTACTCCAGATGAGGTCGCGTAGTAGGGTTTCTAAGTCTCGGCACACCTTGGTGGGGACATAGGTTGGGATATTGGCGTAGTAATATAATAGTCGTGGTAGGACTATCATTTTCGTTAGCGCCACTCTGCTTGGCACATTCAGGGGAATGAGGATATCGCCCTAATGAAGTTCCCATCCAGTATATCTGCCGGAGTTCTATATATGTAAATTCCTAGATATCGGAACCTTGTGGGATACCGATTGAGTCTCTCGCCCCCTAGTCTGATGTCGCATTCAGATGTCTCCGGGCTGAATGAATATGAGCCCGACTTAGTCCAATTGACTCGTAAGCCCGACGTCCTCAAAGATTTGGAAGATTGTGGCCAGTGATCCCGGGATGTCGGTCAGATCCTTAATGTACAGAAGCAGGTCGTCTGCATACAGCGAGACTGCATGCATGCCGTCTGCCATCGGGATCTCCCACTCCTCCCTGCTCGTTCTCAAGATCTGAGCCAGAGGCTCCATAGCGATGGAGAATAACAATGGAGACAGGGGGCAACCCTGCCTGGTGCCCCTTCGCACCCGTATGGCATCTGAGAGGAGTCTGCCCGTGCGTAGACGGACAGTCGGTTTTTGGTACAGCAATTTAACCATATCCGTGTATTCATCGCCCAGGTCGTACCTTTCCATGACTGACTCGGTAGAGTGGCCCTACCTAGCAGCAAAGGCCTTTTCGAGGTCTAGTACTAGGCACCCCGACCGCGGCCACCGACTGATAGCGTATTTCTGCACTCGAAACAGTCTGCAAATGTTTTGTGAGGTGCTGCACGTGGGGACAAAGCCGTTTTGGTCTTGGTGCACTAATGCCTGCACCAAGGGGGCCATCCTTTGGGCTAAGATGGAGGCGAGTATTTTGTAGTCCGTGTTTAAGAGCGCCAATGGGCAATAGGAGCCCATTTGTGTGGCGTCTTTGCCAGGTTTGAGGATAGAGATAAGGTTAGCTTCATTTTGTGTGCGGGGAAGGGAGGAGTCGTCCTTGGCTGCTGCATATACTTTCAGCAGCGCAGGTACAACAACTTCTGCGCAGGCCTTATAATATTCAGCGGGTAGCCCGTCTGGGCCCGGGGATTTGCCATTAGACAAATTGAAAATGGCTGTGCGAAGCTCTTCAGCCGTTAATGGAGCACCAAGGTCGTCCTGTTGCGTGGTAGTCAGTTGTGGTAGCTGTACGTCCGAGAGGTAGTTTACTATAGTTTCCCGGGAGACCCGCAGCCGGGATTTGTATAGCAATTCGTAGTGTCCTGTGAAGGCTTCGTGTATTTGCCGTTGGGTGTACACCATCCCACCCTCGTTAGTGGCGATCGCTGACACCAGCTGCGCCCTGTCCACCCGCTTGATAAACCATGTGAGTAGTTTGCCTGGTTTATCGTCAAGGTGGTGCGTGCGTGCTGGGTGAGCTGCATAGTTAAGGGCGCAAAGCCGCTCCAGGAGGCGTGCATGTTCCTCGCGTGTTTGTCGTAATATGTCATCTGCGTCGCCGATTGTATCTTGCTCTCGCTGCAGCAGTTCGGATTCCACTTGCGTCAAGTCCCTTTCTATCTTTTTCTGCATGTGTCCTTGTGTGCCCAAACAATGCCCTCTTATCACGACTTTGAAGGCGTCCCACTCTATCTGGGGGGAGGACGCTGTGCCCGCGTTGTCCTCAAAATATTGCGCTGTTTGTGTAAGGAGAGAGTCTCGGAATGTGGCATTGTGTAGTAGGGTCGGTTGGAGCCTCCATGTGGGGATGGGGGGATGTGGACGCTCCCATGTTATATCTAAAATGTGTGGGTTGTGGTCAGAGTGAGTGCGTCCCATATATATTGTTTCAACAACTAAGGGCAGCAGTTCTGTGGACACCATGTACCTGTCCAGCCGCACGTGTAGGTAATGCACCCCCGAGTAGTATGAGTACACTTTAGCCGTGGGGTTGTGTGTGCGCCAGGCGTCATGTAGGTCCCACTGCGCGGCCCAGGCAGTCAGCGCTTTCATGGCCCCGTGCGTAGGCGTGCCATGTGGGGGTGGGGAGGATCGGTCCAGGTGTGCATCTAAGACGCAGTTGTAATCACCCCCCAAAATCCATGGGATACCATGCCAGGGCGCTAGTATTAGCGAGAGCCGCGTCAGGAAATCGCCTTGTTCAGTATTCGGAGAATACAAGGAGCCCAGCACCATTGGTTGGCCATCCAGTTTACCCTGGATCACCACAAACCTGCCCTCAGGGTCAATTTGTGTTTGTGTCACCGTCAGAGGGGTCCCAGGTCGAACCCACAGGAGTGCACCGCGGGCAAATGAGGAGTATTCTGTGGCGTACAGCTGCCCGCGCCACCTCTGGTGCAATGTGCGCACTTCGGTTTTATTTAGGTGCGACTCTTGTAAGAGTGCAATCTGTATTTTGCCTTGGGATACCTACCTACTTGAGGGGGATGCCTGTGTGCCTTGTGAATCCCTGTCCACCATCACCCCTTGAGGATACTCTGTGTCAACTCCAGGGTAGCTGATGTCGTGTTCTGTGAAAGATTTCCCTGCCCTAGGGGATGGTGTCTGTGGCCTCCGTGCCCTGTCTTGCTGCCTGTCCCTGCTCCTAGTGCAATACCCAGAAAATGAGGCCTGGTCAGAAATGTCACTCTCCCTTGAGACAACTAGTGGTGTGGAAGGGGGAACAGAAGTAGAACCGTGGCCATGCAACTGTTGAATGGCTGCAGACACTGTGTTGGATAATGACTGTACTGTCCTGTGGAGACCAGCAACATCGCCATGCATCCCCTCCATGAATGCTACCCCCTGCCCTAACTTCCTATTGTGGTCTACAAATGCATTCGTTATGGTTGTTTGCCCTACACACAGCTGTCGCAGCAGATCAACGG
This sequence comes from Lissotriton vulgaris, assembly GCF_964263255.1. Classification (NCBI taxonomy): domain Eukaryota; kingdom Metazoa; phylum Chordata; class Amphibia; order Caudata; family Salamandridae; genus Lissotriton; species Lissotriton vulgaris. The sequence goes on along the minus strand of NC_141700.1, from coordinate 134,083,747 downwards.
CCTCAGCACAAAGGGCAGTTTGTGTCACAGGGGCAGGGGCAGGGGTGCCTGCACCGAAGGCCACTCTGCTCCCCCTACTCTGGCGAGCACAAGCAGTACTTGTTGCAGTGGGTGGCAGTGTGGGCCCTGTGTGCTTGGTACCGACTGAAGGTGTAGATTGCCCAGTCCCTGTGTCTACCAACAGTGCTGACTCACCACCACTGTCTGAAGATGAGGATGATGGTGTCTCCACATGCAAGTCCTCATGAACAGTCCTGTCCCCCTCTCCGGGGCTGCTCTCCTCTGCCTCAGTCTGCGTGTGTGTGGTCTCGGATTCCGATGCATTGTCACCACTAACCTTCATCGTTTGTGGTTCAGTGCCCTCGTCCAAAGCTGAAAGAGACAGAGGAAAGAGGTATACATAAGTGACACACTCACGTACAGCACAAAGTAATCCGAACTTCCTTGACTGATGAACAACATGTAGCAACCATCCTGAACACGAGCCACCCCTAGCAGACATTATCATGTCAAAGAACCCGGGGTGCCTGGGAAACATGGACCCCCAAAAACAAAGTGCATGCAGACCACCACACATGTGATGCCATGGGTCCACAGAACTCAACGGCATGTCCTGTGACCCTGCACTACATTGCAACTGGTGTGTTCACCTGTCTGACATGGATGCTAACGGTCACTCAGCTAATGGCACCAACATACAATTGCAACACCTCATACACACCATGGATGCCACTACTGTGTGTGACCGGAAAAACATGCATGCTCTCACAAGTCACAAACGCAATCACTGTGCTTACCGCCAGTTTGCTGATGCTGCTCCCCTCTCAACCGGGCGGACAGGTCAGGATGCGTCACAGCTATGATACGGTGCATGAGAGGGGTCATGGTACGTCGTGCATGCCGCCCAGATCTGGGGATCTGCCCCAGGGTCATCTCCGCAACATTTTTGCTGAGCCTGGTGATGTCGTCCCAGTGCTTGTGGCAGTGTGTGTCGCCTATTACACACCCCCACTGCCCGTACATCACATGCTATGGTCCTCCACACGGTCTTGCGAAGGTGCAGCTTGACCTACCATGACGGGAGACAAGAGGGGTCAAGTCAGTGGACAGTTGGCCAGTCACACAGATAGGGGCAACACGTATCTGTCAGCAGCCATCCACATTCAGACATATGTGAAGGGCCCACAGCACACCGCCAAGATTGCAGAAGCCATGAGTCAGTGACCACCTCATGCACACCAACATGTCCCCCACTGCACTAACCACCTGTCCGGGGGCGCCGTAGAGCCGTACATAGTGGCGAAGCACACCGTCCACAAGGACATCCAGCTCCGCTGTGGTGAAGGGACGAGACCGGATCTCTTTGACTCTCGACATGGCGAGATCCCGGACTATGGCACAACAGCAGCAGTTGTCAGAGTGCTCAGCAGAAGCAAGTAGAGGTGATGGGTGCAGGCAGCAGTTGTCGGAGTGCTCAGCAGCAGCAAGTATAGGTGATAGGTGCAGGCAACAGTGGCTGGAAGCAGTGGATGTGTGGTGCTCAAATCCACACATATATAGGGCCCTGAGCTGATATCAGCGGCACACGTCTGCAGCAATTGGTTTTCCCGGACTGCCTCATTCAAAATTGACCAATGACTGGCCCTGCTGTGGCGGTGTATGGCTTCCGCTACTTTTGAAATGGCTTACGCGTCCCGGGTAACCTGTTCCCATTGGCTACATGTGCACGGACCATTACAGGCACACACCGCCAACTGCATGTGCGCGCTACCGTGACGGTGCATCATTTGAAAATGCATCACTCACTGGCGTCGCAACGGCGGTGCACGCATTCCGCGGGGGCGGGGCAGGAAAACACATACATTTGAATGTGCAAGTGGAGGTGGCAGTTGGTACCACCCCCTTTCAGACACATTGATGCACCCACCGTAGACCGCCTGGTGCGGGCGGTCACCCACCGCCTGGTGCGGGTGGTGGGTGACCGCCTTTTGTATCGATGGTAGCCTGGCATGGATGGCTGTGTCCGGTCACCCACTGCCTGGTGCGGGCGGTCACCCTCCGCCTGGTGCGGGCGGTGGGTGACCGGCCTGTGTATCAATGGTAGCCTGGCATGGATGGCCATGTCTGGTCACCCACCGCCTGGTGCGGCCGGTCACCCACCGCCTGGTGCGGGTGGTGGGTGACCGCCATGTGTATCGATGGTAGCCTGGCATGGATGGCCATGTCCGGTCACCCACCGCCCGCACCAGGCGGTGGGGGACCGCCAGCACCAGGCGGTGGGTGACCAGACATGGCCATCCATGGCAGGCTACCATCGATACACAGGCCGGTGACCCACCGCCCGCACCAGGCGGTGGGGGACCGCCAGTATCAGGGGGTGGGTGACCGGACATGACCATCCATGGCAGGCTACCATCGATACACAGGCCAGTCACCCACCGCCCGCACCAGGCAGTGGGTGACCGCCCGCACCAGGTGGTGGGTGACTGCCCGCACCAGGCAGTGGGTGACCGGACATGGCCATCCATGGCAGGCTACCATCGATACACAGGCCGGTCACCCACCGCCCGCACCAGGCGGTGGGTGACCGCCTGCACCAGGCGGTGGGTGACCACCCGCACCAGGTGGTGGGTGACCAGACATGGCCATCCATGCCAGGCTACCATCGATACACAGGCCGGTCACCCACCGCCCTCACCAGGCGGTGGGTGACTGGACATGGCCATCCATGGCAGGCTACCATTGATACACAGGCCGGTCACCCACCGCCCACACCAGGCGGTGGGTGACCGCCCGCACCAGGCGGTGGGTGACTGGACATGACCATCCATGCCAGGCTACCATCGATACACAGGGCAGTCACCCACCGCCCACACCAGGTGGTGGGTGACCACCCGCACCAGGCGGTGGGTGACTGGACATGACCATCCATGCCAGGCTACCATTGATACACAGGGCGGTCACCCGCCGCCCGCACCAGGCGATGGTTGACCATCCGCACCAGACAGTGGGTGACCGCCCCCACCAGGCGGTGGGTGACCGGACATGGCCATCCATGCCAGGCTACCATTGATACAGAGGTCGGTCACCCACCGCCTGCACCCGGCGATGGGTGACCGCCCGCACCAGGCAGTGGGTGACCGCCCGCACCAGGCGGTGGGTGACCGCCCGCACCAGGCAGTCTACGGTGGGTGCATCAATGTGTCTGAAAGGGGGGTACCAACTGCCACTTCCACTTGCACATTCAAATGTATGTGTTTTCCTGCCCCACCCCCGCAGAATGCGTGCACCGCCATTGTGAGGCCAGTGAGTGATGCATTTTCAAATGATGCACCGTCGCGGTAGCGCCCACATGCGGTTTCCGGGGTGTGACCGTGATGGAACTTGAGCATGTAGAAAATGTAACGCACTGTTGCAGTACCATGTTTGCACACAGGATGTTGTTTGTGGGTATACATTGTGTGTGTAGTTGGCTCTAGTGTCTTATATCCATGTGACGTCACACATTCAATCAGTGTCTGCAAATGGTATAATTTGGATTGTGTTGTTCAAGATGTGATAGTGTGGCACTGTTGTGTGGTGTTTGAATATTGACATCTGCTACCATCTACTCACACACAGGAGGGCTCTAAATGTGCATCGTCCATACATTGTGCTGGAGGACATGGTTGCAGAGGAGGTGATCCGCAAATTCCGCTTTGACCGCCGGACATTGCTGGAAATTATAGCAAAATTGGAACCACATCTGCAGCCACGCAGGACATATCCCGGAGCAATTACACCCACTGCAAAGGTGATGGCAGCACTTCACTTCTTCGCAACAGGCACATTCCAGTACACAGTTGGTCATGCCAGGGGGATGTACCAATCCATGTTCAGCATGGTGCTGCGTGATGTGCTGAACGCCATGATGCGTTTCAGGGATGATTAAATCCATTTCCCGCGTCCGGAAGAGCTGGCTACAGTGAAAGGGGACTTCTATGGCCTGGGCCATATTCCACACGTAGTGGGTTCCATTGATGGCACACATATTGGTCTGATTCCATCCCAGGATCGTGAACCCGTATATCGCAATCGGAAGCACTTCCATTCACTCAATGTGCAAGTGGTGTCCCTGGCGGACAACATCATCTCCCATGTGTGTGCCAGATTTCCCGGGTCCCCACATGACTCCCACATCCTCCGGAGCAGCATCGTCCCCCAACTGATGGCTAATCTACGTCAAGAACGTGCGTGGCTTGTAGGTCAGTGTGCTGTGCTGACTACTGTGTTGTATGTGTGCCATGCTGTTCACACCAATCCTGGTGATGATGTTTTTTTCTGTCACCTCCCCACCTAGGTGACTCTGCATACCCAAACCGACCGTGGCCGCTGAGCCCCCTACGAAATCCTACTACCCCAGATGAAATGCGCTATAATGAGGCACATGGGAGGACATGTCATGTGATTGAACGTACATTTGGACTGTTGAAGTCTAGGTTTCGATGCCTGGATAAGTCCGGAGGGGCACTGCCATAATCACCAGGCAAAGTATGCAAAATAGTGATTGCCTGCTGCATGCTCCACAATCTTGCCTTCCGCGTCCCATCCCACCCATGTTCAGTGATGAGGATAGTGGGGAGGAAGAAGGTGTGGACCAGAGGCGTCAGCTCATCGATCACTACTTTCCTTGAATGTGAGTAAGTGCCTCTTGTGCTGCTGTCCAATGCGTGACGTCTGTCTGCTGGAGATGGTTGGATGTGGTGTGTGAATGCTGCCTGTCATGTTATCTTTGCAAATGTGTGTGGGACATGGTTTACCAGCATTGACCCCTGATGTGTGTCCTGTGATCCACTTACTTTGCGATGAATGTGGTTTGTGTGATGTTTCTGTACGTTGATTTTTGATGGTTGTGAATCAGTTTCCTGACCTGTGCTTCTTGTTCTCTGATTGTGCCTAGGTCACTCACACCGACAAAAGGAATGAAACCAACATTAAACCATGGCACATGCTGATCACAACAACTGAGACATACCTGTGTTTAAACATGGAGATCACACAGCCTTGAGTGTTTCAGTGCAGTTTATTTACATGGTGCTGATTAGTGTTTGTGCATATTTACAAAAAGGTAAGGGGGGAGAGTGAGTTGAAGGTCATGGCAGATGAAAACAACGTGGGGACACCACATTGGGTGGTGTCCACCTAGTCCAACAGACCTGTGCTAATGCTTGGCAATGTGGGACAAGATAGTTAGCAGGGTGAAGGCTAGGGTGAAGGTAGGGTGAAGTCATTTGCGACCCCTCTTCGAGCGGGTGGATGGGGCATTGCCACTGCTCTGTGCTTGGTCGTGCCTCGGACGGCCCCTCCGTCTTGGACCCGGAGCTGGCCCAGCTGTGGGGGCAGGTTCTTCAGGGACCACCTCCCTGTCAGTGGCCTCAGGTGATGGTGGCGGTGGTGGTGTTGGTGACCTGCCCCACTGGGCACTTGGGGGACGGGGAGGTGGTGTGGCGCAGGATTGCCACTCCCTCCACAGAGCAGTTTGCTGGCCCATGAGGTCCACCATTTGGCCCATACGGCAATCCATGGACCTCAACAGCTGGCGGGTCAGTTCAGAGTCCTGGTGTGCCCTCTCCGCCGTAGCCTGTGACCGCTCTGAGGAAAATTAAATTTCTGGTCATGTTATGTTCCCTAGCGCGTACCCCACCGACTCCATGTACCAGCTTAAAGTGCATGTAACTTCCCTCCTGTGCCAGCTATGAAGACGCAAATACATTTGCGTCCACCGTTAACATGTCCTCTTTCAGATCCACCCTGAATGGATTATGTAGTCCGTTCCTAAGTATGCTATGCCACCGTCTTTTTGTAGTACACTTTTCATGTTTTTCCTGCTCCTAGCAGAGTAGGCCCTGAATTCCTGCCATTGAGCCTCTTTTTCTGGCTTTTGACTCTGACAGATCCTGCCCAGCCTACCTCTGTACCCGTGAACTCTGACTTACTTTCAGCGCGGCCCCTCGCGCTCAGCTCAGCCTGCTTTCTGCCAAAACTGACTATAACCTTCGAGTTATCTGTCCCGCTCCTCGAGAATGCATTCCTGCCTACTAGCTCCAGTAAACATCCTCCCCAGCTGCAGAGCCAAAGGGCCGACCTGTCTCAATGCAAGTAATTCATAGCCTCTGTTGCCATGCTTCCATGGAAGGCCCCGTGCCCCCACGCTTCTCATGTAGACACTTAGGCGCTTATACACGCATCCACAGTTAGCATAGAACAGCTTCTGCCCTAGAGACCTTTCCGCCCAGATAGTATAGTTCCTAAACATCAGATATCAGATATGATAGAAGTACAAGTTGATCTGACATGCCAGACTTCTGTCTCTTTCCGTCAGTATAAATGTCAAGTCCCCTGCACCCCGTCAATCACACGTCATGCAGCTGCGCGCGCATCCAAGCTTCCGATTTCTGCTGACACTGCAACAATTCTGTTAGCACCACCCCTTGGTGCCACCCACTTGCGTCACCTATCAGTGACGTTTCTAGCACACACCTCTGGTTCACGCCTAGTTTACGCCTCTTGATTACGTACTAGTAACACGTGTATACTGTTATCTTGTCTTCTCTCAGCTGTTACGCCTCTTACATTACTTCTTATGGTATAAATCAAGTATATAAGCTATGTATTGTTAATAAACGAGAGCGCTCTATCCCTTCTGACACCCCTGTGGTGGTCAGAACATGATATCCTGGTCTAGACCATTCCTTTATGAGGAATAAAACCCTTAGAAACTCTAACACCACGGACTCTGTCTTTTTTCATTCCGATTGAGTTATTATTGATTAAGTACTTACCTGCATAGAAATTAAGAGAGTAAATTAATTATTTACGTCATTTTGGCGCCCGAACAGGGACCCCTCCCCCACCTCACGCGCCGGTTGGCGCATTGCAAGCTCTGTCCCCTGCCATCAGTTAGATGGAACATACGCGTACTGGCAGGATTTCCTGCATCTCCCTCTGACCCACGGAGGTGACGAAGACTGCGATCAGTGCCCAGACGAGGCGGTGAGGAGCGCGGAGGATCCCGACCAGAGCCTAGCCGAAAGAAGCAAGGTCCGAGGTGTCAAGAGGCCCACCAGGTTTCCGAAGTTTTCCGAAGTTTTCCGAAGTTTTCCGAAGTTTTCCGAAGTTTTCCGAAGTACCGAGTCGAGTCCAGTCGAGTTTTCCGAGGCCTTCTGTTTCCGTGCTTCCCGGTGAGTACCATTGCTGGGTCGTATCTAGACGGGTTTGGGTACGCAAGTCCGGTCTGCACTGTTTTTAGGCAGTGTATCTGTACTGTTTAGCAGTATATCTAGTATTCCGAATTTCTGCACTGTTACACCAGTGTATCTGTACTGTTTAGCAGTACATCCAGTATAGGGGGGTAGTCATCTATGTCTTCAATGTTCTTATGTGATTAATGTTGTGGTATGAAAGTGACTGTTTAAATGTGTATTATTGTGTTTCTCGTATAACCTAGCTGTCAAGAGTATTAAGGAATAAGGATTGAGCATTCAGTAATAAGTAAGCAAAATGCCGTTTTTCAACAAGTTAAAGCAGATAGGAACTAGGAAAGGGATACTGGAGGAAGAAATTCCTATTCCCCCTAGGGACACTCCCGGCAATTTTATGTACAACAAGCATGGCATAGATGCCATATTATATCTAGATTTATGGGCCGATTACACCAAACACCTAGACGAAAGACACAGATGGCCTGTCACCGGAACATGGGATGCCGAGTGCATCATGAAGGTAGAAGAAGCATTGTGGAAAAAGAAAGCTAGACAATCTCAGAAAGACGCCATAGAATTTTGGCGTAAGGAATCACATAAGCGTGCTGAGAAAGCACTCCGTAGAGAAGACAGACTTAAAGAATCAGAAAAGGCTCAAGAAAACGAATTAGTTATCGAAGGAATTCGAGTAAAAACAGAACAGATAGACCGCGCCCGAAATAATCTTGTAAACGGTATGTATCTTGCAGCAGATGGCACATCTGAAGCCCTATCAGAAATACCGAAAAACTTACCGACACCATTAGTTCCAACTAAAGTAATGCATAAAACTACTAAAGACATATTCCTAAATTCATATTTAGAGGATGTAGCACCAGCTTACACCAATCTGCCTGTTCGTGCCCTGCCTACTGACAGGGATGGGGGTGGCACTACGCCCCCAGATCATGTCCCGCCGGTACCGCGACAGACCTCCCCTGTTCCGCCAGCTCCGCCACTTCCCGCACTCAAGACTGACCTACCGAAACCAGTCCTACCTGATCCTACTAAACGACAAATTCAAGTTCAGATACAGACTCCGCGGAGAGATAATGCCCAAGCATCCGCCTCAGGAGGTGCGGCTGCGGGTCCTCAGACCCCGCCATTGACACACAGATTCAATTTAAGGGACACGCAGAATCCTTTCCAGTCTCCCCACTTGTCGCGTCTTGACGCATTAAAGGAAAACATGTCAGTCTGCAGATATGATCCAGTACCCGGAAGAAACGATCTAATGATATTGGCATCCCTATGGTTAAGATCTGCCACTGATAGCTTGCTATGCTATGTAGGAATGAAGGAACGTCTCGACAGACTATATGAGTTTATACAGACAGGGAAAGACCCTGACAGTGTCAAAGATGCCATGCATAAACAGAAAGTTGACATTCAAGCACAGATATTACGATTTTTCATAAATTGTCTAATAAGAGAACGAGACAGGCCCGAGACAGATCAAAGTGAATTAGACGGACTAAACAAGTGGGGTCAAAATATAGCCGAAGGAAAACATGATAGGGGGGCTTGCATAGCCAGTATGTCCCAGAAAATTAGAAAGGCAGTATTAACTGCACACCGGGAAGAGAATGATAAAGCTTCCTCCGAGGAGGAAGAAGAACATGAAGCACCAGGAAGGTCTACAGATACTATAGCGTATGTAGGTAAGGGAAACTACCGTAGGAAAGGTATTCGTCCGGAAAGCAAGAGAGTTCTTTTCTCTGCTTTAACAAATCCGAATTCTTCTGAACATCAGTTCCAGGAAACTGATAAAAGGCTTCGAGACCGAATGGGGTACCATGTACTCAATTCTATGGATGAACAGGAACTAGCCCGGTCAGCCGTGTTATGGGCCGAAAACCCAGACATATATAATGATGATACGTTAGTGCAGACATTCTTGAACCTTTCCCCAGAAGAGCAGAAAATAGCAGGTGTATACATGATTCAGCACCTCCTCATCAAGTTCAGAAACCATCATTCCGATCCAGGTCCCTTACACGAAACATTAGAAGCACTACTTATGGATAGATGGAGAGGTTTCAGTACCAAATTAATACAAATAATTCTAGAACAACGACGTAAATATAACACCTTCATAAGCTCTGAATATGTTCCCGCCCCGCCTCCAGAAAGAAAAACGTACCACATGCAATGCCTGAGTGGCATTGAAAGTCAGAACCCCTTACGAGAAGTACACCCAGTTATGGGTACGGATCACGTCATGAAGCGTGTGTATGTTCACACACCACTGGCCAAGTTAGAACTGTTAGAAATGAAGAAACTAGTCCCGTGTCATGATAAAGACCCTGCAGGCTTTCACAGAGAGCTCAAAGACATGTTACTCATGGGGGATTACACGTATGATGATATTATGAAAATGTTAAAAGTACTGTTGCCCACGGGCATTTACGAGAAATTAAAGGAAAAAGATTGGGAGGTGGGGGAGGCAAAGATAGCATGGGCAGAAATAGAAGATGAAGAAAGTAAACGAATCCCAGGGTTAGGCCTTGGGGATAAGACTAAAGCATTACCAGGATTAATAGTACAGGTTTTGCCAAGATTATTGACAACTAGAAAGGAAGATTGGGACGCCATCTCGTCCTGTAAACAGAAACAAGATGAAGATACTAGTGACTTCTATTCCAGATTCGAGAAATGTTTCATTATAAATAGTGGCCTACAACCTAGTAGCGAGTCATATCCACACCTTTTTGTATCAAAATTAGTAGAGAATTCCCTACCATTAGTTAAAAATAGAGTGTACAAAGTTGAAAGTACTTGGCAGGCAAATACGCCATCCCAGATGTTACAAATGTTACAATATCACCAGAACAGAATTAGGGAAGAACAAGATCAGGAACAGAAACGTATGAAAGACACGAAAATGAAAATGTTAGTAGCTCAGACGGTCCCAGCCGACGGTCAGAGAAAGGGTGGGGCCCAGACCAATCATTCTGCAGCTCCCGTTAAAGGGACATGTAATTATTGCAAGCAGCCAGGTCATTACGTACATGAATGTCCAGTCCTGAAACACAACATCGCGACAGGTAAAACTAAAGAAAGACCGCATCCGCCTAGACATGAACATGGTCATCAACAGACCTCGCAGAACGAACAGCCAATGCAGAATACACAGCCTACGCATGCTCCATCCCACACAGCACAGACCGTAGCAGTACCGCAGCCACAGCCCATTGCCGCGACTCAGCAAGTCTCACAACAGATGTACCAGTATGCCCAATCGGCATATCCAGATTACCCCCGATATACATGAAACAGCCTAGAGAGGGAAAGTGATTTGCCTCTTATTGAAATTCCTGTAGATCAAGAAGGCCCTTATGTACACAGTCACGTATTGGGAAAAGACAGAAAGTTTTTAATTGACACAGGGGCAAGTCGCACTACGATCAGTCATAATGAAGTCCCAGGGGCACCCCTCTCAGGCTCACAGAATGTTTCCCTTGGTTTTTCAGGACAGCCTATTGTAAATGAAGTATCGGAACCAGTACCATTAGCTGTGGGTCCATTATCCCGAGTTACAGATTTGTTACTCACTAAATCATGCCCAGAAAATCTGTTAGGAATTAAAACACTGAAGGCTCTAGGAGCCATAATATGCTGTTCCCCGGAGGGAGTCAGACTCTTTCTACGGGATTTCAAGGGTCATTATGTTTTAAGAGATTTTGATGTTAGATTGAAAAATGTACCAGATCACTTATGGGCAAAAGGCCCAGCTGATGTAGGTTGTATGCATATTACTCCATACCGTGTTACACTCAAGACAGGAGTTGTTCTACCCAGAATCAGACAATACAAGTTACCACCCGATGCTGTAGTGGCTTTACTGAAAATCATTGAAGAGCTTATTGCCCAGGGGGTGGTCGTAGAGACCAACTCCAATATCTGTAATTCACCCATCATTCCAATTCTTAAACGTACAGACCCCAATGCACCGCCAGTATATCGGCTGGTGATTGATCTTCGAGAGCTGAACAAATGCATTGTACCACAGTATCCTGTGGTCCCCGATATCTCCTCCCTGTTAACTGCTATTGATTCAGAAGCAACGTTCTTTACTGTAATTGATCTCAAGAACGCTTTCTTCAGTGTACCTATTGATCCGGAGAGCCAATATCTCTTCGGATTCAGTTTAAATGGACGAAGTTTCAAATTTTCCCGCGCACCTCAAGGATTTACAGAAAGCCCCAGCATCTATAGTCAAGCACTGAAAAGACAACTAGATTGTATTCAAATGCCAGTTAATACCGCTTTACTGCAATACGTCGATGATCTACTGATCACCGCACGAAGTGAGCCCGAATGTGAACAAGCATCATTGACAGTTTTGCATTTCCTGGCCGACAAGGGACACAAGGTGTCTCCTTCGAAGCTACAATTCTGTGTTCAGCAAGTTGTGTACTTGGGTCACTTGCTGTCCAAAGTGGGGAGACAGCTCACTCCCGATCGCATTCAGTTAATTGTAAATATGCCACGACCCCAGACACAAAAGGAAGTGCGGGCCTTTATAGGCCTCACCTCGTACTGCAGACAATGGATTCCTCAATATGCATTTCTAGCTAAACCACTCATCCAGTTAACGACGCAGGAGGTAGCAACTTCCATTGCCCTCCCTTGGACTCAGGAACACACACAAGCCTTTGAGGAATTAAAGAAAGCATTATGCCAAGCACCAGTTTTAGCGACACCATGTTACAACAAACCGTTTACACTTTTTGTTACAGAACGTGACGGTACAGCATTATCTGTCCTCACTCAAGATCAAGCAGGTTCACATAAGCCTTGCGCTTATTTTTCAAGTACATTGGATTCAGTAGCCCAGGCACTCCCTGCGTGCTTAAAGTCAGTAGCAGCAACAGCGTTAGCAATCAGACAGAGCGATTCAATTGTTCTAGGTCATCAGTTAACAGTACAAGTCCCACATTCTGTAGAGGTTCTGTTAAACAGAACCCAGACTCAACACTTGACTATAGCACGACTGACAGGTTACGAATTGACACTATTCCAGCCACACATAGAAATCAGACGCTGCAGTATCCTGAACCCAGCAACACTGTTACCTACAGTTATGACAGATCCAGCCCCGCATGATTGCATAGAGATCATTAATGCAGTAACAAAGCCCCGACGAGATTTAACAGATATTCCATTGACAAACCCAGACCTGACACTTTATGTAGATGGTTCATGCATGAGAACAAGTACAGGAGAGTTAGTGGCCGCGTATGCCGTGACCACTGAAACTGAAGTTAAAGAAACACATCGTATTGATACACTGTCTGCTCAAGCGGCAGAGCTCATCGCTCTGACCCGAGCCTGTATTCTAGCCAAGAACAGAAATGTCAACATATACACTGATTCCCGTTATGCGTTCGGAGTCGTACACGACTTCGGCATGCTGTGGCAAGAACGAGGTTTTCTGACCTCTCATGGTGCCAAAATCCAACACGGTCCTCTCATTCAAGCACTGTTAGAAGCAATACATCTGCCTTCAGCCATATCCGTCATGAAGTGTAAAGCACATACTAAAGTCACAGATTCTGTTTCCCAGGGTAACGACCTGGCAGATCAGACAGCAAAACATACAGCACTGACTCACACTCAGACAAATGATACAACAAAGACAACAGATCCGACAAACTGTATGACAGTCAGGGATCCCACACTAGATGTTATCGACATTCAGACACATGCTACTCCAGAAGAAATAAAGAAATGGATCGAACTAGGAGGGATCCAGACAGATCAAGGTTGGATGACGAAGGGAAAATCTACATGGTTTCTCCCTGACTCTATGGTTCAAGTTATGATAAATACAGCACATAGTCCTGCACATCTAGGAGAGAAAGCAATGTTAGACAGTTTGCAAAATCTCTGGAACAATAAACACTTACGAGCAGCCGCAAAACAGAAAGTGCGTACTTGCATGATCTGTTGTCAGTTCAATCCAGGAAAAAGCGTCCCTGTAGAGCAAGGTGGATTTCATCCTCCCGATCACCCTTTTGAAGTCCTCCAGATGGATTATATCCAGATGGACCGTTGTTGAGGATTTAAATATGTTCTCGTAGTTGTCTGTGCTCTGTCCCGCTGGACCGAAGCATACCCAGTCCCAGACTACACTGCTCCGACCACTGCCAAGCAGTTGGTCCGTGAATTCTTCCCACGATACGGCCTGCCTCGTGTCGTGTACTCAGATAACGGTCAGCCATTCTCATCTGCATTAATGAAAGAAGTTTCTTTATTACTGGGATACCAGTGGAAGTTCCATTGTGTCCGACATCCAGAAGCCGCAGGCCTTGTTGAGAGGCATAACCAGACACTAAAGATCCGCCTTGCCAAAATATGTCAGGAGAAAGGGGTCGACTGGATAGTCGCCCTGCCAGTGGCACTATTCTACATGAGAATGGTCGCCCATTCGAGATCAGGGCTATCCCCGTACGAGGTGGTCTTTGGAAGACCACCGAATATGTGGGGGACGCCCATTCCGAAAAAGATTACTGATGTTGATTGTGACATGTTGACAGATTACCTTGCCTCCTTGATGTCTGCACTCCAATCATGTCGTTCACAGGTTGCCGCAGCCTTCCCTGACAACACTGATGTAAAGCCACACGACGTCCGTCCTGGTGACCTTGTGTTCGTCCGCAACTTTGACAGGAAAAGTCCGCTGGAGCCCCGCTGGAAGTCTCCGAAGACCGTACTGCTTACAACAAGGACGGCCGTGAAAATCGAAGGAAGAAAGGGGTGGGTTCACACGAGTCATATAAAAAAATTCTCTGGACTGAAACCTGACCGAGACTCGTCCACCCCACCAAAGACTGTGTTGAACAAAAAGACTTTACAGAATCTGAACGAGAAAAAACTCCTCAAGAAAATTATCGCATGAAATTACGATCTAGCAAGTCAGACAGTTTAATTGTTTAAGTCCTCCCCTAGGTGAATCGGTTAAATAGTTTCTGACATGTATCCCCTAGATCGAGATAGAGAGAGAGAGAGAGAAGCAAAGAAACGTACATACTGCAAATCACTTCGTAGTCACTGTATAGTGACACTATTAATCATGTTTATTCTTAGTATTCTAATTATTGTTGTCAGTATCGTTTTGCCTATCTATTATCCTATTTTCAAGCATGAACATTCTGCTTACAATGTTTCTGCTGAACACACTTTTAGTGAGTTACCTCCACACGAGCTTTCCTACAGACTTGCGCTGCGCAACAATACATTCATTAGTATGCTACATCATTCTCATCAAACTAACAATGCTACAAATTGCTGGATATGTGGCCGACTCCCTCCCTACCAGAATTACAAGGGAGCCCTGCCCCTCTTTCCGTACCCGTTCACTCACAATGGCTCCTGCGGAGCATGGTTTAAAATAATTAACTCCTTAGATCCTGATATTGCTGTTTTCGATGGGGGTTGGGTTTGGGGAAATCTGAACTTGGTCCTACTAGACGTCTGTTACCCAGATAAGGAGGGACTCCCCACCAGAATAGGAACTGACCTAGAAAATGAAGTGTATGGATTAGGTAATTATACAATTAGCCTTATGATTCTCACTGTCGAATCCGAAGCCACACCCGTTCTACCCATTATGTCAGTATTGCCAGTCACTGGTGAATTATGTATCAAGAAGAAAGGTTCAGTACACTTAGGTCATAGTAAATGCACTACTGTGGTCGAATTCAGTGATCATGGAAAATAGTCCTTTAAAGCTATCAGTCACTCTTACTTTGTTTGTGGTCATACCGCATACATTCGTCTACCTCCAGATTGGGATGGTACCTGCTACATTGCATTCCTTCTGCCACCTGTTTTTCTAGCTCCTCCTGATTACCATAGAAACACCAATCTAGTAAAGAATAGACCCAGAAGAGATATCCCACTTGTCGACTACACAGAAACGGCATGGGAACAGTACACTGATTTTAATAAAGGATTCTTTTTCTTTTTAGGACCTGTCCAGAATAGTAAATTAATACGCAGATTAACTAGAACACTTGAAGCAGTAGTAAATGAAACTGCCTCCGCCTTAGGTAACCTAACAGAAGAGCAGTCCGCCATGCGGGTTGTTGTCCTTCAGAATCGTCTTGTTATTGACGTCATCTTGGCAGATAGAGGTGGAGCCTGTAAGGTCATCGGGTCAAGTTGCTGTGTTTTCATACCACAAAACGCACCATCTGTATATCAAGCTATCACCCGTCTCCATAAAATTGCAAATCAGATACATCAGAATCCAGGCACCTGGACTTGGTCCGGTTGGTTCTGGACAACGTTAACAGCTTGGGGATGGAAGATCCTATCCTTCCTAGGCATTGGCCTAGTCCTAGTATTCAGTTGCTGCCTGTGCCTGCAGTGTGGGCCAGCGATTTGTGGACTGTGTGCCACCTCTTGTATTGAACACTCCAGTTTTCTCTCAAAACGTAAACGAAAGAAAGAAGAACAAATGATGCTACACGAACAAACTGATCGATTCATGAGGATCGATATATCATGAAGGGTCCGTAGGGAACAAGGAGGGAATGAGGAAAATTAAATTTCTGGTCATGTTATGTTCCCTAGCGCGTACCCCACCGACTCCATGTACCAGCTTAAAGTGCATGTAACTTCCCTCCTGTGCCAGCTATGAAGACGCAAATACATTTGCGTCCACCGTTAACATGTCCTCTTTCAGATCCACCCTGAATGGATTATGTAGTCCGTTCCTAAGTATGCTATGCCACCGTCTTTTTGTAGTACACTTTTCATGTTTTTCCTGCTCCTAGCAGAGTAGGCCCTGAATTCCTGCCATTGAGCCTCTTTTTCTGGCTTTCGACTCTGACAGATCCTGCCCAGCCTACCTCTGTACCCGTGAACTCTGACTTACTTTCAGCGCGGCCCCTCGCGCTCAGCTCAGCCTGCTTTCTGCCAAAACTGACTATAACCTTCGAGTTATCTGTCCCGCTCCTCGAGAATGCATTCCTGCCTACTAGCTCCAGTAAACATCCTCCCCAGCTGCAGAGCCAAAGGGCCGACCTGTCTCAATGCAAGTAATTCATAGCCTCTGTTGCCATGCTTCCATGGAAGGCCCCGTGCCCCCACGCTTCTCATGTAGACACTTAGGCGCTTATACACGCATCCACAGTTAGCATAGAACAGCTTCTGCCCTAGAGACCTTTCCGCCCAGATAGTATAGTTCCTAAACATCAGATATCAGATATGATAGAAGTACAAGTTGATCTGACATGCCAGACTTCTGTCTCTTTCCGTCAGTGTAAATGTCAAGTCCCCTGCACCCCGTCAATCACACGTCATGCAGCTGCGCGCGCATCCAAGCTTCCGATTTCTGCTGACACTGCAACAATTCTGTTAGCACCACCCCTTGGTGCCACCCACTTGCGTCACCTATCAGTGACGTTTCTAGCACACACCTCTGGTTCACGCCTAGTTTACGCCTCTTGATTACGTACTAGTAACACGTGTATACTGTTATCTTGTCTTCTCTCAGCTGTTACGCCTCTTACATTACTTCTTATGGTATAAATCAAGTATATAAGCTATGTATTGTTAATAAACGAGAGCGCTCTATCCCTTCTGACACCCCTGTGGTGGTCAGAACATGATATCCTGGTCTAGACCATTCCTTTATGAGGAATAAAACCCTTAGAAACTCTAACACCACGGACTCTGTCTTTTTTCATTCCGATTGAGTTATTATTGATTAAGTACTTACCTGCATAGAAATTAAGAGAGTAAATTAATTATTTACGTCAGCTCATAGCAGACTTCCACCATGGCGATGGCTGCGAGGGTCTCAGTCCCAGGATGGGCTGGCTCTTGTCTCTGGACTCCCCTTGCTCCTCCACTCCTGGTTGTGCGCTGTGGCCTCATCGTTGTCACACCACGTCCACTCTCCCTGATGGTCTGAGAAGTAGAGGGCCCATCATCGTCAGATGACTCATGGAGGGTGGCACTGGCAGGAGTGGTGGTGGTGGTGGTGGCGGTAGCCGCACAGCTGACAATGGGAGTTGTTGCTGGAGTTACAGTGGCCAAGGTGGTGGAGGCATGGATGGGCTGGGAGCCAGATGTCCCTGGCAGTGTGCTGGGCCCAGCATCGTTCTCTGCACCCAAACTGTCCAGGGAGTCCTCTCTTGAGGGACTTGGCTGTGAGGGGGGCGACTGGTGCTGGCGGGTACTGGTTTCGCCAGTCAAGTTGCGATCACCTGAGGGACAAGAATGTAGGAATCAATGCTGTGGACATGACAGGTTTGTAGTTGTTACATTAGATATTTCTGGAAAATCCGTACATGGTTGTTGGTGTCATCATATTGGTCTTGTACACAGTAGTGGACATTTTGGTGGTGTGGAGGTGTGTGGACAATACTTGATGTGTATAGTCCTGTCCTGCTATTGGATGGTGCCACTGTGAAGATGGCTACCTACCTGTGAGTTTGAAGGGGAAGATGCACTGGTCTACAAATGGTGGATGGACTCCATCTTGCTCTGGGATGAGATGTGGGACTAGTGGGCATTGTAGTGCTGCCCCCCAACCTCCCCTCCCAGGAGACATGTGGGACTGGTGGGAGTTGTTGTGCTGTACCCAATCCCCCCTCCCAGGAGACATGTGGGACTGGTGGGAGTTGTAGTGCTGGACCCCCCCCAACACCCCCTTCCTTGAGACATTAGGGACTGGTGGGAGTTGTAGTGCTGGACCCACCCACCGCCCTCCCAGGAGACATGTGGAACTGGTTGGAGTTGTAGTGCTGGACCCACCCCCCTCCAACCCCCCCCCTCTCTGGAGACATGTGGGACTGGTGGGAGTAGTAGTGCTGGACCCACCCCCCCCTCAAAACCCCCCCTCTCTGGAAACATGAAACATGTGGGACTGGTGGGAGTTGCAGTGCTGGACCCAACCCCCCCTCCCAGGAGACATGTGGGACTGGTGGGAGTTGTAGTGCTGGACCCCCCCCGACCCCCCCCCCCTGGAGACATGTGGGACTAGTGGGAGTTGTAGTGCTGGACCCAACCCCCCCTCCCAGGAGACATGTGGGACTGGTGGAAGTTGTAGTAATGGACCTACCCCCCTTAACCCCCCCTCCCTTGAGACATGTGGGACTGGTGGGAGTTGTAGTGCGGGACCCACCCACCCCCTCCCAAGAGACATGTGGGACTGCTGGAAGTTGTAGTAATGGACCTACCCCCCCTATCCCCCCCTCCCTTGAGACATGTGGGACTGGTGGGAGTTGTAGTGCTGGACCCCCTCCCCCCTCCCAGGAGACATGTGGGACAGGTAGGAGTTGTAGTGCTGGACCCACCCCCCCCCTCCCAGGAGACATGTGGGACTGGTGGGAGTTGTAGTGCTGGACCCAACCCCCCCCCCCGCCCTCCCAGGAGACATGTGGGACTGGTGGCAGTTGTAGTGCTGGACCCAACCCCTCTCCCCCTTCCAGGAGACATGTGGGACTGGTGGGTGGTGCCTTAATTCCCATCCCCCTGGAGATCTGCAAGCCAGCTTGCTCCAATGACTGGACACGTCATGGCTAACCCCAAAGGGAGGAAAACAACCCAGACCCTCCCGGAGTGGCTGGCGAAACCCCAACGCAAACCTGGTAAAGAACTACGCTCTCCTGAGGCCGCAAACCCGCCACTGGAGTCATCTGAGGACCATGTGCCCATCACCAGGTCCTTCCTGGAAACTTTGTTCAACTCCCTCAGGGATGACTTCAAATCCCTGAAACAATTGGTGGCCAGAGAGGTACGGGAACTCCGGAGAGAGGTGGAGAATCTTGGGCCACGCGTAGTCGCTATCGAAGAGGCTGACCAGACCAGGAGCAGCGAAATCGAACAGCTCCAGCAGGAGGTTCTGCGACTTACGGATCAACAACTAGACCTCCAGGCCCATGCGGAGGACCTTGAAAACCGTTCCCGTCGCAATAACATACGGGTCCGGGGAGTACCTCAAAAGGCGGAGAGGGCGGATGTCACTAGCTATCTACAGGACCTTTTCCGACACATCTTGGGAAAACCTGCTGACTTTATCATTCGAATTGACAGGGCACATAGGGTGGGGCTACCCAGGCGAACTGCCGCCCCTCCGCCGGACATTTTGGCCTTCCTTCCCGATTTTCCGCTCAAGAAAAGAATCCTCAGAGAGGCCAGACTGGCACAGCCGCTTCAATTTAATGGTCACCCTGTCACCTTATACCAAGATCTCTCAGCTATCACATTACAAAAGAGGAAAGCATTCAAGGTGGCAACGGATTTCCTGCGGCAACAAGGGGTTACATATTCCTGGGGTCACCCGTTCCGGCTGATATTTAAATGGAATGGGGCCCTACATCAAATGTGTTCACTCAAAGACACGTGTGCTTTACTGGAACTTGATTGGGAGGAGGACGCGCCGCTGGTGAGAGCCTCGCAAGGACCCTCTAGAGGAGGATGGCAAACAGTGGGCCGCAGAAGGACTCTGTCACAACGTTTGAAACCCGAGGCCCACGTCATTACACAAGAGACGTCGACCGCAGTGGCGGAGGTGGCCAGGGAAGCATCACCCTCTAAATGATTTATATACCCGTTGGGGGGGAGGGGGGTGATCATAACACATACAATGCTCACGGGCCGGGGGGATTCCGGGCGGGGGGCCACGATGGGCGCCACTGGACATGACTCCACTATGTAACTTTGCCACGGCCCTGTGTGGACTGACAGGACTGGGACTATGTGTTCTTGAAGTTTGGGTGTTGGGGAGTGGGTGGTGGGTGGGGGGAACGGTTGGTTGGGTCTGGGCATTGGGGTTCACGTTTTGAGCTCCTGGGGTTGGAACCGAGAAGGGGAGGGTGAGACATGGGTTCAGTTGGGGTGGGACTGCGGGGGTTGGGTGGGTGTCAGTTGGGGTGGGGAGGAGTGGAGGGGTGCTGTTGGGACAAGGGATTGGGGGCGGGATTGCGGAAGGGGCCCAGTGTGCCAGGGGGTTCTGTGGGACTGAAATGCTCTTCGAGTCATCATCAGCTACACCAGGGGGATGTACCAGCTTGTGGATTGTTTGATTTTCTATGATGGAGTCTAGTTTGAAGGTATTAACCCTTAATTTGAAGGGTTTGAAAAACCCGATTAAACGGAGGGCGGTGATCTCATACTTGGAGAATTCCGAAGCTGACATATGTGTATTACAAGAAACCCATCTCTTAGCTAAATATTGGCATAGGATGCGCTCACGTGCCTTTCCCCAACAGTTTTTCCTCTCGCTTCCAACAAAAAAGGCGTGGGTAGCCATTTTGGTCTCCAAGCGCTTCCACGGTAGCGTAGGTGATAAAGTGGGGGAGATTAAGGGCAGGCTGTTAGCAATCACCTTTTCATTGGGGGGCCAGTGCTTCACAATAGTCTCCCTTTATGCCCCGAACTCAGGCAAGGAAGCCTTTTTAAAAAGAGCCATATCCGAGTCACTTCAATCCCCTGCCTCTCTCCTGCTTATTGGGGGGGACCTCAACCTAGTGATGGACACAAACATGGACAGGTCGGGTCATCGATACGGGGACACTGGCGCCATGACTGCCGCCGGTAAAGATTGGTTGCACAACAGGGACCTGGTGGATCTCTGGAGGGTCACTCATCCCAACACATCACACTTCACGTTCTACTCCCACGTCCATCGCACATATGCCAGGTTAGACCACTACTTGGGTTCCTCCGAACTACTCGCCACTCTCAAACATAAGAGTAAGCATAGTCCCAGCGGCACTGTCTGACCACGATGCAGTGGAGCTGATATTCCAGGTTCCCAAGTCCACCCGCCACCCTGGGGCGTGGCGGCTGCGGGAAACCCTCTTACATCGGCCAGAAGTCCCCAAGCAACTTCACACGTGCCTCACTGAATACCTAGCTATTAATGATACCCCTGGGACCTCGGTGTCCGCCCTCTGGGGGGCCTTGAAAGCAGTGGCTCGCGGCGAGCTTATCGCAATTGCTGCGGCAGAGGCAAAAGACCGCAAAGCAAAAAGGGACGACCTCACCGCTCAGGTCTCTGAATTGGAGAGGGTCCATGGTCGCACCTGCGCCCCGCGGGTGTGGAGACGACTGAAGCTGCCAGAGCCCAACTGGCCAGCCTAGATACGGACCGAGCGGAATTCGCCGCTCTGCGCCTCCGTCACTCCTATTACGTTGGGGGGAACAGGACAGAAGGCCGACTCTGTCTCGTCGGAGTATGTTCATACCTACTTGGAATCGGCAAAGATCACGGAGTTGTCCCAGGACAGTGCGGACACCCTGGATGCCCCTATCCGCTTGGACGAAGTACTTGCTGTTATCTCTCGCCTCCGTCCTCTTAAAACCCCAGGACCTGACGGCTTCTCAGCCAGGTTGTATAAGACCTTTAGCCAGCTGTTAGCTCCGGTTCTCACCCGGCTTTTAAATTCCTTTGAAGGCTCGAGCTCCATCCCCCCGGATATGCTAGCAGCCGAGATAGTAATGCTGCCCAAACCGGGTAAAAAACCAACATGCTGCTCTGCGTTCCGGCCTATATCCCTACTTAACCTGGATTTGAAAATCTTTACGGGGGTCCTTGCGGCACGTCTTGGCCCATGTCTGCCCGGGATCTTGGAACCCGACCAATCGGGCTTTTTTCCAAATCGCCAATGCAGCGATAACACTAAACGAATACTTCATTTGATTGACAAGGCCCACTTCCAGAACTCGGATTCTGTGTTGCTGGCTGTCGACGCGGAGAAAGCATTCGACCGGGTTGACTGGACTTACCTTCAACAAGTCCTGCGGCGCTTTCGGATAGGAGATCGGTTGCAGGCTTGGATCGCGAGCTGCTACCATCGCCCTCAAGCTAGAGTTCGCATAGGTGGTCTACGCTCAGACCCTTTTGAGATCCAGCGTGGCATGAGGCAGGGGTGCCCTCTTTCGCCCCTCCTGTTTGCCCTATACGTAGAGCCCCTTGCGCAAAAGATCCACGACAATCCTGCCATCCAGGGTATGACCTTTGGTCGGGAACCTCATGTGATCTGCCTCTACGCCGACGATATCATAGCTGCACTGGACCCCCCGGACTATTCGGTCCCCGCTTTCCTGGCAGAGGTGGAATTCTTTGGAGTTGTCTCCGGTTTCAAAATCAATAAGGGGAAATCCCTCATACTACCCTTGGGCAGAAACGACCAGACACAGACACCTCCACCTGCTTACGGGGAGGATTATCATCGACCGCACGCCTCCCATACTTGGGTGTCACACTAACCTCATCCACGGAGTCTACACTGACTCTTAACTATGAAACCCTCTCCTCCCAAATTCGGTCCGATCTCGCGCACTGGTCCAAGCAGCCCCTCTCCCTGCTGGGACGTGTTGCAGCTGTGAAGATGTCAGCGCTGCCTAAAATTCTGTACATTTTCCAGACCCTTCTGGTGCTCCCTCCTGTTGGCACCATAGCGAACCTACAAGCTGCCTTTCATCATTTCATCTGGGAAGGCAAGCTTGAGCGCCTACATAAACGACTAGCGTATAGAAATGCGGACGAGGGGGGTCTCGGGGTCCCCAATCTTTTACAATATTTCCAAGCTGCACAACTTAGATATCTGGTGGAATGGTTCAGGACGGAATCCGAGAGACGCTGGTTATATCAGGATAGTGCGATGGCAAGGACATCCCTCTGGAAAATTCCGTTCCTTCCTCGACAGCACCGACCGCGCTACCTTCTACGATCCCCCATTACTCGCACTGTCATTCAGGTCTGGAATGCGGTTGCGGTCAAGAAAGGGCTCACTACCTTCCCCTCTCCACTTACCCCTATCCTGGACAACCCGGACTTCCCACCGGGCAACACTCCTCATGCGTTTCCGCAATGGCGCTGCATCAGCTGCCTCTCCGCCGGCCACCTCTTCGACCTACAGGGCTTCCTCACCCTAGCGGACATAACCCGGAGCTATGACGTCGTCTCAACCCGCTTATTCCAGTACTTCCAGCTTAAGCACTGGCTCACACATCCAGACATTTTCCCCCTAGCTGGCAGACCCATGACGACCTTCGAGAAATGGCTGGTGACGAAGGACTCGGATAGACACCTTATCACAGACCTCTACAAAACGCTTACACCCCCGCTCCTTCAGGCAAGACAGCAGGCCAATAACGATGGGAGTCAGAACTGGGGAGGGCCCTATCGCCCAAGGAATGGAGTTTTGTGTATTATAGAGCTTCTCACACCACCCGCAACACGGCAGGCAGAGAGGCGGCGACGAAGCTGGCCATGTACTGGCACCTCACCCCAGTCCGGCTCAATAAAGGTAACTCTATACATAGCGCGCTATGTTGGAGGGGCTGCGGGGAAGGGGGCATCTTAACTCACCTCCTTTTGGAGTGCCGCATTCTTGCAAACTATTGGAATGCAGTCCTAGACGACATTGATTCCACCTTTGATACTGAAATCCCTAGATTCCCAGCTTATACTCTTCTAGGCCTACCTAACGCACTCACTTTTCCCCTCAAATCTCCCAGAGGTCGCAAGTTGGGGATCGCCATGCAGGCCGCAACTCAACATGTCCTGTCCCTCTGGGGTTCCAACACCAGGCCCACTCACAAGGGTTGGCTGCATAAATTATGGTTCACCTTAGGGATGGAACGTATCCACGCTACGCTTACACACTCCACGGCTGCTTACCAGAAGGTATGGCTCCCACTGCTTTCCCTCCTGTCCAAAGAATTTAATGAGATCATATGCCCTAAATACCTTCGCTTATTGCGACCCACGGCGACCACACTTGACTCCTCATGACCA
This sequence comes from Lissotriton vulgaris, assembly GCF_964263255.1. Classification (NCBI taxonomy): domain Eukaryota; kingdom Metazoa; phylum Chordata; class Amphibia; order Caudata; family Salamandridae; genus Lissotriton; species Lissotriton vulgaris. The sequence goes on along the minus strand of NC_141700.1, from coordinate 134,059,699 downwards.
TCTGGGTGATTGCATCATCTACTACATGTATGTAGCTATAATTGTTTCCCATGTTTTGCTCCTACAATTTCATCGCTGCACTACAGGGGACATTTGCAGTCCAGGCACTATACCTTTGTTATGTCACTTTCAACTGGCCATCTATTTGCTTAGCAGAAACTGTGCACCTATCTGTTTTGCTTGCCTCTCATGCCTGATGTGCTTTCCTTGCATTGTAGTGACTATCGTTGCTCTTGAAATCAATAAAACAAATTTGAAATTAAAACACCACTAAGTGCCTTCCCCAGGATCAACAGTGATTCTCTGTCTCTTTTAATAGAGAGGGTACCGTGAGATGCCTGTCCACCAAGGATCTTTGAGATGGCACTCCCTGGGATAAAAAGCAAAGTTCTCCTGCTTCGCAATCATCCAATGGAAGTAGGGCAAGTCACCACTAATTTCAAAGGGGACCCATGTCATCCCACTCCTGAAAAAACCCAGGGAAGACACGAACATTCCAAAACAATTCAGCCAAATTTCGCAGAGCCCATTCCAGGCAAAGGTGGTGGAACAGCACGTTTTAAGCTCTCTGTCACAACATCTAGAGGACAACATCCTCCTACAATTTAATCTGGCGGGATTATAGAGCAGAGTTGGACATGCTGTCTGTGCTGGACGAATAAGAGTGAGGGCCAAAAAGAAGAAGAAGCAAAGTGCCCTGATGCTGTTGGAACTATAAGCATATGAACTATAAAAAATTGCTGCCTACCACTATAATTTTTTGTCTCAAAGTTTAAGAACACACAAACAAAGAAATATCTTCTGTTTGTGGGGAATATTTTATTTTACCCTTTTGAATTTACCAGTTCTTTTTTACGTTTTCATGGGTGAAAAAAACACTATACAAAACAATTAAACATATATACAACAATACTACACATCATACATATATATAATTTTTACACAATCTTCTTCATAAATATATCAATTTGTTTATCCACAAATAATTATTCTTTGCGAGATGAATAACCAATATCAAACCACAAATGACTGTTTAAAGAAAGATCAAAAAACCACTTTGGAAAGTGAATCAAAGTGATAAACAATACATTTCTGTTGTCTTTCTTTTAGTGTCTGCCGACGCGTTTCGAATCCCGAGTTAAAACTTCCAGATTCTCATCAGGGCTCTTTCGTTGTGGGAAGTCTAAATGGAAATTATAGAAGAAGGACATTAAGTGACTGTAATGCTCTAGTAGTTGAAACCCCTAAAGGAACTGGATGTCAAAAAAAGGTTTGTTTTACCTTCGTGTGTGAACGGCGCGGTCCCGCGGGTCCACTTTATTTTAATGAAACTGTTACGATCCTTGACATTTTGTTGGGGAGATTTACCTATTTGTACAAAATAGGGAGTATTAACTACTCGAAACAAGGGCAGCAACAGGTGGGGGTTCTAGAGTTTAAAGGCTTTCAAATCGTACCTCATCATCGGTGAAGCCTCGGGACTCAGTTGTCTGTATGGTGCTTGTCAAACGGTCTGTAACGCACAATCGGTAAAAATGCTTAGTGCTCAGTATTATTATAGTTCAAAAGCAATCTAAGTCACTGCAAGGAGACGTACCGGGTTTGCTTATGCGGGGAGCGTAAGTAATGGACTTTGGTGCTCCTCCGTAATTCAAGCGCCAACTGTTTCAATGCGAACACGGGGAATAGTTATTCGGCTTCTCCGCGTAGTTGTTTGCAGCGTGTCTTAATCGCGCTGGGTGTCTGCGGGAAAGCGTGAATGTTTTAGTTTAATGTGGCGCGTAGATCGCAATAATCTGTTCTAACAAGGCTCACACTAACCTGACTTCTCCTGTCACGGCCCGGGGATGTAAACCTTCTTTCAGAATGGCGGCCATGTTGTGCTCCTCCAATATAGCCTACCATCATAGTGCATTGTGGGTACTGTAGTTGTTCAATGACTTGTCAAGGTCCAAAAGAACTCAAAGTCTCGAAACTTCAGAAAGTGAATTAAGGCCCGTTTGCGTACTGTTAAATTTTAGAATTAGATATGCCTCCTTTCTCAGTAAGACTTGTTCTGTGTTTGTGCCTGATTTGGCCTGATTCATATTAAATAATACGGTCCACTGAAAGTCGTTATCTGCGTGTTTGTTTTCAATAAAGTGTTGTACAAGGGGTGCAGTTAGAACCTTACTTTTAAGACGTGATCTATGTTGGGTCATTCGTGTATTTACTTGTTGGTTGGTCTTCCCTACATAGATTTTGGGGCAGGGGCAAACAATAGCATACACTACATTTTTTGTCCTGCAATTTGAAAAACTCTCATGTTGCCAAGTGACGTTAGCGTGTTGGAATGTTTTTCCCTCCATGGTGGTGTCACAGGCTATGCAGTTGCCGCATCTGTGATGTCCTTCAATGGGTTTTAATCCCCATTGTGATAACAGGTCATTTTTGGGTTTTGATAACCTCACATCAGCTCGGACAAGCTGCTGGCCGATATTTTGATTTTTCCTATATGCAAATATAGGGCGAGGGAATGGGACCTCCAGCTCTTCAAGAAGATGCCAGTGTTTGAGGACCATTTGTCTTATTTTGTGTGTTTCTGAACAAAATGTAGTGACACATACCATGTTCTCAAGTTCACGTTTTGCTTTAGTTTCAAACAGGCACTCCCTTGGGGTATAGCGTGCTCTTTTGTAGGAATGTTTAAGTAACTTCCTAGGGTAGCCCCTTTGGACCATCTCTTCGCAGAAATTCTGCCCATGCTGGTCAAAGTGTTTTACCTCAGAACAATTTCTTCTAATCCGAAGAAGTTGCCCATTTGGCAAGTTTGCCCTCAAATTCCTTGGATGCGAACTCCTATAATGGAGAATGGTGTTTTTGTCCGTTGCCTTCTTATATAAGGAGGATTTTAATGTACCTTCAACATTTATTATTTCAACGTCCAAGAACGTCATTTTCACACAGCTGGAGTCCAAGGAGAATGTTATGTCCTTGTGTCTTTCATTTAACCATTGGTGAAAGTCTGACAGTTGAGTGTGGCTCCCCTGCCACAGGAGCCACACGTCGTCAATATATCTGAACCAGTGAACAATGTACTGTTCAAAAGGGTTATTCTTTTCCACATATCTTTTTTCGTATTCGGCCATAAACAATACGGCCATTTCGGGAGCATAAGGGCACCCCATCGCGGTGCCCTTGATCTGCATGAAGAACTCATCGTTAAAACGGAAATAGTTCTTTTTCAGCGTGATTTCCGCCAGTTTAAGAATGAAGGATGTAGGGACTCTATGGGGTCTTTCCCTGGAGTCCAAATACAATTCTATCACCTCTAACGCCTCGTCCTGTGGGATCTGCGTGTAGAGTGATGTTACATCCATTGTAACCATGAGTTGTGTGGTTTGGTCAAACAGGGTACCTTCGACTTTCATTAAAAAGTCGGTTGTGTCTCTCAAGTAAGCTTTAACTTTAGTGACGGAAGGCTTTAAGAAAAAGTCCACATATTTGGACAGGGCCTCAAGGCACGATTCACATCCCGAGACGATAGGTCGTCCCGGGGGATTAGATACGTTTTTATGTATCTTGGGCAGAAAGTATGCCACTGGGGTTCTTGGGAACTTTTTCACGGGCCGCACTGAAAAGTCTCAAAGAAGACTCCACAGTGATAATAAAACAGGCCGACAAAGGTGGTGCGTTAGTTATATGGCCAAGGGAAAAATACCTAGCAGAAGGTTTCTCCCAGGTCAATAACCAGGAATGGTACAGGAAGCTAGATGAAGACCCTTAACAACAGATCCAGGCATTAATTTCAAACATTGTGCAAACGGGTAAGGAAGGCGGATTTTTGGGCCCAAAAGAGAGTGAGTTTCTTGTGAAAAAGTTCCCAAGGCATACTTGTCGTGGGTTACGGAACTTGGAATCAAGGGCATGGCCCTTGCGTGGCTTAAATCTTTTCCACTAGACAAATTTCTGATCTCTCTCTAGGAAGAACATTAATCACCAGAGTCATCATGATATTTTTATTGTTGCTGAAAATTGGTCGGAGGCCAGGAAGGAGGCAGCAATTGTTTTCAAAACCATAATATACTTGCTAACATGATGACTCCACCTAGAGTTAGCAGCCGGTGTGGCCACACTGGTTGCAGCGCCCTAGAGCTGGCCCTTCTCAAGGGTCCTGTGACGTCAGTGACTGTTGTTCTATGGTGTGCTGCTTCATAGGCCTGCCCGCAAGACTGGAGTTGAACTTCAGTATAGATAGTGGTGAACAAGCCTTGAAGGTTAACCTACACTTGTCATGCTAGGGTCCACCTGCTGGTGCGAAGACACCAGGACTTCTAAGGTGTTGAGAAGCCTTCAAAGGTCTAGCATGTGATTGTGCTCTCGCCGGAAAGTGGTCTGGTGGACTCGTTATTAAGGCTGAACCAGGTTCCCAGTTCCAAATTCAGCAGCTCTGACCATAGTGCCACATCCTCTCCCCCACTGAACACCATACTGCCCCACTGAGAAAAACTCCCACTGTCTTGAACTACAACCCAATTGTTGCCCGCTATAAGCACCTGGATGTGGCTCAATTAAAATTAAGCACTAGACAAGAGAAATATGCGGCCTACAAAAAATAAAGTAACAACATCGGGGAAAAAGCTAACACTTATAGGGAATGCAAAATTCCCCCGCTGTGTGCTCAGTGTCGGATAAAGTATTTGGTCAGAGGAGACGTTCGGAGCCTTCACTCAGGCCCGGAGCAGGATCCGATCGTCAGTATTAAGCCCCAGCCCATCAAGAATCCTCGCCTCCTCTGCGTCGTGAAACTCAAGGACCGCTCGCAGCCAGCCCCCTCGTTCCGCTGTCAGAGTTCTCTCGCCAGGCTCAATCTACACGGACAGCTTCACACTTGCGTGTATCTGCACCTACTATCGTCCGGAGCCTCGGGCAGTGTCCCGGCCGCAGTCCACCAGTCCTCAGCCCCACAAGGCCCCAGAGTCGGATCCAGCCCACGCCTCTACTATGTCGCCGCGGGTCAACACAGCTCCAGTCAGCCCCTCAGCCGGAAGCCCTTGGTGTCAGCAGTCCGCTCCGTATCGATATACGGTCAGTGGTAACAGGTAAGGGGAGGATACTGAAGGATATTTCACGGTGGCCGGCGGAGCAGCAGTACAGCGCTGCCATCTTGCCGCGCGCCAAGCCACGCCCCTGCTACTGCTACTGCTGAACTTGGAACAAGAAATTAGATTTTTTTTATTTTTGGCATGCCAGTTTACTGCTTTGTATGGGAAAAACCGAGCATGCTGGGAGGGGCTGGGAGGGTGTGGGATGGCGCAGAGGGCAGTGAGGGTGGGAGGCAGGGGGCCATGTACTTATTTTTAGGTGTCGGCTAGCGTAGGCTGCGCTTGCGCAGTCTCGCTGTCGAGATTTTATGTTTTCTAGTAGTGGGACTTGAACCCGCCCCTCTTCTCCATTGGCTGGCCTCCTAAATGCTGGCCAGCCATTGGAGAAGAGGTTTGTCTTTCCAATTAGGCCCCGTCTTTTTCGGATTTGGGGGTGTATTTTTTAGGTTCTTTCACTCTGTGACGTCTCAAGTCATTAAAAAAAACAGGTCCCGCATTCTGAAAAGGACGGGGCTTACAGACTCCTGCTGCTGTGTTGAGTCCTCTCCTGGTGTGCTGCGAACACTACACGCTGCTGTGTGCGCATTGAGTAGTTAAGTTCACTTGGTGCCAATAAACCGCTCTTTGTGGGGGCATGTCCAAGACCAGTCCTGCACACCCAGAAGCTTTCACAGCAGCAGCATTCGGAGGCACAGAGCAGAGAAAAAAAATCGCAAGTGGATAAAGGGCCTACGAGAAGGCAGTGAGTCAAAGAGCCATACCCGTGCCCAGGGAACCACTCACAGCAGCGGCGGCACAGTATAGGGCGGGACGCAGAGCAGAAGAGACCATAGGACCGGAGGTCGGTAGCCGCGGGAGGGAAACAGTAGGTGACGCGTTAGTGACGAACATACCGTCCGGCCGGCTCTCCTGTGGCGGAGCGCGCCACAGACGCTTCTGCGTGGCTAAGCTAGAGTCCTGTAAGACTAAGCCTGTTGTGGTGACGAGCCTAGTTACCTGCACTGTTCACATTTGCACGAGGGGAAGGTGTCTATCAGATGGTCTCACATACGGGTGCTGGCTGTTTCACACTGGTAGGCTCAGTGGGCCTGGGACGTAGGTTTTCTCACACAACAGTAAGTCACTCAGTAAAAGGCCAGAATCTCAGCCCTCGCGTCGGTGAAGCCCGCCCACTGACGAATGCGGGACGTGCAGCAGCTCTCTCGGGGTCCCACAGCCAATGGAAAACTGACAGACGGTCCACTAGCCAATGCGAGGGAAGATGCAGTCTTCGTGGCCCCATAGCCAATTAATAAAAGATAGCAGCTGTGCTAACCAATCGTTGACCGCTGTGTGCTTTCTGGAACCCTATAGCCAGTAACCAACTAACAGAAGTTCAACAGCCAATACGGTCACACGCATTCTTGCAAGCAATCTCCTTTCACTGCACTGTTCATAGTGCTTACAGAGTACGTTTCCTCTTAACTCGTTGCCTTGGAGCACTTGGGTGTCCCAGCTCTGGTGCTGCGGTTCGCTTAATTACCGTAAGGGACAATAGCCGTCAGTAAGAGTGCCCTGGTGACCCAACTGGTTTAAATCTCAGCTGAGGACTGCGCAGGTAAACTGGACACAAGTGATCATGTTCTTTAATATGGGAAACCAGAATCAGCTAAACTTTCATAGATAGATGATTGGAAGAAGATGAATATTTTGGAGGGGTGGACTCATAATTGTTTGCCCAATTATAGAAATAATCTGGGATTTTACCCATTACTGGGAGTCTTGTGTCTAAACACTTACATAGACAGTCGATGACTTGACTGATTAATTGGCAGCGCTGCACATGACTGTGAGGAATTTGCTGACCCAGTATGTGTTGGGCTGTGCCTACAGCATCATGGCTTGTCAAAAACATTTGTGGGGGGCAAATATCATATGTGAGAGGGCCTCTCACGTTTTCTCGTAGCACAAGCACCTCAAAACAGAAGCAATATCTGACGAAACATTTGGAGCACACGGCGCAACCTAGTGGCAGGTGCCTTTACTTCTCTCATGAATATATCACTAAAATTGGCAGCTGTCTTAACTTGTCTAATACTATACCACAAAAACACGTGAAGCCTACATTTGGATAAAATACATAGACTGGACAGTAGCAGTGTGTGGCTGTGTAAAGTGCTGTGCCTGGGGCAAACAGCCCTGGCAGTCCCTTACCTCTCTTTGTAACAGCCCTGATATATATAGTAGAGATCAACAAAAACATGGCCCAAATAGAATTACTACAGCATTTAACAGCAAGACTTCTCTCAGGGTTGGATCATGTTTCAAACACTCTTAGTACACTACACTTGTTGGCAAAAAACAGAAACATTAGTAAAGTCAATAAGTCTGGTATTGTTGGCTGCTAACATTTGTCTTTGCCAATTTTTGTGATTTTGTTTGTTGTACATTTGTTTAAATGAAATACTACCTCTCACCCCTTCACACCCCCTCACCCTCACACCCTGACACCCTCACCCTAACACAACCTCACCTTCACCCCCTCACCCTCACAACCCCTCACCCACCCTCACTAACCCTCAGACACTCACTAACCCTCACACTCCCTCACCATCACCCCCGGTGCTTCTGTGTGTGTGTCGCTGTGTGTGTGTGTGTGTGTGTGTGTGTGACGCTCTGTGTGTGTGTGTGGCTCTGTGTGTGTGGCTGTGTGTGTGTGGCTATGTGTGTGTTGGGGGCTCTGTGTGTGTGTGGGGCTCTGTGTGTGTGTGGGGCTGTGTGTGTGTGTGGGGGGGGGGCTGTGTGTGTGTGTGCGTGTGGGGCTCTGTGTGTGTGTGGGGGGCTCAGTGTGTGTGTGTGTGCCTCTGTGTGTGTGTGTGTGTGTGGCTCTGTGTGAGTGTGGCTCTGTGTGTGTGTGTGGCTCTGTGTGTGGTTCTATGTGTGTGTGTGGCTCTGTGTGTGTGTGTGTGTGGCTCTATTAATCAACTAGTCACTCTCTACTAACTATTAATCACTGCTAATACTCTCTACTACTCTCTAATGCTTACCTAGTGCCATTGTAAATGACAATACCATATATTTATCGGTTTTAAAAAAACAATAAATGAAAAAAATGGCATTTGCAATGCCAATAGCTCTAACTTTAACAAAGACGAGACCATTGCATTGTAAATGCTTGTTTAGTTTGGGCCGTGAGGATATGCAAGAGAATGGTGGGTGGCTGCGAGGTGACTATTTTTATTCCACTGTAAGTGGGCATGGAGGGGTTCATGCAGAAGGTGGTGCAGATGGGTGGCAGGATTCGAGATTGGCGGTGTGAGGTTTTTCAGAGGGTGGTGGGTGGCAAGAGGCCAGGTATTCATTTTTCAATTTTGGTTGGGGATATATGTCGAAGGTGGTGGGAATGGGTGGCACAAAGGCAGGTTTAAAAAAAAAATGTATGTTATATGTGGCTCCTCCATCACTCACTCCCCTGCCTCTGCGCACATGCTGGAAACCGGAGCAGATGATTTGGATTGCCATATGCAACAATAGTTATTGTTTTGTATTGTAATTGCATGTATGTAGCGTGGGGCACTCGGATTCAGTTGTTCATGCAACTGGCTCTTATGGAGTTTTTGCTTTGGTTCATAAACCCATTGACTTCAGGGCTCTCCTGGATCCCATCGATCGACTTGTGGTAGTTAATGGGTCAATAAATAATCATACCCTTCTGCTGATAAGAATTAGTGGACTTAAACAGACAGCCCGGGTTTCTACAACTCATTTCTATAGTTGTGTTACAATTTACTTGAGACATAGGCCAATGGTAGTGCTTTTAATATGGTTTGGGGTATTCATTTGCCTAGGGCAATACGAGAGTTAAACAAATGGCTAGGGCAGCTGTTCAGGTGTGGAATGCAAAAAGAACGTTTGATGGACAGCATGCAGAACAATGTCATACATTCACTCCAGTACTGAGATCTGGGCATAAATCCATCGTTTTTTTGCTCACCATGCCATTCCAGTTTGAACCCAGCCATATGCAAATGAGTCTTGACCATGTGCCTCATGTGAACAGTCCATCCCGAACAGCCAATCCGGGTCTTCCCTGGACTGGAAGCAAGCATCCTAGGACCGGTTTTGGGGTTTAACCCCTCTTCAGCCAGGATAGCTGGGTGTGAGTGCTTGCTATGTTCAACACTCCATCCATCATCCCTTTGGTTTTGCTTTGTTCGCCCTAAGTTTGCAGGGTATGCCCAGACGGGGGCCCCTTGCTCACTTTGCCACTGGATTCAAGCTAGCCTGGCTGATGACGGCTGATTAGCCAGAAACAGGTCCCAGGATGCTTCTGTCCGGTCCAGGGAAGACATGGCTTGGCAGTTCGGGCTGGACTGCTCCCAAGAGGCACAGGGTCAGACTGACTTGCATATGGCCATGTCTGAACTGGGGTAGTGGAGTGAGCTAAAGAATGATGATGGATTAAGCCCAGATCAGTTGACTGGGGGTGAGTGCTTGCTATGTTCAACACTCCGTCCATCATCCCTTATGTTTTGCTTTGTTTGCCCTAAGTTTGCAGGGTATGCCCAGACGTGGGCCCCTTGCTCACTTTGCCACTGGATTTAAGCTAGCCTGGCTGATGGCTGATTAGCCATAAACCGGTTCCAGGATTCTTCTTTCCGGTCCAGGGAAGACATGGCTTGGCAGTTTGGGTTGGACTGTTTCCAAGAGGCACAGGGTCAGACTGATTTGCATATGGCCATTTCTGAACTGGGGTGGTGGAGTGAGCTAAAGAATGATGATGGATTAAACCCAGATCAGTTGACTGGAGGTGAGTCTTTGCTATGTTCAAGACTCCGTCCATCATCCCTTTGGTTTTTCTATATTCAGGTGTGGAAGACATTTTGTTCTAACACTGTGGCTGATACTTTCAGACATGCTCATTCTAATGTCCATGAGTACACATATTATTACACTTTTTGAACATCTGTGTCCTGGAGCAACAATTCTTTGTAGTTGCGTAGTGTGGACAGAAATGTAAAGGTTTGTTATTTCCTATTTTGCAAACTTTCAGACTCTAGACCAACGCTCTCTAAATATGAGCATATATAGGGCTTTAATAACCTGAAAAGCCTAGAAATTCATGCTAGATGCATCGTTCGACCTGATATACTCATTTAAATTACCGGATGAAATTGTAAGGCTTTATAAAAATGTACGCTGTATCCTTAGACATGTCATTGTATGGGGAAAATTTAAGGTGTACATTAGAGATCTATCTGTTCCCTTGAAAATTGCATTCTTAAGGTGAAAGGGAAGGACAGAGTGCAACTTGGATTAGTTTAAGATGCCTTTGGGGACCACACATTTATTGTCAGAACAGGAGATCATGGAACAGAATGTCTTAGCCAGAAGAACAGGATAGATAAATGGGACAAGGCAATAATGTGATTCAAGAGCAGTTTGAAATATGTGAAGGGCAAATAGCACACCAGAGTAGAATAGCAGATGGGCAATAAATGAGTTGTTATTCTATGTCTACTAGGTGTTTTACAGTCAGACACTCTGTATCTCAGGCGTGTTGAGACACAACCTCAGTGAGGCTGATCATGTAAGTGGAGCTTTGGCCTTCCAATAGTTCTTCAGGAGGTTGTTGCGGTTAGTGACACTCTTAACCCTGATAAGGCTCCTGGCCCAGATTGCCTGTTTTTTTAAATTATTTATGTAATGGTTTCTTAATGTGCTCAGGCAATAGGAGGGTGTGACGAAGTGACAGGAGTTTCAAGGAAAGCAGTAGTCTCAGGATGAATATGTGACGTTACATTGCGGTCTTCACACCGCGATACATTTACAACGCAGGCATTACAACGCAAGTCGTTACAACGACTTGCGCTGGATGGCGCTGGACTTAAATAGTATGATTTACTATTCAAACTCCAGCCCACGTAACAGTAGTGAAGGTGTTGGAATAGTATATCATACTATTGCTCAGTGTATAGCGCTATCCAGCGCAAGTCGTTGCAATGCCTGCGTTGTAAACGTATTGCGGTGTGAAGACCGCAATGTAACGGATGTCTTCCCTTAGGATGCTTGATATTAGGGGATAAATGCTGGGAGGAAGAGGTGGGTTTTTGGATATTTTTTAAAAGATGTGGTTGGTGGGTCGTTGTGTAGACGCAATGGGAGAGAGTTCTTGGGGATAAGCTTCAATGGTGCCAAGTTCCCCAAGCGGTTTCAGTTTAGACTGGAGCAGTGTAAGATAAAGGAACAAGGCTGATATTTGGCCTCTGGATGGATGACCTGGAGCGAATACCTTGGGGAGTTAGGCGGGGTTGTATTGGGTGGCTAATGGTGAAATTGCGTCATGGTTGGACTTGTACACCAGGCCAAGCGCTAAAATTGATTGAGAAAGCAACAGGGTTGCAAGTTCCCATGCCCTTAAGACACAAATCATGGTTCGCCCGGCAGCCAAAAAAGACTTCAGATACTGAGACCCATATTTTATTCTTTCACTGCGAAAACCAGAGATTAAAGTACTAGAGATTGTGATTTTACTTGGGCCAAGCCCTATCTGATGAAAGACATTCACAGTGGTCAGCCAGGGTTGTCCCATGGAGGTACACTGAAAGGAACGAAATAATATAATCCTTGCACTCTACTTTGTATTTCTTTTGTAAGAACATGAAGAAAGGGTCATATCCGGTGCGTTATGGAATAGGTTTTATATGGAATTAGACTTGAAATGATGGCTAGTTCGCCTTGAGGTTTTTCTAGTATAGAAGTTACATGACATCCTGGTGTGGGTACAATTTAGGCATCCATTAGACAAATACCACATATGTCCATTGTTAGATCCTGTATCATTGACACAGTTTTCCCTGACTTTTTGCCTTCTAACCTCCTTTATTTTACTGTTTCTGCTGTCTTTGTTTTTGCTGGCTTTAGGAACCTGGACACTTTACCTCTGCTGACCAGTGCTAAAGTGCATGTGGTCTTTACTTAAAAAATTGGAACATTGATTTATCCACAACTGGCATATTCAATTTACTTATACATTGTTAGTAAAGTGCACTGCATTTGCACAGGGCCTGTAAATCACATGATACTAGTGGGCTTGCAGCTCGGATTGTGCCACACACTTAAGTAGCCCTTTACTCAGGCCTGCCAGTGCTTTACAGTGATGTGTTTTAAACTGCCATGTCAACCTTGCAAGTTAACCTACTTGCCAGGCCCAAACCATTCTTCTTAATACATATAGGTCACCCCTAAGGTAGTCCCTGGACAGCCCATAGGCAGGGTGCAGTATATTTAAATAGTAGGACATGTACTTTTAGGTTTTACATGTCCTTGTAGTGAAATACTCTTACATTTGTGTTTCACTGCTGCAAGGCCTATCTCATCCATTGGGTAACATTGGGATTGCCTTATTACAGCTTATAGAAGTCATTTCCAATTGGGAAGAGATGGTACCCCCAAATTTGGTGTATCTGAAATGGCAATTTAAAAAACAAAAACACCTAAACACAAAGTAAGGGTAGGTGTGACTGAGTGGCCATCTGCATGCTGATGGGTTATCCTAAGCAGGGTGGGAGGTAGGAGTTAACACCAACACCTGAAATGGCTGTGTCTTGTCCCAACACAAAGGGTTGCATACCCCTCGCTAGTGAGTCTGGAGCCAGGGAAGGAAAGAAAGGGACTCTGTGCACGTCAAACCATCTCTTTAAAGTCTCCCCCACTTTGAAGACCCATCTTTGTATAAGTACTGGACCTCTGACACCACCAAATCAGAACACTTCTGGCACTGAGGACATTCTACCAGGAAGAAGGACTGCTAAGCTGCTGGAGGCACTGCATCTTGACTGAACTGCTTTGCTGGTTGGCCTGCTACCTCTTGCCTGGGAGTAAGAGGGACTGGACCTGCATCTCTACATACCAGAACCAAAGTATCTCCAAGGGCTTGTTGGCTTGTCTCCTGTTTTTGAGGTCTCAGTGATACAACCAGCACCTGGACTCTCTGCTGTGACTCCTGCTCTGCCAAGTGGTGCCAATGCAGTCCTGGGCCTTTGGAAGTGTGTATCAAATGCTGCCACAAGAAAATCCAAGCATTGACAACGTTGCACTGATCGGAATCGGTGCATTTACCTTGCCACTGACGCATCGCCGCTGCTGCACCAACCGCGGGCACTGCATCGCCGATTGTGCAACGCATCGTCCCCTGTTTATGATGCATCTCGAAAAAAGTGTGCGGCTCGCCGTCAACTCATTGCTTTGTGCTACTCACATGGCCTACAGCCCTGCAGTTCGACGGTGATGCATCGCCCCGATGTTCATCACACATTGAGTCTCAACACATCTTCGATTTTGCGCAGCTTGGAAACCGACGCATCGCCTACATCTGCAGGCTTGACAGCGACGCATTGCCTCCTTTGCCCACACGCATTGCCCACGACATAGACACATCCAAAGTATTGTTCAGCAGGCCAAGGCTGGTCCCTTTATCTGACCCGCACTCCACCGCAGTCATCCTGAACTTTTGGATCTGCCCCGGTCAAGCGCATCCAAAGTATTGTTCAGCAGGCCAAGGCTGGTCCCTTTATCTGACCCGCACTCCACCGCAGTCATCCTGAACTTTTGGATCTGCCCCGGTCAAGCGCAACCAGATAGCCCCAGTTGGGGCTATCTGTTTCTAAGCACAAAAACACATTTATTCTTTAAAAATTGATATCTTGACTTCTACTTATAGAATTTTTGTTGTTTTGCTCTTGTTTTGTTGATAAAAATAAAAACTATTGTTCTAAACTGGTGTTGAGTCTTTTTGTGTTGTTTTCACTGTGTTACTGTTTAAAGTGTAGTGCAAATATTTTACACATTGCCTCTTAAGTTAAGACTGACTTCTCCGTGCCAAGCTACCAGAAGGTGAGCACGGATTAATTTAAAGTGTTTTACTGACGTTCCCTGACTAGGATTGTGGTTCCTGCTTGGACAGGGTGCATACCTCTGCCAAACAAAAACTATATTTCTAATATTTATGTTTCCAGTCTATATCCATCATCACATTTTGGTTCGGTCACTATTGTGTTGAGTCTTTTGAAGTGCGCATGTTTAATGTTTCCAAGGAGTAGTAGTCCCATGCCCGCTTTATGCAAAGTCATGGGTATCTCTTACACACCCTGTCTTTCTGGATGCATGAATGTCCTTCTGTTCAGAAGTGGCCGGCTGGGCTGCAAAATCCTCCTTATCAAGTGTGTCTCATCTCACTGAGGTGTTTGCCAGGCAGGTCTTAAATCAACTGGGCCTTCCTCTTAGTTTTCACTGTCAGGGATGCTGGTCACCTCGCCTGACAGCCTAGCAATGGAAGGCAGTTACCTACTGTGGCTTAAATGCCAATGGCTTTAATTACAAGGGTTGTATGACGCGATATCGCGGATATAGATATCACGCGCATTTACATCGCGGCTTTTAAATCGCAACGGCGATGACATCGGCAATTTAAACATCGCGCGTTGTTGGGCCGCTAATGCGACCTTTTAATTGGATCGCGTGTTACATCACCAACATTACATCACGCGACATAACAACGCCATGTTCAATGCCTTCCTATTACATTTCAGCCATGATAGCCTGTATGCAGAAAGTACTGGAATCTGCTGGAATTATTTAATAACCAGGTGTTGAGCGGGACAAGTAGATCACGAGGAGTTCTGCATATAACTACTTACAATCAAAGTGTGAGATTTATGACATGGATGTGTTTGATAAGATTGTACAAATGAAGAGGATTTTTTGTTGCCAGGACCAAGATCGATTGAATTGAAATATTGGTCAATCATTATAAAGTGAGTAAGAGAAGTGAAGGAGAGTGAGAGAGAGTGGATGATAGGATAGAGAGAGATACCACGAAGAGGGGTGTTTAAGGTGAGTATTTTTGGCAGAGGTGCATTTGGTTTCCCAGTCCAGCCTTGTTGGCCGGTTTCTTTGATTAATGAAGTGCTGAGTGCATATGAAACACAGCCAGGCCCACTAAGTATGAACTGATAAGGTATGAGTTAATTTCCATTCTGGGAGGATGGGTTTGACAACTAAACTACAAAATGGCCCAAGAATGCAGTATAGTTTTTCTCAAGTTTATGCAAATGAGTGAATGTGTGGACTCGTAAGCATATAGCAGTGGGATAGCTCAAGCCTTATAGAGAGAGCAAGTTGACAGTCATAAAACATGTGTAAGAGATCACCACCCTGCTTTCGTTTTGTCCAACGTAAAAATGTTGCTAAATGCCAAGTTTGTTGCACCTATAGGGCCCCTGCTTTGTGGATAATGAAGAAGCTTGTTTTTCCCAGCGACGGGATTCTTTCCTTTTCGTTTTTTTAACGCTCCAATGTATCCCTAAGTTACACCAAACTTAACTAAGTTTTAGAGGGTGTTAAGTCCTATTATCATTGCTGTAGGCATCGTAGCATTAGCAGGTACACTGTTACTATACTACAAAGTGTAGTGTGCAGCATGAATTGACAAACTGCTTCACAATTCCTCCATAGGTCAAAGAGCATGTCAGTCTGCAGTTCATCATACTGCAGTCCAGGTTGGTGTAATCCATGTGGCAACCTATGTAAAGTATTCACTGAAGATGTTTATCTTCCTAAGCGCATGCCTCTTTGTATTTGTAGACATTAAATTCTGTTTCCCAGCTTTGCATCAAAGAGTCAGCTGAGACTTGTGATACCATAAAAGGGCTAGTGCAAAAATGCAATACTAGCTCACACCTCTTGAGAATGCTGACTAATAGAAAAATCTATGCGTGGTGACGTGCCTCACACACACTAGCCCTTGAGGCTAGAAACATGGTCCAGTAAGGAAGCTCAGCAAGCAGTAATGGTTCTTGATGCTAGTTATCTTGTATTTCTCACAATGCATGTTGTATGGCCATGCGCGCACGCTCACACCCCATTTGCCTGCTCCCCCTCCCTGTCCCCATCTGCGAGTCTGAGCATTCATTCATCCATCCATCCATCCATCCAGACATCCATCCAGACAGCCATCCATTAATCCATCCGCCATCCATTCATCCATGCATCCACCCACCCACCCACTCACCACACACACATCCGCCCACCCAGCATCCATACATGCATCCATGCATCCATCTACCCATACACCGACCCATCATCCGCCATCCATTCATCCACCCAAGCACCCATTCATCCATCCAGCCATCCATTCATCCAGACTGCCATCCATTAATCCATCCGCCATCCATTCATCCATGCATCCACCCACCCACTCACCACACACACATCCGTCCACCCAGCACCCATAAATGCATCCATCCATACATGAATCCATCCATCCATCCAGACAGCCATCCATGAATTCATCTGCCATCCATTCATCCTTGCATCCACCCACCCACTCACCACACCCACATCCATCCACTCAACCACCCATAAATATTGACACCTGAGCCATTAGTGATAGGCTTTGAATATTTGCAGTCTTACAAGGGAACAACTGTTGCATTGTTGAAAAAGCCTGTTTCCGTGACGTGATTAGGGAACAACTGTTGCATTTTGGAAAATGCCCGTTTCCGTGACGTGATTTGTTCGCAGTGTTCAGTTTTTAGAAGGGAACAACTGTGTGTTGTATTGGCATGTGTTGAAAAAGCCCGTTTCCGTGACGTGATTATTTGCGCTTGCCCGAGGCCACGCAGTGGCCATAAAGAGGGCGGGCTCCTAGTCACGGAGGGCTGCCCCGCCCCTGTATGACGAAGCATTCTCCTCTCCCGAGGCAGTCTCCCCTGGTAGGTGGAGGCTTGTATGTGACGCACGTCCCGTTACATATGTTGTATGTAATAAACCTGCAGCAACTTTTCCCAAACCTAACACATGTGTCTGTGTGTTATTTGCGGGTTTGGGCATTGTGGGGCGGGGGTTCTGGTGGCCCTGATGTGACTATGCAGTCTTCAGTTTTTAGAAGGGAATAACTGTGCGTTGTATTGGCATGTGAGAGTCAGCATGCCATTAACATCGCATGCATTGTAATTGCATGCGATGTTAATGACATCAACCGCAGGTAGTACTTTGTCGCAGGGCTGAGGTGCGTTGGCCGAGGGGGAGATCATACAGACAGGCGAAAGTAGTCTTGCAGCATATGCGCGTGCGTGGTGAAATGCGCATGCGCAGATTGTACGGGGAAAGATCATCCAGATGGGAAGATCATATAACTACGGTACACCGGCCCTCTAAGCCCCCTACGGGAGCTGCCTCTGCGAAAACCGAGTGTTTGGCAGAGTAGATGTGACAAAATTACTCTCCTACTTCTGTAGCTCATCCATCAATGTGTTTGTGAAAAGCTACACAATTAATGTAATTATTTGATGCACAGAGCCTTTTTTTACTTAAAAGTAAATATGGCGCAAAGGAGTTTTGTTGGCTGTAAGTGATTAGTGTTTTTTTTGTTTTTAATATTAGAACGAGTAAAAAAAGCCCAGCTCACCTGTCGAGCAGCGAGAGCCTTGAACTCTGCCGGTGAGGACTTCAAGGCTCCCCGAGTTTACTCGGTTCTGCAGGTCTGGCATCCTCTAGGAGGTGCTGACTCTGTATCAATCCCTGTCCTGCCTGTCTGGCAGCTTCGAGGCTGCAGCTGCGCCAATGCCCTCTGTGCCAATGTGTGAAGTTAAACGAGGGTGGGCACACCCAGATTGGAAGGGGCCTGAGAGCTGCTGGCAGGTCACAGCCTCAAAGGACACTGCAGCATTTCGGGTGAATTTCTCAGTGTATGAAGCCCTGCCCTCTGTGTGTGATGCGATGGTGTGTACGCAAGTGACGTGTGCATTTCGATGTATTTATTTTACAGTTCTGGGGTAACGCCCCAGCCCTGGGTACAGCCGCAGAGGAATGTACAAGGGGAGGACGGAGGGTTAAACTGCACATTAACGCGTCATTCAGCAGGCCCAATGAGACCCATGGCAGGAGCGCTCCTCTTTGTAACAGATGATCGAGGATAAAGCCTTAGAACAGGCAGAATACAAGTCATTAATTATTATCTTGCCAACTCTGACCGGATAAAAGTTCAGAGTCCGAGTATTTCACATTGCACATAGTCCAAATGCTGCACAGCCAGTCGTGTGCAATACAAGCATTTACGAAGCAATAGGTTTTGCATTTGCGAGAGCTTGAGCCATTACCATTGTAAATGACAATGCCAATAACTCAAACTGTCTCAAATGCGAGACATTTGTGGCACCCGCGGTTTAGCTTGCAAACGGTGAGCTTAAGCGCGGGTGCCACAATGGTTTCCAAAGTAAAGAAATAGAAAACACTTTTTTCTATTTCTTTATTTTTAAGCAATAATGACACCCACCATTTAGCTTTCAATGTTGCAAGCTATAGCGCATACCCGTTTACACTCCCTTGGATGGAACACACCAGTGACGCGTTAGTCTGCGCCTGGGCAAAAGTAGTAAGCGCTACATATTCTTAGTGCTAGGGGCCCCCACCAGAATAGACCCCAGTACGGAAAATATATCAGTTTCACTCCGGAGCTGAAAGGTGAGGAAGGGCATTTGCATGGAAGGGATTTTCTTTATGTTTCGAACGTGGGTGTTGCTGCCCCAGCGTCTGCAAATGATAATCCCGCAAGAGGAATTCGTTTTCATCCAGACCGGTCAGTTCCTTAAGCATTTAGCCCTGGAGGAAGCCAGTGGGCATCTCCTTGGGGTAGCCATGTTTAAAAACACGAACAAAACCCAATTAACATTCGGCGTGGGTAGCTTTGACTACCCGTGCCTCGTGTGTCTGTAGTGTTACTGAAGTTAACGCAAAGTGGTGCCTGGCGGCTCTTGCCTGAGAACCAGTTCGGAAATTGCTCTTTTGTTTTTGGAAGAAAGTGACTCTGACGTAGGTGAGGGACAGTTTTATTAGGAAACTTCAGTTCTTGCCTAAATTGTGAAAGTGTACTGTCACAATTTATTTATTTTACAACCATCTCCAAAAGCACAGTTTGGTACATAAAGCAGAAAACAAGCCCCCGAGTGGTGCGCGTGAGCAGCCCACCCCTCTTTCCTTCTTTCATTTAGTTGCTTCCATGGGAAATGGTTCCAAAAACAGAAGAAGGTCGCGAGTGGTGCGATCGCGCACGCCACATGGTTTCAATTATCGCGCCCGTGTCTGGGCACGATAATTGAAACCACATGGCCGGCAGTGCGCGTAATAGACACAAATAGGCCATGGGCGGAGCAACGCGACCGCCTTTGGCATATTGCGTGCCATCTCAGTGAACCACACAGACGCAAAGCCCAATCCCGTGGCACATAAGGATAAGCACACGCACGAGAGTGTGCAATTCCTAGGTCACTCTCCTAAACCCCCTTTTTGCCTACTAAATGTTTCGCGCTGCTCGATAAGTGCTGAGCACTGCACCGCTAGGCGCGAGACCTAAAAAACAGCTTTATTTAAAAGCAGTCCCAAACATAGAGGTCTGCTGAGCCCAGCAAGCCAACATACCTGGGAGGGCCAGCCATTCCCAATGGGGTCGCAAATTGCGAGTGCCTCATTAATATACATGAGGCTTGCAATTTGTGACCCCATTGGGAATCGCAAACTGTGTCTCAGACACTGTTGTACATAGCATTTTGCGACTCACAATTGAGTGCAATTTGCGAGTCACAAAATGTTATGGTCATACATCTGGCCCTAAGCCTTCTTTTTTAGTGTTCTGATGAGGGTTTGTCAACATCCTGAGCATACGCCATGCATACGACAGGTAAGACCCATATAAGAGTTGACATCCACTGTCAGACTGAAAAGGAATTCCCAGAACCGGACTTTCAGCATTTATTAGTGGATTTGTGACCCCACAGCAATGCCATATGAAGCTACGTCCTTGCATTTTCCCACCAAAGCAGCCACTCCACGTGGATGCAGGACGAGATAAAGACTTTCCACAGTGGGTTCAACGCAAAGGTGAATGCTTGAAAATGAATCAGCCTTAAGTAGTCACCTAGGCCACCTTGCAGTCAAATATTTACTAGCCATTCCTCCACTCCAGATAAGTATCATCTATTGACCATGTAGCAACCCCACTGGCAAAGACAGGCACTTTTTAAAACGAGAAAACATAAACGAAAAGTGTGGAAAATATTTTTTATTCAACTCAGACCACCATTTTTAACATTCTTCTTCTATTATTATACTCAGAAAAGCCATAAACATGGCAAACTCCTTGTAGGAAACCTTCTTGTCACCATCCATGTCCATCATTTTTATCACTTCTTCCACCGCCTGCTCGTCTTTCCCGGAGGCCTGCAGAAGAGGAGGCAACAATCAGTAGGAAGTTCAATAAATGTGAAGTACATTACTTACTTGCAGCCCGTTCTACGCCCTCACGGTGAGCAAGGATTGTGAGGCGTGCCCCCTCCCACAGTCAGCAATATACTCAGGACACAGAGACGTTCTGCCCCTTGAGATCCAGGTATTTGTTCTGAACTGGTGGGCCAGACCATAAGATGGGAGGAGTCCATTAGCCCCATACCCTGGCAGATTCTGTGGACCCATTTCAGTCTTGGAGTTGATTTACCCACACTGACTTCTAGGTGGCTGCTCTTAAGAGGCATCTAAAGATAGCTCCATTGAGCAGTCCAACTTATTTCCTCCTAGGCAGAGATCAAGACTAAAGCTCTGTCTTTGGGGTTGCTGCTGTCAGTCACCAGCAGCCCTAAAGGAGAACCTGCTCAGCTGAAACACACAAGAGCACTGCACTGAGTGTATTGATGCTTCCAGAGGCCCCCACTAGAGAGAGTAAGAGCTTCAAAGACAATGAGAAGGTGGATTAATCCAGAGCCCTGGACATTACCTGGGAAGCTTGCATTCCTGCACAAGAATCAGCGTTGTTAATTATGGGACCCCCCCCCCCCTTCCCTTTTAGCCTCCCTGGTACCTGGTAACCTCCATGAGCCCTCGTCTCATCCACGGCACGAGTAGAATGTTCCAAGACATACCATATAATCCACACTGAATCTGCTGGGGCATGACCAGGTCCAGCAACTAGCCTGTGCTGTGCCAATACAAGATCAGTGGTGGAAGTACACACCCCGCTCTACATAGTCAGGACTAGACCACGATGTTGCTCGTTGGAAATAGGCCGTTTGTATGGATGGTGCCCATATATCCTGAAGAAAATGGTTCTCCACTTTTAGGACTGGCTCAGGAGTGAATGTCTTAGATTGTTGTTTTAGCCAGAATTGTCTTCCTCCTTCCTTCTTTCTGTGATTTGCATCTACACTCAGGGTGCGGTTTCCAAAGGCACTCCTAATGGGGTCATTTGGGAGATGGCCCTTGGGCTGCTCTGTAGGCCTTGTCGAAGAGCTAGAAGTGGAATGCTATTTCTAAAGCAGACTAAGGTCATGCCTTTCCAGCTGTGATGCAAAATATCAGTACTATACTTAAACCACAAGGGATGTTGGCAGATGCCATCCATCTTTATGGTGAAATTCGGGTTGAAGCATGGCTACATGTTGAAAAGGAGAACATTAGGCAGGGAGCCGGGCACTTGTAGTGATGAAGTCCAGACAGGTTGTTGAGTTCAAGATGATTTATTGTAGATATCTAGAGGAGCCCCACAGGAGCAGCCAGCATGCTGCTCAGCCCCATCATGGCTGTGGCTTTTCTTGACAGACACCCAACATTCCCTGGTACATCATCACACTGTAACATTCCACTGGCAAGGCATGTGGTGGAAACGGCACACACAAGAATGGATAGTAAACTAGAATGCTACAGCACTCCACAGTGATACCGCTACGAAACAATCAGCTCTATTCTTTCAAGGAAACCTTTGTTCTAAAGTTTACATACACAATCCTTCTGGGTGGAAGTGGAGAGGGCAATAAAGCATCACCAGATTGGTGCAAAGTGGAATAAAGTGACTATTGCAGCACTCACCCTAGCAAATTAGGGGGAAACAAAGTACAGATGGGTTGTGCATGTCATATCTGTGAAAAGGGGAAATAAACGTCCTACTATAGTCAATCTTCATTCCACGATGTACTCACAGACAAAGATGGGAACTCAGTCTTCACAAGAAGTTGCAGCTCTTTCTGGTCTAGTTCGCCACACTTGCCATCTGCGCCAGAGTATTTTTTGAAGGTCTGGAGCATGTTTACACAGTGCTGTTCCAGAGCCATTATAACTGGTGTTTTGATCTGTAAAGAAAGTAATACTGCAGTCAGTGTTTAGGAATTAAAATGGCAAATAGTGTCTTTATCAAGCAGTAATGACCCACTGACCATTACGTGAGAACTACCTACAGTCCCCTCCCACCCTCTAATCCAGCCCAACGGATAACTCTATAACTCCTCTTGATGATTTGTGCGCTCCAAATAGGCCTGGCCTGGGCAAAATTTTAATTACTTCAGTGAAATTGACATATTGCATGTTACGTGAAATTTGATGTATGTTTTGCTGGAAGGAGACTGGTTTGCACAAAATATATCCTTGCAGTGTTTTCTACATGCTCAAGTTTCCTGTCTGGATGAAACAAGACTTGTTTGTTTAAAACGTCAAGCAAGACACAGACAATCCTCTTTTTATTTTAAATCATTACTTTGATAATTTTGCTTAGAGATATTATAGCCAAAAAGAAAATTATGCAGTTTAGCTTTCCTAGTTCAAATGACAGCTTGTGCCTACGTCTATCTGACAGTGTCAAGCACAGTTCTTTTATTTTGATTCCTGTATGATTTGTTTATTTTTTGGGCTTCTCCGAACGCAGGAGCGGCCCGTCCATTAGGGCAAAGGGGCCCCACCACATTCCTTTTTTGCAGAAATGAAGAGTGTCTGTCAGTCTGAGCAAAGGTCAGTCTGACAGACATTCTTCATGTCAGGTCAGGCAGCCAGGCACTGTACATGCAGTAAATGGGCAGGCATCTGGCTACCTGAGCTGGACTCTGCCGGGCCAAAGATTTCACAGCCCTGTGGACGCGACCTCCTCCGTGTCAAGGTATACTTTGGGCACCCCTGTAGGCACAGAAGCAATCGAAATATCTCTTTCCTCAAACCCCAAAAGCCCGTAGAATTACACGTGGTAGAAAGACAGAGTCAAAATTAAAGATAGGCAGATAGAGAAATAGATTAGACAGACATCAAAGAGGGAAAAATTACTTTTCCAGGTGGCCCTTTGGAGAATGAAGGCCCCCGGCAACTGCCCACTTTCCTCGTGCCTTAAATGGTCTCTGGACTTCCTCATTCCAGCAAAGCGCTTGGAGGTTCTCCCCCTCATGGCGAGGGAGTGCGTCACAGATATACTCTGACCCGGGTGGTGTAGTCTTGAGCCCTGAAGTGCCCAGGGCCGACTGTCCATCAGTGACACCTCGTCACAGAGCTAAGTGGGGCGAGCAGTCTTGCTGACCCCATCTAATACTGCGACGAGTAAGGGACTGCTGCCTACGCTTATTGGCTGACCAATAGAATGTGGTCCTAATACTACAGGACCCACCAAGCGTTCCCTCTCACCACTCTAGATTACAGCTCCAGGCAAGTTTTTATGTTTGGTGCATGTGTGCGTGTATGGATGTGTAATTGTGTGGTTGTGTACGTACTGTGAATGGGAGCGTGTCTGTGTATGTGCTTGTGAATGGTAAATGTATGTGTCTGCAGTTGTGCACTTGTGAATAGATGAGTATGAGTGAGTGTGCATGTAGGTGGGTGAGCCGGAGTATGTGTGTGCATCGGTGGCCCACCGGCCCCCGCTTGTATTACCGGCCAATGAGCCAAGATGTAACATGCCCACAACACAAAACACAAGAATGCATTCCGATAACAGTTTCATAGTCTTGCTCCACAAACTGTACTTCCATTTCATCTGCCTCCTCCTAGATTTACTGTCTTTGTGTGATCTTTCTCTCCCCATTGTTAAGTCTGATCTGAGTGACCCACATTTCTGCAGGTCAACACAGCCCAGTCTCCTAAAGCACCTACTGCAGATCAGGGCCAGTATACCAGATCAAAGTCTCCAAGTTGAGTTTCTTCAAGGTGGACCAAATGAGCAACATTTGGTTTTTCAACATCACCTGGAACATGGGTGTGTTAGGAGGGGTTTTGGAAGGGACTATTGCAAGCCAAGCCAGCTCTTGGCCTGGGAGTGTTGTGTTGTTAATTCTGTATTCAAAGTTCTTTCCTGGAATAGAGCCCACAGTGCTGCTTAAACCTTAGAGTTAGAGACTGGAGAGAGCTGTGGGCTGGTGGTGGTTGGTTATCCCGGGGCCTGTGGTCCTCTGCTCCTGGGGCTGCCGTAAAGTCAAGTTTCAAAGTAATACGAATCAGTGTGAATTCTTCAGGGTCCTTCAGCCCTGATGGTGGTAATACGGTTATAGTCGTGAGCGGTCCATTATAGAGGTGGCAGTTCCTGTCTTGTTAATTTCTTTTGATGTCTTCAGTAATCAAGATCGACATTGATGGGTGTGTCCAAAACAAATCAATAAAATACTGAGCAACTAGTTATGAAGTCACCCCTTGTCCAAAGTCCTTCATTTTGTATGATAGAGACATGACGCAGATACACAGTAGAATGGAAGCAGCCCCTCCCCCCTTTTTAAGAGGGGCCAGAGATCCCCCAGCTGGTGGGTGCAGTGTGTAACTGCAAACACCTGTGGGGGATGCCTTAAGCCAGTGAAACCTCTGCTCCCTCTTTCCATGGGTTGTCTTAGGGGGCACAGTAACTGGGTGCCACCTCCTGTGCGGTGCACTTCCAGAAGGCGTGTTTGTCATCGTGCCTGCATCTGTTATATGGCATGGGCACAACAGCAAAGGTTTTCTAACACAGGTGGTGAAAGCTTCCTAACTAATCATAAGATGTGTAATATTTCCACGAGCTTAGGTGTACGTTATACAATACCCACCTAGGGCAGGTCACCAGAATTAGGAAGGGGTGTGCGAAATTCACGAAAAGTACTTTTGAGTAATTACACGAAATTTGGGAAAAACTACATGCAATGCTGCATTTAGGACTATATTGTATTGAAAGAGTGTTTTTGCACCCTTTTTGGGTGCAAGAATGCATTTTGCGTAAAAAGAAAAAACCCGCAGAACACTCAAGTGCCATGAACAACAGCTGCTCGCGTTCCATTCCTTCCGTGTCCCCATGCTCCTGCGATAGGATTTGTACCTGGACAAACTCATAATCAAGGGACGTGACATTGTTTAGGGATTGTTGCGTACCTGGTGTAACATGAAATCCTACGAATTGCATGAGTTTATGCAGAGGTAAAGAAAATGTTGACCAAGCATAGAGTTAAGTGAGAGTAGTGGAGCGAGAATGTTGATGTGGGATGATGGGAAGAAGCCAGGCAGTGGACGAATTTCCCTGGGGAGGGGCATTATTGTGGGAGATCCTGAAGAAGCCAGGTAAAGAGGTAAGGACCCCAATCATTTCAGAGCACAGAGTTAGAAGGATCTGGTGTAGCCAGGGCTGAAAAAACTTACTTTGTTCCCAAAAGCCCCATCATGTCCATGTCAGATGGGGACATTGGACAGAACAGATCGCTTTGAAGACTTCATTGGTGGAATCCGCACCAAACTGAATGACCGTCCCCTAGCAATTGATCCAGTTAAAGGTTAAAGTCGGCCTCAGGTCGGATTGCATATCAACTGCAACTGATGATCTCTTAAGGACTAAAACAGACAGGTGTGAATCAGCCACAGACCATAGTGCCCTCTAGGCAGATGTGTGCAATGTTTTAATTTTTTGGCAACCTTCATGAAGTTTCTATGGAAAATGGGGCAGATGTTTCCTTTCTCAACATCATGATTCTGGGACAAATATTGTCAGATATGGTCACTTAATACGAACAATCTCCTCCACAATGCTTCTGTGCCTAAAAGACTCAGCAAATATATACTTGCAAAGAAACATTCTTTAAACCTTTAGTAGCTTGGCAGAGCTTGGTAAGAGTGAAAAAGATCTGGCTAAAGTGGTGAGAATTGACTATGAGAAGAAAAACTTTGATCAAAAGTAAACCAAGAACTTCAGTGTGGAAAAAAAAAGAGAAATCAACAAATGTGGACATCCGTGTAGTAACCCACCCTGCTGGGGATTCATTGAGAAGGTTCAGGCAAGAGGTTGGACTCTGCCCTAGGCTGGATAACATCACCCCTCTGAGGTCTCACTTTGCGCTCTGAGGACTCACTTTGCTTTTTGGGGGCCATACCTGCCGTTTCCTGCTGATAGTCCCCTGCTGCGGGTCTCCCGAGTTTCCTCCCGCCGCTGCCGCATCTTCCAGCAACGCGGCACGGCCACAGAGGACCACAACTCCCAGGAGCACTAGCGGCGGAAGCCGCCACCATCCACAGCGCACCCGGAGGCGCTTAAATTTGAACAGAGCCCCGGTGGAGCGGGTGCTCTGAGGTCTCACTTTGCTTTTTGGGGGCCATACCTGCTGTTTCCTGCTGATAGTCCCCTGCTGCCGGCCCCCTCGAATTTCCTCCCGCCGCTGCCGCATCTTCCAGCAACGCGGCCACAGAGGACCACAACACCAGGAGCACTAGCGGCGGAAGCCACCACCGACCACAGCGCGCCCGTATGCGCTTAAATTTGAACAAAGCCCTGGTGGAGCGAGTGCTCTGAGGTCTCACTTTACTTTTTGGGGGCCAAACCTGCTGTTTCCCTGCTGATAGTCCCCTGCTGCCGGTCTCCTGAGTTTCCTCCCGCCGCTGCCGCATCTTCCAGCAACGCGGCACGGCCACAGGGGACCACAACTCCCAGGAGCACTAGCGGCGGAAGCTGCCACCGCCCACAGTGCGCCCGGAGGCGCTTACATTTGAACAGAGGTTGCGGGATCACGGGCGGGTCGCCCCGGGTTAAGCCTGGAACAAAGGCCGGACCGTCTGTGGCCGTCAAAGGCCGAAGGAGGCCGGGCTGGGCCACCTCCCTAACTTCACCCCTACTGTTTCTGTATCAGTCTCAGTAAGGCTTTCCTCACACTGTACAACTTCTCCAATATTGTAGCACAGGGGCTGTTGTATTATCAGAGTTCAAAATCATTGTATATGCCAATGACCACACGGTCAGGAAACGGAAGGAGGGTAGGGGGGTGTGTGTTAGTGGCACATTAGATCAGTTCATCACTCGAGCTTACTCGGTCCTCGAACACGAAATCGCTATTACTGAGCGACGCCTCTCCATTGAACTGCTGAATCGTAAGCGTTCTTCTTTGGGGCCATTAGCACTGGTCGCCTCCCCTGTCAACGCAGATGAGCGCACCGAAAGAGACACATCTGGCAATGCACTGGTTAGTTTGTCTAGTCCAGGGGTTAACCCCATGAGGTCCGTAGCGCAGGGACCTCTAACCCAGATTGATCTCCCGAATTCACCACAGGTGGTTATTCTAAACAGGGATCCTGTACGTACCAGTAACATAACGCCCCCCCTGGGTACCCTAGTGCAATCAGAGAGAATGAACATCGTAGGAACCATAACAGCTCCTGCTAAAAGAAAAAGAGTTGGTAGTGGTCAGAAGGGGGGATGCCCAAAATCCTTTAAAAAAAACAAAACAAGAACACATAAGGTAACTGAAAAAACAATAGGCCCGGGGAAGTCATTGAATTCGCTACCTTTACCATTAAGGGATAAATCATCTACCGGTAGCCCGGTTCCCCGCAACTCTATAGTGCTGGTAACCTCCAACCCAAACCTATTTCCACCTGTAGGCCCTATACCACAGACTCCCCTTATCGCCCAGATAGAGCAAATTGCTAAATCGCTCATACTTCCGCTACTCGAGAGGGTAAAAGTATTATCTGAGAGGCTGGAGAGATTTGAACAAGCCACACTTGATAACTTTTTTTCCCTGAAGACATTGATAAAATTACACTCCAGAAATAGACAAAATGATCCTGAAACAAAATCCTTCGAAAGATCCCACACCTCCACTTGTGTTGGTATCCCCACCCACTGCTGCAACCTCTGGGCCACTATCCGGAACCACCCCGGTAGCAACGGAAATCCTAACCCAAAACGCCCAGCAAGGTAGAAAATGTAACTAATTTCCACTAATTTAACTCTAGCTAAAGGGGCGAAAAAACCTCCTCGAAACCTTTCGGTTCAGGGCCTGGAAGCAGATAATAGCTAAAGTAAAACAAACAGGCACTGTAAGGATTTACCTGTAATAGGACAAAATACCGGTATGGAAAACCCAGCTGAGCAAAACTTAAGTCATATTAACTTGCCTCCCGAATGCCTACCTTACGTAGTTGTACTAACTGGAGTCCCCCAGCTTAAGGCCGGCAAATCTGAATCTTATCATGAACTTAAAAACAAAACTACATATTGGCTGAACAAGAATAGACCGCTCCCGAGCCAAATGAATGGTCAGGTTCTTTTTGTAAGAAGGGTTAACTGGGTTGGTAACAGGACTAAGGACACTTCTGGGGACTGTATCCTTGTGAATTTTAGGGATGCACGTGTTGCGAGGTTTATATGTAATCAACAGTATGGTCAAGATTGGAATGGAATCGGCACCTATGAACTGAGCCACTTTCATTCCCAATCCACTGACTCTCAACATACAGAATCCCTAATATCCTTCCCTGGAAGGGTTGCAAGGCGGGGCTACTTACATTAATCTCACAGCTCCTGTTCTTAACAGATGCCCAGATTTTTATGGGATAGAAAATGCTTACTGACATGGAGAACTCTGTCCCCCTATCTCGGCGGTAAATGCAGATGATGGGACATGGACTACTGCCAGTAGGATGACTGAAGAGCAGCAAGGGTACCCAAATACTTCTAAAAGTGTTTCTCCAATTAAAGCTGCTAGAACAGGCTAGGGTCCAAACTAACAATTACTCAGAGGAAGAGTGGGAGCCACGAGAGTGGGGGACAACGCCACGAGACTGAAGTTAGGGAGGAAATAAGTGGCACCCAGGCCTCTCATGTCGAATCTCACGAAACCAGCCCGACCTCACCAGAACAATATCCCGGGCTGGAATATATTCCCAGGTTGCAGGCTATTGCCCCGCTACCCCCGATACCTGAGCTTACCGCGACACAAGGTAGTGCATACTTTGCGCCAACACATATATCGCAGGATCTAACCGCAGTTGATGACAGCTTAAAGATTCTTAGCTGGAACATAGCGGGCATCTCAAAGAAATTAGATCTGCCCGATTGGAATATTCTGGTTGAGTCTCATAGGATTTGTATTTTCCAGGAAACTTGGAGAATGGTGCCCCATCATAAGGTCAGCTATACTACTTATTTCTTACTAGCAGTACCCCCGCTTACAGGGAGAGGGCGCCCCTCGGGCAGGCTCTTAATTTGGGTTAGTATCTCCCTGAGCTGCAGCATCAAGCAGATGCAATGCAATTCCCTTGATATTCTAAGGCTTTCAGTCAGGGGTGATCGGAGAGGGAAAACACTGGAGATATTTAATATATATGCCAGAGGAACAAAAGGAGGAGCTCCATCACCCACAGTCACAGTCCTAGAAAACGAACTCAGGCAGTGCCACCACGACATGCAAGTCCTGGTCGCTGGGGACTTTAATTGTACATTCGAGCCCCTTGCGGCAGAGGACGTTCTAGATATCGCTGAGGATGATGCTAAGAGGGGAATTCCTACACTATCAATCCATCCGATAAAGAGGTGGTCGCATATGGCCATACAGCTGAACACAGTCATGGAGTTCGGTTTGAGGGCCTCAAACGGCAGGAATGTTTCAGATCCAGCCGGGGCCCACACGTATAATAGGGTGAATCATTCCATAAGGATTGATTATATTCTCCTTGATTTTAAACTCTGGCGTTTCATGCAGGATATGGAAATACATCCTACTGCTGACAGCGATCACAATCCACTCTCTTTGAGCTTACATTCTCTGTGGCCGTTTGTGCACGGACCTGCGGCTACAGATAAAACAATGTCAACATTAGAAGTACGTCCCTCTAACTGCGAGAGACGCCTAAAATGGTGCAAAGTTGCTATAGATGAGGGGAAAGTCCGGGATATGGGGGCCCTATTGTTAGCGGCACTGACCGAGTTAGGTACGACTCCTGCGAACCAACATGATCCAATTAGGGTGTTGGTAATATTCCAAGACACCATTAAAGCGCTGGGGAACCTATTCCTAGTCCAAAGTAAAGGTGGGGCACAGAGGGGGTCGCAAAAGTCCAACGGCAATGATGGTTGGTACACAACAAAATGCAGACGTAAGAAATCTGCATTAATAAAGGCTGTAAAGCGTAAATCCCAAGCGATGATCCAGCTGGCCAGGAAAGAGTAGAAGGTGACCGTATCAGAAGCGAAGAAGGAATGAGAGGAACAGTATTGGCAAGCACTAAAGGAGGCCAGCATTGGGAGAGATGCTGGCTGCTTTTGGAATATCATAAGAACCAAGAATAGACCAGCTCATGATCTTATAACGTGCAATATAACAAGCCAAGCATGGTTCGACCATTTCTCAAAACTTTACTCTAGTCCGCAGGAAGGTCAAAATGAGTCTATTTCCCAAAGTTTTCTAGCAACTTTGGGGGAATTTAATAGACACCCCTTTACAGAAAAGGAAGTGGAAAATGCCATCAAGTGCATTGTACCACATAAAGCAGCAGGCCCCGATGGTATCCCCGGAGATCTCCTCCGATCTGACCTGCCCAAATGGGGAAAACGTATTTCTCTCCTAATCAAAGCCATCGATAATTGCACCACAATTCCTGAGTTGTGGAAGGGGGCAGAGGTCGTCCCAATCTTTAAGAAGGGGAGCAGGGACGACCCTGCCAATTACCGCCCAATAAGCTTGATCGACTCTACCCAAAAGGTTGTTGGGAAGGTGGTCCTCGAGAGGATTTTATTATGGGCTGATGAAAACAAAATCCTTTCTGGTTATCAAGCGGGATTTAGGGCTGGCACTGGGACCATAGAACAGGTATTCAGATTGTTACTTATCTATTGGAAAGTGGTTCTCATAGGCAAGGGCAGTCTTTACCTCGCATTTATCGATCTAAAGACTGCTTTTGACCTGGTGCCCCGGGAACGTCTTTGAGGAGTGCTGTCCGAAATGGGGATCCCTCGAATATTCTGACAATACTAGTGAGGCTCAATGATGGAAACTTTGCACAAGTGAGGTGGGGCTTACAGGGCCAGAAAACCGACAGAATTCCAGTCCGCCAGGGATGTGTCCTTGCTCCCACTCTTTTTTCACTTTATGTGAACGGTGTGGTGGAACACTTGCAGAGAGTTCCATCTGATGCACCATCCCTGGCGGGCGAACGAATTCCAACTCACCTATTTGCTGACGATACCCTCCTCATCTCTAAGTCTCATATGGGTCTACAAAGCCTCCTAGATAATTTTCAGTCCTTTTGTACCCTGAGAGGGCTTGTAATAAACTCAGACAAGACTAAGTATCTGGTACTGAACCCACCAAAAAACCTTGGGCGGCCTCCAGTCTTGAACCTTGTGACACTGGAAAGGGTCACCGTATTCGACTACCTGGGCATACGCATTTCTGACACCGTGCAGTGGAACCCACACATACAGAAAATGTTGTTAAATCACAAAAGGGTAGTGGGTGCTATACTCGGGGAGCATCGATCCTCAACAACTAGACCGATCGCCCCAGTCCTTGACATATACAAGGCGAAAGGAGTGAGCTCGGCCCGATATGGAGCCGAACTCTGGGGTACAAGCAATATGGACCAGCTAATAAGATCAGAAAACAAATTCCTTAAAGAAGTAATGGCACTCCCCCAGAGTACCCCCACGGTTCCACTGTTATTGGATCTGGGGTGTCATTCGGTTAATGACCTGGCAAAAGTCCAAGCACTCTTACTATGGGCTCGGCTGTGGCGAGTGCCAGAGCTAGCAAAATATGCAGAGGGCCTGTCGGAAATAATGTCCATAATGAGGTGGCAGAAAATCAAGTGGCTAAAAGATGTTAAATCCTTGCTCTATGATTTGGGCCTTAAAGATGCATGGAAAAATAGAACTGCCCCACCAAAGGCAGTATTGAAGAAGTTATACTGGAGTTGGGCAATCGGTAAAGGCAACTCAGATTCCAAACTAGGTAGAATAACGGATGAGTTTTTGACGATAAAGGGTGTTGCACTTTGTGAACCCTACCTAGACATTATACAGAAGCCCTATGATAGGGCCCTGTATTTCAAATTTAGGGTAGGTATATTACCAATACGTGAACTGACTGCCCGTTGGAAAGTTCCTTACCAAACAGTACCTTTTTGCCCAAATTGTGAATCTAGAATAGAGTCAATTGCACACATCTTGTTCGCATGCCCGGCGTACAAATCTCCAAGGATTTGCTGGCTTAAACCTTTATGTAGAGACTTGGACACTAGAGACCACTCCATAGCACTGCTCATTTTTAAGTCTGATACCCAGTCGATGTATGTATGCGGCCTGTCGAAGTTCTTCAGATGGGCCTGGTCCATCAGATCGAAAAAGCTTAGCGACATCCATTAACTTGTTTTTGTACTATTACCTGCAAGCAATTTTTATTCTCTTACTCTGTCTTTATCTTTGTAGACGCAACTCATGTCCTTTTTAAATTATGGGAAATTAGTACTCAAATGATTAAGTCTATGGAAACCTAATCTTTTTATGATGTTAAAGTATTGTCTTATGCTTTAAGATAGGTTTTTATCGAAATAAAGCTTATTTCATTCATTCATCGCCCCTCTGATGACAAGGCACATGCTGGGTCTAGTCTAGATAAGCCATCTCTGGTAATCCCAATGTCTGCCATCAGCCACATCAGTAGCGCAGGGTGTACATGGGAGAGGTGAAGAGTGAAGGATTTCTGGGCAGAGGAGTGCGGCAGGAGGCCATGTCTAAAGCCAGCAAACTCCCACAGGTAACAACTGTTGAGTTAACTCTGCAACAGTGGCACGTTAATTAGACAAATGTAGTTTGGGAGTACTTGCAGGCCTTGAACATTAGTGCAAAACATCACTCCTGTACTGTACACTAACCATGATGGTAATTGTGTTAGATTTTGCTGGTGCATTTTCAGTGTATATATATGGTTAATTTAAAGCCTTCTAGTGCAAACTGGTTCAGCATTTTGATCATCAGATTAGCGTGGGTTTAACATCTACCACTGTACCACTGCAAGTTTTATCTGGGACGTGCGATATTTATTTTGTGACTGCTGAATTCATTTTGTCTTTGTCTTGATTGTTAAACGTGGGTATAACTGCACTGCCAGCAGGGGCAGTGCTCCTAACACAAGGTGTGGTGTTCGGTCTACTAAAGCTGCCGATCCTTTCACGCCCTTCCTAGCTTTGGGGCCTTTTTATTCAGTCCCTTGCACC
This sequence comes from Lissotriton vulgaris, assembly GCF_964263255.1. Lineage (NCBI taxonomy): Eukaryota > Metazoa > Chordata > Amphibia > Caudata > Salamandridae > Lissotriton > Lissotriton vulgaris. The sequence goes on along the minus strand of NC_141700.1, from coordinate 134,026,346 downwards.
TCTGGTGCGCAACTTTTAAAATAGGAAACATAACGAACAGGCAGGGCAAGAGGCTTGTAAAGAAGCTTGTTAGAACTGGGGGTCTCCAGTTGGCAGGGGTTGGTACCACTGTTTACATAGGGACCCTTGATTCTAGTCTTGGTAAAGAGGAAACCCTCTGGGATAACCCCTGCTCACCCTCTAGGTAGCTTGGCACGAGCAGTCAAGGCTAATCAGAAGGCAATGTGTAAAGTATTTGTACCAACACTTGCAGTAACACAGTGAAAACACCATAAACTGACTCCACACAGTTTGGAAAAATAAAGGTATTTAATCTAAACTACACAAGACCAAAACGACAAACACCCAACATACACAGTTCAAGAATATGGTTTAAAAAGAGTTCCTAAGTTTGTAATGTAAGTTTTTTAGGTTGCGATAAAATAATCCACAGATGCGTGAAAAGTTCACAGTTGCGTCACGTTTACTCACAGTACCTTTTAGTTGCGACAAAGTTCCAAAAGCAGAAGCTGGTGCGGTGGAAAACAAGCGATACGTTGCTCCTGAGACCCTGGGGAGGCATTTGCGACATCCCGGCTGCAGCAGCGGGCGTGTTGCGACGAATCCGGTCTGTATGCGGAGGAAGGCCACTTGTATGGATTCCGGTGCGGAGGCTCTGTAGGAAGTTTGTTCTCGCAAAGGCACGATGTGACAATCTTTGGAGTTGCGACGATCTCCGGGATGACGATGTGTGGACCAGCGGTGATCTTCTCTCTCGCAGCTCCTCGACGCGATGGTTTCTGCGATGACACTCGCAGCGACGTGATGCGGGCCGCAAGCAAGCAGTGCAGCGGTCTCACCCAGCGACAACAGGGTGAGCGCCGGCACTCGCAGCGATGTTAGACTTTCCCGAACCGGTCTGGTGCGTCCCGAAAACGAAGGATGCAACGGCTCTGGCAGCGGCAACAGGCGCTGCGACGATCTCGGCCTTCGTAGCAGCGGGAATTTCCTCGCACTGTTGAGAATGCGCTCCGCAGCGAGCGATGCAATACTTTTCAATTGCAAAAGTCTCTCAAGCTTAGTTTCAAGCTTCCCAGCACAGGTACAACATCCAGAGGCCCCACATTTGGATCAAGCCCTCTAGGAAGGACAGAACTCTCTCAGCAGAGTTCAGGGAAGTTGGGGGTGAAGTCCTTTTGTTCTTGGGACTTCAGAACAGGGAGCCAGCTTTTCTCAGGCCCTTGGAGATTCCTTCAACACAGGGGACACAGCACAACAGCAAAGTCCTTCCCCTCTCCTTGGCAGCAAAGCAACAGGTCAGTCCAGCAGAGCAACAGCAGGACAGTCTTCCTTCTTCAGATTCAGCTTTCTCCTTGGCAGAGGTTCCTTCTTGATTCCAGGACGAGTACCAGCGTTAGCTGAAGTGACGAAGCACGCTTATTTTTATATTAAACGCATCAATGTTGCTCCAGGGTCGAGCAGATTCTCGGCGTGGTCGGGTGTATTGGCCATTGAGCCCTCCGACTCCCGGTTCACTGCTCGACCCTGGAGCAACATTGATGCGTTTAATATAAAAATAAGCGTGCTTCGTCGCTTCAGCTAACGCTGGTACTCGTTTGCACCTGGAGCACCGATCTCCTTCAAACCAAACCAGAGGACCCTACATCTGAATGTCCGAGGTCTTCAATTTCTTTGAATAACTCGAAGCCTGAGGTAATCATTGCCAAACCGGGCTGCGCCCACACCACATTCCTTGATTCCATGCTATGAAACGGATTCCGACAGGCGCTTCAATAACAAAACAGGCAACTTAAAATCAAGTCCTGATGATGATCCCGGTTCATTAGAAGCCAGGGGATCGAAACGTCGTAGACAGTCTAGGCAATTCTGCAGTATTCCCATTGTGACTATTTTATTGCAGTAATTATTTGTCCAAACTTGCTTCACAATTGATTCAAATGCAAGGGACAGTTGGCTCCCACGTCTTTTTTGCCTGATATTGTTTGTCTTTCTCTATCTCCTTTCTTTTTCTGGAATTGTTTGTTAGCTATTCTCGGATAGGTACAGGCTTGTACCCTATCAAATGTTGAATCTGACCCTCTCCGTGGTCTTCCCTATTCTTGTATATATTGAATAAAAATTTCCAGCCCCGGCTGGGTACTGGAACTACCAGATATAGTACTGATTCAAGTCTATATATTCCATTGTATATGTCATTACGTTTATCCTAAGGACCTTTGTTCTCTAGAACAGATTGTCTGCCCATGGTCCGAAGATATCAATTGGGTTCCCTTGTTATAATTAAAAATAAAAAAATAAAAGCCTTTCACTACCAGAGCATGTCACCTGCACCAGTACATACTCTACCTTTCACATACACTGCACCCTGCCCAGGGGGATGCCTTGGGCCTTCCATAGGAGTGACTAATGTGCACAAAAAGGGAAGGGTTAGGCCTGATCAGTGAAGACATTGACCAGGAGGACACAGCAGTTCCTATACTGCACACAGGCACTGCAGTGGCAGGCCTGAGACACCATTTTAGGGCTACTCATGTGGGTGGCACAATCAGTGCTGCAGGCCCACTAGTAGCATTTGTCATCACCAGCCCTGGCACACCCAGTGCACTTTACTAGGGAGTTGGTAGTGATACAAATATGCCAATCATGTATATCCAATCATGATAACAATTTACATAGGGAGCACTTATACTCTGGCACCGATCAGCAGTGGCAGAGTGTCCAAAGGATCTAAACCAGCAAAACGAAATCCAGCACAGCATCAAAAATACAGGAGGTAGAGGTAAAAAGATAGGGGGAAACCACGCCAAAGATGGCAGGTCTAACAAAGCCCCTTAGTATGCTCACCCTTCCACTCCCTACAGCTTTAGTGAGCCCCCCTTCCCCCTACCAGCTTTAGTGAGCCCACCCTTCCACGCGCTACAGCTTTAGTGAGCCCATCCTTCTACGCCCCACCAGCTTTAGTGAGCCCATCCTTCCACGCCCTACCAGCTTTAGTGAGCCCACCCTTCCACGCGATACAGCTTTAGTGAGCCCGTCCTACCACCCCCCACAGCTTTAGTGAGCCCATCCTTCCACGCCCGACCAGTTTTAGTGAGCCCATCCTTCCACGCCCCACAGCTTTAGTGAGCCCATTCTTCCACACCCTACCAGCTTTAGTGAGCCCATCCGTCTATGTCCTACCAGCTTTAGTGAGCCCATCCTTCCACACCCTACCAGCTTTAGTGAGCCCAACCTTCCAAGCCCTACCAGCTTTAGTGAGCCCATCCTTCCAGGACCTACAGCTTTAGTGAGCCCATCCTTCCACGCCCTACCAGCTTTAGTGAGCCCATCCTTCCAGGACCTACAGCTTTAGTGAGCCCATCCTGCCACACCCTACAGCTTTAGTGAGCCCATCCTTCCACACCCTACAGCTTTAGTGAGCCCACCCTTCCACACCCAACCAGCTTTAGTGAGCCCATCCTTCCACACCCGACCAGCTTTAGTGAGCCCATCCTTCCACACCCTACCAGCTTTAGTGAGCATATCCTTCCACACCCTACCAACCTTAGTGAGCCCCTCCTTCCATATCCTACCAGCTTTAGTGAGCCCATCCTTCCACACCCTACCAGCTTTAGTGAGCCCACCCTTCCACACCCAACCAGCTTTAGTGAGCCCATCCTTCCACACCCGACCAGCTTTAGTGAGCCCATCCTTCCACACCCTACCAGCTTTAGTGAGCCCATCCTTCCACACCCTACCAGCTTTAGTGAGCCCAACCTTCCAAGCCCTACCAGCTTTAGGGAGCCCATCCTTCCAGGACTTACAGCTTTAGTGAGCCCATCCTTCCACGCCCTACCAGCTTTAGTGAGCCCATCCTTCCAGGACCTACAGCTTTAGTGAGCCCATCCTGCCACACCCTACAGCTTTAGTGAGCCCATCCTTCCACACCCTACAGCTTTAGTGAGCCCACCCTTCCACACCCAACCAGCTTTAGTGAGCTAATTTCTAATTTCTAATTTAAAACATTTATAAAGCGCAACGTACACCATGCGGTTTCTTGGCGCTAGTGAGCAGGATCGGCAGCTGAGGGAGAAGACAAGAGTGATAGGAATGAGGATCTAAGCGGGGAAAGCCTGATTGAAGAGGAAGGTTTTTAGATCTTTACGAAAGGAGAGGTACTGGGTAGCAGAACGAAGATGGTCAGGGAGGGAGTTCCAAAATGTTGGGGCCAAAGTGGAGAAGTTTGCCCCACCCCACTTTTTACGTGTAAAGTGGGGGGTCTGAAGAAGGGACTTAGAGGAAGACCGGAGCTCTCTTGTGGGAACATAGGGTTTTATTAAGGAAGAGATAAAAGCGGGGGCAGTGCCCTGACGGGCCTGAAAGACCATGCAGCCAATCTTAAAAAGGGAACGTTCTTTTATGGGAAGCCAGTGAAGCTCCCTAAGAAGGGGGGTGGAATGGTGGTAGCGTGGGAGGCCGTAAACCAGCCGGGCCGCCTGGTTCTGGATCGACTGAAGTCTACGCAGACTGTAAGCTGGGTTGCCATGATAGAGGGCGTTGGCATAATCCAGCCTTGATATCACCAGGGCGGCCATAATGATCTTGAGTGCCTGAGGGGAGAAAAAGCGGGAAACAGAGCGGATGGTGCGGAGGGTGAGAAAACAAGAGGAAACCACGGAGCTGATTTGTGAGTGGAGAGTGAGCTGGTGGTTCATTTTGACACCCAGTGTTTTGACCGTGGATGAGGGGGAAGGTGCGGGACCCAGAGAAGGGGGTAAGAAGAGAGAGTTCCAGGGGCTGGATGAACCACCGGTGAGAACCAACTCGGTTTTATCCGGGTTCAACTTAAGATGGTTGTGGTTCATCCAGTCCCTGATGAATGTCATAGTAGACTGGAAGTTAGAGATAGAGAGGGGAGAAGAGGATAGATCAAAGATGAGCTGGAGATCATCCGCATAGTTATACACGGTGACCTCCAGCTGCTAGAGCGCGAAGATAAGAGGAAAGATATAGAGATTGAAAAGTAGGGGAGAAAGAGAGGATCCCTGGGGGACACCGCAAGTGACAGGGAGGGGAGTGGAAGAGAAGTTGCCTAGCCGCACTGCCTGGGTGCGGTCCCTCAGAAAGGAGGAGAGCCAAACCAGGGCTGATCCCCCTATTCCAGCCGCCCTGACACGGGACAGTAAGATGGTATGGTCCACCGTGTCAAAGGCGGCGGACAGGTCAAGGAGGACCAGTGCCTGGTGTTTGTTATCATCCATGCCCTTTCTGAGGTTATCTAGGACTGAGACCACAACCGATTCGGTCGAATGTCTGGGACGGAAACCGGCCTGGCGCGATGCCAGCCCCCCATTGGTCTCAATATGGGCGCTCAGTACCGCGGTGACGTGGCGTTCCATCACCTTGCCCAAAAAGGGCAGCAGGGAGATGGGGCGATAGTTGGCCGAGATGGAAGGGTCCGCGCCAGGTTTCTTCAAGATGGGTACTATCGTGGCTGCCTTTAGCGCAGGGGTCACTACGCCCTGTGCTAAGGAGCTGTTAAGGAAGACGATGGGGGGTTCAAAACAGCAGGAGTAAATTTGCTGCAGGATACGTGCCGGACAGACATCCGCCGGGGACCCGGACTTCACTCTGGGGAGGATCTCCAGAAATGATTCCTGAGTAAGGGGGGGGGTGGAGGTGAGAAGGCATTGAACGGTGGGGGGGGAAGGATCAACAAATGCAGGTGAAGGTGGTGGAATATTGGCCTTGATAGTAACGATTTTATCCAGGAAGTAGGTGTTAAGTTGATCACAAAGAAGCTGGGAGGGAGGGATTTGGGGTGAGGTTCGATCTGAGAATGCCAGGTCATTCACTATGCCAAAGATTTCCCTGGGTTTATTTTCAGCAGACGCTATTTTAGCAGAAAAATGGGTGGTTTTTGCGGCAAGGATTGCTGTTTTATATTTGGCCAGTGATGTGAGGAAGTGAGTTTTTGATAGAGGACAGTAATTTTTCCTCCATTGCCTCTCCGCCCGTCGGGTGCTCAATTTAAGCTCTTTCAGGTGGTCGTTAAACCATCTGTTAGAATCCTTAGGTCGACGGATGGAAATGCGACGGAGGGGAGCCATTGAGTCACAGCCCCCAGCCAACCAGGTGTTTATGGCCTTGGCTTGGGAGGTAGAAGATAAGCCAGGGAGGGTGGGAGAGGAGTTACGAAGCAGAGAGGTCAGGGAGGGGAGATCCAGTCTATTCCAGTTCCGCGCCCAGGTGTTTTTGGCATGCGGGGTTTTTAATACCGGATTACGGGGAATGGAGAGGGAGATAAGGGCATGGTCGGACCAGGGGCAGGGAGAGACTGCCGCCGAAGCCACTGGGAGATTGAGAGACCAGACCTGGTCAAGTATATGCCCATGGGAATGAGTGGGAACAGTTATATGCGGTGTGAAGTTGAGAGACAGGAGAGATTCTGTAAATTCTTTTGAGGACGTACATTCATGAGGGTCTGAGGGCCAGTAATTGAAGTCTCCCAGCACCAAGACCGAGGCGTAGTTGATCACCAGGTTGGACACCAGGTCTTGAAATGCCGGTAGGAACGATGGCGAAGGCTGAGGAGGGCGATACATTAAAAGACAAGTAATGGGCGGGGAGGATAAAAGAGAGCGGACTACCAAAAAGTCAACAGGGGGGATGGGGGGAAAGGGAAGTGATTGGAAATTCAATTCCGACCGAGCAATTAAGGCGACCCCACCGCCAGCCCTGCCTGCTGGGCGGTCGGCACGTAAGGCCACATAGGAGGGGGGTAAGGTGGCCAGGAGAACAGGGAGGGAGGAATCACAGTACCAGGTTTCGGTCAGGAGCAGTAAGTCAGGTTTCTCTGAATCGAGTAGGACGAACAGCTCATGATGGTGTTTGACCGCCGACCTGGTATTGAGTAGATATATAGACAAAGGCGGAATGATGGGGTGAGGGTCGAGTGGGGGGGGCAAGGTGACGGGGGGTGTGCAGCGGAGGATGTGGTGTCGTGGGGGAGGAAGAGGAGGGAGCGAGGCCTAGTGAGGAGACGAGCCTGCGGGTGGAATCAGGAAGGGGCCAGCAGCCTTGGAGGGTGATAAGTTCCTTTGAGGAATAAGACAATGTTTTATCATGGTGTCGTGCCCCTAGCCCATCCTTCCACACCCTACAGCTTTAGTGAGCCCACCCTTCCACACCCAGCCAGCTTTAGTGAGCCCATCCTTCCACACCCGACCAGCTTTAGTGAGCCCACCCTTCCATGCCCTACAGCTTTTAGTGAGCCCATCTTTCTATGCCCTACCCGTTTTAGTGAGCCCATCCTTTCATGCCCTACAGGCTTTAGTGAGCTCATCCTTCCGCGCCCTACCAGCTTTAGTGAGCCCATCCTTCCAGGACCTACAGCTTTAGTGAGCTCATCCTTCCGCGCCCTACCAGCTTTAGTGAGCCCATCCATCCACACCCTACCAGCTTTAGTGAGCCCATCCTTCCACACCCTACCAGCTTTAGTGAGCCCATCCTTCCACACCCTACCAGCTTTAGTGAGCCCATCCTTCCACACCCTACCAGCTTTAGTGAGCCCAACCTTCCAAGCCCTACCAGCTTTAGTGAGCCCATCCTTCCAGGACCTACAGCTTTAGTGAGCCCATCCTTCCACGCCCTACCAGCTTTAGTGAGCCCATCCTTCCAGGACCTACAGCTTTAGTGAGCCCATCCTGCCACACCCTACAGCTTTAGTGAGCCCATCCTTCCACACCCTACAGCTTTAGTGAGCCCATCCTTCCACACCCTACAGCTTTAGTGAGCCCATCCTTCCACACCCTACCAGCTTTAGTGAGCCCATCCTTCCACACCCTACCAGCTTTAGTGAGCCCATCCTTCCACACCTTACCAGCTTTAGTGAGCCCATCCTTCCACACCCTACCAGCTTTAGTGAGCCCAACCTTCCAAGCCCTACCAGCTTTAGTGAGCCCATCCTTCCAGGACTTACAGCTTAAGTGAGCCCATCCTTCCACGCCCTACCAGCTTTAGTGAGCCCATCCTTCCAGGACCTACAGCTTTAGTGAGCCCATCCTGTCACACCCTACAGCTTTAGTGAGCCCATCCTTCCACACCCGAAGCTTTAGTGAGCCCACCCTTCCACACCCAACCAGCTTTATTGAGCCCATCCTTCCACACCCGACCAGCTTTAGTGAGCCCACACTTCCATGCCCTACAGCTTTTAGTGAGCCCATCTTTCTATGCCCTACCCGTTTTAGTGAGCCCATCCTTCTACGCCCAGCATCTTTAGTGAGCCCATCCTTCCACCCTAACAGCTTTAGTGAGCCCATCCTTTCATGCCCTACCAGCTTTAGTGAGCTCATCCTTCCGCGCCCTACCAGCTTTAGTGAGCCAATCCTTCCACGCCCTACCAGCTTTAGTGAGCCCATCCTTCCACACCCTACCAGCTTTAGTGAGCCCATCCTTCCACACCCTACCAGCTTCAGTGAGCCCATCCTTCCACGCCCTACCAGCTTTAGTGAGCCCATCCTTCCACGCCCTATCAGTTTTAGTGAGCCCATCCTTCCACGCCCTACAGCTCTAGTGAGCTCATCCTTCCACGCCCAAACAGCTTATGTGAGCATATCCTTTCACGCCCAACCAGTTTTAGTGAGCCCATCCTTCCACGCCCTACCAGCTTTAGTGAGCCCATCCTTCCACGCCCTACCAGTTTTAGTGAGCCCATCCTTCCACGCCCTACCAGCTTTAGTGAGCCCATCCTTCCACGCCCTACCAGCTTTAGTGAGCCCATCCTTCCAGGACCTACAGCTTTAGTGAGCCCACCCTTCTAGGCCCTACCAGCTTTAGTGAGCCCATCCTTCCATGCCCCACCAGCTCTAGTGAGCCCACCCTTATGGGCCTTACCAGCTTTAGTGAGCCCATCCTTCCACGCCCCACCAGCTTTAGTGAGCCCATCCTTCCATGCCCATCCAGCTTTAGTGAGCCCATCCTTCCACGCCCCACCAGCTTTAGTGAGCCCATCCTTCCATGCCCATCCAGCTTTAGTGAGCCCATCCTTCCAGGACCTACAGCTTTAGTGAGCCCATCCTTCCATGCCCCACCAGCTTTAGTGAGCCCATCCTTCCACGCCCCACCAGCTCTAGTGAGCCCACCCTTCTAGGCCCTACCAGCTTTAGTGAGCCCATCCTTCCATGCCCCACCAGCTCTAGTGAGCCCACCCTTCTAGGCCTTACCAGCTTTAGTGAGCCCATCCTTCCACTCCCTACCAGCTTTAGTGAGCCCATCCTTACATGCCCCACCAGCTTTAGTGAGCCCATCCTTACACGCCCCACCAGCTTTAGTGAGCCCATCCTTCCAGGCCCTACAGCTCTAGTAAGTTTATAAATTCATTTTACCATTCCTTCATTTCACAGTGTTGGAATAGAAAAATGATCCGGTTTTCAAATACTTTACCATATTTCTACACTATTCCAATTTTAAGGGAAGCGGACGTGAAGGCGGCTTCCATGGTTAGCACACCTGTTTTAGAGAACAGTGGTCCCTATTTTGGACGGAAAAATGGACAACCACAATAATCATACGCTTAAATAGATCGTATGTCTTTCGTCCAGCCGTACAAGAATTTATTTTTATATAAGTTCAGTTGATTGTGATTCAAAACATTAAATGACAAGTGGGCACAGCCACGACCCACAGAACAATGAACTATCCCTTGTCCTGAAGATGATGCTTTATATTGTTGTGAAAAGCATCTAAACGTCGTCGACACTAAAAGCACCATATGCAATATGATTTTATAATATTGTAATGATCAATGGTGTGAAAATGGATATTTAAGTCTGTCATAGTGATTACAAACAAACAGACACATCTTATACCCTGCCTTTGGCCATTCTGTTTTTCGTTGGTTTGTCTTGTGTTCTGTGGGTCACGGCTGTGCCCACTTGTCATTTAATGTTTTGAATCACAATCAACTGAACTTATATAAAAATTAATTCTTGTCCGGCTGGACGAAAGACATACGATCTATTTAAGCGTATGATTATTGTGGTTGTCCATTTTTCCGTCCAAAATAGGGACCACTGTTCTCTAAAACATGTTACTGCCCAAGGTCCCTATGGCATACCTTCTGGGTTTCCCTTGTTTTGTATAGTAATGGTTAGGACACTGGCAGAAAACATCTGCAGAACTCAAGAGTGCACACTGATATTAATGAAAAGCCCAGGACTAGGAAAGAATGTTCCCGAGTGCACACAGCCATCAGGTTGACTCGCCTGCGAATGTCTTGTTGACATTTTATAATTCCAAAGAAGCCTCATTCTTTGAATACAACCCCGGCCCGTTTATTCATTGGACGGCAAAGACATTACAACCCGCGGGGTGTTCTGAAAAGTCAACGTTATCATTAACGCACTTTTGGAGTCACCTGGTCAACCACACTGACGTCCCCAGAACAGACCCCAAAGGCTCCAATGATATGTTGGGTAGAGCGGTATTCCTGCGTAGTGTGCTGCTTCGTCCAATCATACCCGCTTAAGGATTTCCAGGTGCGTGAACACAGGAAACAATTTTACCAGCTGGTAAATATGGCAGTAAATCACAGCACACTCAGGCTTCAGGCAGCGCCTGGCTTTGGCGCTCAGGCGCTTTCCTACCCCCTTTCATGGCATCAGTGTAATCATAAGAATTATGGGGCCCCGGAAATTATATATTTTGGTGCCCCCCGTACAGAACAGCTTTGAACTGTCTTACCCATCACCTTCCAGCCTTAGCCCACATGGTACCAGACATTACTAAATTATGTTACCTTTAACAGGGTCACACAAAAACAGCTGAAATATGTCTTGCCTGGGCCCAAAAATCCTTAAAATTGCACTGCTTAGACAGTCAGGCAAAGAGGCGGAGAGGTTTAGATAAAAAAAACTGAATAGACAGAGTCAAAGAGAGAGAGGTTCACTCTCACAGGAGGGGGGGGCCTTGCAAGGTGGGGAACCTGAGAGGGCCCATTTTGGCCTTGTCTTAAAACCTCTCTGCGTGGCATGAGGGCGGCACAGATGCCCGCTCCTGTCAGCCCACGGCCCTCGCGCTCTTCCCCCCTTCAGCAGGTTTGAACCGGAATGAGGATGACGCGCACTGATAGTAAATACTGGCCCGAATCTCATTCCCTATTCCTGCCACAAATACCCATAAGCCAGGCCCGTGAATTCTGGCCATAAACAACATGCCCAGCCACAAGGTGCCCCCCCGCACCCCGCACCCAGGCTCCATGCAATGGCGCCAAGCAGAGACTCCTGACAGCTGCGCATGAACCTTACCTCAACCACAAGCAGGAAGAAGGCGCTGGCGGCTGGCACTGGAAGTGGGTGGATTGAGATGTCGCAGGACTATTTAATGCCCTCGCAGCCCCTCCCCCTTCCTCCAGGCAAAAGCTGCACCTAGTTTCGAAAAAAATGCCACGAAACTGGGGTTTCCCTCCTTGTATGGTGACGCCCACCAGATGGTAATCCGAATGTCAGGTTTGGATGATCCAGGGACAAGTCTTTGATTTCACTAATGTCCGTCACTAAGATTTGTTTTCTTCTGCTTTCTAGGCGCACTCAGGTCGTTACAGAAACTACAAACTTCATTTATCTCTTTCCTCTTAATGGTCTCACATTGTTTTTGGTTTGTGTGGGCAGTTTGTCGACCTATCCGTCATCCCCCGAGGATGGAATTTTTCGTCCACGCCTTAAAAGACAAAGAGCAACAACTGGGTGTGCTGAGGGAGGTTTTCTTGTTTTTCTGGTACATACTAGTTATGTGTGCTTACTGCTTATCAAAGAAATGCATTGATCTCTTTTTTCTGGGAGTAACACCCTCCCCCCCCCCCTCCCTGTGATGGACGGACTTATTCCTTCCGTGCAGCCCGCTTCCCCCCCCCCCCCCCCCCCCCCCCCCCCCAGTGCCCAGCCTCTAGTAACGTGGGAGAGCCCCTTGGGTCTGCAGTCCTTGATAAGAAAACCAACTTCTCACGTCAAATGACGTTAGCATGACTTCTGGGCCTGTATAGGGCTAATTTTATAATTGGACAAAGAAGACTACAACTCACAGAATGCAAAAAAACAAAGCTTGGACTGGAGCAGTTAATCTTACATGGAGCTCACACTATTGGCAGGGTGTCAGTCGGATGCCCTTCTACGATTTATAAAACGATTGATTCCTGAAGTTACAACTTAACAAGCATTGCTAGTCCTCCCAAGCCCTGCTACGTCTACCCCTACCTTCCCTCGGCACAGGGAAGCATGTCACCCTCTCTTCTGCAAGGCCTCATACTACCCTGCCCAATGCCGTCCTCACCACCCCTCCCACACCCCATCCCACCACCACTTCTCCCACACCCATCCCACCACCACCCCTCCCACACCCCATCCCGCACCACCCATTCCACACCCCATCCTGCACCACCACCCCTTCCACACCCCATGCTGCACCACCACCCCTTCCACAGCGCATCCTGCAACTCCACCACAACCCATCCCACACCCCATCCTGCACCACCAGCCCTCCCACACCCAATCCCACCACCACACCCCATCCTGCACCACCACCGCCCCTTAACACAGGACTTGAATGGAGAGTCAAACACGGTGCACAAAGGTGACTATGCTATAGGTACGTAACACGGGAACCCGGGTGTCGTCAGGGACCTTGAGTAAGTTTATACATGAAGAACAGTGGTCCAAAGACCATAGATATCACAATCAATGTACAAATACATCAAATAATAAATCCATTTAATTGTATATAAAAAGGCGGAGCTTGCCAGCGTCGATGTAAGACGCGTGTGTGCTGAGCTCCGCGCCAACACCCGAAATATCCTGTTAAATATCCTATAGCAACGGCCACCACCGGGATTTCGGGGTGGGGACCTGCTCTGTGGTCTTTGGCACAGCGATCGGTGAAGCCGCCGGCGAAATCGGAGGAAGACCCGCGGAGCTCCGGCAGTGCGACGACGTCTGCTGACTAGGCCTGAGGCAGCGGACTTGCCTGAATACCTGTCCGCTGTGCGTGCATGTACGTGCGGCCTCTGGGGGAGCTGAGACCCGGTGACCCCCGCAAGGATCCGGCGGAGAGAAGCGCCCGGCTAACAGTGCGGTGAGCCTCCCTGAGACGTCCCGTGCCCCCCCCCCCCACCTTTTCTTAGAAGGGGGAGTGCACTGCGTAGCCCCGTTTTGGAGATCTTGCCAGCCCCCAGCAAGCGGACACAGAGACTGCTTCGCGCGCATTGCGCTTGGACCCCCGACGAGACTACAGGGCATTTAACGGCCCGCCAGGCCCCTTGAAGGTGGGCTACGCCGCGTTTGCTTCTGCTGTGCTCGGCACCTGGGACACCCCCTGGGACACCCTCTGAGACACAATCCCCTCCCTTGGTCGTCAGCTGGACAGTCTGTCTGCGGTGCTGCGGACTCTGGAGAGCTGGGTAGCGGCCGGATACTTGTGCAGGCTCCCCCGCAAAGGCACATGCCACTGGCCTCGATCGGGTGGGCCTGCGCGTCTGCGTTTTTCACCTCCGTCCAAGTGTCTCGCAGCGGAGAGTCGGGGAGGACGGCCTGGGTGATTGCGTTGCGGCACCGGGAATAGTGAGACAGCTTGGGGACCCTGATGTGAACAGGGCTGCACACTCCTGCATATTGGCGACGCGGTTTGCAGCGCTGCTGACGCTATACCTTGGAGTGAATGTGGGACTGTGTTGAGACCCCTGGCCCAGGACCGTGTTTCTGCAACTGAACTCGGCTGCAACCGAGTGTAGGACTGCACTAGTGCCTGGGGGAACTTGGATGTACCGCTCACTGATTGGGAAACCCACGCAGCGGCGATCTCTGGGACTGGCGTCTGCAAGATTCGGAGGGCATAGCGAAACGTGACCTGTAAGTGAACGCGGGGCTGAGTCACCGAGGTTGCCTATAATCACTGCCTACGCATCGGAGACCATATACAGAAGCAGGTCGCTCCCGGACTTCCTTGCGCACTATGGGCAAGAACGATAGAACCCAGACCAAACTGGCGTTTGAACAGCGCAAAGCGAAGGCCTCTGAGGAGCCGGCGCCGGACGTTTCGCCTAGGAACAAGGGCGCGGACAACACAATGTATACTGACATTAAAGAAAGGCTTGTGTCCATGGAGAAAGGACTGCAAGAAAGCATGTCGTCCATCGGCACGAAGATAGACGCACTCACTTACCGCATGGACCGCATGTCGGAAAGGGTGGATAAACGTGCGGAACGCCTCGACATGTCAGAGAGGCGTCTCACGGAGGTGGAGGAGGCGCAGACCGAGTGGGACAAGGACGCAAGCAATTCTCCAGACTACTACAGGTCATTCAGGACAAGTCGGAGGACTTAGAAGCCCGGTCGAGGCGCTCCAACATCCGTATTACGGGGGTTGCAGAGATGACCCAGACAGGCAAGATGGAGCTCTTTGTGGAGAAACTTCTGGTCTCCCTGCTGGGCGACGACGTCTTCTCTCCGATGTTCATAGTGGAACGAGCCCACCGCACGCATGGCCCGCGGCCGCGTCCGGGAGCTACCCCTAGGCCGATAATTGCCAAACTCCTCAACTACAGGGACCGTGACACGGCTCTACGAGTGGCCAGAGACAAGGGGAGGCTCCAGTATGAGGGTATGGACATTTCCCTGTATCCTGACTTCACGGCGAGGGTGCAGGAGGAAAGGCGGCACTTCGCTCCGTATAAAAAACAGTTGCGAGAACTAGGCCTAGACTATGCGATGCTATACCCGGCGAAACTGCGGGTCAACAGACATGTGCACTCGCACTTTTTCACGAACCCCAAAGAGCTACAAAAGTCGCTGAAGGAGTGGTCCAAGGAGCAGAGGAATATCCCCAGCCGAAAGACTGAAGAGCACAAAGACAGCAGCCGCCTGGACGAACAAGAATAGCACACTGCGTGCTCCTGGTCTTGGGGCGTGGGTGACCGTACTAACCTCAATGCGGTGTCGAGACGGTGGCACCGCTGCTTCGAGATAGCACCTTGGGGTCAAGCTGGATGGCTGCCTTGTGATAGCTGTGACCTGTGATTGGACTGCGCCATGCGCTGGGTGAGATCATTCCAATGTATATATGTTTGACCTTTGCTGAGTGGAGCTTGTGACACAGCTCGTGGCCCTGCACTGTCGGTTGCACTGCTGTGCAACGTTATAGACCTTTGTTGTATTGGGGTGTGCTGTGGATGAGACGGTAGGGGAGAGTTCTGGAGCTACTGGTCGCTATATTCTTTTGGGCCTTGAATAGTACTTTCGTTGTTGCACTCTGCCTTGGGTGGCGGGTGGCGGGAGCCAAGTTTGCACTAGTTAACTCTGATGCGCTGTTTGGTGCCACTTACGGCGACCTCTGCCCTAGCGCTTTTGGCTCTAATTGTTCTCGTGGGCAGAATGTTAGGAATTGGGCATAATGACACCATAAGGCACTGACAAGAGACTCCTGAGGCGGAAAGCCGGGAGCGCGATAGCCTAACCATTCTTTTTAAAACTTGTGTGATATTGTGTTCTTTTTAATACTTCACTTGATTCCCTGGCACTTCCTCGCATTTCCCCGAACAGCTGATCTAACGCTGGTACGGGTAGAACCTTCCTCCCGGACGCCATTACCGACAACGAGGGAGCCACGAGACACGCCCATCTCTGCTGGCCACCCCCCCCTCACCAAGCATAAATAGTGCACGCTGACCACGAGCGCTGCACTGACAAGAGACTCCTGAGGCGGAAAGCCGGGAGCGCGATAGCCTAACCATTCTTTTTAAAACTTGTGTGATATTGTGTGCTTTTTAATACTTCACTCGATTCCCTGGCACTTCCTCGCATTTCCCCGAACAGCTGATCTAACGCTGGTATGGGTAGAACCTTCCTCCCGGACGCCATTACCGACAACGAGGGAGCCACGAGACACGCCCATCTCTGCTGGCCACCCCCCCCTCCAACGCCCAGACCACCTAACATAAATCATGTGTCTTTGCCGGAAGCGCAGCGGACGAGCGCAACGGGCGCGACGATGGCGCGCCAAAGGCGCGCTTAAGGCAAGCTCGTCTGCGCTCGTCCGCGCTAGGCAGAGTGCAGAGCCAGATCCTATAGCCAATACTACCGACCAGATGCGCAGATACGCAAGGGACACATTACTCCACCTGAACAAAGAGGTACAAGAGCTATGCCGACACTCCGTTCCCGGGGATCACCCCCTCAATTGATGCTCTCACTGCCCGTATAAACTCACCCTCACTGGCCCCGACAACCCTTCCCACATCCCCATGCACATGGCCCTAATCAACTGTAGATCCCTTCCCAAGCACTCACTGGAAATATACCAACTACTGGAAAACCATGACCTTGACGCTCTCTTCCTAACGGAAACATGGCTAGGACCGGACTCTGACCCCGACATTGTAAACTCCTTACCCCCGGGCTTCCTTATCCATCACTTGGACCGCCCTAAGGGAAAAGGTGAGGGTATCGCTATAATCTACAAAGACCACCTCTCATGCCGTCTGCAAGGCAGTCCTAGAATGTGAAAACACCATGTTTTCAATTCAGATCTCACCATGTAAATCCGTATCGGGCTTCCTCATCTACCGCCCTCCTGGACCCCTAGGTCAATTCTGTGAATCCCTCATGGAACATACATATACACTGGCCGCTACGCACCCTGAATGTCTGATCCTAGGTGACCTGAACATCCATTTTGATAAAAAGGAAGCCAAATCAGCTGCTGACCTGATAGCAGATCTCGAAACTCTCCAGCTAAAATTACCAAGCCTTCTTCCTACCCACTCACTGGGACACTTACTCGATCCGATATTTACCAACATCAATGACCTCGCTGTCCTTGACCCTATCCCGGTACCTTGGACCGATCACTTCCTAGTCCCAATAAACTGGCAGCTAATCCCCACTCCGCGCCCTACTGCCCTACCAAACAAACCTACGCGATCTTGGTCCAAACTAGATGTAGAAAATTGGAAACATCAGCTAGAATGCTCCCCTCCTGAACTCGATACTAACCCCATTCGCGCCGACGCAGAATTTTCTACATGGATAGGAGATACACTGGACAAAACACTTCCAAAAAAATCTCCAGTAATCCACGGGGCAAAGCCACCTCCCCCTGGTTCACTAGTGAAATGCGGCTTCTAAAGAAAGCATGCAAGAGATCAGAAAGAGACTGGAGGAAAAACTTCGATGCCGCAAAAAAAATTGAATATATAAAAACCCTCCTCAAATATAAAAAAGCACTTAAAACTGCTCAAGTTAATTACTTTGAGGAGAAAATAAGATCATCTATCAACTCATCGCGGGAAACGTTTCAAATAGCCAAGAAACTTCTTAAAGTGCCGGAGCCCCCTCCCTTGATAGAACCCTCAGCTACCCGCTGCAATGAACTCGCAGAATTTTTTAATCTAAAAATCATTAACATCATCAATCCCTTTCCTCCGCCCACTCTGGACACTTACTCCACCTCCTCCGCTGCCGACCCGCCCACTCACCCACATGCAGCAACAGCTGACCAGCTGTCAGATTTCACTCCCCTGACAACTGACACCATTCTTCAGATACTGAACTCTATCAAGAGTGGCTGCCCTACTGACCCCGCACCACTCAACATCCTGAAATTAGTCGCACCCACCATTCTCCCCCATCTGATCAAACTAATCAACAGCTCACTCACCTGTGGCATCGTCCCCCCGAGCTGGAAAAAAGCAATGGTGAAAGCACTGATCAAAAAACCGCATCTGGACCCACTAGAACTGGGCAACTACAGGCCGATCTCCCTGCTCCCAGGCATTAGCAAAATAGCGGAGAAGCACGCCAACCACAGCCTATCCCACCACCTTGAAACCAAAGGACTGCTGGAACCTTCTCAAACGGGATTTAGGCCAGGCAAGAGCACAGAAACTGCAATATTGGCGGTGGTCGAGGAGGCAAGGAAAATCATGGACGCAGGAGGATCAGTGGCAGTGATCCTCCTGGACCTAAGCGCTGCCTTCGACACCGTCAACCATTCAACACTGGTCCACAGGCTCAGGGACCTTGGTATTGCAGGAACGGCTCTGGCCTGGCTCAAATCCTTGCTTGAGAATAGATCTTTCCAGGTGGCAGATGGCAACTTCACGTCCAAGCCTACTGCCATCAACTGTGTGGTCCCTCAGGGCTCCTCCCTGAGTCCGACCCTTTTTAATGTTTATATGTCCCCCCTTGAGAAAGTCGTCACCGCATTTGGGATCAAGCTTCTAACTTACGCTGACGACACTCAACTTGTGGTATCCCTAAGCCAGCAAGACCACTCCCTCCCCAATCTTCAAACCTGTCTTACCGAAATAACTAAGTGGATGAATCTTTCCCACCTCAAACTGAACAACGATAAAACAGAGATAATTATTCTAGGCAATAAATCTCTCTACAATCCCACTTCCCTATGGCCACCCATCATGGGTCTTCCCCCCGCCCCGAAACAAGAAATTAAGAGCCTGGGTATATGGCTAGACGAAGGCCTCAATTTCTAGGCCCAAGCAAGGAAAACGGCGGGAACATGCCACGGCCTCTTACGGTCAGCAAGGAAAATCTTACCCCTACTCCCGGCACATTCCCGCAAACTCCTAGTTCATGGCCTTGTGCTGTCCCGCCTGGACTACGGAAATGCCTTGTATCTGGGGGCACCCAAAAAAGTACTGTCTAAACTCCAGACAGTACAAAACGCAGCAGCCCGCATTCTCCCAGGAACCCACCGCCGTTGTTCAGCCAAACCAGCCCTGAACGCCTTACACTGGCTCCCCATCCAGGAAAGAATACAATTCAAGGCTCTGTACACCACCTACAAAATTTTGCACGGTAAGGCCCCCCCAATACTACAAAATCTCATTTCACCTCACACCACCACAAGAACGCTTCGATCCTCCAACTGCAACCTAGCCTCTATACCTAGAATTAAGAAAGCCCGCTCGGGCGGTCGACTGTTCTCATACAATGCATCCAAACTTTGGAATACCCTACCCCCAAACATCAGAGCCCCACCCAACCTTCTCTCATTCCGCAGAGCACTCAAAACATGGCTATTCCCGTGATACCCTACTGCAGATGGTTTCTTGTCACTTAGCGCTGGGACGCTCACGGGCAGCCATGCGCTCTACAAATCAGTAAAATAAATAAATAAGTTGGATGTTGATGGGAGGGATTGGGTACTGCCAGGCCAGGTTGGGGGAGGTCGGCTGTGGGCGGGGGGGGGGGGTGACTATGTTGGGGATTGTAATTGCTATCTTGACTGTGGGGTTTTGAAAACAATGCCAAGCAACGTGTTGACGGATTTCAAGTTTAAGGAGAATGTACGGCTTAGTAGTACAGCTGTCTGCACCCTATTGTTATCACTGTTAGGATGACTAATACTAATGATGGGAATGCTCCACGCAATTTACAGGAACTGAAAATGCTGACGTGGAATGTGAGAGGGCTCAATGATTACCGTAAACTACGAAAGGTACTCAGTTACTTACACAGACACCATTTTGACCTCGCCCTTCTACAGGAGACCCACCTTCCACTCACTAGCAGGATGCTACAGGCCAGGGGGCTTGGGGGACACAGTGTGGCTGCGGGGTTCACGACACACTCCAGGGGTGTACTCACTTGGGTCAACCCTACCTCTCAGCTAAAACTGGCACCACTGGTGTCGGACCCGGAGGGTCGATTTGTCATCACTAGGTGTGTGGGCAGGGGACACGATTTGGTTGTGGTCAATGTTTACGGGCCAAACTATGATAGTCCTGTCTTTTACTCAACACTAGCGGCGCAATGCAGAACACACGTTTCCTCTAGAATGCTGTGGGGAGGTGACTTCAATTTTGTATTTGACCCTGACCTGGACAGGTCGGCGGGGCCGGCCCGGAGGCCAGTGGCCTCGGCTTTGCACATGAAGGTGGAGCTGCTTAAACTGGACCTGGTGGACGTATGGAGAAGTAAGCACCCCACGAAAGGTGGTTTCACTCATTACTCCGCATTCTACAGTATCCACACTAGAATAGATTACTGGCTAGTGTCCCAGGCTCTACTAGATAGTATTAGGAGCTATGTGGTGCTGCCTCGCACCCTCTCTGATCACTCCCCTGTATTGCTCCACCTAGTGCTCCCAAAGAAAACAATTCCCCCCTTCACCTGGAGGTTCCCCCCCTACTCCCTCCTGGATGATGCGTTTCGGGGTGAACTGGCAGAAGATATAGATACGTTTTTTTAAACAAACCTGGGGTCCGTCGACAGTTTCCAGACTATGTGGGAAGCTTTTAAGGCCTACATTAGGGGTATGGCAATGTCCAAACACTCGAGTGTGCTTAAATCTATAAGACGCGACTTGACTCGATAATTCTCGCTTCGGTGCCTGCTCTAATCATGGGTTCTCACTCTGCAACTCTGGGCATTAAGCTTGCTTAATCTCCACAACGGCCCCCTGCGGCGGGATGCCTGGCTTTCACCTTGGGGATGCTCTGTAGGGGCTATCTCACAGGGAAAAGCCAGGACGGGTTCCCAAGGCAAGCGCCGGGAAACCTCCGGGTAGCTGTGCGCTCAATAAATGCAATAATAATAATAATAATAATAAACAGCTTGAATCCCGACTGTCTTACTTGGAGAGGCGCCTACAGAATGGCTCCGATACCAATGCTGAGTCCCAAATCAAACTCCCACTGACTGAATACCATGACCTGGCTGACAGGGAAGTACAACACATGGGCAAATACGCTACAGCGCAAACTTACGGGGAGGGGGAACGACCGGGTGCACTACTGGCTAGAATGATACGCAGTACCAGGAGGCCCCTGGTGGTGGATGAACTACTCACGCCAGAGGGTGAGGTTATTTCTGACGGGGAGGAGATCCTCCAAACGTTTAGACAGTACTATGCAGAACTGTATAAATCCAGATCGCTGCGGGTTGAGGAAGAGATCGACGACTACCTCGAGCATATTGCCATGCCATTTTTGCCAGATTCGGACAGGGAATTCTTGATGTCTCCCATACAGGAGGATGAAATTCTGGGCGCTCTGGCTAGCATGCGATCTGGTAGTGCCCCGGGAGCGGACGGTTTGACGGTAGGCTTTTATAAGTCGTTCAAGGACAAGCTGGTCCCACACCTGATCACCCTATTTGATGATATATGCGAGGAGGGTAGTATGCCCCACTCCATGAGGGAAGCCCTCCTAATCACAATTTTAAAACCTGGGAAACCCCCGGAGTCTTGCAGCTCCTACAGGCCACTCTCCCTGATAAATGTGGACACTAAAATATTTGCTAAAGTTCTGGCCACGCGATTGGCGCTCCTGGTTCCGGACCTGGTAGCGCCTGAACAGGCCGGTTTCGTTCCCAATAGGAACCTGACATATAATATCCAAACTGTACTGGGGACAATGCAGCACATGCGTCAGGAAAACACAGCCTTAACAGTTTTCCTGGACATGGAAAAGGCCTTCGACTCTGTGGAGTGGCCTTTCATGCTCAGAGTCCTGAGGAAGTTGGGATTGGGAGAGCCGTTCTTGCAGATGCTGGGAGCCTTGTACTACCGGCCCACAGCGAGGCTGAAGATAGGGGACAGAGTTACGGACCCGTTTGATATAAGCAGAGGAATTAGACAGGGATGTCCCCTTTCGCCCCTCCTGTATGCGCTGGTGGCAGAACCGTTGGCGTGTGCAATGAGGGAATACCACAGCTTGGAAGGTATTAGTTTTCCAACGTATAAAATTGGCATATCAACGTATGCTAATGATACACTCCTCTATGTTCGTGACCCGGAAATGAACCTTTCAGCCGTTTTGCAGGAGGTTGTGCGATTTGGCGCCCTCTCGGGGCTAAGAGTGAGCTGGGACAAATCAATCGCTTTCCCGCTGACACCCGCGACTCAGCCCTTTGAAATGGAATACCCCCTGAAATGGACCACTGACTCAGTTAGATACCTAGGCATACACCTTCACACTGACCCCGACATTTTAGTCAGGGAAAACTATGGAGTAGCGTACGCAAAGCTGGTTGAGGATGTGGATGCATGGTGTAAGCTCCCGCTGTCCCTAATGGGCAGAATAGCCATCATGAAAATGGTGGTACTGCCTAGGTTCCTATTCCTCTTCCACAACATAACGGTAGTACTGTCTAAGGCGTTCTTTAAACAGCTGACGCAGGTGCTTATCCGGCTAGCATGGAGGGGTAAACAGCCTAGAGTTAACTGGACGACACTACTGCTTCCCTGTGAAATGGGGGGACTGGGGGCACCCGACATGAAAAGATACTACCGCATTGCGCAGGCGGCCCATTTACACTCTTGGATCTATGGGGACCCGCGCATACCACATGTGACATTAGAGCGATTGTTTGCGGAGCCTCTTCCCCTTCCGGCCACTGTCTGTCTCCCGGTAGACCGAGCTATTGGTCAACTAGACTCGCTTAAATCTACCAACTATGCGTGGCACGCGTTGACCCGGGCGCGAGACTGTAGATTCCCGTACTCGCCTCAGATGCAGATTGACTGGGCACTCTGGCTGGGCCCGCTAAGGGAAAAAGGAGTAACGGAGGCACTGCGTGCGCTGGGACTCACGAAAATGGAAGACCTGTTTGTCGAGGGGGTTTCCAAGTCCTGGGAGCAGCTCTCCGCCACGCAGCCGGAGGCTACGTTTCTACAGCGCTTCCAGTTTCATAGGATACGGAGTGCGTTAAAGGACTTGTTGGGCCCTGAAATGGAGGAGCCTCCGGAGGTCCCTGAACTCACCTATGTGATTAAATCCACGTCATCCCGCAAACTAATCTCCACCCTAAATAAACTGGGTGTTGCACATCAACAGCTCCAGCACTCAAAAGCTAGGGCGGAATGGCAAAGTGATCTGCAACTCCAAATTGACGACGACATGTGGCGATACTGCTGCACCAGCACAAGAAGACTCTCCCTTAATGGAAGGCATAGACTGGTGCATTTTAAGTGGATATATGATGATACAACGCATGCTTTTACATCACATTTTTTACGACGCAAAAACTTTTACAACGCATGTATTTACAACGCATGTTTTTACAACGCAGGTACCTTTACAACGCATACCATTACAACGTAAGTATTGGTAAATATATATTAATTTTATAATCGTAAATTCATTCAAAAAATATAATTTAATGTAATTTCATTTAATTTCATTTAATTAATTTAATTTAAATTTAATTTTAATTTATTTTTACCCTGTACCCCTGTACCCCAAAGACCCAAAACTGACCCTCAACCTAAAAAATACCCCTTTACCCAAAAACCCAAAACTGACCCTCAACCCCAAAAATACCCCTTTACCCAAAAACCCAAAACTGACCCTGAACCCCAAAAATACCCCTTTACCCAAAAACTAAAAACTGACCCTGAACCCCAAAAATACCCCTTTACCCAAAAACTAAAAACTGACCCTCAACCCCAAAAATACCCCTTTACCCAAAAACTAAAAACTGACCCTGAACCCCAAAAATACCCCTTTACCCAAAAACTAAAAACTGACCCTGAACCCCAAAAATACCCCTTTACCCAAAAACTAAAAACTGACCCTGAACCCCAAAAATACCCCTTTACCCAAAAACTAAAAACTGACCCTGAACCCCAAAAATACCCCTTTACCCAAAAACTAAAAACTGACCCTGAACCCTAAAAATACCCCTTTACCCCAAACATATAACATTTAATATATAATTATATACTTACCAATACTTACGATGTAATGGTATGCGTTGTAAAGGTACCTGCGTTGTAAAAACATGCGTTGTAAATACATTTGTTGTAAAAGTTTTTGCGTTGTAAAAGTTCCGTTGTAATGGTATGTCGTTGTAAAAGTTGCGTTGTAAGTGATGTTTCCCATTTTAAGTTTCTACAACTAGTATACTATACCCCGGAGAGGCTGCACCGTTACGGGCTTAGGCAGACGGCGGTGTGCGAGAGGTGCCACGCGCAGGTTGCAGATTTTATCCACATGGCGTGGTACTGTCCGGGAATTCAGACATTTTGGGTGGAGGTTTTCTCAGAACTCAATAAGATATTGGGCTCGGAGCTGACTGTTAGGCAGGAATTGGCGCTTCTAGGATATTCTAAGCCACTTCCGTTATCCCAGCGACGACTCGTAGATATGGCCCTACTGATAGCCAGAAGAGTGATTGCCCTGTGTTGTATGCGGGGCCCGCTTCCCACCAAGAAGAGATGGGCAGGCGACTTACTTTACTGTTGCACGCAGTCCGAACATTATAGCGAGCTACTCCTGCCCAGGAGCATGCCCAAAAATTTCCGGGGTTTATACCAGGCATACATACAACAGAGTGAGGAGGAGAACCTGGACCGTGCCGGGGCACTGGATACCCCGGAATCCCCAGAGGGACAGGAGGAACAGTAGACGTAGTGTCTTGGGAGGGGGCGGATGGAACTTGGTGTTAGTACACGTAGCGTTTCTTCCAGTTAGCATAGTTCTCGGAGTAGGGTCACCAAAGTAGTGTTCGGCAGGCAGCGGGGTATGAACTAGCCGGTAGCAACAACTCGGGCACATTACTAGAAACATGGTTGCTGGCACTTGGGGGAGGGCGTGGGTTGGTTAGGGTAGCTCGTTTATTGCTTTTTTATATACATAAGGTTTTAGATACATACGAAGATAAGACCCCTGATGTGTGACTCACAGGCACAGCCATGTCATATGTATGTTGGAAGTACCACGAGAATCCAAACACATACGGAGCTATATATACTCCTGCATTGTTATGACTAGATGCTATTGACTTTGCACATCTGCTGTACTGTACGCCGCCGGGCCCCCGGGATGCCGGCTAAAAGGCTGTGTCCAACATATTTACACTATGACGCTAAGCAATGCTGCTTTGACCACTTGTGCGAGAAACTGTGAGATATGTCATGCGTATTATGATTTATGAAGAATAAAGGTCTTAAATAAAAAAAAATTGTATATAAAAAAAAAAAAACAATATGACAGCCCAGTGGATGTGTGGTGAAAAACGTGCTCGGTGCTCTAATACAAGTGATGCACACGTGTGACAATACATGATCAAGAGTGTGTTTCAAGCAAGAACAACACCACCCATTTTATTCTTATGTACAACTAAATTGGGTCCGTAGAACTACCCAACGACCTTCAGACCCTTTAGACAGATCGACATGATGTAGCACGAGCAGTACAATTGCAAAACATCACATGTATTTCCACTCATCCACCTGAAGAGGGCAGTGTTCACCCGATAGAATTCCAAATTGCTTAAACTGGAAGGCAAGTGTGAGCAATGTGGTGATGTGCGGGAGGTCAGCCATTTTAGCAGAACAATGCTGTTTCATCTCACTAACGTAGTGTTAGCGGTTGAGCAAAATCTTAGTCTCTGTAGCTAATTCAGGGCATTTAAGCTACATTTTCCTAAAAGATGTGTCATCTGAAAGAACATTTTGTATACTAAACCTATCCCAAAACGGCTACAGAACTGGACTGGCTTTACGACAGGGAAGTAGCACAGCACGCAAGACCTGTTCTGTTGCCTGACATTTAGGGCCACGGGCCTTATTTATGAAGGACTTGCGTCGCCGGTGCGTCACTTTTAACATGGGAAAAAGTGACGCACCGGCGGCGCAAGTCCTTCATAAATAAGGCCCCACGTATTTTGGCTCTAAAACATTTAATATCTCTTGAAACCCTTCCTGAACACACTTGAAAGTCAAAAGTGTCGTCTTTCAGCATACATAGATACAATAAACAGAGATCCCTAAGCATCTAATCAAATAACTTATATGAAAACCATGACGTGTCCTTCATTTCAAGCATATATATATATATATATATATATATATATATATATATATATATATATATATATATATATATATGTGTGTGTTTCCAAAAGTTTGCCCAGAGACGAGGTCGCACTCCTCTTCAGGTATGTGCACAACACTTTATTTCTGAATCCATGCGGCTTCCCATCCCAACTCTATCCGTCCCATTGGCCTGAAGCGTTTCGAAGTATTCATTCGTCTTCCTCAGAGGCCGTGTTAGTAAACAGTCAATGCATCACGGCCACATCTTCCCCTGCATGTTTCTCAATTAAGGTGGCTTCCGGTGCGCCGCATTTATACTCTCAATCATCAATGCATGCCGGGACATGTAGTCTTTTCTGTGAAATTTTTCCCTCCAGTGGGTTGTGTCCTAACACATCATCTTGGGACTTAACTTTTCCCCCTCCAGTGGGCCTAGGATCGGAAGACCCAAAGTTATTTAAATTACCTGCCGCGCCCATGCAGAGAGGAACCTTTCCTCTCTCGCGGACCTTTGCTGTTTAGCTTGTGTCACGTTTTAAGTTGGGGGATTAAGTCCCATTGAATCCTGAGAGTCCCTGGGTCCAACTAGCCCACCATGTACCTCCAGTAAGCACCACAGAGCTGCATTGCAGAGAGGTGGTCCCCCACTTTACACCTCTCTGCAATGCAACTCTGTGGCACTTACTGGACATACCTGGTCGGTTAGTTGGCCCCCAGGGACCCTCAGGATTTAAGGGAACTTAATTCCCCAACTTAAAACAGGGCACGTTTCCATACTTGTGACATTAGGCCACGCCCCCTCCCTGCACCACTGTGCAAACGCACCCCCTGGTGCGTTGTAAATTGGGGGATTAAATCACCTTGACTCCTGGGGGTCCTTGGGGGCAAACTAGTCCACCACTTACCTCCAGTAAGCGCCACAGAGCTGCGTTGCTGAGTGGTGTAAAAAGGGGCATGGTCTGGGTCACCTTTCTGCAACGCAGCACAGTGGCGCTTACTGGAGGTAAGTGGTGGGCTAGTTGGCCTCCAGGGACCCTCAGGATTGAAGAGGAATTAATTCCCCAACTTAAAATGTGCCACAGGGTGTTTTTGCACACATGTCACCTCGGGGCATGTGGGGGGGCTCGAGCCCCCTCCCCCCACTCAGGTAAATTTTTTTAAATAAAAAGAAGCCCTGGGGGTGGCGGTCCCCTGGGCTTTGGGGGGCCTCAGAGGCCCCACCAACTTTATAAAAACAAGCCTTGGGGGTGGCGGTCCCCGGGGCTACGGGGGGCCATGTGCCCCCCGCAATATTTATGCAAAGCCCCGGGGAGTGGTGGTCCCCGGGGCAGTGAGGGGGTATTGGGGCCCCCCCACACATGTTTTTTACTTCCCCCGGGACCTGGCCCACCCGGGGGCTTCAATTAAACGAAGCGTGGGAGCCCGCGCTTCGTTTTTATTTCTTTTTGCGGCCGGATTCGCGCAACCAGCGCGAATTCGGATGTTTAAAAAAAAAGCGTTTTTGGGGACCCTGTTAGCAGGCCTAGAGGGTCAGGGTGTTTCTACCCGCCCCTTTTCATGTTTTGCGCCATTGTTTTTCTATTTTCTTGTGCCTCGGTTCTACCAAGGCACAAGTAAGCTGCCAACACTTCATGGTTTGAAGTGTTGACAGCCAATTAGAGTGAAGCTCGTTATCGGCAGGGTGTGCGGATCTACCCCGCCTCTATATATCGATATTTTGTTTTTTTATTTTCTCAGCAACTACTGAACGGATTTACACCATTTAAGAAAAATAGTTCTTTCTAAGGCAAGGACTAACCTAATGCCAAATTTGATGTAATTCCGTTCAGCAGTTCGAGCTGTAGCCATGTCTAACGTTTCCTATGGGAAATGCATTTTTTTACCTCTATTTTTTTTAATTTCTCAGGAACTACTGAACGGATTTACATCATTTAACAAAAATAATT
This sequence comes from Lissotriton vulgaris, assembly GCF_964263255.1. Classification (NCBI taxonomy): domain Eukaryota; kingdom Metazoa; phylum Chordata; class Amphibia; order Caudata; family Salamandridae; genus Lissotriton; species Lissotriton vulgaris. Next base: position 133,998,591 of record NC_141700.1, on the reverse strand, counting down.
CTTTCTGAACCAAAGGCTACCTTTTTGCCATATTTGGTGTAATTCCGTTCAGCAGTTCGGGCTGTAGCTGTGTCTAAAGTTTCCTATGGGAGTTACCATGGAGAAAACACGTTTTGGGACCCCCTTTTTTTCTCGGCCCCCGCTTGCCAAATCGCCCCGAAATTTTCAACATAGGAGCGGACCGGAGCGCCCCCCTAGTTTTGAAAACTTCACAAGATTCGTCCTCCGGCGCCAAAGTTATTGGGAAAACAAAAAACGCCTATGGAAACTAGGTCCTAACTATAACTACCTACCTACTAGCAACTGCCAGTAGGTTTTATATATATATATATATATATATATATATATATATATATATATAGACACAAGGCCAAGCGAGGGGAAGAGGCAGAGGCAGCGGATTTGGAAAAAATATTACAAAGTCTTCAAAAGCCACCGAAGAACCAGGAGATCAAAAAACAACCGCAGCAGCTACAAGAAGACAATATCCGCTGAGGAACAGAACCAAGAATCAATAGAAAAAGAAAACTTAATAATAAGCTTGTCAAACCACACACTAACATCAGTGGAAAATAAAGTTCTAAATAAAGGATTACGTTTTTGTCCACAAAAGCACTTTAATCACACGGACACCAAAATTGATATGTATAAGTTTGTACGAAAAATCAAATTGGCGAAAATCCATGCCAACAAAGAAGAAAGAGTAGGACAACTAACAGAAGAAGGAGGAGACCACAAGCGAACTGGAATCGGAACTAACAATTGAGTTAATACCGCATCTGAAAGTATTATATGATCTTGCCAATGAGTATGAAAATTATGAAGTCTCAGAAATTACAATGCTACAGGAATTGGGATTGGACACAAACATACATCAATAAAGTAACGTACGATCAAAATCGACATATTGTCCACAACTGTACCCAGGGAACAAAATAGACTTATTCTCGGAAGCTGTGATGACAGAACTTGAAAAATTGGAAAAACAGCAAAACAAAAGATCGGAAAACATCACAATAAAAGAAAATAGAGCCATACAAGCATTGGCAAAGAATACTGAAATAATAATAAAGCCCGCGGATAAGGGTGGAAATATTGTTATTCCAAATACTCAAGACTATATCAAAGAAGTGCATCGACAACTAAATGATGAGACTAAGTACAAGAAATTAGCGTGCAATCCAATAAACACAATGCAAAAAGAATTGAAAAATATGCTGGACGAATGGCACGAGCAAAAACTATTGGACACTGAGGAAGTAAAATATCTTTGGAAGGAAAATCCAACTATGCCAACAATTTATTTTTTGCCAAAGGTGCACAAGACCCTAATTGACCCAACAGGTAGGCCAATAGTGTCCTCATGTGATTCCATCTATGAAAATATCTCATCCTATGTCGATCAATATCTAGCTCCGATGGTAAAAAATCTAGCCTCATATGTACAAGATACTGGGGATTTTTTACGAATACTATCTGATATCACTTGGAATCCTGCCTTTCTATTGGTTACAATAGATGTTGTATCTTTATACACATCAATCAAACACACAATTGGATTAAATGCCTGTGCCTACTTTCTCAAACAAAGGAACATATCACAATTGGAACACTCAGCCATGCTGTTGACCCTGATCAATACATGTTTAAACAACAATGTTTTCCTCTTCAATCATAACATCTACCAACAACTATCGCCCTCTTGCGGTGCGGCCCGGTGCTCGTACCGGGGAGCGTCCCGTTAGCGCTATTGTCGCGTACGAAAACATCATTGTGATGTATCGCGTAGCCGGGTCCGCGTAATACGCACGGCGTAAGCACACCCGGAAGCACCCACGCGCTACGTAAACGCCCCGGGGCGCTAGCGTAAGCGCGTCGGGTCATGTGACCTGAAAATAACACTTTTCATTGGTTCAGAACAGTTTTGGTTTCCAAATGATGAAAGCCCGGGTCATGTGACCTGAAAATAACACTTTTCATTGGTTCAGGACAGTTTTGTTTTCCAAATGATGAAAGTCCCCACCTTTTTTCCTTATTCTCACTTTGTCCTTTGACTGAGGAAGACCTGTTTGGAGATCTGTTACTACTAATTTGTACTTAAAAATGGCTTCAGTAGCAGCAGCAGCAGGAGCATCTCAGCCACCGCCACCACCACCAAGAGGACCACCACAACACCACAGTGGTGGAGATGAAGAAGAGGAGGAGGAGGAGGAGGAGGAGGAGAGGAGGAGTTGGCTGCCAGAAGATAACACCCCATAAAGGCCAAAGCAGCACATTATCTGGGAGTTTTTTTCAATCCCAAAGGACCAGAAGAAAGTAAATGCGCCTAAGGTTACTTGCCTAATCTGTGGCACTGAAATTTCAAGGGGGAACCCTAACAAAAAATACTCTTTTGGCAATAAGACCATGATTCGCCACATGCAACGTCAGCACCCTAATAACTATGCTAGGGCAGAGGTCCGAGAAATGTCCAGGAACCCTCCCCAATCTTCACCAGCACCTCCCAAAGTAAGCAACCCACTCCATCGGGTCCAGAGGCAAGGGTGATTGTCCCAAACATACAACCCAAGTTTGGACATTACAAAATCGTATGTATATTTTGTGGGCAAACAATTACGTATGGTGAGCAAAGCATTAAGCTCATCAACCGTGCTGGTGACAACCACGTGTGCCCCAAAAAACCTTAATTTTTTCCTGGTTTTTTTTGCTCCAGTTGAGCCGTTTACAATTCCCTGTTTTTTGTTTCTCCCCATAAAAATAACAAAAAATATATAAAATTGTTCATAAAAGCCAAAAAAAGTACAAAATATTCCAAAAAACAATAAAAAAATATAAAACAACAAAAAGAATTTAAAAAAACAGTTCTTTTTAGAACTACCTCCAATTTATAAAAAAATGCTACTTTTTTCATAAAATCTGTCATTCTTATTTCCCCATGGTTCGCTCCCCGGTGCGCGTACCGGGCGCTACCCCCGCGCAAATCGAAAAAAAAAAAATGTTTGCCCTGCGGGGCCCTTTTATAGCCCCCACATCAAACCTAGGGGATCAGAGGAGTCTACCCTGCCCCCTTTTGGTCATTTCCCCCTTTGTTTTTGCCACCTCTTGTGTCTCGATCCTACCGAGACACAAGATGGCGGCCGCTCCGGACTGTTTGGAATGTTGACAGACACCCGAGAGCCAATCAGCTTTCCGCTCGCGTACTCGCGTAGCGCGCTGGAGCGCGTCCTGGTGCGCGTACCGGGGCGCGCTTATAGATATATATAATTTTTGGGACCTAAATTACTCAAAATCCACTGGAGCACATATCTTGAGACATAGCAAAGGCACATCGGCTACCAGTCCCTACAATTTTGCCAAGATTGGTGGAAATCCATTCAGCCGTTCGGGCTAAACGTGAGTTTGACCGCCCTATGGAAATTAACATGGGGAAAACACGTTTTGGGACCCCCCTTTTATCTCGGACCCTGCTCGAGGAATCCCCCCCCAAACTTTCAGGGAAGGAGCGGAGCACCGCGAGGCAAGTTTGAGGAAAATTTCAAGCAGATTCCTCAACCGGCGCCAAAGTTATTCCCAATAGAATGTTGCAAATTCCCTATACAAAATAATCCTAACTATAACTACCTACTGGCGTGTATATATATATATATATATATATATATATATATATATATATATATATATATATATATATATATATATATATATATATATATATATATATATATATATATATATATATATTGCTTTGTTTCTTCTTCCCACGTTTAACCACAGATGAGGTCACTGCACAGCAACAGGTCAGTTCACAGATTTTATTTACACACCATGTGCAAAATAACGTGCATCAATAAACGGACGGTCTACGCGTTTCGGCTCCTAGCCTTCAACTGGACCATAAAGTCCTCGAGTCTAGACCTCATTTTAAAACAGTGCTAAGTGTAAGTACCCTCTTCCCTTTCCTTGGTCATCTAGACCAACAACCCTGCACAGTTGTTTCAGGCCGGCACATTCAGGTGGCCATTTTACATTACTATATTTTCGTGAAGTACTCGAATTAAATCAAAACCTTTCAAACCATATTGTAATATATACATATTTACATTTTTACAATTTTTACAATTGTAATCCCATTTCTTATGTACAGTTCCAATTTTATAATCATTATCCGATTGCATAATGTTTCTCTGTTTTCGGTAAAGTACTATATTATTTCCACATTCATGGGCATATTCATTTTTCAACATACTTTCTTGGCCAAGTCAAAGTTCCACTGATATATATACAATATTTTACATGATTATAATTGCTATTGCAGTCGTTATTTCACAAATATGTATATATTCAGTTGATTTTACATTTAAAATTTAAAATTTTATGGCAATTCTATATTTGGGCAAGGGACTTAACCATTCAAGATATATATATATATATTCACTTAAAAAACCATACGTTTCAGGCCTTATATAGTTAGGAATTAGCATTTAAAAAACCTTTGAAATTCACTGAAAAAACCATAGGTTTCAGGCCTTATATAGTTAGGAATTAGCTTTACAAAACCTTTGAAATTCACTCAAAAAAAGTTTTAGGGGTGTTATAGTTTGCTGGACATTTCACTCATACAAAACCATTGAAATTGCTCCTATATAGTTAGTTGGACTAACTATATTTCGCGCACCCGCAATGCACTGCTGATGATGTCACATATTAGATCATTCATGACATGGTCAGTGACATCACTGATGACATCTCAAATGACATCACTGATGACATCACTGATGACATCATCCAGTGAATGTGGTTTGCTTCTTTATTTAAATATGCATTATATATATATATGTTGTTGTAGTACTTTATTCGATAAAAACATTTATCATAAAAGTAAAACCAATTTCAAGTACCAACAACCCTTAAAATTCATACAAAACAATATTATATATATAGCAATTTCCATTGAAGAATGAGTGGATATATATAAATAAATATTTGGATGGAGGATTTAGTAGCAGTGTAATTGACTGTTTACTTGACCAATTTATAGTGTCTCACTAAATATAGTGGATAGGGACTAAACTGTGCGAATATCTGTATCACTTTGTCAGTTGTTGTGTAAACTGGTTCTCCAGTTGCTTACTAGCTATGTGAAAGTCTATATTAGTTATTGATTAGATAACTGAGTATTTGTATGGGAGAGGAAAAGTGTTTGTGGTTCGTTGGGGGGTGTGTGACTGTCCAAAGATGTGTGAATAGTTGATTCAGTAGATATATGAAGTTAAAATTACATGTTCTAACAGTTTGGGTGAGTGAATCTCTTTAAGGGTGTGGTGATGAGCAAATGTATTTCTCAATGGTACATGTCCAACAAACTAGAACCATATAAGGCAGTGTATGTGTCAGTTGTTGTATATAAATAAGTATCCATAAGACTCAATGATTGTGTAAGTGACTGTATGGATAACTACATACTTGTAATAATGATTTTATAATTCACTAAGTATGACTTACTATCTAAAGGAATAGATGAAGTGGTGTTTGTATAAGTGTGTAGTTAAGTAAGTATTTAAGTATGATCCATTGTTTGCCCAAGTGAGTAGGATGACTTCATATGTGAATAAGATGTGTGCTGCTGTGTAATGTTGATATAGGTGTATAAGTATTTTTGATAGTGTTCTATTGTTCATTGACAGCATGTATGAGTGAATCTACAGGTATGTGATTAGATGTGTGCATACATCTATGAATCACTGAGTGGGTTTTTAGATACTTGTATTGCTGTGACAATGGATTCAAATATGATACTCTGTATTTTACACTGAGTGATGAAAGATTTTACTAGTGTATGAAAAGGTGTATGTGATTGTCACGTGGATGATGTCATCAGTGATGTCATCAGTGATGTCATTTGAGATGTCATCAGTGATGTCACTGACCATGTCATGAATGATCTAATATGTGACATCATCAGCAGTGCATTGCGGGTGCGCGAAATATAGTTAGTCCAACTAACTATATAGGAGCTATTTCAATGGTTTTGTATGAGTGAAATGTCCAGCAAACTATAACACCCCTAAAACATTTTTTGAGTGAATTTCAAAGGTTTTGTAAAGCTAATTCCTAACTATATAAGGCCTGAAACCTATGGTTTTTTCAGTGAATTTCAAAGGTTTTTTAAATGCCAATTCCTAACTATATAAGGCCTAAAACCTATGGTTTTTTAAGTGAATTTGCAAGGTTTTTTTAAATACTAATTCCTAACTATATAAGGCCTGAAACCTATGGTTTTTTAAGTGAATTTGCAAGGTTTTTTAAAGGCTAATTCCTAACTATATAAGGCTTGAAACCTATGGTTTTTTAAGTGAATTTGCAAGGTTTTTTAAATGCTAATTCCTAACTATATAAGGCCTGAAACCTATGTTTTTTTCAGTGAATTTGCAAGGTTTTTTAAATGCTAATTCCTAACTATATCAGGCGTGAAACCTATATTTTTTTTCAATAAATTTCAAAGGTTTTGTAAATGCTAATTCTATTAGCGGATATCGTTTATTTATGTTATTATCCTTCTGGGACCACCTGAGCAGCCATCTTGTTTCTCAGGAGAAGTGAGGCACAAGAGAGCACAAAACAAGAGTGGAAAACGCGGAAAGGGGGGCAGGGTAGAGACCCCCTGACCCCCTAGCCCTTCTCAGGTTGTCCCAGAAGGACCCCTGAGCACGTAAGGGTACGCGCACGTACGCGTACGGTGCGAGGACCCGTAAGCTCATATAGATATATATGTGTTTTTGAACCTAATTTTCATAAAAACCACTCGAGCAATTTTCACCAAACATAGCAAAGGCACATCTGCGTACCAGTCCCTACCATTTTGCCAAGTTTGGCGTAATTCCGTACAGCGGTTCGGGCCGTAGACTTGTCAGACCGTCCTATGGAAATTAACATGGGGAAAACACGTTTTGGGACCCCCCTTTTTTCTCAGCCCCCACTTCACAAATCCCCCCGAAACTTTCAGGGAAGGAGCGGAGCGCAGCAAGACCATTTTAAGGAAAATTACAGGCAGATCCCTCAATCGGCGCCAAGGTTATTCCCAATAGAATTTCCTATGGTAGCCAATCCTAACTATATATACCTACTGGCTATCGCCAGTAGGATATATGTATATATATATATATATATATATATATATATATATATATATATATATATATATATATATATATATATATATATATATATCCACCTCCCTGAACAGAAGAGCTTTATTTCTCAGATGCTTCTGTGTCAAGCGTTTTATATATCTATATATATTTATATATGCACCGAATGTCTCCACACACGCTACTTCCCATCACCCAGGATCGGCGAAGCATGAAGAGAGAGACGGACCACAGGATCTGACATCAGGTTAACTTTTAATGTGCAGGTGAGGCAACAAACAGCAATATATATATACATATATATACAGATATACACATATATACACTAGCAGCCCGTCCTGACCTTGTCCGGGAGCAACAGGCTTCCCCGACCCCCGCCCGCCCCGACATTGTCCAGCACCCCAGGCTCCCGCCAGACCCGTCCCCCGCCTGCCCCGACCGCCGCCTGCCCCGACCCCCACCTGCCCCGACATGGGTCCCCTTACCTTAGCCGCCGCTCCTCCCGCCTGTCCGCTGCTCGCACCGCCGCTGGCCTGTCCGCTGCTCCTCACGTCACCGCTCCTCCCCGAGCCATGTCTGCCGCTCCTCGTGTCGCTCCTGGACGCCGCTCCTCCCCGCGCTCCTGACGTGAGCACGCACCTCGCAGCCGGCGCTACTTCGGAGGGACTACTTTAAATAACTTTAAAAAAAAAAAATTATATAGCCTTTAACCATCTACACACCCTGGCGATTCCAACTGTGTATCGGGTGTGTGGATTGGCGCTGTGGTTCCCGAGTTTACCCGCCTCAAAGGCTGAAAGTTCTTCCTTTATTATAGTAGTATAGATAGATTCCTAGGACTGTTTGTGAGCATGGGTAAGTGTGTTTATATTTTCCACAGACCAAAGTACCATCAAGTAGGGTAAAGCGCCGTCAATTAGTATACATCATGGCTCTTTTTTCAATTTAAATGAGGCTTATTGTATTACTCCTCTTTTTGTTTTCCTGTCCGGCCCCTGTGGTAACGTGTAATGTAGTGTGTGTGTTTTTGTAAGTAAAGGAGTGTTATTTAAATGTGCATGTTTTCCTTTGAGTGTCAGCCCCCAAGCATGAAGTTGCGTAATTTTGCGTCAATTAGTATACAGCATGCCTCTTTTGTCAATGTAAATGAGACTTAAATGAATTCCTTCTGTTTTAGTTGTCCTGTGTGGCCCCTGTGCTAACGTGTAATGTTTTGCGTCTCTTTCTTCAAGTGTAAGGAGTGTTATTTAAATGTGATTGCTTTCCTTTGAGTGCCAGCCCCCCTGTTCAACCTGTGATGTTGCGGAGATATTTGTAATCTGTCTGTTGTTGTTTGTTTAGCAATTAGAGCGAAGGCTCTGAGCACAGCTTTTTCCTGGCCCCTGCAACAACGTTATACATGTGGAAAGTGCCATAAATTAGCATACTGTATGCCTCGTTGTGCAATGTTAGTGAGGCTTGTGGAATTGGTCCCTGCAATGTAAATGAGGCTTGTTGATTTGTCCTTGTATTTTTTTCCCTGCCGGGCCCCTGTGCAGGCCCCTGCATCAACTTTAGATGTGTGTTTAATTTTTGGATAAGCGGGCTCGAGGTTTGTTTAAATCGCCCTGTTTTTTTTCCACTGCCGTGAGGACTGAAAGCAGCCTTGAGGCTTCTTGAATTAGCCTTGTTCTTGTTTCCGTGCCCTCTGACAATGTCTTTTTCAAAGTGTGTTTATTGTAGCACATTAAATGTAGTTCTCTGTTCACCGCATTAGTGCCTCTGACAGCAATAATGGTCCGAGACCGAGTGCGTGAATCATTCCTTTTTTTGTTTTTGTATTAATCACGTGCGTGTTGGAGTAATGGTTGAAGGTTTAGCATATTTCTTGTTTCAATTGCTGTGGTATTTTAATGTTAAGTCGCGTGATTGGTTGTTTGGGTGGAAGGTGCAGCCAACAGTGTTTGCGTTCGTTCATGTTGCGCCAATGGATGCTTGTGCAAGGCTTGCCCAACAGTGACCGCCTTGTGAAGTGGGCTGTGACTTGTGTTACCGCGTCTGTTGTCCTCCCGAAGCCACGCCCCTTTGTTTATGCTCCGTACCCTGATGAATGTATGGCGTAGTCAGTGAGTACTGAGCCCATTGCACAGACATGTTTAGCTCCACACATGTCAAAAACGCTGTTTATGTCACCACTGTAATGCTACAGAAGTCGATGTTTTCAAAAGGTGTTTATGTGTCCACTTACACCTTTCTTGCTGAAGTCGCTGTGTTTTGTGTGTGCTTGCTGAAGCTGTGTTTTGTGTGTGTTTGAGTGCTTGAATGGGCTGTGTTTAGTGTGTGTGCTTGAGTGCTAGAAGGGGCTGTGTTTCCTGTAACTGAGTGAAGTGTGATGTATTTTGGGACATGCCCCTCTGGCAATGTTACCGCCCACTGAACAACGCCCACAAGGAACTACTCTATCCAGAATGTTGTTTGCCCTTCGTAATGTATATGTTGTAGAAATGTATAGCCTATGTCCATCTCCTGGACCTCCCCTTTCCAACGCTGTATTGGGTGTTGTGATTGATGGTGTACTTCTGGAGTTAACCCGCCTCAAAGGTTTCCAGTTCTCGCTTTATAATAGTAGTTTAGATATAGAATATATATATATATATATATATATATATATATATATATATATATATATATATATATATATATATATATATATATATATATATATATATATATATATATATATATATATATATATATTCGAACACGTTTCCGATTCCAGAATGTTTTTATTGCATACCCCTCACCCCTAACAGACGCGTTTCGCTCGGAACGAGCTTCGTCAGTGTCAGTTTGCGTGTTTTTACGGGCGCCATTTTAAAGACAACTTCACATTGTAATGTAACAACATAGAAGAAGGTATAATACCTTAGTGCTACCCTTGTGGCGGCCATCTTATAGTGTATTACTTCAAACATATTGTTAGTGTCTTTCTTACTCCGGTTTTTATTAAATAAAGTGCTCTAGTGCATACCCTTCTTAAAAAACATATGACAGCAAACTGATCATACATTGCAGTTACTGTTCACTTTGAACATTACTAAAGTGCATAGTTAATATTTCATTTATTTATCATTTATAATGCCCTGAATGGGCATTATTAAAGTTATATAACAGTTTTGTAGCCCTGGATGGGCATAAATTACTGCAAGTTATTCAGTAATACCAAGTTGTCGCTTCTGCGGAGTTCATTATTGAGTTTTGTTATTTCCGATGATTTAACAGTTCTTACAGTTCCTTGTTCATTTGTCTGTATCCAATCAAGTTACGTAGAGTATCAGATGGTTCAGGCATTATAGATCAACCCACATCTCCTCATCGTTATTAAGCCCCCACGGTGCCATGGTCTTAAGGTCGATTATGTACTTTGATTCCAGAGTACGAAGTGCTTTGGTCCTATCACCCCCTCTTTCTGATCGTTCCACTTGGTCAATGCAGTAGAATTTCAACAGATCTCTGTTGCTCTGATGTGTTTCTGCAAAGTGGCGTGCCACCGGATAGGACCTGTCGTTCTTTGTTATGGCACGCATGTGCTCCAAAATTCTTAGTTTCGTGGGGTTGATAGTGCTTCCTATGTATCGTTTCCCACAGGAACATTCCAAGCAGTAAATAGTGTACTCTGAATTGCAGTTTAGCAATTTTTTAATTTCCCTGTTCGGTGTATCTTCGTTTGTTCTTCCTGGGTAGCTAGATACTTTTTTACTACCTTTACAGGCCTTGCACCGTAGACATGGAAAGAAGCCCTTTGATTTGGATATTTTCATTGTTAGAAATGGGATCCCTGGCTGGCCAGGGCTTGCGCCAAAGTCAGTCAGAGACCACCACTCCTAAGTCAGGGCAAGGGAGTTACACGCCAAGATTACCCCTACTCACCCTCTAGGTAGCGTGGCGCGAGCAGCAAGGCTAAACTTGGAGGCGGTATGAGTTAAGTATTTGCGCACGCACCCCAGCAACAACACCCAAGGCCCACCACAAAGGAAACTCCACACAAGGTTATATAAAAAATAGCCTTTGTATTACAATAAACACATTAGATAAAAACACACACTTTACAATGTGCCAGGGGCACGGGCAGAATTTACAGGGGATATTTACAAGACAGGGCCACCTGGACCACTGTCAGGAATCAGAAGTAACACTTTTAGAAATAGCACTTAGAATGTAAATTACTGTAGTACAAAAATAACATATAACCAGTCACTACTGGTACCAGGTGAGCACCACCTATGCAACCCTCACTACCTTAGGAGATTACACTAGGGAACCTGGGCTCTGCTAGCACCACCTGTACTAGCAGGAAGGAAACCACCTAAGTATCGCTATACCTGTAGGGGTCTAAGGAAGGAAACACATGATGCATCACAATACATTCAGAGGTGTAAAAGCCACAACACACATGATGAATAAACTACCCATTCAGAGTTGTAAGTAAAGGAGACACAATAGCGCAAAATCCACATTAGCCACCACCTGTGGCAGTCCCTGTGTCCCAAAGTCAGGGCCTAAACGTGGCAGTTGCCCACAAAGTGCTGGGCAACTGGTGTAGATAATGAGGGTCAACGCTGGAGCCTCGCAGGCTCTGACCAAATCTACTGTCCCCCAAAGAGCCTCGCTGGGCTCTGAATAAACAATCTGGCGCTTCGAGCCTCTCAGGGCTCTAAATGATAAAAATGCGCCCGTTGCGCCTCGTGGGCTCGAAGAGATGTGCCCCCCAAGAGCCTCTCAGGGCTCGCAAAGCGACTCTCCACCTGGTTGGAGCCCTCGGGCTCGGAGAAATGCCCCGGAGCCGCTCTGGGCTTGAAGAAGCAATTGGGGCCTCAGAGGAGCCTCGCAGGCTCTCACCACACCAATGCCCCCCCCCTGCGGACTGCCAACACGGAGCCCCACTCACCGGGGCTCCTGCCGTCTGACTTCTTCACTCGCGGTCGGGCAGGCGGTCAAACAGAGCTCCACTCACAGGGTCTGTGGCGGGGCTCCTCCAGCTCTGCTCCCTTCGGGCGGGGAACTCCTCTTTCGTGCTCCGCCCGGGGCACGCGTCCAGGCTCCTCGGCGAGACACCCCGGGGCTCTGTCTCTCTCCCTCAGGAGCCCCGGAGGAGACGGCCGCTTCCTGCTTCTGGCTGCGGGGGCGGGACTTCCGGGCAGGCCGCGCCGCGATTGGCCGGCCTGCCAGCTGCTTCCGGGTCGCCGTAGGTAGAGGCGGCACGGGGGAAGACCTCACGGCCACAATCTGCCACAAACTCCGGGTGGGCACCGGCTCCCCTGAAAAGGACAGATCGAGGTGGTCACTCGATCAGGGCTGACAACGCCGGGTGGGCACCGGCCTCTGCAAACAAAGCGCTCACAAGCGCAATCAGTAAAACAAAGCGCTCCCAGGCGCTAGGCAGACAATCACAGCGCTCCAAGCGCTATAATCAAAAACAAAGCGCTTCCAAGCGCTAGAGGGCATAAAGCGCGCTCCTAGCGCTACGAGCAGAATAAAGTGCTCCCAGGGGCAAGGACAGAGCCCCAGCAAACAAGTCCTTGGGCAGGCAGTGGGGGCAGGGCTGGGCCAGGGGCCAGCTCATTGGCCCTCCAGGCAGGGAGGCAGTCCAAGTGGCGGTTCCTCCTGGCCCCAGCAGCAGCAGCAGCACCCTCAAGTAGGATCAGGAAAGAACAACTTCTGTGGGGACACAGCCCCATTTTTATACACCACATCCTTTGTTCTGGCACAGGGTGGGGGCAGACCCAGTCGCAGCTGGTCCTTGAGTACCCTTGATGGCCCAACCACCCCTTTCTTTCACTGGCAGGGCTAGGGTCATCAGTCACACCACAGGGGGGCGGAGCCAGCATTGTGTGGGGAAAACCCAGCCCATCCAGGACACAGGTACACTCCTCCCACACATCACTCATGCTAATCTCCCACTCACCACCGGGCAGACCCATCCAGCCTTCCTGGAGCCAGGCTCACCAGCCTGCTCCAGCCAATCACACGCCAGACACATTTTATATTAATATGCCAACTCCTAGAAGTGGCACTTCTACATATGACACACGCATGCAACACACACCATTGCGAAGCATTCACTCTCACGAGTTCGCACATATCAGATTCGAACCTGTACACCCCACGCATCAGGAACTACCAGGGACACATACATTCCCCATGCATTCCTATGGGAGGGCAGGTCTATCTCATCACATGCACTCAGAGTGCGCACGCACTTTCCACTGGGACAGAGTGAAAGTGCGCAGAACCCAAAAATCACCATCACCAGGTCACCATTACAAGCAAAAAGTTTAGGGGTGAACCTGCCATAAGGGCCAAGTCCAACACAACCCCCTTCCAGCCAAAACGCAGGGTAGACCAATCACCACCGTGATGGACTTCCCTGCTTGTGGCGATAGAACACGGACGCGGGCCCGCAACTGCAGGGACAACTTCCTGTTCTACGCCACGGTGAACCCATGGGATTCCTTCTCAACCCACTGTCTGGACCAACTGGGCTACCCCACTGGTACTCCCAAGCTGTCCGCTGCCAGGACCAGGCCCTGGGCCACCCAGGTGCCACCGGTCCTTGCCAATTCGCAGAGCGGGGGATAGTAACCCCTGGTACATAGTAGCCGTTCTCCACTCTTCCTGTCTGCCAGACAGGACTAGACTGCCACTGGTTCTCCAGCCTAGGGTCTACAACCTCAGGCGGACCAGGAGTCTCGGGGAAGGCTCTCCTCCCCCTACCTCTTCTTCTAGGGTTCCTCCTCCTCCTGCGAGGGGTACCCTTACAACGCCACTCTAACCCAGGGCTTATCCCCTCAGGTTGCACCGGGGTCAGAGGTGGGCTTTCCCACCCTCTGCACCCCCTTCCAGAGGTCTGCCCTCTCCCAACTGGAGAAGTTCCTCTGGAAGAAGAACCGGTCAGGACACTGGTTACAGTCGTCCTACCCTTCAGGTCAGGCTGAACCTGAACCTGGCCTCCCAACCTCCGGTCTAAAACCTTTGGTGGAATAATTGCCTGGCACTCCAGGACTTCTGGGGACTCACACGCAATCCCCCTGAGGCTGACACATGACCCATGTGTCGTGTGACTGTCTGCCTGGCGCAGATCTCCCGCCTCCTGTCTACCTGACAGTGCGCAAAGATCCCCCAGACCAGAAGTGGCGCCACCCGGGTCCCCCCAAGAAGATCTAGCCCAACTGGCTAGTCTCTGGTCCACTGGTGCATCCACTGGGAAACTCATCCCCCAATCACTCCTCACTTCGGACTTCTGTGCACTCCCTCCTGGAGTAGCACTGCCGGACACTGGAATCACTTGAGCTCTAGTTACAGATGCTCCATGTTCCCTAGACACTAGGAGATCCTCATCAAGTGTACTAACAGGATAGCCTAGGTCCCTAACCTGGTGTTCCCTCAAGAAACCACCCAGGTTCTGAGATAGGGCTTTGGGCCTCTGGGGACTCTCAGCCTCCCACTGACTCCTGCTCCACTGAGCCAGGTAGTCAGCCCCTCCACCCCTCTCACTATACTGGGACCTAGCTGGGCTACACTGAGCCTCTTCCACCACGCTGGGCTGGAAGATACCTATACCACTACTGTTGGACTCACTCACTAGGGACTCTAAAAAACCTCTAGCACTCTCCCAGCGGTCTGCTTCATCTGCAAGCTCACATGCGTCAGACAATGCACACCCCAACAGGTGTGTGCGCAACCCTGGAGAACAACAACTGAGCAGGTGCTCCTTGACAATCAGCTTAAACAAGACATCAAAATCATCTTTCGTGTGAACCTTTACCCAATCAAACAGTGTATCACAACATTCATCCTCAAATTCCACCCAAGACTGGTGAGACAGCTTCCTACTGTCCCTGAACTTCACCCTTAACTCCTCCTCTGGGGAAACAGGTACCAGACTGGGGGAACTGGGAGTGGGACTGCTCGCACTGGGCTCTACATAGCTGCCACCACTGGACTCAACCCTCCCCGGGGAATCCAGAAAATTAAAACTGCGCGCAGGGGATAGTCTACCCTCCAGAGCTACTCTGCCTCTGGTGGAGGACCTCTCAGCCTCCTCTATCCTTTCCTGCGCCAAGACCCTCTGAGTCTCTAGCTGTTGCTTTCTAACGCCCAGCTGTGCCATAGCCTGGGCATGCTCCAACCTGAGCTTCTCTAAAGCCAGCTGGTGCTCCCTTTCTCTCCTCCTATCTTCCAGCTCCTCTGGGGACAGGTAAAGGGATGAGGCGCTGCCTCCTACGCTGGACCCAGCAAGGGACTCCCTATCTGTGGGGTCCTCACTATTTGCTGGCGTCCCCGTGCTATCATTTGCTTTCTCCTCTTCTGAATCTTCAGGGCTCCCCACAGACCCACCCCCCTCCTGGCGTGAGGCCCGGGCCCTTTCCTTACTGGCACCAGATCCCACTGACCCTTTTGCCATAGGATCAGGCTGCTCCTAAGTTCGGACTGAGTGTCTGACTCATCCACCCCTATGTCTCTCTCTTCACAGAACCTTACCAACTCTCCCATACTGTATCCAAACAGATCACAGAAATCAAAAGCAGGCTCCATTCTGGCGGACGTTCTGGAGAAGAGATTACACAGGGAACCTAGGGGTCTGGGCTTAACACAGGAGTACACAATTCACAAAGGTTCAGCTCTCTCTCTCCCAGAGAACTCACACTCACTTGCCTAGTGCCACACACCATTCAATCACACACAATCCCCCCTTCGGACTGGTAAGGCAGTTTCTACCACCCCTGATTCCTCAACCTGACCACACGTGACACAGGTACCAAACTCTGGGCGTGGGGCAGGGGAACAAATGTACTGGACACAATTGCACAATGATACCTTTTGGAGAAGAAAATAATGGAACTTCAAAAACAATAATCCCCTAAAATGTGGTCATCTAAAATGCAGAGTTTTGTAGTGTGGCCTGTCGCTACTGTGGTACAACGCAAACACAAATCCTCATCCTCACCGCGCAGTCCAATGTTAGAAATGGGATCCCTGGCTGGCCAGGGCTTGCGCCAAAGTCAGTCAAAGACCACCACTCCTAAGTCAGGGCAAGGGAGTTGCACGCCAAGATAACCCCTACTCACCCTCTAGGTAGCGTGGCGCCAGCAGCAAGGCTAAACTTGGAGGCGGTATGAGTTAATTATTTGCGCACGCACCCCAGCAACAACACCCAAGGCACACCACAAAGGAAACTCCACACAAGGTTATATAAAAAATAGGTCGTTTATCTCACCCCATGCTTCGTGCCTCTCCCACCAACCCACGAATAAATTTGCGTAGCTGGGGGAGAAGCACGAGCCCATTGAAGTGCCCCTGGTTTGTTTGTAAATTTCCCCAGAGAAAATGAAGATATTATGGTACAAGCAGAATCTTATCATATCTAACAGCATCACATTATGTTGTTTAAATTTCTCAGGTTTTCTGTCCAAAAACCATTTTACTGCTGTTAGACCATTTTCATGGGTGATGCATGTATAGAGGTTGACAACATCTAGGGTGATTAGGAGCAAGTTTGGTTCCCAGATGATGTTGTCAACTTGTATCAGGAAGTCTTGTGTATCCCTCACATAAGAGGGTAAGTCTTTCACAATTGGAGCTAGAAAAATGTCTATAAATCGTGATGTATTTTCTAGCAGGCTCCCGATAGACGATACTATCGGGTGTCCCGGTGGTCTTCTTGGATTCTTATGGACTTTGGGCAGATGGTAGAACGTTTGTAGTGTCGGTGCCTCACATTGTAGGTAAAGGAATTCATCAGAGTTGAGCATCCCGTCTTCTTTCCCTTCTTCAAGCATCCTCTGGAAATCCATTGTGCTTTGTACATATTCTTGTCTCTTTATGATGGTATAACAATCCGGGTCTCTTAGTTGTCTTAGAGCTTCTTGCTCATAATGCTCCTTTGAAAAGATCACAATATTTCCCCTCTTATCAGAAGGTTTAATTTCTATTGAGATGTCGTTTTTTAGGGATTTTATTGCTTCCCATTCTTTCCTCGAAATGTTTGAGTTTCTCATGTCCATTTTCTCTTTTGTTAATTTCTCCAGATCCATTTGGATGGCATCACTAAAGACGTCAATGGCGTCATGAGGAGCAGTTGGTAATTTTCGTGATTTGTTTTTCACATTGCTTGGGTCGCGTATTTGTGTTTGTGCAGTATTTTCTGTTTGTGACCCAGGAATATGCTCCTCCAAATCCTCATGTGACAACATACTAGCGTTGGGGAGTGTATTAAGAAATTCATCTATTGTTTCTGAATTAACTTTAGTGACAGTGTCTTCTTTAGGTCTTTGATTTTGAGATTGTAAGGCAAAGATTTTTTGGAATTTCAATTTTCGTATATATTTAAAAAGGTCAATTCTGATATTTACTAGGAAAAAAAAAAAATATATATATATATATGTTAGACGGACCGGGAGGGTCGGCCGAGATTACGGGGAGAGGTCTCCAGGGAGAGCCGTCTCCAACGACTGTACAGACAAGTAACTTCCCCCCCACAGACGGACACCACACAAGATTGAAGGTTAACGAGACTTTATATGCAATTCTTAGGTTACGTTGGTATGATACAAGGAGGTCTGGACTCAGGGGTCCCCTCGATTCGAGTCTTTGGTTGAGGAAAGGGGTAGCGGGACAGTCTTAGTTACCAGTGAGTTCAAAATAGCTCTCAATCCTCGAGCTCGGCGTTCTTGATGATCGGGCCGTGGAGGAGCCAAGCAGGTCCCGAGGTGGATGAAGGAAGGACGACGGTCCGCGGCGGAGCCTGCAGGTCCCGGTGAAAGATGACGGTTACAACGGTCCGCGGCCACGCCAGCAGATCCCGACGACGATGAAGGCTGAAGGTTACGACCGCTGTGGCAGCGCCAACAGGCAGGACGATGGTGCACAGGACAGAGCTACGGCAGCGCCAGTAGTCCGTCCAGGATGAGTTCCTCTTTGCGTCTCTCGACTCCAAGATACAACTGCCTTCCTGCTCTGGAGCTGCCCCAGTTATAGGGCTGGTGTGCTTTGATGTCCGGACCCTCGCACTTGGGGGTCGGGAGGTCCGGGATGAGGGAGTCCAGACACCCAGCAGGGGGGTGGAGCCAGCGCCCGGGGAGGCGATGGGCGAGCGGCACTTGGTGGGGGAGAGCCATCGACACCTCCTTCTCCCATTGACTTGCCAAGTAGCCCGCTCACCTCCTGGGTGGATGGTGGTGCCGGGATGTCTGAGGCCTGGCCAGGCCCAGGGTTGAGGTCGGCCGGGGGCCAGGCGGCCACGTGGTGAAGTGTCCAAGATGGCGGCCCGGGCTGGGCGCGTGGGCCGGCAATGGATCGGGCCCACGAGGTCGACATGCTCGAGGGCAGGGGTCCCTGAGGGGACGGAGGACGTGCAATGGTGGTGTGTGGTGCTTGTGTGACCGGGCTCGGGCCTGGTCGAGCCGGGGGAGAGCGGCCCTTCATGTGGCCTGTCCAACATGCGTCCCCCCCAGCTGAAGGCGGGGAGAGTTACCCATCCTCTTGGGGACTCTCTTCGTCGAGGCGGAAAAACCGGGACAGGCCATCCGCGTTGGCGTGGTCGGACCCAGGCCGGTGTTCGACTGTGAAGTCCATACCCTGCAAGGATATGGACCAGCGTAGCAACTTGGGGTTTTCCCCCCGCATGTGCATCAGCCACTGCAGGGGTCGGTGGTCGGTCTGCACCCGAAAGTGGGTGCCGAAAAGGTAGGGCCGGAGCTTCTTGAGGGCCCATACCACAGCGAAGGCTTCCCTCTCTATGGTGCTCCAGCGTTGCTCCCGTGGTAGGAGTCTCCGGCTGATGAAGGCCACCGGTTGATCAAGGCCCTCGGTGTTCACTTGGGACAGAACCGCCCCAATGCCTTGGTCGGAGGCGTCCGTCTGGACGACGAACTCCCGGCTGTAGTCTGGGGCCTGGAGCACAGGAGCGGAACACATGGCGGCCTTCAACTGTTCGAATGCCGCTTGACACTCTGGGGTCCAGTTCACCTTCTTGGGCTGATTTTTTGACGTGAGTTCGGTGAGAGGCCCCACTATGGTACCATAGTCTTTCACGAACCTTCGGTAATAGCCCGTGAGGCCCAGGAAGGCTCGTACCTCGGTTTGGGTGATAGGGGGCTGCCAGTCCTGGATGGCGGCAATTTTCAGCGGTAGAGGGGCCACTAGGCCGCTTCCCACCTGGTGTCCGAGGTAGGTCACAGACCCTTGTCCAATTTGACACTTGCTGGCCTTGATCGTGAGGCCAGCTCGCTGAAGGGCTTGCAGCACTGCTCGGAGGTGGTGGAGGTGCTCGGTCCAATGGTGGCTGTACACAGCGATGTCGTCTAGGTAGGCGGCGCTGAACCCTTCGAGCCCCGCCAGGACCTGATTGACGAGCCGTTGGAAAGTCGCTGGGGCATTCTTCATGCCGAAGGGCATGACCGTAAAATGGTAATGGCCATCGGGGGTGGAGAAGGCAGAACGTTCTTGTGCTCGGGGTGTGAGGCCGATCTGCCAATAACCTGCTGTCAGGTCGAAGATGCTAAGGTAGCGGGCAGCTCCCATTCGGTCGACCAGTTCATCTGCCCGGGGGATGGGGTGTGCGTCCGTTCTGGTGACTTCATTCAAGCCCCGGTAGTCGACGCAGAACCGGAGTTCTGGTGTGGTTCCGGGGGCGGCTGCTTTGGGGACCAGTACGACCGGGCTGGCCCAGGGACTGTCTGAGGGCTCGATGACCCCGAGCGTGAGCATCTTAGCCACTTCCGCCTGGATGCAGGCCCGTACCCGATCAGGTACGCGGTAGGCCCGGTGGCGGATAGGAGGGCTGTCTCCGGTGTCCACATCGTGCACACACCAGGAAGTGACACCTGGGGTGAGGGAGAACAGACTGGCGAACTGTGACAGGAGGGCTTGGCACTCTTGGCGTTGTTCTCTGGTGAGGGTCTCCGAGAGTCGGACCCCATCCACGGAGCCGTCTTGCTCCTGGGTCCGCAGGAGGTCAGGGAGAGGCTCGGAGTCGTCTTCCACCCCATTGTCTGTGGCCATCAGTAGGCTGAGTTCTGTTCGTGCAAAGTGGGGTTTCAGTCTGTTGGTGTGGAGGACTCGGAGGGGGTTCCGGGAGGACTCCATATCGATCAGATAGGTGGCAGGACCCTTGCGCTCGATCACCTTGAAGGGTCCCGTCCATTTGTCTTGGAGAGCGCATGGCTCCGTGGGGGACATGACCCATACCTGTTGTCCCGGCTCGAATTCAATGGATGAGGCGTTCTGGTCATACCATTTTTTCATGTCCTCTTGACTGGCCTCTAGGTTGGCTTTTGCTAGGTCTCTGAACCGCCGGGACTGGTTGCGGAGGGTGAGGAGGTACCGGAAGACATCTGGAGGGTTCTTGGCCGGAGGCATCTCCCAGCCTTCTTTGATCAGGCTGAGCGGCCCCCGCACTGGGTGCCCATAGAGCAGTTCGAATGGGCTGAAGCCTAGGGATTTCTGTGGGACCTCTCGGTAGGCGAAGAGGAGGCACGGCAGCAGCACATCCCACTGGCGACGGAGGGGCTCTTCCAATCCCCCGATCATTCCTTTCAGCGTGCGGTTGAACCGCTCAACAAGTCCGTTCCCTTGGGGGTGATAGGGGGTCGTGAAGCGGTAGGTGACCCCACACTGTTGCCAGAGAGATTTCATGTATTTAGAGATAAAGTTCGTGCCTCTGTCGCTGACGACTTCTCGGGGGAACCCCACACGGGAGAAGATCCCCATCAGGGCCCGGCCGACCACTGGGGCTGTCACGGTCCGGAGAGGAACAGCCTCAGGGTAGCGGGTGGCGTGGTCCACTAGCACCAGAATGAAGCGATGGCCTTGTTTCGTACGCGGGTCCAGGGGTCCCACAATGTCTATTCCGACCCTCTCAAATGGGGTCGTGACTACTGGAAAAGGTTGCAAGGGGGCCTTTAGTTTGCGGCCGCTCTTCCCACTGGCTTGGCACGTGGGGCAAGATCGGCAATGCTGGTGCACATCGTTCCTCATTTTGGGCCAGAAGAAGTGGGTCACTAGGCGACTGTAGGTTTTATCTTGTCCTAGGTGCCCTGCCAGGGGGACATCGTGGGCCAGGTTTAACAGGAAGTCTCTAAAGCAGAGGGGCACTACTAGTACTCGGTTGGCCCCCAGCTCGGCGATTCGTTGCTCGCTGTACAACAGATCATTGTCCCAGTAGACCCAATGAGTTCCGGAGGTATCCCCTGCGCTTTGGGCGAGCGCTTGTTGGCGGAGTCCCTCAAGGGAGGGGCAGGTCTTCTGTTCCTGGCGAAATTGTTCTTGTGTGGGTCCCCCCTCTTGGGCCCACTGGTCAAGGTTAGCGAGGTCGGAAGGTTGAGCCGGTTCGAGGGGGGTGTCATGGTTGGGGGTTTCGGCTGGGGCGACTGGAGGCGGTGGCGCCGGCCATTCTGGTTCTTCCGGGTGATGGTTGGCACGGGCGGCCATGGACCGGGTGGTGACGGACGCCCAGTCCGGGACGCCCAACATCCCCAAGTGTTCTTTTCGCTCCACAGCTGCCCACGGGGAGCTTTCCAGGTCATTACCGAGGAGGCAGTCCACGGGGGCGTCGTCTCGGACCGTCACCTTCAACATGCCGGAGACCCCTCCCCACTCAAAAGGGACGCAGGCCATCCGACACAGACTTTCCGAGTTGTCGGCTGATCGTACAGGGCAGAGAATGTTCGGTAGATATTGTTCTGGGGTCACCAGGTGACAGCGGACGGCTGTCACACTGGCCCCGGTGTCCCGAAGGGCTTCGGCCCGTTGTCCATTGATGCTCACCCATTGGCTGTACTTCTGGGTGTTAGCGGGTAGGGGGACCCGCGGGACCATGTCTCTTCCCCCTAAGCATGCGAGAGTCATGGCGGCTGGCTCCCACTCTTGATACTCTTGCTCGTCTGTTTCTTGTTCCTCGGAGATCTGTTCTTCCCCTAGTGCTGCGGCGGCCACATGGCGGGGTTTTGGACTCTGATACTGCGGGCAGCTTGGGTCGTTTGCATAGTGGCCGACTCGTTGGCATCGGTGACATGTAACATTGGCTCTGTACCCCGGTCGCGCCGGGGTGCTGCCCCGGTTGGCCGGGGGGGTGGTGCTGGTAGCGGGGGCGGCCGGAGTGTTGTCTCTTCCTCGTCCTTGGCCCCCTCCTCCTCCTCTGGGTCGGTGGTGACCATTGTTGTTCCTGTTCTGCTCGTAGGACCCATTCCGGCCCACTCTGGTGATCTCCCACCGGTCAGCTTCGGCTGCGAGCTGCCGGGGATCGGTTAACTTGCTGTCGAGGAGGTGTTGGCGTAGTTCAATGAAGCAATTGTTGGACAGATGCTCCCATACCATCAGATTGAACAGCTGCTCGTAGGTCGTGACGTTGTTCCCTCTGATCCAGCCTTCGAAAGCTCGTCTAAAGTATGTTACATAGTCCACCCAAGTTGTACCCGGGATGCGTGTGCAGTCTCGGAACCTCTGACGGTACATCTCGGGCGTGAGGCCATAGCGGGTGAGGAGGGCCGCTTTCATATGGTCGTAGGAGGTCATCTGGTGGTCTGGGAGCTGTAACAGGGTATCGCGGCCCTCATTGAGGAATTTGCCCCATAAGCCGGCTCCCCAATCGTTTCTATCGATCCGGTGCACAGTCATAGCGATTTCATAGGCCTTAAACCATTGCTGGATGTCGTCTTCTCGAAAATATTCTCGGACAACAT
Source organism: Lissotriton vulgaris (assembly GCF_964263255.1). Taxonomy (NCBI): domain Eukaryota; kingdom Metazoa; phylum Chordata; class Amphibia; order Caudata; family Salamandridae; genus Lissotriton; species Lissotriton vulgaris. Next base: position 133,975,724 of record NC_141700.1, on the reverse strand, counting down.
CCTTGGGGATGTGTACTTTTTTCTCCGTGGTCCCTGGGGTGTGTGGTCTCTCGGGCACCCCTAACTCTTTATTCTGCTTGCGCAGGTTGATCTCGGCTAGGTTCCGTTCGTGCTCGTACGCTAGTTTCTTTTCCTCGAGCTCCCTTTGCCTCTGTTTCTCCTCTCTTTCTTCTCGGAGACGTAGGTGCTCTAAGTTTATTTTTTGTTCGGCCAACTTGAGTTCTACGTCCATCTTGAGTCGGGCCATTTCTAGTTCGTGTAGTCGGGTTTTTTCTCTTTCTTGGATCTCGTCTTGCGAGAGACTGGTTCTTTGCCCTTCAGGGGCCGTGTTGGTCTTTTTCGCGGTGCTTTGCTCAGGGGCTTCGACATCCCCGGTCTCTGCCCAAGATTCTAGGGCATGCTTAAAATCGTCCTTGGTGCTTAGTCCGGTGGTAGCGATACCTAGTTCGATGCAGAACTGCTTTAGTTCACGATGGCTGTACTCCTCTAGTTTTTCCATTTGGAACTTCTCAGTTGATCCGCTCTCTTTAGTTGACATTGTGGTTCGTTGTGGGGTGAGTTACTCTCTGTACGTTATGCGGTGATTCGGATCGCGCCGCTGGCCACCAATGTTAGACGGACCGGGAGGGTCGGCCGAGATTACGGGGAGAGGTCTCCAGGGAGAGCCGTCTCCAACGACTGTACAGACAAGTAACTTCCCCCCCACAGACGGACACCACACAAGATTGAAGGTTAACGAGACTTTATATGCAATTCTTAGGTTACGTTGGTATGATACAAGGAGGTCTGGACTCAGGGGTCCCCTCGATTCGAGTCTTTGGTTGAGGAAAGGGGTAGCGGGACAGTCTTAGTTACCAGTGAGTTCAAAATAGCTCTCAATCCTCGAGCTCGGCGTTCTTGATGATCGGGCCGTGGAGGAGCCAAGCAGGTCCCGAGGTGGATGAAGGAAGGACGACGGTCCGCGGCGGAGCCTGCAGGTCCCGGTGAAAGATGACGGTTACAACGGTCCGCGGCCACGCCAGCAGATCCCGACGACGATGAAGGCTGAAGGTTACGACGGCTGTGGCAGCGCCAACAGGCAGGACGATGGTGCACAGGACAGAGCTACGGCAGCGCCAGTAGTCCGTCCAGGATGAGTTCCTCTTTGCGTCTCTCGACTCCAAGATACAACTGCCTTCCTGCTCTGGAGCTGCCCCAGTTATAGGGCTGGTGTGCTTTGATGTCCGGACCCTCGCACTTGGGGGTCGGGAGGTCCGGGATGAGGGAGTCCAGACACCCAGCAGGGGGGTGGAGCCAGCGCCCGGGGAGGCGATGGGCGAGCGGCACTTGGTGGGGGAGAGCCATCGACACCTCCTTCTCCCATTGACTTGCCAAGTAGCCCGCTCACCTCCTGGGTGGATGGTGGTGCCGGGATGTCTGAGGCCTGGCCAGGCCCAGGGTTGAGGTCGGCCGGGGGCCAGGCGGCCACGTGGTGAAGTGTCCAAGATGGCGGCCCGGGCTGGGCGCGTGGGCCGGCAATGGATCGGGCCCACGAGGTCGACATGCTCGAGGGCAGGGGTCCCTGAGGGGACGGAGGACGTGCAATGGTGGTGTGTGGTGCTTGTGTGACCGGGCTCGGGCCTGGTCGAGCCGGGGGAGAGCGGCCCTTCATGTGGCCTGTCCAACAATATATATATATATATATATATATATATATATATATATATATATATATATATATATATATATATATATATATAAATATAAGTGAGCAAATCCCTCAAGCTTTTAAGAGGTCACACGACGAGCTGACAGCCATCCAGTTTTCGTGCCTTGCAGTGATTGTTGTCTTTCTTCCCCCTGTGCACAGTCCATGATGAAGGAGCGTTTATGCCTTGAAATGCGTCGGACAGAGACACCAAACAATCAAGGTCAGAACTGCATGCTTTAAAAGGCAGGAAAACCGGATGGCTGGCAGCTCGTCGTGTGACCTCTTAAAAGCTTGAGGGATTTGCTCACTTACATATATATATATATAGTTGCAAAGTCATCCTGTGCCCTGGGCGCACCCCCCCCCAACATTTTGCTGACTGATGACTGATGCTGGTGGTAACTGATTTTGATTGACCCTGGGCTCCGCCTAACCAGGCCCAGGGCTAAGCTTAAAGGAACACATTAGAATACAGTTAAAACACCTAACATACACTAGGGTACAGTATGGTATGGTGGGGTACCCCTGTAATTGGTATGACCTACCCCCTAAGCCCCTAGTATATAATAGGGTAGGGGATTGGAACTATCTAGGGGCCATATTATCAAGCAAGGGCAGTACATTATCGTCGCTTTTATCGGCAGGAAACTGCCGCTAAAGCGACAATAATGGGCTTGATAATATGCCCTTGTGAATTCCCTTAGAAGCCCAGGTTAACACCAAAACCTGGGCTTCTATGGGAATTCACAAGGGCATATTATCAAGCTCATTATCGCCGCTTTAGCAGCAGTTTCCTACCGATAAAAGCAGCGATAAGGTATCGCCCTTGCTTGATAATATGGCCCTAGAAGTCCCCAGTACCCTGGGGCATGGCAGTTTAGAGGCCAGCAGCTTTTTCTGCACTTGCATGTGTGCACTGCTGAAGTCTGAGGTCAGTTTAAAAACAGCCCTGGGTGCCAGGTCTGCTTTTAAAAAGTCAATTGTGCCCAAACTCGACTTTGGTGGTAGGGGCACTTAAAAATGGAAAACCTACAATTCCCATATTAGGGACCCCCAGGGTCTCCCCTAGGGATCCCAGGGGTTGGGGTCAGTTATCTATAAGGTACACCCTTATAAAATGAGTTTTTATATGCTTGCATAAAGTGAAATTTCACATTTCACTCCCCACATTGTGGTAAAGTGCTGCTCAAATTCGACTTTGATGCTAGAAGCACACCGGACATGAACTATAAGAGGAAAAGAAAAGAAAATGCACAGGTTTGGAGGGCAGGGTTAGAAAACGATGCTTTATTTTTAGGTACTTCCGACAGCAGAACAGCCTACTAGCAGCCACCATAAAGGGCTAAACATTTTCTCAGCCATTAGCCATTTTACAAGTGTATAGGTAAATTGGCCAGGTACAAGTTCCTATACCTCAAACAAGGTAGTTTTTATACGTTGGCCCTCTTTACCTATCAGCATTCATAAAAGGTAGTGTAGTGATTGCTCCAAATGATGAATGCCACAGGGAGAGGGTAAAAAGTGTCTTTATTTGGTCCGTAGATGTAAAGGACACAACAACCTCAGCCACAGCTCCAAGTCACAACGGGTGACAGCCTCTAAATCACTGCGGCGCTCGCCTTGGAATCCTAGTCATGGTGACATTCGAAATGATGTCACCACGAGCAGTTCCACTACACGCAGTGCTGTCAAGGGGGGGAAAGCACGGTGAATGGGAGATACCACACATCCCCCTTCCCTACGAAATGAAACATCAGAAAAACAAGGTATACAACAAAAAGTTACATCGTCACATATTGCTCCAAATTATTTGGCGGTCTGGTCACTCTCCGGCTTGTTCTGCTGTGGGACTGTCCCATGTTCCCTGGGAGGGGGTTCCTTGCCCACCAATGATTTGCTTTCACTTCCTCCCTCCATACTGGTATCCTACTTAGGAGGGCGATACCTCACAACTCTTCCCAGGTTCCAGATCTTCCCTTCCTGGGTTTTTACAGCATTCATAAACAATTTTACTATCTTTGTGGGCCTGCTGTATTCTGACCAACTCGCCCTGCCAGTAGGTGTTCTGATTCTAATGTCATCCCCTACTTTGAACCCAGCCTCTTGTGTGGAGTGTAGTCTATCAAACCTTTCTTTCCTCTCTGCCATGGCTTTGCTCTGTCTCACTAGCCCCCTCGATTCTTTGGAGTGGTCTGACCATCCCTTGTGCCACCCCATCCAGCCTGGTGATAGTTTAGTGTTAGGTATTCTTGCTCTGAGCAACTCAAAAGGTGTGATGCCAATTGTCTGGTGCGGCATAAACCCGTAAGCTTCCAACCGTTTCCATACTTCTTCCTTCCAGTTCAGGCCGCTGGTCTTCGCCAACTGAATGCTCTCCTTGAGAGTCTTGTTGAAACGCTCGACCATCCCATTGGTCTCAGGGTGGTACAGAGCACAATGTTTGTGTATGATCCCCCGCTCCTCAAGGAAGTCTTTCATCTCTTTCGAGCACAGTTGCACCCCATTGTCTGTGAGTAGACTGCTAGGTATCCCCTCTCTGATGAACAATTCTTGAAGGAACTCAATGACAGTCTTTGTAGTGATTTCGCTTACTAACTTCACCTCCGGCCATCTTGAGTATAGATCCATGAGCACTAGAATGTAAGGTGTGCGCACTTCTCCCATCAGTGGGCCTACGATGTCTAACGCCAACTCCTCCCACGGCCCTCACGGGGGTGGCCTACACACCATGGGCGGCGTTTGTTGTCTCAAAACTTTGTCGCTAACACTGCACGGGATACAGTCTCTTACATTCCTTTCAATAGCATGGTCCATGCGTGGCCACCAGTAGTCTTCTCCTAACCTATGTTTGGTCTTGGTGATGCTCAGGTGACAGCCATGAGCTATATCCACCAGATCTTCTCTCACTGCTGTAGGTGGGACCAACCTCGTCCCTCTGAACTGGCAATCGTCGACCACTGACAGTTCATCTTTGACGGTCCAGAATGGCCGTAGAGCTTTGTCCCGTTTATCTTCATGTCTCCACTTACTTTGTACTCTCTCGCACACTTTAGGAATGACCTCGTCTGTCCTAAGTGCTTCTTTCCATGTTTCTTCGCCTATGGCTCTCTGGGTTATCGCGCATACATTTTCTGTTTGGTAGTCTTCCTTCTCTCCTTCGTCTTTTCCTTCTGCCTCGTCTCCATCATTTTCCGTCACTAATCGTGACAGGCAGTCTGCAGCAAAATTCCTTGTTCCAGGGACATATTCAACACTGAACATGTACTCTTGGAGACCTACAACCCAACGCCTGATTCTGCTAGAGATCGCATCAAGACCCTTCTTGCCGAACACCTCTACCAATGGCTTGTGGTCTGTCCGAAGAATGAACCATGTTCCCATAGGAAGTCCCTGAATTTGCTCATGGCCCAGAATACCGCCAAGGCCTCTTTTTCAATCACAGAGTAGTTACTCTATGACTTCTGCAGTGATCTTGACGCGAAAGCTATCGTTTCTTTCCCGCCTGCTCCTACTTGAGTGAGGACCGCTCCTAGCCCCTTGGCACTAGCGTCGGTGGTGACTACGGTCACCCGATTGGGTATGAAGGACTTGAGGCTGGAAGCTTCTGCGAGTGCTCTCTTCACATCCTCAAACTCTTTTTGGCACTCCTCACTCCAGCTGAACGCTGCATCCTTTTTTAGCAACTGACTTATTGCAAACGTCCTTCCAGCAAAGTTCTGTACAAATTTGCTGTAAAATTCCAGCATTCCCATGAAGGACTTGATTTCATCTTTGCTCTTCGGGGGCATCAAGTTCGTAATAGTGTTTTGAAGTTCTGCTTTTGGACGGATTCCCCCTGCTGTCACCTTGTGTCCCAAAAAATCTAGTTCCTTGCAGCCAAACTTGCACTTGTCTCAACCTCTTGTTGTGTTCCTCATTGTCTTTTGCGAATACCAGCACATCATCCTGGTGGCACAGGACACCAGGGATCTCTCTCAAAATGTTGCCCATGAGTCTCTGGAACACGGTTGCAGCCGATACTAAGCCGAAGGGCATCCTCTTAAATTTGAATGCACCACCGTAAGTTCCTGCGCCTCCTCATGTAGCTTGATCTGGAAATAGGCTGAGGTGAGATCAAGTGTTGAAAACACTTTTGCGCCTTCTAGCATGCTCATCATTTGAGTGATGTTGGGCAGTGGGAATCTGTCAACCACGACCTCTTTGTTCAAGGACCTAAGGTCAATGCACAAACGAACCGACCCATCCTTTTTCTGAGCTGCTACAATTGGCGCCAGCCATTCTGTGGCCCCCACAGGTTCTATGACTCCTGCTTTGCACAGTTTCTCAAGTTCAATCTTCACCGCTTCCTGGATTGCTATGGGTAGCTTCCTTACTTTGGCTACAACAGGTATCGCATTTTCTTTTAGTTTGATCTTGTGGCAGTAATTCTTCAAACATCCAAGTTCTTCTCTAAATGCCTCCTTGAACTCTGTCACAATGTCTTCCCTTGTTTCTTGCACTTCATGTATTAGAATTTGAGGATCTTTGTTATGATTTAGATAGACCCCTAACTCTTTCTGTGCCTGCCAGCCCAGGATGTTGTCACCAACCATAGACACATAGATTTTGGACACTGTTGCTCTATTCTTGTACTCTACTGTGTCCCAGAAATAACCCTTCATGGAAATGGGACGACCTGCATAACCCCCAGGCCTTACCTCCATCCTATTCAATCTAATCCTCCCCTTGGACACCCTTGAAAATTCCTTGGCGCTAATGATCGTTATTCTGGAACACAAATCAAACAATGCTTCCACTTCAGTGCCTTTTACTTTTATGGTGTCTTTGGGATTGCTGACCTGATCTCCACCTACTTGCAAGACTATTTTGTCACACACTGTGTTTGTCCTGTCTTTACTCTGCTTGCTAAACCCCTGTCCACTCCTGCAGTAGTGCCTGAAATGGCCTTTCCTGCCGCTCTTGTTGCACGTGAATTTGAGTGCAGGGCACTCCTTTTCATTGGCCATGTGTCCTTGCTCTCCGCATCTATAGCAGGTACCCTTGAATGACCATCCTGTTTTGCTCTCTTTCTGCTCTTTATATACTATCTTCTGACCCTTGACCTCTGACACACCTTCACATTCAGTCACAACTTCGCTTACTTTGATTTTGTCTTCGCTTCCTTTCCCACCACTGTCCTGTTTGATTTCGCTAACACACTGCAACATGTGTTCCACCTGTTTCACAACTACTAGAACTTCTCTCAGTGGTGGGTCATCTTTCAACCACAACTCCTCACGTACGCGTTCCGTCCTACACGCTAACACAAACTGGTCCCTGATTCTCTCTTCACATGCACCCCCAAACTTGCATGTCGCAGCCAGTTTACGTAGATCCGACATAAAATCTTCTACAGATTCCCCTTCCTTCTGTACTCTCTTCCCGAAATGGTACCTTTCCATTATGGTGCTGGTCATAGGAAGGAAGTGTAAATCTAATTTCTTTAGACTAATTTCTAACTCATTCAAACCTCTCGCTTCCTGGGCACCTAGGATCTGGGAGGTGCTCCAACACCTCTTCCCCCTCTGCTCCTAGGTAGTATGACAGTAAGGCTACTTTCCTTTCTAACTGTAGATTTGGGCCACATACCGTCGCATAATTCAATAACACCTTTTTCCATTTTTTCCATTGTATTGCAGGCTCCCCAGGGTTAGACAGAAAGAAAGATGGAGGTGTCACACTCTGCATCTTGATACTTGTACCTAAGAGTCTACCCTGAATCAGAGAAACATATACCCTTGATGTACAAAGGGGTAGAAATGAGTGCCAACTTATTACGCCCTTACGAAGCACAGAATGGTTTGCATGTGATCACCACAAAAATAATCGCCCTTTATGCAAAACTAACAGTCTCTCATTGTCTGGTGGATAAGAACAGTAAACTTTTAGTCCACTAGATGGCACTCTGGCGCCAAAGTCAGCTCTCCATGTGAGGAAAATGCGCTTGAAAGTACGCTGTTGTTTTCCCTTCCCAAGGAACACCACTCAGTTCACAAGCGGACAATCCGATTCAATCCTCTCTCTCTTCAAAGTAGCTGAGGTGCGTCATGAAAGTTCCTCTCACCGGTGGTCACAGAGTAAGCAGCCTCAAAGGGAAAGCACTTTGTTCGTCCGCTCGCCGGCAAGAAGGTGAGGATCTTCCTCAAATCGCGTTCAATTTCCGCTTCTTCTAGCCCCCTAAGCCGTCATGCCTCAAACATCCTTATTGCTTCTTCTCACGCTTGCGCCGCTCCCACGCCGTTCATTTCCACAACCTTATTCCTCTTTTTACTTTAACGTTAAAGTTCAGCGGGAGTCCACCAGCCCCCACACTGTTACGGCTACAGCGTTGACACAGTCACACAACCTCTTCGCTGTACTGCGACTCACCGCTGGTCTTCTTCTTTCTCCGTGACCTTTTGCTGCCCAACGACACACCGCCGAATTCTCCACCTGCCGATTACATATATTCTCCGCTTTGCACTTCACCAATACTTCACCAAAGTTTATTACTTTCCGCTTCACTTCTTTGTTTCGTCAGGGTAATCTTTGTATCTTCCCTTACATTTGCGTGTTGAGGTCGTTGTCCCTGGTTGACCCTCGTCGCCAGTGTAGTGATTGCTCCAAATGATGAATGCCACAGGGAGGGGGTAAAAAGTGTCTTTATTTGGTCCGTAGATATAAAGGACACAACAACCTCAGCCACAGCTCCAAGTCACAATGGGTGACAGCCTCTAAATCACCGCGGCGCTCGCCTTGGAATCCTAGTCGTGGTGACATTCGAAATGATGTCACCACGAGCATTTCCATTACACGCAGTGCTGTCAAGGGGGGAAAGCACGGTGAATAGGAGATACCACAGGTATTTTATTTCATAAGGCTCAAACTAACCCATCTGTTCCCCTTAATTTGTGATAGAAAAGTGCTTTTATCCATGTAGGTAAATAACCCAATCCATCCCATTGCTTACAGCAAGGATACTGGAAAGGTGTAATTTGGGTGACCGAGCTTACAGTTTCTATATCATTTTACATTGAATAAATGTAATAAAGACCCTTTCCAGAAACTAGAATTTGTTTGGTCACGAGCTCCACTTGCCAAATGTGTTGTTAATCCTAAAATGTGGTTAAAGTACACACCCCAACCTACACATTCAAACTAGACCACAATGCTGCTTATCTGAAACAAGTAACGTAGACAGGATGGTGTTCATATACCATGGCACAAAGGAGTCCTCTGCCTTCAAGGCTCAAGTGCTAGCATTCTGGAATGTTATTCTAAGCATCGTTGCACCCCAAGCTGCAGGCTTTCTATTAGGGTGAAGAGAGCACAAGTGCTTTCCATCACTCCTACTGAGGTCATCTTGAAGATGGCCATTTAGCAGCTGTGCATCCCTTCTGTAAGAGCTAAACAATAAATATCACATCTAGAGGAGACAACACCCATTCTGCCTAGCTAGGATGCAAACATTTACTGTAGTGAAGCAGCAAGGGATTTTGAGAGATGCTATTCATAATACAATTCAGGCACAAATATTGCCAAATGCTGAAAGTCAGTGGTGGAAGAGGACTTCAGCACTAGTGTCTCTATAGTGATTATCCTGTACTTTGTTCTAAATCCATCAGCCCTCAAAGCTTAACATTTACATAGACAATCCATCTCGATAAAGTGGAAAGTACCAATAAAGAATAACCAAACTGGCATGACATTGTCAAGCCAGGACCCAACCAGAGACATGAATAGGAACTCAGAAAGCACCAAATTGCAAGCAGCATTGTGAAGGTCCAGGCATTCATTGGGCTAATAAGCCCTATAATAAATAGGGGAGAGAATACATAACTATTAACTATGCAATATGGGCCTATATTGCCACCAAGCAGTTCGGGTGACATTTACAAAACACAAGGCTGAAGGTAGAGTTCTAGAAAAGTAACCGAACCCCTGCCCCCACCGCTTACCACCCCCCCCCCCCCCAAACCTCCCCCCACCCACGATTGCTATATTGGGACATATCACTTATATTAATCGGTATGTAGTTTTACATTAAAATTAATCTATACTACTATTATAAAGCGAGAACTGGGAACCTTTGAGGCGGGTTAACTCCAGAAGTACACCATCAATCACAACATCCAATACAGCATTGGAAAGGGGAGGTCCAGGAGATGGGCATAGGCTGTACATTTCTACAACATATACATTACGAAGGGCAAATGACATTCTGGATCATGGGTACTCACAAAGTTTCTCTTGGGGGCCAAATTTACAATGTGGTTTGTGGCCGAGGGCCGCACCGGTGGGGCGGGGTCGGTGGGGGAAGGGGGCAGGGCTAGAGCAAAAAAAACTGTGACCAAGAGGTTGAACACCAGCCCCTGCAGCGGATGCCTTCATTCACTGAGCCACCATTCTCGGCATACACACTTCTTTCTCTCTCACTGTCTCCCTCCCTCTCTCTATCTCGCCCTCTCTCTCCCTCTCTTCCTCTCTGTCTCCCTCTGTCTCCCTTCCTCTGTCTGCTTCTGTCTCCCTGACTCCCTCCCTCTGTCTCCCTCTGCCTGCCTCTCTCTCCCTCCCTCGCTCTCCCTCTGTCTCCCTCCCTCTCCATCTATTTCCCCCCCTCGCTCTCCCTCCGTCTCCCGCTCCGTCTCCGTCTCTCTCTCTCTCTGCCTTGCTGTCTCTCAGTCTCTGCCTCTATCTGTCTGTCCCTGTCTCCCTCCCTCTGTCTCCCTCTCTGTCTCTGTCTGTCTCTGCCTCTATCTGTCTGCTCCTGTCCCTATCTCTGCCTCTATCTGTCTCTATCTCTATCTCTCTGTCTCCCTCCTTCTCTCTCCCTTTCTCTGTCTCCCTCCCTCGGGCACCCTCCGTCGGTCACCCTCCGTCCGTGTTGTACCCCTCACTATTTCCTTGCCCATATCCTTGACAATATAAGCCTTACATGTAAAGCAGCCCACTCGTCCTGTCCTTACTCTGCTCCTGCCCCCTCACAGTCCTCATAACCTTCAATATCATTACTCTGCGCTCATATTTGACATTGCTCCTACTCCCTTGCCCTCTTATGTTGATCCCTCACCTTTCTATACCTCCTCACTGAGCTCCTCATTCGGCTTGTATGCTTTACTCATACAAAGTCAGCCAGTACCTCTGTTTTTCCTTTCTCTGTCCCTTCCCTTTACCATCTTATTCTGCCTCTGCCCATTCATCTCTATGTACACACTGTGCCCCTATCCCCTCAGCTCTGACTCTACCTAATGTGTGCCACAACTAATAACTATTTGCTGGTCAATTCTGCAGCATAAACGACCTGATGTTACATCTGTGCAATGACTCAGACTGGGAGTGTTGGATGACTAAAAAGTAACATACTTTCTAAAGAAATGCACAAAGCAAGCTGAATTGCCTGTGAAAAACGTTAGAAATATTTTCCACAACACAAGCACATAAATGGTTCACTCAGAATCATACAATTTAATAAAGTGGGGAAGCTGGGATTTGTACACAATTATTCTGCTGGGCTGCTTCCGAGGCATATAACTGTGTATAAACTGCATCTCCCCCAATTTCACTTGTAAACTTTCCGTAGCAGCACAGTTGTGAACCGAGAGCTTGTAGCATCCCATTTACCTAAAGTGAAGCAATGCATGAAACAAATGGCTAGGCGCAGCCCACGGATCCATGTGAAGACTTTTCTGGATCCTTATTTTATTTATTCTGCTAACACCACGTGTCTGCTCTGAGATCATGAGGAAGTAAAGTCCGGGCTCGGCGGAAACCCTAACCAGGGGCCTTCAAAACATAAATTTAACCACAGAGACAGCTCTGTTTTAGTGGCACCAATTGAGATGTTAAAGAGGCCCCACTGTCTGCGAGCAGTACGTACAAGTAGCACAGCCAAGGTTCTCAGTGGCAGGGCGAGCAAGTGAAGCCAGAGACAGAGGTGAGGGCGGGGGGGCTATGGGTGAGCCTGCGAGACACTGTTTGTCATCGCAAGCCTCTTTTATGCTTTTCCGGGCAAACGCGGTCCCGAGTAATTACAATAGGCAAAAATTATGCCATTTCTGTGCCTGCTGATTTCCACGGGGGCCGCATGGAATGGCCTGGCGGGCCGCAATTGGCCCGCGGGCCGTACTTTGAGTACCGCCGTTCTGGATAAAGTAGTTCCTTGTGGGCGTTGTTCAGTGGGCGATAACATTGCCAGAGGGGCATGTCCCAAAATACATCACACTTCACTCGGTTACAGGAAACACAGCCCCTTCTAGCACTCAAGCACACACAAAACACAGCCCATTCAAGCACTCAAACACACACAAAACACAGCTTCAGCAAGCACACACAAAACACAGCGACTTCAGCAAGAAAGGTGTAAGTGGACACATAAACACCTCTTGAAAACATCGACTTCTGTAGCATTACAGTGGTGGCATAAACAGCATTTTTGACATGTGTGGAACTAAACATGTCTGTGTAATGGGCTCAGTACTCACTGACTACGCCATACATTCATCAGGGTTCGGAGCATAAATAAAGGGGCGCGGCTTCGGGAGGACAACAGACGCGGTAACACAAGTCACAGCCCACTTCACAAGGCGGTCACTGTTGGGCAAGCCTTGCACAAGCATCCAATGGCGCAACATGTACGAACGCAAACACTGTTGGCCGCACCTTCCACCCAAACAACCAATCACGCGACTTAACATTAAAATACCACAGCAATTGAAACGAGAAATATGCTAAACCTTCAACCATTGCTCCAACACGCACGTAATTAATTTAAAAAAAACAAGCATTGAAAATGCAATAGGTCTCGGATTTATTTGAGTTAGAGCTAATGGCATTGTAAATGGCAATGTCTTGTAGCCATGTGTTATGGAGTGTATGCATGTGGTGTGTAGTGGAATTATGTGGGTTGGATTAGAATTGTAGCAATGGTGGCATGCTACGCTTTAGATGAATATGTGTAAAAGTAAAGTGCACCATATTGCGATTGATACAATAGTTAATTGTGGATGCGGTAACAATTGATGTGTGTACTGATGGCTGGTGGTGTGTGTGCCTGTAGAAATTGTGCACGGATGGCTGGTGGTGTGTGTGCCTGGTGGAAGCGTGCACTGCCGGCTGGTGGTGTGTGTGCCTGGTGAAAGCGTGCACTGATAGCTGTAGTTGTGTGTGCATGGTGAAAGTGTGCACCGATGGCTGGTGGTGTGTGTGTGTTTGGTGAAAGAGTGCACTGACAGCTGGTGGTGTTTGTGCCCGGTGAAAGCGTGCACTGACGGCTGGTGGTGTTTGTGCCCTGTGAAAGCTTGCACTGATGGCTGGTGATGTTTGTGCCCGGTGAAAGCGTGCACTGAAGGCTGGTGGTGTGTGTGTGTGTGGTTGTGTGTTGGTTGTGTGTTGGGGGCAGAGAGGAGAGGCAGGACACAACGCAGGGGCAGGGAGGAGAGGCAGGACACAACACAGGGGCAAAGAGGAGAGGCAGGACACAACACAGGGGCAGGGAGGAGAGGCAGGACACAACGCTGGGGCAGAGAGGAGAGGCAGGACACAACGCAGGGGCAGGGAGGAGTGGCAGGACACAACACAGGGGCAGGGAGGAGAGGCAGGACACAACACAGGGGCAGAGAGGAGAGGCAGGAGACAACACAGGGGCAGAGAGGAGAGGCAGGACACAACGCAGGGGCAGAGAGGAGAGGCAGGACACAACACAGGGGCAGAGAGGAGAGGCAGGACACAACACAGGGGCAGGGAGGAGAGGCAGGACACAATGCAGGGGCAGAGAGGAGAGGCAGGACACAACGCAGGGGCAGGGAGGAGAGGCAGGACACAACGCAGGGGCAGAGAGGAGAGGCAGGTGACAACGCAGGGGCAGGGAGGAGAGGCAGGACACAACGCAGGGGCAGAGAGGAGAGGCAGGACAAAACACAGGGGCAGAGAGGAGAGGCAGGACACAACGCAGGGGCTGGGAGGAGAGGCAGGTGACAACGCAGGGGCAGGGAGGAGAGGCAGGACACAACGCAGGGGCAGAGAGGAGAGGCAGGACAACGCAGGACCGAGCCCTAAACACAAGGGTACAGAATGAGGGGCATGGAGACTATTTTATTGTATCTGGTAGGATAGCTTAGTGAGTGTGCAGAAAAGGGAAGAAACTTCAGTTACATGTTGGTACGAGGGGCAAAAGTATTCACTGACTGTAAGAACCCTACCTCCTCTCCTACCGCCCCTGCTATCCCTGAAATACTTTTCACTACTTAACCTCACATCACGTAACAATATTGTACCAACTGAAGTGGCTACAAAAGATAAAACTCAAGGGAACGATGCAATCTCTGAAAACTATTTCCTATTATTCATATTAATTACACTCAATAATTCTGGATGTTGAACACTAGATGGAGTCGATCTGATTTCACTACCCAAGAACAATGCCTTTCAAAAACCAATTCTTCAAAACGCATGTTCTTTCAAACAGCAGTCACTCTCCGAGTGAAAGATAAAAAAGAAACCTACTAGCAAATAGTCCAAGTCACAAATAAAAAATATCTTCTCTCCTGCAGACAAAATGGATTTCTAAAACATAAAAACACATTGCCACTAAAACGAACGAATTGGGATGGTTTTCTTTTTGGATGAAGACAAGCAAATGGCATATCACATAACTTACTACCTCCACTAAGTGCATTATGTTTAAACAGCTAGTATCTATCTCATGCGATCCAAGCTAAGCATCATAAAATGTAGAAAACATTTGCGACTGTACGTGCAGCCTCATCAATTAATACTCACTCGAATGACTTCAACGTCACACCAATAAAACGAACAAGCGCACTAACAAAATACATTATGGGACACACTAATCCCCCTTCATCTCGTATACATCAAGCATCAAGTAAATTCACCAGAAGCCATATTTCTAAAGGACAATACACAATATTGCACTTGGGTCACTAAACACATGAACCGACGAGATAACTGAAGTGTGTTGCAATCTACCCCTAATGTAACCTTAACTACACATCAACCTTTGGTGCAAACTGGTCCAAGTCAAATATACATGCCACCAGAAGGAGCTTACCAGTGGCAGCAATATGTCAGTTTTAGCTAGAGGCGTGAATGAGCATAACACAGCTCTGCGGACAACACACAAGCTTCCGAGTTTGCATGTTGGGTGCGACCTGGGCTGCAGGTCATTGGGGGTGTTCAGTGTATCTACAATGCTATGGAATGGTGACCTCTCCAGTGGCAAATACTAGATAGAAGCAGACAGCCATGCGGGCAGGTGTTCTTTATACACGCGCATTTACTGAAGGCACCGAAATAAGGAACACACGGGCTGACTGAGGCAGTCATACTGATGGGGGAGAGGGGATACGCTGGAGACGAGAGGCGTACAATGTGCAAGGCAAACAGGAGTAAAAAAAAACGGAGACACGAGGAAGGCAGGAGTACAGCTCTCAAGTATAAAGTGCAAACTAAACAAACGGCAGTGGTGGCAGACACAGGTGAAACAGTGCACACATGTAAAATGCATCATACAAAGAGCAGACCTCTAAAGAGGTGGGGTAGTATAAATACACAGCCAGAACACGGGTTATGTACACAGGAAGTAGTAAAATATACAGGTATTTGTAGTTCAAAAGGCGTAAACATACATAACTATTCATGTGTGCATACGTTCAGCCCTCTCTGTGGTTTGCTCAAATAAATAACTACTAGTAACAAATGGGGCTGGCTCTAATCAGTAAGGCTGAGCCAAGCAAAGAACATAACACAAGCATGAACCAGAGAACAGTACATTCAAGTATTGTGAACATGGTTATTAGAGATTCTGCATAAGTACTCCCTTATCATACATGTACCCACGACATACAATGTGGCACAAGCAAACTAAAAAACAACAAGCATTACCCCTTCCTCCAGCGCTTCCTCCGCCTCCATTGCTGCTCGTCCTGATTCCTCCGCGGGCGCCGACGCTCGTCCCCAACTCCCCGCGTTTCCGAAGTGGAAAGGAAAACGAAACTTAAGAAGCTCACCCGTGAAGCGCGCGACCGAGGAAGAGGGCAGTCATCGCCGCGCGGCGGAGACGCTGGCGCCGTGAGCGTGCGCGCGACCAAATCCGTGCGTGACCAGGTCTTGTCGCTCCTCTCCCATTCAGAATGCTGGGCGCGTGCCCAGCTCTTGTCGGCAAAGTCTCCTTTGCCGACTGAAATGATTACAATAGTTCTCTGCCGAGAACGAGCTTCGCACATCTCTAGGCCGAGACCTAAAAAGGAATGATTCACGCACTCGGTCTCGGACTATTATTGCTGTCAGAGGCACTAACGCGGTGAACAGAGAACTAGATTTAATGCGCTACAATAAACACACTTTGTAAAAGACATTGTCAGAGGGCACGGAAACAAGAACAAGGCTAATTCAAGAAGCCTCGAGGCTGCTTTCAGTCCTCACGGCAGGGAAAAACAAGCATTAGAAATGCAATAGGTCTCGCAGCATTAGAGTTAGTGCTTTTAGAATTGTTTATGGGTTTTTTTGTAAATATTTAGCATGAGGTTGAGGGTGAGTGAGGGTGAGTGAGGCTGATGGGTTGAGGGTGAGGGTGAGTGAGGGTGAGGCTGAGGGGTTGAGGGTGAGGGTGAGTGAGGGTGAGTGAGGGGTTGAGGGTGAGGGGTTGAGGGTGAGTGAGGGTGAGGGGTTGAGGGTGGGTGAGGGGTTGAGGGTGAGTGAGGGTGAGGGGTTGAGGGTGAGTGAGGGTGAGGGTGAGTGAGGGTGAGGGTGAGTGAGGGTGAGGGTGAGTGAGGGTGGGTGAGTGTGAGTGAGGGTGAGTGTGGGTGAGTGTGGGTGAGGGATTGAGGGTGAGGGGTTGAGGGTGAGTGAGGGTGAGGGGTTGAGGGTGAGTGAGGGTGAGGAATATGCTGTTTGATACAGATGTATTACACACAGAGATTGCAGTCTGCCAGATATGCAGTCTGCTATACACATTTATTACACACAGAGATTGCAGACTATGGGATATGCTGTTTGAGACAGATGTATTACACACAGAGATTGCAGTCTGCCAGATATGCAGTCTGCAACACACTTATTTCACACATAGATAGCAAGCTGTACGATATGCAGCATGCAGCACATTTATTACACAGAGGTTTCAGGCTGCAAGATATGCAGTCTGCAGGTGGAGAGTATGTTACCGAATGCCGGATGTGCGGCAAAGACAATGGAAAGAGACCTCTAAAGACGTCAAACTTCAGAGCATTGGATGTGTTCCCTCTTTGCTTCAAGGAGTTCTTAATCTGTGTAGAGGGGTAACAAGCGGTGACACTGACGATCGTGGACTCATGAAAACACGATCGGTCATCGACATACCTACTACCCACCTCGCTTCAATAATAAATGTGAGAAAACAAAATCTGTCCGTCATTTTTGAGGCCAGGAAATGTATGACAACAACATATATCAGTGACCCTGAAGAAAGGACACTTCTGAAACAGCCCAAGTCAGCGACACAGAGTCAGAGAACGGGAGGGAGGCCGGGACATGGTCCGGGATGACTGAAAGGGGGAAGTGGACATGGAAGTTTAGGGGGGTGCTGGGAGGTACAGAGGAGGCTGAAAGTACAGACGGAGTTTAGAAGGTACAGAAAGAGGCTGGAAAGTCTAAAGGCGAGCGGTGGACTCGAACCGGGGGAAGTTAGACGGCGCAGACGGAAGGAAGAGAGTGGAGGGGGGAGGAGAAATGCGACAGAGGTTTCAGGCTGCAAGATATGCAGTCTGCAGGTGGAGAGTATGTTACCGAATGCCGGATGTGCGGCAAAGACAATGGAAAGAGACCTCTAAAGAAGGGCTCGAGGTTTGATCTTGGGCACCAGTCTCCGTAGCCCTTCTTTTCAGGAACAGAATAGGGAGGGTGAGGAGAGGAGAGGGGAGGGTATGCCAAGAGGAACCGGAAGTGGCTGGGAGCAAGCATCCCCGTTCCCAGTAGTGCAGTGTGGGCTGTGGAGGCATGGGTAAGGGGTCGAGGGGTGAAGTAAAGAGGACAAACGGCAGAGTATGCAGAGGAGCAGACAGCGAGTCAGAAAGGAGAGGGGTGTCGGCACGCGCATACACCCGAGGAAGTAAAGAGGGGGTGCAGAGGAGCAGACAGCGAGTTAGAAAGGAGAGGGGTGTCGGCACGCGCATACACCCGAGGAAGTAAAGAGGGGGTGCAGAGGAGCAGACAGCGAGTTAGAAAGAAGAGGGGTGTCGGCACGCGCATACACCCGAGGAAGTAAAGAGGGGGTGCAGAGGAGCAGACAGCGAGTTAGAAAGGGGAGGGGTTGTTGACACGTGGCTGGTGTACAGAAGTACTGAAGTGCAGAAGTACTGAGAGCAGCCTTCTTTGACCTCACAGTACCGGGCTGCGAGGCGCTACACATGCATACACCCGGGGAAGTAAAGAGGGGGTGTAGAGGAGACAACGAGTTAGAAAGAAGAGATGTTGTTGACACGTGCATGGTGTACAGAAGTACTGAGAGCAGTCTCCTCTGGCATCACAGTACCGGGCTGCGAGGCGCTACACATGCATACACCCGTGGAAGTAAAGAGGGTGTAGAGGAGACAACGAGTTAAATAGGGAGTGACCGCATATCTATACCTCACTGAGAGCAGCGGGTTTGATGTAGTTGGCGCTATGAAAACCCCAAATGCCAACAAATTAAGAACGGGTCATAAATTGCTAAGGAGGGCAGGGGCATACACACAGCACGTGCTCTCACAGCCCAGCAGGGCCGGGGCGGGTAAACGTGCTCATTAGAGGAAGTGATGGCGAGTGCTTGGCAGCTCCGCCTTCCAGGCGCTGCCTGATAGTTACAGGGGGTCTGGAGGGGCGGGGGGGGGGGGGAGGGCGAGGGGGTGCAATCATCACGGGGCTTCTCGAAATCTGCGTGTCTATGGCTCTAATGAAGGAAGATTACTCACTCGCTCAGGTCACCGCTTGCCCGATAATCACCCCCTCCGGGACATTAGCCCCCGTGGGGAGCGTGTAGGAAGTGCTCCGGGGCAAAGCTGCCCGCGGGGGATCTGAGGAAGGCGCTATGCTCACGCCCAACACGAAGCGCCTGGAGCCGGGGACCCCGTGCTAGCTTTAGACAATAAAGTCATTTAAAACAAGTAGTGAGGGGGCGGAGCTGGGGGAGGGTGCGAGAGAGAGTAGGCAAGGCTAGCGGCAGGCAGGCAGGGGAGGAGAGGAGAGGAGGAGGGGGGAGGAGAGTAGGGGAGGCACGGCCTAGCGGCCGTGCAATCAAGTAGTGAGGGGGCGGAGCTGGGGGAGGCTGTGGAAGAGAGTAGGCAAGGCGACACGGCGGGAGGGGGCGGAGCGGGTAAACAAAGACGGACATGCACGCGCCCGTGACTTTTAAGGTCAATGCGCATGCGCATAAGCTTAATGCGCAGGCGCATTGACCTTAAAAGTCACGGGCACTGCAAGGAATCGCCACGATTCCTTGCAGTGTGGATAAAGAGTGGATAACTCGCAATACTCTCGCCTTGCTCGATGCGCATGCGCATCGACAGGCGAGACCTAAAAACAGGGCGATTTAAACAAACCTCGAGCCCGCTTTTCCAAAAATTAAACACACGTCTCAAGTTGATGCAGGGACGTGCACAGGGGTCAGGCAGGGAAAAAAATTCAAGGACAAATCAACAAGCCTCATTTACATTGCAGGGACCAATTCCACAAGCCTCACTTACATTGCACAACGAGGCATACAGTTCGCTAATTTATGGCACTTTCCACATGTATAACGTTGTTGCAGGGGCCAGGAAAAAGCCGTGCTCAGAGCCCTCACTCTAATTGCCAAACAAACAACAACAGACAGAAAGAGACGCACCACATTACACGTTAGCACAGGGGCCACACAGGACAACTAAAACAGAAGGAATTCATGTAAGTCTCATTTACATTGACAAAAGAGGCATGCTGTATACTAATTGACGCAAAATTACGCAACTTCATGCTTGGGGGCTGACACTCAAAGGAAAACATGCACATTTAAATAACACTCCTTATACTTCAAAAAAGAGACGCACTACATTACTCATTAACACAGGGGGCGGACAGGAAAAAAAGGACGCACTACATTACACGTGAGCACAGGGGCTGCGACGTGCGTGCTCACATCAGGAGCACGGGGAGGAGCGGCGTCCAGGAGCGCCACGAGGAGCGGCAGACATGGCGCGGGGGAGGAGCGGTGACGTGAGGAGCAGCGGACAGGCCAGCGGCGGTGCGAGCAGCGGACAGGCTGGAGGAGCGGCGGCTGAGGTAAGGGAGCGGCGGACATGGCGCGGGGGAGGAGCGCTGACGTGAGGAGCAGCGGACAGGCCAGCGGCGGTGCGAGCAGCGCACAGGCGGGAGGAGCGGCGGCTGAGGTAAGGGGACCCATGTCGGGGAAGGCGGGGGTCGGGGCAGGCGGGGGTCTGGGCAGGCGGGGGACGGGCCTGGCGGGGGCCCTGGCTGCTGGACAATGTCGGGGCGGGCGTGCGTCGAGGAAACCTGTTGCTCCCGGACAAGGTCGGGACGGGCTGCTAGTTGATTATTTTTCGCTTTAGAAAGATTAAGAGCCTTATCCGTGTTTTTTATTCATGTTTGAATGACACCGCTGGCAGGTCGTAATGCTTTAGGAAATGTGGGTTTTGTTGGCGGGGGTATACAAATATTCTAAATATTTGCATATATATATCATAAATCCGATTTTTAAATGCAAAGAGCATTGTAAGCAAATTAAACAATCCATTCAAAATGTGTTTTTCTTTCGTAGTACAATGACATAGGTTTAACAAGACATTTTTAAAAAAAGAATTTAAAGTGCAATGTGGGACAGTACATTTGTTTCTGCCAGGGATTCGTGTTTACAATGTTTATTCTCACACACAGGGGAGGATTCTTTGATAAATGTTTGCATCGAGGATGCGCCTGCATGGGTGGCCTTGACTGGTATGCTAATTAATGTTCTAAGCACAGCACTAAGATTGCAAAAGCATGACAATACCTGCATTTAACTTTTGTTTTGGAAAGTTAAATATCCTGATAATAAATTCAGCACTGAATTATGGAACATAATACTCAGCAAGACCTTTAATGTAAATGATGCTCTTTGAACCCACTAGCAAACATTCAATAGGTATATATAAATAATATAAAAAATGTTGGTTTTAGGTTGTACTTACAGATAGATGTGGGAACTCTTCCTTCAGGAGCTTGGTCAACTCCTTCTGGTGCAGCTCTCCAGTCTTACAATCAGCTCCAGAGTATTTTTGAATGCACACAGCTGTTCCAGGGGCATCTTTGATGTGTAAAGCAAGCACACAGCAACCCTGAGTCTGGTTCCAAAATATTCAGGATTTAAATGACAAAGAGTCCCTCATTCTCTAGTGGCAATGACTCCTAGCCAAAAGGTGCCAAATTATCTACACAGGCTCTCCCAGCCCCTCAGTACTCTTGGTCCAAACCAAATAGGAGGTCCGTGTTATTTCTCCAGATGGTTCTGAGAATGTTTGCACCCACCTAAACATACCCACTCAATGCAGGGGTCTTTTTGAGTTGCTTGAGAGGTAAGAGAAAGTATCAATGGTGAGACACAGAACGAACCACGTCAGCCAATCCTTTACGGCAATCAAGCACCAAATCGTACGTGATGTTTACAAGCTTATTTGCAGTTACAGTAGGCAATTTCGTAGCTCCTCCCATGATGATTTCATGGGAGACAGTCCAGTCCTCTGATCAGGTACACTACGAAGACTCATCAGCACAAGTGACAATGCATTAGGCCATTTCAAAGACATTGAAGCACACACATTAGACAATCTGGATTTTAGAGTATCATTGACCTGGTCCACGATGGCTGTAGCTTCTAGCAATAACTGCACTGCAATCTCCACTCCACTTGCAATGCTGGGCATAACATTCTCAAGACCTCATTGTTAAAATGAGTTCCTCGTTTTAACTACAAAGAGGCTGGAAATCAGAATCTTGGAATGAGTTTCCTCATTAACAGCTTAGTTACTGTGAAACTGTGACACCTCCTAGTAAGGTAGGCTCTATCCAACGTGAGAAAATGCACACCACAAATGTACCTCAATCCACCGCATACTGGCATCTCAACAAAATCTAGGTGCATCCTATTGAAAGGACTTCCTCATCTCCCTATGTGCCTCAGTGTAACAGCAGTTCTCTTTCCCACATTAGTTTGCTGGCAAATACACATCTATGACACAATTCCTCAGCCCTCGCTCGAAACGTTGGACTAAACCAAGTCTGTCTAAACAATCACACAATGGCATCCCTTCCTACGTGCATTGACCCATGATAATGCCTCGCCATTAATGGCAATAAACTATTGGGCAACGCTGGTCTTCCATCTCCTGAAACCCAAATGTCATCATCTCGTTTCACACAACCTGCTCTGATCTAACTCTGCTGCTCCTCCTCAGTAACCTCCTCCTGTAACCTTTTCAATTCATTCCATGTGTCAGCAACAGTCATCAAAAGGTTAAAGTTGGTTTTATCTGCTCCCTCATTTGTGTACTCGCCATTGAAAATGCAGACATTCAACACACAGTACTTAGCAACTACATGTGCATAATGATTCCTTACTGTAACAAAATAATTCCCCTTACCGTGGGCATGACATTTAATGACATCAACCTGCTCAGGCATTTGCAAGGCCTCTAACAGTTTTCTCATATTTTCTCCATTGCGGATAGGGGATCCTGATGAGGTAATAAATCCCCATTTAGGCCATAACTGTCTGAAGTCATGAACAATGTCAAAACCATACTGGCTGTCAGTGAAAAAGTCACCTCCAGCTTGTCTGAAACACAGCATGCTCTGGTAGGGGTAATTAATCTGGTTGGGATCTTCCATCAAAGAGAGCACAATCAATGCTTGATTGTCCTCTCTTCGATGGAAGATCCCAACCAGAGAGTGGTCCATTATGATCTCCTTGCCTCTGATACTTCAGACAAGATACCTCCCTGAATGGTAGACTCTTGCCTTTGCGTTTGGTGGGGTAAGTCATGTATCCCACTTTTACTTTCATGAAAGAAACCTCCACAGGTGTCCACCATGGGATACCTGATTCACGCTTGTTTGGACTCAAACCAATAACCATTGACACAAATTTTTGATGTGCTGGATTAATTACCATTCCTTGGATTTGGTTGCCCGCCGCTGTTTTTAGTCCTGAGGAAGACCCGCCGTGACGCACTCTTATTCGTGCACACTTGAGGGTCGAAACGTCGACGGTCATTACAGCTCATATCCATCAATTTTCCCAGCCCCAAGAAAGTTATGGATCACAATGGGGTTATTGAAAATATGTAAGAAATCGTGAAGGGAAAGATTTTTTTTGATGTGCATCATTGTATATATATTTGCATGTCTTGTACACATTACGTATAATATCACATTGTCACTTATTTCACCTTGCTCACCTCAATCACTATATTGGTATGTTACTTATGTGTTAAGTTGTGGTAGCCCTGCATGAATTAGTAAATATTATGGTTGAATTAATAATCATTTTTATTTGTGTGTGTTCCATTCAAAGTCTACAAAGGAATATATTTGACTTTGTGCTTACAGACTAATGCTTTACATGTACTAAGCAATTGTTTTTTCCCCGACAAAACCAATTGTAGACTTTTTCATTAATACACAGTTTCTGAGGGACACTGGGTTACTGTTACACAAACAAAAAGAACCCTACTCACAGTTGGCATGGGAGAGTGTAGACCACAGATGTGGGGGACACTCAGTGTTTTGTAAAATACCCCTCACACACCAACAGGCCCCTTGGTGTCATGCTTCATCATCGGGGTCTTCGCACCCCTCTAACGGGATGCGGCGTGCTGCGACCTACGACTACGCGGGAGCACTGAAAGGGTAGACTATGTGTGGTGCGTGTGATGAAAGTGATAGGGTATTATGGATGTGAGTGGTGAGGTATGGTGAAGGTTTAAAAAGTACCTGGCTCGTAGGTGTCAGGAAAAAACTGTATTCACAACCTCGGGCTGGTAGTATTAAAAGAAGTGCAGTGTGAGGTTAGTTGTCGTAATTATGGACATTACCTCTGGTGTGCGTCGACATGTTTCGGAGCTTGTGCTCCTTCTTCAGGACGGGGGCACAACTTCCCCACCTTACTCACGTTTCTCTATGAAAAAGTGTAAATAACTAAAAGTGAAAGATTATTTACAGTGATAAACTAAGGCTATAATGTGCCTACAGCGGTATTGGTCAATGCAGTTGCATGACTCATTATGCAATGTTTTCTGGCTTCATGAGCAGCGTAAGGGGTAACACAGAGGTAATCTCGTCCTGATTCTATTACGAATCTAGCAACCAACCCCGACGTTCTTGAAATGCTCATGAAGCCAGAAAACATTGCATAATGAGTCATGCAACTGCATTGACCAATACCGCTGTATGCACATTATAGCCTTAGTTTATCACTGTAAATAATCTTTCACTTTTAGTTATTTACACTTTTTCATAGAGAAATGTGTGTCGACGCACACCAGAGGTAATGTCCATAATTTCGACAACTAACCTCACACTGCACTTCTTTTAATAGTACCAGCCCGAGGTTGTGAATAAAGTTTTTTCCTGACACCTACGAGCCAGGTACTTTTTAAACCTTCACCATACCTCACCACTCACATCCATAATACCCTATCACTTTCATCACACGCACCACACATAGTCTAACCTTTCAGTGCTCCCGCGTAGTCGCAGGTCGCAGCACGCCGCATCCCTTTAGAGGGGTGCGAAGACCCCGATGATGAAGCATGACACCAAGGGGCCTGTTTGTGTGTGAGGGGTATTTTACAAAACACTGAGTGTCCGTCCCCACATCTGTGGTCTACACTCTCCCTGTCCACTGTGAGTAGGATTCTTTTTGTTTGTGTAACAGTGCCCGTGGAGTAAGAATCCTATCTCTATACTCTACCTCCCTCCTGTTGTTTTTCTATATGGACACTGGGTTACCCCATTGACTTTAAAGGATTAAAAACTGAACATCTTGTTAGGGTCACGTTCTCAGCAGCCAAGATCATCTGCTAAAACCTTGTGAGCCTGCAATTGGCCAGGTGCTGTGTACGTGTCCTGGTCAGCAAAATCTCAACTGAATGGGGTACATAAACAGTCAATGGGTGACCAATTATAATGGCTTCACATCATTCTTTGCTGACACCTGTTGCCGAAACGGATTTGAGACACCCGCGCAATGCTGACGCTACTGGATCTAGAATAGCTGAGAAGCAAGAAATGGGTCTACAAGCACCCCCATGGTTCTGTGTTAATACTGAGAGAGTGCAACCTTCGCTCTCACAGCAAAAGCACAAAAACACTTTGTTCTAATGAGGCATTCCCGATGCAGGGGTACGACAGAGACTGTGTCTCACCTCCAGGAATGCAATCAAGCAGTCATCGTCTCACAGTACTGAATCAGACACATCCTTGAGTGTCAATCTCTGCAGAGGTTTGGCCAATAGGGAAAAACTGGGTATCCACCAACGACAGTAGCCCACCATCCCCAGAAACATTCTGACTTCCTTCTGCGTTTGAGGCGAATTAATTTGCTGGTTCTCCGAGATTCTCTCTTGTGACTCCTTTCTCGCTCTAAATTCAATGTGGTGCCCTAGGCAATGGACCTGTGTCATACAATACTACAACCTGTTTGGAGACACTTTATGTCCATTCTCAGCCAAATAGTTCAGCAGGGCAGTGGTATTAGTTTTTCAAGCTTCTCGTCTATTAATTGCAACTAAAAGGTCTAGTACAGAGTTATAGGGCAAAACCAGGGATTCCAAATTCTTCTTTAGAATCTGGTTGAAAATAGATGGACTCACCATATACCCTTGTGGGACAGTACACCATGTTAAAACACTGTTTCCCAGCCGATACACAAACAAGAATTGTCTGTCCTTATGAAAGGAAATGGAGAAGAAGGCAAAGATCAATGACAGTGAGCCATTTAGCCTCGCATGGAATCTGAAACAGTATTACAGAAGGATTCAGTACCACAGGACAACAAGCATTGGAAATGCAATAGGTCTCGCATCAGAAAAGTTGGAGCTATTGCTTTTGTAAATGACAATTTTTTTTTAATGTGTTGGTTTTGAAAATAACCAAATTAATAGCTTTGTCATTTACAATGCCAATACTTTAAACTTTTTCAAAGGTGACACCTATAGCATTTGTAATGGAACATGTTTTGTATGTACGTGACTTAGATGTATTAATCTAACAAATACAAATGGCTTTTAATTTTGCTAAATAATTAATACTGAAATAAAAGTTCTTCTAATTTATAATAGCAATAGCTTTCATTCTCTAAGCTCGTAATTAGATTTCCTTTGTTTTAAAACTAGCACACAGGAAGGTGTGAGTGCTGGAGTCACTGTTTTTAGCATTGTTTGTTCCGCTGAGCTGAAGATTCGGAGAGCTGAAATCTCTGCACAGAATGAATCAGACCACAGGCCTGGAATATGATATTGTCAAAGACGATTATATTTGTTTGTACCGAGGGAGCTGTAAGCAGAGTGAGGTTAGATAAAAATGAAAGAGCGGAGCGGGCAAAGGCAGAATATTTTCTAGAAAAGGAGTATTTCACCTGGGATTTTGTAGAAATAGCCGCTGCCCCAGACTGAACGGGACAGGTGCTTGGCCAGTGACAAGGATGCAAAGCCGCAGATAATGTGCGAGGCACAGAAAATTCTCCTACTTCCAGTTCTCTCTCAGGCCTCACCTTGGCCTGACTTCTTGTGAGATTTGCATTACAGACTGTATTTAATTTTGACATCAGATTTAGGAGGGTTTACGTTACCAAATCTGCCCCTGAAACACTACACAAATAACTACCTGGGAGCCTCGGTTTATTACATTTGAGTGGGCTTGCTCTTGGCTCAAATGCCAGAGGCAGCCTTTTCCGCATGAGACTGATTTGATGGAAACAGAGATGAGCCCAGTTATATTGACGGCGTTAGCGCCATAGCAGGCACACTATACAGTAGCTGCTATTTTCATATGTACACCAATTCCACAGCAGAGGCAAGGTGTAAACAGTTGGTGAATTTGTTAGAGAAATCCGACCCAAAGGCAAGAATGAAAACAAGCCCTCAGCTGTAACGGAAGGCAAGATTGTTTTTGGAACCGCCTCGCACTGAAAAGAAAAAGAAACTGCGCCCTTGTGAAAACGTGCGCCGGAAGAGCCTTGACAGCACAGTGTGCCACACTGGAAGTGTCTTGCGAAAAATGAAAATAATGGAAAACAAGCTAGAGAGAGAAAGAGCAGCGCAGGATGGGAGAGAAGAAAATGGACGAGAGAGAGCAACACGAGAGGGGAGAGAGGCATGTAAGAGGTCTGGGAGGGAGCGTAAGGGGGTGTATCGTGACAGGAAGCAAACAAAAATGTTTACTACCTTAAAAATGTATGATTTTACTACAAATGTACGTAAGTGAGCTTTTGGGTGTCAGGGTTGCCCATGTGTTTGTGCATAGGGTCTGTGCTCGAGAGGATGAAACACAGCTGTCCGGCCTCGTTGAGCGCTAGATTGCAGTATTCCCGAGGCGCTAGTGCACAAAGCTTTTGGCGCCAACAAGTCTAAATGAACTGAGTGCCGTATTTATGACGTCACACCTATTAACCCGCAGTCGCTCCAATGAATAGAACGTAGGGATCGTTTCCTCTAAGGGCACTATACAGATGTTTTCATTTATCCACTATGCTTAGTGCCTGGAAACTTCCCTGGCAATGTGAGATATATATCGACAAGCAGATCCCGTCACTGAGAGTGGAATGGTTCACTACGAGTCTGAACAATAACTTGTCTTTTATAGCGCTGCATACAGCCGTTCGGAGCGCTATTCCGTATGAGCTGCAAACAGTGCGTCATTATTTCCATATTTAATTGCAAGTCATTTACGGAAGTCGGCAGAGAGAGTGGGTGATACTGGCATTCGAACCCTCGACCGTCAAGGCCATTATCGGAATACAACGGGGACACGTGTAATTTCCTGAACCCTTTTGCCAACTGTAACACACTTCCTATTACGTTCTTGTTATGTAGGATTTGCATCTTCAAATAGGAGGCCGTTATTTACGTCTAGTTGCGATTTCCATGGATTCTTTTGCACACTAAAGAACACGCAATAGTGTTACACGGAAGCGCTAAGATTTTTGAGCACTTTAGAAAAAAAACACAGTACAATAAAAGAGATGCTAATCTCACTGATTCTTCTTCGATCTGTGAAGCGACCTGGTTGATTGCAGGCTGTGCAGATGACTCTACACAACCTCATGGTGGCCGCGGGATAGGGTGTGGCAGCTGACAAATTCAATGCTTGCGTGTTTCCGGAAAGGCTGCTGAAATGAGGTGTCCCTGTGCCAGCGACTAGTCTAGGGGAACATCTGGATATAGGATGAAATGTCCATGCATCTGAATGGCCAGCAGGGCTGGGGCACAGCCAATCGTGTGACAGGTATGCTGTGTGCTCGATGCCTCCTGAAAGGTTAGTGGATCTGAGTTAAAACTGGACAGCCAACTCAGTTGGTTGACGTATTGCTGTATCAATGATGTGTTAACCTGCAAAATCAACGATTTCAATCCCAGAGTTTCTGACTCAGCCCTTCATCCGTCTCAATGTAATAGTATCGTATTACCAGCTGCTTAGAAGGACGAGTCATTGTGGTAAAGGCACTACATAAAAATATATATTATTTAAAATTGTGCACAGCCCTATTACTTACTGGGGAGATTAGATTTATCTTTCTCTGGGTATTGTAATTAAAGAGTTTCCGGGGCTCGACTAACGCCGCTCCAAGAGGAAACAATGAAAAACAAGCAAGGTGGGGACATAAAGAGAGACAGGATAAATAAAGACAGACTTCGGAAAGTACAGAGAAGAAAGGCACACATTAGAGGCGGGAGTGAAAACAATCTTCTGATTTCCGCTGCCAGAGCCGCGCTGTGCATTCACGATGCCGATGATCGCCATGAGTCAACAGCACACAAAACGAAAAGCAAGCCGAAACAGGATTGGAGGAGAGCAGGGCACGAGGCGGAGAGGGGAAGACGTAAACTAGGGATGAGGGTATTTAAATCCGAAAGTGG
The DNA here is from genome assembly GCF_964263255.1 of Lissotriton vulgaris. Lineage (NCBI taxonomy): Eukaryota > Metazoa > Chordata > Amphibia > Caudata > Salamandridae > Lissotriton > Lissotriton vulgaris. The sequence continues at coordinate 133,946,882 of NC_141700.1, read as the reverse complement.
TAGAGGAAAGAAAGAGGTGAAACACACGTAATAGATTTAACAAGTGGCTGTAGAGGTTCATCTTGAAAGAACAAGACGGAGGGCATTGCTGTGGGGAGGGGGGAGGAGAAATGCGACACTATTCACTAGACACGGCCGGCCGGCCGGCCGTGAAACTGAAAGCACGGCCAGCCGGCCGTGAAAGCCTTTGATGCCGCAGGGGGTGGAGCGGCACCAAGCTGGGCAACAGATGGCTGACAATTTGATGCTGTGCACACGCATTTTAGGTCAATGCGCTTGCGCATTGACCTAAAAGCGCACGGGCACAGCACCAAATCGCCAGTTGTGTAAAGTCTGTTTAAGTGCCTACAGTCTCGCTCTGCTCAATGCGCATGCGCATTGAGCGGCAAGACCTAAAAAGGCACCACTATGTTGTGTATTTTTCGGAAACCCTTTAGAATGTGGTACATACAGTTAGGGCTTCTGCAAGCCCATAATGGGTGAGTTACATGGACTTCACAAGATCTCTTTCAGAATGCCTTGTTCAATCATGGACTCAATCACAGGCATGATTCTCTGGTGTCAAATTATACTGTGGAGTTCGTGTGTGCTCAACATTTGGCTTTTCTTGGATACAGACAGGTACAACACCTTTGATCTGTCTAATATCCTTTCCTGAAAAATCCTAGACTACATCTCTCACCAGATCCAATGGTAAATCCTCTACGGTCAACATTGGAAATAGGAAAATCTGCAAATTTTGATTTGTCAATTTAAAAGCAAAGTCCTCATCATTTGTTTGGAGTTCAATACCCTTTGGTATGCAGTAGATAGTACAATTTGGCTTACACAACAAATCACGTCCCAAAAGGCACAAAGGAATTGAATTGCATACTACAGATTGGTAGTTATCTTCAAAGTGTCCCTATCCTCACAGGTACTTCTTCACTCAAAGGGTTTGAGAACTTTTTACTCGTGATTTCTACAACTTGGATTGTTTTTCCCGAGAGGGGTAGGTTTGGGACCTCTGCTGTCCTAACAGTAGAGAAGGTAGCACCAGTGTCAAATAGGAAAGTGACATTGTGACAATCTACATAAACATCGACATAGGGTCCACTCCGGTCTACCTCCAAGACTGCGCCAAGCGTACAGTCTTTTTCCCCTTTCATACACTGTCATAAGGACTGATCTGACCCGTACCCATTGGACGGGACAAATATGGGGTAAGGGCCATTATAAATGGGACATATTCTGATTACCGGTCATGTCTGCACAAATCGGGCATTATTTACAGCTTGCTGTTGCATCAGGGATTGTGGTGCTTGCATCACTGGGTCTTGTGAACCAGCTGAATTCTGAAATTTCAATCTGGGTACATTCTGTGGTTGCATAACATTGCCTTGCGATTGATTAAATCCTCCATTATACTCTTGATTTGCAGGGTTAAAGTGACATTCCTGCTTCCAATACCCCAATTTATTACAAAATTAGCAGCCCGCCCCGGCGTTGCCCGGGGCAGAAGGGGGCTGGGGACAGCATCGCAGCAGGAGAGGCGCAGCAGACCGGCCGGGAGCAGCAGAGCGTACTTACAGTGTTTCCTTGCTCTGGTTTTGTTGCTCCTGGCCGCTTCTGCCCACGCTCGTGTTAGCTGTTTCCCCCGACGTCCTGACTTTGAGTAAAAGGCTTGCGAGCACTCATGGCCCCCGCCCGTTCCTCCGCCCGTCCCTCGGTGCGCACCCACGGCTCTTGTCCGCTGTTTCCCCCGACATCCCGACTTTGAGTAAAAGGCTTGCGAGCACTCATGGCCCCCGCCCGTCCCTCGGTGCGCACCCGCGGCTGCTTCACTTACTTCAGCCGCCGCTCCTCCCCGCGCTGCTGAGTTTACTGCTCCACTGCTCCTCTGCTTCTCGTCGCTCCTCACCGCTTGTTCGCCGCTCTTCCCTGCCAGTCCGCAGCTCCGCCCCGCGCTCATGTCCGCCGCTCTTCCTCTTGCTCCTGAACGCCGCTCCTCCCCGCGCTCCCGATGTCATCACGCACGTGCTACTTGCAAGGGCCTACTTTATTTTTTCCAAAATTTTTAAAAGAACGAATACTTTTATTTTTATATAGCCTATGTCCTTCTGCTTTCCCTGAGGTTTTCAAAGATGTCTTGGGTGTTTGGATTGGTGGTGTACTTTTCGAGTTTACCTGGCTCAAAGGACACAGTTCTCTCTTTATAATAGTAGTATAGATTGACCTTGGTTTGACTTCTTTAAAGTGGCAACATCAATTCCAGTCTTCGTATCTGTAGGGGCAATTTTTCCTCTGCACTGTCCCTGGAAACCCCTACCTTGTTGGCCTGGACCCCCTCACTGAAAAACTCCTTTCATGGGAGCAGTATTAGGCTGAATATGACCTCCACTTTGGGCAGCTTTCATCTGTGCCATCATCAACTTTTCCTTCAACTTCTTGTGTTTCAATTCAATCTCATCACAACAATATTTAACCTAAAGCAGAATTTTGTCAGCAGACTGGTTCTGACAACAGAACAAGTATTGCTGTATCATCATCCTAATTTCAGGTCTCAGCCCTGTTACAAATCAGGACACAAACTGTCCGATATCCTTGGACTCCAGGCCCAGGTATCCTTCCCATTATACTGTTTGAAAGCCTGCAATAATCTCTCATAAAAGGCATCAATCGTCTCTTTTGGTTCTAGGGTTGTCCTATCTATCTTTACTCAATCTGCATGTCTTTTTATTTTCAATAATTTATTAAACCTGTAAGTGTGGCATAGCAGGATTCTCTTTCGAAATAGCAGTGTGTCAGCTATGGAAACGTGAACTCTTTTTTTCTCAGTTTATTTACCTAAATATCTTATCTGTATGCCGGCCCGCAAACCTGAGATCCTTGCCTTCCTACTCTGACAGAATTTAGAGACATCACGCCATATCATGTTCTTCTTTTCCACTACCTGCAGGGCTTAATGGTGTGCTCTGAACCTCAGCGTTGACACTCCAGGAGCTCTGCCTCTTGAGTTATTCGGTCCATGTGAACAGGCACAAAACTAAGTAAGCTCAGCGCTGCAGACCCACACCAAGCTCTTCCTTTTTAGCATCCCAAAATATATCAGAGATAGGACAGGTAAGATGCATATGAAAGTTGACAGACACTGTCAGACACAAAAGGGCTTCCTAGAACTGGACTTTCAGCATTTATTAGTGGATTTGTGACACCACACTAATGCCATTTGAAGCTACACCCTTGCATTTTCCCACCAAAGCAGCCCCCCCACATGGATGCAGGAAGAGAGAATGACTTTCCATAGTGGGTAAAACGCAAAGGTGATTGCTTAAAAAAGACAGTCGCAGAATGGGGCCCGCCCTTGGCACTAGCTTTTCCTAGGTGAGTTTCATGGTGCGGTAGGTGGTTGTGTGCTTTTTTTTCAGCGCATGGAGCAGGGAAATCAGCGGCAGCACACCAAGCATCCCGCCATACATTCATTTAGAAGGTTTTTTTAACTACTCCCTTGCCAATGTATCCACCCATTTATTATCATTGCACTCAGTCGCTCACTCATCCACCTGTTGACATCTATTAATTTTCACAAACTCCCCCATTCACACACAAAAACTTAAGTCAATGATTCACTCTCACCTACCAAATAGCCAGACAAGTTGGTTTTGCCAGTGTTTGTTCTTGAACGTATTTCACTGAAAGCACTTGTCTCTTATGTTCACTATTTATTTTATTGAACATTCTCACAAATTGTTGCTTCAATGAATACACATATATAAAAAAAAGAATAGGAAAGGGCGAAGGAAAGAAAAAAAGAGAAACTATTGGGTGAGGCAAAGTTGATGAGTTTCCCATTCATAATTGTCCTTCAGACGTTATTTCCTACTACTCTGGGGTCATAGGGAATGGGGATGCCTTTTCCATACTAAAATGTAGCTACTTGTGCTCTGTTGCAAAGTCAGTGCATGATAATGGATACATTTCACAGTGGAGAGTGAGGGGGATGCTTTTCTGTGTAACCCAAGACTTATTCTCATAAGAATGTTCAGAAGAGAAAAAGGGTTTTGGTCGTTGGGCTCATTTTGCTCACACACTGCCTCCTCACTGATCTTCACTGCTTCCTCTGTAAGTGGTTCAGTCATATTTATCGATTGAATGTCTAAATCACTGAGGGGGTCTGTGCGATAAGGGGTTATTAGTTTCAAAGAATATGTGTTGTACACAATAATAAGTACAAAACTTGCATCTATTGGGAACCAAGTACCCCGTTGTAGCTCAGGGTAGTGACGCAAAGCAGGTTAAAGTCTGATCATTTGATGTGGTGTAGGCTAGTGCCCCATTTCGTTGGTACGCAACAATCGACACCCAAAACAATCGTTTGGCCAGTCAGTACTTTTTCTTATAAAGAGAAAGAGTACTTAATACTATGCAATAATTCAAAACAATGTATAAGTAGGCAGATGGAAATACCTATGGTGACACCCTGTTAACAGTTCACACCCCTAGCAAGCCTTGAACCCTAAGACCACACCACCTATACTAGACAAAACATCATTAGGTGTGAATATCTAAAGGCAGGCCTCTTGCCTTTGTAAGGATGTTGCCACATTGATAAAAAGCTGGACCATGTCAGAGAAAACTAATGCAACACTATCACATTGGTGATGCCATTTAACAATGACCTTCATAAAAACCATATAGACTTTCATTGACAACTTTATCGTTAGAAATACAGAATTTCCAATTCGCTGTAACATGTAAATAAGTTGTTTGTCTACTTTTAAGATGCTGCAAATGCAGGTTTGAAGCCAATCAACAGAGGATCGGACTTCCAGAGCTTCTGATCGAAAGCCCAAGCTTGGTCAATGTTTAAAAACGATGGAAAAGATTCCCCAGGACATTTGCTTTTCTGCCAGGAAGGCGGTTGGTGCCTTTGTGGGGCTGCTCCACATTGTACAGTCCCCACAGCACTCACTACTACTGTTGGTGGTGCCCCGTCGCATCTGTGGCACCAGAAATACAAAAGAGGCACATGGGCTATGCGTTCCAGAGAATTCTGGGAAACAACTTGATTGAGGCAGTGAATATTTTAGAAGCACTAAAGCTTCCTTTTTTCTTCTTTTATCATGTAGACTCGCACTATTAAAAATGTGGCTCGATCCTTTATTTTCTATGTTTGGCCTCGGTGCCCAGTTCATAATGGAGCACCCTGGTCCTTGGTTGCCCAGGACTGATGCCCTGTCGGCTCCCTGCTTTGCCTACACAGAACCATGCAGACTCAGGAGCCTGTTTCTACATTCTTCTACTTGTCACAGATGTATGATGAACTTCATAGACTGGATGAAAGGCAACTGTCTAAACCTCAAAAACGGACAAGCAGTAAGTCCTCATCTTCGGGAACAACACCTTGCCATGGAACGACTCTTGGTGGCCTGCTGAACTTGGCCCTGACATCGCCATGACAGACTTCACCCGCAACCTCAGCATCATCTTGGACAGCAGGTTATCTAAGCAGAAACAGGGTAACGCAGTCTCATCCACCTGCTTCCACATCCTACGCATTTTCCGGTCTCTGACTTCTTTAGCCCAGTTCAGAAACAGTTAAATACCTGGTTGTTCATCCAAGCATACACTGATCAAGCGATCTCTGTCACTGCCTTGATCCTCACTGGAGCGCCATGAAACCGTTGGTGTACGTGCACTTAACAAATACTGTTAACATAACAGTCAGAAGAACAAGTGTAGGCTCTTCATCAGCAAGCCATTAACAAACACCTTCCCTGCTTACATACTGCAAGAAGCGACAACACTCAGGCAACCCCAGGCCTCCCCACCACCTCTGCACAGGCTCCTGGCCTTCACCTCATCCTTTGCACCAGGATTTCTGCAATGTTTGTGCACTCTATGGCGGGCAGAGCTCTGTGGACTTTTACTGAGTTTTGAATGACTTCCCAGAATTCTATGGAGTGAAAAACTCCATGAGCGCCCCCCATTCCTACTCACAACTCAAGTGCGATCTCCATCATGAACTTCGTACAGTCAGGTACATCCAAGGACCCATGTCCTCACCACAACTTTAACCTCGGGAGCAAGACGATTGACGATGTCGCCAAAAAAAGTCCAGAATGCCTCCATCACCACGGCCTCCTTCCCTGAGTACTGGAAACATGCTTAAGTGAGTCTCCTCCTGAAGGAAGCATCCGCTGACCCAGCAGAAATGAGGAACTACCAGCCCATCTCTCTGCTCCTCTTTCCAGTGACGGTTCTTTAAAAGGCTATCAACCAACAACTCACAAAACACCTGGAACACTACCACCTCCTAGACCCCTCTCAATCTGGATTCCAAGCAAACCACAGCAGTGAGAGAGCCCTGATCCCAGCCACCGATGACATCAAGGCCCTCCTGGACCACTGTGAAACGGGCAACCCTCATCTTCCTGATCGCTACAACCAGTAGGAGGCCCACTGAGCTAGCACCCAACCTAACTGGAGGCCAGGTGGTCATGTATAGCGTCGAAGAATGCCATCAGATCAAGTAGTGCCAGGATGCCCTCTGCCATACGAATAGGATAATATTGATTATTTGTATAGCGCTGCTGTATTTGGTGCCGTAAGCAAAATGACATGTTGCCATGAGCGTGCTACCTTTCAGCTGGCTATGGCACCTTTTGTGAAGCTGTTACAACCTGGGGTTCTCTTGAGGCATCCAGTAGCGGGGCCTTAAGGCAGCGGCCCGTAGTGCCCTTCATGTAGCACTGAACACCTTAGATCACTTTTAAGCGCTGAGTTGACGTTACTCATCCAGGGGCATATCATCAAAGACCTGCAATAATTATCGCTAAGCACACTTAGCGCTAGGATAATTATCGCCGGGTAACGTGGAATTTTATTGCTGAGATAGCATGCTATTAGCAACGCTTATCTCAAAAGCGATAAAATTCCAAACGCTAACTGCCAAATGTGAGATTATCACTGGAAATCCAGCGATAATCTCACAAAGTTTGGCGATAACAGAGGTTATCGCTACTTTGCTTGTCGCTCTGCAGGTTAGCGTGCCCATTGATAATTGGAGAAATGTCGCCTAGCGACATTTCTCCAGTTATGTCAGGGCAGGAACGCCGACTATGCATCTCATTAAAGATGCAAAGCTGGGCGTTCAGAAAACAGGTGCTAATGCAAGGTTTCACGCGATAGCGTGACCTTGCTGATTAGGCGATAAAATTATCGCCACTTTTCGTCCAAAAACAGACGCAAAAGCGGCAATAATTTTTTATCGCCTCGTTGATGATATGCCCCCCAATTCTTTTCCATGTCCGCAGTTTCTGTCCCCTACTGATTGAGAAATCCAGCCCATTTTTAGTCAACCGAGTTATGTGTTGGTGTAAACCCAGCAGCACTCCAGCTGCCTCTAGGCACTAGACGTCACACCCCAAGAAGCTGCCAGGAACCCATGGATATTTCTCGCACATCATCTTCCAAATGGCCATCGATTGGTGAATAACGGTGTGCAACTGCCCAATGCATAAGTGGACCTACCTTCATTCATTCAGTCATCCAATCCACTGTCCATGTTTCCAACTACCCCTCTTTTCACCTACCCACATATCTATCCATGAGATCCCATTCATCATTCATCCATCTGTGTATCCGTCCATCCAACCATGCATTCATATACCGACCTAGCCACCGTCCAAAACTCAATCAATCTATCCATCCACTCACCAGCCTTTCTATGCATCCATCTCCTCCACTCAACCCCCCCCCCCCGCCCCAGACTCACCTGTTGAGTGTGTAGAGCAGTTTTTCCTGTCTTCTATGCTCTGTCCTTAGGGCCGCCGCAGATGATCCTCCGTGGCAGGAAGCATCAACACATGAGCCGATGGCCATCATTGTCACGCAAACATGCACAGAATCAGTAAGTAAGCAATGGGATGAGCTGGGGCCGGGCGGAGTGTTGGAGGAGTCCTACAGCAGCAGTGCAAGCCGGGTTATGGCTGCACATGGCCTAAGAGTGGGGGTTGTTATGTTTACCCTTAGATTATAGAATGTGATGTTTAGAATTATATATATGTCATTAGTTGTGTATGGCAGGGTAGAATGTTACAGATGACAGTTTCAATCGCCTGTCAGCTGAAGTAGTCGTGTTGGCCTCCATTTGAAGAATTGAAGAAACTACTACTGGAATTAATGGTGTATGGATCTTCATAATAGGGGACGGGGGGCCTAGTGATGCTCCACAGGGACAAGCATTGAAAATCCAATAGGTCTCGCCTTGGATTCATTTAAAGCCATTTGCTTTGCTAATGGTATTGTATAGCAAAGCAAATGGCTTTAGCTGAATAAAAGGCGAGACCTATTGCATTTTCAACGCTTGTTTCTCTTCTCATCCTCTTTAGGTTGGACGATCATTTTAACCATAAACAAGTAGGCACAACCTTTAGAGGCGAAGTGCTCATAATGACTTAAGTGTGGGGTAGGATGATTACCTCTATTATGTCCTGAAGAAGCTCCACTGATCATTTAGAGACAACAGAGGCGAGAAACATGTTGGCCCATGTTCTATCTCACTAAAGTTACACAGAACTGCTTGGGCGCATTGCAACCCCTAAACGTAGGTTTTTGACCTGGCAAGGGAATGTGTATATTAAAGATTAATCTGACATTCCCTAGTCGGAATTAACTCACGTCATCGCACACATTACAAACCACCCCACTTGGACACCCTTGACTTCATCAAACAGCAGTAAAACCAAAAGATCTCCTCTACAGTGACCCTTTGGGTGACCCATAGGGCATTGCAGCGTCAGCCCGATGAGAACCACCTGCCCAATGATGAAGCATGACATCCCTAGGGATGTGTGAGAGCAACAAGAAACATTCTTATTGACTGTCCCTAATTCTCTGTCCAGAACCTAGATATCTTTCTTGCATCTTTATCTCTAAGAAATAGGAGAAGTGACCCCCTTCCTGATTTAATTATAGCTTCGGGGCACAGGCACTGGACCTTTATCAGCTCCCATCACCCCCCTTTTTCTTTGATAATAGTGGCTCAAAACAAGCCTTTTTAAAGATAATAGTTCTGCAGTTGGCAGCCAGCCTTTGCCTTTCCAATGCTTATTTTGTCATTATTTTTGTAAAACGTTATTTGCTGGTGGAGCTGCTGTAGCTTCCACATGCAAATGAAAGGAGGTATTCAGAAGAAAGCTGCAAGTACCCACAGCACATTTGCCATACTAGGAAGATTTTTCAAGCTCACAAGCGCTCTCTTGTGCCATCAGTAAATCTAACCCCACCAGCTGAAAAAGCATTATAGAAACACACAGTTCAAGAAGCTGCTTCTCTACCTTACTTGAGGTAGAGTCATGCAGCACTTTCACAATCTCATCTACAAGATGAATGGGAAATGCAGACAACAATGCATTAAAATTAAACCTTCCAGGTCACAAAAAGCAAAAAAAAGACTTCCATGCAGTGATAGGGCTAAAATAGTTGTCCGTTTCAGCTACAGTGTCCAGTTTTGTGCCTCCATAACTTGAGCCAGTGGTGTTGGTCAAGATGTTCACATTTAAAGGACCTCAGGACGGACTCAGCAGAATTCCTGATTGTGTTAATATTGACACGGTCAAAGTTCTGCTTATGAGAGTTTTGCAACCTGTCACGGTTATGATCTTCTTGTGCTCTCTGTTGCAAAGCACCAATTTACTGCGTTGCATGTTCTATTTAATTTCAATAATAATGTATTAAACCTGTAAGTGTGGCGTAACAGGATTCCCTTTCAAAATGTCAGGGTGTTCGCTATGTATCCAGTGGCTTTCTTTTTTTCTCAGTCTATTTATCTAAATGTCTTATCCATATGCTGGCCCACAATCCTGAACTCCTTGACTTCCTAGTCTGACAGAATTTGGAGACCTCACACCATATCATGGTTCTTCTTTTCCACTATCTGCAGGGCCCAGTTGTGTGCTCTGAACCTCAGCGTTGACACTCCAGGAGCTCTGCCTCTGAGTTATTCGGGCCATATGAGCAGGCGCAAAACGAAATACACTCGGCAGCACTGCAGACCCAAACCAAGCATTATGGACCAGATGTACGACCCTATTGTGCATGCCGAAACGTGTTTGCCACGCGCGTGCGCATGCAGAATTCAAAAGAGCCATGGACTAAGCCTATTTAGCGAGTTGCAATTTATTTGCAACTCGCTAAATATAGTTTGAAACTCACTATTAGAAAGGGGCATTCTTAGGGCGTCCCTTCCTTTTCAGAAGGGTAGTAAAGCACTCGCAAAAGGGAAGGTGTCCCCAGGGGACCCCTTCCCCTTTGTGAATGCAGGGGAAAATATTTTTAAGGGCAGGCATTGGTCCCAGGAACCACTACCTGCCCTTAGAAAATGAAATGAAAAGGTTTAATTTTTCTTTTTTTTTAAATGCATCCCGTTTTCTTTAAGTAAAATGGGCTGCATTAAAAAAACTGCATTATTTAAAAGCAGTTCCAGATATGGAGGTTTGCTGAGCCCAGCAGGCCACCATACCTGGGAGGGCCAGCCATTCCCAATAGGGTCGCAAATTGCGAGTGCCTCATTAATATTCATGAGGCATGCAATTTGCGACCCCAATGGGAATCGCAAACAGTGTCTCAAACACTGTTGTACATAGCATTTGGCGACTCGCAATTGAGCGCATTTTGCGAGTTGCAAAATGCTAGGGGCGTACACCTGGCCCTAAGTCTTCTTTTTTAGTGTTCTGATGAGGTTATGTCAACATCCTGAGCATACTCCATGGATAGGACAGGTAAGACCCATATGAAAGTTGACATCCACTGTCAGACCAAAAAGGACATCCCAGAACCGGACTTTCAGCATTTATTAGTGGATTTGTGACCCCCCGCAGTAATAATGCCATATGAATCTACGTCCTTGCATTTTCCCACCAAAGTAGCCACTCCACATGGATGCAGGGCGAGAAACAGACTTTCCACAGTGGGTACAACGCAAAGGTGAATGCTTGAAAATTAATCAGCCGCTAGTAGTTACTAAGGCCACCTTCCAGATAATTATCATCTACTGACCATGTAGCAACCTCACTGGCAAAGACAGGCACTTTTTAAAATCAGAAAATATAAACAAAAAGTGTAGAAAATATTTTTTATTCAACTCAGACCACCATTTTTAACAGCCTTCTTCCATTATCATACTCAGAATAGCCAGAAACATGGCAAACTCCTTGTAGGTAACCTTGTTGTCACCATCCATGTCCATCATTTTCATCACTTCTTTCACCGCCTTCTCGTCTTTCCCGGCGCCCTGCAGAAGAGGAGGCAACAATCATTAGGAAGGTCTATAAATGTGAAGTACATTACTTTCTTGAAGCATTTCAACTCCCTCACGGTGAGCAAGGATTGGAAGGCGTGCCCCATCCCTCAGTCGTCAGTATACTCAGGACACAGAAGTCCTGCCCCTGGAGACGCAGGTATTAGTTTTGCCCTGGCGAGCCAGCCCCTACAATGCGAGGAGTCCAATAGCACGGATCGCTCAATCCCCAAACCCTGGCAGATTCTGTGGGCCCATTTCAGCCTCGGAATTAAGTGACTTCGCCACTCTGTCTTCTAGGTGGCTGCTCCTACGAGGCATCTAAAGGTGGCTCCATTGAAGAATCTAACTTATTTCCTCCTAGGCAGATATCAAGCCTAAAGGTCTGTCCTTGGGGCTGCTGCTGTCAGTCACCAGCAGCCTTAAAGGAGAACCTGCTCAGCTGAAATGTACAAGAGCACTGCACTGAGTGTATTGATGCTTCCAGAGGCCCCCACTAGAGAGAGGAAGAGCGTCATAGACAATGAGAAGGTGGATTAATCCTGAACTATGGGCATTACCTGGGAAGCTTGCATTCCTGCTCAAGATAAGAATCAGCTTTGTTAATTATGGGACCCCCCCTTCCCTTTTAGCCTCCCTGGTTCCTCATAACCTCCAGGAGCCCTCGCCTCACCCACGGGCACCAGTAGAAAGTTCTGAGACAAACCATACAACCCACACTGAATCTGCTGGGGCATGACCAGGTCCAGCACCTAGCCTGTGCCATTACAAGATCAGTGGTGGAAGTACACACCCCGCTCTAGTCAGGACTAGACCACGATGTTGCTCACTTGAAACAGGCCGTTTGTGTTGATGGTGCCCATATATCCTGGAGTAAGGAGTTCTCCACTTTTAGAACTGGCTCAGGAGTGGATGTCTTGGAATGCTATTTTAGCCAGAACTGTCTTCCTACTTCCTTCTTTCTGTGATTTGCACCTACACTCAGGGTGTGGTTTCCAAAGGCACTCCTAATGGGGTCATTAAAAGATGGCCCTTGGGCTGCTCTTTAGGCCTTGTAGAAGAGCAAGATGTGAAATGCTATTTCTAAAGCAGACTATGGTCATACCTTTCCAGCTGTGATGCAAAACATCAGTACTATACTTAAACCACAAGGGATGTTGGCAGATGCCATACATCTTTATGGTGAAATTTGGGTTGAAGCATGGCGACATGTTGAAAAGGAGAGCATTAGTCAGGGAGCCGAGCACTTGCAGGGATGAAGTCCAGACAGGTTGTTGAGTTCAAGATGATTTATTGCAGATATCTAGAGGAGCCCCACAGGAGCAGCCAGCATGCTGCTCAGACCCATCATGAGTGTGGCTTTTCTTGACAGACACCCAAAATTCCATAGTACATCAACACACTAACATTCCACTGGCAAGGCATGTGGTGGAAACGGCACACACAAGAATGGATAGGAAACTAGAATACTACAGCACTCCACAGTGACACCGCTACCAAAACCATCAGCTCTATTCTTTCAAGGAAACCTTTGTTCTAAAGTTTACATGCGCAATCCTTCTGGGGAGACAGTGGAGAGTGCAATAAAGCATCACCAAAGTGGTGCAAAGTGGAATAAAGTGACTATTGCAGCCCCCACCCTAGCATATTAGGAGGAAACGAAGTACAGATTGGTTGTGCATGTCATATCTGTGAAAAGGGGAAATAAATGTCCTACTTTAGTCAATCTTCATTCTACAATGTACTCACAGATAAAGATGGGAACTCAGTCTTCACTAGAAGTTGCAGCTCTTTCTGGTCGAGTTCGCCACTCTTGCCATCTGCTCCAGAGTATTTTTTGAAGGTCTGGAGCATGACCGCACAGAGCTGTTCCAGAGTCATTATAACTGGTGCTTCGATCTGTAAAGAAATGAATACCGCAGTCAGAGTTAGGGATTTAAAATGCCAAATACTGTATTTATGATACAGTAATCACCCACTGACCATTATTATTATTATGTTTCTTATATAGCGCCTGAATCGACCCCCGAAGGGGTATCTCCGCACTTGCCTTGGGAACCCGTCCTGGCTTTTCCCTGGGAGATAGCCCCTACAGGGCATCCCCAAGGTGAAAGCCAGGCATCCCGCCACAGGGGGGCCGTTGTGGAGATTAAGCAAGCTTAATGCCCAGAGTTGCATAGTGTGAACCCATGATTAGGTCAGGCACCGAAGCGAGAATGATCAAGTCCATGGACATTTGAGCTCAAGACCCTGCCGCGTCGGGAATTGAACCCTGGTCCCGGGTCTGACCTCTGCTTCAGGGTCTGCCTGCTCTAACCAGTGAGCCACACTTCTCCACATTAAGTGAGAACTACCTACAGTCCCCTCCCACCCTCTGGTCCAGCCCAACGTATAACTCTATAACTCCTCTTGATGATTTGTGCACTCCAAATAGGCCTGGCCTGGGCAACATTGTAATTGTTTCGGTGATATTGACATATTGCGTGTTACGTGAAATTTCATGAACGTTTTGCTGGAAGGAGACTGGTTTGCACAAAATATATCCTAGCAGGGTTATCTACATGCTCAAGTTTCCTTTCTGGATCATACAAGACTTGTTTGTTTAAAACGTCATGCAAGAGACAGACAATCCTCTTTTTAATTAAAATCATTATTTTGCAAATCTTGCTTAGGGATATTATAGCCACAAAGAAAATTATGCAGTTTGGCTTTCCTAGTTCAAAGGACAGCTTCTGCCTACGTGTATTTGTCAGTGTCAAGCACAGTTCTTTTATTTTGATTCCTATATGATTTGTTTATTCTCTGGGCTTCTCCGAACGCAGTAGCGGCCCGTCCATTAGAGCAAAGGGGCCCCACCACATTCCTTTTTTGCAGAAATGTAGAGTGTCTGTCAGTCTGAGCAAAGGTCAGTCTGACAGACATTCTCCTCCGTGTCAAGGCATATTTTGGGGACCCCTGTAGGCACAGAAGCAATCGAAATATCTCTTTCCTCAAACCCCAAAAACCCTTAGAATTACACGTGGTAGAGAGACAGAGTCAAATATAGAGATAGGCAGATAGAGAAATAGATTAGACAGACATCAACGAGGGGAAAAATTACTTTTCCAGGTGGCCCTTTGGAGAATGAAGCCCCCCGGCAATTGCCCACTTTCCCTGTGCCTTAAATTGTCTCTGGACCTCCTCAGTCCAGCAAAGGGCTTGGAGGTTCTCCCCCTCATGGCGAGGGAGTGCGTCACAGATATACTCTGACCCGGGTGGTGTAGTTTTGAGCCCTGAAGTGCCCAGGGTCGACTGTCCATCAGTGACACCTCGTCACAGAGCTAGGTGGGGCGAGCAGTCTTCCTGACCCCATCCCACTCTGTGACGAGTAAGGGACTGCTGCCTCCTCTCATTGGCTGACCAATAGAATATGGTCCTAATACTACAGGACCCACCAAGCGGTCCCTCTCACCACTTGAGATTACAGCTCCAGGCAAGTTTCTTATGTTTGGTGCATCTGTGTGTGTATGGATGTGTATTTGTGTGGTTGTGTACGTACGGTGAATGGGTGCATGTGTGTGTATGTGCTTGTGACTGGTAAATGTATGTGTGCAGTTGTACACTTGTGAATAGATGAGTATGAGTGAGTGTGCATGTAGGTGGGTGAGCCTGAGTATGTGTGTGCATCGGTGGCCCACCGGCCCCCGCTTGAATTACCGGCCACTGAGCCAAGATGTAACATGCCCACGACACAAAACACAAGAGTGCAGTCCGATAACAGTTTCATAGTCTTGCCCCACAATCTGTAGCTCCATTTCATCTGCCTCCTCCTAGATTTACTGTCTTTGTGTGATCTTGCTCCCGCCATTGTTAAGTCTGATCTGAGTGACCCACATTTCTGCAGGTCATCACAGCCCAGTCTCCTAAAGCCCCTACTACAGATCAGAGGTCAGTTTAACAGATGCAATGCCTCCAAGTTGAGTTTCTTCAAGGTGGACCAGATGAGTAACATTTGATTTAACAACATCACATGGAACATGGGTGTGTTAGAAGGGGTATTGGAAGGGACTTATGCAAGCAAAGCAAGCTCGTGGCCTGGGAGTGTTGTGTTGTTATTCTGTATTCTAAGTCCTTTCCTGGAATAGAGCCCACAGTGCTGCTTAAACCTTAGAGTTAGAGACTGGAGAGAGCTGTAGACTGGTGGTGGTTGGTTATCCCGGGGCCTGTGGTCCTCTGCTCCTGGGGCTGCCGTAAAGTCAACTTTCAAACTCATACGAATCAGTGTGGATTCTTCAGGGTCCTTCAGCCCGGATGGTGGTAATACGGTTATAGTCGTGAGCGGTCCATTATAGAGGTGGCAGTTCCTGTCTTGTTAATTTCTTTTAATGTCTTCAATACCCAGGATCGTCATTGATGGGCGTGTCCAAAACATACCAATAAAATACTGAGCAACTAGTTATGAAGTCATCCCTTGTTCGAAGTGCTTCATTTTGTATGATAGCGACAGGACGCAGATACACAGTAGAATGGAAGCAGCCCCTCCCCCCTTTTTAAGAGGGGCCAGAGATCCCCCAGCTGGTGGGTGCAGTGTGTAACTCCAAACACCTGTGGGGAATGCCTTGAGGTAGTGAAACCTCTGTACCCTCTTTCCATGGGTTGTCTTAGGGGGGCACAGTAACTGGGTGCCACCTCCTGTGCGGTGACCTTCCAGAGGCTTGTTTGCCATTGCGCCTGCATCTGTAATATGGCACGGGCGCAACAGCAAAGGTTTTCTAACACAGGTGGTGAAAGCTTCCTAACTAATCATAAGATGTGTAATATTTCCACGAGCTTAGGTGTACGTTATACAAGACCCACCTAGGGCTGGTCACCAGAATTAGGTAGGGGTGTGCGAAATTCCCGAAAAGTACTTTTGAGTAATTACACGAAATTTGGAAAAAAACTACATGCAATGCTGCATTTATGACTATATTGTATTGAAAGTGTGTTTTTGCACCCTTTTTGGGTTCAAGAATGCATTTTGCGTAAAAAGAAAAAACCCGCAGAACACTCAAGTGCCATGACCAACAGCTGCTCAAGTTCTATTCATTCAGTGTCCCCATGCTCCTGCGATAGGATTTGTACCTGGACAAACTCATAATCAAGGGACGTGACATTGTTTTGGGAATGTCGCCTACCTGGTGTAACATGAAATCCTACGACTTACATGACTTTATGCAGAGGTAAAGAAAATGTTGACCAAGCATAGAGTTAAGTGAGAGTAGTGGAGCGGGAATGTTGATGTGGAATGATGGGAAGAAGCCAGGCAGTGGACGAATTTCCCTGGGGAGGGGCATTATTATTGTGGGAGATCCTGAAGAAGCCAAGTAAAGAGGTAAGGACCCCAATCATTTCAGAGCACAGAGTTAGAAGGATCTGTTGTAGCCAGGGCTGAAAAAACTTGCTTTGTTCCCAAAAGCGCCATCATGTCCATGTCAGATGGGGACATTGGACAGACCAGATCGCTTTGAAGACTTCATTGGTGGAATCCGCACCAAACTGAATGACCGCACCCTAGCAAGTGATCCAGTTAAAGGTTAAAGTCGGCCTTAGGTCGGATTGCATATCAACAGCAACTGGTGATCTCTTAAGGACTAAAACAGACAGGTGTGAATCAGCCACAGACCACTGTGCCTTCTGGGAAAGTGTGTGCAATGTTTTGATTTTTTTGGCAATCTTCATGAAGGTCTTTATAAAATGCGGCAAATGTTTCCTTTCTCAACATCATGACTTCTGGGACAATTTGTGTCAGATATGATCACTTAATACTAACAAAATTGTTCTGCGTATAATCTCCATTAAAATGCTTCTGTGCCGAAAACACTCAGCAAATAAACACTTGCAAAGAAACATTCTGTAAATCTTTTGTAGCTTCGCAGAGATTGATTAGAGTGAAAAAGATCTGGCTAAGTGGTAAGAATTGACTAGGAGAAGAAAAACTGTGATGAAATGTAAACCAAGAACTTCAAAGTGTGGAACAAAATGAGAAACCAACAAACGTGGACATCCCTGTGGTAACCAACCCTGCTGGGGATTCATTGAGAAGGTTCAGGCAAGAGGTTTGACTCTGCCCTAGGCTGGATAACATCACCCCTCTGAAGACAAGGCACATGCTGGGCCTAGTCTACATGAGCCAGCTCTGGTAATCCAATGTCTGCCATCAGCCACGTCAGTAGCGCAGGGTATACCTGGGAGAGGTGAACAGTGAAGGATTTCTGGGCAGAGGAGTGCGGCAGGAGGTCATGTCTAAAGACAGAAGACAGCCAGCCAACACACACAGGACAACAACTGTTGCGTCAACTCTACTGAAGTGGTACATTAATTAGACGAATGTAGTTTAGGAGTACTTGCAGGCCTTAACATTAGTGCAAAACAGTACCCGTACACTAACCATGAAGGTAATTGTGTGAGAGTTTGCTGGTGCATTTTCAGCGCATATATTAGGGTAATTGAAAGCCTTCTGGTGTAGGCTGGCGCAGCGTTTTGATCATCAGATTACCGTGGGTTTAGCATCTACCACTGTAGCACTGGAAGTTTTATCTGGAACGTGCGATATTTATTTTATGACTGCTGAGTTTCTTTGTCTTAGTTGTTACATGAGGGTAGAGCTGCTCTGTCAGCAGGGGCAGTGCTCCTAAAACAAGGAAGCGTGGTATTCCGTATAATGAAGCTGCCCTTCCTTCCACGCCCCACAGCTTTAGTGAGCCCTTCCTTCCACGCCCCACAGCTTTAGTGAGCCCATCCTTCCACGCCCCACAGCTTTAGTGAGCCCATCCTTCCACGCCCCACAGCTTTAGTGAGCCCATCCTCCCACGCCCCACAGCTTTAGTGAGCCCATCCTCCCACGCCCCACAGCTTTAGTGAGCCCATCCTTCCACACCCACCAGCTTTAGTGAGCCCATCCTTCCACGCCCTACAGCTTTAGTGAGCCCATCCTCCCACGCCCCACAGCTTTAGTGAGCCCATCCTCCCACGCCCCACAGCTTTAGTGAGCCCACCCTTCCACGCCCTACAGCTTTAGTGAGCCCATCCTTCCACGCCCCACAGCTTTAGTGAGCCCACCCTTCCACGCCCTACCAGCTTTAGTGAGCCCATCCTTCAACACCCTACCAGCTTTAGTGAGCCCATCCTCCCATGCCCCACAGCTTTAGTGAGCCCATTCTTCCACGTCCTACAGCTTTAGTGAGCCCATCCTTCCACACCCTATCAGCTTTAGTGAGCCCACCCTTCCACACCCCACAGCTTTAGTGAGCCCACCCTTCCACGCCCAACAGCTTTAGTGAGCCCATCATTTTAGGCCCTACCAGTTTTAGTGAGCCTATGCTTCCACACTGTATCAGCTTTAGTGAGGACATCCTTTCATGCCCTACCAGCTTTGGGCCTTTTTTTTCAGTCCCCTGCGCCTCTGGTGCGCAACTTTTAAAATAGGAAGAATAAAGAACAGGCAGGGCAACAGGCTTGTAAAGAAGCCCCTCAGTGAGCTCATCCTTCCACGCCCTACAGCTTTAGTGAGTCCATTCGTTTGCACCCTACCAGCTTTAGTGAGCCCACCCTTCCACGCCCTACCAGCCTCAGTGAGCCCATCCTTCCACGCCCTACAGCTTTAGTGAGCCCATCCTTCCACGCCCTACAGCTTTAGTGAGTCCATTCGTTTGCACCCTACCAGCTTTAGTGAGCCCACCCTTCCACGCCCCACAGCTTTAGTGAGCCCATCCTTCCACGCCCTACAGCTTTAGTGAGCCCATCCTTCCACGCCCTACAGCTTTAGTGAGCCCATCCTTCCACACCCTACAGCTTTAGTGAGCCCATCCTTCCACGCCCTACAGCTTTAGTGAGCCCATCCTTCCACGCCCTACAGCTTTAGTGAGCCCATCCTTCCACGCCCTACAGCTTTAGTGAGCCCATCCTTCCAGGCCCTACCAGCTTTAGTGAGCCCATCCTTCCACGCCCTACAGCTTTAGTGAGCCCATCTTTCCACGCCCTACAGCTTTAGTGAGCCCATCCTTCCACTCCCCACAGCTTTAGTGAGCCCATCCTTCCACGGCCCACAGCTTTAGTGAGCCCATCCTTCCACACCCACCAGCTTTAGTGAGCCCATCCTTTCACGTCCTACAGCTTTAGTGAGCCCATCCTTCCTCGCCCTACAGCTTTAGTGAGCCCATCCTTCCACGCCCTACAGCTTTAGTGAGCCCATCCTTCCACCACACCAGCTTTAGTGAGCCCACCCTTCCACGCCCTACCAGCTTTAGTGAGCCCATCCTTCAGTGCCCTACCAGCTTTAGTGAGCCCACCCTTCCACACCCTACCAGCTTTAGTGAGCCCATCCTTCTAGGCCCTACCAGCTTTAGAGAGCCCACCCTGCCACACCCTACAGCTTTAGTGAGCCCATCCTTCCACCCCACCAGCTTTAGTGAGCCCATCCTTCCATGCTCTACCAGCTTTAGTGAGCCTATCCTTCCACGACCTACCAGCTTTAGTGAGCCCATCCTTCCACGCCCTACAGCTTTAGTGAGCCCATCCTTCCACACCCTACCAGCTTTAGTGAGCCCATCCTTCCACCCTACAGCTTTAGTGAGCCCATCCTTCCACGCCCTACAGCTTTAGTGAGCCTATCCTTCCACGACCTACCAGCTTTAGTGAGCCCATCCTTCCACACCCTACCAGCTTTAGTGAGCCCATCCTTCCACGCCCTACAGCTTTAGTGAGCCCATCCTTCCACCCTACAGCTTTAGTGAGCCCATCCTTCCACGCCCTACAGCTTTAGTGAGCCCATCCTTCCACACCCTACCAGCTTTAGTGAGCCCATCCTTCCACACCCTACCAGCTTTAGTGAGCCCATCCTTCCACGCCCTACAGCTTTAGTGAGCCCATCCTTCCACCCTACAGCTTTAGTGAGCCCATCCTTCCACGCCCTACAGCTTTAGTGAGCCCATCCTTCCACACCCTACCAGCTTTAGTGAGCCCATCCTTCTACGCCCCACAGCTTTAGTGAGCCCATGCTTCCACGCCCTACAGCTTTAGTGAGCCCATCCTTCCACGCCCCACAGCTTTAGTGAGCCCATGCTTCCACGCCCCACAGCTTTAGTGAGCCCATCCTTCCACGCCCCACAGCTTTAGTGAGCCCATCCTTCCACCCTACAGCTTTAGTGAGCCCATCCTTCCACACCCTACCAGCTTTAGTGAGCCCATCCTTCCACCCCACAGCTTTAGTGAGCCCATCCTTCCACACCCTACCAGCTTTAGTGAGCCCATCCTTCCACCCTACAGCTTTAGTGAGCCCATCCTTCCACACCCTACCAGCTTTAGTGAGCCCATCCTTCCACCCCACAGCTTTAGTGAGCCCATCCTTCCACCCTACAGCTTTAGTGAGCCCATCCTTCCACGCCCTACAGCTTTAGTGAGCCCATCCTTACACACCCTACCAGCTTTAGTGAGCCCATCCTTCCACGCCCTAGAGCTTTAGTGAGCCCATCCTTCCACCCTACAGCTTTAGTGAGCCCATCCTTCCACGCCCTACAGCTTTAGTGAGCCCATCCTTCCACACCCTACCAGCTTTAGTGAGCCCATCCTTCCACCCTACAGCTTTAGTGAGCCCATCCTTCCACGCCCTACAGCTTTAGTGAGCCCATCCTTCCACACCCTACCAGCTTTAGTGAGCCCATCCTTCCACGCCCTAGAGCTTTAGTGAGCCCATCCTTCCACGCCCTAGAGCTTTAGTGAGCCCATCCTTCCACCCTACAGCTTTAGTGAGCCCATCCTTCCACGCCCTACAGCTTTAGTGAGCCCATCCGTCCACACCCTACCAGCTTTAGTGAGCCCATCCTTCCACGCCCTACAGCTTTAGTGAGCCCATCCTTCCACCCTACAGCTTTAGTGAGCCCATCCTTCCACGCCCTACAGCTTTAGTGAGCCCATCCTTCCACGCCCTACAGCTTTAGTGAGCCCATCCTTCCACACCCTACCAGCTTTAGTGAGCCCATCCTTTCACGCCCTACAGCTTTAGTGAGCCCATCCTTCCACGCCCTACAGCTTTAGTGAGCCCATCCTTCCACGCCCTACCAGCTTTAGTGAGCCCATCCTTCCAGGACCTACAGCTTTAGTGAGCCCATCCTGCCACACCCTACAGGTTTAGTGAGCCCATCCTGCCACACCCTACAGCTTTAGTGAGCCCATCCTTCCACCCTACAGCTTTAGTGAGCCCACCCTTCCACCCTACAGCTTTAGTGAGCCCATCCTTCCACCCTACAGCTTTAGTGAGCCCATCCTTCCACACCCTACCAGCTTTAGTGAGCCCATCCTTCCACCCCACAGCTTTAGTGAGCCCATCCTTCCACCCCACAGCTTTAGTGAGCCCATCCTTCCACCCCTACCAGCTTTAGTGAGGCCAACCTTCCACGCCCTACCAGTTTTAGGGAGCCCATCCTTCCACCCCACAGCTTTAGTGAGCCCATCCTTCCACCCCACAGCTTTAGTGAGCCCATCCTTCCACCCCACAGCTTTAGTGAGCCCACCCTGCCACACCCTACCAGCTTTAGTGAGCCCATCCTTCCACGCCCTACAGCTTTAGTGAGCCCATCCTTCTAGGCCCTACCAGCTTTAGTGAGTCAATCCTTCCAGGCCCTACAGCTTTAGTAAGTTTATGAATTCACTTTACCACGCCTGCATTTCACTCTCCCACTCGTGAGGTACCAAAAATGTTCTTTCCTCAAATAACCAATGACAGTGTTGGAATAGTAAATGATCCGGTTTTCAAATATTTTACCATATTTCAACCCTGCTCCTATTTTAAGGGAAGCGAACATAAGGGGGCTTCCATGGTTTTGACACCGGCAGAAAACTTCTGCAGAATTCCGAGAGTGCACACTGATATTAATGAAAAGCCCAGGACTAGGAAAGAATGTTCCCGAGTGCACACAGCCATCTGGTTGTCTCGCCTGCGAATGTCTTGTTGACATTTTATAATTCCAAAGAAGCCCCTTACTTAGAATACAACCCTGACCCGTGTATCCCTTGGACGGCAAAGACACTTCAACCCGCGGGGGGGGGTTATGAAAAGTCAACGTTATCATTAACGCACTTTTGGAGTCACCTGGTCGACCACACTGACGCCCCCAGAACAGACCCCAATGGCTCCAATTCATTATATGTTGGGTAGAGGGTATTCTCGGGTAGTCTGATGCTGCGCCCATTCATACCCGGCCTGGTGTTACCACTTGAAGATTTCCAGGTGCGTGAACACCAGAACCGATTTTACCAGCTGGTGAATGTGGCCAGTAAATCACAGCCCGCTCAGGCTTCAGGCGGCGCCTGGCTTTGGCGCCCAGGCGCTTTCCTGACCCCTTTCATGGCATCAGTGTAATTTGAAGGATTTTGTGGCCCCTGGAAAAATAAATGGTGGGGCCCCCGTACAGAACAGCTTTGAACTGTTATTACCCGTCACCTTCCAGCTTTAGCCCACATGGTGCCAGACATTAATAAATTATGTTAACCTTTAACAGGGTCACACAAAAGCAGTTGACATATGTCTTGCCTGTGACTCAAAAATCCTTAAAATGGCACTGCTTAGACATTCAGGCATAGAGGTAGAGATAGTTAGATTAAAAAAATAGAGAGGTCAAAGAGAGAGGTTCACTCTCACAGGGGGCCCTTGCAAGGCGGGGAGCCTGAGAGAGGGCACGTTTTGGCACTTAAAACATCTCTGCGTGGCATGAGGGAGGCACGAAATGCCCGCTCCTACCAGCCCGCGGCGTCTGCGGAGCCCTCGAGCTCTTCCCGCCATCAGCGCCGCTCAGAGGTTGCCTCGCACTTATAGTAAATACTGGCCCGAATCTCATTCCCTATTCCTGCCACAAATATGGGTATAAGGCAGACCCGTGAATACTGCTCATAAACACCATGCCCAGCCACAAGGTGCCCCGCCGCCGCCGCCGCCGCCGCCGCACCCAGCCTCCTTGCAATGGCGCCAAGCAGAGACTCCTGACAGCTGCGCATGAAACTTACCTCAACCACAAGCAGGAAGAA
This sequence comes from Lissotriton vulgaris, assembly GCF_964263255.1. Classification (NCBI taxonomy): domain Eukaryota; kingdom Metazoa; phylum Chordata; class Amphibia; order Caudata; family Salamandridae; genus Lissotriton; species Lissotriton vulgaris. Next base: position 133,923,562 of record NC_141700.1, on the reverse strand, counting down.
GGCACTGGCGGCTGGCACTGGAAGTGGGTGGATTGAGATGTCGCAGGACTATTTAATGCCCTCCCAACCCCTCCCCTTCCTCCAGGCAAAAGCTGCACCTAGTTACTGGAAACCGAACATGTTTGAACAAACAGTTTCGAAAAAAATGCCACGAAACTGGATTTTCCCTCCTTGTATGGTGACGCCCACCAGATGTTAATCCGAATGTCAGGTTTAGATGATTCAGGGACAAGCCTTTGATTTCACTAATGTCCGTCACTAAGATGTTTTTTCTTCTGCTTTCTAGGCGCACTCAGGTCGTTACAGAAACTACAAACTTCATGTACCTCTTTCCTCTTAATGGTCTCACATTGTTTTTGGAATGTGTGGGCAGTTTGTGGACTTATCCGTCATCCCCCGAGGATGGAATTTTTCGACCACGCCTTAAAAGACAAAGAGCAACAACTGGGTGTGCGGTGGGACGTTTTCTTGTTTTTCTGGTCCATACTAGTTCTGTTTGATTATCAAAGAAATGCATTGATCTCTTCTTTTCTGGGAGTAACAACCCCCCACTGTGATGGACAGATGGATTCCCTCCATGCCCCCGCCCCCAGGGAGTGCCTAGCCTCCAGTCACGTGGGAAAGCCTTGGGCTGGTATTTGTTTTCAGACTGAAGGCAGGCCGGAGTCCTTAAGTCCTAAAAAAGAAAAACAGCGTCTCACGTTAAATGCGGTTAGCATGACTTCTGGGCATGTGTAGGGCTGATTTTATAATCGGACAAAGAAGACTACAACTCCCAGAATGCAAAAAAACAAAGCTTGGACTGGAGCAGTTAATCCTACATGGACCTCATAACATTGGCAGGGTGTCAGTCGGATGCCCCTCTCTCCCTAAGATTTATAAAACTGTTGATTCCTGAAGTTACAACTTAACAAGCATTGCCACCCTCCCAAGCCCTGATGCGTCTACCCCTGCCCCCTCCACCTTGGCACAGGGGAGCATGTCATCCTCTCTCCTGTCAGGCCTCATCCTGCCCCACACCTCACCTCGGCACAGGGGAGATGTCACCCTCTCTCCTGCCATACCTCATCCTCCCCTGCCCTCTGCCGTCCTCAGCACCCCTGCCACACCCCATCCCACCACCGCCCCTTAACACAAGACTTGAATGGAGTGTGAAACACGGTGCACAAAGGTGACTATGATAGGTAACACGGGAACCCGGGTGTCGTCAGGGACCTTGAGTAAGTTTATACAGGAAGAACAGTGGTCCGAAGAACATATATATCACAATCAATGTACACAGACATCCAATGATAAATGCATTTAATTGTATATAAAAAAAAAATAAAACAATCTGACAGCGCGGTGGGTGTGTGGTAAGAAAGTGCTCGGTGCTCTAATACAAGTGATACACACGTGTGACAATGCATGATCAAGAGTGTGTATTGAACAAGAACAACACCGCGCATTTTATTCTTATGTACAACCAAATGAGGTCCGTAGAACTACTCAACGACATTCAGATCCTTCAGACAGATCGACATGATGTAGCACGAGCAGTACAATTGCAAAACATCACATGCATTTCCACTCATCGACCTGAAGAGGGCAGTGTTCACCCGCTAGAATTCCAAATTGCCTAAAGTGGAAGGCAAGTGGAAGCAATGTGGTGATCTGAGGGAGGTCAGCCATTTTAGAAGAACATTGCTGTTTCATCTCATTATTGTAGTGCTAGCGGTTGAGCAACATCTTAGGCGCTGTGGCTAATTCAGGGCACTTAAGCTACATTTTCCCAAAAGATGTGTCTCTCTGAAAGAACGTTTTGTATACTAAACCTATCCCTACAGAACTGGACTGGCTTTACGGCAGGGAAGTAGCACAATACGCAAGACCTGTTCTGTTCATTTAGGGCCACGTATTTTGGCTCTAAAAACATTTAAAATCTCTTGAAACCCTTCCTGAACACACTTGAAGGTCAAAAGTGTCGTCTTTCAGCATTCAGTGAGGTGAGAGACAGATACAATAAACAGAGATCCCTAAGGATCTAAGCACATAACTTAAATGAAAACCATGACACGTCCTATATACATGTCAAGTATAAAATTATATATATATATATATCTCAAAGCTCCAAGGTTCACACTAATTGGAAACGCACTCTGACATCCACTGCAGCAACCTTCATGAGGTAAAAGCCGGATCGGTGAGCGGATCCAGTTTACAGCATGCCTGTCAATTCACGCCGGACGCGTTTCGTGCTCATTGCACTCTTCAGCTGCGCGACAGTCATTTTGGCATAGGGGCCACACCTCCCACTTAAAAATATGAGCCCTCCAATGGGCGACTCAAATGAGTCCGTGTTGGTTTGTGGGTCTTGTAGTGTGTGCTTCAGTTATGTGCCGCTGTCTGAGCTGTTTCAAGCCCACCAATGGGCCTCCACTCGCACATCCGGCTTGTCAATCCTCCATGGATGCCTCCACATTGAGACTCCGTGATACGGAGCTCCGTGGCCCCAAATTTCCGGGTGGTGCATTTCCTGCGTCTGGGAGGCAGCGTATATATCAAAGCTCCAAGGTTCCCACCAGTTGGAGACGCACTCTGACATCCACTGCAGCAACCTTCATGAGGTAAAAGCCGAATCGGTGAGTGGATCCAGTTTACAGTATGCCTGTCGATTCACGCCAGACGCATTTCGTGCTCATTGCACTCTTCAGCGGCGCGACAGTCATTTTGGCATAGAGGTCACACCTTCCACTTAAAAATATGAGCCCTCCAATGGGCGACTCAAATGAGTCCGCGTTGGTTTGTGGGTCTTATAGTGTGTGCTTCAGTTATGTGCCGCTGTCTGAGCTGTTTCAAGCCCACCAATGGGCCTCCACTCGCACATCCGGCTTGTCAATTCTCCATGGATGCCTCCACATTAAGACTCCGTGATACGGAACTCCGTGGCCCCAAATTTCCGGGTGGTGCATTTCCCGCGGCTGGGAGGCCGCGTATATATCAAAGCTCCAAGGTTCCCACCAGTTGGAGACGCAACAGCAGCAACCTTCCTGAGGTAAAAGCCGGATCGGTGAGCGTATCCAGTTTACAGCATGCCTGTCGATTCACGCCAGACGCGTTTCGTGCTCATTGCACTCTTCAGCGGCGCAACAGTCCTTTTGGCATAGAGGCCACATCTCTCACTTAAAAATATGAGCCCCCCAATGGGCAACTCAAATTAGTCCGCATTGGTTTGTGGGTCTTGTAGTGTGTGCTTCAGTTATGTGCCCCTGTCTGAGCTGTTTCAAGCCCAACAATGGGCCTCCACTCGCACATCCGGATTGTCAATCCTCCATGGATGCCTCCACATTGAGACTCCGTGATACGGAGCTCCGTGGCCCCAAATTTCCGGGTGGTGCATCTCCCGCGGCTGGGAGGCCGCGTATAAATCAAAGCTCCAAGGTTCTCACCAGTTGGAGACGCGCTCTGACATCCACTGCAGCAACCTTCATGAGGTAAAAGCCGGATCGGTGAGCGGATCCAGTTTACAGCATGCCTGTCGATTCACGCCGGACGCGTTTTGTGCTCATTGCACTCTTCAGCGGTGCGACAGTCATTTTGGCATAGAGGCCACACCTCCCACTTAAAAATATGAGTCCTCCAATGGGCGACTCAAATGAGTCCGCGTTGGTTTGTGGGTCTTGTAGTGTGTGCTTCAGTTATGTGCCGCTGTCTGAGCTGTTTCAAGCCCACCAATGGGTCTCCACTCGCACATCCGGCTTGTCAATCCTCCATGGATGCCTCCACATTGAGACTCCGTGATACGGAGCTCCGTGGCCCCAAATTTCTGGGTGGTGCATCTCCCGCGGCTGGGAGGCCGCGTATAAATCAAAGCTCCAAGGTTCCCACCAGTTGGAGAAGCACTCTGACATCCACTGCAGCAACCTTCATGAGGTAAAAGCCGGATCGGTGAGCGGATCCAGTTTACAGCATGCCTGTCGATTCACGCCGGACGCGTTTCGTGCTCATTGCACTCTTCAGCGGCGTGACAGTCATTTTGGCATAGAGGCCACACCTCTCACTTAAAAATATGAGCCCTCCAATGGGCAACTCAAATGAGTCCGCGTTGGTTTGAGGGTCTTGTAGTGTGTGCTTCAGTTATGTGCCGCTGTCTGAGCTGTTTCAAGCCCACCAATGGGCCTCCACTCGCACATCCGGCTGGGAGCCGGCTCCCAAACGCGTAGAAGGTGTGCACCAAAGGCGCTGGAGTCGCGCACCCTACAGATTATGAGTCGTGCATCCAGCGGGTGCATACCAGGGGGCCGCACTGAGCGCTGCACGACTTTTAATTTTACAGTAAAAAAATAGCCCCGGGGGGGCGTGGCTATGAGCCGACCGAGATGGCGGTGTAGTACTGGAGCTCTGAGATCGAAGCGGCTCCTTTTGCATTAATCCGTTTGCTCAGCCGTTACATAGTACCTTCGGAAGCCGGGCCGGAGTGCCGAAATTGAAGGGAGCGGTCCGATCCTACTCCGGGCGACATCGAGGTACGCCGACCGGAGTTACACCGAAGTGCTGAGACGGGCCCTGAGACATCCGCCAGAAACCATCCTGCCGTGAATTAGCAGGCCGACCGGAAGTGCCCTGAGGTCGGGGAGCCCCACCGGAAGTTACCGCTGAGCAACTGCGGTCCTTACTGCCGGCCGTCGGGAGCGGGATCAGAGGTGGGTCGGCCTGGAGACACCTTTCGCCCAACGGCGCTGCCGCCCAGGAGTGAGGAGAGCTGCAACCCCAGCGAGAACGAGCCCCGGTGCCGGGAGGTCTGCCTTGTTGCTGTGTGGGTGGTGCGTGACGAGCGCGACAACGGCGCCTCCCCCCACCTGCTCCCAGAATCGAATCCTCCTGTCAGCCTGAAATGGGGGCCCGGACCCTGATACACAGAGCGAACTGCACGGCGCCCCCCTGAAGTCTGCGTTGCCGTGCCTGGTGCGGCGCTGCGGGCGCTGGAGAGGCCCCGCATTCATCACGGAGCCCGAGACTCTACAGGGGCTTGAGGTGGGCAGTGAAGCCGAGAGACATTGCAGCCTGGAAGGCAGACAAGGGAAGCTGGTGACCGGCCAGTGGTGTGTAGGCCAGCGAACTCCTCACGTGCATTCCTATCACTGATGACCCTTACGGCGGAATAGTGACCGTGAACGGCGACGCCATTTTGCTACCGCCATATTTCCTACCGCATCCCCACAACCTAGCCTGGACTACCTACGGCCACACTCTGTGATTGGAGCACAGGCATATTCACGAGCCAGAATACAAGCGTTATGGCGGGACGGGGGCCCAGGCAAACTGCGGCGCAATCCAAGTTGGAGAAGTACGCCTTTGAGAAGAACGCCGTGAAACACCCGGAGGGTCGCACATCTACGGACAAGAGTACAGAGGGAGATGGCTCCAAAAAAGTAACCTTAGAGGATCTGATGCAGATGCTCTCCAGCGTCCAGACGATAGTAGGGTCTATCTCGACGGACGTTGGCCTACTGAGGGCAGACCTCCACAAGATGACGGAACATGTGGCGCAGGTGGAAGTAGTCACCAAATCGTTAGTGGAAGACACTTCGGAGCTGCAACTTGCGGCAGAACGCATGGAGGCGCTCACCAGAAAACTACAGGAGCGACTGGACGATCAAGAAGGACGCTCCAGAAGAAATAACGTCCGAATTTTAGGCATTCCAGAGTCGGAGGGCAAGCAATCCATGGATCTATATGTGGATGACTTAATCAAGACGAAGCTTCAGCCAAAGGGCCTCTCCCATTTCTTTTCTGTCGAAAGAGCGCACAGGGTTCCCGGGGGGAAGCCTAAACAAGGGGCGCGCCCGCGACCAGTGCTGGCTAGACTCTTTAACTTCCGTGATAGAGATGCCATACTACAAACGGCCAGGGTCTCTGCACCTGTTAAAGTACTGAACTCTACTCTTGCCTTCTTCCCAGACTATACGACTGAGGTGGCCCGGCGATGGAAGACCTTCACCGACATCAAAAAAGCCCTGCGGGCCAAAGAGATACCCTACTCCATGCTTTTCCCGGCGAGACTGCGAATCGTGGATAATCATAAGGCGTGGTTCTTCGACACCCCGGAGGCGGCAAGAGACTGGCTGGATGGTTGGAGACGAGTGGAGGCTCAGCGGCGAAATGACAGGGGTCAACGTGGCCAGAGGCCGGTCACTCAAACAGATCACCAGACAACTCAGGGTCACAGCCAGGATCTATTTGCGGAGTCAGGCCTGGAGGACGGAGAGCACACGAAAGAGTAGACTCCTGCGATCAAGGTCCTTGATCGACTACCCCTTGGAACATTGACAATGTAATGTTTGCAGTCGCTCCGTGCTGGGCGGAGGAGGTCACTTGGAGCTGCTTGTGAGGTCGCAGAACTACTTACCCCTTGCAAGCAAGTACATTGGGTCGGGTTGGGACTAAGCGCTCTGCTAAGTTGGGGTGGTGGGCGGTTTCAGGCAGCAGGGAGGCAGGGATGGGGGAGGGGAGGTTTGTTTCAATGTTCTAGTTTTTGTTAATCGCACCAAAACACGGCATGTTCTACACCACACGAGGGAGACAGGTCTCTGGATAAAGGTACGCAGCGGGGCCCGTCCCCTATTGACTTTTTCGAAAACACGCACACATTTACATGGCAGCACAAGAGATGGACACACCTGAGGACCTTACACCACATTCTTCTGGCACATCGACCTTCACAGCCCTCATGTGGAACGTTAGGGGATTGGGCGACAGGGTGAAGAGAGGCCTAGTGCTACAATACTTGAAGCGCTGCAAGCCGGCGATAGTCCTATTACAGGAAACTCACCTAGTTGGCTCGACCTCGAAGGCAATGAATAGATGGGGATATAGGTTCCTTGCACATGCTGACTTCTCCTCTGGCTCTAGAGGGACAGGGATACTTATTTGGAAAAGCTTTCCAATGGTATGTCAACAGACAAAGATTGATGATCAGGGACGTTTTGCATCTGCGACGATACAGTGGGAGGGCCAATTGTATAACTTTGTGTCTGTGTATGTTCCTCCCGGCCTGCATGCTACAGCACACACGGCCCTTGCTACCTTCCTCTTATCTTTACCGACAGCGACACTAATAATAGGAGGAGACCCTAATGATGTCCTAGACCATGAGATGGATAGACACCCACATAATACAACGGTGCGGGGAGGTGGGCGACTCGCTGGACTACTAGACGCCCTGGGGCTAACGGACTGTTGGCGCTACAAACACCCCTACGATAAGCAATACACTTACTACTCAGCGACGCACCACTGTCTCTCACGTATAGATTACATTTTAATGTCAGGGGATGGCCTACATGGCGTTGAGGAAGTTGACATCTGCCCCAGGGGAATATCAGACCACTCTCCGCTCCAACTCACATACACAAATCGCCTCTCCCATAGAAATCGCATCTTTCCCATTCACGCGGGCTACCTCCAGAGCGCTCCTTTGAGGAAAACCCTTTCTAAAACTGCTAAACACTACTTTCAGGAGAACTCAGGCTCCTTGCGCTCCCATGGTATCCTATGGGAAGCGTATAAAACGGTCATACGCGGGCAGGCAATTGCATCCATTGTCGCTCACAGACGGACCCGGAATCGAGAACTTAGCACCCTTGAAGGGGCTCTTGAGGAGGCAATTGCCGACCAGGAGGTCCACCCGTCCCCGGGAGCCACTCAGACAGTCCAGCTGCGACAGGTTGAGTGGATGTCCTACCAGAGGGAAATGGTGCAGACTACAATTCAGGCCACCCGTCATAGGATATACGAATTAGGCGATAAGGCTGGAAAGATGCTGGCCTGGCTCGATAAAAAGGAGAGTGCGGGCAGGGTCATTGCACAACTGACTTCGCCCGGGGGCCGTCTGACCTCGGACCCAGGAGCCATAGCCGACTTGCTAGCTGATCATTTTGAGGCAATATATACCCCCCCAAGCGACTTACACGACCGAGGATGCTTACGACTATATTAAAGATTTGACAATCCCTTGCCTCTCACCAGAGGCGGCACTCCTGCTGGAGGTGGACATCATTGTGGAGGAGGTACGGGAGGCGACTATCGCACTGGCATCCGGCAAGGCTCTGGGTCCCAAGGGTCTCCCGGTAGAACTGTACAAGCACACTGCTTCCATAACTGCCCCCCATCTGCTTAAAATGTTCGAGGATAGCCTACAAATGGGTATGCTACCTAAAGATCAACGCCTTGCCACGATCGTCCTGATCCACAAACCTGGTAAAGCCCCGGAAGCATGCAGCTCCTACCGTCCCATTTCCTTGCTAAACGCTCTTATGCCGATGCGTAACACCTCTCATAATTTGCGCCGTCTACAGGTGGTACTGGCCCGCCGGGAGTACATACAGGAGCCGGCAGTGCTTCTCTTCCTAGATGCCTCTATGGCGTTCGACACCGCAGAATGGCCTTATCTATTTGCCGTGCTCCGTCACATAGGCTTCGGCCCCAAGTTCTGTGCGTGGGTCAACCTGCTCTATGCCGGGCCCCTGGCCCAGATAGCAGTAAATGGCCACGTCTCCAGGGATTTCCCGCTTGGCCGTGGGACGCGGCAGGGCTGCCCGTTGTCCCCCTTGCTGTTCACGCTGATCCTTGAGCCACTGGCAATTTGGATTCGGTGGGAACCATCCATCAAAGGTATCAGGTGGTCGCCGTCCTGGGAAGATAGGATATCTCTCTATGCGGACGATGTCCTTCTTCACCTCACCTCCCCCAAAAAGTCAGTCCTAGAAATTCTGAATGTTTGTGAAAAGTTTGGAAGGGTTTCAAGATATAGAATTAATTGGACCAAATCAGTCCTGTACGTTCTCGCCGGCAGCCCGCCTCCCCTCCCTGCGAACTGTCCGCTGCGTTACACTGACACCCCTTTTAAATATTTGGGAATCCAGGTATCATCCAACCCGGACGAATTCCACGCCCTGAACTTGAGACCCCCACTGGAAAGGTTTACTCGGGATGTAAAGGTGTGGCGTTCCCTCCCTCTCACCCTACTTGGCAAGGCCGCACTGTTTAAAATGATGGCATTGCCTCGTTTTCTCTACCTACTCGAGAACACACCGTTCCCGGTCCCCTCTTCCTACTTCAGAGCCATCCCAGCTGCAGTTTCTACTTTGTTGTGGGACGGGAAACCGTCACAAATTGCACAATGCAAACTGGTAAAAGATTGGTATGATGGGGGCATATCACTCCCTGATATCGAATTATATTACTGGGCTGCCCACCTTAAGCAAATTAATTACTGGTTACACGCCCCGCAGACCGAGCCCGCCTTTATGGCGGACAGGCAGAATACCGAGTCCAGGGGACTTTTAAGAACCCTCTATAGTTGTGGCGTTCCGTCCAACCTTATCGGTCCGACCCGTCACACGGTCCTACTCTGGTATAAGGCACATAGACACCTTCAGTGCGCAGACACTATCACGCAAATGACACCCCTGTGGGACTCACACAGACTAGGCTTCATGGGAAATAGCAAGGGGTTCCGGGCGTGGGACGCCATAGGCATTTCGGTGGTGGGAGATCTCTGGAGGAAAAACAACATAGTGGACTTCACTTATTTACAAACCAAACACGAAATGGCCCAGTCTGAGTATTATAGATATATGCAGATCCGTCACTCACTTCTGTTGGTCATTCCGGTGGGTACGACACTACAAGAGTCCACTACGTTGGAAGATAGGCTGCTAACAGAACATATGTCCCACAAAGCGACTTCGTACACATATAGGAAACTGGTCAACAACCTACCTGACATGCTATCCAAATTGCGCCTGACTTGGGTGGGCGAAATTGGCGACCTTGATGACTCGGAATGGCAAGAGGCACTCTCGTCACCCCGAGAATCAGCGATCCCATCCAGACTTAAACTAGTTCAGTTAAAAATACTACACCGCACATACTACACCAGAACGGTCCTTTACAAAATAGGGAGGGCCTCCCACGAATATTGCCTCCGCGGATGTGGAGAGAGAGGGACATTCTTCCATACCATTTGCCGGGTGGCCACGTAATGGGCAGGGGTGATGCGAACCTTTTCTCAATCCACGACTATTTCATTAATGCCCAACCCACGTCGCTGCCTGTTAAACATCTGGGATGCGGAGGATTTGACCCACCGTCAACAAGATTGGGCCATATTGGGGATGTTAGTGGCAAAACGGAATATTGCCAGACTATGGGGATCTAGCGTACTGCCTACATTGCGAGACTGGTGTAAGGACATGGACAAAGCGATGGTAGCTGAAAAGGCGGTATTTGTCCACCGGGGATGCCCCGAAAAATGGGGGCAAACCTGGGGGGCCTGGAACAAATTTAGGGGAGACATATGTGAGCCACCACGAGCTGACCCGGATGAGTGTCTTTCTGATTCACGGGTTTGATCTAAGGTTTACATAAGCTAACGTGGGACTCCTTTGGCTGTGATAGACCCCGTCCGACTGCTTATCGGGCTTCATACTGTGAGATTGGGTTTTTGGTCACAACGCCAATGTTAATACAGCTGCAGTCCTGACAGTTGTTTTGTCACCTTTGAGGAACTGAACATGATTGCCGTGGTTTTATTTTTAATGTGGGGTTTGTTATTTGTTTTAAAAAAGAGAAAAATTCTAGACCTAAGTCATTTCGTATATTTACATTCTTGCCATCATGTTACAAGATATTTTCATCCGCCGCCGGACCCCCTGGGTTGTCGGCTCTAAGGCCGTGTGCTCAGTATATTGCCATTTAGATTGTATTACCGTTGCGGCCAGCCCTAGGGGTTGTAGGCCCTACATTGTGTATTCCTATTCATGTACAATAAAGGTCTTCAAAAAAAAAAAAAATAGCCCCTAACAGTAATTTCTAATATTCCCGGGGACCCTATCCCCCGGGTCTTATAAAAAATGTTGGGGACCGTGGGGGAGACACAATACCACAACGGTCCTGCCGGCTCCCCGCGTTCTTCGGGAGTGTGCATTGCTTTTCCGCATGGGGAGATGCTAACTTGCATGTGGAAAAGCAATCTGGTTTGGATTTTGAAAGTGAGAACAGATTTCACTGCTGTGTCTTTCAAAATGCAAACTAAGTTTGCTATGGGAGGCTCCCGCCTTCTCATAGCAAACAGCAGTGTCCCGGGGGTAGGCACCCCGGGACACTGCAGGAGCCGGCTCTGGGGCATGGCGGTCCCCAGGGCCCTTGAGGGGTCCAGGCGGAGGGCCACGCAGTCTGCCTCCCACAATACACAAATACCCGGGGGTGGTGGTTCCCGGGGCTTGAGGTGCGTCGTTGAGGTCCCCACACTTCTAATTTTGCAGGGGGGGGCTTGGAGCCCCCATAACCATTTGTTTTATAGCCCCGGGGGGTGGCTCTCAGTCTTGTAAGGAAACATCAATGTTGAGAAAATCTTCTTGTAAGATAACAAAGGATTTTGAAGTCCATTTTCAGGTTTCTTGTTGTAGTTTGCAGGCGTTAAAGCGACGACAATTTTAACTCCGTCTTTGTAAATATGCCACTAAGTTTTGTAATGTCGACAATCTCGTCTTCCATTTAAATAGGCAGGAAGTATTTATTGAAGTTCATTGTGAATCGTAAAGCAACACAGTCTAATTGTGATCGATAAAAAATTGAATGAGTTGTGTACTTGTTTTGCTCGTAATGTGCATAGGGGCAGATTTACAAGTTCATTACGTTACTATTGCATTACTTTTGAGATGTGAAAAGTGACGCGAAAGTGGCGCAAGGGGGTCAGTGTTCTGTTTTACTTTGCTTTCCTCTCTGTAATGTAGAGGATCCTGGGTAAATATAACGGTTTCTGTACAGCCAGTACCTTTCAACCCTACCCCCAAATGGCTTTCTGCCTGTTACCATAGTAGCAGTTCATGGAATACTTAAATGAGCACAGTGGTTAGAAGTTCACCACAGAATGTTGGTATTCAAAACAGTTACTGTGCTGGACTTTTAAAACTTTTCTATAGGAACCGTTATTCATAGCTATAGACTCTGGTAAAGATCTGGTAAAGAGTTAGCCTCAGAATTATACTTCAAATTATAAATATCATTTCTATTTTTAAATGTTTTCTAAGTATATTATTATCACACTAAATAATAGTGAAATGTCAGAAAAAGAAGACAAATATACTTTTTTTATTAACTTTTATTAAAACAACAATAAATAACTAGAAACGTAATTTAAAGATAACAATATAATAAATAACTAGAAACATAACTTTAACAAAACAATATAATAAACAAAATGTGATATGACTCCAATAGAAGTACGGTAGGTAATCTGCAAAACAAAAATGAAAATTAGTGTTTAAATTAGATCGATATGACTAAATGAGGTCAAACATTACAAGTCAAGGTAACACTTGGCAATATTTGCTTATTTTTACGTCTGCAGTGTGCCTGATAAATTTTTACTTGTCTTATAGACCCGCGTTCAAGAGGTGTCTGTATGGAAGTGCCTACTGCATCACATTTACACTATGGACCAACAGGTCTTTAGAATGATTCAGAGATGAGACAGAATTAGGTGAGAGATCAAGTCATTATGCAGGACAATATTCTTTAGGGCTAATTTACAAGACTCTTGCACCACTTTTGGTTACTTTTCCCATGTAGAAAGTGACGCAAAAGTGGCGCAAGGGGCTTGTAAATAAGCTCTTTTATTTTTAATGCATTTAATCGGAGGAATTGTATATCTAGGCCGCTCTGCCTACCTTGTGTAAACACTGTGACCAACAGAGTTCACAACTTGAACTCAGCTTTGGTTCTATACAGCAAAGTGGACAGCAGCGTCCAGAACTTTAAAAGAGAAAGAGAAACGATTTGAGAGAGAGAAAGAGAGAAAAAACGATATTAAAAGTGTGAGAGAGAGAAAGTTATAGATGCAGCAGTTAATACTGGAGGAAATACTCGTAGCTCACCTTTTGCCTCCGTTGTGTGTCCGAGAACACGTGCTGTTCATAGTGTACCCTCCAGTTTAGTGATCTGAAAGATAGTATATAGAGTTAGTAATAGCATAGTACATACAACTGCACACGTATATTTTTGGTTTATTTATTTGTACACTCAGGATAGTGTATTACATCAAGTTCCACTGTAAGGAGGTCTCTGTTTTTCTTCCAAAGTAGTATATCCCATGCATTCCCACTGCATAGCGGTGAGTTCTCAATATTGCCCATCTAGACTGTTGCAACCCATTTACTCGAGGAGTCCGGAGGTGAGTGTTTTTCTTGAGAAGTCAGAGGCAGATTTAGAAGCTCCTTGTGACATTTTTCCCATGTTAAAAGTGACACAAAAGTGGGGCAAGGGGCTTGTACATCTGCCCCTCAAACTGTTGTAACCTATCTATTCTCACTGCCCGGAGGTAATTGTACATTCCTACGCAGTGAAGCTGCTGCACACTACCCACTCTCTCCTTTCACAGATGACTTGTCGTTGTTTCAGAAACAAGCTTCTTTGCTCACCTTGTGTAATTGGCCTGATTCAAAGAGGGTGCACTACGTGTCGAAGCAGCCTTCTGAGAAGTTGTTACGATGGGCACGCATCATCGCAGAATCCTCGAACGTTGAGCTTTAGAGGTGTTGGGGGGGACGCCAATTTATGAAACACAACCTGTAAGGTAAAAAGGAAGTTAACATTGTGTGTAATTTTTTTATCAAAGGAGAGAGGAAGTGAGAGAGGGACTGCAAAGAATATTCGCAGCTCACCTTTCTGTCACCGGTGTGTTTTTCACCACGTGCCGGGACATAATGCACCCTGAAGCTCTAGATATAAAAGATAGTAAAAGAAAGATGTTATGATTGGTGTTTGTTACTATCTTAATGTGAAGTTGAATAACATCGCACTTTTTTCTCATTTTCCCTCTCGCATTAAAAACAACTATTTGTAAAGATTATATTCCGAACATTTGACTGATTATGAAAACGTTCCTGCTATTGGAAAAAAAATATATAAATGCAATAACATTCGGTATATAGGATGCGTTCGTCTAAATTGCTGCGTCCATTTTTGTATCCAGTCTGTTGCAGCCCATCGACTCCCTCCAATGCGCACCCAGGCCTCACTGCCCACCTTTTCATGGACAGGACACCTTCTACATCATGCAGTCCCGCTCTGCCAGCAAGAAGTCTGACATATGGTGCTGTGTCTTGATATCGGTATCGCTAACGACATACTCGTGCTCCCATCATCATCATCGCAGGTTCCTCACCCGCTCAGTCCTTCCGGTACCACTAACTCAGTGACCAAAGAGACCACGCACATAGTAGTGGACCGTTGTACTCGGTGGTTCGGGCCTATATGAGACGTTCAAACGACTAGGACGGGCCATCACATCGTTTGCGATGGGAGCAACTCTAAAATGGCGTACAGCACGTGCGCCCCGTCTTTTTTATTTGTACGGTCATGTGTGTAGTGACGGATGCGCTGGATGGGTGTGGTGTGAGTGTATACCAGCCATGAGGGAGTGTGTGTGTGCCGTTCTGACAACTAGACCTGGCACTAAGAAATCACTACAATGGAAATCTGGGCAATGTTTCGTTGTTGTGTTTTCCTGGAAGCGTAAGTGGAGTGGGCTGGCCTGACGTATGCCAGTGCTGAGCGAGGCTCTGAACCATGATTACGGAGCTATGGGCGTGGTCCCGTTGTGAGCTATATGAGAAATCAATTGATTCGGATGTCCGTTTTGTAGTGCTGACATCACCCGAGTCTTAAAAACAAATGTATCCTTATAACTGTAAAGTCCCACAACTTAGCCAACATGGAAGGTACGGGGTACCACTGACTCTATATTCATTCATAGTTGCATACATAAAAGATGGTGGACATGACGCATTTCTGCGATTATGAATGTTTATTGTACATTCAGTGGAGTGTTGTAGCAGTAGTAATACAGGGCTGTGAAAGGTTTAAGTTGTAGTTTTTGGCACATGAAGGGCAGCTAATATATATACGTATGTGGTTATTCAGGTACACTGTAGAACTTGGTGCTGGAAATCAGTGTTCAAGTCTCGGAGTTGCAGCCACATCCTGTTATTGTAGAGTAACGATGTAATGTACGCGTGCCTGAAAATGCATTGTAAATACAGTGCACATGTAAATATCTGATATAGTTTTGGGTTGAGTTTGCGCTATATTATAAATATACTTTTTTTTAAAAACGGAGGAATATCCCACACTTAGGGGGTCATTAGGATGTCGGGCGGATTGCCTCCGCCAGGCTGGCGGTAGCCACCGCCGGCCTGGCGGAGGCAATCCGCCCGACATCCACTGCCCAATTCCCCCCGCCATATTAGGATGGCGGGGGGACCGTGGCGGTGTAAAACACCGCCCGCCTGTTTTCCGCCTCGGTCGCCTTGCGGCCGGGGCGGAAATTGTTTAATATGGTGGCGGTGTCTGTTAGACACCGCCAGCCATATTACAATGGGCAAATTGACATGCCCGCCACTGTGGCAGGCACATCCTAATTCCCCCTACGGGACCCCCGCACTTATGGTGGGCGGTCCCGTTCTCCGTTAGGGTGGCGGGCGGACAAAGTCCGCCCGCCATCCTAATGAGCCCCTTACTGTCACAGGTAAGATGGTTGCTTTCTCTATTTATAGCACAATATAATGTGGTCGGGCGAAAGAGCAGCATTTTACAAACACAATAAATACACAAACATAGATAGATAGTTGAAGTGGGTACGGGCACGTGTGCTCGACTCTATTTTATTACGTTGTTGTGGGTAACAAGTAGAATAGTAATCATGATATCATATACAGATATTTAATCATAAACGGTTTATGACTTCTGCTGTACAAAGGTAGGAACATTGTATGTGAAATAATACACAGAATATTCTATCGTAAAGAGTTCATGAGTTGTGGTGCACTGATATAGGGTTGGTTTGTGTGGAGCCTGCGATGATGCGTGGTCCAGGCAGATCGCACTGGTAAAAATGTATTTTGACTATTGAATTTTACCTTAACAAGGGCATGTGGCGATTATTTATGGTGTACTGAGTTAGTGGTATGTAGGGTGTTTATTGTGTGCTCACCCTGCAATGATGCGTGTTCTGAACGGGCTCCACTCAAACCATTCACTGTTGCATACTGGACTTTATGAACTTTGAGGGGGAAAAAAAACTAGCATCGATGGTTATCAATTGCTGTGCAAACTACTTGTACTGATACATAATAAATTAAACAATTACACTTCACACAGTGCATTCTAACTTTCACAAATTGGGGGTGTATGTCTGGTGGCGATGTTGAAGGTGATATCCTAGAGGTGCTTCGTATTGCCGGTGGTGGAGGTACATTTTGGCGCAATCTTCTACATTCTTTGTTATCATAGTTCACAGGATGCAACGATTGAAGGTGCTGGCGCATACTAGAAGTGCAACAGCACTATTTTTTTCTCAGCTTTAAATCGAGGCCGAATTTAATGCTGTCTGTAGTGTACATGAAAAGGTAAATTCAAATTGTGAACCCTACTGTGCACAGTGTACATGGAAGCTAGTAGTCAGTACAGTTATAGAACAATTCTTTTTTTACTTATTTTAACAAAATCTGAATACATACAGTATAATTGTGTCTGCATTAAATACATCAAGGTTGAATTCCATACTGTCTATAGTGTAGATGCAAAGGTGAATTCAATTTGTAAACCCTGCTGTCCACAGTGTACATCTTAGGGTGGAGTGCATCATCTGCAATTATAGTGGAAGTGGAAGATCGAACATGTATGCATCGTGCATTTTATTATTCAACTAAATCTATAAGTGATATAAATTTGTTTTTGAAGGAAGCATACTAAAGGGATATTGTGTAGGGTGTGATAGGTGTTATACTTAGTTTGTTTTCCACTGAGTTAGTGGTACCTGAAACAACAAGGTTCTGTGGAGCCTGCGATGATGTGTGGACTGGGTAGGCCGTACTGATAGTATTATTTATGGTGTACTGAGTTAGTGGTACGTCTGGTGTTTAGCATGTGCTCACCCTCCGATGATGCGTGGTCTGAACGGGCTGCACTCGAAGCATTGACTGTTGCATACTGGACTGTATGTACTTTGAGGGGGGAAAAAAAGTGCCATTGATGGTTATGAATTCTTCAGCAACAAAATAATCAGAATCAGATGATTCTTCCAGTGGTGTAGCCATTTTTGTCTCCAAAAAAGAAATTCAGGTTTTCAATGAAGAAAAAGTGAGGTTCAAATTGTGACCTATGCTATCCACAGTGTAGACTATCATTAAGTGTACCTTTGCACTTACAACGTGAAATTTATTATTCAAGTAAATCTATAAGTGATATAAAAAAAGTTGTTAAAGGAAGCATAATAAAGGGATATTGTATAGGTTTTGATAAATGTTATACTTAGTTTGGTATTGTAGTCTGCAAATAATAAATCAACAGTGTAATTAATTGTGAGCTCTGATGACCGCAATGTAGGCAGGAGGCAGCGTTTAGCAAGAGCCCACGACCACGTGGCATTGATTAGAGCTGCACAGTATTGGTAATTTAGTCTGTGTGCAGGCAGCGATGATAAGTGGTGCAAAGAGTTAGTGGCACCTGAAGCAACAAAGTTCTGTGGCTCCTGTGATGATGCGTGCTCCGAGCAGGACGAACTGGTAGCAAAGTCTTTAAAATCAAGTTGTCTAATAAATATTGGTTGTCCTTTCACGGGAGAAAGTTGCAGTAGATCTCCAAAAACGATTATATATTTTCTTCCAAATAAGACATCTGGTTCAATACGGTCACGTGGCTATGATTTTTGGTGCACTGAGTTAGTAGTACCTTTGGCGCTAAGCTTGTACGTACCCTGTGATAATGAGTGGTAAAGGGGGGGCCGCATTCGGACCAATGTCTTTTCTCTATTGAATTCTGCTTGAATACACCCATGTGGCGATGAATTAGGGTGCAGTGAGTTACTGGTACCTTTGGCACTGAGCATGTACGTAACCTGCGATGATGCGTAGTCTGGGCAGCAATGTTTTTTGCCTAGTGAACTCAGTCTTAATAAGGACACGGGGGGATGACTTGTGGAGCAGTGAGTAAGTGGTACCTGAAGAACTAAGCGATGATTGGTGGTTCGGGCGGGTCGCACTGGTACAATGTCTCTTGGCCTTTGGAATGCGTCATATGTAATCGCCATTCCACCTAAATCGTGAGCCCTCACAATGTAGATCGAAGGCAGTTGTCAGCACAGGTATCGACGATTGATTTTTATGACTTTTGTAAAAAAAATCTGAATACATACAGTAGAATTGTCTCTGCATTACATAAATCAAGGCTGAATTCCCTACTATCCGTAATGCAGATGGAAAGCTGAAATCAAGTTGTGAACCCTGCTGTCCACAGAGTACATTTATGGCAGTAGTCCACCGGACCACCGACGAATGCTTTTTTGTCACATACGTTAACAAAATCTGAGGACACAGTAGAATTGTCTCTGCCTTAAATAAATCGAGAATGAATTCAATGTTGTCTGTAGTGCTTCACCGCTTCTGGTATCAAGTTGTGAACTCTGTTGATCGCAGTGTACACTTGAAGGTAGTACTTAGTAAAGACATTGATGAACTTTTTTTGTGGCATCCATTAACAAAATTGACTCTGCCTTACATAAATCAAGGCTAACTTGAATGCTGTCCGTAATTGTCTCTGCATTAAATAAATGAAGGCTGAATTTCCTACTGTTTGTCTCTGGTTTAAATAAATCAAGACTGAATTCAATGTTTTCTGTAGTGCTGATGCGCAACTGGTATCAAGTTGTCAATTCTACTGACCGCAGAGAAGATTGAAGGCAGCACTCAGCACAGATACCGACGAAAAATTTAGATTCAAAGTTGAATTCAAGTTGTAAACCCTGCTGTCCCCAGTGTCGATGGAAAGCACTAGTCGATACAGACATAAGTCTGCGGTGGTGTGGCGCTGAGTTCGCAATGGACCTGTATCGAAGAGGCGCGCGGTCATGGCGGCAGCCACGTGGCAGGGTGCGGACCTTCGCTGCGGCGCAGTCGCTTCTCTTTGCAGAAGTGAACCACGCCCAAGGTGCAGCCTAATTATTTATAGCCTTAGATTTACGTTGTTTACGTTGGACTAGCCCACTCCGCTTCTGTTTCAAAGGGGGGGTGAACACAGCTCCATGACCGAAATATTCCCCAGTGTCTGAGATAATATGGTTGTATCCACTATTTCGTATATTACACGTATCAATGGTATATCTACACACTGAAAATTTTTTGATTTCTATAGTGAATTATGTATAGTATTTCACCGGTAGTCTTAGCGTTGTGTACATTATTGTTGATGTTCGAGTTCTTTCCCTTATACATACTTGGTTGCCACATCTCTGTAGATTGAGGTAGTCTACTCTTGAGGGGATATATTATTTTGGAAAGGTCCATTGTCCTGTTTTGTGCTGCCTCTGAGGTAGTAGGGGGGAGGGGTCCGTGGGGGTGGTTGTGGTGGTCGTGGCGCTGGGTATTGTGATTTTGTTTGGTGTCTGAAGTGTATAATTAGATCCTCTATCACATATTGCTCTTTAAACATGGGTGTGAGTTGGATGAAATTTACGCAGTACATATTCGATGTTCTTACAGTAGTTAAATGTTGATGTTAATTTGTTAGTGGTAAGTGGAATTATTGCCTGATGTTTTAGGTAGCATTGCAGATTTGCTTTCTTGTTGAAAATATGGGGAAGTGGTCAACATTATAAGTAGGAATTGTCATTTAAAAAACCTTTGAAATTCACTGAAAAAACCATAGGTTTCAGGCAGGTTGTAGTTAGGAATTATCATTTAAAATAACCTTTGAAATTCACTGAAAAAAACATAGGTTTCAAGCAGGTTATAGTTAGGAATTAGCATTTAAAAAACCTTAGAAATACACTGAAAAAACCATAGGTTTTAGGGGTGTTATAGTTATCAGTGATGTCATCAGTGATTTCACTGACGATGTCATGAATGATGTAATATGTGGCATCATCACCAGTGGATTGCGGGCGCGAGAGTTACAGTTAGTACAACTAACTATAACGGAGGAATTTCAATGGTTTTGTATGAGTGAAATGTCCAGCTAACTATAATACCCCTAAAACCTATGGTTTTCTCAGTGAATTTCTAACTTTTTAAAAATGTTAATTCCTAACTATAACCTGCTTGAAACCTATGTTTTTTCAGTGTGTATATATATATATATATATATATATATATATATATATATATATATATATATATATATATATATATATATTCTTGCTGCCACAATCCTATCACATTTTACTGCGAATCAGAAACAGCACTCTCAGGGGGGTATAAAGCCAACAATCCTTCATTTGGCAAACCAGCACGGACAAGATGCGTTTCGGCGATGAGCCTTTGTCAATTGCGAGTGTATACGAGCCGCCATTGTATTTAAACCACATTGTTAGAATTGTACTTTCCATGATGGCGATATTTTAGCTATCGGATGGTCCTTTCTTTATGTTAATGCCATACTGACTGTGACGAAAGCAATGTGGTTTAAATACAATGGCGGCGCGTATACACTCGCAATTGACAAAGGCTCATCGCCGAAACGAGTCTTGTCCGTGCTGGTTTGCCAAATAAAGGATTGTTGGCTTTATACCCCCCTGAGAGTGCTGTTTCTGATTCGCAGTAAAATGTGATAGGATTGTGGCAGCAAGAATTTGTTCGGTGGGTACACCCCCGCCCCGGAGAGCACCCGCTCGTGAGTGCAGCAGGCTGGTGTATGTTTGGAGCTACTATATATATATATATATATATATATATATATATATATATATATATATATATATATATATGTGGGTGTGTGTGTGTGGGGCTCAACATATTTAAACTTTATAGAAGCACACATTCACTGGTCGATGTCATGAGTGATGTCAGTGATGTCATTTGAGATGTCATCAGTAATGTCATCAATGATGTCACTGATCATGTCATGAGTGATGTAATATGTGACATCATCAGCAGTGCATTGCGGGCGTGCAAGTTATAGTTAGCTCAACTAACTATAACAGGCGAATTTCTCTAGTTTTATATGAGTCAAATGTCCAAATAACTATAACGTCCCTGAAACCTATGTTTTTTTAGCGAATTTCAAAGGTTTTTTAAATGCTAATTCCTAACTACAACGTCAGGGCCGGACTGGCTACCGAGCGTTTTGGAATGCTGCTGTGCTGGGAGCTGATTTAGTTGATGGGGACCTGCGTGTGCTGAACGATATTTGTTTTGCTTTGTTTATTTCAAAGCACATGCAGGTCTCCATAAACAAAATTAGCCCCCACCACAGTGACATCAGCCCCCAGCTCGGGATTCATTCCATAATGCCTTGTAGTCAGTTCGGTCCTGCATAATATCTGTAAAACCTATGGTTTTTCCAGTGAATTTCGAAGGTTATTTAAATGTTAATTTCATATTTTAATGTATATAAAACCTATATTTGTTCTATTTTTTTGTATTATTTTGGAACTCTATTATACTTCTTTTTTTTAAAACTTTTTTTAAAATTATGTAATGTTTTATATCTTCCCAAAAAAATATGTATATCTTTGTATTTGATTTGAGAAAACTGCACTCCCATACCGGTAGTATACCAAGCTCCATCACCATGCGAATCCTATCAGCACATTGCTAAACTCGTAAATGATGCGCATTTCGTATCCAACAGGTTCGTGGCACCGCTTCCCGCGTAACATCATATACGTAGGAAGTAACACCAGCTGCTACTTTGGTATCCGACGGGTACGCAGTACCAAGCCACACGTTTCGTCATGTACGTATGGGGTTGCGCCTGCTGCGCATTGCGTATGCGCCGAGTGCACGCTGCCAAGCCCTGTGTTACGTCATAGACTAATGGTGTCACGCCGGATACGCCA
Source organism: Lissotriton vulgaris (assembly GCF_964263255.1). Classification (NCBI taxonomy): domain Eukaryota; kingdom Metazoa; phylum Chordata; class Amphibia; order Caudata; family Salamandridae; genus Lissotriton; species Lissotriton vulgaris. The sequence continues at coordinate 133,901,685 of NC_141700.1, read as the reverse complement.
TTCCCTTAGTTTTTTTTGGGTCTCAAAACTATTTCTAAATAACTTTAAACTGTATCTGAGAGCAAGCGATAATCTAAAATATTTTAAACATTTATATATTTCTAACTGTAATAAACTTATATTATGATAAATATATTTTCTCAAAATCTTGTCGGGTGCGGCCTCCTTGCACCCTTGGTGCACGATTGCCATGTGACCTTAAAAAAGCATTTGATTTGTTCATAACATTTCCGATTGTAACAGTTGCAGGACCCCACCCATTTTAGTCATTCTCTCTACAGCGTTTGATGAGACACACCCCTTTTGCTTACAGAGCTTTTTTGAAAAGTATTTTTGCTGTGTACACATATCTTATACTACACACAACATGCAACGACCATCTTGATCAATATTCATGGTCTGTACATTAGCCTTCCACATGTGATGGCCATGCATCTGAAACGTTGCATCAAAAAACAAATGTGTGTTACACAATGCCCCTGCTGTGTGTGTGTGTACACATTATTGTGCTGCCTTTCGGCCTGGGTATTGGTGGCTCTAAGGAGTATCATCAGCCACGGGCAGAGTGCACATCTTAGGTCACATGTGACAAACAGTAAACAGTACCGTTTAGATTTGTATTGCTGAATGCTCTGTTGTCAGGCTTTACCAGTATAGTAGTGTGTCACTTCTGAGACTTCACTTTTGAAATGCATTGCTTGACTGTAATGAACGTTATCACTATGTATGACGTAGCCTCACAGCTGATCTCCCTCCATCCGAGCACATTCACATGTGTGCGCTTCGCGATAGCAACACTTTCAATAATACCTCACACCATTTACATGCGAGTTTGCTCATATCCACAACCTTGACAACGACATGTGATGTTGGCCATTCAATGTTTTCGAACAGCATCTCATTAGCGATAGTTGCCGCCCTCCCGGTACATCCTACATTAATGTAAATTGCTCATTCTACGATGTCAAAACTGCAACAGAAACACACATAAGTACACTTCCTGGCCAGGCAGGAACTGAACAACGCCCAGGTGATATGGCCGCATCCACCTCGCATATCACAATGCACAATTAAAAAAAGGGATTCATAAGGTGTACACCATCTTGGCAATCAACACTGGACATGAACTGTGAACCCTATTGGACGTCGTGTTTCGAAAGGGATCCATGAGGTGCACCATCCTGCAATCAACACTTCATCTGAATTGTGGACACTGCTGCCCGTCGTGTTTGCACACACAATGACAGCAGGTGAACAGTGGGGCCTGGGTGCACAGGGGCTGCAATCGAGGGCGGTGCTGCTGTTTCGTTTTAAGGACCTGCTGGTCCGTACTGTAGGCCTGAGCCAGCGGCCAGCGCTGCTCTACATGCACGTGTTGAGCGCGGTGCTGTGGGAGGGGTGGGGCGGGGTGCATCAGCTTGGGTGCTCAGGTGCGAAGAAGCAATGTTGCCGTGAGTAATGATGTGATCTCTGACCTTATTCAGTCACATCTCTGCCTCATTTTAAGGACCCGCTGGACCATACTGTAGGCCTGAGCCCACGGGCAGCGCTGCCCTACAGACACGTGTTGAGCGCGGTGCTGCGGGAAGGATGGGGTGCATCAGCCTTGGTGCGCAGGTGCGAACAAGCGATGTTGCTGTGACTAATGATGTGATCTCTGACCTCATTCAGTCACATTTCTGTCTCATTTGAAGGACCTGCTGGACCGTACTGTAGGCCTGAGCCAGCGGGCAGCACTGCCCTACAGACAATTGTTGAGCGCAGTGCTGCGGGAGGGGTGGGGTGCATCAGCCTGTGTGCGCAGGGGCGAACAACCGATGTTGCTGTGCGTAATAATGTGATCCCTGACCTCATTCAGTCACATCTCTGTCTCATTTTAAGGACCTGCTGGACCGTACTGTAGGCCTGAGCCAGCGGGCAGCGCTGCCCTACAGACACGTGTTGAGCGCGGTGCTGCGGGAGGGGTGGGGGCATCAGCCTAGGTGCGCAGGTGCGAACAAGCAATGTTGCCCTGCACAATGATGTGATCTCCGAGCTCATTCAGTCACATCTCTGTCTCATTTTAAGGACCTGCTGGACCGTACTGTAGGCCTGAGCCAGCGGGCAGCGCTGCCCTATGTACATGTGGCGTTGGCTTTTAGGGCACTGTAGTGAGCTGATTACCAAGTGTACATGCACACAGGCTTGCGCCACGGCATTACACGCACACATATGCTACTAGCATGCACTCTGTTCCTTTGTATGTGAACGTTGGCATAACATAATATTATTTAACCTTGTGTATTCTCATGCACTCCAACTCCTCTTTGAACCAAGATTACCACTATCAGTTGGTAGACCGTACTTCAAGAAGGAAGGATGCACTCAACTGGTGTTCTCTATTAAGCTTCAAATAAACCTTTATTTACCTCCAGACGTTTCCACCATTACATTTTTTCTCCCTTTTCAGACACTGAATTGGTTGTGCCAAAATGGGCAGAGCGGGTGCTCACCCCGTGATGATGCCCTGAGCATTCTGACACCTTCCATCGTGCTATCAAGACACCGTCCCTGACCAGAGACCTGCTATGTCACCCTGAGAGGCACACCGGAGTCTGAGCTTGCACCGGGATGTCGTTGGACACACCGGTGGTGGCAGGTGAGCAGTGAAGCCTCGGTGCGCAGGAGCTATAATTGAGCACATTGCAGGGGAAGGGGCTGGGGTGCATCAGCCTGTGTGCGCAGGTGCGAACAACTGATGTTGCCGTGCGTAATAATGTGATCTCTGACCTCATTCAGTCACATCTGTCTCATTTTAAGGACCTGCTGAACCATACTGTAGGCCTGAGCCAGCGGACAGCGCTGCCCTACAGACATGTGCTGAGCGCGGTGCTGCGGGAGGGATGGGGTGCATCAGCCTGGGTCAGCAGGTGCGAACAATCGATGTTGCTCTGCGTAATGATGTGATCTCTGACCTCATTCAGCCACATCTCTGTCTCATTTTAAGGACCTGCTGGACCATACTGTAGGCCTGAGCCAGCGGGCAGCGCTGCCCTACAGACACATGGTGTTTGCTTTTAGGGCACTGTAGCGAGCGGATTACTAAGTGCACATGCACACAGGCTTGCGCCACGGCATTACATGCGCACATTATGCTTCTAGCATGTGCTCTGTTCCTTTGTATGTGAACGTATAACGTATAATTATTATTTAACCTTGTGTATTCTTGTGCACTCCAACTCCTCTTTGAACCATGATTACAGTTGGTAGCTCGTACTTCAAGAAGGAAGGATGCACTGAACTGGTGTTCTCTATTAAGCTTCATATAAACCTTCATTGACCTCCAGACGTTTCCACCATTATATTTTTTCTCCTTTCAGACACTGAATTGGTTACGCCAAAATGGGCGGAGCGGGTGCTTACCCCGTGATGATGCCCTGGGCATTCTGACTCCTTCCATCGTGGTATCAAGACACCATCCCCAATTTGAGACCTGCTGTGCCACCCTGAGAGGCACCCCGGACTTGGAGCTCGCACCAGTACGTCATTGGACACACAGGTGGTGGCAGGTGAGCAGTAAAGCCTTGGTGCGCAGGAGCTGCAATTGAGCACAGTGCAGGGGAAGGGGCTGGGGTGTAGCAGCCTGGGTGAACAGGTGCAGGCAAGCAATTTTGCCGTAGATAATAATGTAATCTCTGGCCCCATTCATATCTGTTTCATTTTAAGGACTTGCTGGACCGCACTCTTTCTCGCGGACCCCAACGTCCTAGACACACGGGTAACAGGAGGTGAACAGTGAGGGCTCAGTGCAGTATGCCGACGCTCTATCTCCTCCTCCCTCTGTTCTTTTGACTCTCCCTCCCTTTCTCCCTTCCACCCACTCCCTCTCTGTACCATTCTCACTATCTTCCTTTCATTCTGACTACCTTTCTTTTTCTCTTGGATATGGCACACATACCTATGTTTCATTTTTGTTTTGCAGATTTTGTACGCTACTTCCGGGGGAGTCCCACCCACTTATTTCATGTTATACTGTTGTTTGTTGTAATGAATTTGCGTTTCCATTTATTTGCGTTGTTTTAATAAAGGTTATTTTTTTTAACAAATAATAAGTGAGTGTATACGTCTTCTTTTTCTGACAACACTTGTCTGTAGTTTATTGTAAAATCATCTGTTTATAGGCGGTTATGAGGGAAAACATTTGTAATTTTGCGGTGCACCTACCAAATATAAACCAACAGACTATTAGATAAATGAAGGCTCCGGAATTCTACAACTGCAAGGGTTCTATGCGTGTATCACTTTACAACACCATGAGTACTGCCTGTGTGATTACAGAACCAAAAAGGCACTGCTTAGGACCACAGAGGCTTCAGGGACTGGCGATGTCCACCCTGCATATTTAAGTAAAGCCCCGGAGGGTGGCGATCCCTGGACTTCAGTTGGCCTTGAAGCCCCCCGAATAATTAATAAACACAACCCGGGGACGTGGGGATCCCCTAGGCTGTGAAACGTCTCTGTGCCCTCCCGCGCCTAATTTACATGTGGGATTAAAGTCTCCAGTCCTGCAGAGACCCCACAATATAATAAAAGGGTTGGCCAAGGAACATTACCCACCAGGGGGCTTATTTAAATGAACGGGTGGGACCCCGCTTTTTTCCTCCATTTTTACCATCCGGATCCGCTCTATTAAAGTGATACGAGGTTTTCCTCCTCTCACTTCAACGAGACAAACAAGGATTTGCTATCACAGGGTGGAAGCCATTCACCCGCCCTCTAATAGCAAACATAAATGTCCTGCAGATGCACACACCTGGACATTGTATGAGCTGCACCTGGGAGGTGGCGCTCCCTAGGACCATAATACATTGGTTACTGCATTACTACAGAATTAGTATAAACGCATACTAACACTACTTGCACAAGTGTAGTACAGCAACCAGAGTGTACTGAAAAAGCAGAGGAAGAGCAAAATCTATAAATATAAATCCTACCAAAGGTTGGATGACATAGTTCAATGAGCCGACGACCCTGGGATGAGTAGAAACAGCTTCACAAAGAAAACAGGTCTTCAGCAGTACGCAAGGAAGCTCGAAATATTGGTGAGTGCTGCCTTCTTTTTACCTTCTCCCGCTCATCGCCAAATTTATGTAGTCAAGAGGCAGACAGCAGTGGATCCGATAAGTACATTTATTGCAGGAAAAGAAGACAGCTTAAAAAGCCACCAACAGGAGCAGACAGCAAAGCAACCGTCTTCTCCAGCACAGTGTACAAACTCCCCAAACTCCCCAAGATTCCCCTCATGACAGCCCTACATTCTAACATTACATACATACATTCGAGTACCATTACATACTAACATTCTACCATGAATTACATTGGAATACTACACAGAGCACATGACTTTACAGCAATGAGCTCATTGTGTCATCCACGAGTCTTGAGACCGGTAGGGGTGAGTAATTCACTTCCCACTCCCTGTATTGTATAAACGTAAACTAACACTACTTCCACAGGTTTGCTACAGCGCCCAGAGCCCATCACTTTACAGCAATCAGCTCTGTTTGATCCCCGAGTCTTCCCACTTCCGGTATAGTATAAACGCACGGTAGGGGTCAGTAGTTCGCTTCCCACTCCCTGTATGGTATAAACACCTACTAACACTGCAGAGGTTACAGTGCTCCTATCCTCTTTCCTCCACTTTTTGCCCTTTTTCCCTTTACTCATTTCAATGGAAACACAAAATGACGGCCAACACTTCCTAGTTGCAATCGCTCGCACCACTCGCAGCCAATAAGCAGCAAACTCGTGCTCGTAACGCCCCAGCCAATCAGATGATAGAATTCCCAAATATCTATATCTGTAAATTTCGATATTTCTCCAAAACTACTGAACAGATTTACACCAAATAAACAAAAGAATGGTTTCTAGACCAAGACCCTTCTCCCTGCCAAATTTGTGGTAATTCCATTCACCCGTTCGACCTGTAGCCTTGTCTAAAGTTTCCTATGGAAATAAAAAATGAAGAAGACACGTTTTGGGACCCCCCTTTTAACTCTGCCCCCCCTTGACAAATCACCCCCAAACTTTCAACATAGGAGCTGATATGAACATAGAATTAGTTTGGAAAATTTCACGAGGATCCATCAAACGACGCCAAAGTTATAAGCAAAACAAAAAGAATTCTTCCTATGGAAACTTGGTCCTAACTATAACTACCTACTGGCGACCGCCAGTATGGTATGTATATATATATATATATATATATATATATATATATATATATATATATATATCATATGCAGGTAAATTCGCCACACGATCTGAGGCAGCAGCCCCAGCCAAATCTCCAATGACGAAAGAACAGACCCGTTTTTATGTGCTTAATCAAGGTGCTTTATTTCCTCCAGCAAGCCAGCCGCCATTACGCGTTTCGCTTTCCACAAAGCTTGATCACATGGCAAGTTGCTAAGAGCTAATGCCGGTATTTAAAGTGCTAGTGCGCGGGCAATTCCCAAGTTACAGCAAACAACATAGAAAAAATACTTTAACCACATGTTGTACATTCAGGTGTTTGCAAAAACAATGCTATTTACACACAAGAACAATTTATAAAATACATAAATAAGTATTTAAATATTTTAAAATTCATTGTATATTCCTGTTTAAATACAGGTAAGACATTGTATAAGGGTCGTTGAGTCATTCTCATCTTCAAATCCCAATACCTAATATTCTCTGTCTTACAAGCTGCCTCACTATTTCAAGTGCATACTTAACATTGAAATAATAAATAAAGCCCGAGTGGGCTAAAACCTAGTATTGAATTGTTGGGAATTCGCCCTTGTTATCACCGGCATGAAAAAGAGGTGAAAAATATATGTACAAAAAAAGTGCTGGTGCTAGTGCAAAATAAGAAAACTTAATGTTCAAAATATCGAGCTGATGATAGTATCCCCAGGGTCACCCCTGGAGTAGCCCTCTTAAAATAGCTCATTTAATCAAAGAGTGAGGAAGTGCGGACTCCTGGATATTAGGAGAACTTCTCACAATGTTATATCTTATTAAGACAAACTGTACATAACTATATTGAAAAACTTTTTATACTTATATTTACAAATACCTAAAAAAAGTATCCAATATTATTCCTGATCGTATCTTCTGACTCCCCAAGGGCATCGACTCGCACTATAACCCAAAAAGTATCTCCTACTTGTCTGATATAGGGATGGGCCGAACGTGATGTGAAAAAGGACAACACACAAGCATGTATAGAGGTCCTCCGTTGCATTCAACCCATGTGGTTGTTTACTGTCTAGTTCTAAGATGTACCTGGTTTCGAGAAGGCGAAGCCTCGCATCTCGATCCCCGCCTCTCTTCATGGGCCATATCGAATCGATGACAAAGTATGTCAAATGCACCGGATTGGAACTATGCTCAGTTTCGAAATGCCTTGCCACCGGGTAGGCTTGATCTTTATTGTTGATGGCTCTAATGTGCTGGAGTACACGCTTGTGGACCGGCAGGCGGGTGCTACCCACGTACCTAAGTCCACACGTGCACTCCAGCACATAGACCGCATAGTCCGTTTTACAGTTAAGGCGTTTGGTGATTTCGCGCGGTTCTCGTGAAAATGGGCCAGCATATTTAGTCTTGTTGACTCCATGTTTACACGCCTTACATTGGGTACATTTTTGAAACCTCTGCCCAAAGCCTTCCATGTGTTCGAAATTTGGGGTTCCAAGGTATTCTTGACCAAAGATTTGGCCATTGAAATAGATTTCCTGAAAGTGAGGAGAGGTTTGTCTAACACCCTATTACCAATGATTGGATCTCCCACTATGAGATTCCAACTGCGGTAAAATATTTTTCTACTGGCTGAGTGTTGTCTACTATAAGCCAAAATCATGCGTGATTTGATCACATCCCCAGCCGGGGTTGTGCGGGCATCCTGACTCTTAGGGATTAGTGCTGTTTCTCGGGACATGAGCTGCGTTCTTCTTTGAGCAGCCTTAATAATGGTATTGGAATATCCCCTTGCAAGGAATCTACTCCTGCTAGCTTCCTGAGCAATCCCACATTCCTCCTCACTGCTGCAGAACCGCCTGATACGCAGCATCTCCCCATAGGGGATGCTGTGGATCAAGTGGCGTGGATGATGACTTGCTGCATGCAGGATGGTGTTGCCCGCTGTGGGCTTTCTGAACAACTTAGTTTGGATACAGTTATCTTTGATGTAAATTTCCATGTCCAGAAAACTGACAGAATCTGCATGTATATTTGAAGTAAATCGTAGATTCAAGTTGTTACTGTTTAACTTGTTGACAAACTGTTTAGCTGCCTCCTCCGTCCCTCTCCATACAAAAAACAAATCATCTATATATCTGAGGTAGGTGACCACATGCTGTTCCATGACTGCCTGGAGTTCCCCCGCCAGGACCTGTTCCTCCCACAGCCCCATGTGCAAACATGCGTAACTGGGGGAGAAACAGGCCCCCATGGCGACTCCTCTCACTTGTTGAAAAATTTGATTATTAAACAAGAAGAAATTCTGCTCTAAACACATTTGAGTCATGGATAATAGCATCTTGTTATGCACCCCATAATATATGGGATGTTTGTTCAGGAAATGTTCAATTGCCTTGAGACCATCTCGATGCCCAATTGAGGTGTACAAAGAAGATACATCTAGGGTCATAAGTAAAAAGTCTGGACCCCACTCCAACTGGTCAATTTTACGAATGAAGTCCGTAGAATCTTGCACATACGAACTCAGACCCTTGACCCAGTCTTGCAGAAAATAGTCAATATACTTGGAGACATTCTCCAATGAACTGTCGATGGCAGAAATTATAGGGCGACCAGGCGGTTTGTTACAGTTCTTGTGAATTTTCGGGATCAAATAAGAAGAAGGTACCACCGGGTGCTCTTTTTTTAAGAACCAAAATTCATCCTCTGTAATAACCCCCCCACTTCTCCAAGCCTGGAGTTTAGCATTTTGATCCCCCCATGCTGATTTCAAGGTGGGCCAATTGCTTTTTCTATAACATGAAGTGTCACTCAGTTGTGCTTCTGCCTCCTCCAGATATAAGTCACGGGGCCAGAGCACAACATTTCCACCCTTGTCCGCCTGACGCACCAAAATGTTATTGTCCGAGTCCAATTTCTTAATTAGCTGTGCATAGCTCCAGTTTTGCTTGGTAATTTTTTGGCGCCTGCCATTGGTTGCTGCATATAGTTTCTTCAGCTCCTTGACCACCAAGTCATGATAGACGTCTATATTATCATGTAGCATTATGGCTTTGAAAGTGGACTTCAGTTTAAAAGGCGTTAGACCGGCAAAGGTACTTCCCATTCCTACATTGGATTCAGGTGCTTGACTGCCATCAGTTTCTTTTTGAAGGGACCAGATTTCATCCATTGCCTCCTGGTCCCCCACTGTCAGTAAAGTAGGACTTCTGACCTCAACAGTTTGTTTTCTTTTAGACTGCAGACTGTGGAATTTGCTGAGTTTCAATTTACGGACAAACCTGTAAGTGTCCATACGTGCATCTGCATAATTAAAATCACAGGGTGGGCAGAAAGACAAACCTAATGCCAACACAGCTTCTTCCTGCTGGGATAATGTTATTTTTGTCAGGTTGATCACTGAGTTGGGGTTGTTGTTTGCGTTGTGTTGCGCTTTTGATAACGATTCCATCTTCCCCTTGGGGGTCCCTTGGCTTTGCCTCTGGCGGCTCCGGCACCTTTTGCGGCGTTGATTCCGCTTGTAGTTGCGCCTGGTGTTTGCTTGGCAGGCAATGTTCGTGAGCGCAACGTGTCCCTTCGGTCTAAGCAGAGGCAATCTACCTCCTCTGCCATGGAAAGTTTGGTAAACCCCAAAGTTGGATCAGTTACTCTTTCACCTTCCACTTCACTCTCGGCGTTGGAGCTAAGGTCGGATCCCGAAATTTAAGTATCTCGTACCACGACATTTTTATTTTGTGAGTTCTTAACTCTTGCTTTAACCCCATCGTAACGCCGAGCAAAGGTGAAAATTTGGCCGTTCAGGTAATCAAGACGATCTCTTTCAAATTTAAATGTCTTTCTTTTTTTGATTACCTCTTCCTCCTTGCTCAAACGAACCAACATATCTTCACGCAACTTTTTAATCTGTTCATTAGGACCCAACGCAGTGATTTCTTCCTCCAGTTTATCTATTTCCCCCTGCAATTTAACACGGTCACTGGCTGCATATTTAACTAGGATTTTCATTAGTTTTGCTGATGATTCCAAATTGGATTCTGCCCACTCATTGAGCATTGCGGGGTCAGGATTTTCGTAACTGGGAGCCAATGTTATTCTGAGCCCTCTTGGCACCCTGTTGACTTGTAGGTACCGAGTGAGGGACCGATGCTCCCACCACTTCGATTGTTCAGAGCGCATAAGCTTCTCCAGCTTCTTGAACAAATCTCGAGTGGTGGGGCTTCCAGTTATAGTTTGTACAGTCTCTGAGATAAAACCGGACCCCCCAGCCGGGGAATCTAGAAACATTGTTTCCGCCGCCTCCTCACGTTCGCGCAACTTGTTTGCGGACATTATGGCACTTTTTGCTGGGAGCACAAGTTGCTCGCCCTTGATATAGCGTTTGGTCGGTAGATGAATCTTTCCCGTCCAGCAACAATGGCACACTTCTTACCGGACACTCCATTGTTCGTCTGCCTTCGCTCGATCACTGTTTCTCCGTGCCAGCCGGCGCCGCTTTTTCCAGGTGTCGGCACAACAGCAGACTAACTCTCGACGGTGTTCGGGGGCAATTGCAGCATACTCCTTGCAAGAGTTCGTAGATCCTCTTCCGGGGAACCAGAAAAGGTAGTGCTTCCTGCCGCGTAGCCCAAAGGTCAAAAAGGGGTTCTGCTCGTACCGTGGAAGCTTTCCAGTACAACAAATGCAGGTAAATTCGCCACACGATCTGAGGCAGCAGCCCCAGCCAAATCTCCAATGACGAAAGAACAGACCCGTTTTTATGTGCTTAATCAAGGTGCTTTATTTCCTCCAGCAAGCCAGCCGCCATTACGCGTTTCGCTTTCCACAAAGCTTGATCACATGGCAAGTTGCTAAGAGCTAATGCCGGTATTTAAAGTGCTAGTGCGCGGGCAATTCCCAAGTTACAGCAAACAACATAGAAAAAATACTTTAACCACATGTTGTACATTCAGGTGTTTGCAAAAAAAAATGCTATTTACACACAAGAACAATTTATAAAATACATAAATAAGTATTTAAATATTTTAAAATTCATTGTAAATTCCTGTTTAAATACAGGTAAGACATTGTATAAGGGTCGTTCAGTCATTCTCATCTTCAAATCCCAATACCTAATATTCTCTATCTTACAAGCTGCCTCACTATTTCAAGTGCATACTTAACATTGAAATAATAAATAAAGCCCGAGTGGGCTAAAACCTAGTATTAAATTGTTGGGAATCCGCCCTTGTTATCACTGGCATGAAAAAGAGGTGAAAAATATATGTACAAAAAAGTGCTATATATATATTGTTGCAAAGACATCCTGTGCCCTGGGCACCCCCCCCCCCCCCAACTTTTTCCTGACTGATGCTGGTGGTAACTGATTTTGACTAACCCTGGGCCCTGCCTAACCAAGCCCAGGGCCAGTGCTGAGCTGAAAGGAACACATTAGAATACAGTTAGAACACCTTACATACACTAAGGTACACTATGGTATGGTGGGGTACCCCTGTAATTGGCATGCTTTACCCCTAAGCCCCTAGAATATAATAGGACAGGGATTTGAAACTACCTAGAAGTCTCCAGTACCCATTTTCTGCACTTGCATGTGTGCACTGCTGAAGCCTGAGGTCAGTTTAAAAACAGCCCTGGGTGCCAGGACTGCTTTTAAAAAGTCTATTGTGCCCAAACTCGACTTTGCTGTTAGGGGCACTTAAGAATAGAAAACCTACAACGTTTTGGAATATTAGGGACCCCCAGGGTCTCCCATAGGTATCCCAGGGTTGGGGGGTCAGTTATGTATATGGTGCACCCTTATAAAATGAGTTTGTATATGCCTGTGTAAAGTGAAATTTCACATTTCACTCCCCACAGTGTGGTAAAGTGCTGCTCAAATTCGACTTTGATGCTAGAAGCACAGTAAAAGGAGAATCTGCAATATTTATACAGATTCAGAACCCCTAGAGTCTCCCCTAGCTGCACATGGGGTGGGGTTCCTGTAGATATAAGGCAAGTACTTATAAAATATGTTTTTGTAAGTCCTGGTGCTGGAGAAATGGCCCAAGTCATTTTCCCCATTGCAAATCCCTTGTTACATAGGTTAACATGGTAGGAAGTTATTGATTAATAACTATTGATAGGAGAGGACTAGCCTGACCATTCGAAGACTTCCCAGAATGGTAGTAGTAAATACAACAACATCATATTGTTGAATCTCTCCTAAAGTGTACACACAAGAAGTTATAAGACTTTCTTCTTTGTAAGTCCAAATTCAGTCATCCAGTGGTCTGCCCTGATTGGTCAGAGTTAAGTGGATTAGCCAGGCTGCTTTGCAGAGGTGATAAAGAGCCCCTGGGGTTACCAACTCTGCTGGGAGGGCAGTGTGCTGGTCCATAGGAATGCCAGGCCAGGGGGTGGAGACGTAAACCCTGTGCTTCAAAGGCAGAGGGGAGGCCTGGGTGTCAGTTATACTTTTACACTCTTGACCCAGAGTCAGGGCTAGGCTTAAGGAAGGTATGTGCAGCGGGTTGTGGGAGAGTCTAGGGAAATAAGCCATCCTTGGGGGTGTGTTTAGCCAGGTCTTGACTCTTTGCTGGAAAATCAGCCATTATGGATTTGGAAGATCTGATGCACTCTGGGACAAAATAATGCCACACTCTACAGGATGTGGTCATCGCCTTGAGGAGCTACCCTGCTCTCCTTGGTCTGAAGTGACCTGCTGCATGACCCAGAGAATTTTGAATAAGTATCTGAGAGGGGCAGAGCCCTCCAGATTTCCTTCTTGAAACTGAATGAAGCAAGAAGTGCCCTGCTGAGAAGATTTAGCTGTGCATAGAATTCTAAGGCCTGACCTCTGGAGTAAGTATGGGCGAATTTTGCGGATCTGCGGTCTGCGAATTCGCACGAAATCGCAAAAAAATCCACGAGTTCGCGGATTTTCCCGCGAACTCGCGGATTTTATTGCGATTTGCATAAATATTACTGGAGTACTTTCTACTGGCTAATACAGTAAGTGCTACCTCGTTGGGTAAATGGATAGTGCTTTTCCTACACTACAACTGCGTAAAGTGCCAGAAGAGTTGTCTCCACTGACCATGTGTGTGTTACTATGCCATTGCGCCGAAGGGCGCAGGGGTCCCTTGAGTGAGCTGTCCATCATAGTGGGTAAATGGCGGGAAGACGGTGCACACTGCTAGTGTGTGGGGCGGGGCCAAACGGGCGGGCTTCTATGCAAGTTCACATGCCTCTTGTGTGTATAAAAAAGGTCAGAGTCCGATCAGAGCAGCAGAAGAGGAGAAATAAGCTCCTGGTCACAGGAACTGCACACAGGGATTGCGCTCGTGAAAGTGAAGGATGTACTTTGCATCCTTCACTTTCACGAGCGCAATCCTTGTGCATTTCCTGTGACCAGGATCTTCTTTCTCCTCGTCTGCTGCTCTGATCGGTCTCTGACCTTTTATACACACAAGAGGCATGTGAACTCGCATAGAAGCCCCCCCCCGTTTGGCCCTTCATAGAAACGGTAGATATGGGGAGAAAACACACCTGCCCAGCCTCGACAAAGCTCATGATTGTTTTTGGGCTGATGAATGTGTTACTGAATTTGAGCATCAACTCGAGCACCTGCTTTATTTATATCTGTAAGTGCTTCCTGTTGAGGTTTAATTTTTGTGACAGGAGCATCGTGCCAGAATGAACCCTGCCCTTCATATTTATCCAAGAAGACGCCATTGTTTTGTGAGATACCTCTACTCAACTGGAGTACTTTCTACTGGCTAATCAGTAAGTGCTACCTCGTTGGGTAAATGTATAGTGCTTTTCCTACACTACAGCTGCGTAAAGTGCCAGAAGAGTTGTCTCCAGTGACCATGTGTGTGTTACTGCCATCGCACCGAAGGGCACAGGGGTCCCTTGAGTGAGATTGCCATGAAAAAAAAAAATCCGCCCGCGAGCGAATTTTCGGCAATTTCGCGCGATTTGCAGATCGCGAAATTGCAGAAAATCCGCAAATTTCGCGAGCGAAGCGGATTTTTGGCCCATGCTTACTCTGAAGACTGCACCATCAGAAAACTACAGCCCTGTGCATTACCGTGCTGGAAAAGAACTAAAGAGAGGACTCCCTGAAAGCTACAGGTTTAAAGAACCTCAACTGGAACATCATCAACTAAATCTACACTTTGGAGACCCATCAGTGGGTTTGTAAGGGTTTTATACCAGTGGATTGTGGGAACTGAAGTCCTCAACTTTCAAGGACCATCTTGGAGCTTCCAGACCCTTGGAGTAAGTTTGAGACACTTTGTGACCCCTTGAGGAACTTCAGGAAGAAGTTCAAGAAGTTTGGAGAAGTTTGGACCGACTTTCAAAAAAAGCTCCATAGGGGACCGACTCAACCTGGCCAGCCAGACTGCCTGTTTCAACCGCGAGCCGGCTAAGCCAACCAGGTTCGTCCCGCTAAAAGCTCCATAGCTCCCACTTCAAGAGATTGACTGGGACTAGAGGAAATCTGAAGCTGGTGAACCCTCACCGGATCCGGCTACATGAGGAGCATCGATAGACCCCGCGAGAAAAAGCTAGAGAAAAGTTTTTAAGTCCGCTCGTAGAAAAGGTGACCGGGAGCAACCGCGAGAGCAAAACCACCTGCCTTCCATCACGTGTGGGCCTGGATACCTGGGTTGTTCCGCTGAAGCAAACTTGAAATATTTACTAAGTCCACTCCAGGGAAGTTCACTGGGACCTCGTCACAAGTCAAGCCGGCAAACCCTCACCGAATCCAGACTGGCTGGGAGCTTCAAGGGCCCTCTAGAGAAAAAGCTCCACAAAGGTTTCTAAGTGTGAAGGTAGAAACTGAGACCGAGACCTGCCGGAGGCTGCAGCCGCTCAGGGCTCCATCATGTCCGGTCTGAAACTTTGACTTTGCCCAGGTTTATCGCAAGCAGGTATCACAATATGCTGCTATAATCTTCTAAGTGCTGTATTTGATTAAATCTTTGAAAATTCATATCTCCAGTTCCCTACATTGGATTTTTGTCTTTTTGGTGTCATTTTAAAGATAAAAATATTTCCTATTTTTATAAATTGGTGGATTTTTATTATGTGTTGTGTCTTAATTATTTACTAAAATTGTGTTTTTAAATGCTTTACATACCTGTCTTTGAAGTTAAGCCTGTCTGCTCACAGCCACGTTACCAAGGGTTGAGCATAGGAATAATTGTCTAAGACTTATGCTGAGTCCTATCATGTGTTAGTGGCCTTATTGCCAGTGCAGACCTATATTTGCCCCTACCAATAACCCAATTAACATTATAAAATCTCAATTAAATAAATATTAATGAGGAAAAAATATTCATTGATTCATTATAATTAAATTACTTCCCACCATATTCCCCTATAAACCCACAACCAACTACAAAACTAAAAAATGCAAGACTTAATTAAATTAAAATTAATAAGACGAAGGAAATTCAATAAAAATGTGATCGAAAAATGCTGGGAAAGATCAAATGATAAACCTAGAGAAGAATGTTTAAAATCAAAAAATAAAGAAGGAAAACAAGACCTAGAACCTATTAGGTTAATCATGGATTATTCACAGGAATCTAAGGCGGTAACAACAATTCGGAGAAAAAACTGGATGACACTATGGGCAAAATAGTAGGTAAACATCCAACGGTAACCTACCGAAGAGCAAGAAACCTTAAAGATCGTTTGATTCACAGCCATTTCAAAGGGAAAATAAAAAATGAGACTTTGCTCAAAACTAAAGGATTTATGAAATGTCATAACTCCAGATTGCCAGATTGCCAAACCTATGAAAGAAATCAAATTGGCCAATAAAGTATGGGATATCAGAGATCTTATAACATGCAAAACTCAACTCAAAGTGTATGTGATAGAATGCCATTGCCCCTTAATGTATGTGAGAAGTATTTATTTATTGATTTTATTTATTTATAAAGTTGTATATAGCGCGTAGTAGATCCGGAAGGATATCAGAGTGCTTTACAAAAGAGCCCAAGAGTGTAATGACTACAATAAGTTAGTAAAAGACAGGGATCATATAGTAAACAGAAGTAAGCGGGCCATGAAGGGGGCAATAATATGCATAGTAACAAAATGGGGATCATATAATAAACAGAAGTAAGCAGGCCATGACGGGGGGCAGTAATATGCATAGTAGAAGATCCATATTAAATGAAGGCACCATGGTAATAATAATATAAGTCACCCGATCCCGTGAGTCTAACCCACTAGGGTAAGAATTTTCTCATTAGGAATCTTTTGGTTTCCAGTTTGAACGCCGTCGTAGAGGTGAGTTTGCGTACTTCCGGTGGTAAAGAGTTCCAAATCTTTGGGGCAGCACCTGAGAAAGGTCGGCGATAAGTTCTCTTTTTGCTAAGGATGCAAGGTTTCAAGAGGAAAGTAGAGGCGCTTCCTGATGCTCTCACCCCACAAGATAGTTCAAAATCTTTGTGCCAGGTACCTGGGTGTATTGAAGTGAAAGGCTTTGTGTGCTATAACTACAATCTTCAGCTGAATTTGTGCTTCATAGGGTATCCAGTTGAGAGATTTAAGGACTGGTGAAATGTGCTTGTTTCGTTTGGCCCCAGTAACTAGTCTTGCCTCGGAGTTCAGTGAGGCTCTTAGTGGCGTCAAGGGGTATTTGGGAAGGCCGCAGAGCGTAGCACTGCCATAGTCTAGCCTCGGCAGGACAAACGCTTGTACCACCTACTTGAAATCATTTTGTGACAGGAAAGGTTTGATGTTTCTAAGAGTCCTTATCAAGTGGTCTGTCCCTTTACAAACATTGCTGATGTGATTGTTCATATTCAGGTACTTGTCCATAGTGATTCCGAGCACTTTGACTGAGTCTATGATAATCGGAGTGCTGTTGAAAGCAGTGAAGGGAGTCAGCCAGAGATCTAGCTTGGGGATGTGTTTCAGAGGGGAGATGAGCAGGAACTCCGTTTTGGAGGTGTTGAACAAGAGATGGTTCTTGGTTAACCAATTTTGAGTAAACGTTGTGATAGTATTGAGCGAGATGATATTTTCCGGGGATGACAATTTCAGGTAGAGTTGTGTGTCATCGGCATATATGTGGAAGAAAATGTCCGTGGAGTTTAGTGCGTTAGCTAGAGCTTCCAAGAAGAGGTTGAAGAGGGTGGGAAAAAGGGTGGATCCTTGGGGGACCCCCATGATTACTGGAGAAGGCTGGGAGACCGAGTGGTTTGCCTTGAATCTTTGTGGTCTGTGCTGGAGGAAGGATGAGAACCATCGAAGCACCAAATCCAAGAAACCCATTCTATATTGCAAGATGGATAGGAGGTTGTCATGATTAACCGTGTCGAAAGCTGAGGAAAGGTCCAGGAGGATCAGTAGGCAAGATTCATTATGATCTTGCATTTTCAAAATGTCATCCATAATGTGTGTGAGGGCCGATTCGGTGCTTTGCCCCCTCTGAAAACCCGATTGATGCTGGTCTAGTAGTTGGTACTTCTCTATGTGAGCACAGAGTTGGGATTGAACACATTTTTCAAGGAGTTTTGCTAGAGTGGGGATGTTGGAGATGGGATGGAAGTTATTGAGATCAGATTTGTCAGCGTTGTTTTTTTTAGAATAGGTGAGACCTGAGCAGCTTTTAGGCAGTCAGGGACCATGCCTTACAATCTTCGTCCATGTGGGGATGAGAGCGAACTTGATCTCTTTGAATATGGTCGTGGGCAACGGGTCACCGAAGTGATTGGACGGGTTGATAGTCTGAAGAATTTTGTCAATGTATTTTTCAGTAAATGGGGAAAAGGTGCCCCATGACGCATTGTTCTTAGCGTTCAGGAATGGCGAGTTATACTTTTCAAAGAGGTCAGGGGTGAAGCGGCAATAGAGGAGGGTAATAGAACCTTCATAGAAGTGAAGTCAATAGAGATGAGCCGTGATTTTTCAGTGAAGAAGGCATCAAAATCTTCACAGGAGGGAGGGTTGCCAACTGGATCTGAGAGAATTGGAGTAGAAACCGATTGCTGTTTGAACAATTCGAAAAGTTTCTTGGGGCAGTTTTCCGCTTGGTCTAATTGTAATCTGAAATAGTCTGCCTTAGCTCTCTTGATCAATTTGCTGTAGAGGCTCCTGACCTTTTCTCAGAAGTTTTAGTTGGTCCGAGGAGGGATTGGATCACCAAGAGCATTCAGCTGCTCCAAGGTTGCAACGTTCTATGTTTAAGTTGTCATTATACCACGGTTTGGATATTTTAGATGTGGCATTTTTAAGTGGGAGTGGTGCAATGTCATCCATGATGTTGGTAATGGTCAAATTGTAGGCGTCAGTGAGTGTTTGCACCTCGTTCAGGTCGGCTTGAGAATAGAGGACAGATTTACAGTGGTCAGCGAGATTACGGAGGTTTACTGATCTGAGGTCCCTTTTCCATACCTTTGATTTCAGAGATTGAGCCTTCTTCATCACCACCTCCCTGTTAATAAAGAAAAGGATGCTGTGGTGGTCAGACCAGTCACACTGGGTTATGGAGTCTAAGGCGATAGTCTGCTCCTTGGAGATGATGAGGTCAAGAGTTTCTCCTTTAGCATAGGCTGGTTTGTCACAGTGCTGAGTCAATTCATGAGCATTTAGAAATGATTTAAGGCAGGCTACTGCTGGATCATTGGGGTTAGACCAATGCACGTTGAAATCACCCAGGAAGAGAGTGTTCCTGTGGATACAGGCTAGCCCTCCACCCATCTTTAGCGCCCTGTCAAGCCTGATAATATCATAAGTTGAGGAATTAGGAGGTCTAAGATAGGAGTGGAGGCAGGATTTAACCAAGCAAATTTGAGACGTAGTGGATTGGGGGGAGGGGGAATGAGAGTCTTGGAGATGTTCACCCTGGTGAGGTTGTCAGAGTTGCTGCATCTCAGATTGCTGGGAGGTTCTCTGTCCGAGTTGGAAAGAATGGGGTGAATTTGCCTCGGCAGGGTCATGTTAGAATTGGCAGTGGACGCAGGGTGGCACTCACTTTTCCTTGGGCAGGGTTGGGAGTTTGGAGAGGGAATAGGGTTCATAATGGAGGTGGCTAACAGCTGACCTTTGTGCTCACTATCCATAGTGGAGGCTCTGGGCTAGTTTGTAGAGCTGAAAAGAGAGCTGATCATGTGGAAAAGATCATTTGCTAGGACTTTCAAGTCATGTAGCTCCGTCGTGAGAAGGAACAATTGTCCAGAAATGTCCTCGAAGCGCGTCGTCAAATCTGAGTAGTGGGCGGAGGGTGTAGAGTGTGAAGGCGAGTCTAGCGGCGTCAGGGGGATTCGGTGAGAGCCTGTGAAGTTTGTGGTGGTGGTGTATAATTCCTGAGCAGGGAGCCGATCAGTGGGTATTAGAGGACCGTTTGACGTTGAGGTTGTAGTATTCTCGAGATGGGGGAGGTCATTGAGCTGAGGTTTGGGTAGAACAGGGGTCGAGGGGGAACGGTGCCCAGATTCTAAACTAACGGAGAGCAAGGTTAAAGGGATGGGTGATGGGGCATCATCGTATAGTCGACGAGTCTGTGGTGTTTGAGGGGTCCACCCAGCAAGAGAGTCATCCTGTATCGGACAGATAATCGGTGAGGGGATTGCGTCCGGATTAATGTCAGGTGGCTGAGAAGGAGAACTAGAGGATAGACATAGTCCTACCATGGGCAATACGTTACTGGGGTCACCAGATGGGGAGGGTTTTAGGGAGAGTGGAGAACTCACAACTGTTAGAGATGGAGTACTAGATAAACTCATCAAGGTGGTAGTGCTTGGGTAGGGGTAGGGGTCGGTGACGTTGCCGTAAACTGCTTTTTTGAGGGTGGGGTAGATGTTGCCCATCTTAGCTTGATTGTCATCAGATGCTTGTGTTAGGATGATCCCATTATTGTAGAGAGTGATAGTGGTGGTGGCCTTGAGGGATGGCGAGGGAGACGTTGTTTGGAAGTTGTGTTTGTGACTGTTTCAATGGAGTTCAAGTCAGGAACGCCTACTTTGCATGTCATTAGCGATATATATATCGCTGACATGCAAAGTGGAGAAAAGACGGCTGCTAACTCAAGTAAACAAGTAGGTACAACCTTTAGAGGGGGACAGCTAAGAATAATTTAAATGTGGGGTAGGATGATTACCCCTTTTTGGTCTTGAAGAAGCACCATGGATCATTTAGAGACCACAGAGGTGTGAAAAATGTTTACCCATGTTCTATCTCACTAAAGTTACACAGAGCTACTAGGGCACGTTACAACCACTAAAAGTAGCACCAACCTCTCTTGGTTTTTTAACCTGGCAGGGGAGTCTATATATTAAAGGTTAAACTGGCATCCCCTAGTCAGTTTTAAGTCACTTTGTCGCACACATTACAAACCACACCACTTGGACACCCTTGCATTTATCAAACAGCAGTAAAACCAAAAGATTTCCTCTAAAGTTACCCTTTGGGGGACCCATTAGGGCATTACAGCGTTGGCCCGATGAGAACCACCCGCCTGATGATGAAGCATGACATCCCCAGGGATGTGTGAGGGCAACAAGAAACAAGCTTATTGGCTGTCACTAATTCTCTGCCCAGAACCTAGATATCTTTCCTGCATTTTTATCTCTAAGAAATAGGAGCAGTGACCCCCCCGCCCCCTTTTTGATTTAATTATAGCTTCGGAGCACAGGCACTGGACCTTTATCAGCTCCCACTCCCTCCTTTTTCTTTAATAATAGTGGCCCAAAACAAAACAAGCCTTTTAAAAGACAATAGGTCTGCAGTTGGCAGCCAGCCTTTGCCTTTCCTATGCTTATTTTGTCATAGTTTTTGCAAAACTGTATTTGTTAGTGGAGCTGCTGTAGCTTCCACAGGCAAATGAAAGGAGGTATTCAGAAGAAAGCTGCAAGTACCCACAGCACATTTGCCATACTAGGAAGATTTTTCCAGCTCACAAACGCTCTCCTCTGCAGTCATTAAATCTACACCCACCAGCTGAAAAAACATTTTAGAAACAGCACAGTTCAAGAAGCTGCTTCTCTACCTTACTTGACATAGAGGCATGCAGCGCTTTCACAATCTTATCTCCAGGTCTCAGAAGGCAAAATAGACTTTGCTGACATACTGGGGCCAACATAGTTGTTTGCATCACCTATTTGTTCATATCTGCTCCAGTATCCAGTTTTGTGCCTCCGTAACTTGAGCCAGTGGTGTTGGTCAAGATGTTCACATTTAAAGGACCTCAGGGTGGACTCTGCAGAATTCATGATTGTGTTAATATTGACACGGTCAAAGTTCTGCTTATGAGAGTTTTGCAACCTGTCACTGTTATGATCTTCTTGTGCTCTCTGTTGCAAAGCACCAATTTACTGCGTTGCATGTTCTTTTTAATTTCAATAATAATGTATTAAACCTGTAAGTGTGGCGTAACAGGATTCCCTTTCGAAATGGCAGGGTGTTAGCTATGTAACCAGTGGCTCTCTTTATTTCTCAGTTTATTTACCTAAAGGTCTTGTTATGCCAGCCCACAAACCTGAACTTCTTCCCTTCCTACTCTGATAGAATTTGGAGACCTCACACCATATCATGGTTCTTCTTTTCCACTGTCTGCAGGGCCCAGTTGTGTGCTCTGAACCTCAGCGTTGACACTGCAGGAGCTCTGCCTCTGAGCTGCTTGGGCCATGTGAGCTGGCACACAACTAAATAGACTCAGCGCTGCAAGCCCAAACCAAGCATTATGGCTTCTTTTTTAGTGCCCCAAGAAACTTTGGTCAACATCCTCAGTATACATCACATGACAGGTAACCCATATGAAAGTTGACATCCACTGTCAGACCCAAAAGGGCTTCCCAGAACCGGACTTTCAGCATCTATTAGTGGATTTGTGACCCCACACTAATGCCATATGAAGGTAAACCACCACATTTTCCCACGGAAGAAGCAACTCACATGAGTGCAGCAAGGGAAAAGACTTTCCACAATGGGTACAACGCAAATGTAAATTCTTGACAATGAATCAGCCGCTAGTAGTCGCTTTGGCCATAGTCCAGTCAATTATTTATTAGCCATTACTCCACTCCAGACACGTATCATCTAAATGCAATAAGTTTTGGCTGTGCTCCAGTAGGAACAGTCAGCCCGACCTGCCAGGGCACATCACCTCTGAATGGAGCACAAGCAACCAAAGGCTGGTTTTAGACTTGTTGGACCTCATCACTGAGAAGTACATTGGATCCAATGACACAGCGAGCACAGTACCAAGGTCTGGTCATACTCATCACACATAGGGCATCACAAGAAAACAACAAAAGGTGATGGGGGAATGCTTGCAAAGTCCAAGCTGCCACAAATCACCCAGATCCTTATTACAGTCGATTATTCATGTTTCTCCTAGTATGCTACTTCAGACAGGGTCTAGCCATATGCAAATCAGCCATACCCCTGCTCCAATAGGAACAGACTGGTTCAAACTGCCAGGCCAGGTCCCATCAGAACAGAAACACAAGCATCCCCAGACCAGTCAAACTAGTTAGGCCTCTCAAGTAGATTGCATATTGTATTGGATTTTTTTTAGCTTCTTATACCCCTTTAAAGTCAAAAACTACTATAATTTGTACCAAGTTCCTATTTGGCATTTCAGAGTGTATGGATGAGAGGATGCCGCTTGTCGTATATGAGGAGGTGTAGGGTAAGGAGCCTGAGGCTCAGAGATGGATGTGGCCTATTTCTCAGCATCACAGTCTTAATTAGATCAGAGTACGCATTGGCAGCCATCAAGAGGCTTGACACTTTGGTCTTTCTTGGTTTGGACAACTGCATGTATTTTAGTGTGACTATAAAGCTGCCCTCGCTACTGGGTCTAGTAGTTTCGGGATTGGTGTGGCCCTGCACACAGGCTGCTGTATCAGTTTATAAAATCAAGGAATGGGTATCAAGGCAACACAGCTTTGACCGGGGCAAAGAGCGGTGAGTTACAATGACTTAGAACAAACCGCAAAGATGTCTACGACTACTTCATCTTGCCCCATGACCGAAACGTTGAAGGAACAGCAATGGAGAACGTAACCTACCACGAAATGCCATGGCCGTGATTGACAGCCCATTCAAGCAATGGGGAACCCATACTAATAGATAAGAGGCAATGGCTGAACAGGGCAGCCAATCCCTCTGCTGCACTTATATTCACTTTTTAAAGTATTGGTAACATGAGTTCTCCCAGGCACCTGTATTCATCTTTGTAAGACCCAGAAAAGAGCAGGGCACATAGAAAACTCCTGCTGGCCAATTCCAAGTGTGCTATAATCCCTGTAATGCATTGCAGACATCTCAGTCCCAGGATAGCAAGTTACAATGCGTGGAATTATAACAGGAGTCTTAACAGTGGTGCAGCAACGTGGCGAGGAAAGACCCAATTGTATGCAAACTGCTCAAGATCCGAACAGAAACCCAGCTCTGATGTCTTTCTGAATCTTCATGATGATCAGCAAGGCTGTACACACCAGCTGGCTTAACTAGCCACCCTTGTTGGCAAAGTTCCTGTACCACGGAGTAGGACACAACTGGGTGGGGCGGGCGTAAGTAGCCACCCTCCTGCAGCAGTAGCCTCCTCCCCCTTGAATCAGCCTCTCCCCAGTGTAGGAGACACCGCCCGCCTCACAGAGAGAATGAGGACAGCGGAGGGCTCAGCTTCCAGGCCCGCTCGGACACTCACGCCTCATCATAGCATGCAGAACTAGTGGCTCTGAGCACAGGTGACGAGCCACCACAAGGTCCCAGAAGAAGCGACACTGCAGATGTGTCTGTATGAGAGCCAGTGAGATTCCTTAGAGCAGCCCGCGAAGGGCAGGACTTACGATTAGTATGACCAACTCCCTCCAGGTCATTATGGACACGGTTTCAGTGCTGGACCTCTGTGTGATAGCCTAATGACCACTGAGGTTTGCTTCCATTGACCAAATTAGACTAATGCACCAGAATTCCACCCTTTGTAGTGAAATGTTCAGGACTGGACATAGTTTCTGCAGGGATGACGTCATCCTAGTTACCATGGAAGAACATGGGTTCAAGAAATAGAAAGACAGGAACAATACGCGAAAATGATGTCAAGAGAAAGCACTGGACGTGAGGCAAGCTGGGAGTGCGTGAAGGTGGGGAAAAGCGAAAAGCAAGAGAAGGAAAATAAAAGCATGGGGTGTGAGGAGAGCAGCAAGTAGAGCAAAAAGGAACAGAAATACACATTGACAGAGAAGCAAGAGTGGTGAGGTACAATGGCTTAGAGTAAGGGACAGAGATGTCTATGACTACTTCATCTTGTCCGAGACCACAAACTATAGGCAACGGTAATGGGACAACATAATCTTCCCTGACACGCCATGTGGTTGATTGACAGCTCATCCAAGCAATGGCAAACCATTACAAAAACACTAAAGCCAATGGCTGAACAGGTCAGGGCAGCCACTCCCTCTGCAGCACTCCTTATATTCACTGTTTAAAGTATTGGTACCACAAGCTCTCCCATACATCTAAAGTTGTCCTTGGTGAGGCCCCAAACCGGCAGAGCACACCAGCAAACTCCTGGTCCCCAATTTGTTCTCCTTGTGTTACTATAGTTTCCACTTGCTCGCCCGCTACGGAAACAAGAAACAATTCAGGATAACTCTCCCTAACTACTGACCATGTAGCAACCTCATTGGCAAAGGCAGGCACTTTTTAAAACAAGAAAATATGAACAAATAGTGTGACAAATATTTTTTATTGAACTCAGACCGCCACTTTTAACAACCTCCTTCTTCCATCACCATACTCAGAATAGCCAGAAACGTGGCAAACTCCTGGTAGGTAACCTTCTTGTCACAATCCATGTCCATCATTTTCATCACTTCTTCCACCGCCTTCGCATCTTTCCCGGAGGCCTGCAGAAGAGGAGGCAACAATCAGTAGGAAGGTCTATAAATGTGAAGTACATTACTTACTTGCAGCCCGTTCTACGCCCTCACAGCGAGCAAGGATTGGAAGGCGTGCCCCCTCCCTCAGTCAGCAATATACTCAGGACACAGAGACGTTCTGCCCTTTGAGATCCAGGTATTTGTTCTGAACTGGTGGCCAGACCCTAAGATGGGAGAAGTCCATTAGCCCCAAACCCTGGCAGATTCTGTGGGCAAATTTCAGTCTTGGAGTTGATTTACCCACACTGACTTCTAGGTGGCTGCTCTCTCGAGGCATCTAAAGGTAGCTCCATTGAGCAGTCCAGCTTATTTCCTCCTAGGCAGAGATCAAGCCTAAAGCTCTGTCCTTGGGGCTGCTGCTGTCAGTCACCAGCAGCCTTAAAGGAGAGCCTGCTCAACTGAAACACACAAGAGCACTGCACTGGGTGTATTGATGCTTCCAGAGGCCCCCACTAGAGAGAGGAAGATCTTCAAAGACAATGTGAAGGTGGATTAATCCTGAGCCCTGGGCATTACCTGGGAAGCTTGCATTCCTTCACAAGAATCAGCTTTGTTAATTATGGGGACCCACCTCTCCTTTTAACCTCCCTGGTTCCTCATAACTTCCAGGAGCCATCAGCTCACCCAAGGGCACCAGTAGAAGGTTCCAAGACATGCCATACAACTCACGCTGAATCTGCTGGGTCGTGGCAAGCTCCAGCACCAATCAAGCACTGTGCCAATACAGAATCAGTGGTGGAAGTACACAGCCCGCTCTAGATAGTCAGGACTAGACCACGATGTTGCTCGTTTGAAACAGGCCGTTTGTGTTGATGGTGCCCATATATCCTGGAGTAAGGAGTTCTCCACTTTTAGGGCTGGCTCAGGAGTGAATGTCTTGGAATGCTATTTTAGCCAGAATTGTCTTCCTACTTCCTTCTTTCTGTGATTTGCACCTACACTCAGTGGGTTCCAAAGGCACTCCTAATGGGGTCATTTAGGAGATGGCCCTTGGGCTGCTCTTTAGGCCTTGTAGAAGAGCTAGCTTTGGAATGCTATTTCTAAAGCAGACTATGGTCACACCTTTCCGGCTGTGATGCAAAACATCAGTACTATCCTTAAACCACGGGGGATGCCATTCATCTTCATGATGAAATTCGGGTTGAATTAGTGCTTAATTGTTGAAAAGGAGAGCATTAGGCGGGGAGCCAAGCACAAGATAATCTCTATAGTGACACCGGTCCCAAAATTATCAGCTTTATTCTTTTAAGGAAACCTTTGTTCTAAAGTTTACATACACAATCCTTCGGGGTAGACAGTGGAGAGGTCAAGAAAGCATCACCAAACTGGCGTAAAGTGGAATAAAGTGACTATTGCAGGACTAAACCTGGGGCGTTAAGAGGAACCAGGTGGATAATTACAAGAAGCTTTGGGCGAAACAAAGTACAGATGGGTTGTGCATGTCATACCTATAAAAAGGGGGAAGAAAATCCCTGCTTTAGTCAATCTTCATTCCACAATGTACTCACACACAAAGATGGGAACTCCTTGTTCACAAGAAGTTGCAGCTCTTGCTGGCTGAGTTCGCCACACTTGCCATCACCTCCAGAGTATTGTTTGAAGGTCTGGAGCATGGCCCCACAGAGCTGTTCCAGAGTCATTATAAGGGGTGCTTCGATCTGTAAAGAAAGTAACACTGCAGTCAGTGTTTAGGATTTAAAATGGCAAATACTGTATTTATGAAACAGCAACCACCCACTGACCATTAAGTGAGAACTACCTACAGCCCCCTCCCACCCTCTGGTCCAGCCCATAATATAACTCTATAACTCCTCTTTATGATTTGTGCCCTCCAAATAGGCCTGGCCTGGGCAACATTGTCATTGCTTCAGTGATATTGACATATTGCGTGTTACGTGAAATTTCATGTATGTTTTGCAGGAAGGAGACTTGTTTGCAGAAAATATATCCTAGCAGGGTTATCTACATGCTCAAGTTTCCTGTCTGGATCATACAAGACTTGTTTGTGTAAAAAGTCAAGCAAGAGACAGACAATCCTCTTTTTAATTAAAATCATTATTTTGCAAATTTTGCTTCGGGAAATAATAGGCAAAAAGAAAATTATGCAGTTTCGCTTTACAAGAGCACAGCTTCTGTCTACATCTATTTGTCGGTGTCAAGCACAGTTCTTTTATTTTGATTCCTGTATGATTTGTTTCTTCTTGTGGACTTCTCCGAAGAAGCAGCGGGCCATCTATTAGGGCAAAGGGGCCCCACCCACATACCTTTTTTGCAGATATGAAGAGTGTCTGTCAGTCTGAGCAAAGGTCAGTCTGACAGACATTCTTCATGTCAGGTCAGGCAGGAAGGCACTGTACATGCAGTAAATGGGCAGGCATCTGGCTGCCTGAGCTGGACTTTGCCGGGCCAAAGATTTCGCAGCCCTGTAGACGCGACCTCCTCAGTGTCATGTTATGGTTTTGGGGATCCCGGGGTAAGACATATTTTGGGAGCCCCGGTAGGCACAAAAACAATAGAAATATATATTTGCTGGGACCCCAAAAACCCTTAAAATTACAGGGGGTAGAGAGACAGATTCAAAGTTAATAGATAGGCAGATCGAGAGAGAGGTTTAGATAGAGAAATAGATTAGATAGAGGTCAAGGAGGGAAATATTACTTTTCTAGGAAGCCCTTTGGAGGTTGAGGGCCCCCAGCAATTGCCCACTTTACCTGTGACTTAAAATGTCTCTGGACCACCTCAGCCCAGAAAAGTGCTTGGAGGATCTCCCCCTCATGATGAGGGGATGTGTTACAGGTATACTCTGACCTGGGCAGTGTAGTTTTGAGCCCTGAAGTGCCCAGGGCTGACTGTCCATCAGTGACACCTCATCACAGAGTTGGGTGGGGCGAGCAGTCTTGCTGACCCCAACCCACACTTTGCTGAGTAAGGGACTGCTGTCTCCGCTCATTGGCTGAGCAATAGACGGCAGTCCTAATCCTACAGGACCCACCAAGCATTCCCTCTCACCACCTGAGATGACCACTCTAGGCAAGTTTTTTTTTTAATAGTTGGTGCATGCATGCTGTGTGTATGTATGTGTAGTTGTGTGTGTGTGTGTACCTGCTGTGAATTAGTGTGTGCGCCCTTCTTGAATTACCCACCACTGAGCCAAGATGTAACATGCCCACGATACAAAAAACAAGAGTACATTTGGATAACAATTCCATGTGCAAACATGGTCTTGCCCGACAAACTGTAGTTTCATTTCATCTGCCTCCTCCTAGATTTACTGTCTTTGTGTGATCTTGCTCCCGCCATTGTTAAGTCTGATCTGAGTGAATCACATTTCTGCAGGTCGACACAGCCCAGTCTCCTAAAGCCCCTACTACAAATCAGAGGTCAGTATACCAGATCAAAGTCTCCAAGTTGAGTTTCTTCAAGGTGCACCAGATAAGCAACATTTGGTTTAACAACATCACCTAGTACATGGGTGTGTTAGAAAGGGTGTTAAAAGAGACTTATGCCAGAAAGCTCTTGACTTGGGAGTGTTGTGTTGTTAATTTTGCATTATAAATTCCTTCTGTGACTACAGAGCACAGAGCTGCTCAAACCTTAGAGTTAGAGACTGGAGAAAGGTTTGAGCTGCTGGCGGTGGGAAACAGCCATTACAATGAATTCACTACAACGCATACCATTAGAACGCATGCTATCACAACGCAAGTACCATCATACTGCAATGCCATTACAACACATATGCCTTTACACGAATTTCGTTGTACAGGCATATGTGTTTTACATGTAAGTATAAGGTAAGTATAGGGTCTATGACAAAATAAGCATTGCAAAGTGCTCATGCTTCCAAGCCATGCCAGCTTTAGTGAGCCCACCCTTCCACGCCCCACAGCTTTAATGAGCCCATCCTTCCACGCCCCACCATCTTTAGCGAACCCATCCTTCTACGCCCCACCAGCTTTAGCGAACCCATCCTTCTACGCCCCACCAGCTTTAGTGAGCCCATCCTTCTACGCCCTACAGCTTTAGTGAGCCCATCCTTCCACGCCCCACAGCTTTAGTGAGCCCATCCTTCTACGCCCATCAGCTTTAGTGAGCCCATCCTTCCACGCCCCACAGCTTTAGTGAGCCCATCCTTCTACGTCCATCAGCTTTAGTGAGCCGATCCTTCCAAGCCCCACAGCTTTAATGAGCCCATCATTTCACACCCTCCAGCTTTAGCAAACCCATCCTTCTACGCCCTACCAGCTTTAGCGAACCCATCCTTCTACGCCCTACCAGCTTTAGTGAGCCCATCCTCCCATGCCCTACCAGCTTTAGTGAGCCCATCCTTCCATGCCCTACCAGCTTTAGTGAGCCCATCCTTCCACGCCCTACAGCTTTAGTGAGCCCATCCTTCCACGCCCTACAGCTTTAGTGAGGCCATCCTTCCACGCCCTACAGCTTTAGTGAGCCCATCTTTCCACACCCTACCAGCTTTAGTGAGCCCATCCTTCCACGCCCTACAGCTTTAGTGAGCCCATCCTCCGACGCCCCACAGCTTTAGTGAGCCCATCCTTCTACGCCCCACCAGCTTTAGTGAGCCCACCCTTCCACACCCTACCTGCTTTAGAGAGCCCATCCTTCTACGCCCATCAGCTTTAGTGAGCCCATCCTTCCACGCCCTACAGCTTTCGTGAGCTCATCCTTCCACGCCTACCAGCTTTAGTGAGCCCATCCTTCCACGCCCTACAGCTTTAGTGAGCCCACCCTTCCACACCCTACAGCTTTAGTGAGCCCACCCTTCCACACCCTACAGCTTTAGTGATCCCATCTTGCACGCCCCACCAGCTTTAGTGAGCCCAACCTTCCAAGCCCTACCAGCTTTAGCGAGC
This sequence comes from Lissotriton vulgaris, assembly GCF_964263255.1. Lineage (NCBI taxonomy): Eukaryota > Metazoa > Chordata > Amphibia > Caudata > Salamandridae > Lissotriton > Lissotriton vulgaris. The sequence continues at coordinate 133,871,696 of NC_141700.1, read as the reverse complement.
CCATCCTTCCATGTCCTATCAGCTTTAGTGAGCCCATCCTTCCACCCCACAGCTTTAGTGAGCCCATCCTTCCACCCCACAGCTTTAGTGAGCCTGTCCTGCCACACCCTACAGCTTTAGTGAGCCCATCCTTCCCTATCAGCTTTAGTGAGCCCATCCTTCCACGCCCTACAGCTTCAGTGAGCCCATCCTTCCACGCCCTACAGCTTTAGTGAGCCCATCCTTCCCTATCAGCTTTAGTGAGCCCATCCTTTCACGCCCCTCAGCTTTAGTGAACTCATCCTTCCACGCCCCACCAGCTTTAGTGAGCCCATCCTTCCACGCCCCACAGCTTTAGTGAGCACATCCTTCCACGCCCTACAGCTTTAGTGAGCCCATCCTTCCACGCCCCACCAGCTTTAGTGAGCCCATCCTTCCACGCCCTACAGCTTTAGTGACCCCATCTTTCCATGCCCTACCAGATTTAGTGAGCCCATAACTTCCACTCCCCCATAGCTTTAGTAAACTTATAAATTCACTTCCCCATGCCTGCATGTCCCTCTTCCACTCGCAAGGCATCCAAAAATACTCTTTCCCAAATAACCAACGACAGTGTTGGAATAGTAAATGATCCGGTTTTCAAATATTTTACCATATTTCAACCCTGCTCTTATTTTAAGGGAAGCGGACATGAAGGGGGCTTCCGAGGTTAGGACACCGGCAGAAAACGTCTGCAGAACTCCGAGAGAGCACACTGATATTAATGAAAAGCCCAGGACTAGGAAAGAATGCCCCCGAGTGCACACAGCCATCTGGTTGACTCGCCTTCCATTGTATTGTTGACATTGTATAATTCCAAAGAAGCCTCCTGCTTAGAATTTAACCCTGACCCGTGTATTCATTGGACGGCAAAGACATTTCAACCCGCGGGGTGTTCTGAAAAGTCAACGTTATTATCATTAACGCACATAAGAAGTCACTGGTCAATCAGATTGTCGTCCCCCAGAACAGACCCCAAAGGCTCCAATTGATTATAAGTTGGGTAGAGGGTATTCCTGGGTAGGATCCTGCTTCGCCCAATCATACCCGGCCTGGTGTTCCCACTTAAGGATTTCCGAGGAGCATGAACACCAGACCGATTTTACCTGCTGGTAAATGTGCCAGTAAATCACAGCACGCTCAGGCTCAGGCAGCGCCTGGCTTTGGCGTCCAGGCGGCTTTCCGGGCCCCTTTAATGGCATCAGTGTAATCTTAAGAATTTAGGGGACCCTTGGAAAATATATTTTAGGGCCCCTTTACAGAACAGCTTTGAATTGTATTACCTATTAACTTCCAACTTTAGCCCACATGGTGCCAAACATGTACATAAACAAATTACAAAAAATAATATTGCTTGTGACACAAAAATCCTAAATATGACATTGCATAGAGAGAGCCAGTCAAAGAGGTAGGCTAAGAGGCAGAGAGGTTTCGATCGAAAAACAGAATAGACAGAGTCAAAGAGAGAGAGAGGTTCACTCTCACGGGGGCCCTTGCAAGTCGGGGAACCTGAGCGAGGGCCCATGTTGGCCATGTCTTAAAACCTCTCTGCGTGGCATGAGGGCGGCACAGATGCCCGCTCCTGTCAGCCCTCGCGCTCTTCCCCCCTTCAGCAGGTTTGTTCTGGAATGAGGATGACGCGCACGGATAGTAAATACTGACCAGAATTTCATTCCCTATTTCTGCCGCAAATACCTATAAGCCAGGCCCGTGAATTCTGGCCATAAACAACATATTCAGCCACAAGGTGCCCCCACACCCAGCCTCCCGCCAAGCAGAGACTCCTGACAGCTGCGCGTGAACCTTACCTCAACCACAAGCAGGAAGAAGGCACTGGCGGCTGGCACTGGAAGAGAGGCCAATTGCTTTGTCGCAGGACTATTTAATGCCCTCCCAGCCCCTCCCTTTTCCTCCAGGCAAAAGCTGTACCTGGCTTCTTGTAACCGAACCTGTTTGAACACACGTTTTTTTAACATCAGTTAATTGGCATTTATAATAGGCACTGAGGGCGTAGACAGTCCCAGAAAATAACAGCGTTAATCAAAGCACTACAATCTTCAGATGCCCAGGATGCAATGGTGAGCAATAAAACGACCCATGCACAATAAACATACAATCTTCAACCTGTTGGCTGTCAAGACTGGACTGGCCATCGAGGTGAATGGTGACATAGGAGAGAAATAAAGAGAGGATAACTGTGATGTCTGCTAAATGTCCAAAAATACAAGAAAAAAATGAGAAAAAACTAAGTAAAAGGGCGCAGGGTTGCAAACTCAGGGAAACATCTGCTCCCAACTGCTGTTGCAATTAAAGCCTATTCTCAAATGTGGCCAGCGGGGATGAGTGGGGAGAAAAGGGGTCGATAAGGGACTTTATCAGTGGGGACTGAGCTCTTACAACAAGTCAAGCGGTGGGGGAGGATCTAGCCACAACCCAACCCAATCGCTAGAGGGCGATGTCAGCGTCGATGGAAGGGCCCTTAACTTGGTGTGTGACATCATCACCCAGTGGATCCCTGTGGGGGGTCCACCTCACCTCCCTTGGTCAGTCCTGAGTAGTTCTTGGCATCCTCACCCAGTTCTCCCTCTGGATGCTCCCCAAGCCCTAAGAATTTCAATCCACAGCACTGCAATCTTGCGCCGTCGTACCCCTCTAGTATCCTCTTGAAGCAGGGCCCTCTGCTCTTGCCCATTGAGTCACATCCGCTCTCCAGGTCCTCACCTCCAGAACGGTAATTGATTTCCATGTCATCGCTATTTCCCATCTGGCCAACACCAGAGCCAGGTCTACAAATCTAGTGCCCACTTTGTCTGTGTGGTCTCGCAAACAACCCCAATTTACAGCTCTCCAAGCAGCAGGGAAGGGAGCGTCTCAGTGTGGCATTGAGCCCATCAGTTACTTTGTCCCAGAATGTATGTAATCAGGGGCAGCTCCAGATCATATGGACAAAATCCACTTCCATTTGTCCACATCTCGGGCATAGGCATAACCCCCCCCCCCACAAACCACCCAGAGCTTGTGCAGCGTCATGTATGTCATATGAACATAATTAAATTGGGTGTACTGCAGTCTCATACTTCTGGAGACCTTCTTTGGATATGCCAATATCTTGTCCGAGTCTGTGATGTCTCAACCCAGGATCCTTCCCCGTCACCCCTTGTAACACAATTTGGGGTCTGCGGACCAATTCAGAGAGAGAGCAGTAAATCCATATCATCAGATGTCTGGTGGTACCCAAAGAAACCAACAGTTGCAACACTGCATGGGTCAAGGGTTCGTCTCATCCCCCAGCCCACAGATCCTGGAATGTTCTAGTCAGTGCCTCATAAAGGAGGAATTGTTCCGGGGTTAGGTCATAGTTAGCCGCTTTGTCGTCAAACGGCAACAGTGCACCCTGGGGGATACTCTCAAGAACGTACGATAATCATCGCCAAAATCAGTTAATGCAATGTTTCATATCGCTGTCTATCGCGGGAAAACAACTCTGTGTTAAAGTCCTTTTCACAACATGACGGTAACATGCAATAGTTTCCCGATGACGCGTCAAATGTCCACGATAAAGTCTCTGGGGCGGCGATAAAAATCTAAACCCCAACGTGAAGAAAGATGCGATGGGCCCTAACGCGAGAAAAAACTCAGCGATAATCTTCGCCTGACCTGCAATTCACACACTGCAGGCAGGTAAAATCACTATAAAAGTAGAAAACAAAAACACAAACAAAACCAAAACAACTGCGAAGCACAGTTTAGGTAGCCGGAGCAAGTACAGAGGACAACCAGAACCTCACAAGCCCCACGGAGGACCAGCCTGGGACCTCAGGGTTAGAGAAGGGCAAGGACAAGAAGAAGAGAAAGACGCGGTTCAGTCCGCAGGAAAACAGGATCCTGATAACAGAAGGGATAGAACACCATCAACCACTGTCCTGTACTGTTCTGCGCTGCTTATGTGGTAGTCCGGGAGTGGAGGTGGTCCTGGGGGTGATGATGGTGGGTGTTGTGACCCTCTTGGGTCTCCATGCTGCATGATCATTGGCTCCATGGCATCTGTTGGTCTTCAGATGTGGCTCTGAGCTGGGCTCCCTTTCATACTGAAGGTAGTTGTCCTGCTTAACACCAGTAAAAGGCAGATGTTAAATCCCTGCTGTTAACGCACCTTATTGCCTGTTTTAGGATCTTATCGCAGATCTGGCTGGTCGTTGAGAATGTTGTGAAGTGGTGTTGTCTGCATATCATTAGCTTTAGTTGCTGGTGTCATCTGTGGCGATGTTTTTTGCGGGTGCTATCGCAGGGAAACTGGTGATATCGGCTGTTTGCACCAGCTTGAGAATAGTGAGATACATTTATCGCCACTTTGGCTGTGCTAAAGTGCCGATAACTCGGCGATAAGTGCTTGAGAATATGCCCCCCTGTTGGAAATAGTCACCCACTGTCATCAGTTCAAGATGACAGCCTGCCTGCTGTTAAAAAAGGGAAAGGGAGTCTCCGTGGGGGAGGCCCACCAGGGGCAATGCTGGTGCATATAAAGGCATCCCCTTGGTTCGTAAGATGCAGCCTCTCCAACATTTTAACGCTGCAGTCAGTAGCACTCATGTTTGGAGTATTATCACCACTGGGCAGATTAATTTAGCTAACAAACCTACCAGATATGTGGACTGTGCCACCAAAACCTAGTTCCTCTTGGTGGGCTCCATTCAAACATAGTGTGACCCACTGAATTTGAGAGGACAAGAAATATAATTTGAAGTCAGGGGTACCTAGGCCCCCCCCTCAGCAGAAGGGCATCCGAGAACATCCAGGTAAACCTTATGGCACCCACCAACCCATATCAAGTTGTACAGCAAGATATCCAGTTAGAGTAATCTCGTGAGCCTAACCTTCTTAGACACCGAGATCCAGAGCATAATTGGTAACTTAAGAAAGTGCCAAAAGGGAACACAAGAATTAAGGGATTGGAAAGCGTTCCCCAGATTGCCCTCCCGTAAATCATCCAGGGAATGGTAGATCTGAACTCCCAGGTAGCAAATTGAGCAAGGAGACCTGCTCGGATCCAGAGGTGGATGTAGGTGGATGTAGGGGTCTCGAGCATCAGGGGACAGAGGGAATACATGCGTCTTGGCAGTATTAAACCAGAGACCTGAAACTCTCTAAAACTTCCCCAGAAGGTCCAATAGAGAAGGATGTCATTGATTTAGAGGGAAATTATATGTTCTCGTCCTTCAATGTCTCCACCTGAACCCTTGCCCTCTAGCCGGAAAAATTCTGCAGCGGTTCAATGGCCAGGGCAAACAAAAGAGGGGACAAGGGCCAGCCCTACCTGGTGCCTCTATGTACTCTATACTGTGGGGAGACAGTGACACCCGTTTTAACCCGGGCAGTTTGAGTAGTTTAAAGTAGCTTGACCCATCTAATCCAGCAGTCTCCCAGGCCCATCTGCTGCATAACTTTGAACAGAAAATCCCATTGTACTGTATCAAAAGCTTTTTCGGTATCAACAGACATCAACAGTGCACATGAGTGAGAGCCGGCCTCCGGATGGTTTAGGACGTGATATAGTCTTCTAAGTTCAGGGAGGTACAGGGGGGCAGAATGAGGCCATTCTGAACCCCGTGGATTAAGGTGGGCATGTGGGGGTGGAGGCGGGGGCCCAATACTTTGCTAGGACTTTGAAATCCATATTTAGCACCAAGAGCGGGCTCCTTGGGTCATGGTCTTAGGAAGAGGGATCACACCCGCATCTCTAGTTGACTCCGCGGGGGCTTCCTGTTCCCGGACTCAGCATAGAGAGCCTCCAACCTCAGATCCAGGGTCCCCACAAATGCTGCATAAAATTCATCTGGAAGGCCATCTGGGCCTTGGGTTTTACCCATCACCATCTCTTTGTAGGCGGTCCTAATCTCCTGTACAGATACTGGTGCATCCAACCCTTCTAGCTCCTCTCTGGGAAGTCTTCGCAGTGGTAAGTTAACCTCGTCAAGAACATGTCCTGAATCTTATCTGTGGCTCCAAATTCTTAAACAGAGTTTCATAATATTCACAAAACGCAGCATTAATGGCCCCAGGAGCATAAAGGGAGTGGGACTGTCCAGTCCCTACTTGGATGTGTGTTATAGGGACCTCCCGGGCTTCGGATTGAATGAGCCAGGCCACTAGTCTACCTGGTCGCCCTTCCTCCTTATGCGCCCTAGCGAGGTATTGCTTATAATCATGACACCGCAACCATTCCTACACAACATTATAGTGCTCCTGGAACCAAAGGCGTTGTCTAGGGCATGCAATCTAGTGTCTAGGGTTCGTAGTTCCTCATTCACTTCCCTCTGGACACCAACAGACTGGCCCTGGCAGTGGCCACCACCTTAAAGGCCTTCCACTCAATTAAACCAGAGGATTCCGAGCCATGAATAAGGGTGAAATACCCAGAGGCAGCCTCCCCCAGGGAGTCCCGAAAGCATGTGTCCTCCAGAGACTCTGGACTGAGATGCCATTTGGTAATCTGCGGGTGGTCCCTCAATTACTGAAATTTTAAAAGAGCAGGGCTGCGATATGAAAGAGTACGACCCAAATATCTGGTATGCGTCACATACTGGCCAAGCCCCTGGGAGCACACAAACCTATCTATCCGGGTGTGAAGGTTGTAGATGTGGGAAAAGTAAGAATAGTCGTGGCCCCTCCCCTATGCTCATCCTACAGATATCCGTCAGTTCCCAGTATTCCAGCCAATCCCTGAGACCCTCAACCAATCTATTGACAGGCGCCCTAGGCAAGGGGGGTGTAGAGTGGTCTAATTAGACGCCCGCCACACATTTGAAGTCTTCACCGAGGAGGAGACCGCCCGTAAGTATGTCTGTTATATGTGTAGCGACGGAATGGAGGAAGGTCACCTGGTCCTGGTTCGGGTCATATATACTTCCCAATGTTACCTCTCTCCCTGATAACCTACCCTTCAGGAGACCATAACGGCCCTCTTTGTCAATAAGGGAGTGTACAAGCTCAATGGGTGTCTCAGACCGGATCCAGATCAATGTCTCCCCTGCAAAGGCAGAGTATGCTGTAGCATATAATTGGCCCAGCCATCTATGCCGGAGTCAATCTACCTTGCTCCAGCAAGATGTGTCTCTTGGAGCATGGCCACATGTACCCCACGTATCTGCAGATATCTATGAATATTGTGTCTCTTGGAGGCTGAGCTCATCCCCCTAATATTCCAAGATACAAAGGTCAGTGTATGTCACTGATCTGTCAATTGCTTGCAGGTCGCGTATGTTCTACCCAGGCCACTCGGACCTCCCGATTCCAATCCCCCACGCTTAACACGGGGTGCAATCCCTGTGCAAAAAAGATGTATTCATAACTAGAAACCCTCCAATCCAGGAGCAGTCCAGCAACAGCTGGCCGTCCAAACGGAAGACATAGAAGCATAGTCAATTGTCCGTCTTCTCCAGTCACCTGGCAGGGACCTATTCGTGAAGGGTAGGCTAAGATGGGTAGGCGAAGTCTGTGCCAAGCCGACCCTCTTCCCAACATACCATACAGAAACCCAGCTCAATCCACAAATAGAACAGTAATGTACATCAGCAATCATAATGGAGAAAAAGACAGGTCATATAGCTATATTACATCAAAAGTAGTGATCTCCAACAACTCCATAAATATGATCATAACAAGTAGAAACTTCCACACCCAGAACTCAAATGACAAAGTATATTATATCAGTTCCTCCACGGATTGTGGAGTCACCCTGGAGAGGCAAGCGTCATCTCCCTGGCAAGATCCCGAGTCCGACAGCGCATATCAGTGCCCAGGACCTTCTTGACCTCAAAGTATGAGCCCGTTGAGCCTGTGCCTCTGCAGTAAAGTACGAAAACATCAACACCTTACTGTTCTCCACTGTGACTGGGCCCCCAGTACATGACTGCTGTAGAATGATGTCTCTTTCTCTGTAGTGGTACTGAAGGGATCAATCCACTTTTATTTCTCAAACAAGAAACAATTAATTTTCTTGTGAATAGTAAATTAAATCAAAGAAACATATCCATAAATTCATATATACATATATGGGCGGGCAGCCAGAGAGGCACAACAGAAAACATTATATATACACAACACATCACATATACATTCTATACAAATTTACAACATATATAATACAAACAACACTTTTATGTACCCTAAGGAAAAGAATTATATATATAAGAAAAAATATATATATATACATACACCAATTTACAGATGTATCTCCTCTTACAATCTAACGGAGTATACAAAAAAGGTAGTCCCAACAGACAGGCACCAGGGGGTTAACATATTTACCCAACCTATATTTGTGTAGGTGCATCAATGAATAAATCAAATCTTTGTTGTATTGAGCTAAGGGACTCCGTTCTAAACCAAAGGTGTCGACGCAGTCGCGGTCGCGTTTCAGCCAGATGATGTAGGCTTCATCAGGACATGGGTACTCTCATTTGCAAGGCCCTGTCCAAATCTAGGGCAAATATACTCGGTCAACCCACAGCCCACCCGGAAGGGTGGGGTAGGTGCCAGCGTCTCGGCTCAAGTCTCGAGAAATCTTAATCTTTACAGTGTGTCCGCCCCACACAGAATATAGATTCCAAATCGTATGGTTCACAGTGGTGGCTCAAGTCACACGCTCTTCCTGAAGTCTCCAAATGTGCACTCGTACGAGGAACCGGTGTCCAATAGCAACGTCTTCCTCCAGGCCCGGAGGAAGACGTTGCTAGTGGACACCGGTTCCTCGTACGAGTGCACATTTGGAGACTTCAGGAAGAGCGTGTGACTTGAGCCACCCCTGTGAACCATACGATTTGGAATCTATATACTGTGTGGGGCGGACACACTGTAAAGATTAAGATTTCTCGACTTGAGCCACCACTGTGAACCATACGATTTGGAATCTATATACTGTGTGGGGCGGACACACTGTAAAGATTAAGATTTCTCGAGACTTGAGCCGAGACGCTGGCACCTACCCCACCCTTCCGGGTGGGCTGTGGGTTGACCGAGTATATTTGCCCTAGATTTGGACAGGGCCTTGCAAATGAGAGTACCCATGTCCTGATGAAGCCTACATCATCTGGCTGAAACGCGACCGCGACTGCGTCGACACCTTTGGTTTAGAACGGAGTCCCTTAGCTCAATACAACAAAGATTTGATTTATTCATTGATGCACCTACACAAATATAGGTTGGGTAAATGTGTTAACCCCCTGGTGCCTGTCTGTTGGGACTACCTTTTTTGTATACTCCGTTAGATTGTAAGAGGAGATACATCTGTAAATTGGTGTATGTATATATATATATTTTTTCTTATATATATAATTCTTTTCCTTAGGGTACATAAAAGTGTTGTTTGTATTATATATGTTGTAAATTTGTATAGAATGTATATGTGATGTGTTGTGTATATATAATGTTTTCTGTTGTGCCTCTCTGGCTGCCTGCCCATATATGTATATATGAATTTATGGATATGTTACTTTGATTTAATTTACTATTCACAAGAAAATTAATTGTTTCTTGTTTGAGAAATAAAAGTGGATTGATCCCTTCAGTACCATTTTTTTTTAAAATTTTTTTTCTACTTTTTTCATCCGTGGATGACTCCTGCTCAGGTACGGGAGGGTGAGCTGGGCAGAACCCCTAACCATTTTTTCTAGTTCTTTCTCTGTAGTGAACCAGTCGAGCCACAATCTGGTGGGGAGGGTGTTCGGAGCCTGCGATCAACTCAGAACCTAATGCGTGCGCTTCAGTGCAAAAAAGGAGGTTTGGAGGTTTGGAGGTTCGGGGCCACCGCAGAATTAAGCCAGTTCTCAGGGTAGGACATCATACCATCACCCTCCACTCATTCAGAGAGGCCCACCTCCCGTATGTTATTATGTCTATTACGCCATTCTGCATCTTCAGCTTGGTGTTCAAGTGTCTGTACTCTGTCCGACTGCTCCCCCACCTGGAAGGTAAGTGTCAAGCATTTGGGTTGTAACTCCCCCACTGAGGTCTCAACTTCTTTAATTCTATTGGCCAGTTTGTGATGTTCTGCCTGAAATAGGCCCAGGCCCACCGTGCCAATGTCTTGTTGGAGAGTGTTTTTGGTGTCCTCTGTGGCTGCAAGGATTTGGTCCAGGTGGAGTTGGATAGGATCTATCAGAGACTTTAGCTCCCCAGTGTCCCCTGACAGGGCCTCGGACTGGTCCTCTGTCTCATGCGGCACCCCTGCTATCTTAACCCTAAGTTTCCCCATCTGGTCCGTGTCTGGATGTTGCGAGGTAGTCTTCAGAAGAGACAGGTCAGGACCAACCAGGAGACTGCTTAACAAGGACCCAAATGTAGTGTTTGCACCCTGGGATAGTCGGTATGGCAGGTACTGCCAAGCCTTCTAGTGGATGTATGCAGGTACCTGGAGTCAGCAGGCCTGAGTTTTAGGGCTCCCAAAGGGGTCTCACCTACCACACAGCAAAAGATGGCAGACACAATGTCAGCTGTGGCCCATTTATAACAGGCAAAGGCACAGTGAGTCCCGGGCTTTATTCCTACACCCTGGAGAGGCAACAGTCGCCAGCGTCGACTCAGCGTCTAAAGTGCGGACTATTGATGTGCGTTCGTCCACCCCCTGACTGGTAGGGTGGATCACAGGTGAAGGGAAAGACAGGAGGTGAGGCACCCAGGTTTTGGCAGGTCAGCGTGCGTCATGGTTGCCTCCGGCATACAATAGTCTTGGCTATGACCATCGCAGGAGCAGCAGGTCCCACAATGCCAGGGCTGTTGATTTGGTTCCAACGTGTGGCCTCATTGAAGCAAGGGGCTCACCTCTCATGTCACTGTCCTCAGCTTCGCTGCAGTACACGGCAGCTTCAGGGACCCCACCATGTGGCACCTGCCAACCAGGCAGTCCAGGCTCACTTCTAGGCAGGGCACAAGTCCGCTGTCACCGGAAGTGACGTCACAACAGGAAGTGATGTCACGACAGGTGGCTTGCTACATCGGGCTCATTTGGCCTCTCTGGGATGAGATCGGAGCTCACAGCACGCAGCACACCCGCTGGCTTCTCAGATGCAACCGCCTTAGGTGCGATTGCGCGTGTGCAGCATGCTGTGAGCTCCGATCTCGTCCCAGAGAGGCCAAAGTGTGAAGTCCAGCTGTTTGGCAGGAGGGACGGCGTCCACCCGGTAAAATAAGAGGGGGGACGCCGTCCACCCTCGTGGTAATCCGACTCAAGCCCTGCTTCTGGGGGTGAGTGGTGCAAGTGTGTCTGCTGCAGCAGGAGGCAGCGCGGCAGGCCCCACAAGTGACACCAGTACGGCAGAGCTTCAGGAGGGGCCTGCAGGTGGTGCCTGGAGGCCGCAGGGCCAGCCAGCCCACAGTTGCAACAAGCCGCTCCAGAGGAGGGGGCCCTTATGCTGACACTCTCCCATGGGGGTCCACCCTGTGAAGTCCCAGGAAGAAGGCCAATCCAGCAGCTAAGCCGTACTCCCCGCCGGAGCTCATGGGCAGGCCCTTCAGTCGTGCTACAGTGCAGTGCCTCAGCCCGCTAACCCGTGAGTCCGGGGTCTCCTTCACAGTGATAGGCCACTGCAGGCGACTGCCAACGCCGTCAACACCAATCACCTCCCCGATGCCTCAGAGATTCCAAGCAGCGAGTATCTGCAGCAGGGGACACCCACAAGACTTCCAGGACTGTAGTGCTTGCTTTATAATGGGACAAAGTCGACTACAACTCCCAAAATGCAAACAAATTAAAGCTTGGACTGGAGCAGTTAATCATACATGAACCTTGCAACATTGGCAGGTTTGTCAGTATGCTCAGTGTATTAGGCATGGGGCTACCTCAGAAAGAAGACCGATAGCAGCACAGACTGACAGTGTTTGAATGACTGGAGGGTTTTCTTTAGCTATTGGGTAAATGGTTAGGTGATAAAGCCGCCCTGTGGCTCAGTTCAGTGGACACTGAAAATATGTTTCATTCACCAGTGTTCAGAGCTGGTGGTGCATGCTTTCCGAAGGCAAGTAAAGTCTGTCTGCTAATGCAGAGAAGCATATGTTCAGAAAATCTGCGAATACCGCTGTCCAGCCAACTACAACACAAAGCACATGCGACCACAGACCTCCACAGTATAGACACCTCCAAGGATTAGTTGTATTCTGCTAAAACAGATAACAGTCAGTCAGTCAAGTAGTCTTTATTTCGATCGTAGATCATAAAAGATACTTAGTAACCATCCGAATCATTACTTAAAAACACAAGTCATTAGCACTAGTAATAAATACAAGTATAAACATTTTAAAATATTATACAGCATTAAAAACACACAGATATACCATTCATAGATCATTTCCACATGGAAAGAACATTTTTCTACAGATAAGATCTTCTCCTTCGCCACATGGCAGCAATAAAGCGCGAGACTGAGAATACAACTGGGGTAGAAGTATTACTCTTAAATATTCTGAGGACCTCTTTGTGTTGTCTAAATCCCAAGTTTTTGCAAAGTTGAGTAAGCCAACGTTTCCGTATGGTTTTATAAGTCGGAAAAAAAAGAAAACATGCGGCTCAGACTCTTCTTTGGCCCCGCACACTGGACATTCTACTGATTTGATGGGCGACCATTTATTTGAGAAGAGCCTGAGCGGGAGTGTTCCATATCTAAATTGTAGATAGTATTTCCTCGCCGTGGAAGGTAAAATTTCATCTAAGAATGGTTCAACTATGTAGGAAGGGGGAGGCTCTAGTTGGCGCAGTGTAACACTAGCGACAAGCAGGGACTCTCTCTTCATCGTCAGGGCTGAGGGTTACCTTCCAGACAACCTCTGCTTACCCTCTAGGTAGTGTGGCTTAAGCAGTCGTAGGCTAATCTTTGGGGCACATAGGGTTAAACACTTGCAACAGTACACCTTTACAACCAACCCACCACACAACAAGACCAGACTGTATTCTTGTAAAAATATATATCTTTATATAGATTTTAAGCAGGCTTATGGATACAGTCAATAACTTTATGAAGACGGTTGCAAGTTACTTAATTCGGGTTACCACAGTTCTTATTGCAGTTCTCTTGAGGCCCGTAGGCCGGGGTTACTCAATGTTCTTGTGGAGCCGGCGGCTTCCAAGGGATCTGTCCCACGTCGCGTTGCCTTCCCGGGGTCGCTGATCGTTGCGGCTCTTCGGCCGAGCAGGTCACTGGTCGTCCGGGGCAGCGGTGTTCTGTGGCGGCAGGGTCCTTTCCTCGTCGTCCGCTCCGACCCTGGAGGCGGCGGCTGTGCGGTGGTGACAAGTGGCAGTACGGTCCCCAAGTGCAGGACGTACCCAGCCAAATGTCGGTGCAGCTGTGGGCTCACAGCTGGGCTGTCGGGCAGGCTTACCGACCTTGCGGAGTCTCGTAGGGCAACTGTCCGTCTTTGCAGGTGAGTGGCGGCTCGCTATGCCGTCCCCTCGAGAGCTCGGACCGGACGGGTCCTCCTTTGCTTTGCTCTCGGGCTCCCGGTGCAGTTGCGGTCACGGTGTTCGGGCCAGCGGCGGCTGGTCCTCACTTTGCTTCCGCTGTTGCTTTGGGCCCCGGTCACGGTGGTCGGGAGGAGGTTGATGCCTTAGAGGAGATTCCTCCGTCAGTGCTGCGGCGATGGTCAGCACCCGCAGTCGCTTTCCAAGGGGGTAGCGTCCACTGGTCCTGGGACGCTGGTCAGGGGGCAAGTTCAGTTGCAAGCCCTTGGAGATCTCTTTGCAGAGTTTGGCACAAGTAGCACAACAGTCTTTTCGTAGTCTTATTGTCTTCCTCTCCTTCAGCAGCAAGGCACCAGACACAGGCAAGAGTCAGCACCCTTCCTTGTCTCTCACGGTCCTTCTCGTAGGGCAGAGTCTTTCTGTGGCCCAAACCGGATCTAATTTTCAAGGAGCAGGGCTCCGTCTTTTATAGGCCAATTCTTTTGTTCTCGCAGGCCAGGGGGGCCTTTGCATAGCCACTCTCAGTTCTGGAGTACCCCCGCGGGTGTACTCCGGCTTCTGCTTTCAGTGTGAGGGGCAGGCGCATCAGACGCCCCACAGGAGGTGGAGCCAGCATTGTCCGGACAGGAGTGGCCAGAGTACCTTGTTGATGGGGGCTTCGCCCTTCTTGGGCCAGGTGCCGGCAGAGTCATCCGCCGCTCCCCAGGAGGGTGGAGCCAGCATTGTGGAGGTCGAGCACAGTGACAGCTCGAGTCAAGAGGCACTCCTACCTCCCACTAAGGTGTAATCTGCGCATTCACCACCCGTCATCCCTCCAGCCCTGTCACTCACACACCCCAGACAGTCAGATACACACCAGCAGAGGCGGCTGAAATGGTTAAGCAAGCAAATGCTAACTTTCTAAAAGTAGCATTTGCAAACCCCGGATACTGAAATAAACTTGACTACAAGAAATATCTCATTATCCCGAGTTCAGGCATACTAAACATGACTCACTACCATGCTCCTTGAGCCTGCGGGGATTATAGGGTGTAATAACCCTCGCAGCTCAGTCTGGCCTAATGGAGCAGGTAGCCTTCAGTAGTGAAATACGGTCTTCGTTGTAAGTCACTACTAGGACATGCCACGCACATCAGGGCTTGTCCTACCTTGCACCTACAACGCACCCTGCCTGCAGGCCTACCATAGGGGTGACTAATATGTAGTCAAGGGAAGGGTCGGTGCTGGCAAGTAGGGACACTTGCCCAGCTAGCGTGACAGTACGAGACCGCACGCGGGTTCTGCGGTCGCAGTTCCCAGACACATCTTTACGGCTGCTTCGGTGGGTGGCGCAACCAGCGCTGCAGGCCCACCAGCAGTATTGGCATCTACAAGCCCCGGCACTCTCTCGTGCGCTTTACTAGGGACTAACAGTAAATCCAATGCACCAATCATGGATACCAATCGTATGTACAATTTACAGTAGGGAGCACTTGCACTGCGGCACGGATCAGCCGTGGCGCAGTGCCCTGAGTATCGGAAAACCAGCAAAACATCGGAGGCACATCAGCAAAAAGTGGAAGGGAGACTCACGCCAAGGTGCCAGGTCTAACAAACTATATAAGCGTCTTTCAAATTAAAAAACTGGGCAGTAAGTGAGCTCAGAGAAGAATTACCAAGAATGGTCTCTAGTCTATTTCTGTGGTCCAGCTTCACCAATTCAGCACGCGACAACTGGGCGCAGAAGACGGCAGGGTTAGACCAAAGACCAGATAGGTCTAGTCTCGCACACTCCTTTTTTATGAAGGCAAACCAAGGTATTTTCTCCGACCCGACAGGGCTAATACCTCCTCCAAGGCTGATCTAAAGTGAATTAATTCAGGGGTCACCCACAGCCTGCACCAGTAGATTATAGGGCGTGGGGCAACTTCGTCTTCTAAAGGTCTAATACCGAGGTCCATTCTCAACGGGGTGAGGGGGGTACTGGGTGGGAGAGCCATCAGGGATCTCAAAAATTGATTTTCCGTTTTGCTAATACCTCCCAACGGACAATGCCCCCACAATTCAGCTCTGTATAGGATTGCTCCCCTAGCTTGAGCTTTATATATTTCAATAATTGATGCCACTGGCTTGGTTGTGGACTCTCGGTGCAATTTTAGAATACCTCACGTAATCTGGGCAAGTCTAAGTTTGGCCTTTGCTAATTGGGGGGCCCAGTCCATTTTGTCCGTAAGAGTGATACCCAGGTATTCGAAAACGGTGACCCTATCCAAAGCTATGGGGATTGGGATTGGGACATCTGGTCTTGGTTGGATTACAGACCATAAATTTAGTTTTTTGTGTGTTAATCTCCAACCCCCTTATATGACAAAAGTTCACAAAGCTGTCCAGGGCACGTTCGATTCCCACGGGTGATTTTGACAATAGAAGAGTGTCGTCGGCGAACATTAGTGCCACCACCTGTTTGTTTCTTAGTTTTGGGGCGTCAAAGTCTTTGACACCTTTAAGGTGGGCATTCAAAGCATTAATGAAAAGACAAAATAAGGTTGGTGCCAACACGCACCCCTGTCTCACTCCTCTATTGACTGGGATTTTAGTTTGTAAGACTACCCCATTTACCACTCCTAACTTGGGCAAAGTTATCAGAATGAAGTCTCCTAATGATGTTAAGGAGATCAGATGGTACCCACATGTCCTCCAAAACATCCCACAAAATTTTGCGGGGCACCAGATCGAAGGCTGTTTTAAGGTCAACAAAAATTAAGTATAGGCTGCCACCCTCTACTCTCACGGTCTTCCAATAAAGAAGTTGGAGCCTTAATAACTGGTCGAACGTGGAGGTTTTTTCCCTAAAACCTGCCCGGAAAGGGCTAAGAATCTGCCATTCTTCCATCCAAATCTGGAGCCGATCGAGTAGGATACGTGAGAATAATTTTTGACTCACATCGATCAGACTGATCGGGCGATAATTGAGCGGAAGAAGTGGAGAACCTTTTTTGAAGACTGGAATGATCTCAGCTCCTACCAATGTAACAGGTAATTTGGCGCCCTGTAGAATAGCATTGAACAGCAAATAAAGATAAGGGACCCAGATCCCAGTTTGGTCTTTATAAAGGTCGCCGGGGATTTTATCAAGGCCAGGCGCCTTGCCAGCTGGAAGCCTATTTATAGCTGACTCTAGCTCCTTCATAGTTATTTTAGGCTCTATACATTCGTTAGTAGAAAAATCCAAGATGGAAAAATCCTGGTAGCTATTTGGGGGCAAGTTCTGGGATGGTAGTTGGTCGGGAGGATCTACTAGAACAGTTTCTTCAGCCGGAGCGGCATAGAGATTCTGATAATGGTCTACCCACCTCTCCGGTGCAATATTTGGAACAATAGCATTTTAACCTTCCTTGCTACCAGAGAGGACTATGGACCAACATTCTCTCATGTCCCTACAGCCAAGTGCATTTTTTATAGCATCCCATTTAGTATTCTCCCACATCTGTTTAGCCCCAGACTGCACTCTCTTAAACTCAAGCCTCTTGGTTTTTATTAACAATCTATTTGAGGCTTTGATTGCAGCCAGCCAAGAGTGCCCCCTTGGCTATCCTACAGTTGGAATCGTACCATGTATTGGTCTTCCTATTTTTCCTAGGTTTTCTCATTGATGGACACCTCCAAGGATTAGTTGTATTCTGCTAAAACAGATAACTATCAGAACTGGGTGGTGCTTGTGAACACCCTGTTGTGGCAGAAGTGGTGATGCAATAAGGATGACTGGTAGGAGCACGCGATAATATCTGACACAGTGCTCCCAGGCCAGGCAGGGAATAGATCATTAATGCTCAGTATCACTCAGCAGTGTCACAGCTTTAATTTATCAGCAGCTTCCAAAGCACGTGTGGGAAATGAATAGTTGCAGATGCCTCAGAAGAAAGTTGGTGCTGCGATCCCTTCACATCTCATAAGGAACAGCAAGATATAAAGTCTGCCTCTCCAACCAAGCAGATGAATATCCATTTTTGAAGGCTTGCCTGTCATGAATGGACATGCCACAATTGTATGAATCTATTGCAGACGGAGACTCCAGGACCGGAAAAGGAAAAAGGAGATGACCAAGAAAACAAGGGCAGAGGACGCCAGCAAGATGAATGGACTGGAAGACAGGAATTCCAGGAAGGAGCAGACAGCTTCAAGGAAATCCAAACTGGAACAGGAAACACCAACAGGAAGTGAAAATACATCAGACAGGAGCAAAAGCACCAACAGGAGAGAGGACACACCAACAGGAGCAAGGAGTGCTGCTATGCAAGGACATGACATGTTCAGCCCCTTATTTTTCCCCATAAACAGGAAGTAACATAACAGGAAGTAAGCTGTTGTCCTATTGGATAGAAAAACATAATAAAAAGAATAGGAAAGGTTGCATCTTAGAATGGTAGAACATAACCTTCCCAAGGCATTCTGGGAACAAGACTGTGAAATCTTGGGAAAAAGAAAGGCAACAAGACGGCCCCAATAGAAGAATGAAAATCAGCAAGCGAAAGGAAAGGGTAAATGTGCCCAACAGAGTGCTATATTGGAAGTATTCCTAACATGTCAAACATTCCACAACAGGCTGAATCGTGGATCTCTGGCATGCAGGACACCAAAAAGAAATAGGCGTCGCTGAATGTACCCGTGACACCAGAATAGCAGCAGCAGGGTGCTGCGCAGCACCACAACGCTCCCAAGGAGAAGTGGAAGGCGTCACGGGAGGCGTCTGCAGCCTGTGAAGATGAAACAGAGAGTGTCGCGGGCTGAACCATGGCCTTCCGGGCAACAGTAGGTCTCCCTCCTGAAGCTTGGAAGGAGAAAAAATACAAAATTGGCATACAAGGATAGGAGCTGGACCTGAATACGCATCCTCACAAGATCTTTCACTGGGAGGATAATCCTTCCAATAGATTACGAACTGCAAGTGGTTCCTAAAGAACTGGAAGTCACAGATTTCCTGGACCTCGCATTCAGGAACATTATTGACTAAAACTGGAGAAGGTCCAGAAAAAACCCTTTTATAGGGACCTGCCGTGCACATCCAAAGTGTGATAAGAGCACGCGTCAACAAAACCACGCATTTGCGGGTGATTGCCTCGGACTGCCGGTCACCCCCCTGCACCTACTAGTGTAGGTTGACTTGCCCGCCTATCTTGAGCGCTATCTATCACAGCTCTTGCTCCGTGAACCTGCCCCCACCACCTCGTAACCTTGCCGGAGACCTTCCAGTAGACACTTTGGCCTGAGACCAATCAGTGGTCGTAGCAGACGTCACTGGATGGGTGTGTCTGCAACTCGGCAGTCCTGCACCGTGCACCATGCCCTTTATTAGGGCTCGCAGCGAAAAAGCGCACGAAAGCGCGCTCTCGCAGAGAGAACTATAGCTGTCGGCTCAGCCGACAACGAGTGGAAAGTGGAGACAAGACCAGGCCACTCGCAGCGTTTTCCCATAGGATAACGTTGCGCGCGTGAACTTCTGCTGTTTTCAGCATGCCAGAAAGAATCGGATCGCGTTGCGTGCCTTGGGAGGAGTTCACATGACTGACTTTGAAGTGCAGGGGGAGTCTTCAGAGGGGCGCGCAGTGCTGATAAACAGGCAGGCACTGAAAGGGGCGCGCGGCGCTGATAAACAGGCAGGCTTTATTTATTTCAGTTTCCTTGTTTTGAACAGCTTTTCGTGCACATTCGTGCGCTTCCTTTCAACAGCGTGACGTGTTAATTCAACTTCACACATGGTGGCCGCTTCAGGAGGCACCGCGTCGTAGGTAACATTTTATTAATAATCATTGAGCCGGCCGCCGCAGCCTCATCTTGGTATTGTAGCTGCACGCATTTGTTTTGTCCTTTGTCCATTCCTGCATGTGTGGATCGGGGGGGGGGGGTCGGCTCCGGTTAAATTTAGACTTAGGAGTTCGGTTCTTTTTATGTATTTACATTCTAGGTCTGCTCAATGAGAGGTGCAATCTTGCGCAGCTCGCTGCTTCTTGCACCACAGTAATGGAGGGGGGCCTCTTTCACCTACCCAACCCACCCCGAGTGAATCTCATGGTTTTTTTTTTTAACTCACGCCTGAAACTGTACACCAGTTAAAAAGTCGGGCCGTAAATCCAAGTTGACCGTAAGCGGAGGCTGGCCACGGAATTGCTGCTCTCGCTGCCTCGCCTACAGTAAGATATAAGTTTATAATGCTACCTCATAAAAATATATTTTTAGACTCCTTAGGGCGCCACACTATCATGATCACATTTATTCTGAACTGCTACACAGCAGTGTCTTCTCACTGTGCTACTTTGTATTCAGCGTTTTTCAGAAGCACTAATTCCATTATGTGTCCTGAGGTGAGACACTATGGTGCCGGTCAGACCCGTTTGAAAACAACTACATGGTCCTCGTTGATGGGAGTCATTGCTAATATTTATGTTTCCATCGTCTTCATTGCCTAAGCGTGGAAGGGTATACTCAGATGTGAGTCCCTTGCTCATTGCACCATCAGGATTCAAGCAAGCCGGGCCGACGACGGCTGAAATGCCAGACACCGGTCCCCTGAGCTTGTTTCCTTCACAGTGTAAAAATTGGCTTGGTAGTTTGGTTTGCCCTGTTCCCATCATGCACTGGGACAGGAACAGACTAATTTGCATATAGCCAGGTTCTGAGCTGGGATGGTGCAGTGAGCTAAAAAACGGTGTTGGATCTAGCCCTGATCTCTTGACTGGGTGAGAGTATTCTGCTTAATTCAGAAACTCTGTCCATCACCACCCCTTGTTGTTAAATATTTTGTCCACCCTAAGCGTGGAAGGGTATACTCAGATGTGAGTCCCTTGCTCATTGCACCAACAGGATTCAAGCAAGCCGGGCCGACGACGGCTGAAATGCCAGAAACCGGTCCCCAGAAGCTTGTTTCCTTCCCAGTGTAAGAATTGGCTTGGTAGTTTGGTTTGCCCTGTTCCCGTCATGCACTGGGACAGGAACAGACTAATTTGCATATAGCCAGGTTCTGAGCTGGGATGGTGCAGTGAGCTAAAAAAACGGTGTTGGATCTAGCCTTGATCTCTTGACTGGGTGAGAGTATTCTGCTTAATTCAGAAACTCTTTCCATCACCACCCCTTGTTGTTAAATCTTATGTGTGAAGGCACGCTGCATTAAGTCCCAGTGAAGACATTGTTAAGGCATTGTCATTTACACCACCACATCACTCGGGGACACGACTCACTTCACCCTTCCACCGACTCAATTACAATAACTTTTATTTAAGTATTAATTATTTTAAAAAATTAAAACCCACTGTTATTTGTAATATCAATATATCTAAGTCACGTAAATACAACACATATTGCTTTACAAATGCTATAGGTGTCACATTTGCAAAAGTTACAACTATTGGCATTGTCATACACAATGCCAATAACTCAAACTTTAATGCTGCGAGACCTATTGCATTGTAAATGCTTGTTTTTCGGGCTTCTGAATGGCTCGCGCCCTGATGGTTTCTCGTAGGTACCGGTTCCCACTCGCTATCTCTCCTGTCTTTGAGAGCTGAGGTGAGGGTCTCGGCAGAACCTCTGCTACTGCTGTTAACTTGGCAAAGAAGCGCTGGGCGCAGAGCACATAATGTATTTAAATTCCCTGTTCTCTTGGGCTCACAGGGCTTCAGTCACCCCCTCATCGTGTGTGTCAGCCCGGCGGAGACAGCTTCCCAGGCAGACACATAGCCGCACCCAAGCACTTCACAGGTCTTTAAATAGACCATTTACTTTCAAACGAGGCTT
This sequence comes from Lissotriton vulgaris, assembly GCF_964263255.1. Taxonomy (NCBI): domain Eukaryota; kingdom Metazoa; phylum Chordata; class Amphibia; order Caudata; family Salamandridae; genus Lissotriton; species Lissotriton vulgaris. The sequence goes on along the minus strand of NC_141700.1, from coordinate 133,850,464 downwards.
TGTTGTGTTTTCACCCCTTCTTGGAGCCTCTGTATCTCCACTCTGCATATTAGTAGAAGACTCAGCCCCCCCCCCCTCCCCGAAATTTGCCTCTGCTTGTTCTACAGGTATTGTGTTTATTCTCTTCGTGTTGGCCTTGAAACAAGCTAAAACCACTTAAGTGAGTGGCTGCACGCATTTTAGGCAAGCGCGAACATTTGTTTCGTGGAAATTCACTCTAGTCCTGAATACACATCAGAATTAGAGTACTTTTTAAACCACAAACTCTTATTTAAAAAAACGAAAAAAAAACGACTGCAGCTCAATTGTTTCGGGATGCAGCAACAGCTAATCGTTGCCAGCCCGAGGAAGGGGAACGTGACCGGCCTTACTGTTTCCTTGTAGGGCTGTGGGTATTTTGTGGGCATTCTGTTGCTGTCACTTCCTTCCATTTTTCAGTAATGTGCTCCTTTAAAATGATATGCGTCCCTGAACTTATTGTTAATATTCGACTGCGATATAGAACGTATTGTTACTATCTGACTGTTCTATAGCACACCGTCGCCCGTGAGTGTGGACATGCAGGACTTTGGGTAATCCGGGGATGACTTCCCTGGCGAATTTGAGGTTTCTGTCGTAGACTGGCAGCATCACATTAGACTTGCCCACTGGCAAGCCCCAGTCACAGCTGCCTAGCCACAGGACCTGGCTCGTTTCCAGGACCGGTTCACAAAAGACCACAAGAGCGAGATGAAGGGTTCTGTTGGATGTATGAGGATTGGAACCGCAAGATCGTTGGTAGACTACTTTCTCTCCCAACAGTACCAATCAGATGTTTTTTGCAGTATCTAAGACAAACAATGGACAAATACATGTGCTTCCTGCCACCTCCTCAAGGGCCGCTAACCGGTCTGCACATGTGTACACCCAACTTGCACAAATGCACTGGTTTTTAGTAATTTTTGAGCCGTTTTGACTAGAAACACTTTCTTGGTGAAAATCTGCACATGATGGATTATGTGGCAAATCCATAACTGTGTGGAAAACGCCACAGCCGCAGAATCCTGCAATTACTGTGACCCTGATGTACAAGAAGTGAGTTTGCAAGGCTGGTATGTTTACGCTAGAGATGAGACTAGACACTAGACCAGGTAAGCATGCAACAAACCTACTAATACGTAATAATTCAGAGGATCGACTCTTGAGCCGTATTATGAAAGGGGGAGAAACACAAAGATAGTAACACAAAGCATGGAGGGAATTTGAAGGAGGGTAGTACACGGGGAAGAAAGCAACACAGTGCAGACAAAGCATTTTCCTGGGGGAGAAGCACAGAACGGATAGGGAGGCTTGACTAATGTAGTTGTACGCCAAACTTCATACACATTTGGGCTGTTCATTCCTCCATACAACAAACTTCAGTCACAGGCTTAAGTACTGAGCAGCTTCAATTGTTAAATCTTGCAATATGTGCAAATGATAGACCTGCTGCACATGTGATGTCACCTCCTGCCGGGATGTCACTTCCTGTTGTGATGTCACTTCCTGCACTGATGTCACTTCCTGTGACACCGCCTAACTTGGAGAGTCCCCCCACTTCTTTTTTTAGGACTTGTGCTCTGGTGGTAAATCTCTTGTATGAAGATTTTTCCTAGTTCTTTAGTGGTAGGTAGTTTTCTTAAAGCAGTAAAATGTGCCATATTGGAGGAGTCTATTGTCACCATAATGACTTGGTTACCTGCAGAAGGGGGCAGAGAGGTAGTTAAATCAGTGGACACAGTATGCCATGGTACTGGTGGGACAGGCTTGGGCTAAAGTAACCCTACAGGTTTATTGTGAGGTGTTTTGGCCTGAGCACAGACAGGACAGGAGTATACATAGGTTTCAGGATCTTTTCTTATGGATGGCCATCAAAAAGAGCAAAGCAAGGGGGGGCGTGGCTAGCAGCCGATCATGGCGGCAGCATAAGGGACGAGCTCCGCGGCTGAAGCGGCCTCTTCGTCGATCCGACACAAAATCCGTCACTTCTACAAGCCCTACAGGCAGGTACCAGAACCCAGGACCGGGTGGAGTAAGCAGCGACAAGCGGCAACAAGATCCGACGTCCGCTGCCCGAGATACATCGAAGCCTCGGATCGGCCTGCCCCAACCTCCTGAGCCGGGACCTCCCCTGACTGTCGACCCAGCAGGAAGTGCACGCTGACCGGGGGATCCAGACCGGAAGTGCCCGTGAGGCGGAGGAGCCGATAGACCGAGTACGTCCTGGAGAATCGGATGCAGAGATCCGCGCGGACCAAGGGAGTGGCGATTAGCGAAGTGGTCTCTGGCACCCCGACCGACTCTGCGGTCGTCACCAGCAGCACCGAGAGGCCAGGAGACGGGATCGAAGTGGGCGTCCGCCATCTTCTTGATCGGAGTCGTCGCTACGCATCTGGCGACAATCGCCTCCCGGAGGACGCCGCTGAGACCTAATCTTTGCCAAACCGGACTGGATAGGGGGTCCACACCGCTTCTCACATCCTGGAGCGTAGGGGCACGAGGAGCACGACATTTAGCGGCATGGCGGGGAAAGGCCCCAAGGGCGGCGTCACACAGACCCGTATTGACCGATTTACCTCCGACAAGCCTACCGTCTCCCCAGCGGGGAAGGAGCAAGGTGGCAAGGCGGCCGACTCTCCAGGAGGAAAGAAAGCGACACTGGACGACGTCATGCTTGCACTGGCCCAACTGCAAACGACCGTCGGCGGAACCTCCACGGATGTCACCCTACTAAGAGCGGACCTCCACAAAATGTCGGAGAAAGTTAAGAGCATGGAGGTGGTCACAAAATCCCTTGTAGAGGACGTTTCAGAACTTCAACGAGAAATGGGGAAGATGGCGCAGGACAATAGAATGCTCCGGGAGAAGCTGGATGAGCAAGAGGGGCGTTCTAGGCGAAAAAACATCCGCATTATAGGGGTGCCGGAATCAGAAGGCGTAAAAGCTATGGATCTCTTCGTAGAGAGCCTGATAACGAATGAACTAAAGCCGAAGGGACTGTCCAACTTTTTTTCAGTGGAAAGGGCCCATCGAGTCCCGGGAGGTCAACCGAGACCGGGGGCTACCCCTCGACCCATAGTGGCACGCTTGTTTAATTTCCGTGACCGGGACGCAGTCTTGCAGGCAGCCAGAACCTCCCCTCCTCTCAAGATCCAAAACGCCACCGTTGCCATTTTCCCCGACTACACAGCGGAAGTCGCCCGTCGGCGGCGAACGTTCTTTGAGGTGAAAAAAGAACTGAGGTCCAGAGAACTGCCATATTCAATGCTCTTCCCTGCGAGACTGCGGGTGGTGGCGGAGAACAAAACGTGGTTCTTTGACAACCCTGAAAACGTACAGGAGTGGCTCGAGGGATGGAGACCGGGTCAGAACCACAGACGGACAAATCGTTCCAAGAAAGATCGAACTGGAGGCCAACGCCAGGACTCCCAGGCTTCGGGAGGGGGACCGGACAACAGTGACTCTTTGGGAGCAGAAGGTGGCAGGGAAGAGTTCGAGGAACAATGACCATCTGGACAACTTTCATAATTGTTTTGGTAATGAGACTTTAATGCTGCTTACGCGCTTCCCGCCATTGGACACTGGGTGAAGGGCCTCCGAGGGTGTGAATGAGAGACTGCCGGCTGCGGAGAGTCCCTCACCCCAGCGCGCAAGTACACTGTTTGGGGGATGGGGTATGCACTCTGCTCAGTTGGGGGGGCGGGCAGTTTTGAGTCCGTGCAGCAGGGGGGCAGGGAGGGGGGGGGGAACAGGAGTTGGGTAAGTTTGCACTACGGGACTTTTTGGTCCTGCAGGTTCATGTTCTAAGCACACGTATGTTTTTAGGCATGTTTTACGTAACTGAGAGCATCTGGTCTATTCGGGGCACTGGGGGAATGGACTGTGAGATACGCCTGCCCTACACCTGCCTCTACCTGCCACCTCGCCAACGGCGAGGGGGCTTCATGGCAGATCACTGTTTCTCTTATGGCTGCAACGGATAGTCACACCACAGCGAACTCACTGCTTGTCATGTCCTGGAACGTCAGAGGTCTAGGGGATAAGATTAAGCGGGGGCTGGTGCTGCAGGGGATAAGGAGACGGGGGCCGGCACTCATTCTCCTACAGGAGACACACTTGACGGGGGCGGCCACAAAGGCCCTAGATAGGAGAGGCTATCACATGATAGTACACGCTGAGTTTACTTCGGGGTCCCGTGGCACGGGTATCCTGCAGAAGAAATCATCCCAATTTATTGTAAAGTCTACAGCAACCGATGCTCATGGCCGATTTGCGGCAGTTCATGGCCAGTGGGAGGGGAAACTTCTAAACATAGTTTCTGTTTACATACCACCAGCACTACATTCTGAGGCTTTGCCAGATCTTGGCAAATTCTTGCTGACCCTCCCTGATGGAGACCTGATCATAGGTGGGGATTTTAACATGGCACTCACGACCACTTTAGACCGTTTCCCCCCACGCACACACACAGAAGGGCCCAACAGGCTCCAGACATTTCTGAATGCACAGGGGTTGGTGGACATATGGCGTACACTACACCCTAACCAGCAGCAATACACGTACTACTCGGCCACACACAGCAGCCTCTCTAGGATAGATTATTTTTTCGCTTTGATTAACGGACATCTTACTGTAGCCGAGACAAGTATTCAGCCACGGGGTGTCTCAGATCACTCACCACTCACTTTGACGATCACCACCACGTCCACGAAACGACAAAGGTTATTTCCGATCTTCCCTGGCTATCTAAAAGTTCCCCAGATCAATAAAGACCTGAAGAAGGCAACGCGGCTCTACTTCGAGGAAAACCGATCATCGGTGGACTCCCCCTCTACATTATGGGAAGCATACAAGACAGTGTTCAGGGGTCAGGCCATAGCCGTAATTGCGAATCATAAAAAGGCGCACAGACGAGAGGCCTTGGACATAGAATTGGGCCTCGAGAGGGCCAATACAGCCCATATGGCTAATCCCTCGGATGACACTCTCCATGATCTCCAAGTCCATCAGCGTCGCCTCACTGACCACCTGCGAAGGATCACGGTGTCGGACATTGCGGCAACGCAACATAGGGTCTATGACATCGGGGACAAGGCCAGTAAACTGTTGGCATGGTTGGACAAGAGGCAGGGGGGAGGGAAGAACATCCTACAAATTACTGACCCACATGGCAACAACCACACCCGCCCCGACGAGATAGTGGAAGTCCTCGCGGATTATTTTACCGAAGTGTATACCCCAGAGACGGTGGTGGGAGAAGATGAGGTCCGGATTGCCCTTGAGCACGTCCCCCTGCCGGAATTGACGGCAGAGGCGTCGAAAGACATAGATGCGCCCCTGACGGTGGAGGAGATCCAGTTGGCTATCGGCGCCCTTCATCCGGGCAAGGCTATGGGCCCCAACGGGATCCCCATTGAATGGCTTAAAATTATGTCGGAGTCCCTGAGCACACCCCTACTTAACATGTACGAAGAATCTAGAGTGAAGGGTACGCTGCCGCCGGATCAACGGATAGCAACTATCGTAGCAATACCGAAACCTGGTAAACCCCCCAGCGAATGCTCGTCTTATAGACCCATTTCCCTGCTGAACCCAGAGGCTAAAATTATCGCTAAGGTGTTGGCGAGCAGGCTCCTGCCGTGTTTACCCCAATTGATCCACCCGGACCAATCCGGCTTCATGCCACATCGTAGCACTGCTTTAAATCTCCGCAGGGTGCATGGTGTAGTGGTGCGAGTCCCACTGCTAAGGGAACCGGCCGCGATCCTTTCACTGGACGCCAAGATGGCGTTCGACATGGTGGAGTGGAACTATCTCTTTGCAGTGCTCGCACGTATGGGTTTTGGCCTGGTGTTCATTTCATGGATACGCATGCTATACAGAGACCCCGTAGCCAAAGTGGTAGCCAATGGCCACATTTCCAGAACCATATCCTTAGGCCGAGGCACGCGACAGGGGTGCACGCTTTCACCCCCTCTTTTCGCTTTGGTTTTGGAACCGCTGGCGGTTACGATTCGCACCACGCAACTCCTGAAAGGAATTCAATGGACCCCGCAATGGGAGGACAGAGTGCCCCTCTACGCGGACGACATGCTGATTTATCTTACAGACCTGGGAGAGAGCCTCCCTAACCTCCTGGCTCACTGTACGGCACATTGGCGAATCTCGGGCTACACCATTAATTGGGCTAAGTCCATAATTTTTGAGCTACGGGGACCACTTCCGCCACTGCCGGACTCCTGTCCGTTAGAACTAGCACGCACGTCCTTCAAATATCTGGGGATTCATATCACCCGGTATGAGGCCGAGTTCGCACGACTGAACTTGCAGCCTCCCTTAGTCCGTCTCCGTGGTGATGTACAACATTGGAAAGAACTCCCCCTAACGCTACTAGGACGGGCAGCGCTCTTTAAAATGATGGCTCTGCCACGCTTCCTGTACGTCCTTGAAAACGCTCCGCATTTGGTGCCGGACAGCTTCCTCCAGAAAATAACGGCGCAGATCTCAGGCCTGCTATGGGGCAACCAGCCAGCCCGAATCTCACACGCTAAATTGAACCGGGGGTGGTATGACGGGGGCATCGCGCTAGCCAACATACAGCTGTACTACTGGGCGGCTCAGCTCAAAATCATTAATCAGTGGATACACGCCCCGCAAGAGGATCCAGCATTCAAGGCAGACAGGGCGCAACTGGGTACGAACAGTTTACTGGCCCCACTGTACCACCGTGGTGTGGCGGCAAAACTTACTGGGCCTACGAAACACACAGTTCGAGTATGGTACAAGGCACAGGCAAAGTTGAAATGAGATGGGGTCGTCACGAAACTCACACCTCTGTGGGACGCGAAGGCGTTGGGCCACCTGCGGCGCTCCAAGGGCTTCACGCAGTGGGACAACATCGGCATCTCCACAGTGGGGGACATGTGGACGAGGGAGGGAGTATTCTCCTTTGTGACTCTGCAGGAGCAATATGAGCTGGGGGACACAGAGCTGTACAGGTACATTCAGGTCAGACATGCACTACAAGCTGCGATCCCGCCCGACACTTTCCCACCCGAATCCTCCCCGCTGGAGGACCGTCTACTCACCGACTACTTGCAGGAGGGGGCGACATCGATGACATACCGCAAATTGGTTAACAATATGCCTGATCCACTGGGGAAACTGAAAGACAAATGGAAGCTAGAGGTGGGTGATCTAGACGAAACCGAGTGGAACGCAGCCATGGCATCCCCACGTGAAGCAGGCATATCTTCCAAATTCCGCCTGGTGCAGTTAAAAATTCTACACAGGATATACTACACTCGCAGGACGCTACACAAACTGCACAGGGCTGATCATCCGTACTGTCTTAGAGGTTGCGGAGCAGAAGGCTCTTTCCTACACACGGTTTGGGAATGTCCACTGATTGTGAGTTACTGGCAACGGGTATTACGCACCATGGCCCAAGCACTACACACCTCCCTCACTCTAGACTCACGACTGTGCTTGTTGAATATCTGGGGGCCGACCGACCTCACCTTTTATGCAAGAACTTGGGTTACGGTGGGGATGGTGACAGCGAAACGGGATATAGCCCAGAAGTGGGGGTCGGCTGAACTCCCCACACTAGCCCAGTGGATCCGCAACATGGACATGCTCATGCTGACTGAGAGGGCGGTGTACAAACTGAGGGATAATCCACGCAAATGGAACGGGGTATGGCGGCCCTGGAACTCCTATAGGGGGGATATATGTGAACCACTGGAAGAGGACGATCTTGAGGGATCTGAGAGTGACGAGGACCTCTGATTGGGTGTGTGGATGATTGCTGGGTGATATACACGGATGCGGGCGGGACCTACATTAAGAAGATGGTATGGGGGGGGGGGAATAGGGCAGGGGGTTTATGAACAACTGATTGGCCCCTTTGTAGATGGACTGTGATGCGAGATACTGTTGAAACTACTTCATGTACGTGCCGAACTATGTGTGCTCTTTTTACTGTTTAAGTTTCTTAAAGGCAAAACACAGACAAAAGACGAAAAACAAAAAAAACAAAAAAATGCAAACTGTATTTTTACGATACATGTATATTCCTTTTCATCATGTCACCAAGATGGCTGGACTCACGCCAGGACCTCGGAGGACTGTTACATCTTCTATCCTTTTACGTTTACTATGTAGTTCCAGAAGACCCTACGAATGTATATGAATATGTGACTGATGATGATGTTGATGCTATCTCTGTTTTGCACCAAAAAAAAAATTTAAAAAAAAAAAAAAAGAGCAAAGCAATAACTCTAGAGTATTTTTAAAACTGCAATGACCAGCAATGGGAGGATTGTGACACATCTGTAAGGCTTCTAGTTGTACCTTTTGTGTTGGGGGTAATACCGCCCTTCCATAGTAATAGCATTTATCATGTTGCTTAATCTCATCATTCAGCTTCTTCCACTCTTCTAGGCTTTAGGGATGTATACTCTGAATAGACCCTATCAAGAAATGATTGAACTGTGCCAATGATTCGTTGTGACTCAATTATGTTCTCTTGTGGGAGTATTGGACTGTCCGGAAATGACGAGATTGTTCTGAGACCCTGCTATATAGGTAATGGTAAAGTCTTATTGGCTGAAAAAGTAAGCCCACCGGGCCTGACGACTATTCTGACAATGAATGCTATGAAGACATTGTAGGTTCCTATGGTCTGTTCAGATTTTGAACGGCTCATTAGTACCCATTAGAAACTGCCTCCATAAATGACAGGCTAACTTCATGGCTAATAGTTCTCGCTCAAGAACAGAATAATTCCTCTCCGAATTGACAAGATGTGTGACAAGTAAAAAACAGGATGTTCCAGCCCATCATCATCTTTTTGGAGGAGGACAGCACCTACTGCCCTGTCTGAAGCATCTGTTTCTACAATAAATTTATTTGTTGTATCAGGATGTAAAATAGGAGCTTGAGCGAAATCCTATTTTGAAGACTTAAATGCTCTTTCTGCAGCTTCGGTCTATTTGAATCCCTGTCAGAGATTTTCCTTTTTTTAAGATTTGGGAGATATTACTTGTTCCTTGAGCAAAATTATCGATAAACTTCTGATTGAAGTTTATCAAGCCTAGGAAAAATTGGGTTCCTTTGATGTTTGAAGGTGAAGGCCTATCAAAAATAGCCATTACTTTTTGTGGGTCCATGGCAATTACAGTCTTGTTTATCCGGCAACCCAAATATTCCACTTCAAATTTGTCAAATTCACATTTTTGAGAATTAGAGAAAAGACTGTTGTGGCGTAGTTGTTCCATGACTTGAGTGACGTGTGCATGGTGCAACTCAGGTGCAGCAGAATAAACCAGAATGGAATTTAAATATATTACAACAATATGGTTTAGAAGATCCGCAAACACATTACCCATGGATCTTTGAAAAATGGAAGGAGCATTGGTCAGTCCAAAGGGCATAACATGATATTCGAAATGGCCCAAGGGTAGGGTGTTCTAAATGCGGTTTTCCACTTATCTCCTTCCTTGACTCAAAAGAAATGATAAGCACCCCAAAGATCTAAATTGGCAAATATTTGTGCCCCTCTAACGGACTCTAAAATGTTCTTAATTAAGGGCAAGGAATAACAATCTTTTATAGGGACCTTATTTAAACCCCTAACGTCTATACATGGCAGTAGATCTTTAGTCTTCAATGGCATGAAGAAGAGAGGTGCCCCAGCAGATGACAAGGACTGAGTGATCAGTCCACTCTGAAGATTCACTCTGAGTTATTATCCAAGGATCTCCCTTTCAGGATCTGTGCTAGAGGAATGGCACAGTCAAATTGCCCATGGGGAGGCAGTGTCAAGTTCTTTGGTTTCTGGAAGACGTCCACCTACATATGGTAGTGACTAGGTACACCTTGAACTATATTGGCGGAGTTACAAACATTTTCTCTCACCAAAGGCATCTCCTTTCTTGACCAGTATACCTCAGTAGGATAACAGAACTGTTGACAAAAATGTGACGATAAGGAGATAGATCTAGTTTCCCAGTTGATATAAGGATTGTGTCTGATCACCCAAGGTAGCCTGATTGGGTGAGGCAATCAGATCAAACGGCAAGTACGCTTGGTGTCTTCCAAAAGTCAGTTGTATTGATGCCGTCATTTCTTTGACTGGTCCAGAAACTAGGAGGGGTCCATCCACTGTATGTACTTGCCAGAGTCTCCTTAGGAACACAAAATATTAGTTTTTCTGTAGCCCATCTTTCATCCAAATACATTCCACTGGCATCACAGTCTAACAGGGCAAGTACCCTTTCTTCTGTACTTTTTAGGTAATCTTAGAAGCATAGGCAGAAGAAAGAGAATTTGAGGTTTCTTTCAAGGTGCAGATTGAATGTATTCCAGTCCATACAGTCCTCTCCCTTCTTACAGAGGACGGGAACTGGAGTTTCCCGTCTGCCTCGATGGATGAGTAGGACAACTACGAATCATATGGCCAGAAGCACCACAATATAAGTACAGTCCTTTTTTTCTTCTGTATTCTTGTTCGGCTTCAGGCAGTGGTCCTCTGGTCAGACTTATTTGCATAGGTTCTTCTCCTGTCTAAGGAAGTTTTTCTGGTAAGGCAGCATCTGTTCTGCGAGTATTGGAGCGTGTCATTCCTGTATGTTGCTGAACACATGACTTTCGCCTCTCCACTCAACGTTCATTGAGACGATGGTCTACTGACAGCGCGAAATCCATTAACTCGGTCATAGTATCTGTGCAAGTAGAATGTGCCAATTTTTCTTTAATTTCTTCTCGCAAACCTCTGCAAAAAAGGGTGACTCATGTACTTGCCAACCAAGAGGTCTCTGCAGCCAGTTGTCTAAAGCAGGTTATGCATTGCAGGACATCTAGATTCCCTTGCTGGATATCACATAGGGCTTCTTCTGCTGAGGTCTCCAAGCCAGGTCTTTCAAACATTTATTTAAAAGCATCAAGAAAGGGCATGTAATTTAACAGCCGAGGGTCTTCCATGACTACCAAGGGTGTTGCCTATGCCAATGTAGGACAGACAAGGCTCTAATCGAATATCCAACCTTAGTTTCTATCCAATGCAAACTGGGCTGGACAGAACGCAAAAAACACTGTCAAAGAATCCTGAAATTCTTTCGGCTTATTTTGATCTCCAGAATAACGAGGAATGGTGGTAGAGACTAATATTTGGCGTAAGGCAATATTTACAACACGCAACTGTTGTAATTCTTGGGCTTGCTGATAAAGTCTGCACTAATGCCTGTGCCACTTCTACTGATCCTCATGAGGTGATGCTTGGGGAGGATCTATGGCATCAGGATCAAAACGGTTCTTTAGGCGTTGCAATCCGTCACAATTGGAATCTCTCTTACCAGTTTTGGTGCGCTGGAATGTTTCCCGACTTCGGTTCTTGAAGGTTCTGGTTTGTCCGAGGTAAGGGCGACCCTTTCCGGTAGCCACAGTGCTGCCGACAATGAAAACCAGAGCAGACTGTGCCTTCCAAAAGGAGTCCCAAGATTAAAATATCCAGTAGGAAAAAACCTTTATTGCAGGCGGAGACTCCAGGAATGGAAAAGGAAAAAAGAGATGACCAAATAAAAAGGGCAGAGGACACTAGCAAGAAGAATGGACTTGAGGACAGGAATTCCAGGCAAGAGCAGAAGGCTTCAAGGAAATCCAAACACAAAACGAAAATACACCAGACAGGAGCAAAAGCACCTACAGGAGCGAGGACACACCAGAACAAGCATTTGCAATGCAATGGTCTCGGCATCATTAAAGGTAGAGCTATTGGCATTGCTCATGACATTTTTTTTCTTTAAATCACAAATAAATGGCATTGTCATTAACATTGCCAATACACAGCACTCTGCACTCAACAGCACACAATGCTCTGCACACTCACCCTGCACTCACTACTCTGCACTCACTACTCTGCACTCACTACTCTGCACTCACTACTCACTACTCTGCACTCACTACTCTGCACTCACTACTCTGCACTCACTACTCTGCACTCACTACTCACTACTCTGCACTCACTACTCTGCACTCACTACTCACTACTCTGCACTCACTACTCTGCACTCACTACTCTGCACTCACTACTCTGCACTCACTACTCTGCACTCACTACTCACTACTCTGCACAAACTACTCTGCACTCACTACTCACTACTTTGCACTCACTACTCTGCACTCACTACTCTGCACTCACTACTCTGCATTCACTACTCTGCACTCACTACTCTGCATTCACTACTCTGCACTCACTACTCTGCACTCACTACTCACTACTCTGCACTCACTACTCTGCACTCACTACTCTGCACTCACTACTCTGCACTCAGTACTCACTACTCTGCACTCACTACTCACTACTCTGCACTCACTACTCTGCACTCACTACTCACTACTCTGCACTCACTACTCACTACTCTGCACTCACTACTCTGCACTCACTACTCTGCACTCACTACTCACTACTCTGCACTCACTACTCACTACTCTGCACTCACTACTCACTACTCTGCACTCACTACTCTGCACTCACTACTCTGCACTCACTACTCACTACTCTGCACTCACTACTCACTACTCACCACTTTGCACGCACTACTCTGCACTCACTACTCACTACTCACTACTCTGCACTCACTACTCACTACTCTGCACTCACTACTCTGCACTCACTACTCTGCACTCACTACTCTGCACTCACTACTCTGCACACTACTCACTACTCTGCACTCACCACTCTGCACTCACTACTCTGCACTCACTACTCTGCACTCACTACTCTGCACTCACTACTCTGCACTCACTACTCTGCACACACTACCCTGCACACACTACTCTGCACTCTGCACTCACTACTCTGCACTCTGCACTCACTACTCTGCACTCTGCACTCACTACTCTGCACTCTGCACTTACTACTCTGCACTCACTACTCTGCACTCACTACTCTGCACTTACTACTCACTACTCTGCACTCACTACTCACTACTCTGCACTCACTACTCAATACTCTGCACTCACTACTCTGCACTCACTACTCACTACTGTGCACTTACTACTCACTACTCTGCACTCACTACTCTGCACTCACTACTCACTACCCTGCACTCACTACGCACTACTCTGCACTCACTACTCTGCATTCACTACTCACTACTCTGCACTCACTACTCACTACTCTGCACTCACTACTCACTACTTTGCACTCACTACTCTGCACTCACTACTCTGCACTCACTACTCACTACTCTGCACTCACTACTCTGCACTCACTACTCTGCACTCACTACTCTGCACTCACTACTCACTACTCTGCACTCACTACTCACTACTCTGCACTCACTACTCACTACTTTGCACTCACTACTCTGCACTCACTACTCTGCACTCACTACTCACTACTCTGCACTCACTACTCTGCACTCACTACTCTGCACTCACTACTCTGCACTCACTACTCTGCACTCACTTCTCACTACTCTGCACTCACTACTCACTACTCTGCACTCACTACTCTGAACTCACTACTCACTACTCTGCACTCACTACTCACTACTCTGCACTGACTACTCTGCACTCACTACTCACTACTCAGCACTCACTACTCTGCATTCTCCCTTCCGTAGTGTAAATGCCCTTCACGGCCGGATGCAGTATGTAGGTACTCTCATATATTTCTTGGCACCTACGATGTAAGACTGTGTGTTGGATCTAGGAGGACATATATAGCAGTTTTGTTTCACTCATTGCACTAGCACTGTGCTTTTATCCTCTCTTCTCCGTTTGATTAAACACATAAGCCAGCATGTAAACATTTGTATTAATGAACACTGTGCCCCGGAAGTCAGGCACGGTCGCCTGTGATGGGGGCGGGGCCACGTCCAGACCGGAAAAGGAGGCAGGCGGAGTCAAATGCGTCTCGCGCCCAGGGCTCCTGTGAGCGGTGTGGAGCCCCGGGGCCGCGCCAGCAGGAGGTTGGGCGCCGCGTGCTGAGAGCAGTCCCCGACATTGGCCAGGTAAGTTCAAAAAGGCTGGGGGGGGGCTTGGTGCACTTGTGTGTGTGCGTGTATGCTCGTGTGTGTATGTATGTGTGCGACGGTGACGGCGGGGGGGGCCTCGGTGCACTTGTGTGTGTGCGCGTGTGTGTGTGTATGTGTCGGGGGGGTGTCTCTGTATGTATGTATGTGCGTGCGTGCATGGGCGCTTGTGTGTGTGTATGCACATGCGTGTGTGGTGCTTGAGCTTCCCAGGAGACAGCGCCTGGCCACAGCGCGCGTACCCGTTTTAAATCGGCTCCAAGGATGCGCGCGGCCGAAACTGTCTCCTGGGAAGCACACTCGCTAACAAAAGATCTCGGCGAGACGCGCTTCCGCGCGTTTAGCCGAGACCTAAAAAGCAAGGAGTGTTGCAACACAAGGAAATGAAAGCTTCAGCCCCTTATATACCCATAGACAAAAAGTGACGTAACAGCAAGTAAACAGTCGCCATCTTGGATAGGGAAAAGATAATGAAAAGAATAGGAAAGGTCGCTATAGTAGAATGGTAGAACAAAACCTTCCCAAGACCTTCTGGGAACAAGACTGTGGAATCATAGGAAGAAAAAACGGCAACAAGATGGCCCCAATTGAAGAATGAGCAAGTCCAAAATGTGCCAGCTGTCAACAAAGGAAAGTATAGCCCATGTTCTTTTATTTTGTCCTACTTACATGAAAGCTAGACAGAAATGGATTGCACCGTTAGGAAGAAAGTTGGGTGTGAGAAGGTATATGGAAATGTTGCGTATCCTAAAAAACTGATAATAACCAGCTTGTTGTGTTTGCAGTCTCGAGATTCTTATTGGCTGCTAACTATATCAGAATGAAGAATAGTTTGAAATTTTAACTAGGATCTCTGTCTTAAAACATTTGAAAACATTAAGATAGCATCTTCTATAGTTGTATTTTTTAAGGTTCACAGTATCTATATTTTTACAAAATATATTCCTAGTAATTTTTAATTCTTGTGGAAACCACTTAATCCAAAGACATTGTATTTTTATTCTTTGAATTGTATTCTTTAGCCCGGAGTTTGCACATTTGCACAAATGATATTCCCTATGAATAGGCTGTGGGGTTTTAGGTTTAAACCTATAATAACTGATAAAACCCCACTGAAAGAAAAATAGCCCTCACTGGTGAAAACATATAAACACTGAAAAAACACCTGCACAACCACAAACTAAATGCCATTCAAAGAAAGGAAAAAGAAAGTTCTTACTGAAGGGGTCAATAAAATGTATCTTTGTTATACAAGCTGAAGTAAGAAAGACTGGCTAACATTATTCTGCTTGAGTTGTGTTCTTTAAGGATGCCACTGAAATATTGTTTCTTCTTTCTTTTACTTTTTTCAGTTTTATGGCCTTTGGTCTAAAGATGCAGGGTTTAGTTTCCCGTTTTAGGTTTAGTTTAATTATTTTATAAACTGTAGAGTATCAGGACATATCAAACTCACATTTGATATTTTGGCTGCATTTGATTCTTTCACTGATAGGTAAAATGGCTAGTTTCATAAAAATCTTTCCTAATATGTGTCATCACATTTGCCCACAGAGAATGGGTAAACACCCTTAATACATCAGACCATAGTTTCTAGTGGGTCTGTATTGATAGTATGTGAATTGCCAACACCTAAAGCTTTAAACATTAAATCTAAGGTATAGTGACAAGTATATATATCACCAAGCATCTGGAATAGTGGTGAAAACGTGACACCACACTTTTGGAAAACATGGAACGCAGTGTCACTTGTTATGCTCTGCAAAAAAGGTTCTTTCCAAGTTCAACAAAGATTGGAGTGATATTGTTTGTATTTGTAGTGATTCAGCTACGTATATAAAAAATGTGTGTGATGACCTGTCAAAATTGATACCCAAGCTGTAGTGATTCCCTGTAGGAGATCCTCGCCACTTGTAAGATGGTATGCTGAAAGCATCTTCACAATCTTCAGAGTTAATGAGGGATGCTATTGACTTTTTAGTCCATTCTGGTGCACTGTTTTCTGATACCCAGGAACTAAAATGCAAATATTTATAATTTCGTGCTTTATGTGGCATCAAAGAAAGAGTCATCCAAACTGTGCTCCTTAGCTGACGGTTCTCAGCCCAAGGAGCTATGAATGCTAAGAGGGCCTTTTCCGAGAAATTTACATGGGTAGGAAAGCGCACGCGCACATGACCAAAGACTCACTGAAGAAGTATTGTATGGGACACTTAAATAAAATTAATTTGCAAAAATCTCTTTGGACCTCATATACACTATACGTACACTGTCTATATTCCATGTTCTTTCAGTGCAGAAAGCAAGCATTGATAAAAGCAAAACGTTCCATAAACACTGGAAAAACACTTTTTCTGTTGTTTTTAGTGGCGTGACAATGTGTAACCACTGATAACAACTGTTTTTTAAGATATTGAAAACACTGAAAAAACCCCACCAGAATTTACCAAAAATAGAAACTGAAAACAGGACAGCCTACCTATGAACTAGTAATTTACACTCAAATATAATATAATGGATTCTATGAACGTGTTCCCTTATGTAATGCATGGATTGTTACTTAAACTTGTATTGTATTTATGTATTAATGTAATCTTGCACAAACTGGTATTTTAGAATTATGAACACACTTTATGCTGGATTTGCTTGAATATTTTATGCTCTGTCTCTTTTATGGTTCTTTGAATTGAATAAAGATATTTTGACTGACTGACTGATTTGCGGGCACCTGACAGATAGGTCACTCCTGGGATGGGGCAATCTTCTGGAAGAGGTGGAGATCAGAGGACTCTGGATTCTGGCGGGATCCGGACTCCACATGAACCTACTAGAGCTCATTGCGATCTGACTGGCTATGAAAGCCGTTCTACCCTCCATCACGGGAAGGCTAGTGCAAGTGTTCACAGACAACACCACCACTATGTGGTACTGCAACAAACAGGGTAGGGTTGGGTCATGGATGCTTTATCAAGAAGCCCTGTGTCTCTGTGCATGGCTGGAACAGCAGAGCATTGCCCTGGTGGTTCAACACCTGGCAGGCTCTCTGAACGACAGAACAGACAAACTCAGCCATTGATACCTTGCAGATCATGAGTGGCGTCTCCAACCCAAGGTGTCTTTCAACAGTGGGGAGAGTCTTGGTTAGATCTGGTCACCTCCACCGAGAATGTGCAATGTCAGCTGTTTTGCACGTTGGGAGTTTCCAAGGCAGCTCTCACATTTCAGTCTTGGGTGGTACACAGGCCTCCTGTAAGTCGTTCCACCCATAACACTCCTGGCCGGAGTTTGCAAGAAGATCAAGAATGTCCAAGTCATGCTTGAAGCTCTGTATTGGACACAGAGAGTCTGGTATCCCGAGGTACTGGGCATGCCCATTGATCCTCCAACCAGGCTGCCCCTTCAGGAGGATGTTCTGTCACAGCAGCAGGGGAGGGTCCTCCACCCTAACCTGTCTAGTCTCTGCCTACTTGCGTGGAGATTAAGGGCCATATTATCAAGAAAGGGCGATACATTATCGCCGCTTTTATCGTCAGGAAACTGCAGCTAAAGCAGTGATAATGGGCTTGATATTAGGCCCTTGTGAATTCCCATAGAAGCCCAGGTTAACACCATTACCTGGGCTTCTATGGGAATTAACAAGGGCATATTATCAAGCCCATTATCGCCGCTTTAGTGGCAGTTTCCTGCCGATAAAAGGGGCGATAATGTTGCGCACTTTCTTGATAATATGGCCCTGAGTGTGTTAGTTGAAAGCCTTCGACCTTACTCCCAAAGTCTGTAATGTTATCTTGGCAGCCAGGCGTCCTTCCACATAGATGATATATGCCTGCCATTGGAAAACATTAGTGGCATAGTGTGCAGAAAAAGACATTGATCCCCTTTCTGCCTCCCTTTCTGAAGTTTTTCTCTTCATTCTTTCCCTTGCCCAGCAGGCCTCCTCCCTGGGCACTCCTAAGGGATAACTGTCTGCTCTTTCTATGACTGCCTGGCCACCCTTCTATATTCAATTCTCTGGATTAGGTGATGCTGTCAATAAGGAGAAGTAAAGTTTTATGGTCCTGAAGAAGGTGGTTGTAGACCTTTAACACCGCCGAAACGCATCGACGCTTTGATATTAGTTAAATCTGGAGGGGTCAACATTAGTGAGGGCATTGGGAATTAAATCCAACTCAATGTTGCACCATAGGAATCTTGATTAACAGCCATAAGACATATTTGATTGTCTTTCATTTGTTCTTCTCCAATATAATTGTATGAACTCCTAAGTATAGTCTATATTGTTTTTTATTTGCATATTTATTGTACATTCAGTGGAATGTGTTTTAAAACTTTTTCTAATCTTGTAATAAACAGTCAGCTGTTCATATAATTGTTTGTGTTAATATCATTTTTCCCTTTGCAAATGTTTCACTAATGCTTGTGGTGGTTTCCAATATTGAATGGGTGAATACTTAAAGGTTGAGTGTTTGTCTTGACAAATAGACAACCATACGGGAACATTTTTTGTTTTTACAAAAAGGTCAGCACACCAAAATAAATGAAGTTGCAGGCATATTTGGTTTATGCAAGGGCCAGCACATCAACATATATAAAGCATACGTATTGGTTCAGTCAAAAAGTCACCAATAACTATAATAAAATGTGCATTTTATAAATTCACACCTTGTAATTTTTAGTAATAGTGATTGTCACACAATATATTCAATAAAGCATCTTTTAAAAACTAGTTAATGTCTATGAGTCTTCTTTTAAACATTTGTCAGCCCAAAAAGTGGAGCCATGGAACCAACATCAAGGGGTCCCTGTACTCCAGCGGAAAAGCATACAGCACCAGCTCAAAGTCCTTTAAAAAGATATGGTAATAAGCTTTCCTGGGGTCATGGATTAAATGGCCAAGGAGACTTACTGTGTTTTTTTAAATGTTGCTGGCTGGCTGGCTGCTACCCGAAAAATATAATTTGAAAGCTTATGCAGACATTATGGGCACTCCTTCCCTGGAGCTGTTAATAATAAACTAGAAGGTTCAGTCGCTCTTTTTTTTTATGGGGCCTGGTACCCACCTGGGGGGGGACACATAACATGCAAAATGTTGGGTTTTGTTGGGGGGAGCGCCAAGGCATCCATAGCCCCTGCTGGCTCCTCAGGCACCACACATACTGGGTGTCGGCAAGATTCTTTTTTTTTTTTTTTAACAGTGGGTGTCCCGGTTCCCATTCAGTCACTCACAACATGCTGACATGTAGAAGGTCATCAAAAGTCCCTTACAGCCCCTGCCAACTCCCCCTCTAACACCCATACTGGGTGCCGCCAGGAGGGAGTGATTTTCTTTTTTACAGTAGGTGTCCTGGTGCTCTCCAGGGCATCTACCATGCTAAAATGTTTTGGGCTACAGGAGGAAGCACCTAGGCTCCTTGGCTTTTGCCAGCTGCAGCCATCACCCATCCTGGGTGCTGGCAGTAGCCGGTTTACCTCCTCTTCTCCACCAGGTGAGAACAAAGTTATGTTCCCTGCCCAGGGGAATGCGTCCGTGGCCGTCTGGGGACGGCGAGGGACGAGACGGGCCACCCCCCTAACATCCGGGACTCTATTGTAGAGACTTGGCTCACTGACGGACAATACGTCTCCGGCTCCTTCAGGTCTGACCACATATTGTTAAGAGTAATAGTTAGTTACAACTTCTAAATAACGTTTGTCTTGTACACCATGTCTACCCAAACAGACAAAGGGGTAAAGACATCTTCTAAACACTCAGGTGGAAGCCTTATAGGGACTCTAGACAACTATATTACCCGGGCAGCAGCTGCTTTAGATCGAGAGATAGTTGAGGCGGAAAATCGCCTCTCATTGGAGATATTTTCAAAACGATCCTCTTTGGGTCCGATCAAGAACTGCGTATCCCCTGAGAACCATGTAAACCAACGCCTTAGTGACCTGGGGCTGCCCGATATAAGCATAGGCTCAGACACACATAGCGATGTAACTCTGGGGAACATTACACAGGACACTCAAAAACCCATTATTAATGAGGAAAATGCGCCCTGTAAGTTACTGCCAACACAGACACTGGTATGTCCCACTGTTGAAACGCCATCAAGTATTGATAGAATAGGGAAATGAAAGCGGGGTGGGAGCGAGCAGAAAGGTAAACGGGCAAAGGTCCCCAAATTGATAAATAAAAAGGATATCAGGCTGGACCCTGCCGCCCAAAATAGAAGTCCACCCCCTATTCACAAAAACAGCCAATCCCAACAAAAGAAACATCTATCGCTGAGAGTACAGGGAGAAGAAGGCCTGATGGGACAAGTGGAACATCTTGTAAAGTCTTTAATTTTACCTCTCATAGAGAGAATGAAAATAATTAGTACAAGCATTGGTAAGCTGGAACAGGTTGCAGCCGAGAACACTAATTTGCTACACACCCTCATAAACACCGATAAAATGGGAGGACATGATACACAGTTAGGCAAACGGCCCATTCTGGAAAAACCCATTATACCTGCCCCTGTTAATACTCCAACCCCATTAGGAAATATTACTCCCCCCAAAAATCATAATAATGTAACAACCTTAGAGAGTAGATCTCAGAGGACGGGGGGACTTCATAGCCCGGTGAGGGCTTCCCAAACACAGCGGGAGGGGGGTGATAAACCTGCCAAAATGAACAATGGACATACACAGGCTATTAACCCAGTACAGGGGGAGGGTAATTGTGTGTATTTATATCTCCCCCCCCCCGCCAAAGTGCTCCTTTAGTGGTTGTCTTGGCAAACGTTCCCCCTCTCCGTCAAGGAGAAAGAGAGGATTTCTCTCAAATTAAAAATAAAATTACATATTGGCTCGCTCGGAATACAGTAGAAGGAAGTAGGGTAGTCCATAATATAATTATGGCACGTAGGGTAGCCTGGGTGGGGCGCTCCAGGAAAACCAGAGAAGGAGATTGTATCATAATTAATTTCAATAGCCCAGTTTCAGCTGAGATGATACTTAGGGAGGCAGAGGGTGCTCCCCGGCTAGGAGGTCAGGGGATAGAAATTCTGCCCCTTGGATTCTTTTACACACCAGGGGCTCAGGGTGCACCTAGTCTCTACATCGACAGAAATAGGATGCCCTCTAACTACCAGATCTATCCCAGAAGGCGAGAGGGGTGGGAAACAATACCCCCGAGATTCAATGTTTGCCAAAGGAAGGGCGGACCAGGCTACTTGTCGGGCATAGACGTTACAAATAGATTCAATGCTCCCTCTGGCCTAAACGATTGTGACTGACTGGGAGGAAACTGGTACCAAGGAGGGGACTGGGCTGTTCCTGGGTTCAAAGTATAGGTCAATGGGGAGTGGATATGTGTAGGAGGTTAATAGGTAACCCACCTGTGGGTATCCATTTTGTTGGCTAAATTGGCCTCACACACCCTTGCAGGTGTCATGCTTCATCATGGGCAATGCTCCTCGTTGGGTGGGCGGTGCAATACCCAACGGGCAACACCTCAAAGAGGGGCTCTTTAGCGGAGATCTTTTAATCCAACTGCCCTTGGGTGAAGTGTGGGTGAGGGGCCAGAAAAGTTGTAGACAGTATGTGAAATTAAAATAGCGCAGGGGTACCAGAAGGAACTTTATTCGGGTGGTCCCGTGCGCTAACTAAAAACAACAATTAGTCTAGGAGGTTTGGAAAATAATGTTTTCCGCACTCGAGACTATGCTAATAGGTGAGGGTTGTGGTCGACATGTTTCTCGCAAAGGGTTAATTTACCCGCGATTCATCAGGACCTATAAAAAGTACTCATTGTCTACAGTATGGCTGATCTATCTAAGTATCAGTGCTTACGTGTACGTTTAGGAAAAAGAGTACCTGCATATACATTGTTCCATGCCTGGGTTTGGGAAACAAAAAGGAGAAAGTAAGGGGTTACATCTCTCAAGTATGTACAGTACATTGATCCACATCTTATATGACCTGGTGCATTCAGTGTCATGCTAGTGTTGTTGACTACTAGCACGCGGTGAAAGTGAGACATCTCCAAATGGAGCAATAGTGAGTGACATGCTCGCATGTGTTGGAGTGGAGACGTTTCTTGTGACTTTAAAAATAAGAAGAGCAGCAGCGGTAAAAATAAAGAATTAAGGGACAGCAGTTCCGGTCTAAAGACCCCACTCACCTAGAGGTCAATAATTAAGTGTAACAGCAGTGTCTGGCGGGATGGACATCGGTGAGTCAAGCCTCTGTAGCTAAGGCTGGAATGAAATTGCAATGGGGGGGGGGGGAGAAATATAGGTTCAACACACATATTCAAATCGCCCCTCATTGAGTACTACTTAGTGAAGCTGTGCCTTACTTATGCAGTTATCTAGTATCGATAGTATTATGCTGTTGCATAGGCTTGTTATAGGTGTGCAATAAGATAACCTGCCTATATTAGTCTAGGGGTGTGTCAGGGTGTCAGGTAAAATAGTGAAATAGGTTTTTCAGCGTTTGTCTACACACGATCCTGCTATCATTCATATAAGGAGTAGGACGTGTGAGCGCCTCAAACACAGCCCTCGTTGTTATAGGTGTGTAATTCGATATTTTGCCATTATTGATCTAGGGGTGTGTCGGGGCATCGGGTAACACAGGGAAACAGGTTATTTCAGCGTTAGTCTACACACAATCCTGCTATCATTCATTTAAGGAGCAGGACGTGTGAGCGCATCAATCAAAGCCCTCGTTCTAAGTCAAAAGTAAAAGAGTACACCCCTTATCCTTAAGGCGGTCAGCGAGCCGCTCAGGTGACCACAACGCCAGCGATCACTCGCATGAGGAGCAGGGCGTGTGAACGCTCCATCATAGCCCTCGTTCATGGTCAAGAGTCAACCCCCTATCCTTAAGGCGGTCAACGAGCCCCACAGGGCACCACAACGCCAAACAGGTCCAGAGCGCTATGTTCGGCGCGTTGTATACAGATAAGTACTATTGCCCTTCGCTACCAGGACGGACACTTACTTGATGCTCCTGTGTCCTTCTTGTGTAGCCGACTGGGAGGAAACCCTTCTAGTTACCCCCGTCATGACGGCTCTCAGTTTGATCCCGCACATTCCTTAGCACTGGCTAGCCCAGAGAGTAATTTTAACAACTCTGCCTCTGGTATTCCCATGAATATTACACCACTAATACCCAAAGGACAACACTGGGAAGTACACCATAGATCACCCCTACCTGAAACATCCAGACAGCTAGATAGGGTGAGTGGAGAGCCCAGCCAGGAACTATCTGGGGGCACTGAAACTGCAGAATGGGGATCTGTCACAATAGTGGACGGGCGTAGGGCGAACCCGACCACTGAGTTAAGAGCAAACAGTGACATTAGTCATCTAGTGGAAAATAGGGTTTTACTTATCAGTGACGGAGACCTAAGTAACACATTTACGGGGGTGGCCGCTGATCGGCATGACCGAACGCCAAGCCCCTTAGTAAAACATGGGGTAGGTGCCTCAGCAGCAGCTGATAGCTTGCCAATAGGGAGCCAGGTCTCTAAGGCACTAACGGTGACATGCATCAATAAAACGTTTTGCGATTCCTTATTAGCGATTTTTAAGGAATCGCAAATAAGGAATCGCAAAACGGGATGCATGATTTAAATTGCATAATATTTGCGAATCGGCAAAAATCGCAAATTTTACCGAATCGCAAATATTATGCGAATTTCAATTTGCGATTTTGCAATTCCCATTGAATCCTATGGGCCAAAAGGCCCATAGAAATCAACGGGAATAGCGAATTCGCAAATTGAAATTCGCAAACTGTTGATGCATTCCATGGGTGCAGGGGGGGGGGGTCCTTTGGACCCCCCCCTGCACCCCTGAAATGTATTTTGGAGTGCATGTTTCAAACATACATGTCCTAAGGACATGTGTGTCTTTAACATGACAGTGTTTTTAAATGCAAATTAGAGCATTTTAACACATTTTCGCAAATTACCACGAGGTTCAACCTCGTGGCAATTTGCACCCCCTATTTGCGAATTCGCAATTTTAAAATGAATCATGCATTGCTTTTGAGGAATCGCAAATTTGCGATTCCTTAGAAGCAATCGCATTTTTGGAATTCGCTAAAAATAGCGATTTTCCCAAAAATGCATGATGCATCTCAAAACATGATTTTGCATTCGCAAACGGCCGATTTTAGCGAATCGCACCGTTTGCGCATGCAAAAATCGTTGATGCATGTGCCTGTAAGCCCAGCCATGACTGTGAATAAGCTGGCGGACTTATCCTGGAATATCGCCGGCTTAAGATCAAAAAGAGGGGACATTAATTGGGAGGAGTTTCTTAGTGCCCACCATGCTATCGCTCTCCAGGAGACATGGGAAGCTACAGAAAGTTATTACTTGGATGGGTACCAATCATTTGTTAAATTTGCAACCCTGAGAAGGATGGGGAGATCCTGGGGCGGACTTATGTTGTTATTCAGTTTGAAACTGTCATACAAGGCTGTATTAGTAGCGACAAGCTCTCCCAGTATTTTAGCAGTACGACTGGAAGGTGACAACCTCCCAAGTATCTTAGTGGTTAATTTTTATAATTCCTATACCAGGTGTGACGAACTAGAACATTTGCACGCATTAGCTGGGTTCTTGGATGTTTATGATGATAGCATTCATACTTTTTAGGTTTCGACTTTTGGCGAGGGGCGAAAGCCCCTCCCAGTCGAAATCTTTTGATTTTAGTTGTGAGCTTAGGACAGCCCCTGTTTCCAATTGGCTAGCTCCATAAATGGAGGCTAGCCATTGGAAGACAGAGGCTGTCAATCGCGCTTTCTCTCGAAAACGCGATTCGGGGGCGTTTCTGGTGCTTTTTTTAAGCCCCGCCCCTTTGTCCCGGGCCGCGCTGCGATTGGCTGCCGGCCCGGGACACCCCCGTGATGTCATTCCCCGGGCCGCGCTGTGATTGGCTGCCGGCCCGGGACACCCCCGTGACGTCAGCCAATCACAGCGCGGCCCGGGACCTGACTTGTTGTTGTAGTGGTGGAGTGCACCTTGTGCTGGATGTAGCAGCGAGCCTCGTGCCCTTGCCCAGCCTGTGCGTGCGCCGCTTGCAGTCAGGAAGGGGTTAAAGAGCCGGCGCGAGGGTAAATGCTTCCAAGTGTTTACAAAGCCGCGCGCTGCCTCCAGAGGCGAGCCAGCCCGGGAGCCGAGCGGTGCTCCTCCCCACGAGGTGCGCCGGCGGGGTCGCCTTCCCGGGGTGGCAGAGCCCCGCAGTAACAGCAGTGTGTGTGTGTTTTGCCTTCTCGCAGGCGTCTCGAGGCACCGCCGCATGAAGGGCTGCGAGTGAGAGGAGGAGCCGGGAGCAGCAGCAGCAGGCGAGCCCGGGGACGCTGCACCGCACCGCCGCCGCAGCGAGATGGGCTGGCTGGAGGAGCCCAGCTGGCAGCTGCATGTGTCCCTGCTGCTGATGCTACTGTCCCTGCACACCAAGGGTAAGAGGACCGTTATTATCTAACTCCACAGTCACCGGCTTCTCGTGACAAGGTGCGCTGCCGCCTCCGCGTCTGTACGTCTTGCTGCCTCTTTGCTTCCAATAATGGCGGCGCACAGTGGACGCGTCCGGCCCGGGGGTGGCCGAAGTCAGAGCCCAGTGTGAGTCCGCATGAAACCAGCAGTTTATAAAGTTGCTTTTAATTCTGGTGCATTCGCCGTCTCCTGCCGAAAATTTGATACATACACTCCTACTCCTGGCAGTGGTTTGTTTCAGTGATGCGGATTTTAGTTTTTGTGTTTGAATGCAGGCAGCTTTTCAGAGTTTACAGTAGCAAAGAATCTGGCGCAACTCTGTAAACTAAGGTGGCATTTGTTAGTTTTAACCAAGCATGAACCTAAATTGTGTGATTGCTGTTTTTTCTGTTTTTGTACAACTGTTTCTCTCATACCGTTTGGTAGATGGTCCGATTTACATTCTGTAGACCCAGTGTTCTCCCAATATACAGCCTGGCAAAATTCAATACAACTCTGTTCCCGCCCGACTTTCTGCTTTAAACCGAGCAAGCAGTGTCTTCACATATTTGCATAAACCTTCGGAGACCATGGGGCTCGTGCATTCTTCTGGTATACATGGGCAAGTAAGAATGCTCTGGGAAATGTCAAGGAGGGCACATACCGTGGTGTGAACGAGCAGCACGAGCCGCACTCCGCAGGGGGCGGTCTGCAGGTGACAAAACGTATGACAGCAGTTAACATTGACAGCCATCAACGGGTTAACAAGCGACTGTTGTAGGCACACCTCGCTATAAACATTTAGATGCCTAGCTACAAGGTAATGACTTGGGCTTCAGTCGAGAGATGCAGTAAATAAATACATCCGAGTCATATCTCGTGTAGTGCATGGTAGGGTTAGGTCGCCTGTTCTAGGTTTTGCAACCAGCAGCCTCATATACTTAAGAGCATTTTTTTTAGTTCGATGGACAAGTCTGCAGCTGAATCCGTTTCAGTCCATTTTATTGTCTGCAAGAATTCATGTCCGGGCCACCGCTCTACGCAAATGTGCAATTCTAATGAAATAATAATGCAATATTTTGCAAAACAGAGAACACGTGCTGTAGATAACATTGTGTATAGGAATGGTTTCTCAATAATTTGCCCACTTAGGTACATATCTGATGGAATGTTAGCCATTTTAAACTAAGATTAAACGATAAAAACGTTCATCAGAAAAATGCTTATTTTTCCTTTTGTTTAAAAATCAATGTATTTCACTGCCCTCGTTCCACCACTTCGTCTTTAGGGAAAGCCTTACATGACATAAAACATGACGTGATTCACAATCAGTGTGTACATTATTTCATTCACACCAAACGTGTTCCTTGAGAGTACGTTTACATATAATTCACTTATCCCAAATTATATGGAGTAGTATATATTTACAGCTTACACTTGGGAATGCGTAGCTGTTCGCTGTAGGCTGACTGTGCTCCCCCAAAACTATTTTTGTGCTTGGATAAGCAGCTGAGCACACCTCAGTGCAATCTTGCCAGCCTGCTCCTTGGAGTGTATATGCCTACTTATGCTTCCCAAGTGTCACCTTGTGGTGGTTTCAGGAAAAGCAATCTCGAAACATGAATTACTTTGATGGCTGGGTTGCCACCGAGTGAAGATGAAGCCACGAATAAACGTACTTTTAAGTGAAACAACCTAGCACAAAACACGGAGAGTTTCCAAGAAAGAATACCATTTTCAGTAAATGCATATTTAGGATAGAATTGTTCAGTGTGTTTATGTCATACGGAGTACAATTCAGAATTTTATATTTTTTCTGTGACAGGTCACCATCATTTAATCACATTATTAAATGGCAAGGGCATTATTTATTATTACATAGTATTACATGTTCGCAATGTGTATGGATATACACGTGTGGGTGTATATATATTTATATATGCTTGCAATTGTCAAAGTGCGGTTCAAGCTTGTATGTACTGTCAGAGACTGGCTTGATTTTTGGATTCTGACAGTAAATTAAGAAAGATTGTCTTAAAGGTTGTGTGGTAGACTCTAGATGCATCCATCACTTTTTTAAAGCTCGTTAATGCATGAGGTGCCTAGAGACACGCACACCCGCCTTCAATCCTCAAAAATAATGTTACCTGTATTTTATGGAGGCTTTTTTTGCAGCAAAAATAAAATGCATTCTGGTTGCAAATACAGCGATACACATGAATATGGCAGGCTGCAGGATGCTAAGATTCTCTATGTGTATTAAAAAAGCATAGCCGAGATGACATTTACGTTTGGTTTTGTCCCATATGCATTAAAAAAATGTTAGAAGGAATACCAAACTCGTATGCTGCCTGTTATTTGTATATTCGTTACAAAGGCTCGAGGGAAGTTCCTTCTCTCTTGGACGTCATATGGAATGAAAATAGATTGGGTGGTCTAGAAAAAGGGATATTTTGAACCAGTAAGTATGTTTCTGTGTGCAAAAACAGAGCGCAGATGTTGTTCAGTGACAGTCTTTGATTAAACAGGTTGAGATCAGGGCAGCTTCCCCTTTGTCTGGTGTAAACGTTTCAATGTATGTCATGCAATCTCTTCTTGGACAGTGACTTTGCTTTAACTAGGATTGTATACTTTAGAGACAGTTCCTGGGCCGATTTACTTTTTTCACAGGCTACTTGAATAGATACTGTATGAAAACAAGAACTCTCTATTCATTAATACTCTATTCTCAAAGGTAATTTTAGCTGTTTTAAGCTGCTTTTACAACAAGCACTGGCAAAGTCAATAGGTTTGGCATTTGAGACCTATTAGCCTTGCCAATGGTTTTTATCCATGCTGTACAGCATCTATGATACTGCAGCACGTCTAAAGAAGAGTTACGTAAAAGCCTGTGACGCGGCCACTAGTGTCATTTTGTAGGCACGCACACCGTGATACAGGCAATTATTTTCTTCTTTTTATTTATAGATCTGATGGTAACTAAAAATAAATCATTTTCCCCCCGTTTTTTAAAGTGGATGCAGAGAAAGCAACAAGGGAGTGTAAGCAACATGAGGAGACGCAAGCAACATGAGGCATGGATGGGAGAAGCACATATTTTAAAAGGTGCAGGTGGCAACTTGCAGCGTGTGTAGAGGGGAAAGCAACACAGAGGAGTGGGTAACCCACAAAGGTGGGCACAATTTGGTGGTATCAATACAAAAGGTGGGGGTGGAGAAAAGCAACCTGTCTACAAAAAGAGAGCAACAAGGAGTATGGAGGGCAGGTAAGCAAACTTGTGAGAGAGCAGCGTGGATTAGGGGAAAAGCAAATAGACTTCGCTGAAAGGGGCAGCAAAAGCAGACAGGAGAGAGAGAGCAAAACGGAGAGCGGAAGTGGAAAAGAAGCACGCTAGGGAGACAGCTGCAAAGCACATGCCTTCTTGTAGAGTGCTTAAGAGAAAAGAAACAAGCATTTACAATGCAACGGTTTCGCCTTTGGAAAAGTTTGAGCTATTGGCATTGTAAATGACAACATTTGTATTTATGTGTTGGTTTTGAAAACAGATAAATAAATGGCATTGTCATTTACATTGCCAATAGCTCTAACTTTTCTAAAGGCGAAACCGTTGCATTGTAAATGCTTGTTATTATTTGTTAGTGCTTGGTGATTTTAATATTCATGTTTGGCCCATCAAATGTTTACTGAATTTGCACTCTGAGGAAGACCCGTTAGAGGTCACTCATTTTGAGCATACCAGGAGCGGGGTCTTTTAGAGAGTTTTTTATCATTACATTATTTGATCAATTTAACACAGGGGGAAACCCAAGACCCTGTCCAGACCTTTATGGACCAAGGTAAAGAATCTACCATTGATTATATTTTTGTGTCATGCTTACTGAGGGATCTATTAGGCCCCTTTAGTGTGTCACAGAGAGGCTATAGTGATCATAATCCACTTACATTGATTATTAATATCAAGGCACTTAATAGTGATTCTGTCCCATCTAGTATTTCAAACTCTAACATAGCCCCCAAATCCCAAGGCCGTAGGGTACGGTGGGAGGCGGTTACTCCTAGCGATTTTTTGGAAAACCTGTATTATAATAATAGCATGGAGGATCTGACTACCTGTTTCGGAGGCAAATCAGATCCTGCGGAGATCCTTTTAGCTTTTAACCGTATAACAGATCAGGTAGCAGCTAATCTGACTAGGAAAAGAACTATAAGGCCTAAAAAGCTGAAGAACTGGTTTAACAAAGCCTGTAGCGACTCCCACACGGCACTCTTAGAGGTTCTTAAAGAGCCTGTTAAGGACGAACAGAAGGTTGCGGATGCTAGAAGGGCATATAATAAAGCAATTAAGGGACAGAAATTGGAGTTGAAAGACATGGCTTGGGAAAAACTGACCAAAGGGAGTGTACTAAAAAGTAGCACTCAATTTTGGAAGTGGAAGGTAATAAACAGCCCTTTGTTTAATGAGACAGAAAACTCAAATCAGGATTGCCTTATTCCTCCCGATAAGTGGGTGGAGCATTATGGAGGACTCTATAGTGGAACAAATGATTTATCTCCTATGCATCTAAGCGATCATGCCCAGTTAGGGAAGATAGTGTTCTTAGAAAAGGAAGTGCTGAAGGTAATTGAGTCTACGGCACTTGGGAAAGCACCTGGCCCGGACGGGATTCCGGCAGATCTTTATAGAGCAGACTTGCACTTATGGGCAAAGGTTTTAACCTCTGTTTTTAACGCAGCAACCATAGTGGGTCCCCCAGTGTCCTGGGGTAAAGCAGTTATTGTACCCATATTTAAAAAGGGTTCAAGAGAGATCCGGCATGTTATCGGCCGATCTCTCTTCTGGACTCAGCTGCAAAAATAATGGGGAAAGTAGTCTTGGAACGACTGACAGATTGGTTGGAAGCTAATGCAGTCATTTCAGACCTACAGATGGGGTTTAGAAAGGGAAGAGGCACTGTGGGACAGTGCCTCAATTTACTTCTCCTCATAGGGAAGTACACGGTCGCAAAGCAGGGGGACATACATCTAGCTCTTATGGATCTGTCCACTACTTTCGACCTTGTAAATCGACAGAAACTTTGGAGTGTTCTTTCAGATATAGGTCTAGACCCTGTGCTGATAGCCTTCCTAGCTGATATGCATAAAGATACAAGTGCAGCAGTACACTATAACGAGGATGGGAGTCTGACTGATGCTTGGCCGGTAAAACGAGGAGTAAGGCAAGGCTGTATTCTTGCTCCTCTGTTATTTACACTCTACATAAATAAGTTGGGCGAAGCCTTGATTTTATCATCTAAGGACATCCCCAGTGTTGGTCATAAAATGATACCTGCATTACTTTATGCAGATGACACTGTACTAATTGCCTGGACTGCACGAGGTTTACAATCCCTATTAGACTGTTTTATTAATTTCATGGACTCCTTGGACTTAAAAACTAATTTCAAAAAATCACACGCGATGACACTAGGTAGTAGACAGGCAAAAGGGGCAGTGTTTGTCTGCAAGGGGTCAGAACTTACCAAAGTACCCACCTTCCCTTACTTGGGCATAGTTTTCGATGACAAACGATCATGGGTCATGCAGCGTGCTCTGAATAAAAACATACTAGCGAGGGCGTCAGGGGCCCCGTTGGGCTTTGCAAAACGCATAGGCTGCAAGCCATTACCGGCCATTATGAAAATCTATAACGCTAAATGTCTGCCCATGGTGCTGTATGGAAGTGAGGTGTGGGGCTATATAAACACGAGTGAGGTCCAAACGGCAGAAAATGTTTTCTTCAGGAAAGTTTTATCGCTCCCCCAATCCGTAGCATCTTTTAATGTGCATGAAGATTTGGGGGCGGGTTATATTTCGGATCAGATTGCGGTATCACCTCTACTAGGGTGGCTGAAAATCTGGGCACAGAAAGAACCGAATTTAAACCAATTAATTATTCAGGACTGCCTGTCCCTAGATAAGGTCTTGGCGATACCATGGTTCCGATAATTATGGACACTCCTTCCCTGGAGCTGTGAATAATAAATGAGAAGGTTCAGTCGCTCTTTTTTTTTTAATGGGGCCTGGTACCCACTTGTTGGGGGGAGCGCCAAGGCATCCATAGCCCCTGCCGGCTCCTCAGGCACCACACATACTGGGTGCCGGCAAGATTCTTTTTTTTTTTTTTTAACAGTGGGTGTTCCGGTTCCCATTCAGTCACTCACAACATGCTGACATGTAGAAGGTCATCCCAAGTCCCTTACAGCCCCTGCCAGCTCCCCCTCTAGCACCCATACTGGGTGCCGCCAGGAGGGAGTGATTTTCTTTTTTTACAGTAGGTGCCCTGGTGCTCTCCAGGGCATTTGCACCATGCTGAAATGTTTTGGGCTACAGGAGGAAGCACCTAGGCTCCTTGGCTTTTGCCAGCTGCAGCCAGCACCCATCCTGGGTGCTGGCAGGAGCCGGTTTACCTCCTCTTCTCCACCAGGTGGGAACAAAGTTATGTTCCCTGCCCAGGGGAATGCGATCAGAGAAAATTTGCTTTACCTGTCCGCACTCTCCCAGCAGGGTCGGACTGGGAGCCGAGGCCAGGGGAGGCAAGTGGGTGCGGCCGAGCTGTTTGCTAGGGCCGATTTCATTACAGAGGGCCGATATGCTACCCCCAGGAACAAAAACGGCCCTCCCGAGGACCAAACAGTCGCCCACCCGGGCGGCCCACCAGGGAAATGCCCAGTGCCTGCTACAGCCCTGTCTTCCAGGCAGAGGACAGATGTCATTCATGGACATTACATTGTTTTGGCCCCTGGAGATGGGGCCCTCTGGGCCTCTATGAGGCATGGGGAGGGTCTGCTTACCCCCTCTTCTAAATGTAATATCGGCCCCAGATGACAGAGCTGTCAAAGTTCTTCACAATAACCAACTTATTTTTACATAACCCTTCCTTCTGCAATTCTACTCTGCTATGTGCTGTAACTAACCAATGCTACTATAACTCAAATCACTGAAGGATGAAAGTGAAAGGCTGAGTTGGCACTGCCATGGTTTGAACATGTAACCTACAAATATACAAATGTAAAGAGGACCCCGATTAACTTGCTGAACCACACTTTGCTGCTTTTTCACATGCTTTGCACAACTTTTTCTAAGAGAAGGTGTGAGGTCGCCTGCATATACAATAGCAAGGGCCTGATTGCGATCTTGGTGGATAGATTACTCCGTCACAACGGTGACAGATATCCCGTCCGCCGAAATATGAATCCCATAGGATATAATGGGATTTATATTTTGCCAATAGGATATACTTCACCCTTGACAGAGCAACCAATCCACCAAGATCTAAATCAGGCCCTAAGTCAGGAATAAGTCAACACCTCCTCACTTGAAAAGTAATAGTGAAAGTGTCTCAGTGTCTGCCAGTGGGCCAGCTTGCACCCTGCACTATCAAATATGAATCAGATGCACAAGGCACACTCTCTTAAATGTTTTCATTTTAGTTACTATCTTGTATTTATTACATTTGCTGTGCCATGAGTGAATGAATGAATGAATGAAGCCAGACTTATATCGCGCAACTTAGCCCCAAAGGGCTTGAAGTGCTTATTGCGCTATATAAATAGTAACAACGAAAACACACAAGTGGAGGAGAACTGCCCTCCATGGGGCACTTGCTTTGTCATGTATTGTGCAAACAAAGAATGCAACCAAGGCAACTGGAATTATGCGACAGAGGAGGACCAAATTATATGGCAGGGTTGACTAAATATTGTAGCAAGAACGGCCAAATTATGTGGTGTAATGTTGCACAGTTTGTCATAGTATTACTTCATTATTTCGTCATTTTAACACATGGTGACTGTGACATGGCTTGTTCCACATTCCATGTTCTAGCGTGGAACTGTGGCCTCGGCAAATTCTAGGTTTGCCAGTTTGCCCAGCCTGAAGATGGTTGGGGTTGTTAATTAAAGTCTCTCCTGGACTTTACATCAGGTCTCCCTGACTTTATTTCACTAACGACAATCGCGAAGCAGAGGAGGAGCAGAGAGAAAACAAACAACCTCAACATCGATTGAGTATTGAAAAAAAAGGAATCGAGAAAAGGAGAGGACGAGACATCCACCTACCTTGGCGAGGCACAGGTGTGAGGAGATCTAAGGACGCAACATGGAGTGGTTGGTACAAGCGGTGAAGCTGGCAAGTTTTGCTGGTTTGGATGAGGCATTCTAGTTACAAGTTTGGGGAACTTGTGGAAGAAAGGATCCAAAATCAATTTGTTTTAAGGTGTAGCAGTGATAAAATAAGAGAAGAGCTTTGGTTAAAGGATGAGCCGCCTTAAGACGAGGTTATGATTATTGGTAAACGTGTAGAACATATGCTCAAAGGTGTAAGTGAGTTGAGTAAGGTGGGGAAATCACCTAGTCAACCAGAGAAAGTGGAAGAGGTCGTATGTCAGGCAGTACAGAATTCCAACTCTACCATCAACAAAGGTAGGGAGGTAGAAAACAAGACTGCAAGTACAAATTCCGAAAAAAGAAACAATATGGTATTTCAGGGAACCTGTTATCGCTGTGGTAAGTTTGGGCACAAAGCGAATGCAAGAGAGTGTCCTGCTCTTAAGGTAGTTTGTAGCTCTTGTGGAAAAAAGGGTCATTTTACAAAGAACTGTCGTTTTCGTAACAAAACTAATAGCAGGAATGAAGTGAGGGAAGTCTCTTTTCAGGTAAATGAGTGTGGGGTGGAACATCCTTCTGAGTGGGTGAAGGTGGAGGATGTAAAAGTTCAAATGAATTTGGACTTGTGCTCCCATCTCACGTTCATATCAAAGGAAGAGTTTGAAAAACATTTCATGAGTAAGATTAAATTGTTAAAATCTGATGTAAGGCCTACTGGTTGTGGTGGAACTCCCATTAAAATGTTAGGTTATTTCACGAGTTGTGTATAATGCAATGGAAGATTTACTGATGCTAAAATGTATGTGGCTGAAAAAGGAGACAACTTGCTGAGTTGGACTCACCAACCACGTTTGGGTGTTATTCTCAATCCTAATAGTAAACCCCCTGTGCAAGTGAGTCTATGGAAAATGTTGACAACAAGTTTGTAAAAAAGTTTGAGAGCTTGTTCAAAGACACTTTAGGTTGCTTAAAAGGTTATACCCATAAGATTAAACTCGAGCTAGGTGCAAAACCTGTTGCAGCAAAAGTGAGGAGAATTCCTATCAGTGTGCAGGAGGCAGTTCAGAAAGAGATTGATAAGTTACTGGTTACTGGGGTGATAGAACCTGTGGAGGCTACAGAGTGGTTGGCTCCCATAGTTCTAGCACGGAAGGCCAATAATGAGATTCGTCTGTGTGTGGATCTTCGCGCACTAAATAAGGAGGTTGTTGTGGGCAAGTTTCCACTTCCCAATATTGAGGTAATGGTCTCGACCTTAGAGGGTGCTTGTTATTTTAGTACATTAGACTTGGCATCGGCATACCACCAGGTGCCTCTCTGTAAGAATTCACAAGAATTGACTGCATTTATAACTCTCATGGGAGCATTTAAGTTCTTAAGAATGCCTTTTGGCTTAGTTTTAGCCGCATTTGTTTTTCAGAGAATTATGAATGATGTCATTCCAGGGATTCCAGGTGTGAGATGTTACCAAGATGATGTGTTGATATATGGAAAAAAACATTGAAGAACACGATTGCAGGGTTGCAGGGTAGCTAAGTGCTAGAAAGATTACTTAAGGCTGGCCTGACTTTACGTCGTGACAAGTGTGAGTTTGGGGTAACTGAGGTTGATTATCGTGGGCATAATATTTCTGGAAGTGGTGTGTTACCAAATAAGGAGTTGGTAAACACAATAGAGAATTTGAAAGAACCATGTTCCAATGAAGAGATTTCCTCCTTTTTGGGTATGGCAGAGTTTTATAGCAAATTAATTAGGAATTTTGCTGATAAAACGATACATCTCAGGAGTTTACTTCACAAGAACGCAGAGTTTGTGTGGTATGAAGCGTGTAAGGAAGAGTTTTTAGGTATTAAAATGGATCTCAAGAATGCTCCTAATTTACAGGCTTTTAAACCAGGTGAGGTGACTTATATCACAACTGATGCAAGCAGAAAAGGTTTGGGTGCACTTTTGCTTCAGGTGAGAGATGTTTTACAAAGACAAGGGGAACCCAACGGATAGCTAAGAACCATGGGTATAACTTCGTTATAGGAAACAATGGAACCTAGCTTATTCAACATATGTACAATGTGGTATAGAAACACAATGGAAACTATACAGATCAAGATATCCTGACCCAGCCGGGACAGGAGTTTATTCTCAAAAATCAATGTCAAGTATATAATACAATAATAACAAGCCCCACGCTGAAACCGGCATTGACCGAGCACCCCTGGGAGAGGCGTAGTCTCATCATGACTAACGCTCGATTTCCACATTTGTGAACCCCAGGGCGAGGCAAGCCACATTTGTGACTTCAGCGCAAACTGGTCGGATTGCTGACGTCCGAAGTATAGAGCCATCGATGCCCTTAAACTTCTGTTTCCGGCGCTCGCACGCATTTGAAAGTGCGGCCACCCGGTTCATTCATAGACGGGCGCTGAAGTTTTAAACTACCAAAACACCATAAGTACTGAACTCCACTTTAAACCACGTGGACACTTAACCGTTTGGCTTGTCTCATTCAGGCATGTTTTGTTATTATATAAGTCCTGATGATGATCCCATTCATCTAATAGAGCTATAGGGATCGAAACGTCGACACCCAAGAGTGGGTTGACACTCACATTATTG
Source organism: Lissotriton vulgaris (assembly GCF_964263255.1). NCBI lineage: Eukaryota > Metazoa > Chordata > Amphibia > Caudata > Salamandridae > Lissotriton > Lissotriton vulgaris. Next base: position 133,814,189 of record NC_141700.1, on the reverse strand, counting down.
TCTAAAAAGCTTGTGTACATTCCACTCCAGGCGACACTGCCAGTTATCTTTGAATTTTCTGCAGTGCCCTGCCTTTGCTCTTTTTCCTTGCCTGAAAAACACCCTTTTTCTCACCCTACATCTATTTTCCCTTTCTCTGTCAGTACGGCACAGGCTTGTGTCTTGTTATTATTGTATTATATACTTGACATTGATTTTTGAGAATAAACTCCTGTCCCGGCTGGGTCAGGATATCTTGATCTGTATAGTTTCCATTGTGTTTCTATACCACATTGTACATCAGGTGAGAGATGGGCATGAACAGCTGGTTGCCTGTGCTTCCAGATGTCTGAAAGGTGCTGAGCTAAATTAGTCAGTCATAGAAAAAGAGGCTCTAGTCATTTTATGGGCACTCAACAAATAAATAAAAATGTTTGGGGTACTTCTTTTATTGTTAGGTCTGATCATAAGCCTCTTAAGGACATTTTTGAGAAAAAAAGGACTAGATTCAATCTCCTCTAGAATCAGGAGGTGGGTTATATCGTTGCAGGAGTATAGTTTTGTTTTTGACTATATTCCTGGGAGTTCAAATGTGTCTGTGGACTGCCTTTCACATTTAGTGGACTGTGGAGTCAACTGAGCTCTCTTGTGAGGAAGGAATGGAAGATGACTTTGAAGTACGTGTGTGTGTGATGTCACTTCAGGTGTGATAAAAGAAAATGAGTGGAAGGAAGAATTAAAGAAAGATCCCGAAATGTTAGGAATAATGGAGTTGTTGTCACAAGAGAATGAAAACAAACTTGAGAAGCCCTGGTCGTTAGTGTCTAATTAATTAGCTGTTGGTGAGGGCATTTTGACTAGAGGTACCAGGCTTCTTCCACCTGAGAGTTTAAGGAACAATATTGTCCAGATGGCTCATGAAGGACACATGGGTATTTCTAAAACCAAAGAACGTATTAGACAAGATTTCTGGTAGCCTTGTTTGTATCTAATGGTGGAACGTGCGGTGAGTGATTGTGTTCCTTGCTCTATGAGTGACAAAATTCTAAAACCCAGACAACCACCTGTGGTTTGTAGGAGATTACCCATGTATCCTTGGGATGAAGTAACCATAAATATTGTTGGGCCTCTTCATGGTGAACATCAGACTCCTTATTTGATTGTGTTGTTAGATTTATAATCTCGCTGGATTGACGTGAGTTCTGTGAGGGACATCACTACACAATGCATAATCAAGTCTTTGAATTCTATTTTCAAACACGAAAGCTTTCCTCGTTCATTCCTTTTGGACAATGGACCACAGTTTTGTTCACGTGAGTTGGAAGATTATTTAGTGAAGTGTGGTATTGAACACAAGAAAATCTCACTTTATCATCCAGAGTCTAATGGTGCCATTGAGAGGTTGAATAAAACTTTGAAGGAAAGCATACAACTGGCGGGAGTTAACAGTTTAAACTGGAGGAATGAATTACAAAATCACATTTCTGTTTACAGATTTTCACCTCACTCTTCAACTGGAAAGACACCTTTCAAATTATTCAAAGGACGATCTCCTCACAATTCACAATTCAATTAGTTTATTTGTTACGGAACTCCAACGGAGGTCCACAAAAATACACCAATACAATAAAAAAGACATACTTTATAACAAATACAATTCTAATAAATATCCAGGAATGTTTTAAAAAATTGAAATATTCTATAACAAATCATTTCATTTGGTGGGGACAGCACAAAAGATCGTGCCTCCTGAGCAGAACGAATATTACATTTGATAAATAAGGGTCTCAAAAACATTCGCCTTGCCCTTAGAAGTTCTGGGCACACAAATAACACATGATTGAGATCCTGTATTTTGGAACAACAGAGTTCACAGATTCTCTCCTCTCTAGGAGTATTTTCCCAAATGCCTGTTACTTCTCCCAGGGGCAGCAAGTTAGTTCTTAAAAGTAGTATTAGCCTTCTGATTCCGTGTGGGATATTCCATGAAAGATAGGGCTGGGGTCTGCTCCCCATCGCACTCGCACAGATCACCCCGTTACGGGCTTTAAGATGACTTAAAGCTATATCTCTTGCCGTACTAATCCTGCTTATTGACTTCTTTAAAAATAACCTCAATACAGGCTTTGGCATGGGTAAATCACAGATTAAAGTAAGCCCAAATAAATGTTTTGCATTGGCGAATGATCTAAAAAAAGCTGATTTATCTTTTAATTTTGCAAAAATTTCCAACTTCAAGGCGGCCCTTAGGGGGCCTCATCCCCCCAAAAAAGGAAGTTCCCCCACCTTAGAACTGATGCCAAAGACAAAGTATAAGAAGAAACTAAATGGAATTCCAGACGGAGAACATGTGGGGCAGCCAAGGAATTTAAATTACAAATTTGACGGAAAAACCATCCTTCAGCCTTATCAAAAAAGAGCCAGTAATTCCTATCCAAAACTTCTGCAGCATAAGTTAATGTCAGGGGGATTTTAACCTTAAATACTGTCAGAACATGATTAAAATGGCGTCTCCTACAGGTCTTATAAAATCTATTTAGAGCTCCGGCCTGGGAGGCTGCCTTGCCAACACACCTTAGGACGATCTCCTAATACCATATTGTGTCCAGGGTGGATGTTTCTGGATAAAGGTATCAAGGACAATGGTATTGGTGCTTGGAGAGACAGAGAATTAGCTCTTCAGGGAAAAAGGAAGTTTTATTTCAATGCTCGAAAATCTTGTAAGGTTGTTAAGTTCAATGTTGGTGATAAAGTCAAAGTCAAAGCTCCTGTTGGTTGTCAAAACTGGTCCAAGTTTACTTCTGAAAAGAGTGTGGTTAAACTGTTCAAGCATGCTGTCAAAACCAATGATGGTCGCATCTGGAACCACAGTCGTGTTGCTCATGTTAGGCCAAACAACGACAACATTTATGAGCAGAGTCTTCTTGCGGTGTCTCTTCTCGTTTGGAGCCTACTCGCAAGAGTGTTAGAATCTGCAAAAACCAGAGTTACTTAAATGACTTTGTAAGAATGTAATTTTGCATTTGTTGTGCATTACTTAATGTGTTTTACTGTGTTCTCTTTATTTTGTATATTTTGGGGAGAATGGTCTAATGTATTTTTTATGTAAGAAGGAAAGAAGTGTGAAAATGTATTTCAATTGTAAGGAGGAAGAAGTGTGACATGGCTTGTTCCACGTTCCATGTTCTAGCGTGGAACTATGGCCTCGGCAAATTCTAGGTTTGCCAGTTTGCCCAGCCTGAAGATGATTGAGGTTGTTAATTAATGTCTCTCCTGGACTTTACATCAAGTCTCCCTGACTTTATTTCAATGACACTGCCTGGGAAAATATTTGACCTCATTAGTGCCACTTTAACACTTAAATAAAGCAATAGGCAGCTGAAAGATGATCAGTAAATATTTGGGAAGGGCCTTGCAGTGTGCAAGAACAGTGCTTCTAAGTTTTTAGTAACTTTTGATCCTTTGGAGCTAAAGAATTTTTTTTTGTTTTTGTTAAAAGCTGCAGATTATGCAGCAGAGAATGGGATAAGCTGCAAACGCCAAAAAGTCACCTGACAGTGCCAAACTGGCAGGGCCACGACCAGCAGAAGCACAGGCAAGCCCTCACAACACAACTCTGGGTTTCAACTTGCCTGGCATCTTGTGTAAGTGAATTTCCCCTGAGGTAATCGAGCCGCGTCAGTAATTACTGCAAGGGGCATGGCGTGCCAACAGATACATTTACTCACTTGAACAACGCCACAGTTTCACATAGTGCGGGGCTCTTTCACAAACTTCATTGTCAAGGTAAGAACTATTTTGTTTTACCTCAAGGAACCTGTCGCCTGAAGCTGCTGCTCAATTTGCGTCCTTGATTGAAGGTGGCGAGAAGCTGAGGTTTTTGGGAACTAGGACTTATTTTTCAGCATTCGACTGAGACCCAGAGACAGGAAGAGAAAGGCAAAAAAAGAACGGTGACAGGAAGGGAAGAAATTAAAAACCAGCATTTGTAAAGCACACAGCTACCTCCAGCGAGGTGTCCTGGCGCTGGGGGCCATCGGAAAGATTAAAGGAGCTATTAGTCAGAGTCACATGGCGTTGAGCTAACCTGCCACCAGTGCTGGAGATCGAACCATGCACCCTATGGTCTGGAGTCAAGCACCCTGGCCACTACGCCACACCTCTTCCAGAGAGAAAAACCATAACAAAAACAGATAGCAAGGATTAAAAAGAACCTGCAAGAGTGAGACAGTGAGAAAGAAAGTGCAGAGTGGTGTAAGAAATAGGCACAACGTCTACACAAGACTAGGCAGGTTTGTTAAACAAGCATTGGTAAATGCATTCGGTTTCACCTATACGAATAATAATAAGCTGTTTTGTGCTGTAAGTTGTAGCTTGCTGAGTAGTTTTACAATATGAGTTACAGAAAATCTGTTAATGTGTTATGACTTGTTTATGTACAAAAAGCCAATATATTGTGCTCTCCCGAGTGGTATAGTGCGGGTAAGTAATAGCAACATTTTTAAAAATGAAATGAAAAGGAAATAATAGAATTAATTGATGTATTAGCCATATTATGTGTTTAGAGGAGTTCTGACAACTGTTGGGCTTGGTACCACTGCACCTGCTGCACCATTCAAATCATGCTCCCAGTGCCTGCAAGATAACTGCTTTTGTGACTGCCTGTTTAGTAGTAAAATATAGCACTATTTGGTGTTTAGAGGAGTTATAAGTTTTGGACGCTGTAACACTGAACCTGCAGCACCATTCAAATCCTGACCCTATTGCATGTAAGGTAATTACCCTTGTGACTACTTGTTTAGTAGTAAAATATTGCAATATTTGGTGTTTAGAGGGGTCCCTAGAGCTTTGGGCCCTTGTGTCACTGCACCTACTGAACCATTGAAATCATGACCCTAGTGCCAGCAAGGCAACTACACTTCTGACTGCTTATTTTGCAGTTAAATATATTATTATTTGGTGTTTAGAAGAGTTCTGACAACGTTTGGCTCCCGAGCCACAGCACCTGCAGCACCATTCAAATCATGACCCTATTGCCTACTAGATAAATCCACTTGTTGCTGTCTTGTTTAGTAGTAACATCTATCAATAATCAGAGTTTAGTGGGGTCCCCAGAACTTTTGGCCCTAGTGCAACTACAACTGCTGCACCATTCATATCAAGTCCCTTTTAACTGGTAACTACAATTGTGACTGCCTGTTTAGTAGTCAAATAGAGCAATATGTTTAAAGGTGTTCTGACAACTTTTGGGTCCGGTGCTACTGCACCTGCTGCGCCAATCGAATCATGACCCTGTTATCTGTAAAGTACCTGCACCTGTGGTTGTCAGTTTAGGAGAAAATATAGCAATATTAGGTGTTTAGTGGGGTGCCTGGACCTTTTGATTCCAGTGCCACTGCACCTGCTGCACTACTGAAATCATGACCTTATTGCTTGCTAGATAACTGCACTTGTGACTGCCTGTTTAGTTGTAAGATTTAGCAATATTAGGTGTTTAGAAGAGTTCTGACAACTGTTGGGCCCCAGTGCCACTGCACCTGCAGCACCTATTAAATCAAGCCCCTTTCAACTGCAAGGTAACTGCAATTGTGACTGCCTATAAAGTAGTGACAGATAACATCAGAATGTCACTTGACAGAGGGAGCTCAGTGATTCTGGTGCTATTGGATTTGTCCGCTGCCTTCGACACGGTGTCGCATGAAGTTCTTCTCGGCCGTCTGAAGGGAGCTGGAGTAGAAGGGACCGCCCTTGCGTGGCTGGAAAGCTTCCTCGAGGACAGACAACAAGGGGTCAAATTAGGCTCCTACAAATCTGTCTGCAGGAAGCTCACCAAGGGGGTGCCACAGGGCTCATGTCTAAGCCCCACGTTATTCAACGTATATGTGGCCCCCCTGGCACAGATCATTAGATCTCACGGGTTCTCACCAATCTCTTACGCTGACGATACTCAGCTGCTTTTCCCCTTTCAAACCATTACACCCGCAGTCATGCAATCTTTCCAAGACGGCATGAGAGCGGTGGCAGGTTGGATGGCCCAGAACTTCCTCCAATGCAACGTGACCAAAACTGAGGTCATGTTGTTTGGAGGGGCCACCCTGCTCTGGTCCCCGGAATGGTGGCCACCTGAGCTCGGACCTGTCCCAGCGCCCAAGCAAACCATCAAGAACTTGGGGGTACGCCTGGACCAAGCCCTGATCATGAAAGATCATGTCAGTCAGGTTGCGGGAATGTGCTTCCGCACAATTGGTCTTCTACGGCGTATCTTCCCTCTCCTACCAAACACCCATAGGAAGACGCTGGTTCAGGCACTAGTCCTTGGACGGGTGGACTATTGTAACAGCTTACTCATATCCGCCAACCAGGAACAACTTCGCAGACTGCAGGTGGTACAGAACACCGCGGCAAGACTTATCCTGAATGCCCCCCCCCGCACCCCTTCCCGCCCCCTCCTCTCCCACCTTCATTGGCTCCCAGTGCAACAGCGGATTCAATTTAAACTTTGCTGTATCATGCATAAATGTATCTATGGCTCTGGTCCCAAATACCTGAAGGATATCTTTCTTCCTTATTCTCCTGGACGCATTTTACGCTCCAGCAACACTATGTTGCTATATGTACCTAAAGTAAACAGAGCAAGACAGGGTGGCCGTGCCCCCTCCCTTAAAGGTCCAATGCTGTGGAATTCCCTCCCCCCCCAGCTAAGACACACTCATCACCTTTTTAATTTCAGGAAGCAATTGAAAACTCACTTATTTACACAGGACTAACCTAGCCTCCCTTTTGCCTTTTCTGATCTATAGTTTTGCCTAACTCACTCAGAAGCCACGCGCGGAGATACCCCTTCGGGGCTGATTCATGCGCGATACAAGACTATAAATAAAAATAAATAAATAAATAAAATAAATAGCAATATTAGGTGTTTAGAGGAGTTCTGACAACTTTTGGGCCTGGTGCTACTAGACCTGCTGCACCATACAAATTGTGACCCTGCTGCCTGCAAGGTAAACAGCACTTGTGTTGTGACTGCCTTTTTAGTAGTAAGATATTGCAATTTTAGGAGTTTAGCGGTGTGCTTAGAGCTTTTGGTTCTGGTGTCACTGCAGCTGCTGCACCATTGATATCATGACCCTGTTGACTGCAAGGTAACTGCACTTTGTGACTGCCTGTTGAGTTTAAAGTTTTAACTATTATCTTGGTTTAGAGGGGTCCCTAGAGCTTTTAGTCACCTGCTGCATCATTCAAATCAAGTCCCTTTTACCTACAAGGTAACTGCAATTCTGATTACGTGTTTAGTAGTCAAATATAGCACTATTATGTGTTTAGAGAGGTCCTGACAACTTTTGGTCCCTGTGCTACTGCACCTGCTGCACCATCCAAATCATGACCCTGTTGTCTGTAAGGTAACTGCCCTTGTGCCTGCCTGTTTAGTAATACAATATAGCAAAGCTCTTGTATCTGAATTTTATTTTTAACATGCAATGTTTATTACAACACTTAGAATTTGACCATAATGACCAAATAGATTAAGTTGAAAAAAAAAATCTAATATCGCCTACAAAGTGCAAAGAAAGGTACATTGACATTAATTGGAAATGTCACAAACGTTCTAAGGCTAAAGCATCTGCCTAAAACAACTAAGTAATACAAAGCAAGCATTCCAGCATATTGTTAGAAGGTGTCTGCCTTTTCCATGGGAAGAGATCTTATCGTGACTGTGAATGGGGCCTAAACAGCGTGAACAGCTTTAATAGACGTATTGTAAATGCGTGCAGTCAGGAGACGTTTTACAACAAAATAAAAAAATCCCCACAAATGCAAGTGAACACTAATTGGGTATTGGGAACTGATAAGAGCTGACAGCAATGTTTTGAAGAGCAAATGCCCATTCCTACTAACATCTGCTCCACTGGATACTTTTTATAGCCTGCTCTCTGGAACTGGGTAACGTGAACTTCTGTGGCCTGGAGATCCCAAAGGGGTTCAATAACATCAGGCTAACATAGAGTATGCACTACTGATGCATACGGTTACTGGTTCAGCTCACACTGCGCCTTGGGCAGACGTTATGCCAGGGATTTGGGACAGGTCACAAAACGTTTCTGACTGGCGCTATTTCATGTCCTTTGTGGCAAGAGAAAGTATTACTTGCTCCAAACACATTTTACTACTGCATTGTGAAAACAGGATTAGGGAGGTGGTAATGTGTGCCAAGAACATGTGTATATATTTACTGTGTGCCATTTTGTTGTGGTAGTGAGGTGCTTTATTATTTTTGTGCTGCTGTGTTTATGCGCTGCATTATTGCAATGTGATTTTAATGTATTGTACTGCAATTGTGTTGCATTCTTTTTTGTCTATTTTGTTCAGATGTACTCTGTTGTGTTTTAATTGTTTTATGATGTTGCTTTGTGTAGGTTATTACGTTATGTTCTGTTGTTTACTTTAGATATGTCAGCACATGGGCCTATACTAAAGAGAAAAAGCAGCACATGCCCTGAAAGGTTCTGTGAAAACAACTATTAACCACTATCTAAGATTGTAAAATAGCATTGTTCCAACTTTTCAACTACTTAAGACAAGGGCACCCCAAAACTGTGGCAGAGACTGAATATAAACTTAGCTCACTTTAGGCCAGATGTACTAAGCCATTTAGCGTTCATAACATCTGTGATACATTAAACCAGAGTTTGTACATTTAACTGGCTTTTTATTATATGCTAAACTTATTTCACAAAATAGGTATAGAAGTGCATAGCGAATCGCAATTTGGAAGGGGCGTGTTTACAATGTCCCTTCCAAATTGTGATTCCCTATGCAATGTATCAATGGTTTGTGTCTGCAAATTCAGTCACAAACCCATTCACCAAAAGGAAGGGGTTCACTTAGGAACTCTTCCATTTTGTGAATGCTAAAAAATAAAAAGTTTGTTGGGGAGTAGGCAGTGGTCTGCAGAACCTCTGCGAACTCCTAAGAAAAATAAGCGTTTTTCTTTAAACACAACTCTGCTTCTTTAAGAAAAATGAGCTGTATTAAAGAAAAAAACATTATTTAACTTAAATCACAGATATGGTGGTCTGTTGACCCCAGCAGGTCACCATTATTGTGGTGGCAGAAATTTGCAACATACCTTCTTAACATTTATGAGGCAGATTGGATTGCAAGCCACTCTGCATGGTGATTTTACAAATTGACGTAACACGACATAGATTGGTTCACAATATTTCACTGGAGTCATTAACAATGTGTGCCCAATTTGCAATCACTTTTTAAGCATCTAGGGCCAGATGTAGGTGGCCAAATACAAGTCGGTAACGGCCGATTTCAGCCGTTACCGACAGGTATTTGGAGTTTTAGATGTAGGGGGCTTAAAAATTACCAATTCAGTAAATTTACCGATTCTGTAAATTACCGAATCGGTAAATTTACCGAATCAGTAATTTGAGATGTAGGTGGCACTGAAAACAGTGCCACAGGGCCTTAAGGATTCGTTATTTACCACCAAATATTAGTTGGTGGTAAATAACGAATACCTATGTATATGCAAATCTGTGCATGTACACCTGTGCCATGTGGCACACATACGTGCCCTTAGGGCATGTATGTGTGCCACATGGCACACAAGTCCTAATCAGGGGTACAACAGGGTGTCAATGTGACACCCTGCCACCTTTGAATAATTCAGTATTTACAGAATCAGTAATTACCGATTCGGTAATTGACATTCATTCCTATAGGCCTCCAGGCCCATACGAATGAATGGCAATTACTGAATCGGTAAATACCAATTTGGTAATTACCGAATCTTACCGATTCTGTAAAATATACAGAACATTTACCTACATCAGATTTACCGATTCTAAAATACTGAATCTGTAAAATTCGGTATTTTAGAATCAGCAAAAATGATTTATCTACATCTAGCCCCTAATCTTAAAATACCTGGTCCATTATGTGAAACGGCCCACTGCAGTGACTGGATCAATGTGTGCAACTCCAACAGTGAAAGAGCTACATCACTTTCTCTCCAAGTCTGTTCATTGTCTGGCTTGACAGCACAGCTGTTGCAAGACAATTACATGAGCATCACTAGAGTAGAGGTTTGACTCCACTCTCATGTTGGGAACCAGGAGTATATGTTTTAAATGGGCAGAGGTTGTGTGCTTCCACATAAAAGTGCTTGCCCCCCAAGCAGCTTTGATAATTTTTTTATTTCGTCAGGTGCCTCAGCTCGAACATTCGAGGGAACACACAACACTGTAATGCTATAAAAGTGTCTTAAATAACTAGAAAATGTCTGGTGTTTTTATCTAGAAGCAGGACACTACTGAGGAGGGCAGTCAATAACCTACATGGATATTTAGGTCTGGCTTGACAACTCTCACTTGGCATTTTAACCAACACCAATATTATTCTACAGTTTTTTGCTTCCATACCAAACACATAACCTTTCCCATGCTATTTACTTGTAACACTTCGCATTACCATGTTTATTTATTTATCTAGGCAGATGGGTCACTTTGTAAACTCCTGCACCACATTATACCTGTGCCAGGTATGAAGTGTGCAAGGTGGGTGTTCCCCCGCATAAAAGTGGCACATTGAAATCTATAAGATTTCAGTGATCCACTTCTAGGACGACATTGCGTCAAAACCTTATGCCTGCCTCACAGCAGGCTTAAGAGGGACTCAATGCATTTAGGATAGGCCTCCCCCACACATTCCTGGAGTTGATGACTTTTGCGGCGACAGATACGTCAGGATTCCTGACGTATCTGTCTTTCCTTGCGACATGGAGCGCAGAACATTAAATTCAGCGCATCCATCGTGTTGCAAGGAGGGCGCAGTGAAAACTGTTGCATCGCTGTTTTGGCACAGCAATGTGACAGGTTTCATAAATGAGGCCCATAGTTGTTAATGTCACTCACAATTTCACTAAAGGGGCTACAAAGGGCTGACAGCCCGCACAGCATCAAGGGATCGAGGGAGGCAGTATATTGACCCAGACATAAAAGTGAGTCTCTGCAGCTAGCACTGGACCCCGCCACCATCCTGCAGGCAAAAGTCGGTGTCGAGGATGCAGAGGTAGCGAGACTGGACTTACTACTATCCAAGAATTAGTTGAATGTGTATGTAGATCGTGACAGTCAACAGTGCATCACTCGACGGCGTTGAAGCAGAGACTAGGTATTAGAATCTGGACGGTCATCAGTGCGCAGGACGTCGGCATTGAGAAAGAGAGATTTGGGTGGTGGAAGCTAATCAGTTGTCGGTGCACCACTTGGTGGTATCAATGCAGAGAGACCTGGACAGCGAGGAGGGGGGCATCTGACAAATGATGGTTACTGGAGAATAAAAAGTCACCCTGATGGAGTAGCCCGACAGCAAAGGAGCAACAGTCTTAACCTGGGTAACATCTTCGGCTCCCTCTGTCAAGATGTGGTAGTCTTCAAAATGGAGGACCGACCCCGTGGAAGGGAATCCAGCGAAGTGGTGTCAAAGGGCTCCACGGGCAACTGGTTGTCACCACTGGTCCAAGAATTCGTCTCTTGGCTGTAGGTCGGGCTCGGGCTGAAGACAAGACTCCATGCAAAAGAACAGCCTCTGGGTTCCCAGTGCCGCTCGCCGGCATAGAATTGGGTAGGGTAGCCGCCGAGGGCTCTGGCAGCAGTAAGGCATCAGTAAAGTTCTTTCCATCAAAGTTCAGACTGGGACGGTAAATCTGGACCCGCCGTCGCACCTGGAGGGACTGCGTGGATCTCCTGCCCAGTGGTGTGGGTCACTCACCTCTTTTCCTTCTATCTGCATGCCGGTAGGAATCTCCAGATTTCCCTCTGTCACACTTCCCACTGGTGCTCACTGACATATTCTGCACTTTTGGTAAGATGTCGGGACTCAAGGTCAATTGGGCAAAGTCTGGCGTGTACTCATTCGATGTTGCCACACCGGAATGTGCAATCTCAGTTCTAGACGAGCAGCTTGTCTGGTACCGAACCACTTTCCGCTATCTATGGGTCCACATTGTCATATGGCGGCTTTCCGCCGTTCCGGGCACCACGGGACACATACAGGATCAGAATACTAACTTCCGGCCGGAAGTGGTGTCCCGTTCTAGTCCTCCTTCTGACCAAGCACTTCCGGGGGAATACGCTTAGATGCGCGTTGCACCGCTGGTTCGGTGCTTCTGATTTAGATTATTCACGGAGCCCAGCAGACGTTGGCGGACCGGTCTTTCAGCTCCTCGAGTATCCTGAGAGGTCCACTGCTCTTTGAGTCACGGTAACGCTGCCATGAGTCTTCACGCGTTACGTGACGTTTTTATTCCCATTTGTTTTTTCCTTTCCTTTCCACAGCCGCGCAGGAGCGCTGTTGTGGGCAACTTTGGGCTGAGCGCCGTGAGTGCTTGGTATCCTGGTTGGGACAGGACTTGCTCTGTCCTTGGCAGTCCATTGCCTTGTATTTCCCCTTCTGGCCGTGGCGCAGGAGCACAGTGACATTCATTTTTTGGATTTCTTTTCTTGTAGCAGTGGCGTAGGAGCGCTTCTGCTAGTTTCAAATTGTATCACGAAAGGGAGCACTGGTAGGCTAATGCATGTGGCGCAGGAGCGCATTGACATTATTTCTTGGATTTCTTTTCCTGTAGCAGTGGCGCAGGAGCGATTCTGCTAGTTTCAAATTGTAGCACGAAAGGGAGCACTGTTAAGCTATTGCATGTGGCGCAGGAGCGTTACACAAACATGCACTGGGCCACGCTATAGCGCTTACCCTGGAGTTCCGGTTATTTAGCACCCCTACGCACAGAAGCGCCTCTTTCTTTTGTTTGGTGCTTTGGTGGTTCATAAGCAGGTGTGCCTTCCATTTCTACGCCGAGGCATCAAGCTCCTGGACGCTACGTTGTGGGCCTCTTCCTTGGATCATCGCAAACAGCACGTCTTGGTGAGTACCGGAGACAGGGGCTCCATCCTGTATGTGTCTTGTGGGGTGTTGTGGCGTAGGAGTAGTACCTCGTCCTAATTGGGTCCTTGTCTTGTTCCCTCAGCTGTGCCCAGAACCTACCCAGCGGTGCCACGACCCTACCCAACGTCCCTACCACCAAAAGCCCCCATCCCTGGGTCCATCTTGTCCTTGTCGGGTGTTATTCCCCGCGGGGGTAGGTTGGGATCAGGGGTGGTGGTTTCTGTCGTCTCTGCAGAATTACTTCACAAGCCCAGGTGAGTCTTGTGGGGTACCTGACACACATGTATCGGGACCCCACTGATGTTTTAGAAGGAAATCTAATAAGGGCGATTTCATCACTCATAGCGCAGGTGACCTTCTGGAACTCTCTCCCTCTGAATGTCCCGAGCCGTATCAGTCTGACGAAAATGATAGCATTACCCAAGCTATTGTATTTCTATGCTAACCTCCCAGTCTATGTCCCCACCCGCATATTTCGGGAACTGGAGACATTAATCAGAAGCCTGTTCTGGAACAAGGGAAGGCCCAGAATAGCCTTAGGGACGCTTTATGCATCAACGGAGTCTGGAGGTCTTGCGGTCCCCAATCAGGAGCTCTACTACTTAGCCGCACAGCTACAATGGGTGACCTATTGGCTAAGCGGAAAAAACCTGAGAGACAGGACCACAGGCACCACGGTCATGACGGTCGCCCAGGTACATGCATTATTTCATCTGTTAGCCAACATCCGCTGCCCAGCACAGATACATTTGGCGGCAGCGCGGAGGTGTTATATAAGAAGCCTAAAACCTACGGGCTCCACGAAGCCGGACGCTCCAAACCCGCCGCTATTGGGGACGAACTGGGAGGATGGCGCCATCACGGAAACGGCCCTGAGTAGTTGGACACGGGCTGAGCTGGATACTGTGAGAGACCTGTTTGCAGAGGGTACCCTGATCCCATTCGAGACACTGGTCGCAGACACGGGATTACCGGCGGGACAGTTCCTAACACACGCTATACTCATACGTATGCTAACACAGGCCTGGGGTGACCTGGCTGAAGAACTACCGGCTCACTTGCTAATACAATACCTACACGTGATGGGGAATGGATCCCATGTGGTACACTGGCTGGCACAGGCCCTACACACACATACAGTGTTCTTCCCAGCGCTTGTGCGACAAGTGGACAGAGGACAGAGGCCGAGCATGAACCGATAAAGAATGGCAGGGCTCGACAAATCTAAAAAATCTCACTTGACCTGCAGGTCGAGTGAGTAGACTTTTCTACTCGACCTAACAGCAATGCACTCGACCCACAATTGATCGCATAATGGACTTTTTTCAAAACATATGCAGCGCCAACAACCCAGGAAAACGTTAATTTCATCCATTTACCTCCCTATGTGTGTATCAAAGTGCTGTGGGGAAGGTTTCTGCGAACATACATGGCAAAAAAAATACCTTAACTTTAACATGTATACATCAGCCAATTTCAAAAGGATCCTACAGGCCTTCCTCTCAACAGAGCAACAGTCAACTCTGCACAGCCAAACAGAGGGGGACGGGGGGGATTGGAATCATACCAGGAACGTCAAGTACGCTTCTGAGAGAGCTTGCCACTTTTCTGTATTGCCCATTTCATCTAATACACTGCTTGAGCTAGGAAACCAAAGAAGGCCTAAAAGCGCTCTCTAAGATAACACTTAGGTAACTGGATAATACCCAGAACTATGCTAGCTAATGAAGTAGTTTCACGGACCACCCCTGAACCAATCAAAGCAGTCATGTGTTCGATGGGGTTGCAGCTGCTACTGGAGCAGATCAACAACTTTTCACAGCATGACCAGATTTCACAATGATGCCAATATATGTGCAGCTCGCCCTCATTCAGCACCAGTTGCACATGTGACCTATGTGAGAATTAAGGCCTTTTTCTCCAGACCACTGCTGGAGTTCTGGTCAATGACTAGACTTCCAGTCCTGGATTTTGGGGCTGGGAGTTAGCTGTGTCTGAGGCCTCCACTGCCATTCTGATGAGGAGGTCTATAAGGGCTTTATGTGTATAAGGGGAGACAATCGAGTCCTGTGGGGTGTCTCTACACCCTTGTTCTTCAATGCTGGTGGTTTGGCTCAATGGGGCGTAGAAAGGGTCCACAATACAAATTCTAAATTACCCTGGTGCCAGCGACATCTTTCCAAGACTCTGCATATCTCTGCAGAGCGTCGCAAAGCCTAAATGAGGATATACTACACCTCAGTGCAGAAAGAGAGTGAGTATTAGCACTCAGCAGTTGCAGGAGTGAGATTGCATGGATCCCTAAGTATGTGGCCGGCTTTCCGTCTGCAGGAGACAGTCACCTTTCAATGTAATGCTCCCTACTGTTTGGGTGTACGGCAGACCCTTGCACCTTCATGCGTCTTATGCACTCAGAAAAAGAAAAAGAAAGGTTTTAACACGCTATTCTAGCACATGCTACAGGAACCGCAGGAACAGCAGCAGTGCGACGGTGCTCAATACAAATGTCATGTAGGGGTAGGTGGTAACTGGCACAACAGATAGGCAGAAACTGATCACACTTACATTCAGAAAAAGTAATGTAACACTACAAAAGAGGCCAATCTTTTACCGCAATGTCTCAACCATTACAGAACAGTCACCAAAAAAACGCGCTTTTGCACATGTACGGTATACAAAAAACATTCACATTGCTAATGTGGGTTGGACGACAAGGAAAGTTTAGGAGCTCATTTGCGCAACTTGTACACCCTGGTCACAAAGAAAGTCAACTTGATACTCTAGAAAATGTCTGCGGCAAAGAAGAGGAACAATTGTCTGAATCATTAATGTCCCAGTGCCGGAATGTAATGCTTCAGAACCAACCACTTTCTATCAATGCAGTACCAGGTGATCGGAGTAACCAGAATGTGCAGAGGTTTAACAAGTGCGTTTTACAAAACGTATACCACATTAAAGGTGTGCAACGCCCAGAAAGTAGTTTACTCTAGTTAAAAAGATTTTTAAAAATGTTGGTGCTGCAAAGTGAGGTCACGTTTCTTCTACACGAATTGTTGGACAACTAGGTTACCACTTTTGAAAATAATGACCCAAATTAAAGTCGAGTTAGTCAAGGCAGTCTGCCATCTTCAGAGCACTTCTTTGCCCTGCCATGATACAGATAGCAACTTCAGACCCCCACCAGCACAGTATCTAGACATTAAAATAACTTTCTATGCAAGTTACAAAAATACAAATATAGACACATGGTTCCCTGGTGACGTGAAAAACACACAGAAGGAGCGTGGTTGTAAGATGTACTGCCTTCAATTTTCTACCGATTGAAATGGGCAAACGAGGATTTTGCTGCACAAGCTTTCACCAGTTATTCAGCTAGTCCTATGAATGAAGGCTCACAAAAATGATCAGAATTAATTTTTCTTATAACGTAAAAACAACAAGCCATGATAACCTTCAACTCCCTGCACTGCTCACCAAGCATTCGAACAGGCACGGACTCACCCAGCAGGCCTGACCTACAAGAGAACAACGCAGACAACAAGGGGTGGGACAGAGGGGATGGGAGCAAGCATACAGATAACGGCAGGTGAAGGGGCAAGTGACGGACAACAGGGTGGGAGTGGCTGGGGCAAGAAACATGGAAAACACTCAACACCACGGACAATGGCAGGATGGCAGGTGGTAGCAACAGTACACAAGGGAACCAGCTGAAAAACACTAAGCACTCCATCAGAGATGAACACAAAAAAAAGAATAGACGATCCAATGTAAAAGTGCCGGGGCCTACCCTTTTGCTTTTGATACCGGCCGGGTCGCGACGCCCCCAGACAGTGCCATGATCAGGGGATTACATGCATACAACAGGACGGACACTCAGGAGACTCACCTGCGGGTAGCATGCTATAAATAATAAAATTATTGCGTGACTCAGCGCGCCCCAATGCGCATGATAACATTCACCAGGTCCACTCCAGACCCAACCCTAAGGGTGAACATAAGACCGCGGCGGAGACATTCATCAATAGTGCACTGCCAGGTAGATTTTTAAAAATCGTCATGTAATATTTCACGAGGAGAGACACGGAACAGTCTAATACTACTAAACTGACATCGGTCCCTGCAACAAAACCGGCCCCCTCTCATAAAACCGGCCCCACCCCATCCAGCCTACCGCTGTTGAAAAAGGAAAGCTAACGCTGTTGGAAAAGGAAAACGTAGACTCGGAGGCTGACCTAAGGTGAGACAACATGACGGAGCCTCGTGTAAATGAAAAGAAATTTAAAAGTGGCTCACCTCTGCCAAATCGTCCCGCACTTTGCCACTGAGTCCCGACTTCACCGAGGAGAGCGCGTGTGGTGGCGTGCTACGTCACTGCTGCACTTTCAGCAGCACAGCGCGGGGGCAGGCCAGGGCTGTCATTGGTAGCGCTTTCGCGCGCTACAAGATTGACGGCCCTGGCCTCCAAACAATAGGCAGTGTGATGCCCCCTAAAGACTTTAACTGCGCACCGCACCACCTGCACTCCGCCTATCGTGCGTGCGTGCATGAACATGCTGCCCCCTAAAGCCTTCATCGCGCACCGCACCGCAATGCGCTGCCACCTAGAGCCTTCAACTGTAACTGCACCTATCAGATAGCACTCGCCAGGCCGGTCAAGTAGGCCTTGAAACTGACTCGACCTGAACAAAATTCACTCGCATTTGCGAGCGGGCGAGTACATTTGTCGAGCCCTGAATGGGCAGTGGTATTAGCCGGCGCACTTAACATCCCACGTAATTCCCGCTTCAAAATCATCCAATACTACATCATACACTGAGCATACTTATCCCCGGACAAGATAAACCGATACTTTGGGCTCACCACATCTGCATGCTCGAAGTGCGGGCTGGTAGATGCAGGTTTCTTACACATGCTTTGGTCCTGCCCCTCCCTTCAAGACTACTAGAAAGCGGTATCGACCTCCCTGGCTGCGGGGGTAGGAGGTGGGTTACAGCACACATGGGAGACATGCCTGCTGGGTCTTTACAAACGGACTAAACAGACGAGAGTCCCTGTCAGATTTTGGGACCTTGGCTTAATAACAGCGAAAAGACTCATCACCAAGCGCTGGAAGAACAGTTATCCCCCCCAGGTGGCACACTGGCGTAACTCCTTTGATAACTGGGCCAGAGCAGAGAGCGTAGCCTTACACAGGGAGGAAACAGTGGGACTTCGCGGGTACCCTATAGCTCAGGCCTGGGACGACACCCTGACGGCCTTTCACCGGGCGTGCCTTCAGGGAGGCATCATTTAGATGTACTTCCCTTTTGATCACCTTCCTGGCCGTGGTGTTTTCGCTAGAGGCTGTCCAATATGGTGATCCTGCGTTTGCCTCTCAAAGAGAGGGTAGATCCTATCGGAGCATACGCAATGGGTCCCCCTGTCGCGACCCGATGGACACGACATCCCCGGCACCAGAGCGGAGGTCATGGAAGTTCCCTCTTGCTCCCCCATCACGGCCCCCCCCCCCTCCAGTTCTACATTTCCGTCTTCCGCCCCTATGGGGTCGTGACGCACGCAGGTATCCCCCCTTGCTCCCCCCCTCCCCCCAGGGGCGGCCGCATCCCACATTGGTCATTTCATACCAAGGACAGCGTAGCACATGCATACCCTCTCACCTATGCTCCTTTTCCTTTGAATTGGTTTTATTTATGTTACCAGTTCCTATTTTATAAGTTACTGTTCTATGTTTCATATAATGATCGCGATACGCTGAATATCGAAGGACACATGCGTCCCTCTGGGCCTACCCTAATGACCACAGATGTGGATTTGCATGTGTTGACACTGTAGCCCCAAAGGACGAGTGCGCCTTCCCGGGGAACGTGGCGAGATGCACACTTTAGAGGCATGGACATTGACAATCAACATGCATGCCCGGACATACCGCCATGCTTTGCATGTCTCGAGTTTCTCTTGCATTATGCACCCTGTAAATGTGATGGCACTCATTTGTCGAAATGTAATTGTTTTCATTTGGTTGATGTGTTCCTCACTGTTCCCAAGTGTTCCCAATTATTCCTGGACTATTCGTTTCTTGGACCATGTGTCTTACACGGATGCCTAACCTGCAGGAGATGTTTGGCAAGTACGGCTGACACAGAGAACTGTTGTTGTTTGCATATATAACTTTGTATACTTGCGGTTTAACAATTTACTTTTCCCTTCTTTTATTTACTCTTCGCATATTCAAACAAAAAAAAGAGCTGGCTATTACTTTAATTTATGTACTGGCTATTAAGGCATTGCCTGTCTCAAGTGTCAATGTTCAGAGGGCCTTTGCACAGATAAAAGTTTACATGGTAAGGAAAGAGCGAGCGCCCATGACCAAAGACTCAAAAAAGAAGAATTCTATTGTATACTACATTAAGTTTGATTTGTAAACCTGTATTTTGATCTCATATACACAGTACATACACTGTCTATATACCATGCACTGTCAGTGCAGAAAGCCAGGAATAATAAAAGCAAAACATTCCATAAACACTGGAAAAACACTGTTTCTGTTGTTTTTAATGGTACAAAAGGGGGTGGTGATGGACAGAGCATCTGAATCAATCAAACACTCACACCCAGTCAAAAGATCTGGGTTTAATCCATCACCGTTCTTTAGCCCACTCTGCCACCCCAGTTCAGACATGGCTATATGCAAATAAGTCTGACCCTGTGCCTCATGGGAACAGTCCATCCCGAACTGCCAAGCCATGTCTACCCTAGACCGGAAACAAGCTTCCGAGGACCGGTTTCTGGCATTCCAGCCGTCTTCAGCCCGGCTTGTTTGAATCCAGTGGCAAAGTGAGCAAGGGACTCACGTCTGACCATACCCTGCCACACTTATGGCGGCCAAAAGCGGTACAAAAGGGGGTGGTGATGGACAGAGCATCTGAATCAATCAAACACTCACACCCAGTCAAAAGATCTGGGTTTAATCCATCACCGTTCTTTAGCCCACTCTGCCACCCCAGTTCAGACATGGCTATATGCAAATCAGTCTGACCCTGTGCCTCATGGGAACAGTCCAGCCCGAACTGCCAAGCCATGTCTACCCTAGACCAGAAACAAGCTTCCGAGGACCGGTTTCTGGCATTCCAGCCGTCTTCAGCCCGGCTTGCTTGAATCCAGTGGCAAAGTGAGCAAGGGACTCACGTCTGAGCATACCCTGCCACACTTATGGCGGCCAAAAGCGGTACAAAAGGGGGTGGTGATGGACAGAGTATCTGAATCAATCAAACACTCACACCCAGTCAAAAGATCTGGGTTTAATCCATCACCGTTCTTTAGCCCACTCTGCCACCCCAGTTCAGACATGGCTATATGCAAATCAGTCTGACCCTGTGCCTCATGGGAACAGTCCAGCCCCTTTTGTACCTCTGTTGTTTTTAATGGCACAAAAATGTGTAACCACTGTTTTTTAGGGTATTGAAATCACTGGAAAACACTGAAAAAAAACCTCCAGAATTTACCAAAAATAGAAACAGGAAAGCCTAGTTATGTTCTATACTGCAGCCTAGCTTACAGTCAGCATGATGCTGTATTGACTTAAAGGAAAGCTCCAGGCAAAATGTGCTGATCTCCGAGTCAGGAGTTTGAATCGTGGCAAGGCAGGTTCATCTTTCCCAAGCATCATAAAATTGATAACAAACATTTGGCACATCTTAAAATAAAACATGTTAATAATTTCACGCCAGGTTGAAGTTGTGAAAGGAAGAACAAAAAGGAACACACCTGTATTTTCAAATGCATATGCCAGGAACCGCTGTCTGAGTCATCCTTAAATTAAGGTATGATTATAGGGTTGCCACCTCTCTTTTAGAAAAATACCAATATCCGAATGTCCCTTAGAGAGGTTCATTGGGAGGAACAAAATCTGCATCAGAAACGGTTGAGAATATTCACAAGCTGGGCCACATGGAAGGTAGATGGAGCATGCTAATATTATGTGCTCCACATTTCAGTTTCTCCATCCTGGATGCCTCGAGCCTGTATTTATTAATTTCCTGCACCAGCCATTTACATGTAATTATTAGCAGTAGTACCAGTAAAATACTGGCTAGGTGGCAACTCTAGGTATGAACCATCAGCTGTCCTTATTAAATATCTTTTTTATTGACATTTTAGTCTTTATTACCTTACAATCCACAATTTGTATCAGTTGCATTAATCATACATTCAGTATGACATGTTTTGCAAGAGGATAGTATAGAAGTAGAACAGCAGAAGGCATAGAATTGTTAAATTACATTTACATGTTTCTTTCTTGAGTATTTTACATGCCTGATTATTGTGTTTTCCTTCTCTAGTATTTGGTGTCATGCTCCTGATGTGTTAATGGTTTGTGTGGAGAGTATGTTGTGTTAGTTGCCATTTTCTTATACCACTTTCAGTCTATACATAATAACATTTTAGTAACTCAAAAAACAAAGAAAAACCATCTTAGTCTACTTGGGGTCAACACACAATCACTCTGCAATTTCCTGATTTGTTCAAGGGTCTGGCCCAATCATATGTCACAGTCTCGAGGGGGGTTTGGGATGAGGGGGACCTCTTTCTCAGGCGGTTAACTCTGTTGCTTATTCATGCTGTCTATTTGATAAGTCGGGCTATGGGCCTCTGGAATAGTCCAAGCAGGCAAACTTCCGGGCAGCATTTCATTGTGCATGCCAGAACTCCGTTTATGGTCTCTACAATCGTTTTCCAGTACGTCTGAAGTACCGGACAGTTCCACATCATGTGTGCAACATTGGCATCTATTGCTGTACATCTGGTGCACATCTGATCATTTTCCCCATACATGACGTTCAGTCTGTGAGGTGTGAGGTGGGTCATGTGAAGTGTATTGAACTGTATGAGTTTAAAGTTGGCATTCCTCTATATCTTTTTTGGGCTTCCTAAGACTTTCTTCCATTCAGTCCCAGTCATTAGCCTCCCCACCAGGTCCTCCCATTTCTCCTGTAAGTGAGACAGGGCTATCTCCGTCATGTCCATTATCGCAGCATACAGCCATTTCATCAATTGTCTGGAAGATCTCAGTGTCAACATTGCCTGAAGGGCTGTGTGTGGTGGGCTCGTGTGTGTCTCCACCCCATAATACGGCTAGTGTCCCTCGCACATTATGGCAGTTTAGTAACTGCCCTGGGGATAGCTACAGGTACTCCAGGAATTCTGTTAGAGGTAGTAATTCTCCATCCTAGCAGTCCCGGACTGTGATCACACCCGCCTCCTCCCATCCCCGCAACTGCCCTTAAGTCAAGGGGGTGCCAACCCCCATCTATGTTAGTTCTATTATTGGTAGGTCTGGTGCGTATAGTGGTGTTCCCGCTGCTCGCTTTGTATATCTATAATAGCATGCCAATGCCACTTTGAGTAATACTCCCATGTTTTAATCTTGTGTTTGGGATTTAACATCCTGGTAAGCAATGTTCCCCAGGAAGATTGTTCTGGAAGTGCCAGTGTTTCTAACCCCTTCCCTTCCAGCCATTGGGCCAGCAATGAAGCTGTGCCGCTCCAAAGTTTGGTACACCTAGCCCCCCGTTAAGGGTTGTCTCAAGATTTTTAGGGATACCCTATTAGGTCTTCCATCCCAGTCCAGTTCTTTCAGCAAGGTGTCTATATCTCTGAACCACTTCTTCGGGATCACCACTGGGAGGTTGACAAAGTAATACAGTAGCCTGGACAGCACCACCATTTTGGAGAGTGGTTTTCTGGCCATGACTGAGAGTTTAAGGGAACGCCAGAAGGACACATTTGCCCTTAGTCCTCTAAGGGCCCTGTCAAGGTTCCCCTCTAGTAGATCTATTTGCATATGGAACATCTGTATGCCGAGGTATTTAAAGAAGCTCAGGGTCCATGGAGGTCCTACTGGGAGGTCTAGTGTTCTGACCAGTGTAGGCCTCGCCGTAAATATGTGAGTCTTCCG
Source organism: Lissotriton vulgaris (assembly GCF_964263255.1). Taxonomy (NCBI): domain Eukaryota; kingdom Metazoa; phylum Chordata; class Amphibia; order Caudata; family Salamandridae; genus Lissotriton; species Lissotriton vulgaris. The sequence goes on along the minus strand of NC_141700.1, from coordinate 133,791,301 downwards.
CCGGGTGTTCACTTGTAGCCCTGACAGTGCCATGAATTCCTCCAAGACGCGAATCGCTTTCACTATGCCCTGTGTCCCATCCCTTATGTATAGTAAGATGTCATCCGCAAGCGGACCCATAGCAGCCATTCATCTCCCAGACCCATTCTCTTCATCACCTGTAGCAGAAAGTCCCATCGTAATGAATCGAAAGCCTTTTCCAAGTCTACTGCCATCACTACAGCATTAGCGAACTTCGCCAGGTCTTTATGGAATAATACATGATACAACCTACTCAGGTTGTTGGAGGTCGAGCGTACCAGGATGAACCCATTTTGGTCTGTGTGGACCAGTTGCTGCATTTGCAACAGAAATCTTTTTGCTAACACTGTGCTAAGTATTTTAAAGTCGAGATTCAGCATTGATAGCGGACGGAGGTCCGCCGTTCCTACTGAATCTGATTTAGATTCGGGCAGTGGGACCACTAACGCTTCTCTAGAGGAGGACGGGAGATGGAACGCCAGTAGTGCAGCTGCATACATTTTTTAGAGTCCGGGGGACGAAAGATCCACATAAGTGTAAAAAATTCAGCCAGAAGACCATCCAGCCCAAGAATTTTTCTTCTGGTCATTTCTTTAATTGCTGGGCTAAATTCCTGTGCAGTAATCGCCGTTTCCAGGCTTTCCCATGAGGCCTTATCTAGCCCTTGCAATCCCAGGCCCTCCAGGTATGCCACCATCTTTTCTTCCTGTACCTCATCTGGATTCCCGTAGAGTGTCACATAGTATTCCCTGATCTTGTCATTTATAACTTTAGGAGAGAAAATTGTCTTTCCCTCAGGGTCTCAAATACTTGGTATCGGGGACCCCCTACCTTCCGGGTGAATTAGCTATGCTAGTAATTTCCCCACTTTTACACCCTCTATGTGGTGCCTCTCTTAGTATGTTCGGATATCCAAGAGTCTTAACCGTTCGCAGCATGTCTGTGCCCTCCGTACCCTCAGGGATACCTACAATCCTGATGTTATTATGTCTATTTTGCTCTTCGGCATCTTCAGCCCGTCATTCCAAATCTGCTACTCTTGAGATGAGGTCATCAAGCTGCGAGGCCCCCTGTTTGTGTTCTGGTATAAGTTCAGTGACAGAGTTTTCGACTTCTTTAACACTGTCAGCCAATTTACGGTGTTCCGCCTGCAGCAATCCTAGTCCCATAGACACTGCCCCTATGTCTTGCTGCAATGCCACCTTTGTGTCTGCTATTGCCACTAGTACCATGTCTAAGTGGAGGTACAGAGATCTTTCTTTGTCCTCAGGCACTCCACTATAATTTTCAGTGTGTAGTGGGGAAGGTTCCAGTGTGGTAGGCGGTGTGTTCCCAGCTTTGCCCTTCGATCGTGGCATCTTGGCCTCTGCTATCGCTGATCTGACTTTGTGCAGAAATTGCAAGTGTTCACAAGACCCAGTTTCTTACTGCGTGCGTCTGGGTCCGTTGTGTTCTAGCAAGCGCTTCGCTGGAGCCTCCCAAGGCTATTTGGCCCCCAGAGTCACTAATGATTCTCCGCCTACTACGTGCCCAGACAACCGGACTCCCTCTGATCAGCATCTTCTCACCTCCGGCACCCACATCCAGGCCTGTGAGGTCCCCGCACTGCTGGTGCACCGCTGCCTGATGAATCTAGGCCGAGATCTTCCTCTCGGGACTGGCTCTGAAGACTTGTGTCGCCTGAGGGTGAGTTTACCCTTCGTTCTGCCTTCTTTTACAGCCTCTATCTCCCCAAGGCGTCTCGTTCTCTGTGTACTCGCCTCACCTTCTTTCTTCCTACTTTGGGATTGCCTCAGCCCTGCCCCTCTCCGATTTGGTCTGGACGAGGCCCTCCGGGAGCTGCCTCCCTCCTACTGCGACTTCGATGATTCAGGGCCCAGGGCCCACTTCCCATGCATGACACTGTGAGCCCTCTGGGAGTCCTGGGTGTGTGTTTGGTCGCTTCTTCCCCTCTTCTCTAGGCCTCTTCTGCTTTGCCTGATATTATCGCCCACATCAGAGGGGGGCAACCGTTTTCATTCTCTGCCTGATGACACCCGGCCAGAACTCCCACTCAAGTCCGGCTCCGAAGACCTGCGTCGGGCCGAGAGTGAGATTTCCCTTCGTTCTGTCTTCCTTTATCACCGCTATCTCCCCAAGGTCCCCCGCTCTCAAGAACCTTGCCTCACCTTTCTTCTTCTGGCTTTGGGGATTGCCTCAGCCCAGAGCTGCTCCGATTAGGTCTGGGCGAGGCCCCTCATGAGCCGCCTCCCTCCTCCTGCGACTCCGGTGGTTCAGGGCCTGCAGCCCACTGCCTGCGCACGTCGCGCTTCCTCTGAGCCCTTCGGCGCCAGGTGCTTCCTTCTTCGATTTTTCACCTGCCGGTATGCAGTTATTTCATTTGCACCCCTTCGGAGGGCCGCAGTGTCGCCCCAAGTCGGATAAGTACAGGATATTTTCGGGACCAGGACGGAGCCTTGCTATTATGCGTCCGAAATGTTGGAGTTCTTGGCCACGCCCAATGAACCATCAGCTTTGAGGGGCATGAACAGGCGCAAATGGACCATCTGATGGCACAGACCAGAGGGCCGTGTTTCTGTAGGCAGGAAGAACTTGCGAAAGCGCTGGGGGAGAAGTGTAATGTTCACTTTCGGGGATACCCTTTCAACCTAAAGCCTCTGAATATCCGTCATGCACGGAGTGTAAGGGGCCCCCCACCAGCTTCTGCAAGGCGCCCCATCATTGTGCATCCAACCAGCGCACTGAGGAGCTTTCCTCTTCGCTGAAATCCACACTTGAAAGGTAGGGGGCAGAGCAGAGCCTGAGTGTCTCACAACAGATGTCAAGTGTTACCACGGTGTTTCAGATGAAAATATAGAAGTGCTGGTACTCACTTGCCAGTGAACCTGTTTACTTATGAAAAGTGATAGTACTCTCCCATTAAGGGATCGATTCCGATTCGGGAAACAAATCCGTATGACGATTCGTATTTGTAGCCGTTTCCGTACGAATCGTCCAAATCACGTAGTACGATCCGTAGGAAAAGAATACATACGTACGAATGTGTGTGAACCGTACAAAAAGCAGGGGAAAATCTGTACGATACAGGACCATCACGGTGAACCGTACGAATCGTAAACATGCTGTACGACCCGACAAGTACGATCCGGACCGGGGAACGAGAACGCGATTTGTACGGAAAACGTTGTATGAGCAATTCGTACGGAGAACCACACATTCACATAAGCGCCGTACCCCTGCAATCATGGGGGTATGCACCGTACCCCTATGCTCTGTACCCCTACGCACCATACTCCTATGCACCGTACACCTACGCACCGTACACCCATGCACCATACACCCATGCACCGTACTCCTACGCACCGTACCCCTACGCACCATACACCTGCAATGATGGGATGCACTCACGTAACCGGGAGGGTTCATGCCTCATACGGTTTGAGTCGAAATATGCTTTTACGGCTGTTTTACACTCCCATAGAAAAAGAGTCGTAGGGAGTGTTGTCGTATCGAATCGTATTTGCTGGTTCGTGAAAAGCTGCTTCAATCAAGAAGGATGTCGCGTACTGCATGTTCCGAATGGGATTTGTACGTATTTTTAAGTCTCATGGTCTGTCGTACCATTTGTACGGAGATCTGCTATGGTTTCGGATCGTACTTCATCGTACGTACGGGCACGTTGAAGGTGTTTGGTTCGTATGGGAAAAATGCTCCGTACGGCGATTCGTAGGGGATTTTACCGAATCGGAATCGACCCTTAAATGTATTGTAGCAGAGATCAGAAGTGCAGCTACTTTCTCTTTCAAATTAGAAAAGCGCAGGTACTCAGTACCTGCATTGTGTTATCAAAAGCTATCTGCAGGGAAAGCTCAGAGCTAGAAACCAGCTATTTCTTTGATCGTATCAACTAGTAGCTCTATAAATACTCTGTGCACACACTAATAAATCCTGGTTCCCCCCAAAAAAGTGCTGGCGACCTTCACTGGCAAGGGCCGGCACAAATTAAACACTGAACGTACAGCTTTGGCTTAGGACAGCAGATTTCGCTCTCAGGCTCACAGATCGTACAAGTGTTTTTTTAAACAGCAGAGCTATCCTGCAAGTTACAAACAACTTTAATGTTCGGTCTCAGGTGATGGAGCTAACATGAAGTGTACACAAAACGTAGACTGGTCAGACGTCCAACAACTACTTATGGTTTGGAGCTGGAAACAAAATGTGTTTTGTTAAAATCCCCAAAATTATGTAGCATTTGGTTGTTAATTTGGCAACTACATATTAAAATTGAAATGCTACAGCACCACATAATTCCAGTGGTCGGGACTATTGAATAAAGTTGAAGAAAGCTATCCTTCTCCTTCTAAAAGTAAGTAGTTCAAGCAATATATATATATATTGATATAAAAAATAAATATATATAAAAAGATCTGGTGCAGGATATGATTGGTGCACTAACCCCAGAATACCGGTCATCCAAACAGTTAGTTATCAAATAATACTTTAAAGTGTATAGGATAAAATGAATGTCCAATATTACTCGGCAACTAAATCTTCATGTATGGGTTTATTCGAATATAAACAACGGTGGTGCCAATATTTTTAACTCCATATAAATATAGAAAGCCCAGCCAACAAGTGTTTCACGACCCAGTCGCTTCTTCAGGGTTAATTCTCTGTTAGGTAAATTTATTATGAGAAATGAATCTTCAATTTTGTATTCTACTTTTATTGGTCTTGTCTACCATGACAACTTGTTGGTTGACACCTTCCATGTGACGCTTGGTCAAACCAAAAAGGTGTCATGGCAGACAAGACCAATACAAGTTGTGGGTAAAGGTAAAGGAGTGAAGTAAAGTTATGATGTCAAGTTTTATTACTTATATTGCTAAAATTAAAACTCACCAATTGTACTTTTTGTTGAAGATGCAGCTGGATAAGGATGTTAATTGACTGAAGCAATTAGAATGTGCACAGTGTTTAAGAATCAGGTTTTCAACTTTATTTGAAGCAGTCCTGCTGCATAGGGTTTTCAGAGCCGCTTTGGCAACCACAGGGCACTGGTGGTTGCTTATCCTCAATTGAGGTGATTGAGTCAGTCTGTATCTGGTGTTCAGGTGCTACATTAAAGGGCACTGGACTCAGGGCCAGATGTACAACCATTTTTGCATGCGCAAACAGGTTTGCAAACCTGTTTGCGCATGCAAAAACAGCATGGGGTATGTACAAACCCTATTTTGCAATTCACCATTTTTTGCGACTCGCAAAATAGGGTTTTGCGACTTGCTATTAGGAAGGGGCATCCCCTTCCTAATAGAGAGCGTAACCCTATGTAAGAATGTTTTGTGTCGGCAATTGCGGACGCAAAACACTTGCAAATTACCACCCTGTTCAAGAGGGTGGTAATGGGTTCGCAAAAAAGGGAAGAGGTCCCCAGGGGACCCCTTCCCCTTTGCAAACACAGGGGAAAATATGTTTTAAGGGCAGGCAGCGGACCCAGGGACCACTGCCTGCCCTTAAAAAATGAAACGAAAACGTTTCATTTTTTTAAAAAAAGTCATCCTGTTTCCCTTTAAGGAAAACAGGCTGCATTTAAAAAATAAAAAGAAATGCTTTATTTAAAAGCAGTTCCAGACATGGTGGTCTGCTGAGGCCAGCAGGCCACCATATCTGAGAGGGCCTGCCATTCCCAATGCGGTCGCAAATTGCAAGAGGCTCATTAATATTCATGAGCCTCTCCATTTTCGACCCCATTGGGAATCGCTAACAGTGTGTCATACACACACTGTTGTACATCCAAAATAGTGCCTCGCAAACTGCGAGTCACATCAGGCCCTCAGAGTGGTATGTAGTTAGAAAGTCAGTAACTCATGCAATAACTTACAATAATATGATTGTCAGGCCAGTGACTTATCTTAGTACCAAAAATAACTCACATACAACAGGTAAAGCATACTGCACAAATCAATAGAGAATAATATTTTGAAGAAATATTGAAAAAGTGGGAGCAAGAGCAATTGAGGGCCTTAGTTAAAGTAGGGCAGATGGGATACTGTACCACAAACTTGGCTAATATCTTGGGTGGGTTGGCACAGAGTCTGGCCAGAGGATAGGCACCTGTGGAGGGTTGGGTGCCTGCAGGGAGTTGGGTGCAGGGGAAGGCTAAAGGAGAGACCCTGTGATCAACCCTGGGACAGCAGTACCAGCGCTCAGTAACACGTTCCCCTGCGAAATCCGAAATGAGGTACCTCAGTACCGAAAAATCTTTTAAAAAAAGAGAAGGGTCTGCTCATAGACTGGAGCCTGCAACCAATTGCCATTGTGTAGGCCATTCACAGTGGGGCTAGCTGCCTGCAGTGGGTTGAGTCCTGGGGCAAACCAACTCTGTGCACAGCTAAAGGTGTCGGGTGCCCGAGGGGAGTTATGCACTAGGCCAGGCCACTCATGCATACCCCAACTGTGAAATCCAACTAGGCATTGGATGGAGGTTGCCTAAGGGGATTGGGCATATGCTTCACTCTGAATATGATCATAAAAAAATAGCAAATACACAGAAAAAACACAAGGTTTTGTGTGATGTTATACTTAGGTGTTGAAATGAGATAAGAACTAACGTTCAAAAAACTTACAAATATTAAAAATTCTCCAGTTATAGTTTAGTGAACTAACTATAACTTGGTCCCCTCATGCCACTGCTTATGATCTCTCACGTTACATCACTCATGACATGTTAAATTACATCATTGATGACATCACTGATGACATCTCAAATAAACCTATGACGCACTATTTCACTGAAGCATTAAATAATATATGGAACTCTTACCTTCCCACTAAGAATACAACCAACATTCTACCTTTCGGAATATCACGATAAACATCCTTTTATGCTTTCAATTAGACAAATTCTGACCCCGTCATGACCACCAACCTTCCAGAGTCTATTTTCTAGTTCTGGTTGTTTGTTGCTTATTATTCTAAATTTTGTTGTAGCTTTCTAGCATTTCAGGTAAAGCTCACTAATATCTCTTACACCATTTGCACTGCAGAAAACAGTTGAATAAACAAAATATACAAACCATACAATGTTTATTAGATCGAACACAGATGCCCTGTTTATAAATTGGTACAAAAGGGGGTGGTGTTTATAAATTGATCATAGACATGTGGGCAATTTGTAAACAGCTTAGGTAGATACAATGCAATCTTAGTGATACAGAATACAACCTCACTCTCCAATAGAATAATAAAGGGGAACAACCTATATGACTGGTGTATTACCATAAGTGGAACAGTATTAATTGTTGTTATAGGTATTTTTAGGAAATACTTTCCCTATCTCCGGCCCAGCCAAATGTGGTGTTACATGTGTGATCTATGAATAGAGAAATGATTTTGTTGTAGGAAGTGTTCTTTGCGTCCAAACAAAAAGAAAATCTACAAATATGTACCTTACTTTGCTATTTTTCTGCTTCCAGATCATACACAACATACAATGTCTATCACCCTAGAGAATGTTATACACCACATCTGCTACACCTTCAAAAAGTACTCTGGGGATGACTGCAATGCTGGTGAATTGAACCAGGCGGAGCTTGAGAGGATGGTGCGCGCAGAATTCCCATCACTGTCTGTGAGTACCTCTAGGATTGAGGGAGGGCAATTTAATCTTAAGGAGGGGAATAGTTTCAGGTTAGCCATAGCTCAAATTAAATTGATCCAAAAGATAAAGCTGTTCCGCAGACTCACAATGCACACATTTTTAGGCCTAGACCACAGATAGCTTTTAGCTGCCTATTGATGAACCGTTATGTGGACAATATCAATGCAAACGGGCAATTTCATTTGCTTGTTTCTCCTTCAAATATGTTCCATCCTTTTCTTGTGTTTATCTATCAGGAATAACATAGCTTCTTTAATATTCTTTTGATAGCATGACTGGAGCTGGTTTTTAGGTCTCGCCTAGGCAACGCATGTACTGTCTTTGAGACATGCTGTGCCTACAATGTGGTCTTGTGGTCATGTGGACCACTTCCCATCTTTTTCATTGGTTCCTGTTACTGTCCTTCCTAAATGTCTGCTTTTGTTTGGTCAATATGCTTAATAGTCGTTCCTTTTGGTCTCTTGTACCCTCCCATGAGGATTGCCCCTTTTACATGTGCTCTTACTCTTACTTAGGCTACTTTGTGAGCACTCTTTTTTTTGGGAGGGGGGTGGCTTGCCGCTGCTGGATTCCTGACAACAATGCGCTTTATGCTTATCTTCTGTTTTTATTAGTTGCTTTCCAACGGCGCAGCTCCCAGCTGCTGCTGCTCGTTTATTAGTTGCTTTCTGATGGAGCAGCTCCCAGCTCCCAGCTGCTCCTGCTCGTGTCTATGGCGCTGCTCCCAGCTGATTGTGTCTTCGACACTGCTCTCAGTCGTACTGCTATTAAAGTTAGCATAGGCATGCATTTTCCATTTTGTTTCCGTTTCATCTTTCGATATTTTTATTTATTATTCTTGGCTTGTTTCGAGCTAAACGCACTCAGCTGGTGGCATTTGTACTTCCCAAATCAGCATTTCGGGAACCCTCAGAAAGCGAGGGAGAAAGAAGTGCTAGTACATTAACTTAATGATTGGGACATATGGAAGACGCCCGTACTTGTGACGGCCATTTTAAAATAGTATGCGTTCCAACATTTGTTTTCTTATTATCAGCTCATTTTGACAAAAATGCTCTCAGCTGGCGCCATTTGCATTCTGGGACAGTTTCAGGTCTAACTTGTTATGTCTCTAGCCCAAAATGACATCATCCTTACCTACGGCAGTCACATAACTACACACACGACACTTCCACTATTTAAATAGAGAAGAAGAGCCACTGAAAAGGCATTGAATTGGAGGAGACTGAAACAAGTGTGAACTTTATATTTACATTTGAGGAACCCTAATTCAACCTTTCATACACTCTATATCGCTACATATTCTATTTTTGTGGTTTGATTGATGGAAACATGGCATTGACCTAAATGGCATTTTTGGCCATATGCATAGTCGCCTTCCCTAAGGTCCCAAGCCCAGCAGGGCGCACACACCAATGCGACGCATCAGCCAATCAGATAGCTTGTTCATTTAATAATTTCAGACTTTTATGGATTTTCCAGTTGCTGTTGCTTTTTTAAACAAGCATTCTGTGACCTTCCTCCCAACATCAGCTCTGCAAGAATCCTAGGTTCTGTAAGTTTACAAACAAGCCTTCTAGCGAGTTCCAACTACGGGTGGACCCTCCCCTTATGGCCTAAAAGCAAATATAAGAATTTAAAGTGTCTAGGATAAAATGAATGTCCAATATTACTCGTCAACTAAATCTTCATGTATTGGTTTATTCGAATATAAACGCATATGGTGCCAAGATTTTCAACTCCATATAAATATAGAAAGCCCAGCCAACACGTGTTTCACGACGGAGTCCCTTCTTCAGGGTTAATTCTCTGTTAGGTAAAATTATTATGAGAAATGAATCCTCAATTTTGTGTCCTACTTTTATTGGTCTTGTCTACCATGACAACTTGTTGGTTGACGCCTTCCAGGTGACGCTTGGTCAAACCAAAAAGGTGTCATGGTGGACAAGATGAATGCAAGTTGTGAGTAAAGGTAAAGGAGTGAAGTAAAGTTATGATGTCATGTTTTATTACTTATATTGCTAAAGTTACACATGCAAATACATACTTCACACCCATGGTTTAAAAGGGAGGCGGATGCCGTGTGTGCTCCACAGAATTGGGTCACCCGCAGTATCTCTTTAAAATATTGTGAAGGAACCAAGTCTGATGTGTTGCATTGTCTGCTGAGCACTGAAACCTGTCTTGTGTGTATTTACAGAAGGGAATCCACGTTTTTCTCTGATTGGTCTTGAAACAGCAGTAGGTTATTTCCTGGCAGTAGTGTAGTGCCTATCTGCAAGCAGACAGTTGTATCGTTACTTTGTGTGGAGCGTTTTAATTTCTTTAATGGTGGGGTAAGCTTGCATGTTCTGCTAGATTGGGAGATTTCATTCCAATACAAGTATGTGATAAACAATGTTTGCATTGTCTCTTAGTTCCCCTAATTAAACCGGTAACCTTCTCTAACGTACATGAAGGACTGAAATATGCCCTACAGAAGCAGGGCGTTCAGCATGCTCCGTTTGCTGAAGGCAGTGCAATTGCACGCTCATCCCCCTGTTTGCCTTGTTCTCTTTGCTGTATATATTCTCTGTCCAGCATCTCTGGCCAAGTCTCATCTCGGTAGACATTTGTAGAATCACTGCATCCAGATCTGGAGTATGCAGCGTAGAATGCCAGCATTGGTACCACCATAGCCGTGGGAGGAAGCATGTTGGCTCTGGTTGTAGTTGCATATGTACATGGTTGGTGTGGTGTGCTGGGATGGTTGCTGTTCCATGCACCCAGAGGGACCTTGAATAGCTTTCTTTGAGGTCAGGATTAAGTTCATATTTTCACTTTTGGAAAGACTCCTGGCTGTTTAATCAGTGCAGTTATTTATTGCACCCTAGCTATGCTCCTTTTTGGAGATCAGTTATTTTCCATGTTGCAATCGAGAGATTGCGATAAACGGGGGAGGGGCAATTTAAGGATGTCTCATATGTCACTTTTTGGTCCTTTTTTATTATGGTCTTTAAACACTGTTGAACTTGGCTTTTCTACAGTCCAGTTCAGTTCTGTGTGTGCCCTCTACTAGTTGGTTTTGGCTTGAGGGGGCGTAACAAGAGGATTCTGTAAGAAATGCTGTATAACTGTACCCAAAAATACAAATGTGTCCTTTAATACCACTAAAAAGGATTGCAAAGCTCTTGTTTTTAGATGTTTGAACTCTTTCTAATAGCTTCATACCACCCTTTCCTTTATTGTTACACTTCTGCATGTTTTATTCATAAACTCTTCCAAAAACCCTCTGTGGACTCGCTGTTAGAAGCTTCAAGGTGTTTGGTTTTCTAATATAACCCACCGACTTTCCACTCAAACTTGATTTTACTCTCTCTTTTTGGAGCTTTCCATTTTAACACTATTGCCTTTTGTGTGTTTATTTTAATAGCTTGTGTTAATTCTGGCACCATATTTGAATATTATTCTGCAGAAGAGGTGCAAATTGAATCTTCTCCCTTCCTTCATGGATCAGATCACCCGCCCTTCTAGTTCTCTTTGTACTTATAAACCCTTTGTTATAGGCTGATCGGGTTTCTTCACACCTCCCTATCTCCCTGTCTCCACTAGGAACCATCTCTTTTTATTCAAAAACATCACCCCTTCTCCTCCACAATCACACACTACCTGGAGCAATCTAATACTACTGACAGCTTGCCACTCTTCAGATACTACTGACAACACTCTCACACTATTGTAATACTGACAGCACTCCTCATTCTAATGCTATTACCAACACTCTTACACTCTTCTGATACTACTGACAGCACACTTCACTCTTCTAATATTGCTGACAGCCCTCTGCAATACAACGCAGTGAAGGGCGGCAGTCCATGAGCTCACATATAGCAGGGTTCATGCACTGCTCAAACAATTGGGCGTTTGTAAATACCGTGCATAGTTTTCAGGGGGAAGTGTGTTAAATCTGTCATTTTATTGTGTTAAATCTTTCCCCGGACGTGAATTCTTCAGGCTGTTCAATACTGTAGTGATTCAGCCACACACAAAATGTTATAGAGCTGCTGACTTGCATTGAGGTACTTATCTTTCTGTCTGTCCCTTACAAAGCCTTGACATGTGTCCATAAATGTTTCCTGAGGCAAGCATGTATTCCTGAATCAGACTGCATGACTCAGTGTGTAGTAATTGTATAGCTCTTCAATCCCTGGTGGCACAGCACCCAGGATAATGTACTGTATAGTTAAACACTTATAAGGACTCAAAGGCAAGACCTATTGGCTATGCCAATGCTTGTTTCTTTTCCTTCAGCACTCTAAGTAAATGCATGTGCTTTCTTGCTCTCATTATGTCGTGCTTCCTCAGTGAAATCAAGTCCCGCCTATTTCTTTGTTTCTCCTCCTCCCACCTCCAGCTCGTCCGTTCCTTCCCCATCCCTCCAGGGTTTATCTTTTCTTTTTGCTACCACCCCCAACCTGTTGCTCAGTTGTTCTGCCTTCTGCTCCCTCTGCCAGTTGGCACTTACAGTTCCGTTATATTATTAAAAAAACAATTAAAGCAGCCCCTCAATGCAGCATCAAAGATCCACATGGAACAGCAAGTGGTTCTTTTTACTCGATTTGTAATCCCAGATGATCTATAGGAAAAACTGGAATTGATTTTTGATCCCTTTAGATACATCGCTCACCAAATGTAGGTTGTTAGATTGATTAACAACTTCCTGAGTGATTTGAGATAAGGGCTGAAGCTGCATCACTGAGAGTGTAAGTTCATTCTGGGTGTAGGCAATCAGTAGCAATATGTAATGTATTTCTCATGCTTTATGATCTTCAGGCCAATGGTTCCTTGGAGCACCCTTCTCAAAATCTTATGATATTTCTGCTTTGGTCATTGCATGCCAAAAAGGATTCAGTGTAGTGGCCAGCGCAGAAGAACAATCATATTAATAAAACAATTATGGTTAAGAATAATAGTAACTTATTTTTCAATAGACCTCTATATTGCACTTCTGTCAATTGTAAGAGTTGTGAATACTAGATATTGCTTTTTCCCAAGTTATTGGTTCTGTGGTTGGTGGCGAAGCAGAGAAAGTGATAAAACCTCGTTTGGTGATTCTCTCAACTCCTAGCCTCAACATTGTACAACAGATTCACGGAGCAGCGATGGAACTGGATGTTCGCCAAGGACGGTTGAGGTTCAGATGTTCCTGTCCGCAATACTTTGGTTGCTAGTGCAATAATAATCGGCATGGAAATGGATGTGGCGCTACTCTGTAGCTCTATTTCTGGGGCATAGCTCGGTCAGTAGGATTGGGAGGATGAGCTTCAGATTTTCCAATAGTCATGCTGGCATATAATATTAAAATAAATTATACGGCTAGCCGGGTGCATGAGAGGCGCTAAGGGGTAGTGGAAAGGGAGAGGAATGCGGATTGGTAGGGGTACGAACTGAGGGAAAACACAATATTTAGTAAAGTAACTTAATTTGTGAGTGAAGACGTTCAAAACAGAGAGTGTGAGCATTTTTGTCTCTGTATGCAAAGCGTTCTCTTGAAATCTGACAGACACCTCGCCATACCTGACTGAAAGCACCTGTACCCAACTATTTACCAGAAAATACATTTATTAGGGGGGTGTAACACCCCAAACAACCCCCCCCCCCTTGACGCCACTCCCCTGCTCTCTTTTCTCCCCAAAATCCACTCCTATGTCCATGAGAGGAGCCGCTTCAAGAAGAATAATCATGGCAGCGGGTCTATGCCAGTGTGACACCCCTGTCATCACACATGTTTCCCCAAAAGACAGAACTCCCACAGCAGAAGCCGGCCTTCAGAAATTAAAAACATAGCTGATGTCTCCACTTGCTGGAAGTTACCCCCAGCATATGCGGGAGAGTTCTACACTTTTTGTGTCTGGGAACTCAAACCGGCCGGTTGAGAGAGACAAAGAGCTGCTGAAATGGAGCTTGAGTAGCCATACTATGCCATTCCTTCTGCTGCCTGGAGTTTTTCCTGATGGCAAACCCACCAGGCAAACCCTGGTCCTCAGCCTCCAAATGGAGCAGGATAACCCACAGGAGACCTGATGGGAAAGCTGCTAATTTTTGTAGATGTTCGGTGACATCCCTCCTTGAAATGAGGCCATTTATCTTTTGAAACAGGGTCAATTGATTAATTAACAATACAAATTTGAGTGAACAAAAAGATAGATTTTATTAGGTATGAGCACGTGCATGTACAGGTATGTGCTCAACGGGGTCCTTTATTTTTAAACTTAATCTCACACAAACAATTTGGATATATTTTCCAATTTCTTTTTTTTTTTAACATACAAGTATGCATATTGCAGTAGTTTCTGTAGACCAGCAGGTGGCAGCAGAGACTCAGAGAGGAGCATCAGTAGTCACAGCTGAAGCGAGCTGAGCGAGCTGTGCTGAAGCGAGCACGAACGCTGAAAACGCCGAAAACGGCGAAACGCTACTACCATCGCCGAATCCAGGAGCTTGCAAGCTGCAGAAGTGGAATCAGTGAGTCGTGAGTTACTGGCAACGGAGCCGGGGCTGAGCCGGGACTGCAGTGGCGAGGCAAGGCAACTCGGCAAGGTGAGGAGAGGCGCTACGAGCTGAGGCGCAGCACCGGCATCCAGAGTGGAGAGGCGAGGTGAGCAGGAGGCGAAGGCGGGGGCAGGAGAGAGGCGGGAGTGAGGAGAGAGTGCGGTCCCACGGCCCCCCAGCCCCCACGGCCCCTCACCTCGCACCACATTGCCTACACTGCCCACACTGAAATCCGCTTTGATGCTCACTGAAGGAGGCAGTGTGAAATGAGCAGGTAGCGAGGCAGGAGGCAGCCAAAGACAGCAGGAGCCCCAACCCCCAAACGAGACAGAAACGCTGAAATCTCACAACACAATACAACAGGCAACAGGCAACAACAGACAACAGCCAACAGCCAAAGCAACAAAGCGGCTGATGTAAAGTGAACACAGCTTGATCTTTAAGACAGTTTCTGTAGTTTCAGCAGTTCCTGCATGAACAAAAGCCTGAACAAAACGAAGCCTGTTAAGCGGTGAAAAAGCCTGTGCACTGTGGGACTTGCAGTGTAGGAGTGCTCGGGGCTTGCAGTACTGGGGCCCCGACGAACGCAGCAGTGAATAAGATCCAGTAACCACTGTGCAACCAGTGTGCAATCAGTTAGCATTGTCCCATGAGCAGAAGGGGACACAAGGAGACACAAGGAGACAAGGAGAACTGCTGGCAAGGAGGGGCCGAAACCGGCGCATTCAGCGCGTAGCCCCGACCAGGCGGGCGAACGGGGAGAGACCCAAACGCACAGGAGACGCCCTAAACTGCCTCTGGTAAGCCCAGCTGATCAAGAGACCACGAGCGCGGCCGCCGTTAGAGGAAGCAGCGAAGCAAGAGCCCGGGGGTGGTGGCCTAGGCTGGTCTGACTAGGTCCGACTTCGCTGGTGGCTCCCCCCTGTGTGCCCCGCTCGCTCCAACTAGCCCATCAGCGGCCTTCAACAGAAGGGCACAGACGCAGACGCCGGGGAAAACGCCCAAATTGACGGACATCGAATCTCCGCTGCGACTACCTTCCAATAAGGAAAAAAGTGATAGCCAAAACAGGGCAAAACAATGAGGACCAGAAACTCTTCCTTACTACAGGCACAGGAAAAACCTCGACCACATAGAACAGCCAGGAGACGGAAGTCAAAACTTTTCTACCCTCCAGGGACGGGTGGCCTCTACTCCGGACCTGGGCTGTCGGAGGGGGGAACCCCGGGAACACCTGGTGCCACTGGGGCAACGCCAACGTCACCAGGATTATCAACTCTATATCCAGCACTGACATCGTCGCAAGCAGGGCAAGATAGGAGGCGGTATAAACCGGCACACCTATTTCCCAGTCCCGGGGCAAACATCTCTCTAGGAAACAGTGACATAAGAAGCTTCTTTTATCCCCCGGTCACAAATCCAGCGGCACCAATCAGACCGTTAAGCGGCACCCCGACCAACAAAGCCTTTGAGGACAGCCTACACCCCAGTCCTACTGCCTCACGGGATCCAGGAAGGCCCCCATCATCAACAATAACTACGCCACAGGGTGGCATACCCCTTAAGCCAGAGGCCCGGGGCAGCCTAACAACTCCCATATATCACTCACTTGAAGACCCTCACTCGAACTCAAGCCTAAATGGGGCCCTGGCGGCTGACATATTGATTAGCACATGTAGCGCAACCCCGGCAACAGGGGAGCACATGCTTGATGCAACCAGCCTAATACATGAAAGTTGTGAAAGAGGGGGAATCACAGAAATACAGGCTCGGCACACCCCACCCTCGATCTTGATGCACCAGAGCCACTGTGAACAAGATAAAATGACCTCGTCACCATCTTCATTGAGCAGAAGCTCGGATAGGGGGGAGAGTTCCCCAGTGATCATACTGTCGAACTCGATGCTCCAGAGAACCTGTGAACAAGATAAAACAACCCCGCCACCAACTTTAATGAGCAGAAGCTCGGACAGGGGGGAGAGCTCCCCAGTGATCACAGATCACCTAGCTCTGATCAACGAGACACTTATCTCTATGACAGGTGCGGCAATAATGCACGCTGACAAGCTCGATGCCCAGATAAACATACTACAAACTGTCGCAAATCTAATATCTGGAATCGACTGTAAACTGGACCATCTGAACTCCCTGATTCGCAGAGCACAGGACAGCACACACCTCAACCCGGAGTCATGTAGCTGCAGCCCTATTTTGAACAATTTAGGAAAACTTCCGGCCATCATGACCACATTGGTGGAGGACCTTAAGAGCGAAGTCGGCAAGATCAAGGCCCCGATCTCTCAGGAACCAACCCCGCAGCCCCCAAAAACAGAAGACTCAAGAAACCCAACAAACCACTCGATACAGATCAATAAAGAAGACAAAACCGCCTGGGAGGCACCATTACCGACACTCAACATGAGCAGGCCAGAAGCCACTATGATCAAAACACAAAACCACGAGCCCCCGCTCATTACCACACTAACCAGCCCAGGTTCCCACATCCTATCTAGAAAAAACAAGAAAAAATTAAAAAAACTCAATAAGGCAAATAGAAATAAATCTCTCGCTCCCAGAACCATCCGGGAATGGCTACGGCCTGAGAATAAGACGCCCGCTCACAACGTGAATCAGGAAATGACCAAACTGGGAGCAACCGTAAAAATACTGGAAACAATCGAGATAAAAGTCGAAGACACTCAGCCCTCCAACTTAGCAACAACCTCATTCGTAAACCCCCAGCCAGTTTCCACAGCACCACGCTTAAAACAAGCAAAGGACCAAAGTTCAGCTGAAGCAACCCAGGCACTCTCAAAAAGACATGACCCCCAGGCCGCTGCTCCATCAACGATCACGCAGGGCTGCGTATCGCATGCGCCTCTGACTGTTACAGACCTCAAGGAAATTGAACAGCTGTCACTACCCACAAACGTGCCCAGCGTGTCACAGACGGAGTCTTTTCGGCAGCAATTGGGGCCAGTTGGGTCAAACAGGCACGCAAATGACACTGAAGTGGACACAGCACAAATTCCACAAACAGGAGGCCAAGGGGCGGATACAGCCTGCCGAATAACCCACTCCCAGGACCGCAAGATAATGCTGTATCCTGACTATGTCTCCCAGGGGTCGTGGGACATCCTCAACCGTAGCAATTTATTAAAACTTTTTGCAAACATCCCAGGGTTGGAGGGAACCAATACTACAGACATTGAAACCATCTCCTTCATCCCGCCAGACGCGGAGGAGACAAACGAACCCACGGAGCTAACCTTCGTGAGCCCGCACATGGCCGAGGCCCTGAAAAGTCAGCACAAGCTATTGGAAAGTTGGGGCATAAAAATAAAACCTATGCGCACCAAAAAATACCCACTCGTTTTAAAAACTCAATCTACACGCTCCCAGACAGGAAACATAGATCAGCGATCTGGAGGGAACCTAAGCCCGCACACCCATCCCAACGACGCGCGCCAAATGGCGCCCACCCTCCAGGGGTCCAAAGGCGCCACAAACACTGGACTGACTATTAGTACCCCAATCAAAATAACAACCAACCCAAATCAGGGCACACGCATATGCGCAACCTTGGGACGCGCATGTAATGACTGGTCCTGGCTGCCACGAGCATTAAACTCAAGATCCTAACATAGCCACGATGCCCCGAGACACCCCTCGGCAAAGCGTCCATCATTCGAAAAAATCCTCCAGACAGGTACAACCGCCGGATTGCCTTAAAATCATGTCTTGGAACGTTGCAGGACTCAGAAGGCTGCTTCTTAACAAAAATGCAGTGACATTCATGGAAGAGGCAGATATTATCTGCATACAAGAATCCTGGCAGCTCCACCCGCTCTCACTAAGAGGATACGCAGAATATGGAAAACCTGCAAAAAAGCCTAACATATTCGGAAGACCGTCAGGGGGGATATGTGTCTACATAAAGCACTCACTCAGCCTGGAATTCGTGGCAATTCCCAATCTTCCAGACAATTTTCAGGCAGGCATCCTGAAAGGCTGCCGCCTGATAAATGGTCACTGCTCGCTTTTATTAATCAATCTCTACTACAACTCACACGGGCCCATACCCAATTTGGCCACGTTGATAACCCTCCTAGAGTCCTTAATGCTCCAACATCCGGCCCTGGAATGCATCATCCTCGGCGATTTCAACACACATAATATAGGGACATCAACCACACGACGTCTTCAGCCTGGGGCCACCATCGCCCTGAATGACCTATTAAAAACTTACAAGCTGGCGACAGCGCACTCGGTCCTCCTAAATCTCAGTCCTAGGTCCTTTGTTGGTCCTACATATAACAACCAAACAACGATCGATTACATCATCCTCAGTGAAAAATTACAACATCTCATGTCAAATTACACAGTACATCCACGAAGTGATAGCGATCACGCTGCGCTAATCATCACACTGAATTTCACAGTGGACACTCGCCATAGGCTCGAATACATTGGTACATCTAACGATGAAGATCTGATAAAACTGCCCAGAAGAATTAAATGGGCACAGACCTCAATTACATCTTTTAACAATTGGGCAAACCAGTGGCCAGGTTGGCCACTGAATGAACAGAAAATGGGCGCAATAGCCACCTGGAACGCCACCACAGGGACCCTGGCAGCAATCCTTCGTGGAACACCAAGCAATACAGCTAACAGGCACCCCCCACTCACCTACGGACACAAGGTGGAACTTATAATCAGCGCTAAACAACTGAGCAAGAAACGCAAACTCTTCTACAAACATGGCTCAGGCACAACGAAGAAACAACTCCAAGAGGCCAGCAAAAGTCACTCCAAGAAGGTCTGGGAGGCAAAACGAGATTACTGCGAAGCACAATGGCTGAAAATCTACGACTTACTGAGCCCAGGAAAATCGCAGGAGTTCTGGCACTACCTAAGCACCCTTGGACGGTGCACAAACCATAGAGAAAACTCTCTCGATGCACCCACTTGGATCGCACATGTAAAATCCCTTTACATTGAAACCGGGACTGATTCCAAGCAAAACGAAACAATTGACGAGGGAGCCGACTCAGACCCTGTCACCGATATGACTGCCCCGCCGGGAAGATTGGTGGTGACCAATATTCTAAAAAACATCAGACAAAATGGTGCCCCGGGGCCCAACGGCCTTCCCGGACACTTATTCAAGGCAAACATCGACTTCTGGTCAAAGACCTTGACCCACCTGTACAATGAATGCTGGCTCCTGGGTGACGTCCCCGATTCATGGAGAGGCTCGCTCCTACAGCCAATCCACAAAAAGGGCCCCAAATCTGAACCTTCAAATTATCGCCTGATTACCCTTCTGGACATCGAGGGAAAAGCATACGCCAGCGCAATCTTGAGGGACCTTACAGACTGGACGAATGCTGAAGGCCTACTCCCACTATGCCAAACAGGATTTAGACCAGGGTCCTCAACAGTCGATAACATCACTGCACTCTCTTATCTGGTCCACCAAGCTCGGGCACCCAAAAGCCCCCCCTTATTCGCTGGCTTTATTGACTACTCGGCGGCGTTTGACGGGGTAGATCGTGCTATACTGTGGAGCAAGCTGGCACAATGGAACATCAATCCAGCTTTGTTGAGGGCGATCCAATCCCTGTACCACAAAACATGGGTAAGAATCAAACTCTCGAGGGATCACGCATCCACAAAGATCAACACGGATCGCGGCCTAAAACAAGGGTGTGTGCTAGCTCCAATGCTATTCAATTTATATACTGCGGATATGGAGAGGGCCTTGTGCGGAGCGGCACTGCTCGTGCCAAAGATCGGCGGGACAAAAATCCACATTATGCAATATGCCGACGACTTGGTGCTTTTGGACCATACAAGAATTGGGCTACAAAAGGCGCTGACTGCACTGGCCGCATACAATGACAAAAACAAGCTCGTAGCTAACCCATCCAAGTCTAAAATTATTATTTTTGGAAAGTACCCAAAGAAAAAAACAGTAAAATGGAGGCTTGGCCACCTTCTGCTGGAAAGCATTCAGCGGTACACTTACTTGGGAATTTGCTTTCAGGAGTCGGGGCTCTCAAGCGCGCACCTAAAGACTATCCAAGGCAAAGGCAATACTATAACTTACGCTATCTGCAAGCTGCACGCCTCCTTATACAGCCCGTCCACACTAGCTATCCAACGAGTACTCAGAGCAAAATTAATGCCGGCCCTAAATTATGCTCTCCAAGCATTTCCAGGCAAACTGCATAAAGAACTAGAAAAAATCCATTGCAGAGCCTACAAGAGATTATTCCATCTTCCGAGGTGTACCAGAAACACTCTCGTTCGCCTGGAGTTCTCACTTAATCAGCAACACCTGGAAGAGATGGCCGCCCTACGCAAATACTACTTCTTAACAACGACGGCAAAGGAGAACACACTTAAGGCAACGCTGAATTGCATCTTCAGGGAACCAGGGAATCCCTGGTCGGCCACCCTAAAGGCGGCGAAGGTCCACCTCAATCTCGCCACTGAGTCTTGGAACCCAGAATATGTTAGCTACACTGCCATCAAACATTCCATCAAAAAGCAAGTGCGGGCGCGGTCAAGAGAATTGGATCTGGAGTCATTGGTAAAAAAAGACCTACACGAGTCCTTGTACTCACCACAAATCCTGCATAATCCCAAATACCACCTTAAGCAGGCCGTGGGCCGCGCAGCCCTGCACAAGATCTTAGCGTATAGACTACATCCGCTGCCTCTCAAAGAACTTTATGGCTTTGGTACTGCCGGCCCAGGTGCCCGGGAATGCAGGCTCTGCAGGTACAAACGTGAGTCACTGGCCCACCTACTATTCTGCTGCCCGGTCCTGCGCACGGCCCGCAGTCTCTACCTCAGGCCAATTCTAAGACAATCAGGAACACGCACTGCAAAGGAGGCGACCATCTTCCTCTACACCTTGACAACGGTAAAGCATATGGCCTCCTTTGGAAAGTTCATTTACCAGGCACGAACTCTACTGATGGCCCCGGAGGGCTTCCGCTCATAGAGTCTTTGTTGATCTAAGTCGCAATATGACCCTCACCCTCCGCAAGCCCGCCCCTTGGGCAGTACTAACTCTGTCGGTTTTAACTTTTGTAATTTGATAACCTCGTATAATGATTTTAATGTAATGGTTTTGAGTAACCAAACAATAAAGAATTCATTCATTCATTCATTCAGTAGGAAAGCCATTGCCTGCCACAGCCATTGTAGCAAGAACAATCATGTCAACACGTTTCGCCACTTTCTTTAAAACACCCAAGGCAATGTACTCATCCCTTTTAGCAGGTAAAGCAGAGTAAACAGTGTGTGAAGCAAATGTACACTTGAGGCGAAGGTGCAGTCGTCAGTACAAGGTGACAAGTTTTAAATCCTGAAGTTTTAACAAGTAGTTTTTCAAAAAACAGGAGTCCCTTTTATTGACTTTGCCATTCTTATTGCTTTTTACTCTATAAACTATTTTTCTTGTAGGTTAGGTATCCTTACATTCAATACACATAAATCTCAATAAAATTTCATATCATATTTTTTGCACAGCATATATACACAGCACATCAGTCATTAAGATCCTGGCTGATATTCAAACCAGTCTGTGACTCAAGTCACGTATCCCAGTGAGCACGACTGGCAGCTTGCGTAATATGCAAGAATATTGAATATCCGTTTAGACCAGTGATACTCAAGTACGGCCTGGGAGGCGCATGCTGTCCTCTTGACCTTTAGATGTGGCCCTCCTGACCTTTACATGTGGCCCCCTGGGCACCAGCAGCACTGGGCTGCCTGTTTACTCAACTCAGCATTAACATGGAAAAAAATGTTAAATATACAGCCAACACTTACTTAATGGTTCATTGAAGTTAGGGAAAGGAAGTAACTAGGCCCTTAACTTTAGGAACACCTTCATATGTAAAGACAGCCACTAGATATACATGCTTTGCTTCCCCTGCACCCACTTTACAACCCACTGGTATCAGTGCGGCCCTCGGTCACACCACAGACTAAATTTTGCAGCTCCCGGGAAAATATTTGTGAGTACCCAAGGTGTAGACAGACACGTAGCAGCACCCAGAGTACACATTAGTGAGTGTTTGCCTTCCTGCGTCAATAGTCCCTCGTGCTCACAGATGTAATCTGCTGAGGTGAATTAAATAGTTGCACTTATAATATCAGGAATTAGCAGAGCTGAAAGGTTTGGCTTTTTTCCTGTTATGTTTTGTTGGTTGTAAGCATTTCAAAGACAGATAGATGCTGCATTGACGCAGTCTAGTGAAACGTGAATGCGTAGATAACGTGCTAGTACTACGTGGGGTCAGTGTCCCCACAGAGGGCTTGGGTCAATGGACCGAACAGCAGTGGAACCACCCACTCTATCAGTGGCCTCTCAACAGGATAAGAGGCTTGTAGAGGGCGTCATTAGCCTCACCCAGGGCATGGATGAATGGACCCAGTAAAGGGTGTCACTGGTGTCACACAGTGAATGCATCAACAAGGTTTTAAATGGGTATCAATGACCCCATGCGTAGCATGCAGCAAGGATCTCATAAGAGAAGTCAACAGCACTCAGAGCGCCTGCGTCAAAGGGTCTAGAAACGGGAGCCAGTGGCGCTGCACAGCACAAGCATCTTTGGTCCTAGGAAGGGAAGTTAGTTTCTTCACACAGTGTTTGCATGTAACAGCCTAATAATGGGTGTCTGGGGCCGCATCTAGTGCATGTATCCATGGTCCAAGTTACTGGCATCAGTTGCCACACAGAGTGCATGCATTAGTGACCACAGTGCATGTCTGAGGGCCCACGGAGTGATTGTAACACCAACATTAAACACCCTAGGAAGATGGCGGGAGTGCACGTTTCAGGTTATAGCCTGTTGAGTGATCTACACCAAAGGGCTGCCCTCCTCCCCCTAGAATGGCTGTTCTGATGGAATAGAGGGAAAGAAATGTTGAGAAATACCCTAACCATTAGGGAAAAGATCCCCCCCACCCCCAGAAAAAACTTCTTTAGGCATATAAAAGTATGGAGTGGAGACTGATGGAACATACCTCCACTTCCAGCTCGGCGGCCTATGAGACCGTGGAAAAGGGCCCGATGAGACAGGGTTCAACAAAGCAGCAAAGTGGTGCTTGTCTGGATTTCTAGAATTTGTAATCTCCAATGGGTTTGCTTTGGAAAAGACGGAAGACACCCTGCAGGTGACTGGAATGGCAAAAGAGAATGGAGTTCATGGTAAAAGAGAGCATCACTTAAGGGGCAAAATAGAAAGAGCACTTCTGGCTCAGTTAGAGCATTTCATTTTGACTGGAAACATCAGTTGGTGGGTTCTCTACTCCATTTGACGAGCTCTTACTGTCTGTGTTCCCTGCCCCTTTTTGGTTTCACTCCCCTTCAGTTCAGTTCAGTGATTAGGGAAGCTCATGTTATCCTTCCCTCCCACCGACTCTGAGTTTTGCTTTACGCCATTCAAGAACTCTTGCTCAATTATGGAGTCTCTGAATCATCCTGGTACCCGGCATCTCAACTACTGGAGCTGGAATTTTGTATTTAAATCCCCAACTGTATCTTGGACATCTGGGGGCTAGTCGCGGATCCTGATAAGCTCATTCTTCTGGCAAGTATTCACAAGGTATTATCATCTGTTGTATACAAATAAATCCACATCAATGGTACCTTGTCTTATCGGTTATGAGGGTTACCGGCCAGTCCATCACACACTGAGGGCCCCTTACCAAATGGATTCCACCATTCTGTGCTCTCGAACTTAGCTTATAGAGCGCTTCTTCTCTCTACCTTACTTCCCCTTTTCCCCATACAGTCCCTTCTGAGTCCGGCAATCTATGAAGTTCTCATTTGACTGAAAAAGGAGACATTGTAGTTTAAGTTACGTGATGCAGATTTGTAGAGCTCACTATCATCCGGGAGAGTATCCAGGCGCTGAGTGGCTGAGAGTCTAGGCACACCTAGAGCCTAGCGGATTACTCGGAAAAACAAGTCTTCAGCTTTCTGCAGAAATCAAAAAGTGAGAACGGGGCTCTTATATAGCCTTTCCATGCTTTTGGAGCTATGTAGGAGAAGGCTCAACTGCCAGATATGGTTTTCGTATGCGTAGAATTTGCGCAAGCAAGAGTCCGGATGAGCGGAGGTGTCTGGAAGTTTTGTGAAAGCACTGCACTTGCAATTGTTGAGGCATGCTGGACCAATGTTATGTAGTTCCTGTAAAGTGTGGGTGAGGAGGTTGAATTGCACTCATATGTGAATTGGGTGCCAGTGGAGATCCTTGAGGCAGTGGCGGCCAGCGGCACACAAACCAGGTGGGGCGATGGGCGAATATTTAACCCACTGAAAGACCCTAACAAAAACTAGCAGTGCCCTTAGACTCAAAGCCAAAGCTCTGAATCGTGGTCCATTTTAAACAATGTTTATAACGGGTCACGATTAGGAGCTCTGGAATTGAGACTGAAGGCACTGCAAGTTTCTCACAGTGCCTATCAGTGAGTTTTTCCACTGTTGTCAGTCTGAGCATCCAGTCATTCTTGATCTTTCCCTTGTAATTTCCCAGCATGAAACAATCGAAAATGGCACTTTACAACGCACGTGTTACAACGCGTGTCATTACAACGCATTTCTAACATCGCAAAATCCATTACAACGCATGTTGTTACAACGCATGTCGTTACAACGCATAATCCATTACAACGCAATTACTAGTCTAACTCCGCTGGGGGTGTTACTTTGGGGAATGCGTTGTAATGGATTACGCGATGTAATGACTTGCGTTGTAATGGATTTTGCGATGTAAAACATGCATTGTAATGACACGCGTTGTAACGCGTGCGTTGTAAATGATGTTTCCTGAAACAATCTGTTACAAACAACCACAGTAATTCAGTGCAAGAAACATCTAGAATATATGGACAAACAATAATAGATTGTGACAGATTCATCATAGGAATATGGTGTGAACTGAATCCCACGATACTAGATTGTGATATAATCTACTTGGAATAGGTTAGGAAGAAATCGCTGCAGCAACAAATAATAATGTAATTTCGTCAGGAATATGTCGAGATTACCTCTGCAGATTGATTTACCATCCACAAAGTCAAAAACTTTACGATTAGACAGCACGCCAGACAGTGTCATTCAAGTATGGAATATGATACGTGACTCTCAGGCACATGAACGCGAAGGATTGTTGCAGAATTTGGGAGACATTCAGGTAGGCACTGGAGAAATCTTCATAAACAAGAGTGAGCTTCTCATGAATGGGTGAGAACCCCATGCAGGGTTTGATGCTCAACAAGGGGATGGAAACCTTGGGTAGGGGAGGGTGACAGGTACTCCAGCCACGCAGCTCCCCCTGGCCTTCCAATCCTGTCAGTGAGTTAAACAAACATAAAATAAAATAAAAAAATAATTACTTACCTACTGCCTCGTGCTCAGAGCTCCTCTTCATCTCAGCAGCACAGGCTCCCAGAGTTCCAGCCAGCAACTCCCCTCTACCAATCTAGACGCTTCTCTCATGCTTATCAGGCAGTAGAGAGAAGCACTAGGATTGGCTGCTGTGCGCTAGTACACCGCTCCTTCAGGCTCTGGAGGCCTGTGCTTGCTCTCCACCCAGCAGTCAAGACAACTTGTGTTGGAGTGCTTAAAGTGTGCATGTTAGGTCGGCCGTCGCAAGACAGCAGGCCAAAGTGAAATGCGCACTTTAAACTGAAATGAACACTGTTCCTCCCTTCACCTGCCCCGCCCACAGACTTGGCTGCTGGCAGCATGGAAAATAAATGTGTTTTAGTACCATTTTATTTTTCATGTTTACTTCCTGCTCTCAGAGCTAATGGGCAACTCTCCTCCGCCCTCATGGACGCACCGCCATGCCTTCTGTTATCAAGTGCAGCATTGAAGCTTGAGAGTGATTCTGACTGCCAAGTCCTGAATGGTTTAAAGCCTTCTGGTGAGCGTTTTTGGTCCCGGCAGAAAGAGTGTTCCCTTAATTCAGCTTGCTTGTGACCCGGGCGTGTGTGGCGTTTTTCTGGGTGGTAATTTGAAGCCTTTTGAAAATCTTTCTCAGCATCTTCAGGGTATGGAAGCATGAGGGGGTGACAGTTTGCTGTCTATGATGATCCCAAGGTTTTTAGCGTGTGTGGTGGGGGTGGACTTCAGTATTAGCTCTGTTAGCCACCAGGTGGGGCCCATTGGCGATGTGCTCTTTCCAAAGATCACAATTTTGATCTTGTCAGTGTTCAGCTTTAGACAGTTGGTCTTCATCCACTGAGCGATTTGAGTCATGCAAGCATTGAACTTGATTTAGGTGCTGGGCCTCTTGTCCGTGATAGAGGGAATAAGTTGCATGTCATCAGTGTAGGAGAGGTCGTTGTTGTTGAGATAGATGATGATGCTGACTAGAGGGATCATATATGCATTGAAGAGGTGCAGGCTCAGGGAGGTTCTTTGCTGAACCCCCCAGCTGAGGTCAAAGGCATGAATAGCATTTAAATCTTGAATGCTGAAGTAATGAAAGAACCTTTTGTGGTTTGCGCATACAAAGCGGAAATGGCACTGATCGCCTGGATGGGGAATTTCAAAGGAGAGTATTAGAACAAATGAATATTTCAACCCATTTCACAGGATTACTCATGTCTGTGTCTGGAATCCACCACAGAACTGATATTAGTCACCAGTCTTGCTCTAGATTCTTTCTAGTTTTTTTTTAAACTCATTAAAGCTTGCTCAGAGATACAAGCAGCTAAAAAACCATTCACTTCCAAACTTGAAACAGGAAGCCAAACAAGCACACCACTGTGTGATTGCGATGCACGTCCCCACAAAACTAGCTAAACAATCATGTCTATGTAGATGATAGAGTTCTTATTCCTTCTCCAGAGAATGACAACTTTGATTGCACATTTCATGTAGTTGAAACATTCTCAAAGGTTTCAAGCTATATAAGTAACAAAATAAAAAATAAAGGAATCCTCTTAAATTTTATAAAGAAAATCTAGAGCAAGAATTCCAGAAGACAGCATATTTTACACCAGTAAGATATTTTGGTCTTTGAGTCTGTGGTAATTTATAGGAAATGTTTGATATGATATGAGTTCTATTCAACCTTTGAAAAAACAATTGAGTTAGATTGGGGAATATATCATCATTGGAGGTGGCGAGAATGTATCTTGTTAAAAGGGTAACTCTCCCTCAATTATTGGTTTTCTTTTGATCCCCCCTCAGTTAACTAAAAAAAAAAGGTTATTCGATTCGATTCCAAAACTTTATTTGATTAAAAGATAATCATAAAAGCACATAAAAAAGATTTATAATAATTGCAATCCTTAAAATTATATTCTGGTACAGTTATCAAGGAGAAGGAAAGACAGGTTTAAAAGTAGGCGTTGAGAGAAATCAATGCATATCCATGTAACAGTAAACAACAAATGTATGTTAAAAAACCATGCTTTTCCTTGCGGCTATTGATTTCAGAATGTAGGTGGCCGTAAAAAAACATATATCTGGCTCTTCTCAAGAGAACAACAGGCTCATAGCAGATTTTATAGTTGTTACTGCATTTTTTTTAAACAGTGGTTTAAGATAACTAATGCGGTAATACAGTATAAATCACAGATAAATAAAAAGTGCGTAGTGCTCTGTTTCGTGATATTTTTTTATACAGGGGAACGCCACCAAATGGTGTACGATTCCCAGTCTTAACCTAGTGAGAACAAACTGATGGGATGGTCTAGTGACTACCGTTAAATATTTTTGATATCCAGTAGTGACCACATTAGAGTAATAGTACTGGGGGATTGTTAACTGAATGTTAGCATCTCTACGTACTTGAGCTTTTTTCCCCAGATAAATATACTTGATCTATTTCTTGGGAATATTGATTACGCTTTCTGGGTTAGCCATAGTAATCACGCTAAACATATCCCTAAAGGTTGTTGCCACATAGTTAATCCATGGGATCAATGAGCTTTTATCCATGCGAAGGCAGTCACTGATGATACGTCTAGTAAAACCAGTTTCTTCCTTCAACCATATCGCTCTCCATACTATCAGGGGTCATAGCCCAATTAAATCCGTCAGATAATCCAACCCCACTTCGTGGTGTATTATCTCAGTATAGGCTGACATAGGTAAGCAAAGTAGTTTTTAAAAAAAACTGTTTTCTTCAACTTGCAAATCCCCATGGTGGCAATACCCCCAGACACCAAATCCATAAAGTGCGATTGAGACACATCTTTGACGGTATATAGACATCATGTCATGGATACGGCGATCCCCCAACTTGCTAGCAAATTTTAAAACTCCAAAGGCACTTTTTGCCATCTTGGCTCTAACATTAGTTATCTCCTGCGACCACATACCACTACTGCTAAAAGGTTATTCAGAAACTAAAGAATATTATTTTCAGTTTCATATGGGCATCTAAAATCACCTAAGATTTCCAAATGGAAACTTTGTGCATCTTTAAGGCTGCTGATTTGGATCCTGCTGAAGTTCGAATGATATTATTTGGCACCACCCACACTTTTATTCAGCATTCAGCAAACTTTTGCCCCCTTTTACCTTGAAATACTGAATACAATGACTGAGGAAAGGCTCTCTGGGACTCATGCAAATATTTCAGAGTCAGAAATGGTTCAAAACAGGTTAAATTCAAGACTGTCGTCAAATATATATCTATAGGGTAAGGGAATTCAGAAGTATCGTGGTGATGATGTATGTCACTTAGGAAAATGTCCTCCCTGTCAGAGGAGAGCACCGTGCTGATTAATGACTAGATTGAGATTAGGTTATAGGAAATAGATTAATTGCTAGATAAAAAAGATTACTTGCAATTCTCAGTGCTTGTTGATAATTTTGGAATAAATAACAGGGTTAATTTAAGCATCTGCCATTAAGAAGATATTTTTAAGGTAAAAAATTAGCATGCAAGCCCGTTTGATAAGATATTTTAGGCACATCTAGATTTGAGCTTTATCACTGATATCTACCAATTCCAGTCCAGTCTACACCCACCTGCTCATTCCAAAATCAGGTTCAAGTGGACTGAAGAACTATAACTTCAAATGACAGGATACAGGTGCTGGAATTTCAATTGAGACATGCATTGACTCCCTGTGAGTTCAGATTCCAGGACAATTTGATATTGTTTACATTACAGATTGTATTATAATACAGAGAAATTAAACAGAATTTCACTTGAGTATAGTAATCTCTGCTCTAGATAGCTTAAGGCTATCAGCTCTTGAAAACATGTGCTTTGGGACTGTGTAAAATGAAAGGCGTTATTAGGGCAACTTATCTAAGAAAGGCAGGAAATCTGGTAGTGGAGATTCAAGAAGAAACCCTTGCCCTTTTAGGATAAAGTAACAAAAAGGGATGACATCTAGGCATTCTAGCCTGATCTTTGACTAACTCTTTGATAGCTTAGAAATGAAGGGAATAATAACACCCCCTCCCTGGGGCAATGTACAAGGGTGGGTCTGAAAAATAAAAAAAGAAGACCGCTTTATAAACAATGGGGTACCGTACAAAGTACGAAAAGATTTGGGTCTCTTCCTAGAATGGTTCAATGGTTAGTCAATGTATTAGTCTGAACTAAATGAAAGAATCGACAATATTTAAGAAACTTTGCAAAAACCATATGAAGTTTAGAATACCAATGCTATTTGATTCAAAAGAATTCAGACTATTACATTATCTAAATGTGTACCGCTTTGCATTTATGGCATTGATTATTTTATGCCACTAATATAAAAATACCCAATCATTAGTGCTGGAGCATTCTCCATCCTCTCCTCTTAGACCTGGGCCTACATGTGTGCTGTATTTCCTCAGGAGATCTGTGCCATTGGACCCCCAGAGGAGCGAAGGCTAGTCTGAGGTTAAAGCCGTTCACAGAGGGGTTTCACAGAAGTACTGGTTTCCCAGTGTTACACTGGCCATGTCGCTGCTAGGACACACAGATCTGGCAGTGCCATAACATGTCTCGCACATGATCACGCCCCCACAAGATTGCCCTTCAGAAGCATGGCCACCTTGTGGCAGGTCAGGCAACCCTTCCCGGACTAGCTGAATGAGGGCAGTGGGACTCAAGCCTGGTTTGAAGTGGGTGACAATGGACACAAGCCAGATTGGACTGGGATGGAAAATAGACCTGGGAACCTAAATAAATGTGACCCTCATTAGTGAATTAAAGATACCTAAAAAAGTGACACATGTTTGCAAAGTGGGACTGTTTTGGACTTCTAAAGACACGCTGTATAAGAGTTTTCCAAAGTATGTAAGACTGCATCGATGTTCACTTGCTGCAGCATGGGCGTCCGCAGGGAGGGCAAGGAGGGGTGCTTGCCCCCCCTGAAGCGCCCCTCCTTGCCCAACCTGCGGACGCCCATGCTTTTATGGATGCCTTTTGTCCGTAATTCCGGGCCCTGCAGGGAGCAGTGCTGTTCCCTGCCAGAGGCCTCCCTGATGGGGCGCCTCGCACTCCTCCTCGCAGCCCCTCCCGCCCATTGTCATTCTGTCAGTGGCTGATTATTACAAACAGAATGACAATGGCCAGTCTGGGTTGCGCGCCACAAGAATGAGTGGTTAGGTCTGGAAACCAAGACCTCCTTTTAAACACTGTGTAGCCTGAGAGCAAGGGGTCTTCTGAATGAAGTTATGGGGGGAGTCGATGCATTATCCCCCCAAGCTAAAAATTGAGGATGCAGCGTAACCCGGATTTCAGATCCCACTAAAACGTACACAGACTTGTGTCAATAACATATCTATCTCCCAGTATGCACCCTATCATGTCTGGCAAGACGTCCCGACCCTGTGTTTCACTGCCTCATATCCCCCTGTACCCCACTCCACGCGCTCACTGCTTTATATCCCTCTGTACCCAGCACCTCGAGCTCACTGCCACAATATATCCCTCTGTACCCTGCACCTCGCGCTCACTGCCTCATATCCCTCTGTATCCCACTCCTCACACTCACTGCCTGATCACTCACTCCACCCTTCCATTCATCTTCCAAGTGTTCTCTCCCCCCACTCGTTCTACCTCTGTTCACCCCCTTACTTCTTGTAGTACCTTACTCCTTTCTCAATACTTCTACTTATTTTCCTCTTCAGTAACATCTCCCTGACACATCTCTGCACTTCCTTTATATCAACGCACCCCTCTACCTCACCTGTCTACCTCAGTCTTTATTATTAGTCTCAGACACACCTCTATTTCTCTCTACCTGGCCCTCTCACGTTCTACGACTGCGTTATTCTCCCCTCTCCATCTTTGATATACCTGTCTCTGCTCCTGAATCTTTCTCTTGTACACCTCACTTCTTTTTCTACCCTTCACCCTTCACCCCTCGCTACCCTTCAGTTTGCCTCACTATGGTCTTTACCCGACCCACCTTTCAGTGCCTCTTCCCATTTTGCCTCCCTCCCTCACAGCGCTCTCCTAGCATGCATCTGTTTGTCCCCTCACCACCATGCCTGCCTTCTACCTTCCTGTTATTCCTGGTAGTGAACCTTTCATTTCACGCCTCCGGTTATATTATCTACGCGTTCAAATTGAGTAGGTCATTGCTGTGCTCGCAACCCGACATCGAGACCCAGTGCTCTAGCCTCTCAACATGCCCAGACATAGCAACAAGCATTGGCATAGCCAATAGGTCTCGCCTTTGGGACCTGAACCATAACTAAATACTTTAAATACTTAGAAGGTCCCAAAGGCGAGACCTATTGGCTATGCCAATGCTTGTTCTCTAAGATTGGCCTGAGCATTACCCGATCCTGATTGTCTGCCATTTTACCCCCGCCCCTATTGATTAACATTACCCAAGCCGTTACATTTGCCACGTTAGCGCCCCCCCCCCCCCCCCCCCCCTGGAAACATTTCTGCAGACACCCATGAGCCAATGATTGTTTTAATATCAGGAAAATCAACAGTATAACCCGGCTCAGCAGACCATAAAAACAGGCTCAAAGGCAGGCAAAACACCAACGCACACACTTACTTGTCATTTCAGCCCATCGGTCCCTGCCTGATTGCCCTATAGACCAGTCCGACCCTGACGCAAGCTCACTTGATGGGAAGCAGCAGCCTCCCACAGAAGCTTGGCTAGTAAGACTACCAACACCAACCGCAGTTACTGGTCCTGAAAGATTATTTTTTTTAAATGTTAAAGACATATTTTCATTGGCATTTTGTATAGATCGCCACATATGATACAAAAGGAAAAAGAGGTAAGTAAGAAACATTACATGAATGACATTTAGATCGTACCGTAAATGATTATAGACTTTATCTACAGGCACTAATGGCGACCCCCGTTGCATGCATTTCCTTAGAACAAACAATCGACTCGTCTAGTGACCTTCACACTCCCTACTAGATTTATTAACAGTAGTCTAATAAATTATCTGCGGTTAATGACCATGTTGTCTAGTGCTTGCTTCACTGGTATATTTTACTACCACTTGTAGGTGGGTGGTTTCCAACATCGATCCTGTGGATACGCACACCATTCGTAATCATTTAAATGCTACTCGAATTATTGAATACAAACCCTATAATGAAAAGGGAAACAAAATGAGAAAGGAAATACAACCTGTGCAGAGGAGTGGTGAAAATAATCTTGGACAGTATAACCTGAGGGGGGAATCTCAGTGCAAATTGTCCACTGGTGAGTCCAAGGGGGAAGCCCCCCCCCCCCCCCTATCGCTGTTTCTCCCTCTCCTAGCCAACAGATCCCTTACAGGCAATAGCCCATGTGCGTCTTCCACTCGGTTCAGTCCCCAGGGCTCTCAGGAGGCCGCGGAGGGTTGTCATGTTTAGCGCTTTCAGGGTGGGACCCTTGTCTTGGCCCTCCCTCCTCACTATCAGTACCCTCTGGCACTGGTCCTGAAAGATGATATAAAAGAAACGTAAATGCTAAAATTATTCCTCCATTGTAGCCCATAGACAATTTATCATCTGTGCACTGGCACCAAAGCACTCCTAAGGGGGACTCACACCCCTAATGTACCAACAAATGGCTGCAGGACTCTGAAGTGGAACTACTCCCCAGGTCTGACTCAGAATGTGAATGACACCTTCATCCAGCAATCGCTGAAGGGGGCCCAGTCTCAAAACAACCAATAGCCAGAGGAGAATGAACCAAAGCCCTGATTCTTTGTTATCATGGCATGACCAATGGGTGACTGTGAATGACATCTCTAACCAGACCAAAAAACATTCAGAGAATATTGTTGCTTTTTCTTGTAGCAAGTTCTGTGGCTTGAAGTGGTCTGAAAAATGTGAGATTCAACTGTGGGAGTGGTGGCCATACTTGGCATTCTAGCGTGCAATAGACCCCTTTCTACCCTGCTAGAAGACCATGCTCCTGTGATAAATTAGAAATAAACTTGGTGGAACATTTGGAACAATTTGATAATGAAGATACATGACAGTGTGCTAGGAGCTTGTTGGGCACCACATGGCTGTTCTGGACCCTGAAAAGTCGGCAAGTGTGATGTCCACTTCTCATCATCTGTACCTACTGGAAGTAAGTCCACTTACCCCATCAGTGCATTTTCAAAGTCACAGATGGCACTAAGGAGTCTATAAACAATGGTATAGTACAGGATGCAGGGCCTGATTGAGATGTCAGCAGCCGGGTTACTCCCTCACAATGGTATGAATCCCATGATAACCTATGGGATTTATATTTCAGTGGATGGGTTATCCATCACCTTTGTGACAGAGTAACCGGTCAGCCAAAATGTAAATCAGGCCCTCAGTGACTTTGTAGGCTAAAAACACACACATTTTGATTCCCTTTGCAATAACCCTTTTCTTTCATCTTTCCCTTTTTCCAACAAAAATGTTAAAAAATGAATTTCTTTGTCATGACTATGTGGTACTAGCTTGTAAGCTTGGTTTCTCCTAATATACCGTTCTATCATATTGCTTACCTTGTGATTTATTTTGTTGGTGTTTCGATTATTTGTATAACTGTTTAATGCTTGAATTTGTCTATTAAACCGTTTTAAACACAAAAAAGAACATAGATTGATGCAGCACATTTTAGCAGGTCTTAAATTTGAACAGGAAGGTGATCCATTGCATACAACAAAATAGAGGAGAACTGTGAAAGATGTAACGCCTCTCCTCAGGAGGTAGAATTATAACAATGTTGGAAAGAGAACTCTCAGCTAGTAGTTATAATTGGGGATAGAAAGTGAGACATGACTTGGCCTGAGGATGGAAATTTGGAAAAGGAAGCAATGGAGGACCTCTCAACTAGGGTGGTGCTGGAATTGCAAGGCTTGCGCAAGAAGCTAGGAAGAATTTATTGACCCCTCCCCTGCTGGTGACGGAACAACTCCATCATCAGCCACGGTCGCGCTGTGCTGATGACGGAGTGGTTCCGTCACGGCCCGCTCGGAACGCCTGCGCGGCGTGAATTCCGCGCCTGCGCTGAACGTTCTATTGAGCGGGCGGGGCCGTGACGGAACCGCTCCGTCATGGGCACAGCGCAACCGCGGCTAGTGACGGAGCGGTTCCGTCACCAGCATGCGCCCGCCGCTCTTCCGCCCCGCCCTCTTAGCACTACGGCGGAATAGCCGCCGCAGTGAAGGGGTTAAAATAAGGAAAGTAAGCAGTATCAAACATGGAGAATAGATCTGCTATTTTTGTAAATTAGTCATTCAGTTTCTTTTTAGGCACAATATTCATGGAATGGGGAAACAGAAGAAATTCAGGCAATCTCATAGTCTGTTATCGGATATTCATCCGAAAACAAGCATACATATCCTGGATTTCTTCTGTTTTTCCAACACACTAATAACAAATCTGCAAAGAGAATGAATACATACATCAAAACAGATCTGTGCCAGAATCAGGATATAGAGTAAGGGAAGATGCGCTTGTTCCCCAACACTCAAGAATCAAATGCAGGAATGAGAAGGAAGTACCCAATGTGTCTCTGATGATGATCCCTTGTGCTAGGATAAGGTTCAAATATAGAAGGGCAGGACAAAAAGTACTGCGCGGGGGGGGCAATGTTGTGGGGAAGGGTGACACGGAGTGTGATAGTGGCACTGACCTTTGTCGTGAGCCAATCTTCTTTTGATTCTTTTATTCACAGAAACAGGATTGTGGCGACAAAATGATCCGCACAGTGATGGCAATGATGGACTTCGACGGAGACAAGAGTGTTAATTTCAAGGAGTTTGTCCTTTTTCTGGCTTTCCTGAGCGTAGAGATGCAAGGAGCTGCTAAATGATGGGACACACTGCGGAAATCATCACCTTTTTTCAAGAATGGCTCATTTCTCTAAGTGTTTTTTTTAAGGCAAACATATTTCGGTCATGTGAATGAAAAACAATAAAGTGCATTCGTTTTCGTACAGTGACTTGATTTTATTGACCTGACCTTATACATCTAGAGGGGAGAATAATATAGCGCAGTACAGAAAATTCAGATGTTAACTTACACATTTGAAACTCGCTGTGATATCTAAGTAAATTTATAATAATCCCAAAAATTACACGAAAAGCTATGAACATGATGACGGTGAATAGAAAAAACATATAACAAAACCTAGAACTTATCATACTATGGAAAAGTTACAGATCTAATAGTTTGTCTATGTAACCTAAGATAACCCTGAGCAAGACTTCGAGCACAGGTCTTGGTGGTGTTGAGATTAGGAACTTTTCCCCTCTCCAGGATAAACAAAGGTCATCTTGGCTCTTCACCCCTCCGGCTGTCAAAGATTGTAAGGAATGGCAAGAATTCTTAGATTCTGTGTATATTTTCACTTATGGGATGTATTGGTTGTAATAGGGCTGAATTTCTACATCTTTGAACTGGCTGGCTACAAAAATGTGAATCCTCGTTTGGATGTAATTCTTCTTGATGAAGGCTTTTTCAAACCCTTACCCGCTTAAACACTATTAACACTTTGGGGGAGATTTACAAACATTTTGCGCTTGGTTAGAGTCACAAAAATGACACTAACCAGTGTGAAATTATTTTTTTGTTATTTACTTTCGCTGGAAAACACCATCAAAGTAGCACAGAGCACTGCTTGCATTACTTAGCGCCAAGGGGGCGTTACATGGGATTACAAAGTTGGAGCATTGTAGATAAAAAGGGGTAAGAGCAATGATGAGAGTGTCAAGAGCTGAGGCAGAAGCTTTAGGGGGGCGGTAGACTAGGACTGGAGAGAGCAAAATTAGACGATATCTGGAGTGAAAAGACCTGTCTCTCTATAAGATCTACGCCCTCAAGCTTCGTGAAGGTGCAGCTGAAATTAGTGCAATAAATGACGACTATCCCACTGCCCACACTGGTGGTGGGATCAATGTGTGTGATTGTGTAGTCTTCCGCAAAGGCCAAAGCAATACCATGATGTTCCAGGTTGGTGTTAAAAAAGGATATTCCAGTTGTTGTCCATTAGCAGGTCTCCAATGTAAGATTTGTGTTTGGGGGGGATCTTACATTAATTAGACTGATATGTAAATTATTCAGATTAAAGGGGAACCTCTTGCCACCCTTATCCCGCTGTGGCATACTGGGGCAAACAGTGCCACAATAAGCTGCAATGGAAGTGGGTCAGTTAAACTTGCAAGTTGTGCACAGGGATGAGTAGCAGGTCTATGAGACACAATCCTATGCACACACTAAAGTTACATATACAGATACATAAATGGTTAAATCATGCAACAATGTTCAAAAAAACTCGGTCCCAATCTTCTTGTTTATGAAGTTTTTTTTTCTTTTTTTAATATTCGAGTTACACTGCGCCAGCCGACACGTATTTCATCAAAACAATTGTTGCTTTGACTCTTCAGGACTGCCTTCTAATCAAGGCTAGTGTTGTCTTTCCGCATAGGATTGTGTCTCATATTCCAGGTGTTGTGCAAACAACATCCCTAAAGGGGTGAAGGGTCCCCCTGTTCCTGTAACACCACCACTATAATTGACCGAGCCTCACAGGCATTTTCAGAAAATATTGCCGAGCGCAATTAATCCCTACGATAAGAACCCTGCCCGTTGCATAAAATGAGTGGCAGGTCTGCTGGGCTCAGTACAATATGGTACAGCAAGGTTGGGGGCAGAGGACCATCAGTGTTGCCTTACCCTACTGTAGTCTGCTAGGCTAGGATTGGAAAAAAGAGGCAGCATGGCTGGTGCTGGACTTGCTCCAACGCGGATGGGTGCAGACAGGCATGCCTCTGGTGCGCCAGCTGTGCACCCACTGCACGTCCGCACCCTCTCTGGCATTAAGTAGGCTGAAAGAGCTCAGTAGCCCCACCCACCTCAAACCCTTGTGCCCTGAAAGCGTGAGGGTAAAGTTGGCGACTATGTGGTGATTGTCTGCCAACATGGGAAACTATCCCTCCTGAATGTGCTTGCGTGTCCAAATAAGTATTTTGAGAGACCAGGTATTGTAGCAGCAATAATATTTTTTAAAATATGATTCTGACACAGATTCACAGTCAACAACATTAAAGTAAAAATAGATCAGAGTAAAAATCCTTCTTGCTGGTTTCCTACCTTGCTGTAGGATCATTTTTGCGCCCGTTTTAACATCCTTAGGTAAGACACCTATGTAAGTGGCCATGTCTGACCACATTTGACTGACATAAAGTCCAAGAATTAGCAGCTCTAATTATAATTGGCAGAGGTGTGGTGCAGCGGCCAGGGTGCCTGACTCTGGATCACCGGGTTCAGGGTTCGATTGCCGGCGGCAGGTTAGCCCTGGGCAATAGCTTGCTCAATCTTCTAGACGGCCCCCAGCGCCGGGACACCTCTCTGGAGGAAGCTGTGCGCTTTACAAATGCTGGTATATATATAAATATATAATTGTCAACATGGTGAAACAACACTTACCTATATTATCCAAGAGTAGGCCCTTTCTTGTAGGCGGTGCTGAAAAGGGTTGGACGGATTCTAGGAGCGGCATTGAGCTGGTTGTGTTATTACTGAGTCTGGTTTTGGATAGACAACTCGGCATGCTGGTGAACTGGGTGGATTTTCTATCCACCCTGGGTAAGACGGCAGAGACTGTAGCTGGATACTTCATTGTTTTTATACCTTCCTCCCAGATAACATTTACAATAGGGATTGCCCAACTGACTTTCTGACAGGTTCCTTAAAATTAAAGAGTAATCTGATTGCTTTATAGGCATAGTTAGTTGAAACCTCTTCACAGCCCTTTCCATGAGTTTATGAAAATCTCCAATGTCCGATGGTAGTTCAAATCTACCATTCCCTGGCCAAATTTATGGGAGGATCTCCGATCCCTTTTGGCGCTCTCTTGAGTTACCAATTGTGGTCCAGATCTCTGTGTCTAAGAAAGTTAGGCTCCCGAGATTGCTCTATTTTTTCGCTAACCTCCCAGTGGGAGTACCTGTATCTTGGTTCAAGCAACTGGATACCTTGAAGCGTGACCTGATATGGGATGGTGGGCGCCAATTGGTTTACCTGGATGTTCTCTGACGCCCTCCTGCTGAGGGGGACCAGGGTGCCCCTGACTTAAAATTATATTTCTTGTCCTCTCAACTTCAGTTGGTCACACTATGGTTGGATGGAGCCCATCAAGAGGAACTAGTCCACATATCTGGGAGGCTTGTTAGTTAAATTAATCTGCCCAGCGGTGATAATACCTTGCCAAGGAGTGCTAATGACTGCGGCTTTAAAATGTTGGAGACGCTGCATCTTACGAACAAAGGGGATGCCTTTATATGCACCAGCATTGCCCCTGGTGGACCTCCCCCATGGAGACTCCCTTTCTGTTTTTTACAGCAGACAGGCTGTTATCTTGGACGGATACTGGACTGATGACAATGGGTGGCTGTTACCAACAGGATGCACTGTTGCCTTTGAAGACAAAGTTGGTCACTATGACCTAACCACCGGACAATTCCTCATTTACGAGTCACTGCCTAGAACATTCCAGGATCTGTGTACAGGGGGACAAGATGAACGTTTCACCCATGCAGAGTTGCAACTATTGGTTTCTTTGGGTACTGCCAGACATATAGTGATGTGGATGTACTGCTCTCTCTCTCTCTCTCTCTCTCTCTCTCTCTCTCTGAGATAGTTGGCAAACCTCTAATTATATTAAGTGGGTGATGGGGAAGGGTCCTGGGTCGAGACATCACACACACAGAGTGGTGTAAGATATCAATGTAAAGAAGGGAGGAGGCAGAAGATGTTTAAATAAGGATTTATTTAAGTTAAATCCTAGGACCCACTGGAGCACAGAGCAAAGAGTCTAAATCAGATCAGCTCCAACCGCTTCTCTGATTTAGAGCACAGCTCACAACACATTCTCCATTACATAGATAACACTCTAATGATAAGACAATTCCATAAGTGACATGTTAAAACTCCAACATAGAAAAAGAAGAAGGATAATATTACCACAATCAGCATATCTAAAATGGTCTCTTGAAATATGAGGCTGCAGTACACCCAATTCAATTATGTTCATATGACATACATGACGCTGCACAAACTCTGGGTGGTTTATGGGGGGAGTTTTGCCTATGCCTGAGATGTGGACATTTGGAGGTGGATTTTGTCCATATGATCTGGGGCTGTCCCCGATTATATACGGTTGGGGACGAAGTGACTGATGGGCTCAATGCCACACTGAGACGCTCCCTTCCCTGCTGCTTGGAAACCTGCAAATTGGGGTGGTTTGCGAGACCACACAGACAAAGTGGGCACTAGATTTGTAGACCTGGCTCTAGTGTTGGCCATATGGAAAATAGCGATGACATGGAAATCGATTACCGTTCTAGGGGTGAGGACTGTAGTATCTTGTATTTTCCTTTAATTGTCTTGAGCTTGCATGCCTTCATCCCTTGTGTATCCTTTTAATTGCTGGTGTTCTGTGTTCTAGAGAACACGGTTAGAGTTATGTTAAGTACCATGATGTCATTCTACAACTGGACACGGAGGTACATGGATGTGCTTTTCTTCTTGGATTAAAGCTACCATTTAATCATTCTTCTAATGGTATCTTTGAATGACAGAGAATACTACAAGGACCTGGAGAGCGGATGTGACTCAATGGGCGTCGGCAGAGGAGAGGGTCCTTCTTCGAGAGGATACTAGAGGGGTACGACGGCGCCCAATTGCAGGGCTGCAGACAGAATTTGGTAGGACTTAGGAGCATCCGGAGGGATAACTGGGTGAGGATGTGGAGGACCATTCAGGACTGACCGAGGGAGGTGAGGGGGGGGGGCCCGCAGGGATCCACCGGGTGATGAGGTCACACATTAAGTTATGGGCCCTTCCATCAGTGCTGCCATCGCCCTCTAGTGATTGGGTTGGGTTATGCGTAGATCCTCCCCCACCGCTTGGCTAGTTATAAGAGCTCAGTCCCCACTCTGTGAGATCCTTTGTCGTTAGCCCGGAGACGGATGTCGGGCCTTACCCCCACCCACCCCCTTCCCCGCTGGCCACATTTGAAAATAGGCTTTAACTGCAACAGCAGTTGGTAGGAGATGTTTACCTGAGTTTGCAACCCTGCGCCCCTTTACATTGTTTTTTCTCATTTTTTCTTGTATTTTTGGACATTTATCAGACGTCACAGTTATCCTCTCTTTATTTCTCTCCTATGTCACCATTCACCTCGATGGACACTCCAGTCTTGACACCCAACAGGTTGAAGAGGGTATGTTTATTGTGCATGGAGTGTTTTATTGCTCACCATTGCTTGTATTCATCCTTGACACCTGAATGTAATGATGTGATTAACGCAGTTATTTTCTGGGACTGTCTACACCCTCGGGTGTCTATTATAGATGTCAATACACAGATGTTTTAAAAAAACTGTTTGTTCAAACATGTTCAGTTTCAAGTAACTAGGTGCAGCTTTTGCCTGGAGGAAAAAGGAGGGGCTGGGAGGGCATTAAATAGTCCTGCGACATCGCAATGCACCTCACTTCCAGTGCCAGCGGCCAGCGCCTTCTTCCCCCGGCTTGTGGTTGAGGGAAGGTTCATGCACAGTTGTCAGGAGTCTCTGCTTGGCTCCATTTACAAGGAGGCTGGGTGTGGTGGGCACCTTGTGGCTGGAAATTTTGTTTATGGCCAGTATTCACACAAGTCTGGCTTATACGCATATTTGTGGTAGGAATAGGGAACAGTGGCGTAACTAAACTTGAGGGGGGCCCCCCTGCAAAGTACATGGAGGGGGCCCCACATTCTCCGTGCCAGTCAAGACTTCTCAAGCCAGCGACCCGCTATACTGACCATGAAACACAAAAACTTGCCTCACTATGTCTTTAGTCGACCCTCTCTGAAAACCAAGACGTGCTAAAATTGTCGAAATCTAATGGGACAGCTCGTGAAAAACCCAGACTGTCCTGGTGAATCTAGGACACCTAGTCATCCTAGGCCCTCCAGAGGTTCGTGGCTTATGCTCCACTCTAGCAGTCAGTGCTAGCTGCGAGGCAGGGGCTCCTAGTGAGGCACGGCAGCAGAGGCAGAAGCCAATGAAAAGTACCAAGAGGAAGGATGCAGCCATGGACTATCATTTAGAGGTCGCCAGGGATCGCACCTGCAACACCTTGTTACCAATGGCACTCCTCTTGCGACCCATGGCAGGTAGATCAAAATGAAGAGCAGAAGGCAAACAGGACACCGATAAGAACTGTTTACTTTCAGAAACGTCTTGTGCCAGCCGCTTTCTGTTTTGTGAAATAAATATATTCTTCCTGGTAATGCACGCTCAGAAAAACTTTCCCCGGTTCTCTCGATTGCAAAGATTAATACAATATATAATCCTTAAAATGTAAAGCCTTATATCTCTAGTCTGGCCAGATAGATAGATTTCAAATTACAATGCTTTGTATAAGGAATAGATGGCCCTGAATAGGGTGTCCCTGGTGACATGGCCCATCTGGTAAACTTACTATACATTAATACCAGCCTAATGGCCTGATGAAGACGAGATTGTATATCTATCTGATGGATATTGAGAACAGAGCCAAACTTTGCAATTATAAAAACTTAAAAATTTTTTTTTAGGTGAAACCCCACCCCAGCTATACCAGGTTTGGCAAACTCCAGACAGTCCTGGCCTTCGAGCCAATAGCATGTTGCATTTTTGGATAGGTTAATCATTTCCCTAAACAGAGTCAGTACAATCTAGTGAAGTTACAACATTAATTGGGAATATATTCAAAACGGAACAATATATCAGATGTTTACTTCCATCTCTCAAGCATGGAATCTGATCAGTGAGGAGTGAACTCA
The DNA here is from genome assembly GCF_964263255.1 of Lissotriton vulgaris. Lineage (NCBI taxonomy): Eukaryota > Metazoa > Chordata > Amphibia > Caudata > Salamandridae > Lissotriton > Lissotriton vulgaris. Next base: position 133,748,827 of record NC_141700.1, on the reverse strand, counting down.
CAGGGGCAAGTGGCGAGATTTTCAGAGAGATGTGCCTAAATTCCTCCCGTTTACTTAGATCTAGAGTTTCCTGTTCCTATTGTGCACATCTTGGAAGAGAAGATGGTTGTTTGAATGAGCTACTGCGATTTGTTTCCAATCCTATAAGTGGATTTTTAATCCTATAAGTGGATTTTTCATTAAGTGAAACCCACATTTAGAGAGGTAGAGTCATTGTTTTAACGTGTCCCTGCTTTTTCGCCTCTAAGTCCTAGTCACCTTCTTCAGCAGTGTGCACCTTACTCTCAGCTCTAAGCGATCAGTGCGCTCTATTTTGTTGATTTTCTGGGGCATCATTTGCTACTATTTTCTTTGGCAGTTCCTGTTTCATTACTTTCTTTGCAATTCTGTTGCCCTCCGTTTGCAGCAATTCCTGATCAGCACCCGGTTATTGCTCTCTACCTCACTTGCAGTTTATACCCTTCACTGTGTAAGCAGTCCTGGGCTTCCTCTGCAGTTCCCAAACTCACTTCTCCCCTGAAGTTCATTCTTTTCCATATACACTGTTTTCGTACATCTGCAGTTGTTTATCCTAGCCCCTACAGTTATTGCCTTTAGCACTTAATGTTCTCCAACTCTCAAACATTCTTGCTGTTTTAGTCTTGGCCTGTTCCTGTTTCTCTCCGCACAATTGTCTTCCCTTACACTGCTGCCTTTCTTCTGTGTTCACAGTTCCTTGTATGCTAGGAACGTACTCACCTTTGCGGAGTACGCACCCAGAATAAAATAGTTAAAGATGATAAGACTAAGTAGAAACATAAATTCACCTGGTTACAGGTCTTCATTAACTGATTGTGGTGTCAGCTGTGGTTTTGCTCCCAGTGCCATTTTGAACAGTAGTGAGAAAGAAAAGATGGCAAATGTAATCTTAAATCAGTGCTAGAGTTTTTTAACCTCCTTCAGGCATATTCCAGTGCATTGGAAGCCACGTGCACATCTATCAATTTAGACCATGCCACTCTGACCTCTATTGACCTTTCATGAGAGCCTAAAATGGACTCGCATTGGAAACAATCATCTCGTATTTTGTGTTGTAATTAAAAAGAACACTGTTTACATTGAGTTTGTTTGTGATATTTAAAAACAATTTATCTTTGACAATAAATTCCCCTATTTACATTGTACAAATAATTTTGAATTTCTTTCATGACTTGTGTTGCAGGTTACATGGTGTAGCCATTTCTTTTGCATTTTAACAAATATAGTTTGACTCAAATTTTCAGTTTTGAACATAAGTGACAAACGTCTCTATATATTGCAGCCACATTTTAGGACAGAGTTCATTACAACACATCTCATGATTCCCATCCCTGCACAAATTATCATAGGCATCAAAATGTCAGCATTGTCAAAGGATTTTTAATTAATGCCTGTTTTTTTTAGATAGTGCGATGGGCTTTTATTTATTTATTTAGTTTCTTATATCGCGCCAGAATCGACCCCAATGGGGTATCTCCGCGCTTTGCACGCCAGGATGGCAAGGTATGTATCTCTAAGGTGGTGGAGCACCAGTTAAGTCACACAAGGATACATTCATTGTTGTTAGGCACAGGGAGATTAAGTGATTTGCCCAGAATCACAGGATGTTGAACCGACACCGAGATGCAAACCCAGTTCCCCAGCTACAAAGTCGGCAGCTCTGGCCAGTATGCCACATCCGAGCCATTACACTTTTACTTTGATCCTTGCTTTCAACAGCTGTCTGACGGAGGGTGCTTAAAGCACATCATGAAGAGGTGCACGTGTCTGCTGAGAGAGGTGTCCGTCTCTAATCTTGTGCTGATCTCCAGCACTTGTTACACATGTTGCACTGTCTAGGCATAGGTCGCAGCTCATTAGTATTTGTTCAACACCCACATATAGCAATAAGCAACAGAAAGGCGACCAGTCCACCTTTGCAAAGGGCATTGCATTGTGTGGCAACACTTAATTGTGTTTTCAGTAACTTTTGAACCGTTTGGCCTAGAAACTTCTTTTTTGTTTTTAGGTCTCGCTGAGTCACCATGCATGTGCTGCTTGGAGAGACTTTAGTAGGCGAGTTTTCAAAGAGCTGCTGGCTGGCTACACGCTTGCGTTCACGCGAGCTTGCACGCGCGAACCACCAGCCTTCAGCGCCATCTGTCTTGAACCGCCAGCCTTCAGCGCCATCTGTCTCGCCTCTTGATTGTTATTCTTGTTTAATTTTAATCGTAAAGTCAAGAACCACTGTTCACATTTGGTGCAATGGGAGACCGAGTGAATTTGGCTCTTGATAAGGTACATCGTTTGCCTCTTGGTCTGCCTTACTTTACTTTCGTCTAGTGTTTCACCCTTTGCTGGTTCTTTTTAGGTCTCGCCTTTACCATTCCGCAGGAATGGGAAATGGGGAGAATTCAAGTCGGCTATTTTCTCTTCAAACCAAAGGGCTTTCAGCCCCGCGGTTTTCATGAAGTTCACGTCAACATGCACGCGCATCGCATGCAAGCCCAGCCTCTCCCGCCCCCATCCGGCATCAGGCTTCTCCTCCCCTAGCAGCACTCCTCCCACACCAGCAACTCACCCCTCCCACACCAGCACCTCCCCTCTCTCTCCACGCAATCACAGCCTACCCCTCCCACACCAGCACCTCCCCCCTCCCACACCAGCACCTCCCCTCTCTCTCCACGCAATCACAGCCTCCCCCTCCCACACCAGCACCTCCCCCCTCCCACACCAGCACCTCCCCTCTCTCTCCACGCAATCACAGCCTCCCCCTCCCACACCAGCACCTCCCCTCTCTCTCCACGCAATCACAGCCTTGTTTTCTAAGTTTACAATTAATTCCTTGACGAAATCACGTTTACTGTCTGGCAGGAGATAACGAACCTAAACCTGTATGGCATCCAAGGCAGAAGGTGCACAATGGATAACCACTGTAAACCCAGACACGCCTCGTCAATAAAACTGATAATGACAACAATTAAAGTTAAAAAGTTGCAATTGATATGAAGCAATCCTCTTAAGACAGCCATCCTTGTCTGCGGCACATAAACACTAATAATTAACTCTTTCTTGTCTTAATATCAGCAGATGAAACCGGTCGTACATGCCTTTTTGAAAAAGTAAGTCATCATATAGATATTTAAAAATTACAAGAAAAACTTACACATTTTTAAAGTAACTCATATGCGTTAAACACTACAACCATCCAACGAAGTTTTATTATTCCTCTTTAAAGCCACGATGTACCATGATATATTGTTAAAATGTTCTATTTAAAAAAAATAGACTGTGCATATTTTCGAAAGCACGACAATAGCTGAAACCTTTTCAAGCAACTGGGAAACGCGACCTTTGCATGGTTATTGTATTGCATCCCTATGTAGCCGACTGTACAGTATCCCGCTGAAAATGTTTCCTTCGAGATATGTCCGATACATGAATACACCGTAAAGCGGACGAGGATTTGTGTGGCCTGCACTGCCGAACTGCGTGGCACCCTCCCTCTCTCCTCCCATAGCAGTCATTGCGCATGCGCGACTCTCAGTGCATTCCTGGGGCCATGGCGGAAGTTCGCAGACGTCAGCATGAGCTGTATTTCTTCTTGCAAACAAAAGCACATATAGTCATTTAAACTTTTTAAGCAGACTATGAATTAAAACTTCCTGAGGTATGTGGAAGGGGTAGTGGTCTTTCGATTCTCGGTCACCGCACATTTTCTTCTGCAGTCTCTCGATCAGACACTTGGCTCTTTTTTGTTCAGATATCTTTCTCAATCTCTACTTGGGGCACAATCGCCCCCCTCCCCACGCCCCTTTCCCCACCCCCTAGCCCCCGGTGCAACTACTGTACTTATTATAGCTAACCCTTGTCCAGCGCGTGCTTCTGTGCAGCGCTTCCTTAGTACAACGATGAGTGAGTGACAGTGACCCCATGCTCTTCTTAGGAGAGACCCCCCCACACACACACTGTCCCTATCCTTTCGCTTCAGAGGGGAGTTCTCATGTTCTCTGAGTGGGCGCCGGGGTCCCTCACTGATACTACTAGCAAAGCTGGATGCTCCTCCCCTAATTATTCACTTTCCCGGCCGCTCACAGCACATCTAAGGGCTTCGCCCAGCGTGCGCTCTGAGGCTTCTCCTCCCCTATGCCTTTTCTTTCACACGCAGCCTCCTCTCGCCCCCTGCAACACTCCTGCCTCCCCCCTCACCCACTGTCTTCCTAGTTATTTCAACAATCCACCCTCTACCCAGCTCCCCTCTTGTTATATAGATTAATGTATCTTTCATGGAGCACTGCATTGTTCATCAGTGGCGACGAATTGCATGATCTTAGCCAATGCGACAGGAATACCAACAATTTGAAGAAGCTTTTGCTAGACTTCTGCTATTGTACAGTGCTCCCGATATCTAAATGCCCATCTTGTTTTTTTAGCCGACCTTCTTGTGGTCGGTAGGTGACGCCCAGTTTTAAGCAAGCGGACTGGAGTTTTCTGAGTGACGCTGACGCTCCATTTTGGCAGAGTTACTGATCGCATGGCAGGCACCTAAATACTGCTTCTGGCGATACGGTTAAATTAGTATGCTCATCCGTTTCACAAAATCAGCTTTATGATATTTGAATTCTTAGCATGGAAATATTGCTGGAAGCTATGTTGTAACGCAATTAGGATGTGGCTTTAAGGGCTGGAGGGCCGTCTGGGAAGGTGGGGAACAACTTTAGAGTCTGGCATAAGGCTAATGTTTGAACATCCTGTGATTCTGGGTAGATCACTTAATTTCCCAATGCCCAAAAATGTGTCCGCCTGTAACGAAACTGGTGCTCGAGTAAAGCGCTCTGATGCCTTCAAGTTCACGCTGTAGAAAACCGCAAAAAAATGAAACAGAGCACTTTAAGTGCATCTTTTCCATCAGTAGAAATGAGGTATTTGCCGCAGTGAACAACAAGCACTGGCGTTGTCAATAGGTCTCGCAGTAGGAAGGTTGGAGCTATTACAATTGCAAATAACGATGCCTTTTTTTTGTTTTCATTTAAAAAACATAAAGGGCTTTGTCATTTACAAAACCAATAGCTCCAACTTTCCTACTGCGAGACCTATTGGCAACGCCAGTGCTTGTTTGGCCTAAGTTGCTGGTCTCTCCATCTCTCTCCTTTGGTCTTTCACCTCTTGTAAGTTCATTCTTTGCCTGTGCCCGCTCCCTCCCTCGCTCAGTCAGTCAAACCTCAACTTACTTTCCCTCAACTTCCACTAGTTCATAAGTCCTATGTTTCTCATTTGCAGCCTTATTTCTGTGCCTCTTGCTTCTTTCTCTGTAGGCAAGTCACTGTGCCTCTTTCTTCCTCTTTCTGTACTTCTCTTGCCTCTTTCTGTGCCTCACTTACTTTTTTCTGTGCTGCTGTACCCCCATCCTACAGCGGTCACCCTGTGCTTACACTTTCCCCACATGTATTCAGAAACTTCTGCTGTCTCACACTCTACATTTTTTCATTATTTGTTGATGGTTGTAGATTCTCACTATAGGTTTTCAGGGGGTCTGGGCACCAGCTCTGCTATCAAATACATTTGGTCTTGCTTTTAGCTCCATACAGTGCCAGCAGGTTATTTGAACCAGTTCGGGGATTCTTCTTTTGTTCTTGTTTTCCATTTCAATTCAGTGTAACCCTGGCTTTTAGTAATTGGGACTTATTCTCAAGTGTACATGGCATCCTTGGTGTGGGCAACGTCTATTCATGTGAGATAATGCTATATTGACATTTGGAATTATGTAATCCTTGCCAAAGCTCATATTACTGTGTACATCTGGGAAGCATCACACAGGTAGAACCTGTTTCTAATGTGCATGATCCCTGACCCTGGGTACACCTAGCCTTCGAGGACAGCAGTCCGTAGGTTCCTGGCAGTTTTCTTTTTCTTGTGTGCCAGGTATCAGGGTACAGATGACACCTGGCCCTTTTTGGGTCTTGCCTAAGCAGCGCTTCTGCTTTCTCTTCGAGACATGCAGTATTCAGGATATGGGCATTCAACATGACCAGCGCTTCTAGTTGGTTTGTTAGCCTGCCTTTCTAAATTTCTTTACTCTGGTTGGTCAATACTATCCATCTGTCCCTCCATTGTGTGCTTGGTTCCCTCCCAACAGACATCACAATTTGTTTTGTTTTGTTGCCCATCTCTGGCCATTTGTTGCCTCCTCTGCTCGCTCCCTTCCCTGCGGTTAAGTCTTGAATTTTTATGTCAAAAGCTCAGACTTAGACAAATTGAAAAACCTAGCCGACAAAGTATTTGGCGCTGGGATCACTGTGCTGCCTTTTTCCTTCATCCGCATGCCCCACCCCCTGCATGGCACTGCATTGACTTGGACAAATTGAAACAAGCATTTGCAATGCAATAGGTCTCGCATTATTAAAGTTTGAGCTATTGGCATTGTTAAATAATGCAATACCAATAGCTCAAACTTTAATAATGCGAGACCTATTGCATTGCAAATGCTTGTTATTATTGTTTGCTGAATTTGCACTTTGCACTTTGCTAGAGGAAAACCGCTCCTTTTAAATCTTTTTTATCTTTTAACCCCCTTTGTTGAATTGCGACCACAGTGTCTGCCTGTAAGAGCGGGCCCACAAGTTCAGGTCAGCGTTCTAGCCATTGTCTGCTCCCCGCCCATAAAGACCGTAATGTGCCGACCGCGCGCAGCAGTCGAGCCCCTGGCACACCGAAGGTGCGCCAAAGGCAAGCCTGTCTTCGTCCGTCCGCGTCCGAGGCGGCCGGGACAGGCCTCGCAAACGGAGACTTCCAGGCAGATGGTAAGCCCCTTTGCTATAGCGAGTTGTAGCTCATGGCCAGGGGTAGGAGAGTGAGCTGCTGCTCCCTCGTGCCCTTGCCCAAAGGCCTGGCCTGCACCCACTGCTGCCATGCTTCTCAAAACACGTTCCGTGAACAAACATGCCCTCCAAATCTACGACTTACTCATGGAAAAGAACCTGGACCTCCTTTTGCTAACAAAGACATGGCTCAGCGAAGCATCGAATCCCACTATTGCTTCGGCCATCCCTCCAGGCTATCTGTTGCTTAGGAAGGATCGGACAACGGGTATTGGGGGCGGCATCACCATAAATTTTAAACATCATCTTTTGTGCGCCATGGTTCCTATAGATGACATAGCAGGGGCCAAGAGTCTGGGATTCCACATAAGGGTTTCAGCGCAACAATCTGTGGCAGGTATCCTGATCTACAGACCACCCGGCCCTGCGGGCCAGTCCTTGACTCAATCAGCAATGCTGTTGTTCCTTTGGGCATTAATTTAAAACACTGCTTACTTTTAGGGGATTTAAAAATCCACATGGATAATCTCACCGAACAGGAGCCATTAAATTATGTGACTCGCTAGCTCTTTTTAAAATGACTCCCTATGTCCTTCAGGCGACTCATGAGAAAGGACATATATTAGACCAATTTTCTCTACTGATCAGATTGTGACTTCTGCCCCAGTTCCAATAGTATGGTCCGATCCCTGAATGATCGATTTCACTATCGAGAAGGCGCATAACTCTTGTAAATTCCAGGGAAGGTCTCCCTCCCACAGCTTCAGGCCTTTAAGCCAAATTACAGCCAAATCTCTCAATACTGCACTCAGCAACAACCCGATCCCCTTCCACTGGAACGTGGAAGAGGAAGCAGAAGGGCTGGACAATTGGCTCCAGCTTTGTGCTGATGAGCAGCTCCATGGTTTACAGTCACCCTCAGAAAAAGCAAGAGTGACTGCACATGACTTGAGAGGGAATGCAAAATGTTTTAGCCCGCTGATAAATTAACCTATAAACAGGCACTGAAGGTGCACTATAAAAAAGTCTTAGAAGAGGAAAAACTTCTCATCTCCTCAAAAATAGCACAGTCTGTAAACCAAAGTAAAGACATTTTGAAGACAGTGATGGAATTTTTATCCTCAAACGCCCTGGCAAGGCCTTTTACTCCAACAGAAGCCTAGACCAGCCATTTAGCCTCGTATTTCCACGAGAAAGTTAAAACCATTCAATACTCCTTTTCTCTGCTGCCTAGGCCGAGGGTGAAATTCCAGCGTTTTTCACCCCGCTGACTCAGCCAAGGGTTCCGCTGCTCACACAGTTTACCCCTATGTCCTTGGACAATTCTCTGGATATCATGAAGACCCTTAAATCCGGTTCCCCGTCTGACCCCTGTCCAGCCAAGTTGCTGATTCTCAACAACTCTTTGGAGTCTGGGCTAGTCCCCGACAGGTGGAAGAATGCCAAAATACTCCCCCTATTAAATAAGACAATGGCTGATCCAGAGCTAGCCGCAAATTATTGGCCAATTTCTCTGCTTCCTTTTTTTTCGATGGTACTGGAAAAATATGTTAATGGTGTTATCACCACATATGCGGAAACCAATCAAGTTTTCCACGAAAGTCAAGCCAGATTTAGGGCTAATTTTAGTACAGAAACTGCCCTTCTAGAAGTCTCGGAGGCCTTTAAGGAGACCTTAGAGAAGGGGGGAAAGGCTGTGCTGATATTGCTGGATTTATCAGTGGCCTTCGATACCGTGCCCCATGATCAGCTCCTCCTCAGACTCCAAGAATGCTGCTTTGGGGGCACGGTTCTCCGATGGTTCTCCTCTTTTCTGAAAGATCATCAACAAACAGTCTGGTCTCCTCCTTTTGCAGCGCCCATTCCCTCCCTAAAGGTGGGGGTCCTGTAGGGTTCAATTCTTAGCCCCACACTTTTTAATCTTTATATGACCCCCTTGGCGCATCTGGTTGAAGCCCATGGAGCCAAGATCGTGTCATATGCGGACGACACGCAATTGCTTTTCATTTGCAATAAGAAGACAGATTTTAGAGGGGAAGTGATAAACTCTTGCCTGTCAGAAGTGTTTTCCTGGTTCCAACTCTGTGGAGTAGCCATGCGCTTTTTAAATCCCTAATGACATAGCATAACATAACAATAACAAGAGGTTCTCTTACTTGGGGTTGCACCCCAGTAATGTCGAGTTAATGTATCCAGATAATAAGGTCACCTGAGATGGGGTGGTTAGTGGCTGTATTTATTGGTAGCTGCAGTCTAGGGTAGACACAGCTCCACCCTGTTTCAAGACGATGCAAATGTTGTTGGTTTTGGGAATGGACTTGAAGGCAGGCTAACAAATGATAGGTTTGTGTATCGTAAATGGCTTGTAACAGTTCAAACTTTGGTTTATCGGGCACTTGTGTCCTGAGATGACTTAGAGGCAATTGAATTTGGAGAAGCTAGCACTGGTTTATGGTTCCAATCCCAATAACGGTTTTAAAGTGTGATATCTCAGGAACTCTACGTTGTAGAATGCAACCTGAGGCATCACATGCTGTGTGCACTCGGACCCGAGCTTTCAGAGGGCTAGGAGGGTGCCTTTTACTTTCTGTCTGAGGAAGGGTTGGGGCAGGGCAGCTGTGGTAGAGGCCGCAGGTGCTCTGCCACCTTTTGAAATGGCGCTGCCATCACGCAGCTGGCAGAAAGGCAGTGTGCTTGGTGGGGACAATGGGGGGGGGGGGCAGGGAGGGGGCATAACATTGATGGGATGAAGGGGAAGAGCATGAACAGACAATGTCTGGCCTGTTTGTGATTTATTAGGAATTGAGAGACAGGGCCAGACATGCTCTAACTGACAGAGATGAGAGGGATGGATGTGAAGGGGTGGGAGGAAAGAGGTGTGGGTGAACTGTTTAACTCTGGACAGGACCTCCAGGTGAGCTTCTAATATATTGCTGTAGAGTGGAAGGCCCTTCACAAAGGTTAATAAGGCATCTTTCTGTTTGTTCATTGCTATATTTTGATTATAAACAGGTCCTGGTGAGGTGAAACCTTTGCCCAGTGTTACCGTGTGTGAATCAAGATAATGAAACAATAGCATCTTAAAATATGCGCACAATATAGAATTATTTAAACTTTCTGACCACACAATTTAGTCGACCCTGCCGCATAATTTGGTCCTCTCCTGCCTCATAATTTTAGTAGCCATGCCCATAGGGCAGTCTGGCAGTGCCCAAAGGGGTGGCCACGATTCAGAAAAGGGGGTGGTGATGAACAGAGTGTCTGAATTAAGCAGACCACTCTTACCCAGTCCAAAGATCAGGGCTTGATCCATCACCGTTATTTATCTCACTGCACCATCCCAGCTCAGAACCTGGCTATATGCAAATCAGTCTGTCCCTGGCCCAGTGCATCATGGGAACAGGGCAGACTAAACTACCAAGCCAATTCTTCACCAGAAAGGAGACAAGCTACTGGGGACCGGTTTCTGGCATTTCAGCCGTCTTCGGCCCGGCTTGCTTGAATCCTGCTGGTGCAGTGAGAAAGGGACTCATGTCTGAGTATACCCTGCCACACCTATAGTGGCCAAAAACGATTCAGAAAAGGGGGTGGTGATGAACAGAGTGTCTGAATTAAGCAGACCACTCTTACCCAGTCCAAAGATCAGGGCTTGATCCATCACCGCTATTTATCTCACTGCACCATCCCAGCTCAGAACCTGGCTATATGCAAATCAGTCTGTCCCTGGCCCAGTGCATCATGGGAACAGGGCAGACTAAACTACCAAGCCAATTCTTCACCAGAAAGAAGACAAGCTACTGGGGACCGGTTTCTGGCATTTCAGCCGTCTTCGGCCCGGCTTGCTTGAATCCTGATGGTGCAGTGAGAAAGGGACTCATGTTTGAGTATACCCTGCCACACCTATAGTGGCCAAAAACGATTCAGAAAAGGGGGTGGTGATGAACAGAGTGTCTGAATTAAGCAGACCACTCTTACCCAGTCCAAAGATCAGGGCTTGATCCATCACCGTTATTTATCTCACTGCACCATCCCAGCTCAGAACCTGGCTATATGCAAATCAGTCTGTCCCTGGCCCAGTGCATCATGGGAACAGGGCAGACTAAACTACCAAGCCAATTCTTCACCAGAAAGGAGACAAGCTACTGGGGACCGGTTTCTGGCATTTCAGCCGTCTTCGGCCCGGCTTGCTTGAATCCTGATGGTGCAGTGAGAAAGGGACTCATGTCTGAGTATACCCTGCCACACCTATAGTGGCCAAAATATGCGCACAATATAGAATTATTTAAACTTTCTGACCACACAATTTAGTCGACCCTGCCGCATAATTTGGTCCTCTCCTGCCTCATAATTTTAGTAGCCATGCCCATAGGGCAGTCTGGCAGTGCCCAAAGGGGTGGCCAGTCAGGTCAGTGTGTGTGCCTTTTAGGTCGAGTCTGAGCCAGCACGCATGCGCTGCTCTGCGTGACTTATTATAGATGAGTAGTGAATAGAAGCCCCGCCCACTCTCCGCCCATGTTTGCCATTGGCTTGTGCCATTGTCTGTCCTAAATGCTGGCTTCTGATTCATCAATAGGCTTGTTAGTCCTCCTTAGTACCGCCTCCTCTTCATTACCTCCCACGACGACTGGCCCATTTACTTCGAGTGTTACACGGTACGTGTTATGTATACTGTGAGCACTTTTTTCTTTAATGAGGTTCTCCTACTGCCTTCTCTTCTTCCCCCCCCCCCCTCCCTTCCATTGTCCGGGCCTTCTCCCCCACTCCCCCCGCCTGCACTACCATTGTCTGTGCCTTCTCCCCTGCCCTCATTCCCTTTGTCCGTGCCTTTTCCCCCGCCCCTCCACCTGCACTTCCATTGTCCATGCCTTCTTCCCTCTCCCACACTCATGTTGTCAGCGCCTTCTCACTCCCTCCCTCCCTCCCGTTGTTCGTGATGACTACCGTTTGCAATGCAATTAGTCTTGCGTAAATGCAAGACCTATTGCATTGCAAATGCTTGGCTTTAAGTATGGCAGGCCGTGCGCTGCCCTCCCCCTGCCATCACATCCCACAGCATGCCCCTGTTTATGTTTACGGCAGCCAGTCGTCCTTTTAATGGGACAGTATCTCAATTTCTCAATAAAGAGAAATATAAAGCAGCCATGAGGACCTATAAATCAGCTCGAAAAACAGCCCAAGCTTCTTTCTTCGAAGAGAAAATTAGAACAGCCGCCAACTCGTCTCGAGAGACATACAAAATAGTGAAAGAGCTACTCAAAATACCCAACACCCCATTGGTGCAGGACACCTTGGACACCAGATGCAACCAATTAGCAGCTTTCTTTGAGATCAAAATAAAAAACATCCTACAATCTCTACCGCCAAAGTCAGATAGCTACGCCCCTGCGGATCCTACTGCCGCAAACACAGGCCCGACTCTGGACTCCTTTAACCAGATATCCAAAGAAGGCTTTCTAACTGCTCTGACCGCCATGAAAAGTGGATCCCCTAATGATCCGGCTCCCATGTACATCTTTCAGCATGTGGGACCTACCATCTCGCCTTTGGCCACAGACCTTATTAATGCCTCACTTGACCAAGGAGTGGTTCCTCCTAGTTGGAAACAGGCAGTAGTAAAAGCACTGCTGAAGAAACCAGGACTTGATCCCCATGACTTTGCAAACCTCCGACCAATTTCTCTCTTACCAGGGCTTAGTAAGATCACAGAGAAAACTGTAAACCAACAACTCTCGGCCTTCTTAGAAACCAACAATCTGCTCCGCCCCTCTCAAACCGGGTTTCGCCCGGGTCAGGGGACTGAGACCGCCCTCCTAACAGTGGTTGAGGAAGCAAGGTGCATCTTGGATTTGGGAGGATCGGCTCTGCTGATCCTCCTGGATCTAAGCGCTGCATTCGATACTGTAGACCATAAGATCCTGGTCCAGCGCCTTCTCAACTTAGGGGTAAGAAGTAACACACTACGATGGCTCACATCCTTTCTGAAGGACAGAACCTTCCAGGTGTGTGAAGGGAATGCGCGCTCCAAGCCTTTCCCCCTCCAGTGTGGGGTACCTCAGGGCTCTTCATTGAGCCCTACCTTATTTAACATTTATATGGCCCCCCTGGAGGATGTTGTCACTCCCTTTGGGATTAAAGTTGTCACATACGCTGACGACACCCAAATGGTCGTCTCACTCTCCCTGGAAAAGGACAACCTCAAAAAGCTGCATAACTGCCTCTCAGGAATCTATAATTGGATGTGTGACTCGCGTCTTAAATGAAATGGCACAAAAACAGAGCTCATGCTTCTGGGCCAGCGAATGACATCCCTTCCTACCTCCATATGGCCCCTGTGTCTAGGGGACCTCCCGCAACCAAAGAAAGAACTCAAAAGCCTAGGGTTCTGGCTGGAGCAAGACCTCTCCCTGAAAACACAGGCCAAAAAGACGTCTGGCACCTGTGTGGGCCTACTTCGCTCAGCCCGGAAGATTCCCCCCCTACTTCCGACACAATCCCGAAAGCTGCTCATTCAGGGTCTTATCCTATCTAGATTAGACTACAGTAACGCCCTTTTTATGGCCGCGCCAGAATCCACCATTGATATCCTTCAGTGCATCCAAAACGCTGCAGCTAGGCTGCTGACAGGCACCTCCCGGAGAACATCGGCTAAACCAGCACTTAGAGCTCTTCATTGGTTGCCTATCCGGGAAAGGATCAAATTTAAGGCTCTGTGTATCACCCACAGATCCTTTCAGGGCAAAGGACCCCCTATGCTTGGGAAAATGCTCTATCCCTACATAACTACCAGGTCCCTGCGCTCATCCCAAGGTAACCTGGCCACTGTTCATAGAGTTAGGAAGGCCCGAACTGGAGGGCGACGTTTTTCGGTCACTGCAGCAACCTTGTGGAATTCCTTGCCAACTTACCTACATGAAGTTTCGTAAATTCCTGAAGACACACCTTTTCCCACAAAAGCCATAAGTTCACCCGCCATGTTATGTTATGTTATGTTTAAAATTTGTTAGAGCGCAAAACAGCTGCCCCAGCAACGGGGCGTCCCGGCGCTAAACCATGAAAAACACCTGAGGGGAGAGGGTGAAACAACAGGGAGATTAAATCAGAGGGAATAGATGAGTTTTAATTGCCTTGCGAAAGGCAGTCAGATTGGTCATGACGCGAATATGCAGTGGCAGGGAGTTCCAAAGTTTCGCCCCTAAAACCTTGAAAGAGCGGCCACCCATTCTGCTAAGCCTAGTTCGAGGGACGGACACAAGGTACTGTCCTAAAGAGCGCAGGGTGCGCTGGGGAGTGTAGGGTACCAAGAGCGGGCGTAGAAGTTCAGGACAGTCTGATCTAAGAATTTTAAAGGCAATGCTGAGGGTCTTGAATTGAATACGAGACTCAATCGGCAGCCAATGTAGTTTCCGGATGGTATCTCTAACAGAGCACCTACGGGGGAGGCCCACCACTGCCCTTGCTGCTGAGTTTTGAACCCGTTGCAGCCGAGCTATCTCTGTTTTATTGGCGCCCAAGAATAAAACACTGGCATAATCCAATCGAGCAAGGATGATAGATTGGACAATTAGTTGGCGTGTTTTGGAGTCGAAGAAGCCAAGTATCGGGTTGAGACTCCTCAGCAGACCCACACAAGTAGCTGCCACTTTCTTTGTGTGGGTCTGAAAATTGAGCGAGGAGTCCATCCAGACACCCAGATTCTTTACCACAGTTTTCGGTGAGGGGATGGGGCCAAGCAAAGAAGGCCACCAGTGTTCGCTCCAGTAGCAGGGGTTTCTTCAAAGGAGCAGCACCTCAGTTTTCCCAGCGTTCAGTTGTAAGCAATTTCGTGTCATCCATTGCGCAACTGCAGCTAGGCCATCTCTAAATTTCGTAGCTGAAATTGAGGGGCCCTCAGTAAGAGTGATGACCAGCTGCGTGTCGTCAGCATACGACACCAGCGTGAGGTCCCACTCTTTTGCCACTACTGAGAGAGGCTGGACGTATAGATTAAAAAGGGATGGACTTAGAGCCGAACCCTGGGGAACTCCTTGTCCGATGGCATGGGATTGGGAGATAAATGGAGGGGCTGAAACCCGGAATGACCTGTCCTTCAAGAAAGACCAAAACCACTCGATGGCAAGATCACAAATCCCTATAGCCTCGAGACGTTTTAACAAGATGTTATGGGAGACCGTATCAAAGGCTGCGCTGAGATCGAGTAGAATCAGCGCAGCACTCTGACCGGCGTCCAGTATGTTCCGGAGGTGTTCAATGGTAGTCAGCAAGGCGGTCTCTGTACTGTGTCCTGGCCTAAGGCCATTCTGGGATGGGTCCAAGATGTTATTTTGGACCATGTGATGGGACAAGACTTTATTCACATGGGCTTCTGCCAGTTTGGACGCCCATGGAAGCAGCGAAATAGGTCTGAAGTTTTCCGGCTTTGTGGGGTCTAATGTAGGCTTTTTAATAATAGGGGAGACCCATGCTTGCTTCCAACAAGTAGGAACCACAGCCAAAGAAAATGAGAGATTAAGCAGGGTGGCCAGGGGAGGAAGAAAGAAGTTTAGGGATTCAAGAAATTTGGCTGGTCTCATAGGATCTGTAGGGGAACCGTCCCCTGAGCTTCCCCTCAGACCTCCACTGCACCCTCAGCGCTGGGACGCTCCCGGGCAGCCATGTGCTTTATAAATCTTTTTTCATTTCATTCATTTCATTTCAGTACCAGCAGTTTTATGGCACTGGCATGAAAGGCTTGCACGGTCCTTTGATACTGTGCGAGAGGCACATCATTACAGGGTGGGCCTAGTGTAAAGTTCACAGGCGGGGTGGGGGCTCGTGAATAGCGTCCTCTTTGCGCGGAGTTCTAAAGAACTGCTCGGCTTCTGCCCCCATGACCCCCCAACACACACACTTGATTGCCAAGATTGCCAAGGGAGCCTTGCATGTTTTCGGCCTCCTCCTGCAAAGGGCGTGGTGGGTCACCGTGTGGCCGAACGGCAGCCCCATTAGCCAGCCGGGAACATCAGGCGATGTCTCAGGAATGTGCTGTGTGAGGGAGGCAGGTAGAGGCCCTTATCATGCTGCAAAATCGGCCCTGTACCAAAATCGGCCTAAAACCGGCCTCGGCACAGAGCTCGGCAGCACCTCCAACCCCCCGAGTGGGGAGGGGGGGCCGGCCGAGCACTTTACCCAGTCCGGCCCTGGTACCATGGTACCATGCCACTGTTTATGGTGGCCAGTAGTGCTTTTAATGAGACAGTACCTACACTTTTCATCAGTATATTTAACGGAGACGCACAGAGCTCTCTAAGCTGTTGGCAGTGTGTGTGGCGATGGAGGGGAAATCAACCGCAGGTTGAACCCACGTTGCAAGGCGGACTGTGCTGTGTTTTGTTTTCACAAGATACACAAATCTTCACTTGTCAGAGTACCACTTTTGGAAGGAGTAATAAGGGTTGTATATGGAAAGCAGTAGCCTCCCATGAGACTGAAGCATCTGTACTGCATGGTATTAAAACTTTCGAGGGCGGTTTTAGTGTATTTGGTACACTTGGCAAGGGACCAAACGTCATCCACCCTCTACTCCTACCCAGACCCCAACTCGCCTATTTGTGCTCACTAAAGTTAAGGCATTTTCTAATTTTCTGTCTCTTACCCCTGGTATTTTTGTGCATTCATGTATCTACACCCTATTAAATACTGCTATCCTGTCAGCAAATGCTCCCTAAGGGGCGCCTTTTTGTGGATAGTGCCTAGACATTGCACTGCCAGTGATCTGCAGAATTCTCCATCGTAGGATCTAGGTGTTGTGCACCAAATGTATGACTTTCAATAGCTAAATGACAAAATCCTGCTCCACTAAATGTCGAGACTGCTAGTCTCTTGGGCCTTACTGTTTGTACAGGCACGTTTAAGACATTTACGAACAAAAATGTTTTTATGAGCAGTTCTGTTAACTTGTTAAACCTGTTGAAGCAGGTTAAGAATTTCCACAATCCAAGAAAAGAGCAGCTTTCCTATTTGGAACTGGCATCCAGCACTGCCTTTTTGCTCTGTTGTGAGTAAATGTTTGGGTAAGATAGGTGCTATGATGTCAGCATAAGCATGAGGTGATGGCTAATGCACGTCAACGACAATCAGAGTTCTTGTGCAACCAGCCTAGAGACCTGGGCGATAGATAATGGGGAGTGTTGCTTTGGCTCCACTGCGTCTCACCGCGACCTGCTTGTTGGTCTCGGGCCATCCGAATTATATGGGATATGACGTGTGGTACTGCTCTCATGTGTAAATTGTACTTTGTATTGAAGTTATTGCTCTAGATAGGCAGAGCTTGCCCAATCTGTCTATAAAGATAACCATGATGGTGTGCCTGTTCTATCCTTGATGCTCTGAAGCTGCCTTGGGCATCTGCGTGGTCCAGTGACTAAAACTGATATGCGCAACATGGAGTTTTCTATATCCTTTATTTTCCCAGGAGCAGGTTGATGTGGTGTATTTGGCAGTGTTGGCCTTTACAGAGTCAGCAGACCTCTGTTAAAATCTCAGCATCAGACCTGGGTTAGCTTTGTGGTCTTGGACATATTTATGTATCTTACTTTGCTTTCTCAAAATAGTAGGATCCTAGAAACAAGTGCTCATTTTTATAGCGTTCTTTTAGAAGGTAGGTCGTTTTCAGACTCAAAGTAGTAACCATTTGGCTTCAAACCCACAATATGAAACAATACCTTTTTACCTGTTCTTTTAGTTATTGTTTGTCTTCCATGTGTCCTGCATTCTCCTGTCTTTTGAGTTTGATCGGGTTTTCTTACTACTATGGTTGCCCTAAAATAAATAATAAGTTTTCTTTTTCTTGCTTCCCATTCTGCCTCTACTGAGGCTGACCAATGCAGCTTTTGCCTCATTTAAGCTAAAAATCTATACTTCGCATAGTGCGCCGCCCTGGCATTTTGCTTCTTCTGTCCATATATTACACCTACAACAAGCTAGGACTATTGGCTTTGTCAATGGTTGTAAGTTGCATAGCAGAAATAAGCAACAATTATGGCTTAATTATTTATATAATAAAAATGCTTTCTTCTTGTGGGTGAGGTTGCGGTGTACGGCTAAAGCTGCCATCTTTTGAGCTGCGAGAGCAGGTTCAAGCCTGAGAGGGCAACAGCTTGTGAGTCAAAAATGAATATATCATTGTGTATTGTAACTGGTGCTTATGTAATGCCCACCAATATCTAAGGCCGAGTTTGGGCTATATAAAACTGAAGAAAAGTGTCTCTTCAAAGTTGCATAAAAAGCAATGAAGGGTAGTACTACTACAGGTAAATATTTTTTTTTTTTCATCTCGAGGGTGAGGACAAAAATGGAGAGCCGGATAGGGACCCGTCTCAGCACCTACGTTTAAAAACTGCTGGTTACTGCGCACCGGCAGGACCAGGCCCACTTAAAGGCGCGCGAGTGTCAGGAACGCTGTGTTTGATCAATCAAACAGGCATGTTGTCAAATTGGTTCTTCCGCTCTCGTTGGACCAAACTGCGAAGTAGAACAACATCTTTTATTATTCATTTCAAAATAAACATGCTCACTCTATCCTTTGTTTAAAAGAACTTCTCCAGTGTCTTTTACCTTAAAACTCGCCCTGTGGGGGGAGGAGCCACGCTAGCAACCAAGATGGCCGCGTAAGCTCCTGGCTCCGCCGACCTCGGCCTCCCGCCGGAATATCCTGCCAATTATCCTGTCTTTGCGCCCCGCCACAATGTGTATGAACCTGCCGTGAGATTAATGGTGCTATCCCGAGATCTCTACTTGCTCGGCTGACGAAGATATGTCGAGTGGAAGTTTGCGGCCTAGATCTGCCCGGAAGCCGGGGTCTCGAGTACTAGCCCATCCGGGTTTCAGTTCAACAACATCGGCTGTGGTGGTGTGATTGGGTCCGGTCTACCGGTGTGGACAAAGAAAATTTTTCTTTCGGTTTTTCGAATTGATGTGGACGACGGCGGGCTGCCTTGGTGAAGGTCGGAGGAGGGGTGACACCCTAACGCTAGCAGTTGTGGACGGGGGCCCTGCCCGGTGACCCGGTAACCGGCCCGCTGGTGTTCGCTGGGTTTTGTTCTCTGCCTGCGGTGGCAGCCCCAGGATACCATCGAAACAATACATAAGTCTCCCTCTGCAGTCGACCGTTTCCTACCCGCCCGTTCCCCTTCTGAGAGATCAAGCCGCGGGGGGAAGCGATCATGATCGACACCGATCGAAGAGTGGCTGAACAGACCGCGAGTGGCCCATCGCTGCGAACGGTGTTGACGCCCATTGAGTCACTTCAGGTGTACGTTGAAGACCGCATTCAGGCGACGATGGAGCGCCTGGTTGAGATGCTACGAATTGGACCGGACCCTACTCCACTACAAGAAACAGCGACAACCGAGACACCCAATATGGCCACTCTGATGAAGGAAGTAGACCCCCCATTGTGTGAGGTATCGGAGCCTTTGACCAGTGTTTTGGAAGACGAACACAAGTTCAATGCCACCAATGGATTGTTAAACCTACGATCGTTGCCGACCATGGAAGGACTAATTGATGTTCCCACTCCAGAAACTTCTGATGAGAACTGTTATCGGAATGACACTGCGTCACTTCCCCATGTATCGGAGCAGCTAAGATGGCAGACAAATCACCGCTGGGAGTTCATAACGGGGAATGGAGTCTCTGGACCTGACGATGTTCACAGCACTTTCGTTCTACTACTTTGTTTTGCATTGAGTTCTATTATAGTTTCTTCGCACTCGGACTGTCTTGTGGAAGAGGTGGTTTATCAGGTGGGGACTCGTGTGTCTGATCGGAAGGGGCAAGGATGAGATCGAAAGACTGGGTTTGACTCAAGTATCGATGGGCACGGGATTTGCTAAACTAATGCTATAGTACGGCTGGGCGGTGTTTGAAGACTCCCTTGTTAAGACACATATTTGTTGTCCGATTGATTTCTTGACTTCAACTTGGGGGTCCTTGGTTCTGGCGGGGGGAGCAACCGGGAGCCTGTACGAATATGCCCTCCTCCACTTCTTTTCTCTACTTCAGTAGATTTCTTCTTTTATTACCTAGTTAGTTGGGGCGACAGGCACACTGCTACTGGGGGTTAGGCGATAGCCGTTTGCAGGGGTGCAGGGTGGGGGGATGGGTTTATTGTTTTCTTTCTGTTATCGCCCATATGGTTTTCTCCTTCTTTTTCAATTTTTTCTCAGTCTTTCCTTTACTCGTAATATTGCTGATATATCCTGATGTTGATCCTTAACTTCTAGTACCTGGTTGCCATGATTCTCCTGCTGTTTTGATTTTATGGGTGGGAAGGTTTTGAGGATTCGCAACTGAACTGTTAACCGGTTATACTGATGCAATTTTATTTTGTGCTTAATCGTGCGAGCCTCTCGAATATCTTTGCTGTTCCACGACTATCCTGTTTTTTTTTTGTACCAACTCACCCTGTCATTATTGGATGTATGTATGGCACCAGATATGTCTGTTTATTTTTTCTTTAAACAATAAAAAGATTTATAAAAAAAAAATAAACAAAAAACTCACCCTGTGGCAGGTTTTCTGCTGATTCCTATGCGCAGCCTTGTTTGGCTGCGCCATACGTGCCTCACTAATGAACTGGCTTTTTAGGTCGAGCCTAGAGTCTTCCTAGCTCTTGCTAAACACTTCTAAGGTCCCAAAGACCTATTGGCTATGACAAAACTTGTTTTCTTTGCTGCTAGCTGACCTGTTTTATGGTCTGGTGGACTGTTTTTACTCTTAATTTCTGTGCTATTACCACAAATATTGTCTGCAGGAAGCACAAATGCATGCAGTCTACCATACCTTGCAAAACACATATACAGCTCAATCAATTACACGTTTAAAACAGCCCTGCTTTCCAAATAAGGCCTCTTTTTTATTTTTAGATCTTGTATACACTGCCCTCTCACACAGTAAACTTCATTGTCCAACTCTGCGCTATATCCCTTATAGCTCAGTGAACTCCAGTGTTAAGAGAGAGGGGAGGGGACACTTGGTGGCACTAGAAGAAGCCAGAGAGTGTCAATTTGGGCGCCAGGTTCAGAAATCATAATTATAGGTGACAACGGTGGAGAGAATTTTCGCAGGCTTTCATCTCAGGCTGTCATGAAGGAGAGGATGGTCAGGCACCAACCACCTGTCCAGGAAATTGGAATTTCCAGGGAGATAGTGCATACTATTTAAATGGGGTTTTGGTGTTTGCTTGATAATCCTCATCAGATTACAGTAGGAAAGTCTTCATAACCACTGAATGTGAACGGTGCCACACACAAGTCAGAAACCCTGAGGAGAGGTAAGCTATCTTCAGGTAGATCTAGCCAGGTGATCAAAACTCTTTAGGTCTATATTTTGTCTGTAAACTGCGCTCTTCATTGAATGTGAATAAATGGGAATCAGAGTACAAAAATAGAATTGTCAGCCTTAGGGGCTGCTCCAAGTATTGGGAATCTCAGATGGTACCCCCTACCCCCACTGCGGTACTTGTCTAGCTTGTGAAACTACCAAACCCACCAAAGAACTACAACTACTCCCTGATCTGACTTGGAAACTAAAGAAACACACCAATTGCAATACTAGTCATGTAATATACATGATAACATGTCCATGTCAGATGAAGTATATTGGCATGACTTGCCGCAAGGCCAAACAACGGATGTATGAACACCGCAGCAATGTTAACTGCAAAAGAACAACAACAAAAATGTCAACACATTTCAAAGAATTGGGACATACGGTCAAAGATCTACAGTGGGTCATTTTAGAGACCCTTGAAACTGTAGATAGAAATACCTCAAAAATTCTGTTCGAAAAAGAACAACGATGGGTGCATAGACTTAAAACTGACACCCTGGGACTCAATGATTCTATCCCTTGGCTTGCCCTTAACAAATAATAAGTTCAACTTGGCTACCCTTCTTTCTTAACTCCCCGGTTTAATAACCATTTCCTGGTAATACAGACTACTTTCCAACAATTTATCAATTTGCTGATTTTAAGAGACAAACTATAAGCGTTATCGAAGGTTTAACCAACCCCTCAACATTAGCTAAGTATGTCAAACAAACATACTTGTTTTTCCAACAAACACTGCAGAATTTACAAAATCAGTAAGATTCATAAAAAATATATATTTTTAAAGCTTCAGTAGTTCTAGTAACACTCGGCATTTAAAAGATTTCTTCTATTTCCATACTACACTGCTTAAAAACATTCGCCTCATCAGCCACCACCATTTCCGGGTGGACGGAGGCAGAGACAGCACATGCTGCAGACGAGGACGCGAAGGCGAAAGGTAGAAGACGGAGGCTTCGCTCAACTAAGAGACGGAAAGCGCAAGTAAAACCTGTCCACACTAACGAATATTTTACTCCCTCTAGCGCTACCGTCTTCTTCAGAGAACCTCCCTCCCCTGATGAAGCAACTAGCTACTAACAAGGAGGTAGGCACAATCCCTTGGACTAGATAGGGACCCACGCCCAACCCGAGAACAGTCACGGTTTCTAGACCACTATCCCCAATATAATTCAGAGGGAAGTAAAAGGGACCCCCGCCCTCCTAAAATACTCTTCAATAAACGCGAAAAATGAGAGTTATGTATATGCAGTGGGAATGACGAGAAAACTACAACTAGCACCTAAATCCTCCATTACATCACATTAGGAGCACGGAGTGCCTAGAGATAAGCATGCCATTTTCACCATGCAAGAGAAATGTGAAAACACCAATGACCGGTTACAGTTAAGAGCACCAAACAACAGTATAGCACAATCACCTCACGCTGATAAGGCATGAGAATGGATGAGTTGACGCCTGAAATGAGAGTGATTCTGCGCTAAGTATTGCCATTTTACAGTTTCTTTATTCGAAATCAAGTGATTTTGAATGTGTACATATTTGTACTTTACCTAGTTCTTTTTTCCCCTTCCCCCTATCTCCCTTTTGGTTTGTTGTTGTGTGTTTTTTACTTACAGGTACAATGAGACCTCTCATCACTTGAAGAATCAGGTTATAAATTTACCTATTCTTTCACTTATTTCACCACTTTCACCCCCTGGTCCTGAAGAAAGCTGCCTGACAAATTGTCAACTATAGCTGAAACATGTCGACCATTTTATTAGACCTTTAAGTGTGCTAGAATTCATAACAGATTCCACAGCAGCACGAACTCCCCCTTTTTTAAATAATAGTCCGAATCCAGATTTAATAAACTTCCAAGCACTGGCTATCCGGACTAGATTTTTAAAATCACTCACCACTATCCGGATCACTTTATTTCCACGATCACTACTGCCTTAAAACTTAAGGTATAACCTCCTGGTGGAGGGTGCACACAAATGAATTGACCCAGTGATTACGCACGCACGTGTGATATAAGCGGGGACACCTCATATACCGCTAATGAAAGCAAGCAAGAGCAAAAAACACACGTGTATGAGGGTCATTTTATTGGGAGACACCCAGTTACCAACCTGCAGACCTGAGTTTTTCGCAGGACAAGTGATCCTTTCCCCATTTGATGAAATGCAATTTAACAGGAGTTTGAAAGGATCTTATCTCTTACTCCTCCCCAATTGATTACCTGATCATAAAAGATAGACACATTACAAAAAAAATAATATATGCAGGGACTATTAAAAATACATAAATCATTAAAAAAGTACCACAGTATAAAATCGTACTTAGTATTAAACACCAACGGGAAGTACAGTATTTTGTTATACAGCTGGTGCGGGGAACAATAAACGCCAGGTCATAAAGTGCAGATAACGAGCAACAATGCATCAGTTAAAATAACATTGTTTTCTTCAGAGCTAAAGTGCATTTCAAAAGGCATCTAAACAAATAACATGTATCATAATCATTAGATAACCAGCATAACAACTCTTAAAATAACATTCTATTTCTGTGTGCTAAAATGTATTTGCGAAAGCAGCCAACCCAATAACATGTGTCATAATCATCAAGTTGCTGAAGAAAGGCCAAGGCAGCCTTACATTTACAGAAGTTTTACCTACAGAGGCAATAAACATGTTCTAGTATACGGTATGTAGTAACTACAAAAAAAGATAAAGTGCAGTAAGGACTGAGGCGATTTCTTATTGCATGGGCAGATGCATATATCAGAGGAGGAGAATTGCCTTAGCAGAAAACATAACAGCCAGTGAATAGTACGCAATCTAAATCTGGTCAGCATTGTTTGTTCATTTAAACTCTGCACAAAAACTAAATACGGGGCAGTTCCTTCTGTCATCAGAATTACACAATATTCTCTGAAAGCTGGTTCTACCACCTGCACCGTCTCCCTAGAGGCCTGCCAGTGCTTTATAAAACAATCCTGAATCCAAGTTTTATCTTTCTTTGTTATTGCATCTGGATTCTCAGGCATATATGCACAACCCAGGGCCAAAAAGGTTTCCCTGTTGTGCTTTAACAACTGGATTTTGTCTGTGCTCACAGGGGAGGCAATCGCATATAACTGCCCGGGTGAGCTCAGCTTAGCTATTTGCTCATGTTGAGCACCAAAGAGTCAGGGGGGCTGCATAAATGAGATCTTGGACATAGGCAAGCTTAATTCCTGGTGCAGGCAGAAGTGTGGAGTTGAGAGGGAAGCCCCAACAGGCGATGGCAAAACCTGTTGATTACCTAGTCCAGAGAGACCCTGTGCCTCATTGTCCATTCAGGGGTGGGCGACTCCTATTGGCACACTCTTGAGAATATATATATTAGATATGTGTCACTGATAAGGGTAAAAAAAGAGATTCTCATTCCTTGAAAGTTCAGAGTCCTGGTAATGAGGAACTGACTTATACACTCAGGTGCTTTGTGAGCTGTGCTTCATTATGCAGCTCCAGAGGGAAAGTGTGTGCTTTGTTACATAGCCCCAGAATGAAAATGTGATACCTGCCCAACTAGAAATCTGGTTTTGTATTCACAGCATGTTATCATTTACTTCGTCAAGGAAGTTTGTCCTCTGTACTCCTGCTCTGCCCCCAAATTCAGTCGTCTGGTAGGAACATACAGGGATTCTGGTGGTATTTTTTATCCTGTTACCAAACGCCCTTGTTATGGGTGTGTTCTGTCTCTCACATGCGCGCTGTGGCCAACCCGAGTTCCTGACAGCGGTATCACCAGATCGGGACCGGACGACCTCTCAGTGGCCAACTTTGTTGGTCCTGCGAGAGTTTTTTCTTTGCATAAAGAAGTGCTCCGCCTGTAGAGAAGGCGTTTCTCGTCCCCTCGTTTAGACACGAGGGTTTCGGAGGTGTAATATCCAATAGGTACATGCCCTTAACCATGTGATCTTGTGACGTCTCATGTGACTCTTCCCCGTTGTTGGTGGTGGAGGATGCTAGGAGTTGTAGTTTCCATGCTGAAAACTCCTGCTTTCTTTGATCAAAATACTTATTAATTTATTTTATCAAGCTGTCTAGGAGCCCTAGACAGTATTGTGCAGAGCAGAATCACATCAGTTGTGTTTTCTTATGAGAATGGAGGGGAATAATTTCATTATAGGCCCATAAAACAATATTACACTGGGTTATCTTTGTTACTGCAGTTATGTCAGATCTCAGATATATAATCTTTTGCACTATGCATGTATGAATAATGAATGAATGAATACACATTTATATAGCGCATGGCTACCCGGGGTCATCCCAGCGCATCTAGAAACCTAGTCATTCCTCACTCTTCAAGGACACAGGAAGGTCTTCAGCAGTTTCCTGAAGCTGAGATAGTATGGTTCCAACCGAATGGTGTCGGGGAGCTGGTTCCAGAATTTTGCAGCATGTAGAGAAAAACGTCGGCCACCCATATGGGCCCGTTTAATCCTAGGGACTATCAGAAATGTTTTATGGTTCGATCTAAGAGTCCGGGTGATCTGATGGAGTTGAAACATAGGCTGGATCAAGGCCGGTCCGTTGTCCGAAATGGACTTATGAACAGTGCACATGGCCTTAAACCAGATCCTTTGCTGCACTGGCAGCCAGTGCAACTGACGTATAGCTGATTTGGCCGAACTCCGCTTAGGGACATCTATTAACAGTCGAGCAGCACAGTTCTGAACAATCTGTAGGATTTTAATAGTTCCCTGAGGAGCGCCCAGATAGCCTGCATTTGCGTAATCAAGATGCAATAAAAAAAGTGATTGAACCAGCAGACGCCTGGCTTCAAAAGGAAGGAGACTCAGGATCTTCCTTATCAGTCTAATCAGGCCATAACAGGTGCCAGCAACCTTGCGAGATTGTACAAGGAAACTTTGTACAAGGAAACTTAGATTGGGATATAGCCAAACTCCCAGACTCTTAAATATAAGAATAATGAAATACATAAGCGCAATACTGAATTTTAAAAAAGATAACACAAAACTTACAAAGCACTTCACTGAATATAAACACTGCTGATAACATTGAATTGTATATAATTGAAAAACTTTACTGACGATGCCCAAATATGTTCAAGGCTCTCCTGAAACGTGAGCGATGTATAGACCTCCTAACCAGCATGATTAAATAAAATAATATGTTTTCAGGTGATACCGCAGTCAGGGACTCGAGTTGGCCACAGTACGCATGTGACCGACAGACACACCACCTAACAAGAGCGTTTGGTACCAGTATAAAAACGCTGCTAGTATCCCTGTACCTTCTTACCAGACAGCTGTATTCGGGGACAGGGTAGGAATACAGAGGGCCAACTCCTTGACAAAGTAAGTAATCATGCGCTGCAAATACGAAACCAGATTTCTGGGTGGACCAGGTATCGCTATTTTAGACTAACAAGTTTATCTAGCTCCCACAATTGTGTTTTCTTTCTGGGGTTCTACTAGGAAGGATGATCTCTTTTTAGGGCGAGCGAAGCGAAAAGCCCTTTTGAGGAGGGTTTAAAAATGGACCTGGAAATTCCACACAGCTCGTGCGTGTTATTTCCAAGGTCCATTTTTTCCCTTTACTGTGACACATATCTAATACATATATTCTCTAGAGTGTTACAATAGGAGTCGCCCACCCCTGAACATACCATGAGGCACAGGGTCTCTCTGGACCAGGTAATGTAGTAAAGACAGCATAGTAAATAAGCATAGTTTTACCCTCACGTGCATTATTTACAGTTGTCTGAGCAAGCAGTGGGTTTACCTGTGCAGTGTCATGTGTACCACTATAGGATGATTTGATTGTATTACTTCTAGAGCCTACTGCAAGATATCAATGTGGTCTATATATAAAAAAAATGATCTCTATCCTAATGTCACTACGTTGTTTACTCTCATATCAAGTAAAATTACCATGTGACTTTCAAGGAGCGGTAGGTCGCCTATGTAATTCCTGTATATTATCACTTAGAATAGAATAGGGATCCTTTAATAAGCCCTGATGAATGCCTGAGTGCAGACTAGGCTGTCCAAGGGCAGAAACAAGTTGGCACTACAGAAGTACGTAATTGTCATAGTACTCGATAACGTCCTCTGAGTATACTTTTTAGTATTTTTATTTATACCTAGGATACTACCTAATAAAGGACTCTTTATGGTTTACCCTGAGGTATTTTTAGCTGAAATAACTGGATCCCAGGTAATTATCCAGAGTAATTAATTTCTTCGAACTCTTTCAAGATAGTCCCACTTGAGATCGAGTCTGCCCTGATAGTACTATCTTACCAGGGTGGGATGAGGTGTCCTATGATGAAGCATGCCACATTACGTGGGCAAGACCACCTCACCCAGTTTCTGAAAATTGCCGAGTTCTAGAACTTGAAAGTAGAACAGGTAGCCAGAATCTTTTAATAGGCCCGAGAAACTGATAGGTACCTATCTAATGGGCTACTGCAACAATTTGTGATGTGAAATATTCTTGTAGGCAGACAGGGGAGTTTACTTAGACTCTTTTGAGATAATTTTTTTTTTGTTAGCGCCCTATATTTGATATTGTCAGCTATTATAGCACCTGGCCATCCTGATGGATTTGTGCATACCTTGCAGGTATTAGATAATACCAGATGGACATTTGTATTGCCCAATTCAAGTTGCAGAATGCATGTGAATGTTGCAGCTGTGTCACCTGATAGACATGTGGCATCATTACTTTGTGCTCACATAACACACAGGTAGGCTGTCCTATTTTCAGAGTTTATGTTTATGGATTTCAGTGGTGTTTTCTCAGTGTTTTGCAAACTTCTTGAAATCAGTGCTTATCAGTGTTTGTTCAAGTGTCTAACCTCCAGAATAGACAATAAATATGTTACCCACTTTTTCCAAAACCTTTGTTTTTTACAGTTATTGTTTTAAAGCTAATTTATTTAAAGGAGAAGCAATGCAGAGTATGTGATGTCTTCCCAATGGTAGTATGCCCAGCGGACACATATTCGGCTTTTCTAAGCATAGAACGTTTGTCCATTGCACTCACACTCACATCTCACTTGCCTCTATAACAGGGGTCTCCAAACCGGTCCTGGAGGGCCGGATCCATTCCAGATTTTTTGGATATCCCCATTGAGATACATGTAGTAATTTCAAAAATCTGGCATGGATCCGGCCCTCCAGGCCAGGTTTGGAGACCCCTGCTCTATAACATCTCATTACCTCTCATACACACTGTGTCAGGACTCCATTTGGTTTACAGGCCTATTAATGGATTTGAAAAGAAAGAGTGCTTTATTTAAATGCTTTAATACCAGTGATAGGGGGGCGTGGCCAATATGGCAGCCGAGTGAGCCGTCTTGGCCCGGTCTCTCCATAACCCTTACCTCCCGGGCCGCCTCTAAGCCCCTGGAGTAGCTGTACAGGGCGGAATTGAGCGGCGGAACCTCTGGTGTATAGAATCCAAACATCAGTCCCTCGAGAAGCATCTTGATCGGCGAGAAACAACGCCTGAAACGAGCCAGGCCTTGACATGGAGGTCACGCTGGAGCATCTCCCAGCCAAGCCTCGCAAACCACGCCCAGCCGAAGGAGCTTCCATAGACTCGACTTTCCAAGACCGGGCCGCTGAGGAGCTATCGAAGCGGACCCCGGAGGATCGTGAAAGACCCCACGGAACTCATTGTGGGGCGGCAGGAGCTGCTTCGGAGTCATCATGAAGCGTGGAGTGCTTGCTGCCGGTAAGTGACTCGCAACAGTGCTTTGGAGGCCGGGGCCGCGCTGCCTCACCCGGCCTTGCTGAGAATCAGAAAAACAGACCCGGAAACCACAGGCGCCTCACGACGGCTCGACAGAGGTGAGCCATGGAGTGGGGGCAGGCTGACCCACTTCAAAAGATTTGGAGACACCTCTAGGAGCAAACTCACCAAGATTGTACGGCCCGAGGATCTCAAGTCTCTGGGTACGTGTCTGAACACCCAGTTTGGGCCGGAAGACATTCTCCCTGCCAAAGCAGATCCGGACCACTTCAGCCTACGGCAGCGACAGCCGGGGGAGCCCAAGCTGCCCTGACTGCTGCAACCCAAGGTGGGGGCTGCCCTGTGTTAGTTCTGGGTTAAGCAGGATAGATGGTAATTGAAGCTCCAAGTCCTCACTGGAGGCCCCACATGCAAAGACCGGCGCCCCCTGACTGGCCGAGCCAGACAGATTATGTCCTGAAATAATCCCTTGCATGCCACATTTGCAAGACTCAACACTGTTTGGAGACAAAGGATCAGTGTGGCAGGGGCAAGACCCCCAATTGAGGTTCGAAGTCAAGAAGATAGCAATTCCATTGGGAGATCACCCCCAAAATGTACGGCCCAGGTAGCGGACCGGATTCAACCACTAGTGGGAGTTCAGGAATATAACAAACCAGATGTGAATCCCAGGATCGAACAAACTAGATCGCAACACACATTATGAGGCCGGCAAAGAAAGGACAGTATTGACCGGTGGCACCCCTTGCCTCACAAAGCATTGCAGCCTATATCCTTTGCTATACAGCCCGATATGCTTGCACAAAGATCAGCAACCAAACTGACTATCTCCCAGCAGAAAACTAACTGTTGTCTTCCCCAGGCATGAAGAGCCCAGGGGAGGCCCGGCGAGCAAGAAACAACGATTTCAGGCTGAAACTTGATATACATGAGAAACTATTGAGTCTTAAACCTCTCACAGATTACAAACATTATATCCACACTAAAAGATGACTTCGGCCCACAGTAAGAAAGACTGCACGATCAAGGACATGCTCATCAGCCTTGCAACTTAAGCAATAGGGGGTCGTACTACACTTCCAGACATTTCCAGAAATCCAGATAAGCTAACAGCAGAAGAACCTGTCACTAGAATCTTTTTGGAGTGCATTTTCTCCTCCTTGAGAGAAGACCTTCAGGTTCTCAAAAAGGACCTTTTGCAGGATATCAGAGAAGCCCGGAAAGACATTAACTACCTGGGAGAATGCTTAGCAGCCATGGAAGAACGAGGAGATAGCCTTGGGGAGGAACTCAACTCCCTACAACAAGAAGTCCTCAGACTCCAGGAACAGCAGCTTGATTTACAGGCACACGCCGAAGATCTTGAAAACAGATCTAGATGTAATAATATACGTATCCGTGGGATCCCATTAAAGTCTGAAGGTGGCGATATCCATACGTATGTAGGTGACCTTTTCCGACACATTCTGGGAACAACCCAGAAGCACAAGATTAGGATAGAACGAGCTCACCGAGCGGAAAGAACCCGACCCCCAGGGGCCCTCCCAGCGGATATTCTGGTGCGTCTACACAATTTCACTGTCCAAGAAGATATACTTCGTAAAGCACCTGAGAAACACCCTATGGGCTTTCAGGGTGAGACTCCGATTCACTTCCAAGATCTATCAGCAATTACACTTCTGAGGCGCTGAAACTTCAGGCCGGTTACCCAACACCTACGAGACAGAGGAATAGCGTACTCCTGTGGGCATTTCTTTTGTATTGTTTCCGTATAGGGAACAAGCAACATCAATTACGATCACTCACTGAAACTTGCCAGGTGCTCAGGATCGATCTGGGGAAAGAACACCAAGCCTCATCTGCATCACCTGCCCGCACCACCTGGCGACGCACTCGGAACAGCAATCGTGGAAAGAAAACCGGCCTGACATGTCCGGATCCAACCGAAATCGCAGAGGGTCAGCAAGCGGCCCTTCGCTCCATCCCAGAAGCCCTGGCCAAAACAGATTAATCGTAGAACTCCAGCTGAGATGAGTATCTAATGCATGAGCGGCTCTGGGGGTGGGGGCAAGGGCGGGACCAGAGGCCACATTCTGGACCCCCTGTTTTTCCTGTTCTTCGACCTGGAGGACTGAGATCTTCCCCAAGGACTACGTTTCAAATGTTTTCTATATTAGTTGCATATATTTGTGGGGTTCTGTTTTTCTTCTTTTAGGGATTATACCAGGGATCACCAGGTTCATGCATTATGTCTCAACCGACACATGCACTCACTTGGTCACCCTCTTACCTACATCAAGAAGGCCCATGCCAAAGCTATATTCCTCCTTCTTCCTAGCTGATGCCAGACAACACCCTGAAAATATTGACGTTAAATGTGAAAGAGCTGAACAATCCCATAAAACATAAAGCAATACTATCATATTTAAAGAACTCCGGTGCAGACATCTGCTTACTTCAGGAGACCCACCTCATGGCCTGTGATCAATACCGGCACCAATCACGACCCATATTAGTGGCACAATCCTTTAAAGCGTCAATGTGGCCTAAGGCAGCAGAGCTAAGGGCAGACTATTCTCCTATCAGGTCCCATTTGGGAAGACGACTTTTATATTAGGATAATTATACGCACCTAACGATGACCAAGAACAGGTCACATACAAACCAATCATGAAGCACTGGCAGTTCCAGACAGCAGAAGTCTTCTTGGGGGACGATCTCAATCTAGTATTTAACTCAGATCTAGATAGATCAGCACAAGGTTAGGGTCAAACCGGAGCTCTTACAAAGAACAGGCTCAAACGGATTCCTGATCTGGGACTCTGTGATGTATGGAAGACTTTTCACAAAGAGGAACAGGAATACACGTTCTACTCCCACGCGCACAAAACATATGCGAGATTAGACTATTTTCTAGCTACGAACTCCATACATCGCTTAACGCAAGACACGGACATTCTACCAACGGTCCTCTCCAATCACTTAGCAGTCACATTATCCCTGAGAATAGACCTGACTTCAACCCCTCTCAGAGTATGGCGCATGCGTGAAACATTGTTACACAGGCCAGAAGTCGTTTCGAAAATTCAAATAGCCATCTCTAATTATTTAGAAATTATACACATACCGGATATCTCTATAGCAACCTTATGGGAGGCATTAAATACAGTCATAAGAGGAGAGTTTATCTCATTCTCGACGGCTGATAATAGGCTACGTAAAAAAAAAATGGATAGTCTCACTGCCCAGGTGAAAGAACTAGAGCGTATTCCCCGCCACACAGGTGCCCCTAGGGTACGGCGCCAGCTGACAGCAAAACGTATCCAATTAGCTGGGTTAGATCTCAACAGAGCTGAACATGCCGCACTTCATCTCAGACACTCTTATTATATTGGTGGAGACAAGTGTGGTCGCCTATTAGCCAATAAACTCTGCATAAAACGCCAAGCAACAAGAGTTTCTGCTTTACAAACTCATGATAACAAAAGCATCACTGACGATAGAGATATAGCTAATGCTTTTGAGGAGTTCTATACACAATTATACACTGGGCAAGATCTAGATCCTCTTGATAGTACTGAATATTTCAACGGGGTGCCACCCTCACGTATCTCTGAAGCACAAGCTGAGGAACTTGAGTATGAGATTCGTCCAGAAGAAGTGATCTCGGCCATCTCTCATTTAAAACCTTCCAAATCTCCGGGACTGGACGGATACCCCTCCATCTTCTATAAAACATTCTGTTAAACCTTGACCCTGACATTAACAAGACTCTTTAACTTATTCACACAATCTGGGGCAATTCCTCCTTAAATGCTAACAGCATCGATAGCAGTGATACGCAAGCCAGGGAAGAGTCAACAGCACTGTAGCTCATCCAGGCCTTTTTCTTTGCTTAATATCAATTTTAAATTATTCACTGTTATCTTGGCACACAGATTAGGCCCACTTCTTCCCGCAATCATTGACCCAGACCAAGCTGGACTTATCCCACATAGACAGACAGGGGATAACACCAAGCTTATTTTGCATATTATTGAAAAGTCCACAAGAGTGCCGAAGGTAACTATGCTTTTAGCCATTGATGCCGAAAAGGCCTTTGATAGAGTTCATTGGCCATTCCTCAAATAAAGTTATAACACATTTTAGATTTGGTGAAAAATGTTAAACTTGTATCATGAACTTTGTGCAGATGACATCCTACTGTCCTTAGAGAACCCAGAACACACTCTGCCTGTTCTTATAAAAGAAATGGAGGCATACAGCCGAGCTTCCGGTTTCCGCATTAATATGAAAAACTCACAGGCGCTGGGCCTTTCAATGCCCCCAGAATTACCGCGAACCTACAGACTCAATTTCACATCCAACGGGTATCCACAGCGCTCCCCTACCTGGGGATTGAACTAGCCCCAACACC
The DNA here is from genome assembly GCF_964263255.1 of Lissotriton vulgaris. Taxonomy (NCBI): domain Eukaryota; kingdom Metazoa; phylum Chordata; class Amphibia; order Caudata; family Salamandridae; genus Lissotriton; species Lissotriton vulgaris. The sequence continues at coordinate 133,715,465 of NC_141700.1, read as the reverse complement.
CTAACAAACCTCAACGATACATTATCAAAATCTAATACATCAGGTCAGATGTGAGTTGTCCACTAGGAAACATCATCAGATTTCTTTACTAGGCCATATAGCCTCAGCTTAAATGACTTTATTCCCCAGGATTCTTTACATGTTCCAGATATTACCCCTGGCCCCCCCAAAGGACTATTGACCAAATTACAAACCGAAATCCCACAGTTTATCTGATCCGTGAGACGACCTCGCTTTTATAAAGAATTGTGCTACGCCCCCTCCAAATTTGGTGGCCTCAGTTTTCCGGACCTCCAAAACTACTACCAAGCAATGCAGCTACGACCCCTGGTCAAGTGGCATCAACCAGAGTCAGAGAAACACTGGCGCTTCTAAGATAGAGTTGTGGCAGAGACATCTCTGTGGAAAGTCCCCTTTTCAAAGAAACCCAATAGACCCCGAAACCTCTAACTTTGCCCAATTACACGAGTAAGCATGGACACCAGGGACCAAACAAGCCCCAAATGCGCACTCACTTCTTTTCCTTCCTCGCTAAACCCCTGTTTGATAACCCAGACTTTACACCTGTTCTTGATCCCAAGGCATTCATTGAATGGAGGAAAACTGTCTGTAGGGCCATGGGACACACGATAGATGACACCAGAGTTATTCCTTTTCAAAACTATACGATGACTTCAATCTTCCAGAATCAGAACGCTTACACTATCTTCAACTGCGCCACTGGCTCCTACACCCCAGTAACAAATCATTTATACAGAGGCCTCTCACAACATATGAACGCTGGCTCATCTCTCACTCTACGGGCAAACAAACGTCTTATCTTCGATGTTGTGTATTGCTCTTATTACGTTTACGACTGTTATTGTTTATTAGTGCATTATGCCTCTAATTCACGTGCAGTTTTAGAATGTAGAAAGTATAGTTGTGTGGCATGTTCCAATGCTTAGCAGTTATTGCCTGGACCTGGGACTGTTAGCTGATTACCTGGTGCTCGCCTGCTTTTCCTGTACTTTATATTTTAGTACCATTAAAGGTATTTTATCATCATCTGGCCTCCGTCTCATCACTACATTCGAGATCTATATAAGTGTTGAGAATGTAAGTTATGACTAGTTGCCGGCACCTGTGTGCCTTTTCTATTTCTACTGTAGCGCGTGCCATGTGTTCCTATTCAGAACGTTGTGTAAGGGTTCTTATATGACGTCACACCTTCCCAGCTGTCACTTGATGTACCCCTCTGCCCGTTACAGCTGTATTCCCCGTGCTCCCGTGAGTCTTCGTTATTTATACATTAATCTTATTAAATCCTTGAATCTCCTACCTGGTGGTCTATTTCATCTTTCCACGACAATAAGTTCCTAATACAGAATCACAAATGCGTTTACAATGCCGGCCAACATAGATGGGAGCAGGAGCTAGGGAGGCATCTAACTGAGAGGGAATGGAGTGACATATTTCATAGAGCTCGACACACCGCCAGCAACACCTTCCTTATCGAAACGCTAGTTAAAGTCACCACCTACTGGTATCTTACACCCACCAGACTACATCAGATGTACTCACACCGTAGCGAGAGGTGTTGGCGAAATTGCTGCGGCCAAGGGACTTTAACACACATACTATAGGAATGCCCGCAACTTCAGGCCTATTGGGCGCAAAAACTGGATAAGATCGATACATATTTTGATACCGAGATACCTAGATTCCCAGCCTATGTTTTGCTAGGCCTACCTAACCCCCTAACTTATCTTCTGAAATCAAGACGTGGTAGACAGATTGGCCTACCACTAGGAGCAGCAACACAGAACATTGTAACACACTGGGGCTCACCACAACTTCTCATACATACAAACTGGCTCCACAGGCTATGGTTTATCATGGGAATGGATAGAATCTCCATGACACACGCAAATCAAGGGGACAACTTTGGGAAACATTGGCACCCATTCCTATCCCTCTTAACGCACAAATTCGGAGAACTCACTTGCCCAAAATATTTATGACTGTTACGTTTGCCGGAGGCTGCCTTTGCCACATGAAGGGACAAGTACTGACGTAAGGCAAACCTATTAGGCCCTAATCATCAAGCAAAGGTGACCTGATCTTTGGGGTTGGGAAAAGGGCGGGATCGCGTTGGGAATATGTTACCTTCATTTTTGTTCTCTCTTTGCTTTTTCTTATTATTGGGTGGGTTAGGAAGTTTCTTGTTTATCATTTTTTTTTCACATAACAGTTAAATAATGCCAATCACCCTGTTTGCTGTGTCATTTTAATACATATCGTGATCTAAGCTTTGCACTTGCATACTTCTCAATAAAAGATTTAAATCATAAATGTTGTAATACACAAATTCCTGGACACAGTTAAGCTAGTTGTGAGTCAGTCACCCACACCTTATTGATTATTTTGACACTGTAGGGGTGATCAGCCCAGCCAACAGCAGAGTACCTTGTTAAACATTTAAAATTATGACTTACGCTAGATTAATTTGCACCTCTGCATTCTAAGGAACATGAAACTTGATGCTCAAGCATGCTCGCAACTTCTTTTCTGCACTCCTTGCCTGGCTACTTTAAAATTGTGCTGCTGTTGTGTGGACATTCATAACTGGCAAGTGTCCCCATGGCGAATGTCTCACTTTAACTCCTTCCTGGCCATTTAACAGATTTCACATTGGTTCTGGGCATCAGCCACAGTGCCAGCATCCACATGGCTGCTGCATTGTCTTTTGTTGACCGGCCTTCCCCGGTGTATATCAGCATCTCGCACCACTAGCCTGGAACACGGAAGGCCAGGGCACTTGGCACAGCGCTGCCCCGCGTTGTGTGAAGTGCTCAGGCCAGCCCTCGCCCAGCCGCCAACGTTGGTGCCCAGGTCTGCTTACAACGGCCATTGTGATTTTGGCATGGGATGCGGCCATACGGTCAGTTCAGGCCCCACTAGCAGGGTGGCCATGCTCCTGGCAGCCACAGTTGGCGTGAAATACAGAACTTTCATTTGGAAGGTAAGGCCTCGAGCCATCTACACAAAGGTACCAGTGGGTGAGCTGAATGCTGGTGTGTTTGCTGACGTGGGGCTGTGTTTGCCTGCCTGCGGACGATGGTAACTGTGTTTGCCCTTATCCATGACATGACAAGGCTTCTCACTCCACCATCTGAGGTGAATCCAACTGCAGTCTGATCTCGGCTATTGCCGTCCCCTGCTCAGCAGTAAGAGAGGAGGCAATATGTCAACTCTTCCAGCTGTTGAACCGTTTCTCATCTATGGTGTCCCTTCCTCACAAGCTACAAAGTGGGCCACAAGGGTAGACCGGCTCAAAACGTATTTCACTTGGTGGAATTAGAGGCCGACAGATGATGCCCGATTCGTCTACATTTGGGAGGAGCGCACATAAATAAACATTTGCAGTCAGTTGCTGAAGGGAGTCCTCCTTTCATATATGCCATGCTCCTGGCTGTATTGGCGGTGCCGTTTGCACCTCTGGCCAACCTGGACTACAAGCGTTTCCTGCTTCGACAGGCCAGGAATAACACCTGAGCATGTACGTTTTTATTTGATTCAGACCTCTACTGAGGTCAACAAATACAAAATACATAAATATAAAACAGTTATATTTATACACTCTAAAACAGCTTTAAAAAACTCTTTTAAGAACTTAAACAGATTATAACAGACAAATTCACTGGGGGGAGACTTACAGGCAGACACACCTGAGGAATCAGTGGACAATTTCTATGCCGGACTACGACAACTCGCAAGCACCTTCACCCTCCCCAATGAACTGGATGAAATCCAGCTGCAGTTCATCTGGGGTTGCTCCTCTGTCAATCTGCGAGAGCAAATTTCAAAAGTCCCTGGCTTGTGCATGGCTGATATCCTTATGTTGAGGAGGTCATACAAGCTCTCAAAAACACGAGCGGCTCACATGGAGGCAGCTTTCCAATGTACCATCAAGACGGAGCTGGTCAATCAAGGGACCAGCGACACCAAGGCAAATGCCATCAATGGTGCGGTGGGGACACCTCTTATGCTGGCGAATGTCCGGCAAAAGGAAGGACATGCTCATCATGTGGAAATATGAATCATTATGCCAAAGTCTGTCAATCTGCCCCCGGTCTAAAACACCAAAAAAGAAAGCAACCAACTATGTTGGTGCAGAGTCAGTGCTGACGATGAGGATGACAACATGGACATCTCCAACACAGAAGGCTGTGCATGTTGTGGAACCAAACCAGGGTTAAAACCCTCTTGGGCCCCATTGCCGAGTCAAGATGGCAGGCCAGCACATCAGATCACTAGTAGACACTGGGGCCTCCATCAACATTTTGCCCCTATCGCAGTTTCAAACTCTGCCCAGACCACCTGAACTTCGCTCCTTGACCACCAGGATGTATGCATTTGGCACCAACACCTGTCTCCCACTTGCCAGAGTGTTCACATTGATTATCGAGCATCAGGGCAAGGCAGGTCAAAATCTACATCACCAAAAGTGGCTCTGACATACTCCTCAGCGTCTACATCGCTGAATGACTCTATTCCGTACAGTTCACTTTTTGTGTGCATGTCAGTACCATATACTCCCCCCTTGCTGAGTGTGAGCCCATATTCACAGTGTTCAGCTGCCTAAAGGACTTTGTGGTCTGTTTACACATTGACCAATCTGTGCAGCTAGTTGCCCTGTGCCACAGACAAATAGCTTTTCACCTCCTTCCTAAAGTGGAGGCCGAACTTTGCAAGCTGGGAACAGAAGTCATCATTGAAAAGGTGGAAGGGCCAACACCATGGGTCTCTCTCATTGTGGTTGCACTGACATCCAAGCAACCCAGGGATTTAAGGATATGCATGGATATCCGTCTCCCCAATATGGCAATAAAATGAGAGTGATATCAGACACCCACAGTTGACAACATTGTGGGAGAGTTGTTGGGATACAAATGGTTCTCGAAGATGGACTTGAGGTCAGATTACCACCAAATCCTCCTGGCCCCTAAGTCACATCACATAACACTTTCCCAACCCACATTGCCTTACGGCACTAAACACGCCTCATTTTGGGCATCTCCAGCGCAGTTGAAGTATTTCAGGATATGCTAGCCAGACTCCAAGGGGTGTTAAATGTCAGTAACAACATTCTGGCACATCCCCCCACTATGAAAGAGCATCTCTGCTGGCCTAGGGCAGTGTTCAATAATCTTCAAGAAAGCGGGCTCACCCTAAACTGCAAGAAATGTGAGTTCCTTAAATAAAAAATCTGTTTTTTGGCAATCGCTTCTCAGCAAATGGAGTCACACTAGATCTGGCCATGGTCCAGGACATTCAAGCAGCACATGCCCTTACCACAGTTACAGGAGTCTGGAGTTATCTGGGGACGTGACGTACTGTGGGTGCTTCATACAGAATCTCTCACAGCTCCCCAAGTCACTCAGGAAACTCACTAAAGCCTCCACCTCATGGCAGTGGGGTGTGAAGCAGAAACAGTTGTTCCTAGCCACGAAACAGGCACTATCTGAGGACACTACACCACCATATTTAGATACGGCTAAAGATTCTGAACTTTCCATGGATACCAGCCCCACGGGCCTTGGAGCCGTCATGTTCCAGAAACAACAGTGCACCAAATGGGCTCCTGTGGCCTACGCCAGCAGGGTGCTAACCTTGCCGGCACAGAGGCCCTCCCATATAGAAAAAGAGGCAATTGCCATACATTGGGGGTGCTGTCACTTCCATGTATACCTGTACTGAATCCTGTTCAAAGTGAACACTGACCACAAGCTGCTTATTCCACTGCTGAAGGGGTCGGCGAGCAGGCCTCCACCAAAATTGAGAAATGGATCCTCCAGTTGCAGGAGTACATCTTTTCAGTCAAGTATAAACCTGGTTCTCGAGATCCTGCAGACTACTTGTCGTCACACTCCTAGCCTGTTACTCTTCAAGAATCTCGGAAAGCTGTGGATACGGAGGAGTATGTGAAACTGATCAGGGAGAGCGCAAGGCCCCTCCCAGTCTTACTTGCTGAAATTATAGCGGGAGCAGAGGCCAATGACTGCCGACAATCTGCCATCGCTGCCATCCGCTCTGGAAAATCAGCCAACATACTAGTCAACCTGGCCCATAACACGGTTGAGGCCCGATACGCATGGCAGTCCTTACACAATGTGAGGAGTAAACTTACAGTCACTGAGGAGGGATACCTTGTTTGGTAATACTGTCATGTCTGACACAATGGATGGTTAATCTCACCAATGGATCCCACCAAGGGATGGTTAGAACCAAGAGTAGGTTGTGAAGTAAAGTGTGGTTCCCAGGATTGAACAAAATGGTGGATGGAGCGCACTGTAAGGCAATGTGATTTGTGCCAAGCACCAGATGACCTGGAGTTCTGGACTTTTTGGTTCCGTCCAGAGGTGTCAGGGAACAACACCCGAAGACCCCGGAGTTCCACCTGTCTTGGTGCACAAATGAACAGAAACACGGGCTTCTCGATGGTGGCGTCAAAGATCAAAGGTTTATTACTGCAGGGACACAGAAGTCACAGATACTACACACGGGCAGAATCTAGGAGCCTGTTCAATTTGTACAAAGAGGGTTGCTCCTTATATACGAAATTTTAAGCTGGGGGCGAATTCTTTACATGTAGTACATTCTCAAAACCTTTGTGTCTAAAACAATAAATATTTGGCGTTACACAGGAACCGTCGATAAAATCTGATGCCAAACATCTACGAAGAGGGGTTCCCACTAGTTCATCACAATCCCTTGTCAATATTGCATTCAAGAGCCGGACCGCCTCATCGTAAATTTCGTTACCTCCCCCTAATAAAGATTCAGAAAGAAAGGAACGGAGCCAGGTGTGGAAGATAGGAAAGCGGGATAAGAGATGTTTGTGGGTTGTAAATGGGCAAGGCCACCGGCTTCGGCCGCCTAATCATGATCAGGACAATGGACACGAAGACCAGTTTAGCAGGACTGGCCTCGGGCAGAGGAGGCAGCCTTTGTCCAGTCATGCAGCTACAGCGTGATCTGGTTTAAGGTGCACGTGTCATGAAAAAGGTGAATCTCCGGCTAAGGCTACGTGTCCTTAATCGAAATGAAGTGATCAGAGGTTATTGCGTATGTGAGGGCAAGAAACACAAAATGGCTGCCATGATCTAAGATGGATGCCGTGGGTAGATCAGAAATGTGTTCATAACAGGAGTGCTCTTGCTCGTAGCATAGCGAAAACACCAGGATATGCTAAATGGATCATTTGCGGTTCGCTGATACCAATATTATGTATTTCCGACAATATTGAAAACACGGGTTCAAATCGTCACGGAACCTCAGACCCTCCTTTTGCCCTTACATAGGCAATTACTCAGTCTATGTCAGAGTCTAATTCTATGCTCATCAGGTCAGTGACATGCTGTTGTATCATCATCCTTTCTCGTGCCTTTTCTCCAAACGCAGGTGGTTTCCTAAAACAGGTTGCAGCACAAAGACTACACAGAGCAGGACCACACTGGATAATCAGGCAACATGAGAATAGGAATACTAAGATGACACCAATGACCATTAGAACCTTCCATCCCCACGCTGATATCAGAGTCCAAAACCACTCCATAAAGGACCAGTTTCCCTTGTCTACATGAATAGAGTCGGAAATCTTGTGTAGTTTCGAGATCGCCTCATAGACTGTTGGAGCATTATTAGGAATAAAGACACAGCAGCTCGATTGGATCATTCTGCATACCCCACCTCGATCTGCAAGTATAACGTCTAGAACCATACGGTTCTGCAACGTCATGAGTCTATCCGCCTGAAGCTCAGCTGTCAAATTGCTAAGGGCACCAGCAGTTTCGGTAATAGTAGATTCAACTACCCGTGTTAGCTGACGTATGTTTCTACTATTGGCCATAGGCCCCCAGAACGGAAGGAAGCCTTTGAAGAAGTCTCCAGCTTCCTGACCAGCAGTATCTTCTTTGCTGAAGACACCTCTCGCTACTCTGGTCCTGTGGTAATCAGATGAAGCAGTGTATGTTGGGGGCAACAATCGAGCAATATAGCATGATCCTGAAAAGTCGGCAGGCAACCATGTATAAGCTCTGTCTCGACAGATGAAGTAAGTACCCCTAGCAGTAAGAAAGGCAGGGGAAGAGTTAGCCGGAAACACGTAAGTCTCTACGCACTCACTCCTCCCTAGCTGAGCTCTCGGATTTCTCCCATTACCTTGCAAACAGACTTGACCTCGGTGAGGTACGACCCAGATTGGAGTTGAGCTTTTACGCTTGCTTTCTCCCAAACTAAGGCGATACTCTGAAGAATTCCAACTTAAATATACTCGCAATTCGTCTCTAGGGTAAGATGGAGTGTTATTGACGTCCTTGATCATGTCAATAATTCCCTGGACTAAAGCTTTGTTGGCAGAGTTATATTTAGTGGAACGTGGTGGACGTGGAGGATAGGTTTCAAGGGCATAAGCAAAGATGGTTTGAAGGGCCTGAAATGATCCATTATAGCTGAAAGGCAAAACCAGATAGGGAATACCTTTATCCATAGTGTGGGGTATCAAGCCACACACCCAGCAGTCTGTAGTGTTAACTACCAGTTGGTGTTGATTCAAGAGCTGTACAAAAGTGTTATTAATGAATTCTGAGCGTCGAGCTTGCTCATGTTCAGGAAACGAGTGAAAAGAGTGTATAGAGGAAACAGTAGAAGTAACAGGATCAAGGGGAGGTACTGTAGTTACTGGCACAAAAATCAAACTCATACCGAAAACGATTCCACCCACCAACGTTATCAAAACAATCAAAAATGTAATGGCACATTGTATCAAAAAGCATTTGCTGTGAAGAATTCTGTAAAGTCTGTTTCTGCGAACATAAATCACATTTTCTCGTTGCAGCGCAGGAAGCTCCATCTTCTACAATCCGCTCGCGACCACTGATGATGTGTACGTAGATGAAAATGCCTCTATCAGTCCTGGAAGTTCCCAGAACCAACAGAAAGATCGACCTTGTGTCAGACCCCCGCAGATTCAACTAGGCACACAGCCACGACCCTATGGCTACCCAGACGGCAAGGCAATTTTAAAAACAATAAAACAATAGCAAACTTCCTGGCTGAAGGCAAAAGTTCAAAATTTCAAAATATCACAATGGGCAGTTGCCTGCTTTATTTGTCCATATTACGAGGTCGTAAATTGTATCTTTGCTTTGCAGGAACTGTTTGATCGGCAAATAGCGTATCACTGGTAGCTGTTGCAGTGTTCAAGTTCGCAGATGACAGAGTTTTTTCTGATGCAGGGGACAAATGTTCAGAGTTCAAAGGAGTCTTTTCAGGAGGAGAGTCAGAGTTTGGAGTGTCGGTGATCAATTCGGCATCGCTGAAAGGGATGAACTTTGGCGTGCGTTCAAATTCGGAGGCACCAATTCCCTTCTTCACCCAGTCGTCGTAAGGAAGTGGCAAAGGTACACGCTTGACATGAGATGCGTGCACCCAGTGCTTGCGACCAGCTACACGAACTGCTGTTCTCGTTGCAAGCAGGACCTGGAAGGGGCCGACGTATCTGGGCTGAAGGTTCTTCGTCCTCGCGAAGTTTCTGATCACGACTTGATCGCCGGGTTTCAGCTGATGCCCTGGACTCTCCGGAGGCTTTGGCAATGCATCGAAAACCTGTTGGTGAATAAGACTCAATTTAGCAGTCAAGTCGTAAAGGTAGTCTATCAACATAGGATATTCTAGAGAACAAAACTCCTTAGGCCTCGGCACACCCTAAATATTTGCCGGGCGGCCAAAGACAATCTCATAGGGGCTAAGCCCCACTCTAGAATGTACAGTTGCTCTCGTTGATAACAAAGCCAAAGGAAGTGCGTCTGGCCAGGGTAACCCTGTGGATGCTTGAATTTTGGCTAGTTTTAGTTTGAGGGTGCCATTGTAACCCTCAACTAAACCAGCAGACTGAGGATGGTTCGCACTGTGGAACTTCTGTTTTATGCCTAGGCCGGCACACACACTCTGCATAACTTTCCCTATAAACTCACTTCCGTTATCTGACCATACAATCCGTGGCATACCATATCTAGGGAAATATTCTTTGAGAAGAATTTTGGCAGTTGATAGGGCAGTATTGTCCTTTAGTGGGTATGCTTCGATCCATCTGGAAAAAGCACAGACTACCACCAGGACGTATTTCAAATTATTACACCGATCCATGTGAATGAAGTCTAACTGAATCACTTCAAAGGGGCAGGAAGGAGGAGCGAAGTGACCAGCAGGAGTTGGAGTTCCCTTACCAGGATTATGCATCAGGCATACCATACAATTTTTCACCACTCTCTCTGCACATTTACTGATCCCATCATTCTTCCAGACCGGAGCCAACATCTTACAGATTCCTTTAGAACTTATATGCGCTACTCCATGCGCCATTGTCACCACTGCAAGCACATACGCATCAGGCAACATCCAACGCTGCTGTTCTGTCAAATCAATCCAACACCCATTCGAATCCAACTTGCCCGTACTTTCTCTCCATACACGTTTTTCCTCCTCAGTTGCCTCTTTCTGAATCTCTTTCACACTTTCCATTGTATCCTCACACATTCCAGACTCAGCAATCCATCTTGCAGACGTAGCAACATACATTCTGCTCATCATGTCTCTAGCTGTCTGTTTAGCGGTTTCATCACCAAAAGCATTTCCACGACCAACATCATCCGTGATTGCTTTATGGGCACTGCACTTTACAATCGCAACTTCAGTCGGCAAGGTTAGAGATTCCAACAGATCGTTAACTAGCTGACCATGTTGAATCTTAGTCCCATGGGACGTAATGAAACCTCTTTCTTTCCACAAACGGCCAAAACTATGGGCCACGCCGAACGCGTACTGACTATCTGTGAACACATTCACTCTCTTTCCCTTAGCTAAAACACACGCTCTTGTTAGAGCTATTAATTCTGCAGCTTGGGCAGAATTCTGACTCACTCTTGCAGTCTCCACAATCGTCTTCAAAGTCGTTACTGCGTAAGCAGCAGTCACATCACCATTCTCCAATTTAAAACATGACCCATCCACATACAGCGTGCCATCTGGATCTGATAATGGAGTGTCTTTCAAGTCAATACGTCCTTTTGTCTCTTCCTCCGTTCTAAAACAACAATCATGTGGTTCGGAATCACTCGACTCTTGATTAGCCGGCAACAACGTTGCTGGATTCAATACATTACATCTTTTGATCTGAATATGACTCGCTAGTAATGTCAGCTCATAACCAGATAATCTCGCACTGGTAAGGTGTTGTGTCTTAGTTCGGTTCATGAGTGTATCCACTGCATGAGGAACCATGACCACTAGCATGTTGTTCATCACCAAACCAGCAGATTGTCGAATGGAAGCCGCAGCTGCCGCTGTAGCTCTCAAACAACTAGGCAACGCTCTAGCTACCGGATCTAATGTTGATGAAAAATACGCACAAGGGCGTTGTTTATCACCAAATGTCTGTGTCAGAACACTCAACGCGCAACCTTCTCTCTCGTGAACGTAGAGCGTGAATGGCTTACTGTAATCAGGTGTACCTAATACAGGAGCTGAACACAGTGCATTTCGTAACTCAGAAAAACTCTCTTGACATTCATCAGACCATGGCACCGGACTCGGAACATTTTTCCCAGTCAAAGCTACCAACGGTTTTGCTAAAAGAGAAAAATTTGGGATCCACTGCCTACAGTAAGAGGTAATACCTAGAAAGGCACGTACTTCTCTCTGTGTGCGAGGAACACTCATCTGCGTAATTGCTTTTATTCTCTCTGGGGTCAACTTCCTTCCCTCCTTTGACAAGAGATGACCTAGGTAGGTCACTTCTTGGCAGCAGTATTGCATTTTCGAAGGTGATACCTTGTGATTCAAATTAGACAAATGATGCAATAACGAAATTGTAACTGCTTTGCAAGTTTCCTTGTCATCGGCAGCCACTAGAAGATCATCTACATACTGTACTAGAGCAGAACCTGGAGGAAGGACAAACGCATCTAACTGACTTTTTAATGCTTGACTGTAAATAGATGGGCTCTCACAATAGCCTTGTGGAGCGCGTTTAAATCTGAAACTTCGACCTCCTAGACAGAAACCAAAAATATCTCTGCTTTCCTCGGCTATCGGAATGCTGAAGAAGGCATTCTTCAAGTCAATGACTGAAAACCAAGTAGCTGTAGCAGGAATCAATGTTAACAAGGCAGTAATGTCTGGAACCACAGGAAACTGCGGGACCACAATCTTATTAACTTCTCTGAGGTCGATGACAAACCTATAAACTGGAGGCTTTGTAGGATCAGTTCGTTTCAAGATCGGTAATACAGGGCTGTTGCAGACATTTCCTCTAGTTTCTTCAACCACACCTTTCTTAATCAAATCTTGTACAATCAATAAAAGTGCACGCTCACCTTCACTAGATATTTTATATTGAGGAATTCGTGGAAATTTTACATTTGCTTTCAAAGTTACTACATATGGTGGTATTTCCAAAAGGCCTACATCGTTAGGACCAGTCGCCCAAAGAGTATCAGGGAGAGAACGCAGCTCTGGCGGGAGTGCATCCATTGACAAGTACATCGGAGAGGTGATTCTTTTACCCAATGTAAGCTGTACTCCTTCCGGAGAACAGTACAATGTCGCATATAGTCGTTTTAACAAGTCTAAACCAAGCAGATTTTCATTACAACCTGTCGTCAAAATCAGGGGTGCTTTCAATTGACACGGTCCAACAGAAATAGACAAAGGACCAGATATGGGGTTGTAAACAGGGGCGCCTGAAAAACCTACAGAAACATTTGTTGAGCCGGACAAAGGTGCGCCAGGGAGTTTCGCATGAATGATAGAACTTTTTGCTGCACCAGTATCCAACAGAAACGGTTCGACTACACCTGATGTTGCTACTGCGACATAAGGCCCACTCTGATCCACTGGAACTGATACTACTCCCTCTCTCTGTCCATGGCTGTCCTAGAACCCATTTTGCTGAAATCCCTCATCCACTTCACAATAGTCTTCAACAAGATACTGTTGAGATCTATTTTGCTGGGCAGACTGTCCATTTCGTTGATCAAAGTGATTGGAAGGACGATCATTCGTCTGTGGAGGCATAGCACCTCGCCCTCGACCTCTAGAATTTTGCACAAAACCACCACGACCTCTCTGAGCTGCTGCTGCATTATTTTGCGCTAAGATCGGACACTCATTCTTGTAGTGACCTTCTTTCTTACAGTACGCACACTGGTTCCACTGATATTGAGGCCTAGGTGAACTATAGTCTGTTCTTTGATACGAGCTCTGTTGCGTATTAGTCTGATTCATGCGAGGCGGATACGCCTGTTGCAAAAGAACTTTAGTTTTTAAATCTTTAGTTTTCTTGTCTGATTTCTCTTTTTCCTCTTTATCTCTATTTTCATAATACTGTGCAGTTGCAAGTATTTGCGCAGTTGTAGAAACAGCCCACGCACTCTCTGAATCCTTTAATTTATTGCATAACTCAGGTAACAAATTATGCACAAATTTATCGACAAACAGTCTCTGTCCTCCTTCTGTGCTCATATCCTGACCACTATGATCTACAAAAGTCTCTTCGAACCTCGTGAAGAAGTCGGAGACACTTTCGTCTTTCTTCTGTCTGCATGCGGACAACTTGTCCCAATTAACACGCAATGCGGGCATCAGAGTCTTCATTAAGTCTATTATTCTACCTGGAAGATTAGCAATTAGGGGTTCGGGTTTTGCACCACCTACTTGCTGACCATCCGCTGCAATGATAGCTGCCCAATCACCACCTAGGGCAACTGGATGATTCTCCTTACGAATTTTAGCCCAAATTGGTTGCGGAACTACATTGCCAAATAACATATCGATGTCCGCTAAGTTCATTATACAAGCCTCAACTGTCTGTGTTAATTCCTTATAGTATCCAGCAGGATTCTTACGCGGGTCTGGCAAGGCCTGCTTCACTGCTAGCACTTCGGCTCGCTTCCACGGAATGTGTATCCACACTCTTTGGAATTGGGCCGGAGCAGCTACAATACCATTGGCATTATCAGCTTGTACAGCATCGCGCCAAATTGGAGGAACCTCCCTCATTGGATATTGGCGACTGAGCTTCGTCTTACTTTTCTCTAAATCTCTTGGTGAACGAAGTGATGGGTCGTTTCTATAACTTAAAATCAATTCCATCGCTTCTTCTATATTTTGGCCTACTATCATTCCTGCAGCAAACTCTTTCTGAACCTTAATTAGGTCTTCTAAATTTGATTCAACATCATCTTCTTCTATTTCCTCACGTAACAGCGAGCACATCTCGTCAAAGACATACCATTGCGTTGGTTACTTCCACTGCATAAATGTATCTAGCACATCTCTCGTACTATATCTCCTACTCTTCGAAATCCATCTGAGAGCCGTGGAATCTAAAAATCCCCGTTCTTCAGTACTCGGAAGCTGACTACGTCTCTGAACAGAGTCAGAAGTAGGAGTCTTGATTAAAGTTTTATAGAAAGGAGACAGAATGTTAGAAACAGAATCAGTGATTCTTCGACGAACAGAAAGTGGAGTCAACACACTAGCAGACGTAGAGAACACAGTAGAGGTAGGAACAGATAGCGGAACAGTAGGAGTATCGAGAAAGATAGTTTGTGGAACAGTAGGTGTAAGCGAGACAGATACAGGTATAGAAGTCGACAACCCAGGAGGAGGAGGAGCCGTAGGAACATTCACATTGACCACAGGAGGTACAGGAGCTTGATTCTGAGGAGCAGGAATACCAGGTTGTCCAGCAACCGGCAATTGAACATTCGGTACAAGTGGAGCCGTAGCACCTTGTGCATACGGTGGAGGTGACCGTAACAAATAAGACAACAGAGGATCGTTTTCGGAATCCTCCAGTATCTTAGCTGTTTTCGATGGCAAGGCAGGATAGCACTTGTCGATCGCTAAATTATGCTCTCTGATGGCCACCTCTATGGCCTTCTCTGACTCGTTAACTTGCAGCTGCTTAGCCGCTTGCTCCAGAGTCAACTCTTCTTGCTCTTTCTGTTCTTTCTTTAACCTTTTCATTTCTCTCTGTTTGGATTCTTTTCGCCAGTAACGGAAAGAATCAAACATTGCCGGCCGGGCTTTCTTCCTAAACAATTTCGCTTCTAAATTGTCAAAGATTTCGGGTTCAAAACTACCATGCAGTGGCCAACTAAGGACACCATCTTTCTCAGTGTATCGGACCCACACCTCATTATAAGATATAGGACCCACACCATGTTTACAGTACAAGTCATATAGGGGAGTCCCAATCGGAGGAACCAGACATGAGTCCTCCAATCGTGAGTCACTGTTGCAACCAAAACAAGACAACATACAGTTTCTCCGACTTACCATTTTTCAATCCGGAACACAAAACAAACAAAACAAGAAACGAATATGTGCACCTGAACCAAGAACTTAGGCCTACCAAAACGAACTGATGTATCGATACCCAAACTAAACCAAATAGATTATCGTAACCAGAACAACCAGTGATAATCTTACGAAACCAAACCAAACCAAGAACCAAAAAGGACTTTAACAACCCTCACGAAGTAACCAGCTAGCAACCACTAAATACTTAACTGAGGCACTGTAGACGTCACCAAGGAGAAACCCGTCACGTTTCGCTGTACTAAGGACTGCACCTCGGGTCCAAGACAGGGCGACGGTCAAGGCAACGGCCCACTGCAGCCGTCCTGAACGGGAACCCTCGTGGAAGAGAACTTCAGGCCACTTTTGCGATATGCCGGGATCGATGAAGTGGGGCGCCTCCCTCAGGAATCTTCACACGAAGCTTCTCGAACTCTTCAGGCTTTTGGACCGGTACCGAATGACGTCGCCCCATGTTGGGCGCCAATTGGAGTTCTGGACTTTTTGGTTCCGTCCAGAGGTGTCAGGGAACAACACCCGAAGACCCCGGAGTTCCACCTGTCTTGGTGCACAAATGAACAGAAACACGGGCTTCTCGATGGTGGCGTCAAAGACCAAAGGTTTATTACTGCAGGGACACAGAAGTCACAGATACTACACACGGGCAGAATCTAGGAGCCTGTTCAATTTGTACAAAGAGGGTTGCTCCTTATATACTAAATTTTAAGCTGGGGGCGAATTCTTTACATGTAGTACATTCTCAAAACCTTTGTGTCTAAAACAATAAATATTTGGCGTTACACAGGAACCGTCGATAAAATCTGATGCCAAACATCTACGAAGAGGGGTTCCCACTAGTTCATCACAATCCCTTGTCAATATTGCATTCAAGAGCCGGACCGCCTCATCGTAAATTTCGTTACCTCCCCCTAATAAAGATTCAGAAAGAAAGGAACGGAGCCAGGTGTGGAAGATAGGAAAGCGGGATAAGAGATGTTTGTGGGTTGTAAATGGGCAAGGCTACCGGCTTCGGCCGCCTAATCATGATCAGGACAATGGACACGAAGACCAGTTTAGCAGGACTGGCCTCGGGCAGAGGAGGCAGCCTTTGTCGAGTCATGCAGCTACAGCGTGATCTGGTTTAAGGTGCACGTGTCATGAAAAAGGTGAATCTCCGGCTAAGGCTACGTGTCCTTAATCGAAATGAAGTGATCAGAGGTTATTGCGTATGTGAGGGCAAGAAACACAAAATGGCTGCCATGATCTAAGATGGATGCCGTGGGTAGATCAGAAATGTGTTCATAACAGGAGTGCTCTTGCTCGTAGCATAGCGAAAACACCAGGATATGCTAAATGGATCATTTGCGGTTCGCTGATACCAATATTATGTATTTCCGACAATATTGAAAACACGGGTTCAAATCGTCACGGAACCTCAGACCCCGATCCTCTGCCGCCCATTGACACAGAGCCGATTCCGGACAGAACCTGACACCGTGCGAGTGCCGATTTTGGAAGCCTTCCAGATGGTCGTCACTTTTTAGTCATCATTGACGATTTTTCGAAGTGCCGCAAAGTGGATTTTGTGTTGTCTACATCAGCGGAGGAAATTATACCGAAGTTTAAGAAGGTCATGGTCTGATCAAGGACCCACAAACACACACACAATGGTCCCCCTTTTCATAGCCAGGATGTCGCCAACTATTTGTTATCAAGAAACACAAAGCTATGAAAAATCACCCCATGCTAGACCAAGGCGGAAAAAAGGACGAGTGTTATATGAGAACCATCAACAATATAGTCAGGATCACTCGAGCAGAACAGCATAATGTGCAGGCCACTGTCTACACGATTCTGGCCACTGTCTACACGATTCTGAAAGACTACTGACTCCCCACCCCGACAACCACCATCAGCAGCTTTTACAGCTTAAGGGGGGTGGTGTTGACAATTTTAGGTATTTATAAACCAGTCCTGGCTACAGCTCTGCAGACAAAAGCTACTAAAACATCTATAGTAAAGGAAAACGATAAACGCAGTGATCTAGAGTGAGCCACAGCAAAGAAATTAAGAGAAAAAGAGAGGGAATAAAAGAGAGAGTGGGAGAGAGGTTTGGAAGGAAGGGGAAAATGAAGGACGTATAAAAATAAGGACCCATCTGTGGATTAAAGGATAAATGCAAGGATATAAGGACTGATGGATGGAAGGGGAAAACAAGATTTACAAGGGTGGGTGAAAGAAAGTGTCTGTAAAGATGAAAGGCTGGATGAATGGGTGAATGGATCAATAGACGGCTGGATGGAAGGGTGAAAGGATGAATTTCGTGGATTGATAAAAGGAGGGTGAATTGGTGGATGGATGGAAAGGATGGATGGATGGGTAAAGTACGGAGGAATGGCTGGAAGTGTGAATAGAAGGATGGATGCAAGACTGTAATGATGACGAGAGTGGATGGATGGAATGGGGAAAGGATAAATGTATGGGTGGAAACATGAAAAGATGGATAGATGAATGGATGCATGACAGATATAAAGGATGGAGAAATAGATAGACAGATGACTGAATTAAGGTACCTCATCTCGAGTGGGTAGAGTTTACTAGTTGCTCACCTGAGGGCGGTCGAAGGATGGGTCAAGGTGTGTGTGTGTGTTGGGGAGGGGATTTTCTGGCTACCCCCTTGATCCCTGTAACCAGGGCACAAGTCCTAAAAAAAGAAGGTGGGGGGACGCTGACGTCACGACAGGAAGTGACGTCACGAAGGGTGGCTTGCACCATTAGACTTATTGCCTCCCCTCGCTCACCCCTTAGATGCGATTGCATCAGAAAAGCCAGCGCGTGATCAGCGTTCTGAATGAGCTCCAATCTCGCCTCAGAGAGGCCAAAAAGTGAATGTGTGGCTCCATTTGCTCTAGTAATCACGCTTGTGGTAAAATAGGTGGGGGGACGCCGTCCACCCGCGTGGTACCTCGATTTGAGCCCTGCCTGTAACCCAGCGCTCCGGCACCTGACATTACAGAGGGGTTGAAGATAGAGTACCCAGGAGTATATTAGAAGAGAGAAGTGTCATTGTTTGCAAAAGTGCTTCCGGGAGGCGTCTTGGAGAGAATGAGAGCTGGGCATTATTACAAAGGCAGCGTGTTATCTATAGTGATTATATATTCCCGGAGAGTGCCTGCAATTGTGGCTTTGAACCACCAGGCAGAGCTGACACATAAAGAATACATTCTTTATTTTCCATGATAATGCCAGAGAATGTTCCTGCTTTAATAGTTTGAAATACATTTTAATTGTAATATATTACAATTTAATTGTAATATAAGAGCTTAATTATAACTCGGTTTAATGCAATTTCAATACATTACTTGAAAATATGTACACATTAATAGGACTACGCCCCTTCTTCTATTATTTGTGCAGTTGTAATATATTTGTGCAGTTGTAATATATCTGTGCAGTTGTTAATAAACTTGTAAAGTGGAAGCCACGCAGAGAAGCGAGAATGTAAGGCGTTATTCAGATATGTTGAGTACAAGAGCAGCAGGGAGTAGGACTTGTCAGCTGTAAAGTGAAACACATGATGAAAGCTAAACCTGGCAAGATAAATGCGACTGAAACCCAAAAACTAAAACAAGGGTGATTTTCTAGAAACAGAATATGTGAAAAGTGAAACCGCTGTGTGGCCACATGTTTCAACGTTGCTATTTTGTCCTACAGCCAGGATGCCCGAGTCATACGTTAGCCTCTAACCGTTCTGGGTTTTTAACGCACCCAATATTTCCCACTCTTCCTCCTTCACACTGATCATTATGTTCACCAAGCTAAGATAAAGTGTTCCCGCGACACCTACCTGAACCATTCCCACACACAGCGTGCTTGGCTCTCCCTTTCGTAGTGAGCCATCTGGCCACTATAGACGCTCCATGACGACCGCGAGGTGTACGCTCTTACGTAACCTCTACCACCGACGCGGCCCTGCCTACGACACCTGTTTGCGTCAGCGTATACGTCGGCGCTCCTCGCGTGGCCTCGCACGTGCTGCTGCCCCGCGCGCCCCTGGTTTGGTTCTCCTCATGTCACCAGCCCACGCGCCTCCGGCGGCGCTTCAAGGCCTGCGGCTCCTGCCTGGTGAGGGCCTATTCATCAGGCAGCGGGCCCCTCGACAGCTTTTGCTGCTCCTGTATCCCGCGTGGTGGCATTTGCTTGTGGTCCTACAGCTCCCGGCCACGCCACAGGCCCTGCATCTGGCTAGAAGCCCAGGTAAGAACTATTTGCTCAGCCGTTAACACCAGAGGTACAGAGCCCGCTCCTGCCGCGTGTGCACTGCGCCATGACTCTACACATCATGGCAGGCGATGCTAATGTGTAAAAATTCTATTTCAAAATTGTATTGCATCACAGATAACAACCACCTAGTGATGCGTGGCGTAACACTCCCTTCCAAATCTCTTCCACCCTTAAAGAAATGTGTTAAAAGGCTTGTGATCAATCCTCAATTTGAAAGGAATTTCCCACACATAGAACCTGAAGTGATTGATTCTCCAGTAACAGGCCAAAGCCTCTCTCTCCATCACAGAGTTTGCAGTTTCTGCTCCTTGCAACCTCCTGGACACGAACCCAATCATGTCTCAACACCATCCTTAACCTGTGTCAAAACTGCATTGATCCCCCCCTCGCTAGCATCTGTATTGATATACGTTATCCCAACATATCAAAATGTCCCAACGTGGGGGCATGGACGATACTCCTCTTTGTTTTTAGAAAGGCACTCTCATGCTCTTCTGTCTTCTGTCCAGGCAAACCCCACACCTTTCTTCATCAACCCTCTCAAAGGCTCAACAACCTCCCTAAAATTATTTACAAACTTTGCACAGTAGTCCGCCAAACCAAGCAAAGACTTCAGCTCATCCTTGGTGTAAGGCTTGCGCGCATTCTCTACCGCTGTCACTATACTGTTTTTTGGCACTGATGGTATGTCCTAAGTATGTCACTTCCTCATTCTTGATTTGACATTTCTCTTTTTTCATAGCCAAACCATGTTTTTCTAACCTGATCATCACTTCCTCAAACAATCTGTCATGTCACAAGCATTCTTACCTACAATGAGTATATCGTCTTAAAAACACAGAACATGAGCCAAGTCTCCAAAGATACTCTTCATCATCCTTTGGAAGACTGCTGAGGCTGAAGAAAGTCCAAAAGGCATTTTCTTGTAATGGAACGCACCCAACAGAGTAACAAAAGAAGTCAGATGTCGTGACTCTACGTGTAGGTTAACCTGATGGTATGCAGATGACATATGTATGAGTGCAACACATAGCGGGTCCCTTACACTCAATTCCTGACCCTGCCATTTTTTAAATCACTTCACAAGCACTTCACACATTCATAGGTCCTGAGCAAAGCCCATTACCAAGGCCTGGCTGAAACATGTTGACCACACAGGATGTGGGAGACCATAGATAACTCCACAACACATCCATTGCCTTGTTTTTAACACTGCCAAGGGCCCGCTAACAAAATTGCCTAGTATAGGAATTGGGGCCCGAGGACAGTTTTTAATTCAAACTCACACGCTATCACTGCACACTCATTCACCATGAAACCAGCTCCTCTGTAAACAGGCGTTGAAGCACACCCGGGACACATTTGGTGTCACCGGGTGGAGCCCGATGATGAAGCATGCCACCATCTAGGTTTGTGGGTGAGGGCTTTCAAAAGAAATAATATTTCTTTCTTCCATACAAACACACTATCCCTAGGGCCTTTGAGGCT
The DNA here is from genome assembly GCF_964263255.1 of Lissotriton vulgaris. NCBI lineage: Eukaryota > Metazoa > Chordata > Amphibia > Caudata > Salamandridae > Lissotriton > Lissotriton vulgaris. Next base: position 133,694,285 of record NC_141700.1, on the reverse strand, counting down.
AGTTCCCATTGATAATACATATATTTCAGGGGAAGTGAACTAGACCTGCAGTTCCTCCCTCTCCCCTTGATACCTAATAATGCAGGTGACATATCCAGACCGCTAAACACAACCCCTTTACCCTCCAAGGTCAACATTTCTGAGATATTTGATAGTGGTTGCCTATCCACCCAAATGCACTTGTTCAAGTCATGTAAGCCAATGCACAATCAAATCTTTCTCTCTCCTTTGGGCGCCACCACGATGGGAGCTAGCCACTTTGACGCCTCAGTGGGCTGGATAATTTGTTATTTCAGCAGTCTATCTAGTTCATCCTTCATGGGTTGCCTCGTGATTTTAGGAACATTCCTTAGTTTGTGCACCACCGGCCTTGCTCCAACCTTTAAAACAATTTTGTGCAAAAACCCCTTCAACAAACCCAACTGATCGGAAAATACCTTAGGATACTTTTTTATCAAGTTCATATGATCCCCTAGATGACTTCTTCCTCCTCATACTGCTCAGCTAATACTATTGGGTCCAAAGCACTGGGATTGATGATTATGTGGTAAATATTTGATTTACCGTCCTAATTTCTATGCAGGTAAGTACTTTAACAAAATAACTCAATCGGAAAGAAAGAGGCAGAGTCCGTGGTGTTAGAGTTCTTAGGGGTTTTATTCCTTAAAACGGAATGGTCATGGTACCAGATCGGATATCTTGTTCCTGCCACCACTGGGGTGCAGGAAGGGATAGAGCAATATTTTATTGACAATACATAGCTTATATACTTAAATCATACAATAGAAACCAATACAGTAGGCGTAACAGCTGAGAGAAACAAGATAAGAGCACACACGTGGTAATGATACGTAATTAGAAGGCGTGAACTAGGCGTGAACATAGAGGTGTGTGCTAGAAACGTCATATGTAAGTGTCACAAGTAGGTGGGTACTTTAGCAGAATTTGGCAATGTCAGCAGAAATCTGAGGCCTGGATGCGCGCGCAGCTGCATGACGCGTGAATGACGTGGAACTGGAGGGTGCAGGGGACTTGACATTTACACTTGCGGAAAGAGACAGAAGTCTGGCATGTCAGATCAACTCGTACCTATATCATATCTGATATCTAATGTTTGGGAACCATATTATCTAGAGGAAAAGGTCTCTGGGGCAGAAGCTATTCTATACTGACTGTGAGTGCGTGTATAAGCGTCTAAGTGTCTGCATGAGATGTGAGGGGGCATGGGCCTACCATGGTAACAGAGGGTATGAATTACTTGCACGGAGACAGTGAGGCCGGGCCCTTTGCTCTGCAGCTGGAAGATGTTTACTTGAACTAGTAGGCAGGAATGTATGTTTGAGGAGCGGAACAGATAATTCGAAGGTTGAATACAGTGTTGGCAGGCGGCAGGCTGAACTAAGCGCCGTTAGCCGCACAGGGAGTAAGGCAGAGGTCACGGGTACAGAGACAGCCTGGGCTGAGGCTTTCAGAGTCAGAAGGCAGGAAAAAGGCTCGATGGCAGAATTCAGGGGCCTACTTCGCCAGAGCTGAAAAACGTGTAAAGTACACCACAAAAAGACGTTGGCATGGCATACTTAGGAACAGAATATTCAACCCATTCAGGGTGGATCTGAAAGAGGACATGTTAACGTTGGACGCAAATGTATTTGCGTCTTCATAGCTGGCACAGGAGGGAAGTTACATGCACTTTAAGCTGGTACATGGAGACGGTGGGGTACACGTTAGGGAACATTTCTTGACCATAAAATTTATATTTCCTCATTCCCTTCTTGTTCCCTACGGACCCTTCATGATATATCGATTCTCATAAATCGATCAGTCTGTTCTTGTAACATTATTTGCTCTTCTTTCTTCTTTTCGCGTTTTAAGTGAAAACTGGAATGTGCAATACATGAAGTGGCGCACAGACCACAAATCGCTGGCCCACACTGTAGGCACAGGCAGCAACTGAATACTATGACAAGGGCAATGCCTAGGAAGGATAGGATCTTCCATCCCCAAGCGGTCAACGTTGTCCAGAACCAACCGGACCAAGTCCAGGTGCCTGGATTCTGATGTATCAAACTTGCAATCTTATGAAGACGTGTAATAGCTTTATATACTGTAGGCGCGTTTTCTGGAATGAAAACACAGCAACTTGACCCGATGACCTTACAAGCTCCGCCCCTATCTGCTAGGATGACGTCAATAACAAGACGATTCTGGAGAACAACAACCCGCATGGCGGACTGCTCCTCTGTTAAGTTACCTAGGGCGGAGGCCGTTTCATTCACTACTGCTTCGAGTGTTCTAGTTAATCTGCGTATTAGTTTACTATTTTGGACGGGGCCTGTGAAGAAAAAGAATCCTTTATTGAAATCTGTGTATTGCTCCCATGCTGTTTCAGTATAGTCGACAATCGGGAGATCTCTTCTGAGTCTATTCTTTACTAGATTTGTATTTCTGTGATAATCAGGAGGGGCTAGAAAAACAGGTGGCAGAAGGAATGCAATGTAACAGGTACCATCCCAATCTAGAGGTAAGCGTATGTATGCGGTATGGCCACAAACAAAATAGGAATGACGAGTAGCTCTAAAGGAAGATTTGCCTTGATCACTGAATTCGACCACAGTAGTACATTTGCTATGACCTAGTGTACTGAACCCTTCTTTCTGACACATAAATCACCTTTGACTGGTAATACTGACATAGCAGGGAGAACTGGTGCAGCTTCGGATTCGACAGTAAGAATCATAAGGTTAATTGTATAATTACCTAATCCATATACTTCATTTTCTAGATCAGTTCCTATTCTAGTGGGAAGTCCCTTTTTGTCAGGATAACAGGCGTTAAGTAGAACTAAGTTCAAGTTTCCCCAAACCCAGTTTCCTTCGAAAACAGCAATATCAGGATCTAAGGAATTAATTATTCTAAACCATGCTCCACAAGAGCCATTGTGTGTGAACGGGTACGGAAAGAGGGGCAGAACTCCCTTGTATTTCTGGTAGGGAGGGAGTCGGCCACATATCCAACAGTTTGTAGCATTGTTAGTCTGATGGGAGTGATGTAACATACTAATGAACGTATTGTTGCGCAGCGCGAGTCTGTAAGATAGTTCGTGGGGAGGTAATTCGCTAAAAGAATGTTCGGCAGTGACATTGTAAGCAGATTGTTCACGCTTGAAAATAGGGTAATATATGGGAAGCAATATACTAGCAACAATAATCAGAAGACTTAGAAAAAACATAATCAATAATGTCACTATACAGTGACTACGGAGTGATTTACAATATGCATGTTTCTTGAGTTGTCTCTCTCTCTCTCTATCTCGATCTAGGGGATACATGTCAGAAACTATTTAACCGATTCACCTAGGGGAGGACTTAAACAATTAAACTGTCTGACTTGCTAGATCGAAGTTTAGTTCGATACTCTTCTTGGGGAGTTTTCTCTCTTTTTAGAACTTCGAAGTCTTTAGTATTGAGGCAGTCCTTGGAGGGGGTGGACGAGTCAGTTTCTGGCAACAGTTCATTAAATTTTTTAATATGACTCGTGTGGATCCACCCCTTTCGGCCTTCCACTTTGATGGCGGTCCTCGTGGTAAGAAGGACGATCTTCGGCTCTTTCCAGCGGGGCTCCAGCGGACTTTTCCTGTCGAAGTTCCTAATTAGGACTGTATCCCCTGGACGGACATCGTGTAGCTTTACATCGGTGTTGTCGGGGAAGGCTGCAGCAACCTGTGAACGACATGATTGGAGTGCAGACATCAAGGAGGCAAGGTAATCTGTCAGCATATTACAATCAACATCGGTTATTTTCTTAGGCATGGGCGTCCCCCACATATTCGGTGGTCTGCCAAAGACCACTTCATACGGGGATAGTCCTGATCTCGAATGGGGGACCATTCTCATATAGAACAGTGCAACTGGCAGGGCGACTATCCAGTTGACCCCTTTCTCTTTACAGATCTTTGCAAGGCGTGTTTTCAGTGTCTGGTTGTGCCTTTCTACAAGGCCAGCGGCTTCGGGATGTCGGACGCAGTGGAATTTCCACTGATATCCCAGCAGAAGGGAAACCTGTTTCATGAGCTCGGATGAGAATGGCTGTCCGTTATCTGAGTACACGACACGAGGCAAGCCGTACCGTGGGAAGAATTCTCGAACCAGCTGCCTGGCAGTGGTCGGAGCAGTGTAATCTGAGACTGGATATGCTTCGGTCCAACGGGAAAGTGCACAAACAACTACGAGGACGTACTTAAATCCTCGACAACGGTCCATCTGGATATAATCCATCTGGAGGACTTCAAAAGGGTGATCAGGAGGATGGAATCCACCTTGCTCTACAGGGACGCTTTTACCTGGATTGAACTGACAACAGATCATGCAAGTACGCACTTTCTGTTTTGCTGCTGCTCGTAAGTGTTTGTTGTACCAGAGATTCTGTAAACTGTCTAACATAGCTTTTTCTCCTAGATGTGCTGGACTATGTGCTGTATTTATTATGACTTGAACCATAGAGTCGGGGAGAAACCATGTAGAGTTTCCCTTCGTCATCCAACCTTGATCTGTCTGGATCCCTCCTAGTTCAGTCCATTTCTTAATTTCATCTGGAGTAGCATGTGTCTGAATATCAATTACATCTAGTGTGGGATCCCTAACTGTCATACAATGTGTCGGTACTATTGTCTTTGTCATATCAGTTGTCTGGGTGTGAGTCAATGCTGTATGTTTTTCTGTTTGATCTGCCAGGTCGTTACCCTGGGAAATGGAATCTGTAACTTTAGTATGTGCTTTGCACTTCATGATGGATATGCCTGAAGGCAGATGTATTGCTTCTAACAGTGCTTGGATGAGAGGACCGTGTTGGATCTTGGCACCGTGAGAGGTCAGGAAACCTCGTTCTTGCCATAACACTCCGAAGTCGTGTACAACTCCGAAAGCATAACGTGAATCTGTGTATATGTTAACATTTCTGTTCTTGGCTAGTATACAGGCTCGGGTCAGAGCGATGAGCTCTGCTGCTTGAGCGGACAGTGTATCAATACGATATGTTTCTTTAACTTCAGTTTCTGTGGTCACTGCATAGGCGGCCACTAATTCTCCTGTGTTTGTTCTCATACATGAACCATCCACATAAAGTGTCAGGTCTGGATTCGTCAGTGGAACATCAGTTAAGTCTCGTCGGGGCTTTGTTACTGCATTAATGATCTCTATACAATCATGCGGGGCTGAATTAGTCATAATCGAAGGTAACAATGTTGCGGGATTCAGGATGTTACAGCGTCTGATTTCTATGTGTGGCTGGAATAGTGTCAGTTCATAACCTGTCAGTCGTGCTATAGTCAAGTGTTGAGTCTGAGTTCGATTTAAAAGAACCTCTACAGAATGTGGATCTTGTACTGTTAATTGATGTCCTAAAACAATTGAATCGCTCTGTCTGATTGCTAGGGCTGTCGCTGCGACTGACTTTAAGCACGCAGGGAGCGCCTGGGCTACTGAATCCAATGTACTTGAAAAATAAGCGCAAGGCTTATGTGAACCTGCTTGATCTTGAGTGAGGACAGACAACGCTGTACCATCACGTTCTGTAACAAAAAGTGTAAAAGGTTTGCTGTAACATGGTGTCGCTAAAACTGGTGCTTGACATAAAGCTTTCTTTAATTCCTCAAAGGCCTGTGTATGTTCCTGAGTCCAAGGGAGGGCAGTCGAAGTCGCTGCCTCCTGTGTTGTCAACTGAATGAGTGGTTTAGCTAGAAATGCATACTGGGGAATCCATTGTCTGCAGTACGAGGTGAGGCCTATAAAGGCCCGCACTTCCTTTTGTGACTGGGGTTGTGGCATATTTACAATTAACTGGATACGGTCAGGAGTGAGCTGTCTCCCCACTTTGGACAGCAAGTGACCCAAGTACACAACTTGCTGAACACAGAATTGTAGCTTCGAAGGAGACACCTTGTGTCCCTTGTCGGCCAGAAAATGTAGAACTGTCAGTGATGCTTGTTCACATTCGCGTTCACTTCGTGCGGTGATCAACAGATCATCGACGTATTGCAGTAAAGCGGTGTTAACTGGCATTTGAATACAATCGAGTTGTCTTTTCAGTGCTTGACTATAGATGCTGGGGCTTTCTGTGAATCCTTGAGGTGCGCGTGAAAATTTGAAACTTCGTCCATTTAAACTGAATCCGAAGAGGTATTGGCTCTCTGGATCAATGGGCACACTGAAGAAGGCGTTCTTGAGGTCAATTACAGTAAAGAACGTTGCTTCTGAATCAATAGCAGTCAATAGGGAAGAGATGTCGGGAACCACAGGGTACTGTGGAACAATGCATTTATTCAGTTCTCGTAAATCAATCACCAACCGATATACTGGTGGTGCATTGGGATCAGTACGTTTAAGAATCGGAATGATAGGGGAATTACAGATATTGGAGTCGGTCTCTACGACCACTCCTTGGGCAATGAGTTCTTCAACGATTTCCAGTAAAGCCACTACAGCATCGGGTGGTAACTTGTATTGTCTGATTCGGGGTAAAACAACACCTGGCTTCAGTGTGACACGGTATGGTGTAATGTGCATGCACCCTACATCAGTCGGGCCTTGTGCCCACAGGTGCTTCGGTACATTTTTCAATCTGACATCAAACTCTCGTAATACATAGTGACCCTTAAAGTCACGTAGGAAAAGTCTAACTCCTTCCGGAGAACAACATATCACAGCTCCTAGAGCCTTCAATGTTTTGATACCTAACAGATTTTCGGGACACGATTTCGTAAGTAACAAGTCTGTAACACGTGATAATGGACCCACAGCCAGGGGGACTGGTTTCGATACCTCATTTACAATAGGCTGTCCTGAAAAACCAAGGGAAACATTCTGTGAGCCTGAGAGGGGTGCCCCTGGGACTTCATTATGGCTGATTGTTGTGCGGCTTGCCCCTGTGTCAATTAAAAACTTTCTATCTTTTCCCAACACTCGACTGTGTACGTAAGGACCCTCTTGATCTACAGGAATCTCAATAAGAGGCAAGCCAACCTCCCCCTCTAGGCTGTTTCATGTGTATCGTTGATAATCGGGATAATCAGATTGGGCATACTGGCACATCTGTCGTGAAACTTGCTGCGTTGCGGCTATGGGCTGTGACTGTGGCTGCGATACCGCTGCTGTCTGTGCTGTATGTGGTGGAGCATGCATAGGTTGTGAATTCTGTGAAGTCTGTTGCTGACCCTGATCTTGTCTAGGCGGATGCGGTCTTTCTTTAGTTTTACCTGTTGCTATATTGTGCTTCAGGACTGGGCATTCATGTACGTAGTGACCTGGCTGCTTGCAATAATTGCATGTCCCTTTAACGGGAGCTGCGGCATTACCTGTCTGGGTTGTACCCTTTCTCTGGCCGTCGGCTGGAACCGACTGGGCCACTAACATTTTCATTTTCGTGTCTTTCATACGTCTCTGTTTGTGATCCTGTTCTTCTCTAATTCTGTTCTGGTGGTATTGTAACATTTGTAACATTTGTGATGGCGTATTTGCTTGCCATGTACTTTCAACTTTATATACACGGTTTTTAACTGCTGTCAGGGAATTCTCGACTAATTTTGATACAAAAAGATGCGGGTACGACTCGCTACTTGGTTTAAGGCCACTATTAATAATGAAACATTTCTCGAATCTTGAATAGAAGTCACTGGTATCTTCATCGTGTTTCTGTTTACAGGCCGAAATTGCGTCCCAGTCTTCCTTTCTAGTTGTCAGTAATCTTGGCAGAACCTGTACTATTAAACCTGGTAATGCTTTAGTTTTCTCCCCAAGGCCTAGCCCTGGGGTACGAAGTTTCTCCTCGTCTTCTATTTCTGTCCATATAATCTTTTTGTCTCCCACCTCCCATTCTCTTTCCTTCAGTTTCTCGTAGAGGCCGGTGGGCAGCAGTACCTTTAACATTTTCATGATATCTGCATATGTGTAATCTCCCATCAATAACATGTCTTTAAGTTCTCTGTGAAAACCTGCAGGGTCTTTATCGTGACAGGGTACTAGCTTTTTCATTTCCAATAGTTCTAACTTGGTCAGAGGTGTGTGTACATACACACGTTTCAAGGTATTATCGGTACCCATAACTGGATGTACTTCTCGTAAAGGGTTCTGTCCTTCTAAACGTTCCATATGATACATTTTTCTTTCTGGGGGCGGAGCGGGAACATATTGTGGGCCTAAGAAAGTGTTGAATCTATGCCGTTGTTCTAGAATTATTTGTATTAACTTGGTACTTAGACCTCTCCATCTATCCATGAGTAGTGCTTCTAATGTATCGTGTAAGGGACCTGGATCAGAATGTTGATTTCTGTATAACCTGAGGAGGTGCTGAATCATATAGGTACCTGCTAATTTCTGCTCGTCTGGGGATAGGTTCAGAAATGTCTGCGCTACTGTGTCATCATTGTATATATTAGGATTGTCAGCCCATAGTACTGCTGATCGGGCTAGTTCTTGTTCATCCCTAGAATTGAGTACATGGTACCCCATTCGTTCTCGAAGCATTTTATCAGTGTCTTGGAACTGATGTTCAGGAGAATTCGGTTTTGATATACCAGAGAGAAAAACTCTCTTGCTTTCTGGACGAATGCCTTTCCTAAGGTAAGTTCCCTTACCTACATATTCTATCGTATCGATAGTTATTTCTTGTTCTTCAGGTCCTTCCTCCTCTTCGGAGGAAGCATTTTCTTTTTCTTTTTCGTGTATTTCTATTACTGCTTTTCCGATTTTCTTGTACATGCTCGATATACAAGTCCTTTTATCATGCTTTCCATCGGCTATATTTTGACCCCACTTGTTTAGTGCGTCCATTTCATCCTGGTCTGTCCCAGGCCTGTCTTGTTCTCTTATTAAGCAATTTATGAAAAAACGTAATATATATGCTTGAGTGTCTACTTTCTGATGTGCCAGGGCCTCCTTAATACTTTCAGGATTTTCCCCAGTCTGGACAAAATGATATATTCTATCTAGGTGATCAGTCATCCCTGAGAATAACACTAGGTAATCTGTAGCTTGTCGCAAACGTAGTGATGCTATCAACATTCTATCGTCTTTGCCTGGTACTGGATCGTATCTGCAAACTGGAAGTTGTTCTTTGAGTATGTCGAGACGGGGTGACTGGAGTGTAGGGTGCTTCTGCATGTCTCTAAGGTGTAATCTGTGTGTTGCTGGCGGGGTCTGGTAACCCCCGGTTGCACCTCCTGAGGCGGAGGCTTGGGCATTATCCCTCTGTGGAGTCTGTATGTGTACTTGAACTTGTCTCTTAATAGGATCAGGCAAAAACGGATTTGGTATCTTAACCTTAGGTGAGGGAAGTGGTGGAGGTGGAGGAACGACAGGCTGTCGGACGGGGGAACTTTGTTGCGGTAATGGCGGGATATGGTCTGTAGGCGGGTTGCCACCTCCGTCCCCGTCACCGTCAGTAGGCGGGACGTGTGGATTGGTGTAAGCGGGTGCTACATCGTCTAGATAGGAATTCAGAAATATGTCTTTAGTAGTCCTGTGATTTACTTTAGTTGGAACCAATGGTGGCGGCAGATTTTTCGTATTTCTGAAGTGGTTTCAGGCGAACCCTCGGCCACAAGATACATGCCATTTACAAGATTGTTTCGTGCGCGGTCTACTTGTTCTGCTTTTACTCGGATTCCTTCATTAACTAATTCGTTCTCTCGGGCTTTATCTGACTCTTCTCTATGTCTATCTTCTCTACGGAGTGCTTTTTCAGCACGTTTATGTGATTCTTTATGCCAAAATTCTATGGCGTCTTTCTGAGATTGTCTGGCTTTCTTTTTCCATAGTGCTTCTTCTACCTTCATGATGCACTCGGCATCCCATGTTCCGGTAACAGGCCATCTGTGTCTCTCGTCTAGATGCTTAGTATAATTGGCCCATAAATCTAGATACAATATGGCATCTAAGCCATGCTTATGATACATGAAATTTCCAGGAGTGTCCCTAGGGGGATAGGAATTTCTTCCTCTAGTATCCCTTTCCTAGTTCCTATCTGCTTTAACTTATTGAAAAACGGCATCTTGTTTACTTAGTACTGAATGCTCAATCCTTGCTACTTAACTCTGAACACAGCTAGTTACACAAGAACACAATAATGCACATTAAAAACAGTCACTCATACCACGACATTAATCACATGAAAGACATTTGAGACATATATGACTACCCCCCCTATACTGGATGTACTGCTAAACAGCACAGATACACTGCTAAGAACAGTGCAAGAACTGGAATAACGGATATACTGCTAAACAGTACAGATACACTGTCTAAAACAGTGCAGACCGTGTTTGTGTACCCAAACCCGTCTTTACCGGATACATAATAATGCACCCGTCTAGATACGTCCCAGCAATGGTACTCACCGGGAAGCACGGAATCGGAAGGCCTCGGAAAACTCGACTGGACTGGACCGGACTGGACTCAACTCGACTCGACACGTGGATACTTCGGAAACTGGTGGGCCTCTTGACACCTCGGACCTTGCTTCTTTCGGCTAGGCTCTGGTCGGGATCCTCCGCACTCCTCACCGCCTCGTCTGGGTGCTGATCGCAGTCTTCGTCACCTCCGTGGGCCAGAGGGAGATACAGGAAATCCTGCCAGTACGCGTAGTTCCGTCTAACTGATGGCAGGGGACAGAGCTTGCAACGCACCAACCGGCGCGTGGGGTGGGGGAGGGGTCCCTGTTCGGGCGCCAAAATAATGTGGTAAATATTTGATTTACCGTCCTAATTTCTATGCAGGTAAGTACTTTAACAAAATAACTCAATCGGAAAGAAAGAGGCAGAGTCCGTGGTGTTAGAGTTCTTAGGGGTTTTATTCCTTAAAAAGGAATGGTCATGGTACCAGATCGGATATCTTGTTCCTGCCACCACTGGGGTGCAGGAAGGGATAGAGCAATATTTTATTGACAATACATAGCTTATATACTTAAATCATACAATAGAAACCAATACAGTAGGCGTAACAGCTGAGAGAAACAAGATAAGAGCACACACGTGGTAATGATACGTAATTAGAAGGCGTGAACTAGGCGTGAACATAGAGGTGTGTGCTAGAAACGTCATATGTAAGTGTCACAAGTAGGTGGGTACTTTAGCAGAATTTGGCAATGTCAGCAGAAATCTGAGGCCTGGATGCGCGCTTAGCCTGAGTCGTGCCGGAGTCCTGCCCGTCTGCGCCCGTCAGCGTCCCGGAGGCAACGGGGCGGCGGGGGACGCCGGTCCGGTGCCACTCTGGCTGAGATGATTTGTTACTCCTCTGCGACGTTGCGGGATATGCGGGGCAACTCTAGCTCCTGCCGTTCCGTTTTCCCGGGGCGATTTAAGGGTAAACGCTGTTGTCCGGTTTGTGGCTGGACGCCTTTCTGGACCCATGCCAATGTTCCTCGTCCTGCAGCGGCTGGCGCACAGCATCTTTGTTTGCTGTTGAATACGAGGTCGGTAGGTTGCCATGCCCTACATATTTGCGATCTTCTTGTTAGAGAAAATCCCCTTTGCCTACTACTCACCGAAACCTGGTTGGGAGAGGCTTCCAACCCGGATGTCTTCTCAGCCATTCCTCCGGCGTATAATATCTTCCGGCAGGATAGAGCGAAGGGTAGAGGAGGGGGAGTGGCGGTAGTGGTGAAAAAGAGCGTTTCCTGCTCAGTTCTTCCCCTCAATTCCATCGGGAGCGCTGAGTCACTCGCCTTCACGCTCAGACTGTCCCCGGGCCAGGCTCTGAAGGGGTTGTTGGTTTATAGGCCACCGGGCCCTTTGGGTTCCTTCCTGGAAGATCTGCAGACAGCTGTCTCTGAGTTGGTGCTGACCTCACAGCACTGCGTCATGGCCGGGGATTTCAACTTCCACCTTGACGTAGCGGACGACCCGGATGCGGTTAAACTGTTGGATATTACATCTCCACTGGGTCTTATACCGTTCGTGTCGGGGCCAACTCATGAGAAGGGGCATACCCTGGATCAGGTGTTTTCGTCTGTCCCTCTTGTGGAGGTTGACACCCTGCCGGTGCTCTGGTCCGATCACAGGCTGATCAGATTTTCGGTACTGGAGAGTGCGCGGCCAGATAACAGTGCCTCGGTCTTGTCTAGACCGGCCTCGAGAGCGCTGCACAAAGTGACACCTGACATGCTGGAACAGGCGCTTCTGGACCACCCATGCCATCTTTCGGGCGATCTGGATAGCGACACTGAGGCTCTGCAGCTGTGGCTCATTGACAGGCTGGACGATCTGGCCCCCAAGGCAGCCCCCCGATCCACGGTGGCACGGCAATCTGCACCGTGGTTTACCGAGGCTCTTCGTGCGGCTCGCAGCCAATGTAAGGTGGCCGAGAGGGCCTGGCGCCGTCTTTATGATGGGGAGGCTAAACTCGCCTATAAGGCGGCGGTGAAGGCCTACCATCAGGACATTCTGGGAGCTAAGAGGGACTATTTGGCTAGGAGGATCGAGGCATCCGCGAACTCCTGCAAGGAGATCTTCACCATTGTGAAGGAGTTCACGACCCCTAGTTCCCAATCGCCCCCTTTGGTTTCTTCGGACACGTGGGCAGGGGATCTTGCCGGCTTCTTTACTAATAAGATCAAGGCGATTCAGGCCTCCTTTGTGGAAGGACCGGAGGATGGAAGCAGCGTCACCGGGGCTGGGTGCGAACTTCCGCACATACCGGCGGCGGTGCTGTCTGATTTTCCTGCTGTTTCCAGCGATGTGTCCAGGCAGCTGCTGGCCAATCTGAAATCTGGCTCGCCACTCGACCCCTGTCCCGCCAAATTTTTGGCTGGGATGGCGGAGGTGGTGAACCCGCTGGTTAATCCCATCCTCAACGCCTCTTTGAGGGAGGGGAGGGTCCCTAGCTCTTGGAAAAGAGCGATGGTGATCCCCCTCCTAAAGAAACCGGGTCTTGACGCCGAGGCTCTGGCCAATTATAGGCCAATTTCACTTCTTCCGGCCCTCACGAAGATCACGGAAAAACACGTCCACGGTGTCCTGTCGCGCTTTTTGGAAGCTAACAATCTGCTCCACCCATCCCAATCCGGTTTCCGTCCTAACTTTAGTACGGAAACGGCATTGTTAGAGGTCACTGAGATCATCAGGGAGACTCTGGATGTCGGCGGGAGGGCCATGCTGGTCATGTTAGATCTATCGGCGGCCTTCGACACCGTCCCCCATAAGGCGCTCTTAGCGAGGCTTTATGACATCGGCCTTAGGGGGACGGCTCAGGTGGTTTACATCCTTCCTTGAAGGCCGCCGCCAGACGGTCTGGGTTTCCCAGAGCTCTGCCGAGATGCCGCCATTGGGAGTTGGGGTTCCACAGGGTTCTGTGTTGAGCCCCACGTTATTTAACATCTTTATGTCCCCTTTGGCGGCCTTGGTGGAAGCATATGGGGCCCAGATCGTCTCCTACGCCGACGACACGCAACTCCTCTTCACTTGCGGGAAAGACCAGGAGTTCGATGGAGGAAGAATTCGGGACTGTCTTACATTGGTCTTTGACTGGTTCCAACGGAACAGTCTAAGGGCCAATTCTAGCAAGTCCGAGGTTCTGTTTTTTGGTTGCGTTGTCGATCCGGAGTGGCAGCATTGGTGGCCGTCCGACATGAGCCCTCCTGCACAGTCTTCGTTGGTGGCTAAAAATCTGGGTGTCAAGCTGGACAACCAGCTGTCGCTGCGAACACATATTCTGGGTCTGGCGGGCACCTGTTATGGAATTTTGAAAATGCTCCGTAAATGCCTGCCCCTGCTGTCTGAGGAGCACAGGCGTATTACTGTGCAGGCTCTCGTCGGCTCTAGGCTAGACTATGCTAATGCCCTCTTCCTTGGCCTCCCTGATTACCTAGTTCAGCGCCTACAGGTGGTACAGAACTCTGCCGCCCGGGCTATCTTTGGCTTGCGTAGACGAGCCCGAGCTTCCGGGCTGCTACAGGCATTACCCTGGCTGCCTATCCGGAAGCGGATCCAGTTTAAGTCCCTGACTCTGATGCATAAAGCCCTGTTTGGATCAGGGGCCGGATACCTGCGGCGGAGACTGGCCTTCTATCGACCAGTCCGCTCCTTGCGCTCGGAATCCCTTTACAAAGCGGTGGTCCCTCGGGTGAGGAAGGCCCGTATGGGAGGACGCTCTTTCAGCTGCAAAGCTCCACAGCTGTGGAACTCGCTTCCTCTTTCGCTGCGCAGCACTGCCAATTTGTTCCAGTTCAGGAAAAGCCTGAAGACTTGGCTTTTTAATCTTTAGGCTGTTCTTATTGTTTCAGTTTCAGTTCTTTTTCTTTTTCTTATTTTTCTACTGTGTTGTGTTATTTTTATTCTGAGCTGCAGGTGGAAAGCGCCGGGACACTCTTTTTGAGTAGCCGTGCGCTATACAAGAGCGCTATAACATAACATAACATAACAGCTGCATGACGCGTGAATGACGTGGAACTGGAGGGTGCAGGGGACTTGACATTTACACTTGCGGAAAGAGACAGAAGTCTGGCATGTCAGATCAACTCGTACCTATATCATATCTGATATCTAATGTTTGGGAACCATATTATCTAGAGGAAAAGGTCTCTGGGGCAGAAGCTATTCTATACTGACTGTGAGTGCGTGTATAAGCGTCTAAGTGTCTGCATGAGATGTGAGGGGGCATGGGCCTACCATGGTAACAGAGGCTATGAATTTCTTGCACGGAGACAGTGAGGCCGGGCCCTTTGCTCTGCAGCTGGAAGATGTTTACTTGAACTAGTAGGCAGGAATGTATGTTTGAGGAGCGGAACAGATAATTCGAAGGTTGAATACAGTGTTGGCAGGCGGCAGGCTGAACTAAGCGCCGTTAGCCGCACAGGGAGTAAGGCAGAGGTCACGGGTACAGAGACAGCCTGGGCTGAGGCTTTCAGAGTCAGAAGGCAGGAAAAAGGCTCGATGGCAGAATTCAGGGGCCTACTTCGCCAGAGCTGAAAAACGTGTAAAGTACACCACAAAAAGACGTTGGCATGGCATACTTAGGAACAGAATATTCAACCCATTCAGGGTGGATCTGAAAGAGGACATGTTAACGTTGGACGCAAATGTATTTGCGTCTTCATAGCTGGCACAGGAGGGAAGTTACATGCACTTTAAGCTGGTACATGGAGACGGTGGGGTACACGTTAGGGAACATTTCTTGACCATAAAATTTATATTTCCTCAATGCCCAGATCCCTTTCAATGATGCCACCCCAGCAAATCAGGGACTGTTGGACAGGCCACGTGAAGGGCCGCTCCCCCCTCTGCCCGACCAGGCCCGAGCCCGGTCCCTCAAGTGTCACAGAACCGCCACTTCACGTTTCCGTCCCCTCCGGGACCCTTGCTTCTGAATATATCGACCTCGTGGGCCCGATCCACTACTGGCCCGCGCGCCCAGCCTGGGCGCCATCTTGGACACTCCGCCACGAGGCCGCGTGGCCCCCGATCGACCCCAACCCTGGGCCTGGCCAGGCCTCAGACATCCCGGCACCACCATCCACCCAGGAGGTGAGCGGACTACTTGGCAGGTCAATGGGAGAAAGAGGTGTCGATGGTTCTCCCTCGCCAGGTGCCGCTCGCCCACAACCTCCCCGGGCGCTGGCTCCACCCCCCTGCTGGGTGTCTGGACCCCTTCATCCCGGACCCCCCAGCCTCCAAGTGCGAGGGTCCGGACATCAAAGGGCACCAGCCCTATAACTGGGGCAGCTCCAGAGCAGGAAGGCAGTTGTATCCTGGAGTCGAGAGACGCAGTGAAGAACTCATCCTTGACGGACTACTGGCGCTGCCGTAGCCCTGCCTTGCGAACCATCATCCTGCCTGCTGGCGCTGCCGCAACCTTCGTAACCTTCATCGTCGTCGGGACCTGCTGGCGTGGCCGCGGACCGTTTGTAACCACCATCTTCATCGGGACCTGCTGGCTCCGCCGCGGACCGTCGCTTCCTTCATCCATCTCGGGACCTGCTGGCTCCGCCGCGGCCCGATCATCTAGAACGCCGAGCTCGAGGATTGAGAGCTATTTTCATCTATTGGTAACAAGACTGTCCCGCTACCCTTTTCCCAATCCAGAGACCAGAATCGAGGGGACCCCTGAGTCCAGACCTCCTTGTATCATTTTACCGTACCTAAAGAATTGCTGATAAAGTATCGTTGAACCTTATCCTGGTGTGGTGTCCGTCTGTGGGGGGGAAGTTACTTGTCTGTACGATCGCTGGAGACGGCTCTCCCCGGAGACCTCTCCCCTTATCCTCGGCCGACCCTCCCGGTCCGTCTAACATTGGTGGCCAGCGGCGCGATCCGAATCACCGCATAATCGTACAGAGAGTAGCTCACCCCACGACGAAATCACGATGACAACCAAAGAAAGCGGATCCACCGAGAAATTTCAGATGGAGAAATTGGACGAGTACAGCCATCGTGAACTAAAACAATTCTGCATCGAACTAGGTATCGCTACCACCGGTCTAAGTACCAAAGACGATTTCAAGCATGCCCTAGAGTCCTGGGCAGAAACCGGGGCCATGGGAACCACCGACCAAAACATCGCAGCAGTAGAAAAAAACACCACGGCCCCCGAGGAGCGAAGAACGGGTCTCTCGCAAGACGAGATCCAGGAACGAGAAAGAACACGACTACATGAATTAGAAATGGCCCGGCTCAAAATGGATGTTGAACTTAAATTGGCCGAACAAAAACTAAGCTTAGAGCACCTGCGTCTCCGAGAAGAAAGAGAGGAAAAACAGAGACAAAGGGAGCTCGAGGAAAAGAGGCTGGCGTATGAACACGAGTGCAAACTAGCTGAGATAGACTTACGCAAGCAGAACAAAGAATTAGGGGTGCCCGAGCAACCCCGCGACCCAGGGGCAACAGAGAAAAAGGTACACATCCCCAAGGATGTCGTTCGAGAATACTTCCGAGAGGACGACATCCAGCAATGGTTCAAGGCCTACGAAATCGCTATGACCGCCCACCGGATCGATCGAAGCGACTGGGGAGCCGGTCTATGGGGGAGATTCCTCAATGAGGGCCGCGATGCCCTGCTACAGCTCCCGGACCATCAGATGACCTCCTATGACCACATGAAAGCTGCCCTCCTCACCCGCTATGGGCTCACACCCGAGATGTACCGTCAGAGGTTCCGAGACTGCACCCGCATCCCGGGTACAACTTGGGTGGACTACGTGAACTATTTTAGCCGAGCCTTCGAGGGCTGGATCAAAGGAAGCAATGTCACAACTTACGAACAACTCTTCAATCTCATGGTGTGGGAGCATCTATCAAATAATTGCTTCATTGAGCTCCGGCAGCACCTCCTTGACAGCAAATTGACTGATCCACGGCAGCTCGCAGCCGAGGCTGACCGGTGGGAAATCACCAGAGTGGGCCGAAATGGATCCTATGAACAGAACCGGAACAACAACGGTCAGCACCGTCCCCGAGGAGGAGGAGGGGGCCAAGGGCGAGGAAGAGACAACGCTCCGGTCGCCCCCGCTACCAGCACCACCCCCCCGGCCAACCGGGGCAGCACCCCGGCGCGACCGGGATACAGAGCCAATGTCACGTGTCACCGATGCCAACGAGTCGGCCACTATGCAAACGACCCAAATTGCCCACAGTACCAGAGCCCAAGACCCCGCCAAGTGGCCGCTGCTGCCCTAGGGGAAGAACAGATCTCCGAGGAGCAGGAAGAATATGAACAAGAGCATCAAGAATGGGAGCCAGCCGCCATGACTTTAGCATGCTTAGGGGGGAAAGACATGGTCCCGCGGGTCCCCCTACCCGCTAACACCCGGAAGTACAGCCAATGGGTAAGCATCAATGGACGCCAGGCCGAAGCCCTCCGTGACACCGGGGCCAGTGTAACAGCCGTCCGCTGTCACCTGGTGACCCCAGAACAGTTCATACCAAACATTCTCTGCCCTGTCCGTTCAGTCGATAACTCGGAAAGTCTGTGTCGGATGGCCTGCGTCCCTTTCGAATGGGGAGGGGTCTCCGGCATGTTGAAAGTAACGGTCCGAGATGATGCTCCCGTAGACTGTCTCCTGGGAAATGACCTTGAAAGCTCTCCCTGGGCAGCCGTAGAACGAAGAGAACACCTGGGGATGTTGGGCGTCCCGGACTGGGCGTGCGTCACCACCCGGTCCATGGCCGCCCGTGCCAATCCCCGACAAGAGGAACCCGAATGGCCGGCGCCTCCTCCCCCGGTCGCCCCAGTCGAAGACACCGACCGTGCCGTCCCCCCAGAACCAGCTCAACCTCCGGACCTCGCTGGCCTCGACCAGTGGCATCAAGAGGGGGGGCCCACACAGGAACAGTTTCGCCAAGAGCAAAAGACCTGTCCCTCCCTCGAGGGACTCCGCCAACAAGCCCTCGCCCAGAGCGCAGGGGATACCTCCGGAACACATTGGATCTACTGGGACAATGATCTGCTATACAGTGAACAAAGGATCGCGGAGTTGGGGGCCAGCCGAGTGCTAGTGGTGCCCCTCCGTTTTAGAGACTTCTTGCTAAACCTGGCCCACGATGTCCCCCTGGCTGGACACCTGGGTCAGGATAAAACCTACAGCCGCCTAGTAACCCACTTCTTCTGGCCCAAAATGAGGAATGATGTACTCCAGCATTGCCGATCTTGCCCCACGTGCCAAGCCAGTGGAAAGAGCGGCCGCAAACTAAAAGCCCCCCTGCAACCATTTCCCGTGGTCACCACCCCGTTCGAGAGGGTCGGGATAGACATTGTGGGGCCCCTGGACCCCCGTACAAAACAAGGACATCGGTTCATCCTGGTACTGGTGGACCACGCCACCCGCTACCCCGAGGCTGTTCCCCTGCGAACTGTGACAGCCCCGGTGGTCGGCCGGGCCCTGATGGGGATCTTCTCCCGTGTGGGCTTCCCCCGAGAAGTCGTCAGCGACAGGGGCACAAACTTTATTTCCAAATATATGAAGTCCCTCTGGCAACAGTGTGGGGTCACCTACCGATTCACGACCCCCTATCACCCTCAAAGAAACAGACTCGTTGAGCGGTTCAACCGCACGCTCAAAGGGATGATCGGGGGGTTGGAAGAGCCCCTCCGTCGCCAGTGGGATGTGCTGCTGCCGTGCCTCCTCTTCGCATATCGAGAGGTCCCCCAGAAGTCCCTCGGCTTCAGCCCGTTTGAGTTATTGTATGGACACCCCGTACGGGGGCCTCTCAGTCTAGTCAAGGAAGGCTGGGAAAAGCCCCCTCTAAAGAACCCCCCAGATGTCTTCAAATACCTCCTAACCCTCCGCAACCAAACCCGACGGTTCAGAGAGCTGGCAAAAGCAAACTTGGAGGCCAGTCAAGAGGACATGAAAAAGTGGTATGACCAAAATGCCTCCTCCATCGAATTTGAACCCGGACAACAGGTATGGGTGATGTCCCCCACCGAGCCCTGCGCCCTGCAAGACAAGTGGACGGGGCCCTTCAAAGTAGTCGAGCGCAAGGGTCCTGTCACCTATCTCATCGACATGGAATCTTCACGGAACCCCCTCCGAGTCCTCCACGCTAATAGGCTGAAACCCCACTTTGTGCGTTCAGAACTCAGCCTCCTGATGGCCACAGACAATGGAGCCGAAGAAGACTCCGAACCCCTCCCTGACCTCCTACGGACTCGGGAGAAAGATGGCTCCGTGGATGGGGTCCGACTCTCGGAGGCCCTCACCCTGGACCAACGCCAAGAATGTCGAGACCTTCTGTTGCAGTTCGCCGACCTGTTTTCCCTCACCCCAGGTGTCACTTCCTGGTGTGTGCACGACGTGGACACGGGGGACAGCCCCCCTATCCGCCACCGGGCCTACCGTGTACCAGATCGGGTACGGGCTTGCATCCAGGAAGAAGTAACCAAAATGCTCACCCTCGGGGTCATTGAGCCCTCAGACAGCCCCTGGGCCAGCCCAGTAGTACTGGTCCCCAAAGCAGCCACTCCCGGCACCACACCGGAACTCCGGTTCTGCGTCGACTACCGGGGCTTGAATGCGGTCACCAGAACGGACGCACACCCCATCCCCCGCGCCGACGAGCTAATTGACCGCATGGGAGCTGCCCGCTACCTCAGTATTTTCGACCTGACGGCGGGCTACTGGCAGATCGGCCTCACACCCCGGGCCCAAGAGCGATCTGCATTTTCCACTCCTGATGGCCATTATCATTTCAAGGTCATGCCCTTCGGCATGAAGAATGCCCCAGCAACATTTCAGCGGCTAGTCAACCAGGTCTTGGCCGGGCTCGAAGGATTCAGCGCCGCCTACCTAGACGACATCGCTGTGTACAGCCACCATTGGTCCGACCACCTCCACCACCTCCGAGCGGTGCTACAGGCCCTTCAGCAAGCTGGCCTCACGATCAAGGCCAGCAAATGCCAAATTGGTCAGGGGTCCGTAACCTACCTCGGACACCAGGTGGGAAGCGGCCTGGTGGCCCCTCTGCAGCTCAAGATTGCCGCCATCCAGTCCTGGCAGCCCCCCATCACCCAGACCGAGGTACGCGCCTTTTTGGGACTCACGGGCTATTACAGACGGTTCGTGAAAGACTATGGTACCATAGTGGGGCCCCTCACAGAGCTCACGTCCAAAAATCAACCCAAGAAGGTCAACTGGACCCCAGATTGTCAAACAGCCTTCGAACAACTGAAGGCCGCCATGTGCTCCGCCCCTGTGCTCCAGGCCCCCGACTACAGCCGGGAATTCGTCGTCCAGACGGATGCCTCCGACCACGGCATTGGGGCGGTCCTGTCTCAATTGAACACCGAAGGCCTTGATCAGCCAGTGGCCTTCATCAGCAGGCGACTCCTACCTCGAGAACAACGCTGGAGCACCATCGAGAGGGAGGCCTTCGCCGTGGTATGGGCCCTCAAAAAGCTCCGGCCCTACCTCTTTGGCACACACTTCCGGGTGCAGACCGACCATCGACCCCTGCAGTGGCTGATGCAGATGCGGGGGGAGAACCCAAAACTACTACGTTGGTCCATCTCCCTACAAGGGATGGACTTCACTGTTGAACACCGGCCTGGGCCAGATCACGCCAACGCAGATGGCCTGTCCCGGTTTTTCCGCCTCGACGAGGAGAGTCCCCAAGAGGATGGGTGACTCTCCCCGCCTTCAGCTGGGGGGGACGCATGTTGGACAGGCCACGTGAAGGGCCGCTCCCCCCTCTGCCCGACCAGGCCCGAGCCCGGTCCCTCAAGTGTCACACACCGCCACTTCACGTTTCCGTCCCCTCCGGGACCCTTGCTTCTGAACATATCGACCTCGTGGGCCCGATCCACTACTGGCCCGAGCGCCCAGCCTGGGCGCCATCTTGGACACTCCGCCACGAGGCCGCGTGGCCCCCGATCGACCCCAACCCTGGGCCTGGCCAGGCCTCAGACATCCCGGCACCACCATCCACCCAGGAGGTGAGCGGACTACTTGGCAGGTCAATGGGAGAAAGAGGTGTCGATGGTTCTCCCTCGCCAGGTGCCGCTCGCCCACAACCTCCCCGGGCGCTGGCTCCACCCCCCTGCTGGGTGTCTGGACCCCTTCATCCCGGACCCCCCAGCCTCCAAGTGCGAGGGTCCGGACATCAAAGGGCACCAGCCCTATAACTGGGGCAGCTCCAGAGCAGGAAGGCAGTTGTATCCTGGAGTCGAGAGACGCAGTGAAGAACTCATCCTTGACGGACTACTGGCGCTGCCGTAGCCCTGCCTTGCGAACCATCATCCTGCCTGCTGGCGCTGCCGCAACCTTCGTAACCTTCATCGTCGTCGGGACCTGCTGGCGTGGCCGCGGACCGTTTGTAACCACCATCTTCATCGGGACCTGCTGGCTCCGCCGCGGACCGTCGCTTCCTTCATCCATCTCGGGACCTGCTGGCTCCGCCGCGGCCCGATCATCTAGAACGCCAAGCTCGAGGATTGAGAGCTATTTTCATCTATTGGTAACAAGACTGTCCCGCTACCCTTTTCCCAATCCAGAGACCAGAATCGAGGGGACCCCTGAGTCCAGACCTCCTTGTATCATTTTACCGTACCTAAAGAATTGCTGATAAAGTATCGTTGAACCTTATCCTGGTGTGGTGTCCGTCTGTGGGGGGGAAGTTACTTGTCTGTACGATCGCTGGAGACGGCTCTCCCCGGAGACCTCTCCCCTTATCCTCGGCCGACCCTCCCGGTCCGTCTAACAGGGACGTACGTCGGCAATGATTTTAATAGACCTCGGTGCTGCGTTTGATAGGGTCTCTCACCAGATTCTGCTGCAACGGCTGAAGGAGATGGGGATTTGGGTTTCAGCCCTAGACTGGTTCACCTACTTCCTCTCTGAGAAGACCTTTCAGGTGTCGGCCCCCTCTTTTTGCTCTTGGATTCATACTATTCAACAAAGGGTGCCACACGGCTCAGCATTGAGCCCTCCGCTGTTGAATCTGTATGTTCAACCTTTAGCAGCGGTGGCTAGGAGCAGAGGCCTGACATTGGTATCGTATGCCGACGATACACAGTTGGTAGTGGCACTTTCTGGCAACTCAGCACAGGATGCCTCCATGTTCCGGAGCAATCTTATGGCCATTTCTGAGTGGATGTCTGCCAAATGTCTGCATCTTAACGCAAGCAAGACTGAAATCCTGCAGGTTGAGCGGGATGGTGAGCTGTGGAGTGAGCATTGGTGGCCTACAACCTCGGGCTGTGCCCCTAACTCCAAACAGATGGTAAAGAATCTGGGTGTTTGGGTGGACTCTGCTCTCAGCTTTCAGGCCCAAACTAAGAAAGTGGCGGGGACCTGTACATGTATTCTGTGGAGGCTCAAACCATTATTAGTTTACTTTGACCCGTCCACTTGGCAGGTTATCATCCAGGCTGCCATTTTGTCGAGACTGGATTATGCTAGCTCACTCTACTTGAGAACCAACAAGTCAGAGATCTTAAGATTACAGAGGGTTCAGAATGCGGTGGCCAGAACTCTTCTTGGCCTCCTGAGGACTTGCTCTACCTCTGCTGCCATTCGCAGACTACATTGGTTGCCGTTGGCCAGACGTGTGGAATTTAAGTCCCTTTGCATCGCTTTCAAGATCCTGAACTCCTATTCCCCTGCAATTCTGGCCACCCTACTCTCGCCCTACATTCCCTCCAGCCAACTTCATTCTATGGGCCAACACTTGGCAGTTGTTCCTAGGGTAAGGAGAGCACGGGCTGGGGGGTGTGCCTTCCGCACACTGGAAGCCAAACTTTGGAACTCTCCTCCACTGTCCATTTGCAGCCTAAATAATTACTTGGCATTCCGTAAGGCAACTAAGACTCATCTTTTCCCTTCACTGTAGGTCCCTATGACTTATCTGGTAGTCTTCTCAATTTGACTGGTTTTAGGACTGGGACGCCCCTTTGCTGGGGCAGCCGTGCCCTCCATAAGCTATATAACATAACATACACCCTTCCATAAACATTTCTGCCTTTAAAACTGATTGTAGCCCATCTCATTCCCAAGATTTCTATCTTCCTTCCTGTGTATCCTACAGCTTTTATATCAGACTTACATAGTTGATAACCTTCAGCACAGTCCCATTTGCTCTCATAAGTTTCTTTAGAAATAAGGGTGAACAGACTTCCAGAATCTACCAACACTTTTACAGACAGTCCATCAAAGAGTACGTGACAGTGTGGCTTCTCCAACTTGTCAATACTTTCTAACTTCACCCCTGGTATTTTCGCTTTTACCTCTTTGCTTTCGGTTCCCTTCTTTGCCTCCAAAGTAAAAATTATTTCTTGAATACTATCACAACTATCGTCGACTTCTTGATCGACTTGTTGAACCCTTCGTGTATCCCTGACCTCAATCCTGGTTCTGCACAACTTTGCGAGATTCGTTTTTTCCCACACTTCCTGCACACCACATTTTTAGCTCTGCACATTGTACTGGATGCAATGTGGCCTAGAGCACCAAATCGGAAACACTTTATCTCTCTCCAATTTGTATTTCTTTGTCTCATCTCTAGTTCTCCCTTTTCTCCTTGCTTAATTTTTTTGTATCACTATTTCTATTGTGACTTTTCTTCACTGCCTGCACCACCCCAATTTCACCAATAACACTGTCCTTTTTAGGTCGAGCCTAGTACAGCGCGCATGTGCCGCCCTATGCGAGGCTTTTTGTGAGGGTTCAAAACTTCTCCTTGTGGGTCGGACTCCTTCCACACATCTGAAAGGCCTTTGCGCGTGTCTTTCAATAATGAAAGCACGCAAATGGCCAAAGGCGGGTGCATGTCCCACCTCTTCTTCAAATGTTTACTCCCACCGATTTTTGCTCTCTGGAGCGAGCAGCGGCGCAGTCTGGCAGCTGCATTTCTCCCTCCTCGTGGATCAGGTTACTAATTAGCAGCCTGTGCTCCATGTTTGCACCCCTCCCACTCTTCTTTGTTTGTTCTTGACTGACTCACTCTTACAATCTCTCTCTCACTGACTGGCTGACTGACTCGCTCACTGACTGACTGACTGACCCTCACTGACTCTCTGACTGACTGACTCTCTCACTCTTTCTCTCTCTGACTGACTGACTCGCTCACTGACTGACAGACTCTCTCACTGACTGAGTGACTCACTGACTGACTTATTCTCTCACTGACTGACTGACTCTCTCTCACTGACTGATTGACAGACTCTCACTCTCTCTCGTGACTGACTCTCTCTGACTGACTGACTGTCTCTGACTCTCTCTTACTGACTGACTCTCTCACTCTCTCTCACTGACAAACTCTCTCAATGACTGACTCTTTCTCTCACTAACTGACTCACTCACTCTCTCTCACTGACTGACTCTCTCTCATTGACTGACTAACTGACTGACCGACTGACTCTCACTGATGGACTGACTGACTCTCTCACTCTCTCTCACTGACTGATTGACTCACTCTCTCAATCTCTCTCTCACTGACTGACTGACTCTGACTGACTCTCCGACTGACTGACTCTCACTCTCTCTCTCTCTGACTTACTGACTGACTGAGTCGCTCACTGACTGACTGACTCTCTCACTGACTGACTGCCTCACTGACTGGCTGACTGACTGATTCTCTCCCTCTCCCTCTCACTGACTGACCGACTAACTGATGTTCTCACTCTCCCTCTCACTGACTGACTGACTGACTCTCTCACTGACTATGTGACTGACTGACTGTCTGACTCTCTCTCACTGACTAACTCTCTCTCTCTCTCACTGACTGATTTTCAGTCTCACTGACTGCCTCTCTCACTCTGTCTCACTGACTGACTGACTCTCTCACTGACTGACAGACTGACTGTCTGACTATCACTCTCTCTCTCACTGACTAACTGACTCTTTCACTTCTCACTGACTGACTGACTCTCGCTGACTCTGACTGACTGACTGGCTCTCACTCTCTGACTGACTGACTCTCTCACTCTCTCTCTCACTGACTAACTAACTAACTGACTCTCTCACTGACTTACTAACTAACTGACTATCTCACTGACTGTTTTACAGGTACTATTTCCCAACCTTCACCCTCCTGTTATTTATGCCACCCCATAACAAAAAAAACATAACAAGCAACAATTTGGACAGGCAGCTAGAAGTTGCCAGCATTGAAAGGACAAACAAAACTCAAGACATTATTTATTGTTAATACTTTTTTAATATGGCCGTTCAGTTGTACATAATGGTTTCTTGGTCATATATAAGGTAACAAAAATGCTACAGACACTTCTTTATTATAGCTTTTCAGCATGCTGCAGACTTCTGTACAAAAAACACAGTTGATGGACAGAATGTAGAACAATGTCATACATTCACCCCAGTACAAGGATCGGGGCCTAAATCTATCGTTTTTTTGCACTCCACACCACCCTGGGTTAGACACTGGCTATATGCAAATCAGCTCTGACCCTGTGCCTCATGGGAACAGGCCAGTCCGAACTACCAAGCCATGTCTTTCCGTGACCGGAATCAAGCATCCAAGGACCGGTTTCTGGCTATCAGCCTTCTTCAGCCTGGATAGCTTGACTCTAGTGGTGTGGAGAGCCTGGGACTCACGTCTGAGTATACCCAGCACACTCGGGGTGAAAATTGCAAAAAACACAGTTGATGGACAGAATGTAGAACAATGTCATACATTCACCCCAGTACAAGGATCTGGGCCTAAATCCATCGTTTTTTTGCACTCCACACCACCCTGGGTTAGACACTGGCTATATGCAAATCAGCTCTGACCCTGTGCCTCATGGGAACAGTCCAGTCCGAACTACCAAGCCATGTCTTTCCCAGACCGGAATCAAGCATCCAAGGACCGGTTTCTGGCTATCAGCCTTCTTCAGCCTGGATAGCTTGACTCCAGTGGTGTGGAGAGCCTGGGACTCACGTCTGAGTATACCCAGCACACTCGGGGTGAAAATTGCAAAAAACACAGTTGATGGACAGAATGTAGAACAATGTCATACATTCACCCCAGTACAAGGATCTGGGCCTAAATCCATCGTTTTTTTGCACTCCACACCACCCTGGGTTAGACACTGGCTATATGCAAATCAGCTCTGACCCTGTGCCTCATGGGAACAGTCCAGTCCGAACTACCAAGCCATGTCTTTACCAGACCGGAATCAAGCATCCAAGGACCGGTTTCTGGCTATCAGCCTTCTTCAGCCTGGATAGCCAGCATTGAAAGGACAAACAAAACTCAAGACATTATTTATTGTTAATACTTTTTTAATATGGCCATTCAGTTGTACATAATGGTTTCTTGGTCATATATAAGGTAACAAAAATGCTACAGACACTTCTTTATTATAGCTTTTCAGCATGCTGCAGACTTCTGTACAGCACAGCTTAAAGACATAGGCAAAGTCAATATCTTGGCTAAACACTTACAAGCACCGTTCCCTCTAGGGCGTGCGCGCGCGCCTCCCCTGACGTCATTGCGTACCACCTTGCGAGGAGCGCACACACAGGATGTCGCTAGCGCGAATCGCGCCACCGGCCTCTTTAAAGAAGCAAGCGGCGCGAACATGAGACACTTTTCCACGCGGTGGCGATGAAGGCGAAGCGGGCGTGAGGAGTGCAGGTAAGGAGGCGGGGGGGCTGGTGGGGCTTGTGGGGCTTCTGGCTATGTGGGAACGCGGGGCAGACTGTGGCCTTTTGTTTAAGTATTTTTTTTTTTATTTTTTATTATTTTTTTTTTCCAAGACCTTTATTAGGTGTAAAAAAAGGGGAACTTACACAGCCTCGTCAGCCTACAACCTGAGATAGCAGGCCGGCAGCAGATTAGAGTAGTAACACAGCAGCAAAGCACAATTAGGTGGAGACAGGTCGTTAAACACAGCATGTCGCCTACAACCCTTTCGGGCCGGCCGCGTCAAAAGTAGAACAAGGCCATGTACATTACGTCATCTTACTAATTATGTTCCAGAGCAATTATAACTCAGCAGCTGGACATCAGAGGTCTCTTATTTTTCTGTTTTCACCCTCCTCCCCACCCTCCAACCATCAAAACCTGAGAACAAAAGTGAGGAATCAACAGTGTACAATCTCCCCTTCATGTATGTCCACCATACAGAGTATGTGATTCAGCGTAATGACCGGAGCAGGGCGAGCAGATGGAAAAATTCCCTCCAGGGGAATGGCTGAGGCGTAGGTGTAGCGCCCTGCAATACCTGGCAAGGGGTACTGTAGAGGGGGAGTGAATCGAGCGGTTAGGTAACGTGTCTGCGGTCAGGAAAGTGCTCTATGCGTGCAAGTAACGGGCAAGCCCTGTGTGAGCATTTGTAGTTGGGAAACGTGCATGGAATGCGCGAGAAGGCCCATAGCCCCTAGTAGTGTGGCGTGTACAGGTTGGCTCGGGGTCTGTCACGAAAGGTTTACTGCAGTGTAAGTGTGTGCCGCAGCAATTATCCCTGACATGGTGTAATGTTCGTTCGTGGAGGTCAGCGTGCGGGTGATCTGACGAGGGGGGGGGGGGTGGGGGGGTGAAGGAGGTCTGACGGGGAGGGGTGTGGTAAGGATTGAGTATTCTCCCAGACGGATCCATTATGAGGCATGGGCCGGATTTAGTTAACTGTCCGGTTCTTCTGTGTCGTCGTCCTGTGCTCGGAGGAGATAATCAGTGAGGGGTCCCCATAGGTCCTTGGGACGCATTTTATGGGGCAGCAGGTCCGCATAGTTGTGCAGTTGTTCCTGCCATGTGGACATGGTTGACAGCCAAGACTTAAATTTGGGGGCTCGTCCCCTTCCCCACCTGCAGGCCAGATGGCGTTTCGCCAGTAAGAAACTTAGTGCAAAAAATGTACGATGCTTCTTAGGGGAGGGTGGGGCTAGCCCCAGCAGAGCTACTTTGGGGCAGGGAGCAAGCGTTAATCCCACCATGTCGGACAAGGCACCGAACACATCAGTCCAGTATGTCGCAACATCCCGGCAAGTCCAGGCAAGATGGGCAAAGTCTGCCTCAGCACTTTTACAACGGAGGCAGCGATCATTATCCCGTAGTCCAAAGCGATATAACTTGGCAGGTGTATAATAAAGGCGGTGCAGGAATTTGAAAAGCACTAGGCGGAGGCGTGCGTCGCCCGTAACCGCGTTGGTGTGGGAGCAGCTTTCCTCCCATTGTTCATCCGAGAGGGGGGCATCAAGGTCCCCATCCCATGCCTGCCTAGCTTTCAGCAGCGGGGGGTCGGAGGCAGTATATGCATGTTTGTATAACATGGACACCACGTGTTTCGGGGTGTCAGATTGTAAAAGCGCATGTAGTGGGGCGACCGTGTCGGGTTCATCAGGGAAGTCAGGCGTAATTGCCCGCATATTTTGGCGTAACCGTGTGTAAAGAAAAGTGTCCATCACAGTAGGTGCATGCCCTCCAAAGAACTGTGCAGGGGAACGGAAACGGCCCTGAATGAAGAGATCCCCCCACGTGTGCAATGCCAGCTTAGTCAGCAACCTACGTCCAATTTCCTCCTGGGTAATACTCAGTCTGGGATCGTGCGCGAGCACCATGTGAGGGGTGTATAGGAGAGAAGCGCCCATACGTGACTGGATCCGGCGCCATGCAAGCACAGTGCAATCTACTGTAGTAGGGTCGCGATCGGGGATTCGATTGTCCAAGTAGAGGTAGCCAGATGGCTTCGCGGGCCGCATATAGCCGTCCTTGACAGCAAGGTGCGCCATGAAGGGTGGGGGATGCAGCCAGTACACAGCAAAATGGCCCTGCGCACAATCATAGTAAAGGCGAAAGTTAGGTACGTCAAAGCCACCCTGATGGTATGGAAGCATGAGGGTTTTGAGTCTGATTCTGGCTTGCTTTCCTCCCCATATCAGCCGGGACACCTGAGAGTCTAAAGCACGAAAGAAATGTGGGCCAGGGCAGTAGGGGATATTAGTAAAGAGGTACAATAACTTGGGGAGAACAACCATCTTGAGCAGCGAGATACGCCCCGCCATGGATAGGGGGAGGTGGATCCACTTAGTGATATTATCTGTCAACCTATCCAGAACCGAGCCGTAATTAGCTCGCATAACGGCCTCCCGGTCCCTGGTGACATTTATCCCCAGATATTTCAGCTCTTCGTCTTCCCATACTAATGGGTAGTCGAGAGGGAACCTGTGGGTTTTGTCCGTGAGTGGGAAGAGGGCAGACTTTCCCCAGTTTATTTGTACACCTGCGATGGCACCGAACTTGGTGACCTCGCGCAAGATGGGGTTTAGGTTTTCCTGAGGTTTGTGTATGTAGAGGGTCATGTCATCGGCATATAGTGATATGAGTAACTGTCTCTCGGGGTAGATAAGGGAGCGATGGTTGTGGTGCTGACGTAGTTTGGCAGCCAGGGGTTCTATGGCAATCGCGAAGAGAACTGGGGAGAGAGGGCAGCCCTGTCGAGTGCCCCTGTGTATTTCAAAGGGGTCTGAGCGAGCACCATTTAGGAGGACAGCAGCCTGCGGTTTACAGTACAGTAATCGAACCCAATCAAGGAAGCTAAAGGGGGTGCCCATACGTTCCAGCAGTTTTAAGAGATAGTCCCATTCTAGGGAATCGAACGCCTTCGTGGCGTCTAAAAAGACTGCTGCGGCCTCGCAATTGGGGTCTATATCTTGCAGCACCGCCTGGAGGGTGCGGAGGTTGTGGGAAGTGGCGCGATTTGGGACGAAACCCGCTTGATCCGGCAAGACCAGGCATTCCATAAGGAGGTTCAGGCGGGTCGCTAATACTTTTGCTAGTATCTTGACGTCAGTATTTAGCAGGGAGAGGGGTCTATATGAGTCACAATGTACCGGGGGCTTACCAGGTTTCAACAGTGAGGTAATAAGGGCCTCCGCATACTCAGCGGCAGGACTCCCTCCTCAAGGGCCGAATAGTACACATTTTTAAGAATCGGGGCCAATAAGTGTATAAAAGCTTTATAGAAGTCTATCGGTAGACCGTCTTAGCCCGGGGTCTTGCCTGATTTCATAGACATAATGGCATCCTTAATTTCATCAACTTCCAATTCCAGGTGCAAAAACTTTTGTTGGGTTGGGCCAAGCCAGGCAATAGCGGTGTCATTGAGATAGGAAGAGAGATCCAGTGGTGTCTGTCTCTGAGAGGTGTATAGTGTAGCGTAGTGTTCTGTGAGGACCCTAAGCTGGCAAGTGAGGTCCCTTTCGGGCGTCCCGTGTCTATCAAGCAGTGTGGTGACGTAAGAACTGTGCCTGGGTGGTCTGATAGCAGAAGCGAGGGCCCTACCT
Organism: Lissotriton vulgaris; assembly: GCF_964263255.1. NCBI lineage: Eukaryota > Metazoa > Chordata > Amphibia > Caudata > Salamandridae > Lissotriton > Lissotriton vulgaris. The sequence goes on along the minus strand of NC_141700.1, from coordinate 133,663,586 downwards.
GGCCTATCTCCTTCTCCATATACCCGAGCTGTGTAGGGTTTCCCTAAGAACTTACATTCTTTGTCTGCTGCCTCAGTGTACTCATTAATCTTTTCCCTGACCTGCGCCTGACCTGCGTGACCTCCCGTCCCGTTGGACAGTTCGCCCTCTAGCTTGCCTATCTCCCCCTCCAGTTTCCGCAGGTCTCCACGAAGGGCTTTGAGGATCCCACCCCCTTTGGATATGCACCACCCGCGCACCGTAACCTTGAACGCCTCCCAAACAACGGTGAGACTTGAAACAGAGTTGACGTTGCGGTCAAAGAAATCAGTTATGTCTTGTTCTAAATCAGCCTTAAAGGCCGAATCTGTGAGGTGTGCGGGGTTCAGACGCCAACTCAGGAAAGGAGAAGCATCCAGCGGAATGCGCAGTGTCAATAGGACTGGGGAGTGATCTGAGTAGGTGCGGGGGAGGTGTTGCGCCTTGACAAGCCATGGGGTGAGACCAGCAGAAAGGAAGACATAGTCTCTGCGTGCCCAGGTGGAGTGGATCGCGGAGATGTGTGTACCCTGTAGAAGAGAAGGATGCAAGTGCCTCCATGCGTCTGTCAGGTGGTGATCTTCCACTATACCTAGCAGGGTGCGTTGCGTGTGTGTATAATGTCCGGCTTGCGGGTGTGACCGGTCAAGCGCGGGGACCAGCGCGGTGTTAAAATCTCCGCCTAAAACAACATGAGATATGCCTAGGGTCTGTATCGTGCCCCACATGGTGAGGAGGGCAGAAGGGTCATCCGTGTTGGGGCCATAATAGCAGGCAAATAAAACAGTATGTACGTTCAGTTTCCCCCAGAGCAAGCAATATCTACCCGAGGAATCAATCTCAGAGCCAAACGGTGTAAACCCCAGACCTCTTTTAACCAGAATTGTGGTACCTCTAGCATAATTCGAATAAGTAGAGAACACCCTGCACGCCGCCCATCGGGAAGCAAACGAGGGGGACGCAGAGGGCACCAGATGCGTTTCCTGCAATAGAGCGACTGAGATCCCGTGCCTGTCCATATACCCCAGTATCTGTCGCCGTTTCCTAGGGTTATTAAGGCCCCTTACATTCCAAGTAACAAGCTGAATGTTCAAAGCCGGTTGAGGACTGTTCACGCCACCCATCCCATCCCGGAAATGCAAATGAAGCACAAGCTTACCGCCCACAATAGCAATCCAGTAATAGCAATATATGCAAGACTTTCACATAGCAGATTGATCATATCATTCCTCAAAGTCTCAGTAGTTCCCACCGCGGCTACGCAGCGGGCTCTAAAACAGGGAAAGAACCCAACTTGTCCGGCAACCCCAACAGGCCGGCAATGCATAACAATAGTCTGTTGTGGCATGGTGCAAATAGACTGTAGAAGTGGCCCATAAGTTACCACTGCCTGAAGGTACATTAAGACCCCACCCACACCGGCATTCCCAACTAGCCGGTAATTAGGACTCCCCACCCCCCCCCCCCTAACAGCAACAACCCCAAAACTAAAGATACGATAAAGTTCTGTAGGGGATCACCCATTGGGGACGGAAATCCAGGGGCGCCAAACCTGCCCACCACCTCCTTACTTTCACCCACAGGACGCTAGGGAACCCCAGCTACCCCACATGGGACGGAGGTGGGCGACCAAGCACTTACAGAGTTTTTTTTTCTCCAGTGAGATTTGAGACAGTATAAGAAAATGTACCTCACCAAGCATTACAGTGTTCGGTCATGTGGTTAGTTCAGGGCAGAGTCGTCATGGTCACACCAGAGGCTCAGTTAGTCAGTCTTGTTGAGACATTGGTGACTGTGACCTGGAGCGTTGGATTCCAGCCTGGTCTGTGGATCGTTCTTTCTGGTGGCGCTTGAGAAAGTCCTCCACCTGCTGCGGGTTCAGAAAAAAGTGCTGTGAGCCACGATGCGTTACTTTCAGTTTGGCCGGGTAGAGCATGGCATAGGAAATGTCCAGGGATAGGAGTTTCTTCTTCACCCCCGCAAACTTACGGCGGGCCTCTTGTACGGAGGGGGTAAAGTCAGGGAAGAATGAGAGCATTGTGTTGCCATATGTGACCGTGCCCACTTCCCTCGCTCTGCGCAGCACCGCATCCCTGTCTCTGTAATTGAGGAAGCGAGCAATAACAGGGCGCGGTGGTGCTCCGGGAGGAGGGCGGGCAGCAAGAGATCTATGTGCCCTCTCCACAATGAGGTGCGGGGAGAAGGATTCCCTCCCAAACAGTTCCACAAGCAGCTTTTCCATAAACACTTCCATCCTCCCTGTGTTGGTTGACTCCGCAAGGCCCAGGACGCGGACGTTGTTGCGTCGGGACCTAGCTTCTAAGTCCTCATTCTTGTCCGCTATTATTTTCAACAGTCTGTCCATCTGCGTGACTTGCTTGGCAGTGGAGGTGGCCCCATCCTCGAGCGCTGAGACCCTGTCTTCAGCCTCCTTTATACGAGTGTCATGGTTTTCGAGTTTAGCGACGACACCATCCATACGGGTATGGATGGTGTCGATCTTGGCGTCTATCGAGGAGAGACTCTGCCTCATGCCCAGCAGGAGCGTTTTCCATTCATCTTCTTGGGGCACGGGGTGGCCGGCCTCTCCGCACCCTCCGACTGTGCTTTGGATGCTTTCTTGTGGGTTTCAAAGGGGATCTTAGATTGTCTGGCGTCGTTGCGGCCCATGTCGCGCCCTGGAGTCCGCGGTGTCGCGGTCTGAGAGGCCAGGGCGTGGGATGGTGTTAGCCGATGTCCGGGGGTGAGAGCCAAAGAGCAGCAAAGGCGCGGTACAGCAGGCGCCGGGAAGTCAGGCAGGGGAGCGACCACAGCACTACGTGTTTCCCAGGTACTAGGCCGCAGATCAACTAGCCAGTGGGTTGAATGACAGAGTCAGGGGCCATCACAGAGGGGCAAACAGCCGAGTCCGAGGGTGGGGCCCAGCGTTGTAGTAACAGCGACTCCGGGCCCTCGCCAGCCAGGGGGCCCCCAAGTGCGGCCAGTGACCGAGTGAGGGGGGGGACAGAAAGCCGCAGGCCAACTGCCAGCTGTCCCGCCTCTTAGCAGTGGGGATTTACAAAAAGGGGGTGGTGATGAACAGAGTGTCTGAGTTAAACAGATCACTCTTACCCAGTCCAAAGATCAGGGCTTGATCCATCACCGTTATTTATCTCACTGCCCCATCCCAGCTCAGAACCTGGCTATATGCAAATCAGTCTGTCCCTGGCCCAGTGCATCATGGGAACAGGGCAGACTAAACTACCAAGCCAATTCTTCACCAGAAAGGAGACAAGCTACCGGGGACCGGTTTCTGGCATTTCAGCCTTCTTCGGCCCGGCTTGCTTGAATCCTTGTAGTTTGGTTTGCCCTGTTCCCATCATGCACTGGGACAGGAACAGACTAATTTGCATACAGCCAGGTTCTGAAACTGGGATGGTGCAGTGAGCTAAAAAACGGTGTTGGATCTAGCCCTGATCTCTTGGCTGGGTGAGAGCTTTCTGCTTAATTCAGAGACTCTGTCCCTCACCACCCCTTGTTGTAAATATTTTTGTCCACCCTAAGAGTGGAAGGGTATTCTCAGATGTGAGACCCTTGCTCATTGCACCATCAGGATTCAAGCAAACCGGGCCGAAGACGGCTGTAATGCCAGAAACCGGTCCCCGGGAGCTTGTTTCCTTCCCAGTGTAAGAGTTGGCTTTTGTAGTTTGGTTTGCCCTGTTCCCATCATGCACTGGGACAGGAACAGACTAATTTGCATACAGCCAGGTTCTGAAACTGGGATGGTGCAGTGAGCTAAAAAACGGTGTTGGATCTAGCCCTGATCTCTTGACTGGGTGAGAGCTTTCTGCTTAATTCAGAGACTCTGTCCCTCACCACCCCTTGTTGTAAATATTTTTGTCCACCCTAAGAGTGGAAGGGTATTCTCAGATGTGAGACCCTTGCTCATTGCACCATCAGGATTCAAGCAAACCGGGCCGAAGACGGCTGTAATGCCAGAAACCGGTCCCCGGGAGCTTGTTTCCTTCCCAGTGTAAGAATTGGCTTTTGTAGTTTGGTTTGCCCTGTTCCCATCATGCACTGGGACAGGAACAGACTAATTTGCATACAGCCAGGTTCTGAAACTGGGATGGTGCAGTGAGCTAAAAAACGGTGTTGGATCTAGCCCTGATCTCTTGACTAGGTGAGAGCTTTCTGCTTAATTCAGAGACTCTGTCCCTCACCACCCCTTGTTGTAAATATTTTTGTCCACCCTAAGAGTGGAAGGGTATTCTCAGATGTGAGACCCTTGCTCATTGCACCATCAGGATTCAAGCAAACCGGGCCGATGACGGCTGTAATGCCAGAAACGGGTCCCTGGGAGCTTGTTTCCTTCCCAGTGTAAGAATTGGCTTTTGTAGTTTGGTTTGCCCTGTTCCCATCATGCACTGGGACAGGAACAGACTAATTTGCATACAGCCAGGTTCTGAAACTGGGATGGTGCAGTGAGCTAAATAACGGTGTTGGATCTAGCCCTGATCTCTTGACTGGGTGAGAGCTTTCTGCTTAATTCAGAGACTCTGTCCCTCACCACCCCTTGTTGTAAATATTTTTGTCCACCCTAAGAGTGGAAGGGTATTCTCAGATGTGAGACCCTTGCTCATTGCACCATCAGGATTCAAGCAAACCGGGCCGAAGACGGCTGTAATGCCAGAAACCGGTCCCCGGGAGCTTGTTTCCTTCCCAGTGTAAGAATTGGCTTTTGTAGTTTGGTTTGCCCTGTTCCCATCATGCACTGGGACAGGAACAGACTAATTTGCATACAGCCAGGTTCTGAAACTGGAATGGTGCAGTGAGCTAAAAAACGGTGTTGGATCTAGCCCTGATCTCTTGACTGGGTGAGAGCTTTCTGCTTAATTCAGAGACTCTGTCCCTCACCACCCCTTGTTGTAAATATTTTTCCCACCCTAAGAGTGGAAGGGTATTCTCAGATGTGAGACCCTTGCTCATTGCACCATCAGGATTCAAGCAAACCGGGCCGAAGACGGCTGTAATGCCAGAAACCGGTCCCCGGGAGATTGTTTCCTTCCCAGTGTAAGAATTGGCTTTTGTAGTTTGGTTTGCCCTGTTCCCATCATGCACTGGGACAGGAACAGACTAATTTGCATACAGCCAGGTTCTGAAACTGGGATGGTGCAGTGAGCTAAAAAACGGTGTTGGATCTAGCCCTGATCTCTTGACTGGGTGAGAGCTTTCTGCTTAATTCAGAGACTCTGTCCCTCACCACCCCTTGTTGTAAATATTTTTGTCCACCCTAAGAGTGGAAGGGTATTCTCAGATGTGAGACCCTTGCTCATTGCACCATCAGGATTCAAGCAAAACCGGGCCGAAGACGGCTGTAATGCCAGAAACCGGTCCCCGGGAGCTTGTTTCCTTCCCAGTGTAAGAATTGGCTTTTGTAGTTTGGTTTGCCCTGTTCCCATCATGCACTGGGACAGGAACAGACTAATTTGCATACAGCCAGGTTCTGAAACTGGGATGGTGCAGTGAGCTAAAAAACGGTGTTGGATCTAGCCCTGATCTCTTGACTGGGTGAGAGCTTTCTGCTTAATTCAGAGACTCTGTCCCTCACCACCCCTTGTTGTAAATATTTTTGTCCACCCTAAGAGTGGAAGGGTATTCTCAGATGTGAGACCCTTGCTCATTGCACCATCAGGATTCAAGCAAACCGGGCCGAAGACGGCTGTAATGCCAGAAACCGGTCCCCGGGAGCTTGTTTCCTTCCCAGTGTAAGAATTGGCTTTTGTAGTTTGGTTTGCCCTGTTCCCATCATGCACTGGGACAGGAACAGCCTAATTTGCATACAGCCAGGTTCTGAAACTGGGATGGTGCAGTGAGCTAAAAAACGGTGTTGGATCTAGCCCTGATCTCTTGACTGGGTGAGAGCTTTCTGCTTAATTCAGAGACTCTGTCCCTCACCACCCCTTGTTGTAAATATTTTTGTCCACCCTAAGAGTGGAAGGGTATTCTCAGATGTGAGACCCTTGCTCATTGCACCATCAGGATTCAAGCAAACCGGGCCGAAGACGGCTGTAATGCCAGAAACCGGTCCCCGGGAGCTTGTTTCCTTCCCAGTGTAAGAATTGGCTTTTGTAGTTTGGTTTGCCCTGTTCCCATCATGCACTGGGACAGGAACAGACTAATTTGCATACAGCCAGGTTCTGAAACTGGGATGGTGCAGTGAGCTAAAAAACGGTGTTGGATCTAGCCCTGATCTCTTGACTGGGTGAGAGCTTTCTGCTTAATTCAGAGACTCTGTCCCTCACCACCCCTTGTTGTAAATATTTTTGTCCACCCTAAGAGTGGAAGGGTATTCTCAGATGTGAGACCCTTGCTCATTGCACCATCAGGATTCAAGCAAACCGGGCCGAAGACGGCTGTAATGCCAGAAACCGGTCCCCGGGAGCTTGTTTCCTTCCCAGTGTAAGAATTGGCTTTTGTAGTTTGGTTTGCCCTGTTCCCATCATGCACTGGGACAGGAACAGACTAATTTGCATACAGCCAGGTTCTGAAACTGGGATGGTGCAGTGAGCTAAAAAACGGTGTTGGATCTAGCCCTGATCTCTTGACTGGGTGAGAGCTTTCTGCTTAATTCAGAGACTCTGTCCCTCACCACCCCTTGTTGTAAATATTTTTGTCCACCCTAAGAGTGGAAGGGTATTCTCAGATGTGAGACCCTTGCTCATTGCACCATCAGGATTCAAGCAAACCGGGCCGAAGACGGCTGTAATGCCAGAAACCGGTCCCCGGGAGCTTGTTTTCTTCCCAGTGTAAGAATTGGCTTTTGTAGTTTGGTTTGCCCTGTTCCCATCATGCACTGGGACAGTAACAGACTAATTTGCATACAGCCAGGTTCTGAAACTGGGATGGTGCAGTGAGCTAAAAAACGGTGTTGGATCTAGCCCTGATCTCTTGACTGGGTGAGAGCTTTCTGCTTAATTCAGAGACTCTGTCCCTCACCACCCCTTGTTGTAAATATCTTAGCAGTGGGGGTCACGGGGAGGAGTACCCCCCACCTCCAGCACGCGCGGGTCGCACAATGTTGAGTCTTTTTGGGGGGGGACAGACCAGGAGGGGTGCACCCCGGGGGGGTCCACCCTGAATGGTCAATCGCCCACTTCGGGGGCCCACATTGAATGTTCAAGCATGCAGCGCGGGGGAGCGAAGTCCGTACCTTGTGTGTAGCTCCTCAGGCCCCCTGGAGCTGGAGTAGGTAGGTTGCAACCCGCGGTCCAATGGGGGGGGGGCTCAGGACCAGAATCTGTAGGTCCCACACTTCAGCGTGAGGGCCCCCCGCCGAGAACAGGCTTCCCGCCGCACACCACAAGCGGCCCGCGGGGAACGCCTCGTGGTCAGGAGCAGGCGGGCGGAGAGGCAGAGGCGGGGGGTGGGGGGCGGGAGCCGAGCACTCCGGCTCCACCGTCTGGCGGTGTAGTCCCAAGTCGCAGGCAGCTGGGCACTCTCGGGGCCCCAGGCGCAATCCCAGCAAGTGTGGCAGCAGAGCGGGAGCCCGTCTCCTCAGGCTCCAATCGAAATAGGGACTGGCGGCCGGAGCGTGTAGGCCCGCAGGTCCGGAGCGTGTAGGCCCGCAGGTCCGGAGCGGGCAGGCCCCAAAGCACCGGCCTTTCCTGTGAGTCGGTTCCGCTCACGTAGAGCGACCCTTCCAGCAGTAGTGGTCGGCGCCAGGCAAATGTCTCCGCAGCTCCCGAACCCCTCGGCCGATCGGGAAGATCGTGGCACCGATGGATTCACCACAGTTCAGGGATCACTCCGGGACCATTCAGGAGTAGCCAGCACTGGAGAGGATGATGAAGAAGTGGGTGTAAGCGCTCAGTCTGTCGGGAGCCTTACATCGGTACGGCCATCTTGGTTTGGCGCCACCTAGCGCCCCCCCTTTTGTTTAAGTATTACTGTTAATCAGAGCCCCTTCACGGGCCCAGATTAACAGTAATACTTAAACAAAAGGCCACAGCCTGCCCCGCGCTTTACTGACAAAAGCGTAGTCAGTTTTTAAACACAGCCGTACTTTAGCACATGCTGTGTTTGGAAACTGTCTCTACGCTTTTGTTAGTAAAGCGCGGGCAGACTGTGGCCTTTTGTTTAAGTATTGCTGTTAATCGGAGCCTGTGAAGGGGCTCTGATTAAAGGCACAAAATCACAGTGGAACAGAGGGCAGAAGGGCACAAAAAACTAGGGGAAAACTTAGTGGAACAGAGGGCAGAAAGGCACAAAATACGAGTGAAACAGAGGGCAGAAGGGCACAAAAAACGAGGGGAAAACAAAGTGGAGCAGAGGGCAGAAAGACACAAAATACGAGTGGAGCAGAGGGCAGAAAGGCACAAAATACGAGTGGAACAGAGGGCAGAAGGGCACAAAAAACGAGGGGAAAATGAGTAGAACAGAGGGCAGAAAGGCACAAAATACGAGTGGAACAGAGGGCAGAAGGGCACAAAAAACGAGGGGAAAACGGGTGGAACAGAGGGCAGAAGGGCACAAAAAACGAGGGGAAAACGAGTGGCACAGAGGGCAGAAAGGCACAAAAAAACAAGTGGCACAGAGGGCAGAAGGGCACAAAAAGGAGGGGGAAACGAGTGGAACAGAGGGCAGAAAGGCACAAAAAACAAGTGGAACAGACGGCAGAAGGGCCCAAAAAACGAGGGGAAAACGAAGTGGAACAGAGGGCAGAAAGGCCCAAAATACAAGTGGAACAGAGGGCAGAAAGGCACAAAAAACGAGTGGAACAGAGGGCAGAAGGCCACAAGAAACGAGGGGAAAACGAGTGGAACAGAGGGCAGAAAGGCACAAAAAATTAATGGAACCGAGGGCAGAAAGGCACAAAAAACGAGGGGAAAACGAAGTGGAACAGAGGGCAGAAATGCACAAAAAACTAGTGGAACAGAGGGCAGAAAGGAACAAAAGACGAGTGGAACAGAGGGCAGAAGGGCACAAAAAACTAGGGGAAAACAAAGTGGAACAGAGGGCAGAAAGGCACAAAAAACGTGGGGAAAACAAGTGGCGCAGAGGGCAGAAAGGCACAAAAAACGAGTGGTACAGAGGGCAGAAAAGCACAAAAAACGAGTGGAACAGAGGGCCGATAGGCACAAAAAACAAGGGAAAAACTAGAGGAACAGAAGGCAAGGGGGGCACAAAAACTGGTGGCACAGAGAGCAGACGGGCATTAAAAACTAATGGCACAGAGGCAAAATACAGAATACAGAAATATAGGGGCAGCTAAGAACAGAAGGCAGAACGGGCAGAGAGGCACGGGGGCAGCGAGGGAAACAGAAGGGAAAACTGGGCAGAGACACGGGCAGCGAGGGGTACAGAAGGAAAGACCGGGCAGAGAGCACGGGGACAGCGAGGGGAACAGAGGGAAGAAAAAGGGGCACAGAGCACGTACAGGCAGCGGGGAAGACAGACAACAGCAGTCAGAGACACAACAATGAAAATACAGGCAATACAATAAATTTGCAAACTGCCCGTGAGACCCTTATTGTGGCTCTGTATGTGTGAAAATGCACTATCTTTTCACTTTTTAAAGCAAACGTTTTGAGTGCCATTTGGCGCCACAGGCGGTTTGATTCCTGGAGCACATAGCCATGGTTGCAGTGCACAGAGACCCTCTACTGCCGCACACAGAGGAAAAAAATTAGAGGGAACATTGCTTACAAGGTCTCAAAGGCGAGACCTTTTGGCTATGCTAATGCTTGTTCTCATTGCTGGTACCATCCATCTCCTTCAGCCGTATGCTCCATGACTTGGGCAATTTAAATTGTTTCCTCTAAATTGGGATCCTTCATCAACAAACTTTCTTTGACTCTCTTATTATTGGTGCACCGCACAGTCTGGTCTCTAATAAAGGAATCTGCTTGCTGTTCAAAGCGACATGAAAACGCCAACCCTTCTGAAGGTTGTGACATAAGATGCTATGTCTTTGCCCACCCTCTATACTCTGGAGAAAAATGTATGTCGCTCTAGCACTAAATTGGTCTTAGGAGTAAACTGAATATCTAACATCTGCATAGGCATTTCAAAAACATTGGTTGGTTACCCGTCACCCATACCCAAGGATATCTCCAGTAAGTCTTCATAAATTCTCCTCCCCTCAATACCTAAATGATGGAGCCGGATTGCCAGACTTCTGGGTGGACCATAGCTGTCCCTATCAATGGCTAACATGTAGTTGAGAAACATTTTTTCCACTGCTTCCATGGCACAGGTGGATCTCCATGCGAAGGTAGGAAAGGCGGAGGCGAAGCCATAGCTTGATCAGCCGTCTCTGCAATAAACTCACACAATAACACAATAAATTAAAATAATAAATTAAAGTAATAATCTAATATAGTAGATTAATATAATAAGCTACCACAATAAACTAAAACAAATAATGCAAGAGTTGTCTTCTCTTGTTTCAGCAGGTTTGTTTCCATGGTTATTGTATAGAATTAAATAGTACTTCTTCTAAAGCAGTTGCAGAAAGCAGGAGACTGGTTGCTGGAGCAGGAAGCAGGAAGTCGAGTATCCACTTTATTTTTCACTTTATTAGCTTTGTGTGTTGGCGTTCTTGTTAGCACCGCGTCACTGGGGCAGACTTGGGACAAACTCGCTATAGCTACGGGCGTTTACTGGTCTACAAAGTGGACACGCACCACCTCTACTGGAAGAGGTTCTTAGAGGCAGACTTGTGGTTGGAGTCGCGGCAACAACACAGTGAGTTTCCTGCAATGCGCACCAATGCCTCATGATAAGGAAGCAAGCCCACAGCGGGATTGTTCAGCGCTTGCTTCACTGAGGCATTTGTGGGATTGCACTGATCCAGGCTGATATTATGATATTATGGCAGTCACACACCGACTAGTAATGTGTTGCAAAATGGCAGCTACATGCCGGCTGGTATTACACCCCAACTTCCTTTGACAATGGAGGCCACGCATTGATCACACACGCTGGTACCGGCGTCGCACAGATGTCGTCTTTTCTTTTGTAGTACAGGCGCGCGCTGACCCTCACGCGCCAATAATTGCTTTGTGCTTCTCGCACACAGTTAAGCCAGTAGGCTCAATAGTAACATTAACATTAAGCTATGGTGCCACATAAGCATGTCAAAAGCGGATGTGTAATGTAAACACAAAAGCTAAAAAGTTCTCAACCAGTTGTACATTTATGATGATTTTTTTTTCAATTACCCCAAAATGACACCCTTAACTTGCCTATAGTGTTTGATCCAGGGGTAAAGGTGTCGCAGGACTGTCCCTTGCACAGTTCCCTCACCTTGTCGCCATGTGTAAAGATCCAAGAACATGAAGTACTTCTTGAAAAGCTGTAATCTGAAAGAGAAGAAACTCTTCCATCAGGATTCAAGCAAGCCTGGCCGACGACCGCTGAAATGCCAGAAACCGGTCCCCGGAAGCTTGTTTCCTTCCCAGTGTAAGAATTGGCTTGGTAGTTTGGTTTGCCCTGTTCCCATCATGCACTGGGACAGGAACAGACTAATTTGCATATAGCCAGGTTCTGAACTGGGATGTGCAGTGAGCTAAAAACGGTGTTGGATCTAGCCCTGATCTCTTGACTGGGTGAGAGTATTCTGCTTAATTCAGAAACTCTGTCCATCACCACCCCTTGTTGTTAAATATTTTGTCCACCCTAAGCGTGGAAGGGTATACTCAGATGTGAGTCCCTTGCTCATTGCACCATCAGGATTCAAGCAAGCCGGGCCGACGACGGCTGAAATGCCAGAAACCGGTCCCCGGAAGCTTGTTTCCTTCCCAGTGTAAGAATTGGCTTGGTAATTTGATTTGCACTGTTCCCATCATGCACTGGGACAGGAACAGACTAATTTGCATATAGCCAGGTTCTGAACTGGGATGGTGCAGTGAGCTAAAAAACGGTGTTGGATCTAGCCCTGATCTCTTGACTGGGTGAGAGTATTCTGCTTAATTCAGAAACTCTGTCCATCACCACCCCTTGTTGTTAAGTAATCTGAAAGAGACCATTAGTTATAGATTCCTTACATTAGAATTACCCCCAGGCATCAGACTGGATCTGGTGAATTTTTCTTCAGCAGTATCCCTGCGTGTCGGTAGCTGGCATTGGTTAAATCCGCATTTATCTTTGGCGTTGTTACTGCCGGAATGACATTGTGGTATCTACTTAGATGCCGCTCCTGCGTGCTGACATCAGTTCTTTCTTTTTCCGCACCAGCCAGTGCAGATCCGGAGAGAACGATACCCGTAGTCATTTTTTGGCTCGTGTTTTTTCACTTTTTGTCGACATCTTTTTTTGAGTCGTTCGACTCCTGGTGCACGCACGGATGTCACATCAGCAGACCGGCTTCAAGCCTTGTGACTCTTATCACAAGCTGATGTCAGTCACGGATCCACACCTCGTGTGCCTTTGGTGCCTGGCGCGTAACCACGACCTGAAGTTCTGCGCCGACTGTCTGGCCATGAACCCGAAGTCTTTGCAGGAGCGGTCCTGAAAGCTGCTGGAGGCACGGCAGTCAGCTCCGCATCGTTCGAGGTCCCAGTCGAGAGGGAGGAGTCCCCACCATCACTCCTCATCGAAGTCTTTGGGTAAGTCTAAGCACAAGAACAAGACGAAGAAGCACTGTCACTCTTCACCTCCTTCCACTCTGTCAGCCGACATGACACGGGACGCAGAAGGGCGTTGTCCTTGGCTCCGCCCGTGGAGCCTACTGGGACAGCTCCAAGATTCCCTCCCTTCCCTGGAGCCGGAGCGTACCCTGACCAGCTTTGTGCTTTTTACGAAGCCCTCCACTCCAACTTTGGGCAGCCCAACTCCACTGGCGCACCTTAGGGCCTGGCGGACTCGGCTAGGGGCTCTAGGCACCGCAGGGATCCAGGCCTGGAGGGTGTGGTTCTTGTATCCCTGTGGTCAGCTTCATTTGGGGGACCGTGTACGTCTTTTCTCCTTCGGGATGAGGTTTGATGTTCTTCCCTAGTGTTTGTCGTTGACATCTGGTGTTGTGGCCCTCAGTGAGTGTCGGGAATGTGAGCGCCTGGAATTTGACTTGGATCCTTAAACTTTTTTGATCTTATTATAGAATTGTTGCCGTTCCTCCAGAGGTGGTGTTTTGTATGAATGGCTACAGTTGTACTAGGGTCTTGGACCTTTGTGTTAGGGAGTAGGTTTAGTTGGAATGAGCTCGTAGCGCTATGGGAGAGGGACGAATCATTGCCGTTGAGTCTGGGTCTTGTTCTGTAGAATTTTCCGTTCTGAGAGGTTGTTGAGTGAACTGCGTATCTTGTGATGTGTTCTGTGATGCGATGGCTCTTGTGTGTGCTCTTAGTTGGGTGGAACCATTGATCAAAGATTTTGAGGTCAGGGTCCGATGCTTGTACCAGCAGAATGCCATTCTTGTAGATTGATATTGCCACTTCTGCCTTGAATGATTGTGAAGGGGAAATAGATAGTTTGAGACTGTGCAGTCTTTGTTGGATTTAGAGACCTGTAGTACTGCATGTATCCATTTTCTCCACCATGCTGTACATCGTGTTAAGAAGATCAGATCTGATTTTATTGCTCCTTTCTTTAGGCAGAAATATGCGTCAGCGAATAGTGTTTCCCGGATGGCTTTCAAGAGTCTGTGTTATAACTGTTTTGCTGCATTCTTAGAGAGATTCGTTGGGTAATGTAGTTTGAATGAGTTGGGACCAGATTCTGAGCAACAACTAAATAGGGCCTTGATTAGTGGCTGTGCCATCTTAGTGTAGAGGTTATTTGGCCCTTTGAGATTTATGATGCTGTGACCGCTCTGTGGGCATGTATTATTCACAGGAGAAAGCCTAATGTCAATTATTGTATGAGCCCTATTTCATAGAGACTGTTCCCGGGGTGGAGAGTGTCCCAGTTTGCTGATCAGGTTCTTCCGTGGGACGTAGGTAGCAGCCTAGCACCCCAAGTGCTCCTGTGTGTTGAGAGTCTAATCCTAGAGGGCGAAATGTACGGTGTCTGCTTACTCGACTTATTCGCTGTGGCGTAGTTCACCGACCAGTGTCCCAAATTTCCAGGCGAATTGAGGCAGGGGAGAGTTAATTATTAATTATAAAATTATTTATTTATTTATTTTCACTTAGTAATTATGAACCTCTTACTGAATTCCAAATCATCTCCAATACTGTTTCTGGGTGTCCTTTCCTAGTGGCTAGGTAGGTCTTATCTAGTGGGGTGAAAAATCACAATATCTAAAAAAAAATATCGACTGGACAAAATATTGATTTTTTTATATAGAATGGACAGAATATCGAATTGCTAAAATATAGTGGTGCAGAATATCGAAACTCAGGTAAGAAATATCGATTTCCATAATATCGAAGTTAGTAATATCGACAGTCATAATATAGTTGTTAAAAATATCGATTTTTTTATAGTGTTTTAAGTGTTAGTATATGTGTTAAAAGTATGTATTATTTTTGTAATGTATGTTTGAATTTTATGGTATTTAATTTTTGCGATATTTAATTCTGTAGCGGGTTGTGGGTTTATAGGGGAATAGGGTGGGAAGTAATTTAATTGTTATTAGGTAATTATTTATTTTTATTTATTGGTATTGATAATTAAATTATTCTTAATTAATTATTAATAGGTAATTAATTTTTATTAATTGCTAATTATTGTTTATTAATTGGTAATTCATTTTTATGAATTGATTAATTGATAATTATATTAATTGTATTAATGTATTATTCGGAGCGAGTTGTGGTTTTATAGGGGAATGGGGGAAGTAATTTAATAAATCATATTTATTGGTATGTATAATTATTTAATTATTGATTATTTTGTATTTGGTCATTCATTTTAATTCATTTTAATTAATGTTTTATTCGTATTGATAATTAATTTATTTTTATTTAAATATTAAATCTTTACTTTCCCTACTGTTGCACTCACTGGAGTGGGGATAGTACTTTTTACATCTACGCTATCCAACACTTTCCCTTCTGTTGCACTCACTGGAGTGGGAATACTAATTTTTACCCCTACGCTATCCAACTCTTTCCCTACTGTTGCACTCACTGGAGTAGGAATAGTAATTTTTACCCTCCAGCTAATTAACGCTTTCCCTACTGTTGCACTCACTGGAGTAAGAATAGTGATTTTTACCCTCCCGTTATCCAAAGCTTTTCCTACTGTTGCACTCACTGGAGTGGGAATAGTAATTTTTACCCTCCCGCTAACCAACGCTTTCCCTACTGTTGCACTCACTGGAGGGGGAATAGTAATTTTTACCTTCCCGCTATCCAACGCTTTCCCTACTGTTGCACTCACTGTAATGGGACTAGTAATTTTTACCCATCTGCTATCCAGTTCTTTCCCTACTGTTGCACTCACTGGAGTGGGAATAGTAATTTTTACCCTCCCACTATCCAGCGTTTTCCCTACTGTTGCACTCACTGGAGTAGGAATAGTAATTTTTACTCTTCGGCTATCCAACGCTTTCCAAAGCTTACCCTATCGCTATCCAACACTTTCCCTACTGTTGCACTCACTGGAGTGGGAAAAGTTAATGTTACCCTCCCACTATCCTACGCTATTTTATTCATATTAAGTTAATATATGTATTAAAAAAATAAAAATGCATGTTTATTTTTTTTGCTTACATTAATTATTTATTAATTTTAAGGTTATTTAAGTATTTTTAAGTATGTTTTAGTTAATTATATTAATTATGTCATTAATTTTACATTACTTTTAAGACATTTAATAAATTCGATATTTTTACAAAATATATTATTTACAACGATATTTTGGATTTGATATTTTTGTACTTACGTGTTTGTAGATAGGAATTCGATATTCTGGCATTCTATCATTTTTTCCTCGATATTTGGCAGGTCGATATTTGGCAGGTCGATATTTTGCTCCTCGATATTCTGTCAGTGATTCATCCAGTGGGGCTGAGGTTGTGCCGTTAATTGTCAATCTGCGCTTTTGGGTTTTTGTACAGGGCCATGACTTTCTTGGTGAATATCTCTCCTAGGTTATATGCCTGTAGGCATTCCCCTAGGAAGTGCCAGGACACTCTGTCGAAGGCCTTTTCTGCGTCCCACGTAATTGTGACTGCTGGATTGTGTGATTTCAAGCAATGTTCTATGACTTGGCAGAGGAGTCTGGTGTTGTCGCTGGACATTCGTCCTTTCATGTACCCTACCTGTGTGTTGCCTATTAGCTGTGGGAGCACTCTGCTGAGCCTTGTTGCTAATATTTTGGCATAAAGTTTGCAGTCGAGGTTTATGAGTGATATTGGTCGGTAGTTCTTTGGCCATTGTGGATCCTTACCCTCCTTTGGTATGACTATGATATTGGCCTGTGACATTGTTGCGGTTACTTCCCCAGCTCCTCCGCAGTGATTGAAGGCTTTTGTTAGGGTCAGTGCTATTTGTTCTTGAAAAGATTTGTAAAATGGTGCTGTGTATCCGTCTGGCCCTAGGACCTTGTTGTCCTTTAGTGACTTAATGGCTGTCTTGACCTCAATGGTCTTGATGTCTTGGCCTAGCGCCCTCGCTTCTTCTGCCGTTATTTTTGGTAGTTTTAGATTCTCTAGATAGGTTTTCGTTCCCTTTGTGTCTAGCCCCTCATCTTTGTTGTACAGCTCCTTATCGAATTCCTTGAAGGTGTGTACTATGTCTTTGTGACGGGTGTGTGTTTTGCTTGTGGTGTCTGTGATTGATGTGATGTTGTGCTGCCTTTGTTTGCGTTTGAGGTATGATGCTATTGATTTCCCTGCTTTATTTGCTTCGCATAGGTTGATCTCTTTGTATTTTTTTATCCATAGCCCTGCACATTCGCTAAGTATTCTGTTGAATTCATATTTCTTTTTTGTGAGTTCCGTGAGTGTGTTTTGATTTGTAGTGTCACCAATGTTTGGTGTTTCCAGCCTTTTGATGTCTTTTTCTAGCTGTGCTAGCTGAGCTCTCGCTTCCCTGTCTCTTCTCCCTTTTATTTCTATTAGTACTCCTCTGATAGTTGCTTTGAGTGCCTCCCATAGAGTGCTGGGGTCTATGTCTGGTGTCTCATTGTCTGAGATGTAGTCGGCAATGGCTTTCTGTATTTTGACTTTGTCTTCTTGTTTGGCTATGGTTGTGGGATTGAGTCGCCATCTGCATGTTAAGTGTTCATTTTGTCTACCTGCAAGGTGTATGCTAATGCAGGCCTGGTCTGATATTGTTCTGGCCGCAATGTCTGTGTATTCAGTTAGGTGTGTACCTGATAAGAAAATGTAATCAATTCTGCTGTAGGAGTTGTGTGGGTGCGAGTAGAAGGTGTAATCTCTGGTGTCGGGCTGCTGCAGTCGCCACGGGTCTACTAGATCCAGTTTGTTGCATAGGTTCGTTAGTATCTTGTGCGATGTCGGGGTACATGTTTTGTTTTTAGCCTGTCTATCTAGTGTCTGGTCTAGCGCCATATTGAAGTCTCCCGCCACGACCATCATGTGTGAGCTGCTGGATTCTAGGTCTTTGGTTACTCTCTCCCAGAATGGAGTGTCGCCTGTGTTGGGTGCATAGATGTTTGCCACTAGTATTGTCTCCTCCCCTCTTTTTAACTGCGTGATTAGTAGTCTACCCTCCCTATCTTGCTGCACGTTCTCGAGGGTTATGTTAGATTTGCTACTGGTCAGAGTAATGACCCCTCTTTTTTTCCCCACCGCTGGTGAGCATGCGACTTGGCCTGTCCACCTGGCCACCTGGCTCTGAGTTTGCCTGCTTCCGCTGTGGATAGTTTTGTTTCTTGTAGTAAGATAATGTCCCCCTTTGTTTTGGCTAAGTAGTCTAGTGTTTTTTTCCTCTTGATTGGGTGATTGAGACCCTTGACGTTGAGTGAGATGATCTTAAGGTCTGTTAGCAGTGATTTGCTACTCGACTGTGTCATTGTTGGAAATGCAGTGGGCTAGGTTTGCTTTGGCTGTGGGTGACATATCTTTGGCCGTGGAGTGCTGTACTCTATCACTGTCCTTAGGGTTTGGTTGCTCAGGTGCTGAGGACGATTTGTATCGAGTGTTGGCTACGGCGATGACAAAGACATGGTCAAGACGAACGAGACATACATGACGCACATGACTAACTGGACAGATGACCCTTCTTCCCCCTGCTCTCCGCCCCCCCTCCCCTCCCTCCCTCCCTCCCCCTCTCCCCCTTTCCATTGCCCCTTCGTGCTGTGGGCGTGGGACAGCAAGATCCTCCCACCGCCATGACCCCGGGAAAATGAACCCTCTTCTTTCTAGAGCTATCATATAAAGGATATAAAGGATATTTAATAGTAACGTGTGAGTCTCTGAGGTACATTTGTTGTAGTGTCCATCGTTGTATAGTCTTTATGTGAGGTAGTTGTGCTTTTCCTTCATTGCGAGGTAGAATTGTTGTTCGAACATTTTGCTAACTTCTTCTTTCGTCACGGTGGACCTCGTTTGAGGAGGCCTTTGTTTTTTCCTTTGTAGGTCTGCTTGTTGGCCATGCCTTCATTTGTTTGCTATGCTGTATATATTGTCCGGTGCTTAGCCTCAGAGGTACCCGACAAGGTTGCCCTCTAGCCCCACTGCTGTTCTTACTAGCCCTAGAACCACTGATCAAGAACATCCTCACTAACAAAAACATAACAGGCATATCCATCAATAACACCACGGCCAAGCTTGCGGCCTACGCGGACGACATGGTGATCATCACAGAAGATCCAACAGAGTCCATACCAGCACTCATGAGCACCATTGACACCTACGCTTCCCACTCCGGGTACAAACTAAATAAAGACAAGTCAGAGTGCATGCCAATGAACATACACACAAATAAAGAAGTACTAGGAGACTCGAGGCTAGCGTGGCAAACGAAATCGATCAAATACCTAGGAATCAACTTTGGAAAGAACCTAGGAAATACCTGTGGAGTCCAGATGTAGAATAAAGTAGTCAGGAGAATGGTTGATAAAAGAGCAGGCTTTAATTATAACCTCAGCCACAGGTCTAACTTACAACTGACACAGGAACTTCCATGTATTCCAGAATCTCACACGAGATCAGAATACAAGGAGAAGGATGTTCCAGTGCATTAAAGGTACAGTTAAAGAAACGCATGTACACCATCACACATCTCCCTTCTAAATAAAAGCATTAAATGATAAATTTAACAAAGAGAAACGTAAGAGAGAAAAAGACTCACAATGAATAATCCCTCTAATAAACAGGTGCTCTACGTACCCTTTGACTTCTGAGGGAAGATGAAGATAAATTAGAACCATTAACAAAATGGAAAGAAGATGGATGATGTAATTCTTGTGCAGGAATTCTTGACCTAACCACAACTACTCTACTCCTATTCCATATCCTCCCATCCTCCGTTTTAATAGCATTCCTAAAAACGTTCACAACAGTTCTTACATCAGTATACTTCGACCAGGATCTACAACCAACAGGAGCTTTTATTCTGACAAGATCACCCACTAAAATCTTCTGCACATCCACGCATTTTCTTTTATCATAATACCGCTTTCTTTCATCCAGTTTCCTTTCTTCCTTACAACGCCACTCACCAATACCATTATCCACCAAACCTTTGTTGACTTTCATCCACCCAGGACACAACCAAGTGTTGGGAGCCCTCCCTTTAAACAATTCAAATGGAGATCTCCCAGTTGTTGAATGTGGTGCAAAGCGATAAGCATTAATTCTTTCTTGAAGAACAGACTTCCAGTTCAACCCTGATGATCTAGCTAACTGTATAGCCTCTTTCAGTGTTTTATTGACTCTCTCAACTGCCCAATTCGACTCAGGATGATACAACAAACATCTCTTATGTATCACACCACACTTCCTCAAGAACTCTTCAAACACCCTTGAACAAAATTGTGGCCCATTATCCGAAAGTAGACTATTAGGAAAACTCTCCTTCCTAAAAAGTGCATCCAGAAACGTAATCACCTCCTCTGAGGTAATCTCCCTAACAGCAGAGACTTCAATCCACCTCGAATACAAATCCATTAACACCAAAAGATAAGGTGTATCACTTACACCTGACAAAGGACCAACTATATCTATTGCCAATTCATCCCAAGGATGTCTCGGTAACAGTCTCTTCACCATAGGCATCTGCTTCGTCTTTAAGATCTTATCACTAGCACAGCACTCTGGACAATCACACAAATCTCTCAATCTCTAGGTCCATTCCAGGCCACCAAAACCGCATTCGTAGAATCTCCTTTGTTTTAACAATACCAAGATGTCCTGAATGAGCATGATTCAATAACTTCTTTCTAATACCCAAAGGTGGAACCATTTTTGTACCACGAGTCAAAAACCCACCATTTATTGAAAGCTCATCAGAAACTAATAACCAAGGCTTCTCCAAGCGTGAATTACTACTCAGTGACAGCATTACCTTTTTAATCTCCTTGTCCTTTTCCAACTCATCTCTCCACTCCTTCTCTTCAATTGCCCCCTTCGTAATCTCACATACACTTATGCAGTCATCACACTCGCCAAAATCATCTTCGTCATCAACATTTTCCTTACCTACCATCCTCGACAAACAATCCGCCAATTTATTTGACACACCCGGAATGTAATCAACAACAAAGTCAAACTCTTGTAAAGAAACTACCCATCTCCTAATCCTAGACGAAATTGCATCCAAGCCCTTTTTTATCAAAAACCTCTTTCAAAGGCTTATGATCCGAAAAAATAAATACCTTCGTGCCCCAAATCAAATTCTTCAACTTCCTCAAAGCCCAGTAAATAGCGAGAGACTCTTTTTCTATAACAGAATAATTCAATTCTGATCCTCTTAAACACCTTGATGAACAACAAATCAGGAAGTCTTTACCATTTCTTTTCTGAACAAGGACAGCACCAAGTCCTTTTTCACTCGCATCTGTAAATAAAATTGTAGGCAAACCCGGTACAAATGCCTGAAGAGAGGGTGCTTTATTCAACTCACACTTAATGCATTCAAATTCCCTTTTACAGTCATCCGTCCATACAAACTCAACATTCTTAGAGGTCAAACTTCTCAAACACTGAGTTTTATCTGCAAAATTACAAATTAATTTACCATAAAACTCTACCATGCCAAGAAAGGATATTCATTCTTCCTTGTTCTCAGGTTCCTTCACCTTGTTAATAGTGTCCACAAACTCCTTTTTGGGATAAATTCCTTCCCCAGTTATTCTATGTCCCAAGTAATTTACTTCTTGTACACCAAACTTACATTTACTTTTCTTGAGTGTCATGCCCGCATCCTCCAAACGTTTCAGAACCGCACACACACGACTATAATGTTCCTGAACACTGTTCCCATAAATCAGTAAGTCATCCTGATAGCATCTCACTCCAGTCATTCCTCTCAAAATTCTAGACATTATCCTTTGAAATACAGATGCCGCAGACACGAGGCCAAAAGGCATCCTTTTATACCTATAAGTGCCCATGGGAGTGATAAATGCTGTCAGATCCTGAGAAGACTCATCCAACTCCACCTGATGATAAGCGGAAGCCAGATCCAGAGTAGTGAAAAACTTGGCCCCCTCCAACGTACTCACCATCTCATCAATATTTGGATGAGGAAATCTATACCACCTCTTTATTTAACGATCTCAGGTCAATACAAAGCCTAATCTCACCAGTTGGTTTTTTAACGACAACCACTGAAGCTAACCATTCAGTAGCTTCCACCTGCTCAATCACTCCACTCTTCAACAACTTATCTATTTCCTCTTTCACTTTCTCTTGTTCCATCAGGGGTATTCTTCTTACTTTCGCTATTACAGGAACAGCATTCTCCCTCAATCTAATGTGATGTTTATACCCCTTCAAACATCCTAATCCTTCCTTGAAAACCTTAGTGAATTTTCTTGCTAATTCTCCTCCCAGATCCACTTCACCCTCTTTCATTTCATTTACTTCTATTTTTTGAATCTGAACCTGGGGATTAGCATTCGGATTCAAGCTCACTCCAAGTTGACCCTGATGCACCCAGCCCAGTAATGTATCACCCTTCTTTGCAACATAGATCTTACCAACTATAATCTTACTCCCAAGTTCTATCTCAGCCATAAAACATCCAAGCATTTTAATTGGTTTATCACCATAACCAAGTGGTCTCAAATCAGATCTCATCAGTTTTACTTTTCCCACAAAATGTGTTTTAAACAATTCTTCATCAATCAATGTTATGCGAGAACACGAATCAAACTTAAAGTTTATCATTACATTTTCCACTTTTACTAAATGCGATGGATGATCAGCCACTTCACATTTTATTTCAAAAGTAATTGTTCTAACTTGTGGCTGACTCCATCTCTTCTTTGTTATTTTAGGCCTGAAGACTTTGGTTCTACAAAATTTTGCATAGTGACCTTTCTTTCCACAGGAGTTACACACAATCCTCAATGCAGGACATATTGATGAATTTGCCAAATGACCTATTTGTCCACATCTAAAACAGGAAAATGTGTTACTTTGCCCTGCAAACAAATTCTGACTTGCAAGATTAGATCCTGTATTTTCCTTCTCAAGACTATTTGAAGTATCATTTTTCTTCACTTGACAAACCACGTCTTCTACTTTTGTTTCTTCTTTTTTTCCATTTAAAGATCCTTTTTCTCTCTCCTTCTTCAACTCACCAACACACTTAGTCATATGTTCTACTTGTTTTGCTATCACTAACACTTCCTCAATGGGCGGTTCGTCCTTCAACCATAGTTCCTTTCAGATGTCATCATGTGCGCACCTCAGTACAAATTGATCCCTGATCCGTTCATCTATAGTCTGTCCAGAATTGCATGAAGAGGCCAGTTTCCTCAATGAGGAAACATATTCTTCAACTGTCTCATCCTTTTTCTGCTCTCTTAATCCAAAATGATACCGTTCCATAATGGTACTGACCCTTGGCAGATAATGTTTATCAAGTTGAGCAATTGCAATCTCATATTCATTCAAATTCCGTTGTTCTCCAGCCGACAAATCAGGCAGATGTTCTAAAACGTCTTGGCCTTCTCCCCCCAAACAATTAGGAGAAGAGCTAATTTCTTTTCCGCACTCAAATTAGTTCCACACACCCTTGCATAGTTTGCAAATATTTTTTTCAATTTTTTCCATTTAATATTCGGTTCTCCTGGAGTCGTTAAAAAAAAAGCAGGCTGAGTTACATTCTGCATTTTTATATATATATATGTTGTCTTTATATATATATATATATATATATATATTTAAATATTCTGGAATTAAATGTTTCTCTACTTATTTCTTTTAATCAGAATTACTTTTTTTATAAATTCCTAATGCATCACAATCTCTCTTGTCTTCTCTTCTTTCTTCTCTTTCTTTTTTTTTTAAATCTGATGTCACAACGTTGTTATTAAGAGTTCTCTAAGCTTCTCTTCTTTTCACACTTTATTAATGGGGCTTTCTCTAAGCTTCTCTTCTTTTCCCACACTTTTACAATGAGGCTTTGTGATGAAATAATAAGTCTTTGTTGCGCAGCGTATAATTCCACACTCTAATTCTGATACGCTGCAGTTGTGTCCTTTGAAACGCATATGTAGCTTTACGTAAGACCCATGGAACGCAGCGCTTCCGACGCGCAGCTCAGCGTCATATGTTCACGAGTCTCCTTCTTTTCGCGAGACACAGCGTGAGAATCAAACGTTCACTTGTCCAATTTTCCCTTTTTAAATTAAATCCTGACCAACACACTTTCGTTTTACGCTCCCCACCAAACTCCTCACCGCACTTTCTTTTCTTTTCTTTTTTTTTTTTCGCCGCTGGGAAGACTCCGCTTCCTTATTAACAAAAACAGCCGCTGGAGGAGCAGGAGCGTCGTTCTTCTTTTCCGCCTGTGTTGAGGTAGGGTTCACCCTCGTTGCCAAATAATGTGGTGTCCAGATGTAGAATAAAGTAGTCAGGAGAATGGTTGATAAAAGAGCAGGCTTTAATTATAACTTCAGCCACAGGTCTAACTTACAACTGACTCAGGAACTTCCATGTATTCCAGAATCTCACACGAGATCAGAATACAAGGAGATGGGTGTTCCAGTGCATTAAAGGTACAGTTAAAGAAGCGAATGTACACCATCACAATACCCTCAAACAAAACGAAGGGGAAGAATAGAAACAGGCAAAATGATGGTCACACCAATAGTTAACTACCTGGCCAGCATGCTCCCCCTAGCACTAACTGACGACTTCCATAAGAAAATAGACCATGCACTGAACAAATTCATTTGGAGGGACAAAAAAACAAGAATAGCCCTCCAAAAATTAAGATTGAGAAAAGAACTGGGAGGCCTCAATTTGGCAGACCTGAGAACATTTCAGACAGCCTGCATGGCCAGGCAGGGGCTGCACTGGGTACTACAAAACCAGAAATACACACCTGCCTGGCTATCCCTAGAGAGAGGCATCCTGAACAACTCAGACCCCCTAACCCTCCTCACAGCCAATAAACAGTCACTAAAAGGAAACCCAATATTCAAGATAACAAAACTGGCCCTCCTTAAGGTAGACAAAAAACTAGAGATAAGCATCAAAAACTCGAAATGGGTAGCACTCTGGGAAAACCCCAAGATAAAATACAGAGGCAAACCCCTAGAGATAAAAAAGTGGAGGACACTAGGCCTCTCACACCCGGCTCACCTAGAAGAGAAAGGCACACCCCTCACTTTCAATACCATCAAGGGTAGGTTCGCCCTCCCAGAGGTGGAACTATACAACTTCCTGGCCATTAAAACAGCAATTACAAAAGCAAACCTAAGTATAGTGACTCCCTCAATTTTCCAATTTATGGAGAACCTAAACAAGACAGGTCACCATGTATCACACCTATATAAACTCCTCCGTCCAACTACCTCAAAACTTAATGATAAAAACACAAGGTACTGGGAAACCCAGATAGGCAGAAATCTCACAGAACAGGAAACGGCTACCATGTGGACTTCCCCTACGCAAAACTTGATATCACCAGTACTCGCTCAAACAAAATTCTGGTTACTGCACCAAGCACACTGGACTCTAGCATGACTAGCGAAACTAGGCTTAAGAGAGAATAGCCAATGTTGGAACTGCAATAACGATACAGGGGACCTAGCACATCTAATCTTCCAATGCAACAAGGTCAAAACATTTTGGGATAAAGTGTTCAACTTCACTAACCAGACACTAGGCTGCACCCTCAAAAAAGAGTTCTGCACTCTAACAATAGCACACCTTAACACCTATATTAGCTCACAACAAGACAGAAACCTTCTCGACTTCCTCCTAACAAGCGCCACAAAGATAGTACTAACCAAATGGAAAGACCCCTCCAAGGCCACCTTCAAAGGGTGGCTAAACTGGGTAACGGTCTTAAGAGGAGCCGACAACACAGCACTAAAATACACACCTTGGAGGAAACCCAACAGAGAGATGTGGTCACCATTAGATAACTTCCTAGATCTGTTCAAGCCACCATAGACAACATAAATAGCGATAACCATGCACAGTGCTCTACGCCGATCCTCAACCAGCCGCCAACAACTATAAGTTATATGTTCACGTTATATGTTTAGAACCAAGCACAGGGCTAATAGTGCAGGTCCGTTGCAAAGCTGTCACGAAAATGTATAGCCTAGCGGGACATGTAACCAGCCACCCAACAGCTACAATCAAAATGCTCATGACGTATTTTATGTTCCATAAAAGAATAAGCGATGTGATCTATTCGCCACAAGTGTTACATGTTTTTATCTGTATGTATCATGTCAAGAAAAATACAATAAAAATATTTTTTTTAAAAAGGTGATTCATCCAGTGGCCCTTATATTACTATCAATGATTCCATGAGAGGACATGTAGTCCTATTTTACTTTCAATGATTCCTGAGCCATCACATTCCATGCTGCCAGCTCTACATGTCTCCACATAATACTGCACGTGCTCCCTCACTTCCACCATCAGATGAAAGATGTGGGTTGACTTCCTGAATAACTATTTCAGTGTGACCTGAAAAACAGATGGCACAGTAAAGCGTTCCCTCCTGCTTCACTACGTGGGGAAAGAGATCTGCAACCTGTTCAAACACCTCCCAGGTGTGGGTGCAGTCGATGACTACAACGCCGTAGTGAGGGCCTGGAACACCCATGTTTGGCCCCCAGTTGAACACAGATTTCAAGTGTTTCAAGCTGTGCCAAGCTGCCAACGCGAGGAGGAGTCAATCGATAACTTCTATGCCCACATCTGCAACAACCAACCAAAGGAGATCCGGGTGCAGCTCATGCAGTTCCAGCACTCTCCAGGGGTTGATCCTGCACCAACCCAAAATTAGTCTTGGCGACATCCTTGTCCTGGCGCAATCCTACAACCTGTGTGCAGCACTTGTCAAGGAAATGGACCTGGCTCTGACCCGCAAACACAGCAGCATTACTCTGCCTGTTATGAAGACTGGAGTCGTTGACACAATGTCCACTGGAACAAGGAGCACCCGTCCCAAGACTCAGATGCCTTTGACAAACACCCAGTGCCAGAACTGCGGTAGGGATGAACACCCCCTGGAACACTGCCCAGCCCAAAGCAAGACATCCTTCAAATGTGGCAAGTGGAATCACTTTGCCAAAGTATGCAAGGTAGGCTCTAATACCCGGGGCAATAGAGGACAGAAGTCAGTGACAAAAGCTGTCCAACTACTTTCGCTAACTGACCCTGGTGACCAGAACACAACCTCCACAGCGCCTGTGGTTGAATAATCCCTATAAGTCGCCCTTGGACACCAAATAAATCTTCCTCATCTTCTTTGCAGAGCACCTCAAGACACACAGAAGGCCTCAACCCATGTGTGAAGTCAATGTAGCAGGCACGGCCATCAGGGTCATCATCAACACAGGGGCATCCATTAGTGTAATGCTCTATCAGTGATACCAATGCCTCCGCCCCCAGCTAACGATCTCTCGGTCCACGACCAGGATCTACACCTATGGTGGACACATGCACCTACTGCTCAATGGAAAAATTACTGCACCTGTTCAGTTTAATGGCAAGGAGGTCACAGCGAAGTTCCACATCGTCGAAGGGGAGGCAGAGTCTATCCCCTAAAGCTAAAGGTGAGGACCTTGGTCTTGTGTGCTTCGCCCTGAATGTGCAAGCCTTCCAGTTAGACAAACTCTTACACAAGTTCACCAGCCTATATCAGGGACTTGGATGCCTCCGAGCACCTCCAATCAAGCTGCACATCAACCACAGGGTCAAGCCAGTGGCCTTATGTGAGAAGTTGGCCTGGTATATGCTGTCCACTAATTAAAGTGGGCACCCTGTCCCAGTACAAAAAACACTTATGGTGAATTAAGAGGTCAAAGATAACCTTTGAAAGCTATCCAACTGGTAGCTGTGGAGAGCAGCATTCAGACTTAGTCCTGAAGGTATGTTAAGCAGCTTGTTTTACTCGAATACAACCTTATAGTATTGGTTAAATGAAAGAACCACACAGTACTTATAAAAAGTATTTCTTAATATAACACACTCTAAATATGACACAGTATATTCTACACAAATTTACTCACAAAGCCTACAATACTGTAGCACAGAAACCATAGTAAATAGCACTAATAGACAGTGGGCTCCAGGGGGAATCAAACCATATACTAAAATAGTGGTATAAGATCCCTGACTCGAGTGAAAACAGTGTCTAGACTAGAGTATGTAGAATCGCTGAGACACCAGGGAACCATCCAAGGAGAGTAATTAGGGACCCCAAGGATAACGGGTGCCATGTGGGAACATAAGAGCAGGCGCCGTACAATTCCATGGGAGAGTCGCAGTTACAGTTTTAGGGCCATATGTATCATGCCTTTTTCCCGTTTGCAAACAGGCAGATTCTCAAAATCGGCCCGTTTGCGAATTGGAAGGCCATTGAGAAATAGAGAATTGCAAAATTTGAGATTCTCTATTTTGCAAATGCAATTAAGGAATTGCAAATTAAGATTCATTAAGTGCAATTCTGGAAGCACCAGAAATTTGCTGTTTGGCCTTAAGGAATTGTAAATTACCACCAATGTCAAGTTGGTGGTAATTTGCAATTTTCTTTACAAAAAACACTTTTTAGATTTTTTTAAAGTGCCATATGTCGCGCACATGCATATTTCAGGGGTTCAATAGGGTGTCCTTTTGGCAACCTTGAAATTGCATTCTCAATTTGCGATTCTCTAATTGGTAATCGCAAATTGAGAATGACTTTCCATTCATTCCGATGGGCCTCCTCGCCCATAGGAATGAATGGGAGGGTATTCGTTATTTGTGAATCTCAATTTTCGATTCGCAAATAAGGAATATGTAGGATTCGCAAAATCTTGAGCAAATCCTACATACATTGCATTTTGCGATTCTCTAATTACGATTCACTAAAAATCGCAATTTGAAAATAGCCCGAACTCTTTTTTGCTACATATGGCCCTTAAAGTTTAAGGACCCTTCTAAGTGGACTTCAAAGAAATCCAGTGGAAATTAGGAGGTTGGTGAGCCACCCCACTCGTGGATACCGTAGTACCAGAGTTACCTATCCCAGGGAAGCCGGGTGGATAGATCTGAAGTTGCGTCGGAAACCGCCATCGATCTCTATAGAGGACTTCAAAGAAGAGCCACTGCTGGAAAGAAGAAAAGTGTCTATTGGAATCCCAAGGTGGATCCTTGATAAATAGTACCTGAAAGCAAAGGGGACAGTGTCTGGTCACTCAGGAGTGACCAGGGGCTCGGTAGACGAATGCCCACCGATGTCGGGTGCTTCATGTGCTTTGAGGGGGTACTTGACTCTGCAGCCACCGGGACCAGAAGACCTCGAGGATGACAAGGAGCCAAATGCAAGCATGTCCCACAAAGGATGTCGAGTGCTGAGGGGTCGGTGTCCGGCTGGAGCACCAACAAGCCTTGGCAGCGGCAACTCATGAGGAAGGTCAAGAAAGGTTACGGTTCGGACCAGCAAGGTCCAGGAGACTCACGAAACAAAGGAGAGTCAGGGAAAGCTTGGAGCAACCAGGAGACTCCAAGAAAAGCAGTGTTGACCCTAGAGAGGACCCACAGGCTGGAGGGGCAGGAGTTGCAAGGGGACCTCAGGCAGTTTCACAAAGCAGCAGCCCCAAGAGCACTCGGTGTGAGGAGGCCGGAGTTCTTTGTAGGAAATAGTGCCAGAGGTTGGGGCTACTCAGAGCCCAGTGCACTTGTTTTGGAAACGCCAACAAGCATAAGCACTTGCAAAAGTACGCAGTGCACATATATACATATATCAAGATAATCATTACTACTAACACATCAATATTTTTACTTAAGTCAAATACATAGTGCTCCTTGAAGCCCCTAGTCCTTCTTTTTCCACTGGGTTGATGGGCGTGTATGTTTTTTGTAACTTGTTTCCCACATATTCCTTTTTTCTGTTTATCATCTTTGCACTTTCTTTCCTTCACACTGGCATGTTTAGAGCACCTATATGTGTCATGCCTTGCCCTGTCCTGGGTGATTGGGTCTTCTTTTATATATGTTCTTTATTCCTCTTCATATAGGAGTATTTGCTAATGACTAGTATGTGTACCTTGTTGTTTTGTATTTACTTTGATAAAACAGTCTATTCCAGGTTTTTTATCCTATACATGGATATCCAATTAATATACAGATAGAATCATGTTGTTCCTGAGCTTATCAAGGAGCACTATGTATTTTACTTAAGTATAAATATTCATGTGTTAGTAGTAATGATTATCTTGATATATGTATCTTTTTCTCATGTCTGCATATATAGTGTCCCACACTTCTTTGTACATCTCCGTCCTGATGAAGGTGTAGCCCCGGCTGGGGCAACAATCCGAAACGCGCCCTGGCGTTCTTATGGGGGCAGCTGGATTGTTTTTTACCTGTATTTCCCCCACTGATGATCTGCTCCCATCTTGTCATCCAACCATCTTGTAGCGCCTATGTACTATTTGGACTATATGTATGCCTGATGTTTGAGTTATGTTGAATTGTGGAATTTGTGATGGTATGATTGTGATGTATGAACTGTTTGTGTGGGACTTGATTTAATGAGTTATATCTCTCTTTTAAAAAAAAATAACCATGGCATGACTTGGTATTTATAATGTTTGTCTACGAAGAAAAAAGTATTTGTCTCGATAATAAAAATATCATATGTACTTGTACCCTTTTATGTGATCATTTTATTCTGCCCTTGTTTGCTCCGGTGTTAATGCATTAGTATAAGGACCCTCTTATAGGGCCTTGCTTGAATTTATTTGCCGGATATTTCCTCCTTTTCTGGTGTTCATTATTTCCCCTGCCTACCTGCCTCTATCCTGCCGGGGTCCCCCTTCTTTGTAGTGGTATGAGGGGGGCCTTTGTGGTACCACCTGACTTACCACTGGCTTGACAGGTGGTACAGGAGCAACAAAACTACTTTGTGTCCTCTGAAATGAGAGGCCAGTGAAAGTGATGGACAAGCCTGTCCCAAGTCTTGCTTTGGCCTAGGTGTCCTGCTAAGTGAATGTCATGTGTCAAGGTGAGTAGGAAGCCCATAAACTTCAGAGTTATGACCAACATCGTGGTGGCACCAGGCTTGGGGTCTCTACCCTATGAGTACAGGAGTCCCTCATCCCAGTAGATCCTGTGGGATCCACTGACACTCCCAGCAGCCTCAGCAGCTGCTTGCTGTCTGAGAGGTTCATGAAAGGGGCAGGTTTGCTGCTCCAAACTTAAGTCTGGCCTGGAAGGGCCCCTGTCCCCAAGAACTCAACCTGATCAGGTTCCAGCTCATCTGAGACAGTTCCTTCACAGGGACTGAGATCATCTCCCTCGAGAGATGCATCCTCACACTGAGTCTGGGAGGATGACACAGCCTTACCCCTCCTGCTCCTACTCTTGGAATGTCCTTGATCCATTGTTCCAGGATCCAAGTCCTGTTTAGTGATAGCCAGCTTGGCCTGTGACCTGGTCACAGCAAACACGTCTGCAGTGATGCCCAGCATTGCTGCATGAGTCCTTAGTTCCACCTCAGCCCAGGTTGAAGTTTCCAAATCATTGCCCAACAAATACTCCACTGGAAGGTCTGAGCTAACCACAACTTTCTTAGGGCCAGTTACCGCTCCTAAGCTGAAATTAACAACTGCCAGGGAATGGTCAGTCCTGACATTGTTAGCATTGGTCATTTGGTATATTTCGTCAAGTATGATTTGGTCAAGGCCTACAAGATTCTCTGTCACCATAGTGACACTTGCACCTGGGTCCCTGAATGCCATGGCGTCCTTACCATTGATCAAAGGATAATGTCGCATTTACCCAGGTTACTAGGACTGACAAATAAGGTGGTAATATCCTTGCCACCATCACAGACAAGCAGAGCCTGAGCTGGAGTTTTTACTAGGCCAGAACCCATCTCAGAGCGCAAGGTTAACCCTACTAAGCCCTTGTTCCCTGTACCACCTGTACTAGTGCTAGGGGGCGCAGTTGCCTAAGGGGCAGTGGTAGTCGGAGGATTTTCCTTTGTTTTTGAACAGTTAGCATATCTTGTCCAATGTGTCTTCTGTTTACCGAGATAACACCAAGGTTTCTTTTTGCCTTTGTCTTTGTTGGATTGTCCCCCCCCCCAGATACAGGTTTTGGGGCCCTGATGAAGACACCTGATCTTTACCCTTGTCCCTGCCCTTATCTGGAGCTTTTGGTCACCACCATTATTCTGTTTTTCTGCTTCACCCTGGTTCCAACCCACTTATCTGTCTTCTTTCCCAATTCTTGGGGAGAAATCAGATCAGAGTCAAACAGGTATTGATGCAGTAACTGATTTTGGCAATTATTAAGGATCTGCTCCCTCAAAATCAAATTGTACAATCCCTTGAAATCATTCACTTTTCTGCCAAGCAACCAGCCGTCCAGAGCCTTAATGGCACCATCAACAAATTCTACCCAATTCTGATGCTGTGTCTTCTGAGTGTCTCTGAACTTAATCCTGTACTGTTCAGTGGTTAAGCCAAAACCCATCAAGGAGAGCACTCTTCAAGATTGAATAGTTGTCAGCATCCTCTTCTCTAACAGTGCGGAGCAAATCTCTACCTTTGTCAGCAAAGGAGAGCCAAAAGATAGCTGCCCACCGCTCTCGAGGAACCCCCTAACCTTTATAGGCCCTCTCCAAAGCAGTTATCCCCTTATAGATGTCATCCCCAACATGGTAGGGAGGGACAATCTTGCTCAGGTTCCTATTATCAAAGGAATGTTCCTTAATTCTAGGGACACTGTTGCTGCCGTTCATCACACTAGAGCCGCTCCCAGTGTAGTGTTGTTAGTGCTAATGTTTATCATTTTGTGAGTGCTGGCATCTCACAAAAATGTGAAGGACTGGTCTCACACACCACCTGGTGTCATGCTTCATCATTGACCAGTCCTCGCCCTCTAAAAACTTGGTTTGATAGAAGGCGGGCATACACCTGACGACAGGGATGCACTTCTAAACTAAGTGGTGGTCCATTTGAAAAATAGTGAGTATAAAAAGTCATTATAGATGCCGAAATACATTTGAATGGTGCAGGCATCTATATGGTAATTAAAATAAGGTGACTGGTGTGCTTGGGATATTATTGTCCCCCCACCGATGTCAGTGCGGTCGACATGTTTCTGCCAAATGGCCCATGTGGGTCCGTGGCATTCATCAGGACCTAAGTGTGAGGATTGCGGGTTCCACTCTTACCAGATTTTGGTGAGAGGGTTTCCATTGAGTGGGGTGATAAATATCACATTCCACTATGGTAGGTTATGTATCTAAAGCCCAAAATGTGTGACACTGTGCCCCAGAGGAGGGTGAGGGCAGGAGACCCCTTTGGTTGAATACAATTGTCTAATCCGACTGCAGACTGCCGAATTTTTGCTGCGCTACAAAACTTTACAGAATAAACTCCTTCAATTGAGAAGTTGCTGGGGACTGGAAATTTAATTACACTGTCCATAAAGCACCAGAGTTCACTTACTTGTATCTTTTTATGATTATTCACCTTAAACAAAGTAGAGTTACAGAACGATGATCGATTTGACATATACATATCAATTGTAATCTATAATTCTTGAATCTTTGGAAACACCATTCAGGGGTCAACTGTTACATTTATGACAGTCTTGAAGATGGCCTCATGGTCAAATGCATAGAGGCCGAAACGTCGACACTCACATTCTCTTCTGGAAAATATTGTACAATGAAAAGAAGTGTTTACAATAGTGACATTGAAGGATTATACAATTTTATTATTTTCCTCTTGTTACATTGTTTGTATAACTGTGAAGTTCCCTTGATAAATTTCAAAAGATAAAACTTTTTTCTATATATACCTGTGTTTTGAATGTTTATTGTTTTTTGATTGGTTCATTGGTTCTTATGTCCTCACAAGGAACAAAAATATTTCTTAGATAAAAGACATTTGAATAATATCTCTCTGGTGAGTTTATCAATACTTCTTGCAGTTAAAAATATATATCAAAAGCAATAGAACAGAGTATTCCAAATAAATACCTTGAAGGTGCCTTTTACCCAGTCATTTGATTTGCCCAAGCCCTCAAGGGTAGATTGGGTTTCCCATTATATTCAACTGCTCATGCAGTGGCACCCTCTCAGTTAGAACCATGCACCTTGCCTTCAGGATTGTTAAGGTGTGCTACAGGGGTGACATAGGTTTTAAGTGTAGTGACCCTCAGATATAGTAAACCTATATCTTGAGTAAGTGGTGCATGCACCAACTTACACAGGATGCAATGGCAGGCCTGTAGTTCCATTTTGTATGGCCTCTCATGGGTGGCATAAATCATGATTCAGCCCAGGGAAGGCCTCTGAGGTACCTATGTCCTGGGTACATGGGTACCATATACTAGGGACTCACAATGGTACCCCAGTATCCAATCTGGAGTGTAGCTAAGTACATGACATAACAGTTTAGGGAGAAAGACGATAGACTGGGGTCCTGATTAGCAGGATCCCAGTCAGACTAGTTAAAAACAGTATCACATGAAGCAAAAAGTGGGAGTAACCATAAGAAGCAGATCCTACTTTCCTACACATTACGACACTGGAGAATCCAATGCACCTACAGCTGCTGGTTGAGCAGGAGTTGGACACGATAAATGGATTCCCTCCTTGGTCTTCACCTACCCAGTCGGTCCATAGACTGACTTCTTTTCGTCTCTCCGTATTGTCTCTTCCCTTATCCTCCCTTTCTCACCTCCCCTGCCCCCTTCACTACTTTTATCTCTCCTTTCTCTCCTCTCCTAATTGTGTTGCCTATTTTTGGGGGATTTATTGTGGAATTATTGAACTTTTTATGTTACATTGTTGATTCTCATGTAAAGCGCTCTGATACCTCCGGGTCTAGCCAGCGCTATATAAAACTCTTTAAATAAATAAATAAATAAATAAATAAAGTGAGCGTCATCAAGAAAGTGTCCAGACTTACCCGGTGGTCACTGATGGTCATCGCTGAAAAACAGGCATGATCTGCCTGTACATAGATAAGCGCCTCCCCAACAAAGCCATCAGATTGGAGAAGCACATCACACCTACGATGCACAACAGTATTGCTGATCTCAATGGGCCCATGGTTCTCAAACCTTGACCTTAATGCCAGATACCACCAACTACAGCTTGATGCTAGCAGCAGATATATTGTGACCTTGTCCACACACCTGGGCCTGCGACAGTACGAGCCCCTGAACTTTGGGATATCTTCCGCATCTGAGGTGTTCCATATTACAATTCGGGAGGTTCTCTCTGGCCTCCAGGGAGTGATGAACGTGAGAGATGGCACATTGACTTTAGCAGAAGAACAGCTCTGCCAACTCAGGGCCACCTTGCAATGGCTGT
This sequence comes from Lissotriton vulgaris, assembly GCF_964263255.1. Classification (NCBI taxonomy): domain Eukaryota; kingdom Metazoa; phylum Chordata; class Amphibia; order Caudata; family Salamandridae; genus Lissotriton; species Lissotriton vulgaris. The sequence continues at coordinate 133,628,709 of NC_141700.1, read as the reverse complement.
GCAATCACTGCTCCACCCTTCACCAGGAGAAGTGTTCCTTCTTTGAGACAAGCATCAAGTTCTTTGGCTGTGTCTTTACTGAGGACGGCATACATGTTGACCTCAGAAATCAAAGGCGATCCAGCAAGCACCCAGGGACGCAATGCAACGAAGTCCGCAGTGTCCTGGGCATGACCACATACTCTGGGCATTTCATCCCCAACCTGCTGACCATTGGAGAACCTCTCAGGGCTCTAACGAAGGCCTGGGACCGACTGAAGATGGCTAGTTTCAATGCATCAAGACTGCACTCCTCAGCAAGTTGACAATGGCATTCTTTGACCCCAAGCAGAAAACAGAGCTTCTTGTTGATACCAGCCCAGTAGGACTGCAGGCCATACTGACACAAAAGGTGGAACCGGTATGGTGGGCGCTACTCGCCTTCACAAGCAGAGCACTCATTCCAACAGAAACGATATTCACTCAAATAGAAAGAGAAGCCTTTGCTATCAAGTGGGTGTATAGCCATTTCCACCTATTCCTCAGTGGGCGACTTTTCCGTGTTGTCACCGAGCATCAGCCACTGGTCCTGCTAATCAAGGGCACTGCGCTTAATCCCCTTACCAGGATAGAACGGTGGGCGATATTACTCAAGCAGTATCAGTTTGAAGTTGTGTACTGACCAGGCTCCCAGAACCCAGATGACTTCCTCTCTGAGCATCCATCACCGGGACATGGTAAGGTGGAGAAAGATGCGGGACAGAGGATGCAGTGCGTGGTAAAAGTACAACGAAATTACAAAAAGGGGAGTGGAGGGCATTTCTGCAGGATGCTAACCAATGGGGAGGTTCAGACTTGGAGTGGCTAACTCAACTTTGGAGGGTCAGGCATGAGCTAACTCCCACCCAATGACCTTGTGCTACAAGGGTGCTGCATAGTCATACCTTGCCGAATAGTGTAGCTAGCCCACAGAGTAAACCAAAGGGGCTGCCAAGTCTAAGAACTGTTTTGAGACACAAGGTGTGGATGCGCGCTCAGTTCCTACCAGACTCAGTTCCTACCAGCCTCGTGGGTTGGTAGGCAGCGGTCTGGTCCATCCACCAACCTCCTGGCAGCTGCAGCATCCAAACTTGCCTAATCTTGTCCTTTTAGATCATGAGCGTCCAGTTGGTGTCAGAATCCAACATCACCTTCACCACTGGCGGGCCCTAACATCAGACAGGTAGGTTTTGCAGATAGTCCGAAGGGTGTATTCCCTCCCCTTCGAGACTATCCCTTCTCCGTGCCACCATCTTCCGACTGGCTGATGGAGGATTTACTTGTACATGTTCCATGAGAAAGTCATGGCTCTCTTGGCGAAGGGAACCATAGAGAGGGTTCTGGTGCCAGAAGTAGGCTGTGGCTGCTATTCTCGCTACTTTCTAGTTTCCAAAAAGGAGAAGGGCCTTCATCCTATGCCTGATCTCAGACTCCGCAACTTTTACCTCAAAAAGGATATTTCAAGATGCTCACATTGGCTCAGGTCTTGTCTTCCCTGTACCCATGGGACTGTGTGGTAGCGCTGGACAGGACGCCTATTTAAACATCCCCAGCATCCTGCCTGCCCATTGGCGCCACCTGAGGTTTATGGTAGGCCATGAGCGAGTCAGTCAATCAAAGATCTTTATTCGTCAAATATACTGGCTATAAAGGCAAACAGAATAAATACACAATTTACAGTTAATAACAAAATAAGACAAACTAAACAACAGATACCCTCAGTAAAAAAATTTTTTAAAAGCTAAAATCAGAATAAAGAATCCTTTACATTTCATACCATTTCCTAAGATCCACAGCAGCAGTTTTATAATTGAGCGAAGGAGTACACATTTCTGGGGAGGCTAAAGACTGAATATATGCTAGACCCTGTTTGTGTGAGGTAAAATGTTTGTTCAAAAGGATAGAACCTAGCAATTGAAGCCTTAGCGAATACAAGGTGTAAAATGTGTTGTGTTCTTATCTAGGACCCTAATTCGATATTCCTGATTTATGCCCTTGTGAGGTTATAATCAATAATGTCCTGACAAAGGCATAAGAATCAGATTCATATTCAGTAATAGCCCATGCAATCCAAAACACAGCACGGCTACTCCCATTGACTCCTAGAAAGCACAACGCGTTATTTAAACAAACCAAGCCTCCAGCAGCCCGGGAAAACCCCCCCTGCTTTTGTTTTGATTTGAACAAGAGCTCCTGCAAGAACTGTTAGTTCTTGGTGACGTCTTATGTCCAACCTTACGTCAAACCCGGCACCTTTCAAGTATAAAATACCAACAGTTGCCTTAAGCAAACACACGGTGGTTTGGAGCAGAGTGGCCATCTACTTGCCCGAGTGCCCAGCTGATGCGAGTGCCCGCGGAAGCCGCCCCTCCTGTTTGACGCACTGAGAGAGACGCTGTCTTTTTCTCCAGCCGAGAAAATCCAGCTCCGGTGTTTCCAGCCTACCCTTGCGGGTTGCTGGAATATCGAGTCCTGAGGAAAGAGATACCAGACCTCCCACATTCTGTTACCAAGGTACGGAGCTGACTAAAGCCTTAGGAGAATTCTTGATGCAGATTCTTGACAAAATTATCTTAACCAACTTAACTTAACATCGCTACTTACTTGTCCCTTCCCACGTATTAGGCCTAGGTCAGGTACACCGGGGTAGGTGTAGTTAGAAGCACCAGTTGAGCCTTTTAGTCAATGTATTTATGTATGTATATATTTTATCCATTTTAAAGTATCATATGGCTAAGAAACTGTATCAATGCTTTTACAGTATTATTTCATAATACTACTTTTACTGTACGCACTTTACTTTACTTTAAGTATTGCAATTGTGGCAATTCATTTCTCTTGCATGAGAAAAAAGACTGCTCAATAAATAACACCTTTTTATTGAAAACGCCCGTCTCTCTATTTCTCTGCACTCTGGTGAAACTAAGTATGCACAGCTGACTGATTGAAATATCTGTCTATTGTTTTCACACAACTCTAGAGATATACTCTTATTCTGAGGGAGCAAAGTTGTCATGTTTATGTGGTTGTCGGAAACTGAATCTCTTCTTGTCTGAGCCAGGGAAGGTTATCCATCCCTCTTCATTCAAGAAAGTTTCCAGTGACCTCTGAGCTAGCGGGCGCAAACCTAAATTAAGTTTAACATAGTCAGTAGAGACCTAGATGACCTCAGTCCTACGTCTACACTGCTGGTTATGTTATTCCAATGCGCAGAGCCTATTGGGAAAATAGGAACTACACTACATGGCGCCCAACATTTGGTAAGGCGATAATCTAACGCAAGACAATAAACTCAGTCGTGCTTTTTCACACAGAACCCTTTTCCCGTAAAAACTCCAATAGACGTCTGGAGTGGGTGAAAGGTTAATATCCGCCGGAACTTAGTAGGATGAGAATCCTATGTATTAGTTATTGGTTTGATCAACGTTGAAGGATACAGTGTTCCAAAATATTGTGCACCTAATCTTTGTTTCCTTGAAACTCGATCTGCAACAGAAAACTTTCAGTCAGTTAAATGGCAGAAAGTGACGAAGAAAGGGAGCGAGCAAGACTAGCAGCTCGACTCTTAGAGGAAGACGCGAGTCTCCATGAAACTGAACCGGATGTAATACTCATTCCCGTCAATGTAAGAAGAACTATAACTCTAAAACGTATAGAAAATGGACTGACAGCACGAGGTGGTACAGTCATATTCGTGATAGAGGCACACGAATATCGGCAGACAGAGGTATTCTATTCATGGATACATTTTCCAGCAGCACACGCTACGACAAAAGACTTCCACTATTACAAAATAGAGGAACCTCCGGATGAATACACTCCTTTCGAGGAGATTGAAATTCCACTAAAATACCAAGAGCACATGCTCTGGTTTAAAGGCGCCCTAAAACATAATAATCATATCACCAAGCTCAGTCCACTAGGTAGACCAGAAGAAACGGGGCCGGTCCTATGCAACTATGCAACACACCCAGACTACGAAATAATGTCAAGCGAACAACTCCTAGTTAAACTAAAAGAACTAACAAAGGCATATAGAGAATTAGTTCAAGTGGCAAGAGATGATATAAAGAACCTCCAGAAACTGAAGGAAACAGATATAGCAGCCCAACCATTGGAACTTGCCAGAATCATAGAAAAATCCTATGAAGAGCTAGGAAGAGATAGTTTGGGTGGGAAACCGATAAAACCCCAACTAACTGAAAATCCTGAAAAAAACATTTATTAAAAATAATTTTAAAACTCCAAAAAAGAGTTGGGAAGGTAATAAACAAACCATTCCCAGGGAAAAACGTTTCCATTCCAGAGGAAGGTCTCCTCAGCGTAGAGAGAGATCTCCAAGCCGAGAAGACAAGTCTCCCCAAAGGGAACTCTCTGAAAAAAGATACAACCTTAGAGATAGGGATAAAATAAGAAAACCAGACAGATATCAAGATGTTGATACACGTCCCTCTAGATCATTCTCACTGAATCCTTCTCGATCTTCCTCACAGAAATCGGAAAGAAGAGGACGGTCAGAACACAGAGAAGAGCACGCCAAGTCCAAAGACAAGGAACCTGTTCATCAAAGTAAAAAATGACAATTTCCCATAAAGAAGGTAGTAAGTATTAAGATTAAACATGCTGAGGATACTGAGGACACAGCTGAAAAACGAAGAGTGGGCACAGACAATGCTAGACAGCGGAGCAGAAGTGACCATAGCTCACAAGACCCTGATGAATCTTCTGGAGACAGTGGACACGAATTAATACATTCAAGTGGAAACAGCAGACACAGGAGTTAGTGTGCCCCATAAGCTATATGAAATAACATTACGTATAGAGGGAGATAAAACCAGGATAATAAAAAGTCTCTTTTAGGAAAAACTTTCAAAAGGCTATGACATTCTGTTAGCTGAAAAAGACTGGCCACCAGATTTTGTCAGGGAGTGCCCTCATGGCGAAGAAATGATTATGCCTGCCTTCTCGAATCATATCCCGATTCCTAAAAAATATACTTATGCAAGAAAATGGGCAGTAGCCCAAGCTCCTGCCTTGTACAAAAATGGGATGAGGACTCACCTCACCACAAGATCCAGTTAAAAAATCAGCCCACTGCACAAAGGCAGTACCCAGTTAAACAAGAAGCTAAAAAACAAGTCCGGGAGATCTTAGATCAACTTGAATATCAAGGGGTGATCGAAACATGCACCTCTCAAATGAACAATCCTTTGTTTCCTGTCTCCAAGCCAGACGATTCATATCATCTAGTTTTGGACTACAGACTCCTTAACTCCTGTTGTAAAACATTTGCAGTACAAAACTCACATAGTGCAGCACTAATGAACAACATTGTGCGCAAAAAAATATAAAACGACATTAGACATCTATAATGGATTCTTCTGTCAAAACATTGCACCAGAAAGCAGGTATTTGACCGCTTTCTCAATATTTGGGTCGCAAAAACAATTTTGCCGACTCCCACAGGGATTCAAGAATAGCCCTGGATTATTCTCAGCAAGGGTAACAGAGTTACTACAAATATATGATGATGAAGCATTATCATATGTCGATGACATCTATCTTACAGACGATGACTTGGAGACTCACTTAAAAAGGGTGAACACCATAATACTTGGACTCGCCTCAGAGGGTTACAAATTCAACTTTAAGAAGTCACGAATTGCCCATCTACCTGTCCTATTTTTAGGTTATGAATTATCAAGTGAAGGCAAAAGCCTGGCAGACAATTTCTTAGAGAAATGTGCTATACTCCAAGCACCAAAAAAGCTGAAGAATTTACAATCACTACTAGGTTTCCTGAATTTCGGAAGAACATACATTCTAAATTATGCGAAGAGGGTTAAACCTCTCTATGAATTAATAAAACCAGATTTCAAACAAACCAATTGGACTCAAAAACACACAGAAATTTTGAGATCACTTCAAACAGACATGTTAACCAAAACAAAATTGCAAACACGTGAGAACACACGCAATCTTGTAATCCGAGTCATCCCAGGAAGATGCGGATTCACATACCTGACCTCTAATGAGGGAGAAACGGTACCTATAGCTTACAAATCACATTTGTACACTGAAGCTGAAATGAAATTCAGCTCCACAGAAAAAATTCTAACTGCGGTTAGAACTGCTGTGGCAAAAGAACGAGACCTATCCCCAGGCAGAAGAATAGCTGTTTTTTTCAGCAGAATTCGCCCTTGAGGCGTTAACAAGTCCTCGTAACCTGGTTAAAGGGGTATTAGATCCAAAATGGATAGAATGGGAAACTTCTTTTGCTACAGAAGACGTGAAATACTATTTTGACCAAAAATTGAAAAAACTAGATGATCTAGTATATGAACGCGAATATCCTCTGCCAGCTGAAATTCTGCCTCTGGAAAAATATACCTGCGTAATCTATATGGACAGATTCGCAAAACACTTTGATGTAGAAAATATATCCTATGATGCAGCGTGCGCGATTTTTAAAGGTCGCTGGCGCTCTGGTAAATTCAAACCAATGATTACCAAAACAGAATCACTCACGAAATGTTCAGCTCAGCGAGCTGAAATAAGAACCTTAAAGATGGCGCTTGAAAATGCCGATCGTGAATTCCCCACACTAATAGTGTGCGATTCGTATTTCTGCGTCAAATCCTATAACAGTGACATGCAGACATGGATCAAAAACGGTTACAAAGATGACACAGGTGCTACAATAAAGCATAAAAGACTTTGGGAACAAGTAGTTCTTTTGCAGAAAGAACTACAAAAGACTCACGTGATACACGCATTGAGTCATCGATGTGATGGCGTTCACGTTGCAGGGAATTCATTGGCTAATACAGCCACAGCGGAAGCGGTTCACTCGGCTTCCGTAGCTACTGAAAAGCGTTCAGAAAAACACATAGATGGGGAAACCATGCTAGCGGTAAAAGCCTCATTAAAAGGCGATTATTCAGCATTACCTCTCAACTATCCACTCAATAATACATACATTATTGATGCAAACTCCGTTCCATTTGCTTGAATCCCTGGAGTGGGGGATAGGGTAATTCCAAACACGAACCAGAGAATCTTCTTACTACAAGAAGCACATATGGGTTTGGGTCTGAGGCACCAAGAAATCCTGAAATCTCTCATGGACCTACAGTCAGAGTACTGGTGGCCGGGAATGAGCGTAGATATCTACTATTTTGCAAAAAATTGCAAGGACTGCAACAGAGATCGCAGTTGTGAACCGGTCCAGCCTGTAGCCCAGATACCACTATTACATAGCATCAGGCTATCTATAGCGCAGAAATCCAGTCGGAGAAATGCGTCCCCATAATAATTAAGACTGGATTCACTTAAAAATGTAGACCCCAGCACCCGGCTGATGCCAGAACTGTTATAAAAGATTTGCAAGTCTTTATCGGCACATACGCAATTGGCATGCTACATTCTGATCAGGGTCCTGCGTTTAGCTCTCGAGCTTACAAAGAGGCCATGAACATTATGGGCATCGCATTGCGGTATTCTTCTCCCTTCCATCCTGAGGGAAATGCGGTTGTGGTGAGAAAAAAACGGGACATAAAGCGTTCTATAACGGCGAGGGTATTAGGTTCGGGTGATGGGTGGGTCAAACATTTAACAAGTGTCCAACGTAGTCTTAATAATCTGCCAAGAAACTCTCTAAAAGTTCTCACTCCATACGAACTATTGCTCGGAACTAGAATGCTTATTCAGGACCTAGATAGTTACACTTCAGTGGTAGAAGAAAAAAGCTGTGATATCAAAGATCGTTTGGCTGTTTTACAGGATCTAAATGAAAAAAGAAAAAACCTGAGTAACATAAAGTTGAAACAACAGTCGACATCCACTGAAGAAAAACCACCTGTCCCAGCAAGACCTGTCTGGATTCCAAAGATTGGGGATCTGGTCAGAGAAAAGATCGCGGTAAAGAAGGAATTTGGGCCTTCATACAGAAAAGCAGTACCTGTCTTAGCTATCAACGGAACAAGATCAGTAGTAATACCGCCCCTTGCTGGTAAAAAGGAGAGCCGAGTTGTATCCATCGACCTGGTAAAACCACAATCATGTGGCCAATAATAAGTAGTAGGCCCAGTGGACTCCCAAGAAATAGCAGAATACCAAAGTTTGCTACAATCCAAGAGTCTCATGCTGAGAGACTAATCAAATTGGAGAAATCAGCAATGAATAAAAAAGGACTGTGCAATAATGCCATGGAACTGGTGCCTCTTGAAACCCAAATAATAACAGTTTGTCAAGAAACACCAATCTACAATTAAGTAGCCTCAGACTATTCTAATGAAACAAAGAAAAATGCAAAAGCAAATGAAAATCCGGAAGCAATTCCAACAATTGACAGAACTGCATCAGGCTGGAGAAGTGTGGTTAAATGATTAGAGCGGCAGATCCTGATGCAGAGGTCTAGCCCGGGACCAGGGTTCAATTCCCCGCCTCGGCGGGTCTTGGGCTCAAAAATTCCACGAACCTGATAATTCTCGCCTCGGTGCCTATTCCAATCATGGAGTCCCACTCTGCAACTCTGGCAATAGCTTGCTTAATCTCCACAACGGCCCCCACAACGCTAAGGATGCCTGGTCTCCACCTTGGGGGTGCCCAGGAGTGGACGCCTCACAGGGAAAGCCAGGATGGGTTCCACAGCGGTATTCGTACAAGCGCCTTGAGACCCTTGCGGGTGAGTAGTGCGCTATACAAGTATCAATTTACATTTACATTTACTTCATCAACTTCGACAATTTCTCTGAAGACCCAAGCGAACATGAAGAAACGCCTCCAACACAATGTTTTAAAAACAAAGTAATTGACCTTTTCCAACAACTGAAAAAGACTTACCTAATTTCACCATGGATTGAATTTTGGATTATGTTAGGTGTACTTTTCCTCCTGCTTTGGCTCATCATGGTTATATGTTTGGAAAGATTCATTGAAGGAAAATATAGTACAATGGACACAGCAAGTCAGAACATCAACTTGGTCCTAAAGCCACACACATCTTCTCACATTGAGAAAAGAGAACTGTCATCAGTAAACATCACAGCCATTCCAATACCCGGTGGGGTAGCATGGGACAGAACTGAATATGACATTTTGGGCCCGGTCGAGCTTTTAAAGTATCCCCACCAGCTCAAGATTTCATTAAGTGATTTTGTAACACCTAGTACCTTCTCTGATGACTGGGACTTTAAAAACATTAATAATATGATGTCAGATTTAGTAATGTCATCAAAATTTACAGAACAAGATTACTTGCAGGGTTCATCCAATTATGAAGATCTTTACTGCTACAACCATTATGGTGATCACTATTTGCATAAAAGTGCTCAGCCTAGAAATGTTTTATCTTTTAACCAGTGGGAACACTGTCCTACTCCACCAAAAGGCAATTCAAAAAAGTTTTCGGATAAATTCCAATACTTCTCAGGATTTAATAACAGTGACCCAAGAACGTTTTATTTTAAAACTAGCAGCCCTTCCCGACGTTGCCCGGGAGCAATAAGGATTCAGGGCCCCCTCCCGCCCCGTTTTTGTAACCTGCAGACGTCACTTTTTCCTCCTGTAATTTACTTTGCTTCAGGGCCCCCCCCCGCCCCACTTTTGTAACCTGCACCCGTCACTTGTTCCTCGTGCACAGGTCATCCAACCCCTTCCCTCCACTCCATCCAAGGGACGCAGGTATTCGTGAAGGAAATATTCCTATATAAATATAATCTCCTATAGTGAAGCAAACGCATCTAAACAATAACATATTCACCGCTGACAGTTATGTGAGCAAACTCTCCCCTTTTTGACAGAAGGTGGCCTCATTCGAGGGGGTACTGTTTTTCTCCTGACCGTGTGTAGGCCTTCGTTGCGCACTTTGTTAACGGCGGAGCACAGAGTCCCATTGAGAAGAGCATGGGATTATCCTACGGAAGCCGAGGTGGCTCAAACGTTTACAGCATCTTAAACCCCTCTGGCTACTCGTCACTTTTTCCTCCTTTTCCTCCTGTAATGCACCGTTTGTCTGACATTTGTAGTGCACCGTTTGCCTCCTCTTTCTTGTCCTCAGGCTTCCCCGACCGCCGCCCGCTCGGCCCGTCCCGTCCCCCGCCCGGCCCGTCCCATCCCGTCCCGTCCCCCGCCCGCCCCTACATGAGTGCCCTTACCTCCGCCGGCGCTGCTCCCGCCTGTCCGCTCGCACCAGCGCTCCTCCCCTGCGCCATGTCCGCCGCTCCTCCTCCGCCGCCAGTCCTCTGCTCCTGATGTCACCGTTCCTCCCCCGCGCCATGTCCGCCACTCCTCGGACGCCGCTCCTCCCCGTGCTCCTAACGTGACCACGCACGTTGCGGCCGGCGCTACTTTTGAGGGACTACTATTTTTTTTAATCTAACATTTTAAATAACGTTTTTTTTTTAAATTTATGTAGCCTATAACCATCTACACACCCTTCCGATTTCAACGGTATATCGGGTGTGTAGATTGGGGCAGTGGTTCCCGAGTTTACCCGCCTCAAAGCCTGAAAGTTTCTGTTTTATTATAGTAGTATAGATGTCAAATAGAACAGGAATAAAAACAATGTTGACGAATACTAAATTGATTTATTCAGAAACAATTTATGACAAAATGTCTACATTAGGTTTCGAAATTTGGAAAAACACCATTGAAACAAAAACAATCTGGGGTTCCAAAGATTGGCAAGTACAAGGCCTAGAAGCACTGTTTAGGGCCTGCATGATCCCAGAACAAAATATTTTCTTGAATGACACAATTCAACAAACTACTTGTCTTGGCCTTGCTAAGATAAAAGACATGAACACACCGTCTATTCCAAAACCCATGCCTGATAGTGACAGCACTACTGATGTGGAGATAGACGTTTCTAATATTTTATACCAAAACAGAACACATACTGATTGGAAAAAGTGGTTGATCTGGCCAACAGACACAAATAAATGTCAAGATAGATTCCTGAACAAAACACAGGGGTTCAAAATGACCAGACCAGACACTAGATATTCCCAGAGACAACATCCAGGGATAGTTACAACATACAGTGTAGGGAAACTATGCCTTGAGTGGCTACAGAAATCCACACTGGCTGAAATTAAGCAACACTTGACTTTACTTAAAGACGGTGCTGACTTGCGTGATTTCTTAATGGGACCACGCAAACAGCGTCAAAAACGTTTCATAACGGCCGGTATATACGTTGCATACAATGAAGCATAGAAAGTAATGCAAATTGAGACAGCAGAAAAAATACGAGAAATTGATCGTATTAATTTGGAAAAATCACTTTCTGTTGTGGACAATGGGTTAACAACTCTGTCTTCCAGAATATATTCACTGGACAGTATTGTATCATCTGCCTTTGATATAATAGAGCAGGACTTACTAATGCTACAACATGGTCAGTCTCAATTACGTTCTATTGTACAGCTTGGATGGATGTTGCAAAATCTGCGTTCAGGCTACGTACCATGGCGTTTAATCAACACAACGTCATTATTCGGTCTCTTTAACCTTAATGATATACAAATCAGTTTGGCACAAAAAGGAGCAGATTATACAATCCTGAGCATTGAAAAACTTGAGAGATTACCATTGACAATGTCAGAAAGACCTGTCATTGAATGGATAATACATGGAACGATTACAATTCCGATAACAGGTTTCCAGTTTAACTACTGTCAAGAGTGTATACCAGCAGGCCAGTATGAAAGGTTGGGTAAAGAATACATCAAATCAACCTGGGATTTACCTTATACACACAGATGTTATAGTGAAGGAAACAGAGAGGTATTTCTTAGTGGTACATTTTTTTAAAAATCACTAAGCGGTACACTTCTGTGTAAAGGAATTAATTTGCATGGAGCCTGCGAAGTGTCTTCAAATAATCTTTCATGTCACCTGCATGGCAAGCCTGCAAAACAGATAGAACCATTTTTTATACCACTTTCTAATGGTAGTTACATTTTAATAAGTGACCACAGCTGTTGTGGCATGCTGCCAGGAAAAGCCTATCTGACAACTGTAACTTCCAGGGCCGTTTGCTGTATGCAAGTATTGTATCCACACAGCAATCCAGATATGGGGGCTGCGTTATGGCCTCGGTTGAATATCTCTTCTATTCGAATTGATACTTTAAGCAGAATGAAGTCTATTCTTTTACAAACAACTGTGCCTCCAACGTCATTAAAAGAAACATATGAACTGCAAGTTGCAAGGACAACAGCAGAGATACATACACTTTTATCAACAAATTGCCCCGTACATTTCTTCGAAGTATTAAGCCAAATCTTAAACATGTCTGATACCAGTGGTATCGCACATGTATTTAAGACAATTTTTGTTCGGGACTGTTAACACCATTTGAAACAGTTCTGGGCATCTTCCCGAATTTTGTGCATTCTGTCTTTGGCGGCCTACCCTTAATCTTGGGACTCGTGGCAGGAATTTTATTTCTGCTTCTTCTGCACCGATAAGGCAAGCCAATCCACAGGCAAGACTCTAGCAACGATGGAAGAAACGATCCTAGCAATACGATACCGAGACCATATCACTAAGGTCCTCGGATTGGCCCGGCTTAAAGATCTAAGTACAACCTGGTTTCTTTCATTCAGACCGATCTGGCAAGATTGCATCATACCTGTGCTTCGATGTCTGCTATGCGGAGAAGAATGCGTGTTGGACATCTGTCTTACACTACAATCAGCAGTACCAATGGATATCGATACTTTGCTAGGTCCGTTAACGACTCATGCATCGTGTTGTCCCCAGCGGCTACCGATTCTGATGACGGCATTCGTTGAGACTTCACCACTACGAGTATGTGTCGGTGAGGTAAGAGAGGAAAGCAGCACCGAACAGGTACAGCCTTCTGTGAGCATTGCTGATCCAACCATCGATGATAGCACTCACGCAGAGAACTGCACAGTTGCAGCATTTTCATACTTGGTCGAACTTTCACCTGATGTGGTAGACCAATTTTTTGCGGGTATGTCTGAGATAATGTTCTCTCCAGTCAACGAGAATAACTCTTAATAAAAACAATGAGCACACCGCGTTCCCTGAACTCGGCCTTCAGTTTTTGATAAACAAAGCTACAGAAAATATTTGGAACTTTTCCCCTGAAAGCGAAATTATTTTTGCCCATATTTTCAAAATATTTACTTTTTTTGGCACATGGTACTCTGCTTAAAGTAGAACTATTCTTAGAGAACAGAGCTTCTATTTTAGGATACTAGAGACAATATTTTACCTCAGCCTCTAGCACATATACAGAAATTTGTATAAATATGTGATGAAATGGTCTTGACCTTCTTTTCTGTATTTAGAGCCATTTCATGTGTACTTTTTGCAATTCGTTCAGCTGATATATATATATATATATATATATATATATATATATATATATATATATATATATATATATATATATATATATATATATGCATTTCTCTGAATGATAGCGTACAGTACAAATACTCATTTCCGTGTATTTACCGTATACCATTTCAAATGCGAAATAAGTATGTTGGGGTGGGTCGGAAAAAACACATGCACCTTTGAATGTTTAATATTGCTTAGTTTTAGTAACGATGGACATCAGTTCGTGGAGTGGGTGTCTTGTTCTTATCTAGGACCCTAATTTGATAATCCCGATTTATGCCCTTGTGAGGTTATAATCAATAATGTCCTGACAAAGGCATAAGAATCAGATTCATATTCAGTAATAGCCCATGCAATCCAAAACACAGCACGGCTACTCCCATCGACTCCTAGAAAGCACAACGCGTTCTTTAAACAAACCAAGCCTCCAGCAGCCCGTGAAAACCCCCCCTGCTTTTGTTTTGATTTGAACATGAACTCCTGAAGTCCTGCAAGAACTGTTAGTTCTTGGTGACGTCTTATGTCCAACCTTACGTCAAACCCGGCACTTTTCAGGCATAAAATACCAACAGTTGCCTTAAGCAAACACACGGTGGTTTGGAGCAGAGTGGCCATCTACTTGCCCGAGAGCCCAGCTGATGCGAGTGCCCGCGGAGGCCGCCCCTCCTGTTTGACGCACTGAGAGAGACGCTGTCTTTTTCTCCAGCCGAGAAAATCCAGCTCCGGTGTTTCCAGCCTACCCTTGCGGGTTGCTAGAATATCGAGTCCTGAGGAAAGAGATACCAGACCTCCCACATTCTATTACCAAGGTACGGAGCTGACTAAACCCTTAGGAGAATTCTTGATGCAGATTCTTGGCAAAATTATCTTAATCAACTTAACTTAACATCGCTACTTACTTGTCCCTTCCCACGTATTAGGCTTAGGTCAGGTACACTGGGGTAGGCGTAGTTAGAAGCACCAGTTGAGCCTTTTAATCAATGTATTTATGTATGTATATATTTTATCCATTTTAAAGTATCATATGGCTAAGAAACCGTATCAATGCTTTTACAGTATTATTTCATAATACTACTTTTACTGTACGCACTTTACTTTACTTTAAGTATTGCAATTGTTTCAATTCATTTCTCTTGCATGAGAAAGAAGACTGCTCAATAAATAACACCTTTTTATTGAAAACGCCCATCTCTCTATTTCTCTGCACTCTGGTGAAACTAAGTATGCACAGCTGACTGAGTGAAATATCTGTCTATTGTTTTCACACGACTGTAGAGATATACTCTTATTCTGAGGGAGCAAAGTTGTCATGTTTGTGCGGTTGTCGGAAACTGAATCCCTTCTTGTCTGAGCCAGGGAAGGTTATCCATCCCTCTTCATTCAAGAAAGTTTCCAGTGACCTCTGAGCTAGCTGGCGCAAACCTAAATTAAGTTTAACATAGTCAGTAGAGACCTAGATGACCTCAGTCCTACGTCTACACTGCTGGTTATGTTTTTCCAATGCGCAGAGCCTATTGGAAAAATAGGAACTACACTACAAATGTCATAAAGTGCAAAGTTGATCGGTTTAAAATGTTGTCACAAGGACGTTTTGAAAAGAAACCAACCCAAGATCCAGCCAAAGGAAAAGCGACTAAATGATTAATTATATTTATTCTCAGCCTTGTAAAATAAAATCTGTGCTGTGGGTTGGCGAACTAGGTCAAATATGATTCAGTGCCATAAGCTATCCATGGATTAGCCTTGTTGTTATCAAGATATAAACAATCTTTCAAAACTTCCCTGGAGAACCAACCTTTGGGGTGCTCCAGAGCTTTCCCCACATTAACAAGGGAGCTATATTATTACAATCTTCCAAAAAACCCACCCCTACTTCCACTTGTGTGATAAAACTTGGGAAACCATGAGCATTTTCAGTTCACCGTGCTCCCTTTGGCCTTACAAGCGCACCTTGGGTCTTCACCAAGGTGATGGCGGTGGTCGCAGCTCATCTGCGCAGGTCAGGGGTGCCGGTCTTCCCTATCTCAGAGGCTGGCTGCTGAAGGCAGGCTCAACCCTGGCTGTCGTTTCCCAGCTCTAGACTACAGCGAACCTCCTGCATTCTCTGGGGTTCACTATCAGCATGCTGAAGTCACGCCTGGCACCCTCTCAGATGCTCCCTTTCATCGAAGCTGTTCTGGAAACCGTGAAGTTTCAGGCTTATCGTCCCTTGCTGCAAGTCCAAGATATTCAGGCTATGATACCAATGTTTTAACCTTTATACTGGGTTTTGGTGAGCCTGACTCTGAGCCTGCTGGGCCTCATGGCCTCTTGCATCCTGCTGGTGACACATGCCATATGACATATGCGGGCTCTGCTGTGGGACCTGAGGTTCCAGTGGGTTCCGTATCAGAGGAATCTCTACGACATGGTCCAAATCTTGGCAGAAACTGCAAAGGATCTGTAGTGGTGGCTACTGAACCACAATTGGGTCAGATGTAGACCCTTCCCCAAACAGATTTCACAGTCATGACCGATGCCTCTCTGCTGGGATGGGGCGGCCATCTGGGATAGGTGGAGATCAGAGGACTCTGGTCTCTGGTGGAATATGGACTCCACACCAACATGCTGAAGCTCCATGCGATCTGACTGGCATTGCAAGCTAATCTAC
Source organism: Lissotriton vulgaris (assembly GCF_964263255.1). Taxonomy (NCBI): domain Eukaryota; kingdom Metazoa; phylum Chordata; class Amphibia; order Caudata; family Salamandridae; genus Lissotriton; species Lissotriton vulgaris. The sequence goes on along the minus strand of NC_141700.1, from coordinate 133,612,658 downwards.
CCTCCATCAAGTGAAGTCTAGGGCAGGTGTTATTGGACAACACCTCTGACACGTGCTACTGCAACAAACAGGGTGGGTGGGGTCATGGACCCTTTGTCAAGAGGCCCTGCATCTCTGGACATAGCTGGAACAGCAGGGCATAACTCTGGTGGTTCATCACCTGGCTGGTTTCCTGAACGCCAGGGCGGACAAACTCATCCGTCAATGTCTAGCGGATCACGAATGCCGTCTCCACCCAGAGGTGACGCAAGGTTGCTTTTAGGAATATAGCATGTGGTACGCATGCTATTAGATCGCATTCTATTACAACACGGTCGTTACAACGACTGCGTTGTTAGAACGCGATACCTTTACATCGCAAGTCATTAGATCGACTTGCTGTGGGGGGCACACTGGACTTAGGAACAGTATAATTTACCATTCCAACTCCAGCGTGCGCAACAGTAGGGAAGGTGTTGGAATAGTAAATTATACTATTCCTTAGGTTAGAGCACCCCCTACAGCAAGTCGATCTAATGACTTGCGATGTAAAGGTATCGAGTTCTAACAAGGCGGTAGTTGTAACGACCACGTTGTAAAATGAACGCAATGTAATGGCAGCATTGTAAACACTGTTTCCCCTCTTTTAGCATTGGGGAGAGCATTGGTTAGATCTATTTGCCTCTGTCGAGAATGTGCAATGACAGGAGTTTTGCATGCTGGAGTTTCCAAAGCGGCTCTTTTTCTGTGACACTTTTTGACTCAAGTGGAGCTCAGGGCTCCTGTACGCCTTTCCGCTCATACCACTCCTGCCCAGAGTTCTCAATAAGATCAAGACCAAGTAGGCCCAAGTCAACCCTGTGGCTCTGGACTGGGCACGGAGAGTCTGGTATCCCGAACTACTGAACATGCGTGTCGATCCTCTGATCAGGGTACCCCTTCGGGAGGATAGTCTGTCGCAGCAGCATGGAAAGGGTCCTCCACCCAAACCTGTCAACTCTACACCACCTTGCATGGAGATTGAGCAGTGGCAGTTGACAGCTTTCGAACTCCCTCCCGAAGTCTGTAACATTATTCTTGAAGTCAGTCATCCCTCCACTAAGACGGTGTACGGCTACCATTGGATAACATTTGAGGAATGGTGTTCCCCCAAACAAATTGTTCACTGTTTTGTCCTTTTTCTGAGGTACTCTTATTCATTCTTTCCCATGATCAGCAGGGCTCTGCTCTGGGCACTCTCAAAGGCTATCTTTCTGCCTTCTTGTGGCTGCCAGACCAACCCTCCCTTTTCAAGTCCCCTATTATAAATAGGTTTTTGAAAGGTATTATGCATCTCTTTCCCCCTTTCATTATGCCTCAGTGGGTCCTTAACTTGATTCTCACATTCTTGATGTGCGCTCCTTTTGAGCCTTTGCAGAACTGTCCCCTCATGCTGCTCACTATCAAAGCAGCCTTTCTTGTGGCAATTACAATGGCCTCTATACTTCTCAGTGTATCTGGACAAACTGGTGCTTCGCACTATGGCCTCTTTTCTACCAAAAGTAATAACATCATTTCATGTATTTCATGTGAGCCAATCTGTCACCTTGCCCACATTCTATGCTCCTCCACATCCCTCTGAGTAAGAGGAGCAACTCCACCTCCTGGACCCAAAAAGAGCTTTTTTATTCTAACTTGACCGCATACGAGAGTCCCGGTGGACGACTAACTCTTCGTGTGGTATGTTAGTGCGAAGAAAGGCCGGGCAATGGAGAAAGGAACCAACTCTCGATGGGTCGTTCTCTGCATCAAGATCTGAAGGCTTATGGACTCATTCCGCCAGGGCTCATTCCACCAGAGCTAAAGCTGTGACCACTGCATTAGCACGTGGAGTCCCAGTCCTGAAATTTGCCAGGCAGCAACATGGGATTCCCTGCACGTGTTTACCAAGCATGACTGCCTGGACAGTCTCGTCCATAGGAATGGGCATTTCACACATTTGGTCCTGCAGGACTTCCTAGTTTAAATGTGTCTGTAGACTCACCACCAGGAATGTTATTGCTTGGATATCTATTTAAAGGTAAGGAATTAGCAGCTAGAAGTCTCCATCAGATGAACAAATTAATTGCTTTTGGTAGCACCTTATCTGGTAGAGACTATATCTAGCCTTAGATTCCTTACCGACCCACCCATCCTCCCTGCTCTGTGGACAGATCTCTAGGGTCTGGCTGACCTATTGTAGGGCCCTAGTTTCAACACACCAGTGTCAGTGCTCTTTATAGCAATGCACTTCTGCCATGAAAAAAGATTTGAAAAGTAACTGACACCAGCGCACCAAGGTGGGGCCTATATAGGTGACACAGTCATCACTTTCAGTTTGGATGACACCGTGCGGAGCTAACTGACGCCACCCACTGGCGCACAAGTGATATTGCTCATAAAAAATCATCTGGATCCAGTTTGACGATTGGGGAAATTCAAAGTTAAGAAATCTGTGGCTAGATATAGTCTCTACCAGATAAGGCCTTACCAAAGGTAAGTAACTTGTTTATTAGGGACTTACAAGTAAACAGTACATTAAATGTGCCAGTTGGGTGTAAACCTGTGTTGCCATGAATCAAGGAGCGAGCACAAGCACTTTCACACTGGTTTGTAGTCGCAAAGTGTGCAGAGTCCTAAGGTCAGCAAAAGCAGGAGGCTCAAAGGCAAAACGTTGGGGGAAAACCACACCAAGGATGTCAGGTCCAAGGGATACAAACTGTATAAAATGAATTGGTGGTCCTTGGCTTCCAGTTGTCATTCAGTGGGGGTTTGCAGAAGTCAAAAGGTTATGAACCAATGCAATAAGTAATGCATGTTACTAAAATCCCATTACATTTTATTCAATTTACTAACTTTAGAAGAATGTAAAGTTAAGTGAGGTTTGCTAGGATTAAAACTTATGATGTACAGATGTCAACATGTGTTAACTGTCAACTTTCAATTCTCCTTACCAAACCTACAACAATTTCCTTGAAAAATTTAGCGCTTATATGTCAGAGTGCCGAAAACCAAGTCCGAGTTGTCTTCAGTCCACTTCAGGCCTCTTTAGTCCACTGCCCTTCCCATTTATCTCACTCTTGCAGGTTCCTCCTTTCTCCCGCTCTTGCTCTCGGGAAATGTCTTATTAAGAAAATATATATATTGGTCCCCAAAAGTGTGTGCCTCTAGCCCCCACTGGCAACGACAGGCTAAAATAAAACACCGGAAATATATGTATAGTGTCCAGCAGAACCACACTGTAGTAGACCCTGGCATAATGAAGCCCATATTTAACATATAGTGGGGTCTTTGGCTTTATAGGGCCATCAATGTCATGTGATGGTTTGCACAGGCATATGAAACACGACATGCTATTCTTTTTTCACCAAACCGGTATTTACAAAAAGAAAAGTATGTGTTGTCGGAAAAAAAAAAAAAATCCAAGTTTTGTTTTTTGGGAATATATTAAGTTTACCAAGATGAAAAAATGTGTAGTTGGTAGCCAAATGTTAGTATTTTCAGAAATTGATGAACAAATGTTTGAAGACAGAATAATTGCATGCCAAAATATATTAAAAAGAAATAGTTGAGTGCCTATTAATGTTCTGTTTTGGGGAACCTTCTAGCTAATAGTATTTTTTTGGTTACCAAGGACACTTGCTGCTGGGGGTGTTAGTGCGTTACACATGTAGACGCATTTATTGTATTGTAATTTTATTTATAGGGCACTTTCTACCCCAGACAAGGCTTCAAAGCGCTTTTTGGCGAGTAGCATGCTACTTCGGGAACCCAAAAGGATTAGTGGTGGGTTGGTATAGGAAAATATGAGTTAATTTGAGTGGTGAACATGTGAGTCTGTTAACGTTTAAGATGCTGCTCCTGTTAATTCCTCCGGTTCCACTGGAATGGGCTCTAGTGGTAATCCTGCATGAGATGGCTACTAACGTCATTTTAGCTGATGTAGTCCCTGTTGCTCAAGCATGTCTAAAAGCAGAGGCAATGTTTACATGGTGGGCAGGTGGGCAGAGGGCACCCTATTTGTAGATCACCGACTACCCTAAATGTGATCTATCCCACTCTCATTTGATGACCCTGAAAAGAGGAAAAACAATAATGAAGGGTAATCTGGAGAGTCAACGTTCTACTCAAGGTAATTAAATAAAGCCTTGCAATGTATCAAGTGGAATGCGATTGATTCAGTAGATTCTGGCACCAAGCTGGCTTTTTCAGCGGGTTGGATCTCAAATAAATATTCCCTTAGTTCCACCTTGGAGATTATTCTTGGGTCATTCTTGAACAGACCATCAGCAGCCCTCTCTGTTTCTCTCTCTGTCACTGTTTCCCATTTTACTGGCATCTCCTGCTCAAATTATGCACCATATGAGCCATCTCAAAGAGCTATCGGAACGATAGGTGCGGCCGAGCGACAGAATGAAATGGCGCAGAGACAGAACCCATTGGTAAAAAATTTATTACAAATGCACGTCCAGCTCTTGCTGCTTTCATTACATTATTTTTTGCATCCAGATTCTCTCAGTACGCATGCGATTGAGATCATGAATATGCCATACTCTTGGAAAGTCACAACATTATCGCCATCGAGGTCCATTTTCCCGCAAATGCCTTTCAGTATATCGCCACTTTTGTCCATTTTCTGTGAACGAGAAGAAAGCATATAAAATATATTTGTGCCTTTGAGTAAACAGTAAACAATGTGCACTGTATTGAGAGAGTTCGCTTGCTTCACAGTACTAGAAGAAATACAATTAGCTGATGGTTTTATAGGTTGAAGCCTACCAGACAGAGCAGCTGTATGGTCGTGAAAAGACTTCCTCTGGCCATTATGAAAGCTTCCCTGGGAATGCATTTCACCCATTGCTTACCATTGGCTCTGCAGTTTGTAACTCACTTTTCTGGCTATCTATTTGCTGCCTTTATTTGTTTTAGGCTGCCCAGCATGTCTTAGGGACATATTTACAAGACCCTATCGCCACCACAAAGTCACTTTACCTGGCTTAACCGCACCTTGTAAATAAGGCACCCTTTCACACTGTATTTAGCGTGATGGGAGAGGGCAATGGGTGTTGTGGTGGGAGTTGCACTGCAACACCCATTCATTTTGATGGTGCCTCCTATTTACAAGGGCAGCGTAAATAGGAGGCAGCGCCAAAATTAAGACCAGGAAAAAACCTGGTCTTAAACAGGCGCTAGGAGGAGAAATGCTTTATTTCTCCTCGTTTTTGCTGTTTCCATGTGTGCTGCCTTGTGCAGCACACATAGAAACAGAAAGTTGTCTATGATTGTTTATGTGCAGGAAGACCTTCCTGCACATAAACTATCATTTTGAAAAAATGCTATTGTGCAACTTCTATGTGTGCTGCTTTAAGCAGCATACATAGAAGTATGGAAACGGCTTTTAAAGATTGTTTATGTGCAGGAAGTGACACCATCCTACACTTCCCCTGCACACAGACACCCTTGCACTGTGGTGCAAGGGTGTCTGCGTTGGCCTGTTACATTTAGCGCCGGCGCAGGGGGAAACGCAGGGCTGCACCATATTCTTGTGAATATGGTGCAGCCCTGTGTTTTGGAAGTGGCGGAGCATGTCATTAGCCTTCTAGGCTTAACGACACCCTTCGCCACTTTCATTGTAAATATGCCCCATAGTCACTCCCATAGAGCAAACCTTGTTCACCATCGCTCCTTGTATTGCTCCACAAGTCCTCGCATTTCGTGAACAGGCCTTCACATTTTGTTCTTACCTTGTCACATTTGCTGTGCGTTCAAAGAAGGAGGTCAAATGTCAGGCTCTGGCCCAGAGTGTGGAGACACCCCCACAACTGCAGGGCATCCGCCATGAGTGTGGAGACCCTTTATAAATCAGACTCCCAGGGGCTTATTTCCAAGTCCCTATCGCGACCTGAGCGTCACTTTTTTTGACGCTCCAGTGGCGTTGCGCCAATCTCCATATTTACAGGGTAGCTCTAAGCCACAACCTGGCTTAATGCCACCTTGTAAATATGTCCCTTACCGCTGCAGTCTGCTGCGGTAAAGGGGTGGGCTGAGGGTGTTGCTTTGGTATTCCACTGCAACACCCATTGCTTTTTGAAGCTGCCCCAGGTTTACAAGGGTGTGGCAGCACCAAAAACTAATGTTAGGAAATACCTGCTCTTAGGACGGCGATAAGAGGATAAACTATTAATTTCTCCCCGTTTTTTGCTCTTTCCATCTGTGCTGCACGCATAGAAAGAGCAAATCGCCTTTAAAGATTGTTTATGTGCAGGAAGGTGTCACTTCCTGCTCATAAACAATCGCACCTGCAGTGCAGGCACCCTTGCAACATGGCTCAAGGGTGCCTGTGCTTGCGCTAGGCAGCTTTTTTAGTGCCAGCGCTAGGGGAACCGTTGGGTGAGGTGTATTTTTGTAAATATGGCGCATCCCTGGGTTTCAAAAGTGTCTGAGAGCGGCATTGGCAAATTTGGCATAACACAGCGCTCCGGCATTTTCTTGGAAATATCACCCCCAGTATCTTACAAAAACAGAAGGGAAGCAGGAAATCAAGGCAGAAGAAACGCACAAAGGCCCCATCTTCTACATAAAAAGATGCAGAAGTGAATAGCCAGTAATATTTGAATGGTGTCTGGGATCAAAAGTAATCAATATAAGGAACCTTTGCAGCAGTAGCATTCACATTTTTCGGGGAGATGCCAGACTCCCCTGTGTGAACGTTATGACCATATGGGTAAAAGAAGTAATACAATTTGTTTACGTTTCTGCTGGCGTAGCTGCTTGGTGGATATACGAGCCATCAGGGAGATTGTAACAAATCCAGGGCCTTAAGCGGGATGTCAGGTGCATCCTTCAACCAAGGGTTTTTGGAGGATAGCAAGGCGCAGGGACACTGGGAAAAAGAGAAGATGGGACCCTTCAGTTCACACATGTTAGGCACAGCCCATGACTGACAGGTCTTGCAAGGAGGGCCCCAGGGCTACAGGAGGCAGGGCCGGCCTTAGGGCAGTGCGACCTGTGCAGCCGCACTGGGCGCTGACCTGTGGAGTAGGCGCAGTGACCTTAGGAGGGGCACTGTGTTTAGCAATATCTTATGATTGGATAGATGAGAGGCAGATTTGTAGATGGTAATGAGAGGATCCTAGGAGGCAGTCCTTGGGTGTTGGGGTGCCAAAAGTGATTGCCGCACCGGGCGCCACCAGCGACAAAACCGCCCTGACAGGAGGCAGGACCACCAGGCTACCTCCGTAGAAGAGTAACATCCGGGTCATAATCATGATTGGTGTCAGTACCGATCACTTGATGATTTGTGCTCAACCATCATGCACTTATGACACGTTTACAATTGCATGGCCCCTCTGCAAAGGAAATGCTTTGGGCCTCTCATTGCACAGTGGCCTTAGAGCACCAGAGATGACTTGGTCTGCGTTACTGCATGCACACGTTGGTAGGCTCATGGGGACAGCGCAGCGTGTCCTTAGGTTAGGAGGCTTTGCAAACCTAATAAGTCGCAAGCTTTCGACACTATCTATTTTAACACCCCCCTCCCCCCCCATTGCTTACGCCATTTACTTACGCAGAGTGTGGGAAACTCCGCCTTGGCCATCTTGATGAGTTCAGGCTGGCTCAGCGTGCTGCTGTCCTTATCTTCTCCTGCGTATTTATTGAACTTTTCAATCATTGTGCACATCAAAGCTTCCAGATTCATTTTGTCTGTAAAACAGAAGAGGAAACAGAGAAACCTCATCACTTTCTTCTGGTCTCTAAAGTTCAGAAGAGACAATTGATGTTAATGATGTTCAGAGGCAGTTGTTCTTAACCTTTTGGCTCCTGTGAGCCCCTACTAAATCACTGCTGCCCCTATTAGAGTCTGTGTACTGCACTTGCTTTGCCCCCACTAATCAAGATAAGGGTACCAACTTCATTTTTAACCTCCAATTTTAAACTCCTTCACATTTGCAGAGTGTTTCAATTTGAAATGTTACATTTGCTTGTGTATATATATATATATATATATATATATATATATATATAGTTTCCACACTCCGATACCGGTCAGCAACACAAAATGAGTGAAACGGACTCCTTGAAATATCTGCCAAAAGCAGGTATTTATTGGAACATTATATAAAGTGCAAAGCCGTGTCTACCAAACGCGTTTCGGCGGTCCCTGCCGCCTTGCTCGCTGGCAATTAGTGTTCGTGTTAACGTTACATTTAAAATCACCTTCCACCAATCACATGAGATCACATTGTTTGCTGTGGGTATCAACAAAGGACTACATTTTCAAACGATGATAATGGAAAACAGACTATTTTTCCTCACCTAGCATATATTGTATGCCCATTACGGTGCAACGTTTAAAACAATTCAACAAATGTTGCATATATCAAGCTCAATATATAGTACAAATACATATATATTAAAATTATTGAAATAGCGAAACTGTGCAACATGGTTAATAACTGCTTAAATGCAATATATGTCATCGATATTTTTGTTTAGAATATCTGTTTTTTCTGAGATCTCATGAACATTGTTAATTTGTGTGCAAGAAAAAAGTGCTAGTTTAAAGTGCAAAGTGAAAAGAATTTTGAGGGAATTAGGCAGCAATAATTCTCGACGTGACGAAGAGAATACATAATATCTGTGCAAATACAGCAATCATCGAGAATCTAATATACATAGTCGTAAATAACAAAGAGAAACAGTTCAGTAAGTTAATTTAACTATATACACAATACATCATCTCACGGACATCGATATAGATGAAGTAGGATTAGATACATGTATATAACTTAAGTAGTTCATGAAATGCGAATCAATAAATACTATCAGCAATACAAATATTCCAGTATCCTTTTATCTACAATTGGATTATATTATGCGTAGTTGTATGACCTAATGAATTTGATATTTTACCTTAATGCCCAAATACACAATAAATATACATAAAAAATGTTAAAAATGTATAAATATGTATAAATATTATTTAAAAGGAGAATCACCTAAAACAATAAATTAATATATGTCTATAGGAGGCCCAATTAAATATGTTATGTAGACCAAACGAGAAAGTAACCAAGCTATTTATTATAGATAGTGATAAAGATCTTCACAAGTGTTGAGCCCTCTTGGGGTCTTAGTGTCCAGCTCTAGAATATATTTAGTTTCTAGTTGGCGCAATTTCTTATCTCTATCACCCCCTCTTTTGTTGGGTGGTATGCTGTCTATGACAAAATACTTCAAAACTTCTAGATTATTGTCATGATCATTTTTGACATGCCTAGCCACGGGGTATGTGGGGTCGGAATTGACCGTAGCCCTCAGGTGTTGCAGTATTCTAGCATGTGCCTGTAATTTCGTGCTGCCTACGTAGGTCAATCCACAAATGCATTTAAGGATATACACTGCGTACTCTGTTTTACAGGTGTAATGCCCCTTAATTTGAATAGGGATATCAGAGAATGCGCTAGTGTATGAAGGGGTATTGACACCAAACTTGCAGGCCCTACAGGAACTGCATTTAAAAAATCCTTTCTTGGTGGGAAACCAACTTTTTTTGAAAAATTATTCTGGGCTGTATTTAACAAGGTCACTTCTCATTGAGTAGGCCTTCCTAAATGTGAAATTGGGTCTAGATGTGTAAACCTCGTTGAGGACAACATCTGTTTGGATTATAGGCCATTGTTGATTAATTATTTTTTTGATGGTCTGGGATTGTCTGCTGAACGTGGTGATAAATCTGCATGACTTTTTGGTGGTTTCTGTGTTTGTCATGATAATTTCCGTATCTGTGTCAAGATTGATAGTGACATCAGGTTTATATATATATATATCATCATAGAGTTTAGCCCTCGAAGGAAGAAGCCACAAGATCGGTAAAATTTGCTTCCATTTCATTTAGGAATCAACTGCAACAGGAGACGCAGAGAAAACAGTCATCATCTGTTCTTTTCAGCCAAATCGGTTTCGGGAATCCTATCCCTTTCTCAATGGCATCTGCTGGCAATGATGATGCAGCATGCACTGTAATTTAAAGCGCCTGCCTCCAAGGACGTGGTCACATGAAATGGCCTTCTGGATCTTGTAGTGCATGAACCAATTGTCTCGAGTGAGTTCATCATTGAAGCAGTAAATAACTAAGTGATTAAAACCCCTGTGGGCTGGTGAAAATGTTGCGCTGGGTGTCATATTGTCTGTGGTCAGCTGCTCCTGGACACCAATCTCCCATATATTGATATCGCCTTTGGGCGCCATCACGGGTCCGCAGCAAGCGGCAGGCTTTCTTCCGCGGCTGGGCTACAGCCACAAACATACCATCATAGAGTTTAGCCCTCGAAGGAAGAAGCTACAAGATCGGTAAAATTTGCATCCATTTCATTTAGATATCAACTGCAACAGGAGACGCAGAGAAAACAGTCACCATCTGTTCTTTTCAGCCTAGCCTTGTCTAGCCTGACAGAAAACAAGTGTGTTTAGAGTCATTTTCATGCTCAAAATTGGCCAAAATACAAGCTTCTGATTAGGAAGAAAAGTCTATAAAAATTGCAATTGTGTTCAATGTGAGTCCTTATAAAGGGGTTATTCAACATGAGGTGTGGATACAATAGACATTTTAAATATTTTTGTACAGTCCAAAAACTAAATTTTCTGATGAAAAACGATGACCCCTGACCTATCAACTTTCTCCAGATGTTCAGGAATGGTGATTTTGTAATGTTTAATCTTTTGACTATAAATGACTATTGCAAGTGAATTATCACTTTTTGAACTAAAATAAGTGTGTTTAGAGTCATTTTCATTCTCGAAATTGGCTAAAATACAAGCTTCTGAGTAGGTGGAAAAGTCTGTAAAATGTACATTTTGGTCACTGTGAGCCCATAAAAAGTGGTTATTCAACATGAGACGCGATACAATTGAGATTTTGAATAATTTCTGTACAATCCAAAAATCTATTTTCTGATGAAAAAAAGATGACTCTGGCCTCAGGAACTTTCTCCAGATGGTCAGTAATAGTGATTTTCTTGATTGTTTAATCTTTTGACTGTAAGTGACTGTTTGATGTGAATTATCACTTTGGAACGAAAATAAGTGTATTTAGAGTCATTTTCATGGCCGAAATCGAGCAAAATACAAGCTGTGACAGAGAAAGAGAACTCAAAATTGAGGGGAAAATTTTGGAAAGATGTAGTGAGAACATTTTTAAAACTGCAGCATTTTTAATAAACGTATACTGCTTGATTTTTTTATCATGTTATTGTCACAGTTATCTAGAAAAACAAAATTACTCCAAATTGCCCTGAAGTTAGAACGTATATTCCTAAACTGTAGCACACATAGCATGTGCACTGTGTAAGTGTCGTAGACATGACAGGAAGGGTGGAACGGGGGTTGCTGCAGTAACTGGGTGTGTGTGTGAGCACGCTTCAGGCAGAGATTTCATTTGAAGTTGTGTTTTCAGGGTAAAATAAAAAAACTATGAAAACCATGGCGATGAACTGCTTTATTTTTCAACAATATTAAAGTTTACCGGAATTGTTTAACTTTATAACCATTGCCTCATTTCTTAATCCTTCTCTCTGTGTGGCACAGGACCATTCAATGCAAAGGAGGACCGAGTTGTTTCAGTTCTTCTGTTTTCTATTGCTGCTCTTAACCCCTAGTAGGTATAGCATTGGGGACTGCACTTATTTTTGCACCAGGAAGGTGTGGGGAAGAAATCCATGAATCATTGCATTGCAAAACCGACTATTTCAGAAACTTTCAGGTAGCCATATGTATTCCAAATTTTGGGTTTTAGAATTTTGGTTAGGCACGCAGCAATGCAGAGTTCCGTTTTGTCAGTCTTAGTTTTGATGCAGCCCTCGGATTGGTCAATCAATGCTCTGAATCATCATATTGAACTCTGATTGTTCAATGTAGAGTTCATATTTGTGACTGAGGCCTATAGTTACTCATTCTAATTGATCTTTCAAAGTATTGATTGGAGCTTCAGAGTTCCAGATAATGATTCACATTTTTAGATCTTGCCTAGGCAGCACACATGCGATGCTCTAGGTGATGACCTATAGAAATTGGTCAGCTCTTTTCTCATGATTGTGCTGGCATCCACCTTGCGGGAGCGAGCAGCGGCACATGCGCTAATTGAAAACAGATGGCCTGCGTGCCGCTGCTCGCTCCCGCAAGGTGGATGCCAGCATAAGCACTTGTGCTTGAAAAGAGCAGCAGCAGCACAGCCTGCGCGCCTCTCCTTGCTTCACCGCACTCAGCTCTAGTCCTCGCCGGGCTCGCGCTGCCCCTCGCTCCCGTCACCTAGGACACAGCCTCCCTCCTCCTCTCGCCATTCACGGAGTCTGAGATCTGCCACTGAATGCATGCAGCTCTCCTCTTGCCGCCAGACCTGCTCGCACTCGCACACTCTGCTCACTCAGCTCCGACTCCGCTAGCTTCCGCTGCTGCTTGGCAACGAAACTGGTGCTCATGTAAAGCGCTCTGATACTTAAAGCTTTGGATTGGTTGTTGCAGCAGGTTTATGCTATCAGTGAGAAATAGTGTTACGCTTCCCAATCAGTGCGCTTTCCACTAGCGTCACTCTGTAGGTTTGTAAACACTAAAGTGAGCCTCATGCTCTTGATGTCTCAAGGCCAAGCACCCTGAACTCTTTACTGAAGATCCATCCACAGCTCTTTTGTATTGAAAACTCATTATCCGGAAATAACTATGAAAAATATTTGTATGAATAAAAATACTTAATTAATATAAATACATTTCATTTACAAGTAATATACTGCCTCAATCCGTTTCTTAAAAGCTTGCTATATGGACAGTGACACCTGTTTTTATTTTGCAAACCATTCATAATGGCTTGGATACAAAGCATTATCTATATTTAGTATTCTAAAACAATATACCTTACTTTCCTATTGGGGGAGTTCCTTTAAAAAGACATGATGATTATTGGTGTTTTATAATCCATAAATAAATATTCTATACTTCAAAAAATCATCTGGTCTGCATGAAACGAAACCTTGGGAAAAAAGCAGGTTTCTGACACTCTTCTGTCTTGTCAGTACCTTCCAATATCTCAGAGACTACTGAAAGATGAATCTCATTTCAGCTCCTAAAACAAGCATTGGCATAGCCAATAGGCCTGGCCTTGTGGGACCTTATAAGTGTTTAGCCATGCAACAGTTGATGTTGTTGCACCAAGGATATTGTGCTGCATAACTGAATACTTATAAGGTCCCAAAGGCGAGACCTATTGGCTATGCCAATGCTTGTTGAGTTTTCATTCTGATCACCCATTATTGATTCCGAGATCAGATTGAAAGTCCTATTTGCAAATTCAACGCTCTGATGGTTCACTCAGCGTTCTTCTGACTGGTCACTCTCAATTCTGAGTGGCCATTTAGAGTAACAAATCTTTCAAAATGTTCCTTGTCTATTCAGATCTCCAGATTGCTCTTTCAGGGTTCCTTTCGCTTAAACCTAGTACAGCTTACTACATACCATGTGGATATTCAGCACTTTTGTTGTTAATGAAGAGTTTCTGCCCCTCAATCACAATTTTTAATGTCCATTACAGGTTCAAGGGACGCCAGTGCGGCACTGCTTGGTGAAACATCTTGATCCCTAGAATCTTTGCTTCAATGCTCACCCATAGAACAGTCTCATGACAGAACAGAGCAAATACAAAGAAAGTACCATCGCACCCTGAAGTTTCTTCCTTTAATTCCCCCCATGACCACATGAAGACCTGCTTCATTGAGAGAGGCATCGAAAACTGAGAAAGTGTACGCGTTGGCATCTCGAAGAGTAAAAGAAACTTCTTGAAACTCACAGAAAGTTGGAAGGCACTGTGGGAGGTTCCTCTGCCAAGAGAAACCACTTTGTGTCTGGATTCTTGGCAAGAAGACACAACTTCCTGGCATATTTGCTGGCTGGGTTGGCAAAGGGCCATAGTCTCCACACCCTGCTCTAGCAGCAAAAAAGATCTACTTTCTTAATGTCCACTTGTATGCCTTGCCACTGTTTGCTTCCCAAAGGACAAATGTGCAAAGCCGAACATGACCAAAGACTAGAAATTATTTATGTAACCGTCTTTGACATATAGAACTACGTTTACTGTGTTGCATATGATGCATTTGGTTACTTCGGCAGGATTCATGTGCTCGGCTCTGGGTCTCCAACTTGCCAAGTGTGGCACTCAACAACAGAGTTCTAGGCACTGTGCAATTCTGGAGAGGCCATTGTGTCTCTTGAAGCATCATCCCACTTGCCCACTAAACGTTTTGCAAAATCCAAGACAAAACAAGCATTGACAAGAGCAAAAAACTGGCCACCAACCTAGACCTATTGGCCTTACCACTGCTTGTTTGTGTTATCTATATGATCCAGTCTCCATAGAGTAAGGGGGCCCTGATAAGTCATTGGCGTGTCTTGATAGGTTCTGAAACTTACATAATAATGGTAATTTCTGTATGTGATGTTAGAGGGTAGAAGTGTATTTGATTACACATACCCGTGAGGCATGAATGATTGATGGCTGCTGGCCTATCAATAATGGGGTGCACCGTGCAAGTTCCTGCGTTCAGGGGCCTGATCTCTGCAAATACTACGAGCACCTTGTCAATGGGAGGGGGTTGCATATTTTGGGGTTGGTCGCTCAACAGTGAAGAGGGGTTTCTGGGACTTGAGCACAGAAGCAGGACAGCTGCCAGTAGGAAAGCACTCAACCTCTGAAGCTGTTTTGTGGCAGAAAGTGGAAACCATGCCTGCAAGGGATCTATCGCATGAGCAGCAGGCAGACATGACCCCAGTGAGTATGGTTGTAGCTTGATTGCCCTCGTCTGTGTACGCGGGCTTGGGCCCATTGATGGTGTTCGGATCTTGGTGCTTTCACTGTGTGAAGACATTAGGACTCCTGGGGGTGCTAAGCAGCTAAAGGCATAAGGAGTGTATTAGGATCCGGGTGCATGGACGGACAATGTGAGGCGCTAGGGGCACAGCATGAGAAGTGTGGGGGTCGTGGAGAGATACTGTGAGGGGCACAACAGAACTCAAGAGGTTTGGGGGAGCTCTTGAAGAGGTACTGTGCTGTGGTGGTGCTTATGGAGAGATACTGTGAGGGACACAAAGAGGCAGCGTGAGGAGTTCGAGTATAAATATAGACGGATTGAGGCGCTTGGGGCTCATGGACAGGCATTGTGAGGAGCTTGGGTCCCCTGGGCAGACATTGTGAGGAGCTTGGGACTCCTGAGCTGACATTATGAGGAGCTTGGGACCCCTGCGCCGACATTTGGAGTTGCTTGGGTCCCCTGGGCAGACATTGTGAGGAGCTTGGGTCCCCTGGGCAGACATTGTGAGGAGCTTGGGTCCCCTGGGCAGACATTGTGAGGAGCTTGGGTTCCCTGGGCAGACATTGTGAGGAGCTTGGGTCCCCTGGGCAGACATTGTGAGGAGCTTGGGACCCCTGCGCAGACATTTGGAGGAGCTAGGGACCCCTGGGCAGACATTGTGAGGAGCTTGGGTCCCCTGGGCAGACATTGTGAGGAGTTTGAGACCCCTGGGCAGACACTGTGAGGAGCTTTGGACTCATGGGCAGACATTGTGAGGAGCTTACGACTCATGGGCAGACCTTGTGAGTAGCTTGTGACCCCTGGGCAGACATTGTGAGGAGCTTGGGACCCCTGGGCAGACATTGTGAGGAGCTTGTGACCCCTGGGCAGACATTGTGAGGAGCTTGAGACCCCTGGGCAGACATTGTGAGGAGCTTGGGACCCCTGCGCAGACACTGGGAGGAGCTAGGGACACCTGGGCAGACGTTGTGAGGAGCTTGAGACCCCTGGGCAGACATTGTGAGGAGCTTGGGACCCCTGGGCAGACATTGGGAGGAGCTTGGGACCCCTGCGCAGACATTGTGAGGAGCTTGTGACCCCTGGGCAGACACTGTGAGGAGCTTGGGACCCCTGGACAGATACTGTGAGGAGCTTGGGACCCCTGTGCAGACATTGTGAGGAGCTCGGGGCCCCTGCACAGACACTGTGAGGAGCTTGTGACCCCTGGGCAGACATTGTGAGGAGATTGAGACCCCTGGGCAGACATTGTGAGGAGCATGGGACCCCCGCGCAGACATTGTGAGGAGCTTGGGACCCCTGCGCAGAGGCTGTGAGGAGCTTACGACTCATGGGCAGACATTGTGCGGAGCTTGGGTCCCCTGCGCAGACATTGTGAGGAGTCCGGGATACCTTAGCTTGCATGGTGAGGGGCTCGCACTGCTATAAGTACTTTCATCTCCAGGCCCCTCCCTCCCAGATGCTAAAACCATACCGCTCACACGGCGCGCCAGAGGAGCACCGTGCGATGTGCCTCGCCTTCTCCAACCTTCGCCAGGTTTATTTATTTAGTGCATTTTTATAAAGCGTGGACTTTACCCGAAGGTGTCAGAGCGCTGTACAATAGAACCAGTTATCTTACATGAGTGTTGCACAGCCCTCTGGTACTCCCCAGTAAAGTAACCAATCCTAATAACAAGCATTAGAAATGCAATAGGTCTCGCAGCATTAGAGTTAGTGCTTTTAGAATTGTTTATGGGTTTTTTTGTAAATCTTTAGCATGAGGTTGAGGGTGAGTGAGGGTGAGGGGTTGAGGGTGGGTGAGGGGTTGAGGGTGAGTGAGGTGAGGGGTTGAGGGTGAGTGAGGGTGAGTGAGGGTGAGGGGTTGAGGGTGGGTGAGGGTGAGTGAGGATGAGTGAGAGTGAGGGTGAGTGAGGGTGAGGGTGAGTGAGGTTGAGGGTGAGTGAGGGTGAGTGGTTGAGGGTGAGTGAGGGTGAGGCCGAGGTGTTGAGGGTGAGGGTGAGTGAGGGTGAGTGAGGGGTTGAGGGTGAGGGGTTGAGGGTGGGTGAGGGGTTGAGGGTGAGTGAGGGTGAGGGGTTGAGGGTGAGTGAGGGTGAGGGTGAGTGAGGGTGAGTGAGGGTGAGTGAGGGTGAGGGTGAGTGAGGGTGAGTGAGGGTGAGTGAGGGTGGGTGAGTGTGAGGGGTTGAGGGTGAGTGAGGGGTTGAGGGTGAGGGTGAGTGAGGGTGAGTGAGGGGTTGAGGGTGAGTGAGGGGTTGAGGGTGAGTGAGGGTGAGTGAGGGGTTGAGGGTGAGTGAGGGTGAGGGGTTGAGGGTGAGTGAGGGTGAGGGGTTGAGGGTGGGTGAGGGGTTGAGGGTGGGTGAGGGGTTGAGGGTGAGTGAGGGTGAGGGTGAGTGAGGGGGAGTGAGGGGTTGAGGGTGAGGGTGAGTGAGGGTGAGGGTGAGTGAGGGGTTGAGGGTGAGTGAGGGTGAGTGAGGGGTTGAGGGTGAGTGAGGGTGAGTGAGGGGTTGAGGGTGAGTGAGGGTGAGGGGTTGAGGGTGGGTGAGGAGTTGAGGGTGAGTGAGGGGTTGAGGGTGAGTGAGGGGTTGAGGGTGAGTGAGGGGTTGAGGGTGGGTGAGGGGTTGAGGGTGGGTGAGGGTGAGGGGTTGAGGGTGAGTGAGGGTGAGGGTGAGTGAGGGTGAGTGAGGGGTTGAGGGTGAGGGTGAGTGAGGGTGAGTGAGGGTGAGTGAGGGTGAGTGAGGGGTTGAGGGTGAGTGAGGGTGAGTGAGGGGTTGAGGGTGAGTGAGGGTGAGGGGTTGAGGGTGGGTGAGGGGTTGGGGGTGAGTGAGGGTGAGTGAGGGGTTGAGGGTGAGTGAGGGTGAGGGGTTGAGGGTGAGTGAGGGTGAGGGGTTGAGGGTGGGTGAGGGGTTGAGGGTGGGTGAGGGGTTGAGGGTGAGTGAGGGTGAGGGTGAGTGAGGGTGAGTGAGGGGTTGAGGGTGAGGGTGAGTGAGGGTGAGTGAGGGGTTGAGGGTGAGTGAGGGGTTGAGGGTGAGTGAGGGTGAGTGAGGGGTTGAGGGTGAGTGAGGGTGAGGGGTTGAGGGTGGGTGAGGAGTTGAGGGTGAGTGAGGGTGAGTGAGGGGTTGAGGGTGAGTGAGGGTGAGTGAGGGGTTGAGGGTGAGTGAGGGGTTGAGGGTGAGTGAGGGTGAGGGGTTGAGGGTGGGTGGGGGTTGAGGGTGGGTGAGGGTGAGGGGTTGAGGGTGAGTGAGGGTGAGGGTGAGTGAGGGTGAGTGAGGGGTTGAGGGTGAGGGTGAGTGAGGGTGAGGGTGAGTGAGGATGAGTGAGGGTGAGTGAGGGGTTGAGGGTGAGTGAGGGTGAGTGAGGGGTTGAGGGTGAGTGAGGGTGAGTGAGGGGTTGAGGGTGAGTGAGGGTGAGTGAGGGGTTGAGGGTGAGTGAGGGTGAGGGGTTGAGGGTGGGTGAGGGGTTGAGGGTGGGTGAGGGTGAGGGGTTGAGGGTGAGTGAGTGTGAGTGAGTGTGAGTGAGGGTGAGTGAGGGGTTGAGGGTGAGTGAGGGGTTGAGGGTGAGTGAGGGGTTGAGGGTGAGTGAGGGTGAGTGAGGGGTTGAGGGTGAGTGAGGTTGAGGGTGGGTGAGGGGTTGAGGGTGGGTGAGGGTGAGGGGTTGAGGGTGAGTGAGGGTGAGGGTGAGTGAGGGTGAGTGAGGGGTTGAGGGTGAGGGTGAGTGAGGGTGAGTGAGGGTGAGTGAGGGTGAGTGAGGGTGAGTGAGGGTGAGTGAGGGTGAGTGAGGGTGGTGAGGGGTGAGGGGTTGAGGGTGAGTGAGGGTGAGTGAGGGGTTGAGGGTGAGTGAGGGTGAGGGGTTGAGGGTGGGTGAGGGGTTGAGGGTGGGTGAGGGGTTGAGGGTAAAATTACGTTTCATTGGTCACTGATTCTTATAATTCTTATGTGGCAACTCCTGGAGAACATCAGCCAATGGTGCATTTGAATATAAGCGTTAGTAGAAAAAAAATGGTGGAAATGGTTCTACAGTCTATCTTACATCAGCGTGCATTTGGGACTGGAAGCACATTAAGCTGACCTGTGTTTGGCACTCCTGTTACCACGGTTACTCTCTGGTGAGAACAGTGACCCAAACCTTGTAATGAGGGAATAAAAGGTGTAAAAACATTGCTTTTTCCTCGATTGTTAAATTTAGGTGAAATAACACTTTGAGCACACAGCGCAAATATAATGCGCATCTGTATAATTTGTCACCCACTTGAGCGCTAAATGATCCAGCAAATTTATGGGTTTTGGCACCGTACAGGAAACGGAGTTCATTTGTATTGCAAAAGCAGTTCCAACACAGATGATTTGAATGGAAACAAAAAAGCCACACACACCTTTTTCTCTCAGCAGTGTACTAAGGCACCTCTGTGTTATTCTTGTGTGTTGCACAAGTTACTTCTTACATCCTCGTTGTTAAGGGCATTAACAGGCAAAATGCGGTAACTGTGGTAGCGTAAATAGGAATAAAATGGGAAAAAATATTCTGGTGTGTTTACGGAGCGGCTCCAAATGCTTAAACTGAAAAGGAAATTCAAGCACACCGTGTTAATTATCTCAATAAGGGCGTTGATTTAGTTATGAGACAATTCCTGGCACAGTGGGTTTAAATTCACCCAAGGGCGGGATTCGGTACAATGCTCGCCATGCCTTCTTGTGAAAGAGGAAAAACTCAGCAGTTATAAGTAAGAACATTAACTAATTGCACGGAGAAACAAGCGCTGGCAAAGTTCCTTGCCGAAAACGTGCAGGAGCAGTGTACTAAGGCACCTCTGTGTTATTCTTGTGTGTTGCACAAGTTACTTCTTACATCCTCGTTGTTAAGGGCATTAACAGGCAAAATGCGGTAACTGTGGTAGCGTAAATAGGAATAAAATGGGAAAAAATATTCTGGTGTGTTTACGGAGCGGCTCCAAATGCTTAAACTGAAAAGGAAATTCAAGCACACCGTGTTAATTATCTCAATAAGGGCGTTGATTTAGTTATGAGACAATTCCTGGCACAGTGGGTTTAAATTCACCCAAGGGCGGGATTCGGTACAATGCTCGCCATGCCTTCTTGTGAAAGAGGAAAAACTCAGCAGTTATAAGTAAGAACATTAATTAATTGCACGGAGAAACAAGCGCTGGCAAAGTTCCTTGCCGAAAACGTGCAGGCGAGGTGCGACACGGCAGGACGGAAGGAAGAGAGGGGAGGGGGAGGAGAAATGCGACACGGCGGGAGGGGGCGGGCAGGGGAGGGGGCGGAGAGGGGAGAGGTGCGACACGACGGAAGGAAGAGAGGGGAGGGGGAGGAGAAATGCGACACGGCGGGAGGGGGCGGAGGGGTAAACAAAGACGGACGTGCACGCGCCCGTGACTTTTAAGGTCAATGCGCATGCGCATAAGCTTAATGCGCATGCGCATTGACCTTAAAACTCACGGGCACTGCAAGGAATCGCCACGATTCCTTGCAGTGCAGATAAAGTGTGGATAACTCGCAATAGTCTCGCTTTGCTCGATGCGCATGCGCATCGACAACAGGCGAGACCTAAAAACCATTCTAATCTAGACCTCGTCGGTCGCGCGGCCAGCGGCGCTCTGCCAACAGCTGCCACGCCCTAAACATTTCCACTGCAGCGACGAGGAGCAGCCTTCGTCCCCCACCCCAGGAGCGCACCCAGCACACATTGATCAAAGAGGAAACTTGTGGTTTCTTTCAAAGGGCGTGCGTTTTCTGGCTCTTTTATGCTATTTTTGAGCAGGATAACTGTTCCCAATTACCGATGTTAAAATTACCAAAAACCACGGGAAAGCGTTCATGGACCTCAAACGCGCACTTGGCAACTAAAACCCACTTGAATTTAAACCCACAACTTTCACGCGAATCTCTTCTTTGTGCACTTGACCTTCTGGGCGCTAGTCACACTTTCACCGGCAAATGTTTACCCCGATATGTAAGTCTTTTACGGTAACTCTAGATTAATTTCCGCTGACAGACTATTCCAAACCTATCATAACATAATGCAGACGCTCCGCCCAAGAGCTCTGTCAACCTTGCAGCTTTTAGAAGGCACCACAGACCCCCGACAAGCGCCATGGAAAGAAACCTTAGCCCTGGAACGCGTCGCCGTAACCCAGAGGTGGTACCCATCAGGGAACTCATCGCAGCAGCAGATAAACGATGGAAACTTACCGCACTGAGAAGCCATCGCTGCAGGAAGCTGTCTGTATTGAGAGGGATGCGTGTGAGTGAGCGTGTTATGGGAGGGAGGCAGCGCTTTTATACTTTCCACAAAGCCAACCCCCTCAGTGACCGTCCAACCCGCTGAAATGCATTTTTGTTTGTTTCATACACTTGGCATGATCTTTTAATCCGCCCCCTCCCTATGCCAGAGGCTCTGTGCTCCGTTGACGTGCTGGCTACATTTCAGCAGCAGGGGTGAACGGTATGTATCCCTGCTGTTGGCAAGGATTCGGGTTCCTCCGTGATTCTGAGTTTGTGTTTAATATAGCGCCTACATGGTACTCTCTCTTCATTTACTGAGGGCGAAGCACTCTTGTAAAGGGCGCCGTGGGCGCTGAATCTGCCAGGACGCGCCCCCTCCCTCGAACGAACCTCTCACCCTCATCTCTGCGAGAAAGTGTGTGATGGGAAAAAACAGACTATTTCTGCAAGAGTTTGAGAAGAATCCACATGTGTTTAAGATGTTTGCAAACAAAATAAAAACAAAAAAAAGGATTTTAATCACCCCTGTCATGTTTCCAGCGCTCTAATTGGGCAGGCACTGTCGGGTACTAAGTACCTGCACTTGTTTCATTTGGAGGGACAGTGCAGGCACTTCTCTACACTGCTCCAATGCTTTTAATGGGAGAGTACCGGCACTTCTCAGGAACAAGGAGTACATGCACGTTTGTGTTTCCATTGCAAGCACTGGATATTTCTGGTGTTACACACATGAACATCTTTCTTAGGTCTGACTGGAGGGGGCAGTTGTCACTTGACCTGGTGTGATCAAACAACAAGCATTTACAATGCAATAGTCTCGGCATTATTAAAGGTAGAGCTATTGGCATTGCTCATGATTTTTTTTTAAAATCATAAATGGCATTGTTATTTACAATGCCAATAGCTTAATCGTTTGCATATGCGAGACCTATTGCATTAGCACCCACACACAGAGTAAGTAGTAGAGTGAGTAGTTGATAGTGAGTAGTAGAGAGTTATTAGTAAAGAGAGTATTAGAGAGCGAGTAGTAAAAAGTGCAATAGTGAGTATTATATAGTGAGAGAGTGAGGCAGGATATAAGTCCCTTGTAGGTTTATATTAAACAGAATCGTTTTTTCAAGCACTGTGCAAGCGCTATACAGGTGAAATGAGTACCAGGCATTAGCAAACGATCACCTGAATGGAAATGTACAGATCTGTTTAATCCTGCACTTTGGCCCTGACAAATTTTTGTGGAAACCGGATACTGTAAAATATTCAAAATATATATGTTCACAAACCGACACACTTACTGTTGACATTTGTGTTTAACTTTTAGGTTGGTTTTGAATCCTGGTGTAGCTGGCACATGCTTTTATCTTTCTAGGGCTGATAAAGTGAGCATCATTCAGTTGGGCATATTAACATCAGTTTTAAAGGCTCTAAGAATCTGGGGAGTTAGTGTTATACATAAGATCCATGCTTCTTGGACAGCTCAGTGAGTTACGGACTGGCTGATGAGATCTGTGTATCAGCTGGAGATCTAGGTTTAGAATGTGGCTGAATCGATCAACTTATTTATTTTTTCTGATGTTAATAAACTTCGCAGCAATGAGTTTGAAAAGACTATAATCTTTTATTTACAGTGCTTATAAACAGCAAATGTGAGGCAGAAGTTGATATATAGACAGCATTAGCAAGCCAGTTGCTGTTTGCCAATGCTGTGTAGTAGCCACAAACAAAAAAGCTTTATTCCCAACGCAGCAGAGTTAAAAAATAAACCAAAAAGAAAGTCCCAATATGGTAACAAATGATTGTGTAGAGCATTTCTGCATCCTGACGCTACGGCTACCTCAGCATGATGACATATACACATGCATGCACCATCATGTCTGCACCTCAGAGTTTTCGCAGCAACATTCAATTGTTGGGGGATCAAATAATTAGAAAACACACATGTATATATGTGCGCACACACATGCATACACGGGTGAATACACACTCTTGATGGGGAGGAGTGAGGAAAGCCACGGATTAGCTTAGGGAAATGAGGGGAAAACAGCACACAAAGAAAGAGCAAAAATATTTGCACTCCCAGGTAGCGCGGAGGGAAAAAGAAACCAGATATATGATACAACAAGTAACATTACACCTACAACTAGCCAGCCCTGTTGGCTTTGCCAATGGTTGTTAGTTGCATAAGCAACAACTATGGCTTTCTTGAGTAGAATATTGAAAATACTTCTGTTCGGAAATGATGAGACTGAAAGAACTATAACAAGTCTCTTTGAAGTTACAAAAAGGGGGTGCGGTCGCACACTACTCACACACCGGCGGAAGTTGCCCCTAAGGACTCTGGTCATTGTAGTAGAGTGTTCGCGATGCGTCATCTTTCGATCTTGCTATCTTCGCTGTCTTCGCCATCCCTGGACACGTGTTTTGCGTTTTCAACCCTCGTCAGCAGGGATAGGCAGTGTTCTGGGGTCGCCGATGGCTGCCAATATCTGCCAGGTATAGTACCACTCCGGCGCGTAGGTGCGGGATCCCAGGCTCGTCAGCCCGCTGCTCAAGGGAGCTTAAAGTTACAAAAAGGGGGGGGGGGGTGGGGTCGCACACTACTCACACACCGGAGGAAGTTGCCCCTAAGGACTCTGGTCATTGTAGTAGAGTGTTCGCGATGCATCATCTTTCGATCTTGCTATCTTCGCTGTCTTCGCCATCCCTGGACACATGTTTCGGGTTTTCAACCCTCGTCAGCAGGGATAGGCAGTGTTCTGGGGTCGCCGATGGCTGCCAATATCTGCCAGGTATAGTACCACTCCGGCGCGTAGGTGCGGGATCCCAGGCTCGTCAGCCCGCTGCTCAAGGGAGCTTAAAGTTACAAAAAGGGGGTGGGGTCGCACACTACTCACACACCGGCGGAAGTTGCCCCTAAGGACTCTGGTCATTGTAGTAGAGTGTTCGCGATTCATCATCTTTCGATCTTGCTATCTTCGCTGTCTTCGCCATCCCTGGACACGTGTTTCGGGTTTTCAACCCTCGTCAGCAGGGATAGGCAGTGTTCTGGGGTCGCCGATGGCTGCCAATATCTGCCAGGTATAGTACCACTCCGGCGCGTAGGTGCGGGATCCCAGGCTCGTCAGCCCACTGCTCAAGGGAGCTTAAAGTTACAAAAAGGGGGTGGGGTCGCACACTACTCACACACCGGCAGAAGTTGCCCCTAAGGACTCTGGTCATTGTAGTAGAGTGTTCGCGATGCATCATCTTTCGATCTTGCTATCTTCGCTGTCTTCGCCATCCCTGGACACGTGTTTCGGGTTTTCAACCCTCGTCAGCAGGGATAGGCAGTGTTCTGGGGTCGCCGATGGCTGCCAATATCTGCCAGGTATAGTACCACTCCGGCGCGTAGGTGCGGGATCCCAGGCTCGTCAGCCCGCTGCTCAAGGGAGCTTAAAGTTACAAAAAGGGGGTGGGGTCGCACACTACTCACACACCGGCGGAAGTTGCCCCTAAGGACTCTGGTCATTGTAGTAGAGTGTTCGCGATGCATCATCTTTCGATCTTGCTATCTTCGCTGTCTTCGCCATCCCTGGACACGTGTTTCGGGTTTTCAACCCTCGTCAGCAGGGATAGGCAGTGTTCTGGGGTCGCCGATGGCTGCCAATATCTGCCAGGTATAGTACCACTCCGGCGCGTAGGTGGGGGATCCCAGGCTCGTCAGCCCGCTGCTCAAAGGAGCTTAAAGTTACAAAAAGGGGGTGGGGTCGCACACTACTCACACACCGGCGGAAGTTGCCCCTAAGGACTCTGGTCATTGTAGTAGAGTGTTCGCGATGCATCATCTTTCGATCTTGCTATCTTCGCTGTCTTCGCCATCCCTGGACACGTGTTTCGGGTTTTCAACCCTCGTCAGCAGGGATAGGCAGTGTTCTGGGGTCGCCGATGGCTGCCAATATCTGCCAGGTATAGTACCACTCCGGCGCGTAGGTGCGGGATCCCAGGCTCGTCAGCTCGCTGATCAAGGGAGCTTAAAGTTACAAAAAGGGGGTGGGGTCGCACACTACTCACACACCGGCGGAAGTTGCCCCTAAGGACTCTGGTCATTGTAGTAGAGTGTTCGCAATGCATCATCTTTCGATCTTGCTATCTTCGCTGTCTTTGCCATCCCTGGACACGTGTTTCGGGTTTTCAACCCTCGTCAGCAGGGATAGGCAGTGTTCTGGGGTCGAAGTTACTTCAAAGGTAGCGCATAGGCACTGCTGCAGAGCTAAGATTTATTTTTTTTCATCCTGCAGGTGAGGGCAAAAATGAAGAACCCAATAGGGACCTGTCCAGTCACTGCTTTTGGAACTGCCGTTCTGAGCACCGGCAGGACCCGGCCCACTTAAAGCACTGCGTTTGCGCACTTTTTTGTGTTGTCTTACTGGGTCGGAGCTTGACACTGTGCTCTGCATGTCCATACACCATAGTGGCTGAAATGCAGTGTCTGATGCATTTCAGAATCTACAATCTGTTACACTCCATCTGAACACATTTTTGCATATTGGAACCTCTTAGTTATTTTTTTTTTAAACTAAGCCATTGGTATGCTTTCAGAAGACAGGCAATAAGTATGGTCTGTTTGCAGGTTCACTAATTTAAGCACTGTACTTAACACCATAGGCTGTTGGTTGTCCAAGATAATAATGAGGTATTGTGCTACCTAACAGATTGTGTTTGCAATATTAAAGAAAAATAAACATTTGCAAATTGTCTCAGCTCTAAAAAGCTCCAACGGGGGCTTTTGTCATAGAGTTTATAGGCATCAGCAAACACAGCAAGCATTTTTTCACTGGGGGTAGGGGGGTCTAATAAAGAAGATCTTTTCCAAGAGGGTAAATGATGCATAAGCATATATCTGATCACATGTCACGTCATGAAGCAAATGCAGCAACTCACGGAGGCCTTTTTAATGTACTGATGCAAAAACAAAACCATTCAATCGTGAAGGGACGTGTTTAAAGCTCACTTGAAGAATATGGTACATATTAGAAACAAACAGGTAATAGAGAGCTAACGTTGTCTGTACCAGGGGCCTAAAAGGGTAACTTAGCCCACTATTTGATTCTACATCATGAGAAACGTAATAGTTAAGGTACACAGTTCTTTTGCAAATATCTAACAATTATATGTTTACTTGCACTCCAAAGTCATGAAAATAAAGTCCTCACGAGCAAGTGTGGCACCAGCGCTCACCTGCTCCACACACACAGAGAGCCCCCCACACAAACACACACAGAGCCCCTCCCCCACACACACACACACAGAGCCTCCCCACACACACACAGAGAGCCCCCCCCCACACAGACACAGCGTGCCCCACACACACAGACACAGCGAGCCCCCCACACACACACACACAGCCCCACGCACACACACAGAGCCCCACTTAAGTGACCTATGGATGAATTTGATCGTTCACAGATTCCACATTCTGCCCTGGAAAGAAGCAGTATAAAATGGAAACGTGTACATAAAAAGACAATCTTCCCACAGAATCAGATGTGTCAACAATTTTGACTTTCAAGTGTATTCCACACTTACCTTAGCATTGCATCGACCCTAGGGCTATGTTCCTATACACGCTATGCTTGGTGACTGTGGATTTTTGTGGGAGCATCACAGTCATGGTGACGTCACAATGTTCGCTCGCTCGCTTTCAAGGGCCTTCTTCCCTGCTGACCTCTGACTGAAGGTCAGCCAAGAGTATCGTTTCTGGAAACGCTCTTATTACTTCCGAAAGAGGTTCTCTTAACAATAGATTGTCTCTCAGGGGGGTTATCCCAGCAAGGAGGGACCAAGTATTGCCTTGTCAATAGGTGTTTACTGTTTTTTGGTCCGCCACAAGCCAATCCGCCACGTACCCAGCCAAGGTCCAGCCTCTGGACCAAAGGAAAGGAAAGGAGCCCAATGTTGTAAGCCCCCACCACTCCCTCCAGCTCCGGTGCAAGGCGTCACCTGTTCCTAGGCCCTGTGTCAGGTCCCGCTGCCATCTGTGTCTCAGGACCGATTTCAGGTGTCAGTTCAGGTCTCCACTTAAGGAGCGTGCATGTCCCAGTCCCTTAAGATCTCTAATGTTCAGGCCCGACCCGCCAGTGGCCCACATCTTACCTCAGACGTGCTCCGAAATGTCTGCCCAGCTCCCGTAGGCCACTGGGGAACCACGGCACTGAAGCAGCCGATTCAGATGCAGCGCTAGTCTGCCCAGCCCCCGCAGTGCCCAGGAGTAGAACAGGCCAGCTCCAGCCACCGTGGCGGACAGTCGATCAGGCGCTCGGGCCGGGGGGGGGGGGGGGCAGCGGGGATACACAACCTCATACTCCTCCACATGGGCAACTAATCTTCCAGCAGAGGGAGACAGGTCCAATCTTCTTCTTTCGCCATCTCGGGTCTCCGCAGCTCTCCGGTGTTCACCTCCATGGCCGGTGGCACAGGTGGCCCCGGCACCAGATTGAGGCAGGAGGGCACAGGTGGTCTCTGCTCCCACAGCCCGCCAAGATGCCCACTGCCACAGCTTCGCAGGCAATGGCTTGAGCGGCCCGCTTCGTTTACCGCTCAGCAGTTCTGACGCCCATCTGCTCCGGGTGGTTGCGTGTCTCAGCACCAGGACCGGCAGCTCTCTCTCAGGTCCACATGGCAGCCAGCTCTCTTCACTCTCCTCAGCCCCCTGGGTCGGTGCACTCCCCAGGCTTCTAAACGAGCAAGCACATCGGGTTCGGAGCCGTCATTTTAGCAGGCTCGGCTCCTGTCTCGCATCCGGAACAGTTCTCGCAGCTCAGCGTTGTTGCAGCAACGGCTACACCAGTTTGTAGGGGAAGAGTTCCCTAGTGCGGCGTACAGAATTTCAGAGATGCCGTGGCTTCACTGTTGCTAAATTTCAGGATATTGGTTGGGCTGGCACGAAGCTATGTGGCTCACGCATCCGCCATTGTTTGCTTAGCAAGCTAGCGGGACAAGGAACAGGGGGGTGGACGGGCCGAAAAAGTGAGCAGGACGAGGAACAGGGGGGCGAGGGGCCGAAAAGCAAGCTAGCGGGACGAGGAACAGCGGTGTGGGGGGGTCGAAAAGCAAGCTAGAAGACTTACCTAAACATGCGAGCTCCGGCTGATCACCACCATCTTTCTCTGAGGCGAGGCAGAAATGCCTCGGACAAAGCACCGTCATTTTGGGATTCGGGGGCGTGGTTTTCGTTCTCTCCTCTTCCCATTGGCTGGAAGGTAAAATTCCAGCCAATGGGAGCAGGAGAGAACAGAAACAAGAAAGAAGAGAAAAAACACGCCCCCGAATCCGAAAAAGACGGGGCTTGTACCGAGTGACGCCGCTCTCATCCAATGGCTGGCCAGCATTTACGAGACCAGCCAATGGAGAAGAGAGGCGGGTTCAAGCCCCCAACTAAGAAACATTAAATCTCGGAGCTCCGCCCACACTGCTACGCAGTGCGAGGCAGTCCTCGACCTAAAAAAAGAGCTTTCAGGACTACTACAGAGAGGGGCTTTTGCTCCATCCACATATTGGCGGACAGGAGTACATGCTTTAATTAGGCTGAAGCAGTGCTTTAAGGAGGGCGGGCCCTGCCGGTGCTCATCACCTGCAGTTCAAACAAGCATTGGCATAGCCAAGAGGTCTCGCCTATGGGACATTATAAGTGTTTAGCCATGCAACAGTTGATGTTGCACCAAGGATATTGTGCTGCATAATTAAATACTTATAAGGTCCCAAAGGCGAGGCCTATTGGCTATGCCAATGCTTGTTTTCACTGGCACCGTTCTAGGCTCAGAAAGCTATGGGGCAGTAGCCTCTGGATGTACAGACTAGTTCGACACAATCTGTTTCTGCTTGCAGTGCTTTTTGGATTCATGAAACCGCACTCTGTTCAGAAATCTCCCCATAGATCCAGTTATCTCATGTGCAGCAGTGTAGTGGTGCATTGCGGTAACCAAAGCCAACCAGAATTACAACTCCCAGAATGAATTGTATTGTTAAAGTAAAGTCAGAACCCGAAAATGGCTTTCCGTATAACATGGAACCATCCACAAACCTAATCTGATTCAGACGTAAACCAATTGTCCGTTCTTTGAAACTGGATACACAACAATTAAAGTTTGTGAAGTCCGCAACCGCTTTTGTGTTAAACTGCTTTGTAAAAAAACAAGAATTAAGTGAGTGTGCTTTGAAAAGAAGCAGAGGAATAACAGAAGGCGCCGGCCATTGATTTAACGTCCTTTGCTCGTTGGGCTCTTAGACCAGAGACAGCCCCTGCACACTGTGCAGATTAAACGAAAATGATGCACATGGTGCTCGGTTCAGTCATAAAATCCTCTTCCAGCTGTGAGTGCAACTGATATGGTGTTAGTAAAAACCAATCTGACTTACGCAAACAAAGCAGCTTTCCTAAAAAGCCCGGGTTAGAAGTTTCCCTTGCAACGGTGGCCACAGATTTACTGGGGAAGGGGTTCTTCCAAAACGGAGGTCTGGCAAGCAACGGGCTGGCTTCCATCACCGGATTTTGGGTTAAATCTTGGCACCTCCAAAATTCAAGAAGTGTGTTGATCTAAGATGGATGCCAAGGACTAAAGGCTTTCAGGCAATCAGTGAAATTAACTTAGCATGTGCCCTCACATGCAACACTCGACTTCAGAGCAATGAACTGGGACCAATATGTTCCTCGCTAACGTCATAATGAATGAGAAAAACAAACGCACGAGCTTCGCGCTTAAGGAGGAGGCTGGAGGGGAGAGAGGAGGGGGCCTGCGCACACACGATTCCCTTGCGGGAGCGAGCAAACTTATGTTACCAAAGCTTGCTCCCGCAAGGGAATCGCCAAACGTTCATGCATTGCCTTTAAAAGCAATGCAATGCGTGCACGTTTTTGGCCTAAAAGCCGAAGCGATTTCCATAGGTCTTTTTCCTATGCAGCTTATGCGCGCTGCGTAGGCGAGACCTAAAATGGGCTCTCCTTTATACCATCAGGGTGAAAAAATAATCCTGCAACAGTGCCACCCTTCACTGCCTGTGATGTAACTTCAAAGAGACTCGTTAAAGTTCTTTCACAGCCTCATCATTTCAGAACGTAAGCATTTGCAATACTATATACAATGAAGCTACAGTTGTTGCTAATTTTATTTTATGCAACCATCAACCACTGGCAAAGCCACTAGTCATGGCTTGTTGTATGTGTAATGTTACTTGTTGTATTAAATATCTGAATGCACTGATAGATGCAGAAAAATACCGGTCAGGCGGCACACTACGCTAAGCACAGACTTTTAACTTAGGTATTTTTAGGCCACACCTTAATTACATCAGCCATGCCCCTTTGCGAGACACCCTCGTTTTTTCATCCCACTTAAAGCCCTGGGCAGAAGTTGTGTGCTTCCACAGAAAAAAAGTGCTCCCCTTCCAAGTAGCTGTGATTATTTTGTTTCTCCAGCATCTGAGCCAGCAGCAGTATGGCTGCCTAGAAAAGACTTAGTAACACGTGTAAAGTATGAAGCTTACAGTGAGACGGGACTTGAACCTACAGGGGCAGACACATGTCACTGTTACAGTGTCTTAGACAAGAAGGTGATTCACCTTGGTTGTTTTCTTCTGGCAGCAGCAAAGATCGCCAACCCTATCCATCATTACCTTTAGCCTTCAGAGTGCAGTTTGTGTTTGAGAGCAGTTTACAATGACCAAGGCCACATTCATCCACATGCATTTTAAAGCCTGCAGTGACAGCAGAACGGTCGCCAGACCTGATGTGATCAACAAAAAAGAGCTTTCAGTGTGCTATCGAGAGGGGGCTGGGTTGCACCCATATATTGGTTCCTCAGAGTAGAGAACTGGATTAGGCCAAAGTTGTTTGCTTTCAGTGAAAAGAGTGGTCGTTTTGCACTTGTTGGCTTCTGGCAACACTTATACACAATATAGCAGGACTGCATTGATAGCTAGCTAATGATGATGGCTGAAGACCTGATTTGTTTATTATGAAATGTTACAATAGGTCTGATGCATTTATTCGCAGTGCTTAATTTGTAAAAAAGAAAAATCGAGCCAGGGTGCTTGTGAGGAGGCCACTGCACCTTGTGCCACATATTGCCCCTCCTATGCTACCTCCTACAAGGGTAACAATTCAAACTATTTCAGGCCCCCCAAAGCTATAAGAATAGCTTGGGCGGCAGGTAATAGTATTCTTTAATGTATATAGAATTACTAATTAACTGTTGTGGTGATCTCTAAATTAGCCAGACAGCGCCACCTTGTGGCAGACTGTTACAAGCACCGGTGCTGACAATTAAGTGCTGGTGCTGAGCACACAAAACCACTGGCTCAAATTAAGCACTGATTTATTGTGAATAACATCTTAAAGTCAATAAGTATTTAAGGGTGGGTTGTGTTACCGTGTAGTAAGTCCTACAGAGAGGTATTTTGTTACAAGTAATCTCACTGATTACCGGGTTTTAATGTTGGTTACCCTTTCTGGCAAACAATGGGTTAAGGCGATTTGCACTGTGAGAATCTGTCTTAAGCCCTTTTAGGAGGGGTAGTATTTTGCTACGCCAAGTGTAACTCTGTATACATTGTAGTTTGTTGACTGGATGGCTGACGGTTACCTTGTGGGAAAGCTTACACTCAGTACAGTATGTTTGAGTGGTTATGGTGAAAAGCCAATATTATCACCAATAGGCCTTACTGGTGAATTGATGCACAGGGAAAAGTTGTGCCAAATGCCATAAGCCTGGTCTTTTTATTATGAAAAGCTATGACAAAGGCAGAAGTCCTGTCTTATTTTTTGTGATCAGCATTTGTTAAAGCCAATTGACCTCTAGTGGTGAAGTGTTGTCACACTATGTTACAGGCAGTAGACAGCTAATTGCTTACAAGCAATTCCATAGTTCGCAAGTGGTTTGGTGTTAGTCTCCCTGTCTGACAAAGCCTGTAAGTTGACTTTTACATAATTTTAATTTCCCTGGGCCTAGTATTTTGTTAGATGAAATCTCTCAGATTTCATCCATGCATATGTTTTGATGACTGACCAAAACAAACCATGGGGATAGAAGATGTGTAATGTCCTCATTGTACTCTATTAGTATGGATGGCTTTGTATTACTGTATACCTGATGGGTGCCTTGTGGTAAAGCTTATAGCCAACGCCGCACGTATGACTTAGGAATGGTGACAAGCCAAGAATTAAAGTTATATGCCTGATTGATTGCAATGATAAGCTACAGTAAAGGCAGTAGGCCTGACATAATGTGAAAGCGGTACAAAAGGGGGTGGTGATGGATGGAGCATCTGAACCAATCAAACACTCACACCCAGTCAACAGATCTGGGTTTAATCTATCACCGTTCTTTAACCCACTCTGCCACCCCAGTTCAGACATGGCAATATGCAAATCAGTCTGACCCTGTGCCTCATGGGAACAGTCCAGCCCGAACTGCCAAGGCATGCCTTTCCTGTACCAGAAACAAGCTTCCTAGGACCGGTTTCTGGCATTACAGCCCTCTTCAGCCAGGCTTGCTTGAATCCAGTGGCAAAGTGAGCAAGGGACTCACGTCTGAGCATACCCTGCCAACTTATGGCGAACAAAGCGGTACAAAAGGGGGTGGTGAGGGACAGAGCATCTGAACCTTTCAAACACTCACAACCAGTCAACAGATCTGGGTTTAATCCATCACCGTTCTTTAGCCCACTCTGGCACCCCAGTTCAGACATGGCCATATGCAAATCAGTCTGACCCTGTGCCTCATGGGAACAGTCCTGCCCGAACTGCCAAGCTATGCCTTCCCTGGACCGGAAACAAGCTTCCTAGGACCAGTTTCTGGCATTACAGCCGTTTTCAGCCAGGCTTGCTTGATGTGAAAAGCACAAACTAAATTAATCAGTAGGTGTTTAAGGGTTGATTGTGCATCCTCTTTATTAAAGATTACCAGCAAGATATTTTGCTACATGAAATCTCACAGATTACCTTTGTTACAAAGGAGTTTAGTGTTTGTTACCTCCTCTGACAAACCCTAGGGGTCGAAGATTTCTGCTGTAATCATTCTGTCTAGAATCTCATCCAAAGCCCTGAGCAGTCTTGCTGTTTGCCATGATCTTGTAGTAAGAAAAAACACTAAATAATACATTCATCCAGATATACAAATATATATCCACATAGATACATATCAGTCCTTTAGCTCAGACTTATTTTGCCTTTGGTCTGTCTGAGTGTCATTTGCACTCTGCCTCGACCCATGGCAGTGATAATGGCTCGATCCACATCAGACATTGGCTCCTTTGCCTTGTGAATTGCTGCCGAATCTGATCGCATGTGCACATCCATACAAAAATTAAGGTATTTTAGTGCCACAACTGGTTAGCCAGTCCTTCAGTTTTTAATCTTCTCCTTTTATAGTTCCCTTTTATTTATTTACTCTCCTTTTTTTATTTAAATTTTTCTTAAGAGGATACTACAGGCAGTGCTAAGGGGTCTGTTGCTGCGCAACTCATTTCCCAACCATTATGCAATGCAAGCAACACAGACAACGGAAGTAGGGAGAAGTGCAAAAGAGAGAACACAAGCAAGATAGCTGAAAAGCACGTACTCTTGTGAACTGCCTAAACACAAAGGGGCCGATTACGATCTGGGTCGGAATGGCACCGAAAGCGATCCGGCCGGAAAAAGTTCGAGCCGTACTCATTTTTTCCGCCCGACTTGTACACCTGTATGCGCAGGCAAGTACGATGCCAGCATTGTGAAATTCGCCAACCGAGTTGTTTCCGGGTCCGAACCGCTCTGTACAACTCGTCCGTAAGCTGACGGTGCCTTGCAATGGATGCAAATTATGACCGAGCACGCATCGGACTCTCAAAATATCCGGGACGTTGCCTTTTGGGGTCCGTTTCGGACCCCCTGTCACCCGCAGCCTTATGACTCGGACACAGGGGGAGACCCAAGGGTCTCCCCAACACAGGCATGTAAGGTGCGGATGGCACCGATGTGTACCCACTGTAGGGGGCACCCTTGTGTGAGACGTACCCATTCAGTCAATGGGAACCCATGTACGCATTGTACGACCGGCTCCCATTGACTTCTATGGGAGTCCGACCGAACCGAGTCCGGCAGCATACGGCTGCATCGTACTTGCTCGTTCACACTGTAGGACTCCAGCTCGGTCGGAAAACACTCCCGATCCGGCTCGATCAGAGAGCTTTCTGACCCAGATCGGAATCGGCCCCAAAGTAGAAAGTAGCGCCTACAAAACTGAGCAGTGGACATATTCAATTAATGTGTCCACGCTCCAGGAGAGGAACAAACACACGAAGAGGAAGGAAGCCTCTGGTAGCTGACCAGTATGGAGCAAGCAAATGTGAGCAACGAAGCCAACCAGTGTTAAGAAGTGGGCTGTCTTGCATAAAGCCGCACTTCAGCTGCCTTAGATGAGACCTAAAAATGGCATCTAGCCCTATCTAGAGGACTGGCCATTTAAGCTGCTGCATTATTAATGAAGAGGCAAAGTTGATTACAATTTAAAATGTATCAGTTAATTTTTAATGAAGGACTGTGGGTGCTAGAAAGTGTGGGCTAGGGGCATATTGCCGCTTGTGCCCTTCTTTCTTGTGACTGTCCTGGCTGGCTGCAGAGCTCATGAAGGCTCTAGCAGGAATAGCAGTGGTGTAATGATAGACCCCGTAGCCCTTGCAGAGCGGAGGGATCCCGA
Organism: Lissotriton vulgaris; assembly: GCF_964263255.1. Taxonomy (NCBI): domain Eukaryota; kingdom Metazoa; phylum Chordata; class Amphibia; order Caudata; family Salamandridae; genus Lissotriton; species Lissotriton vulgaris. The sequence continues at coordinate 133,577,867 of NC_141700.1, read as the reverse complement.
GCTCCAGAGGGCCCCCCTCTGGCACTGTGCATGGGATGTGGCCCCTGGCATGAGGGCTTCTGACTCGGTCTAGAGTTTGGGGAGCTCCCTCCATGAAGGGCTTAATTTGAGCCGGTGGACTGCCTCCATGTACTTTACAGAGGGGGCCCCCTCAAGTTTCGCTATGCCACAGAGGAATATATAGTAAATCGAATGGTAAGCCTACTTTGAACTTTCTGCATTTCCACTACTTGCCCTTTCCCTAGCTCTATAGCTAAGGGCGCGACAAGAAGTCAACCTCATAATATCATCACATTGTCAAAGGATACATGATGTCACTATTCCTGGAGTTCTGATGAACTGACATCCATGTCTTTCTCTGACGTTCTTTTACAGACTACACCAACTCCCTCTTCTAATGATAGCTGTGCTCACCAGTATGACCTCTTGTATTCTAAAACAGCCCCCTCTGGCCTCTCTGCATTTTTTTTTTACTAGTCCACATTGTTCATTTGCATGTACCCCAACCCTGTGACCCCCGCCTCCTGCCTCCACAAATTTTGTTTTCAGCTATACAAAAAGAACATAATAATATAATAGCGCTGTTAGAAATGGGATTTCTGGTTGGCTAAGGCTTGCGCCAAAGCCAGGCAGAAACCACCACTCTAGTCACGGCAAGGGAGTTACACGCTGAAGTTAACCCCTGCTCACCCCCTTGGTAGCTTGGCACGAGCAGTCAGGCTTATCCCAGAGGCAATGTGTAAAGCGTTTGCGCAACACACACACACAGCAGCAACACACTAGGCATACCACAAAAGTAACTCCACACAAGGTTATATAAAAAATAGCCTTTGTATTGTCATAAACACATTAGAAACATAATCATGCATTTACACTGTGCCAACTGGCGCAGGCAATATTCACAGGGGATTATATACAGGATCGAGCCACGGTCAGAATCATCAGAACAAGTAAGTAAATGCAAATCTTAAAACACAGCCAGTAACTACTGTACCATAATGACCTAAGGATTATCAAATTAGCATTAGACATAAACCAACATTAGGACCAAACCTCATCAGCAAAAACACATTACGCAATGGACCTCTTCAGCATAAACATCTTATACCTAAACATCCTAGACCTAAATACAGTATGTCCTAGGCATCACATTATGCATAAATCACTATTAGGCCCAAACACATTGCGCCACCTCTGTAGGTATTAAACATATTATATCTAAACATCCTAGACATAAAGACAGTATATCCTAGGCATCACAATATGCATAAATCACATTAGGCCCAAACACCTTGCGCCACCTTTGTAGGTATAAAACATAGTTATGCGTCGACCAGGCGTGTACCACAGCACACTCACGAGGTATACAACCCTGACCCCAGGCCCACTGGCCTTACTTGGGCTCCAATGCCTCTTGTCCCAAAAATGTCAGGGTTCTCATGGGACCTTTCCTAGGGCCCCCTGGCTACTTCAGCCACGACCACAAAGTGCCCAAATGTGCTGGGGCATGGGGGGTACTCACCCCTCTTTTACTTAAAAAGAACTGACTCCACGTACCAGCTGCCCTCTGTCCGTGAGGCAGCTTTAGGGAAAAGGGCAATACTGGCACTCCTGTGCCCCGAGTCCTCCACTGAGACTCTACCACATGGTCCTGTCATCACTGTGCCGCAAGGGGTCGACCATGAGGGGGAGGAGGGCACCGACAATGTGCCCCGACACATCCACCCACCAGACTGCAATACATTGTGCCCCCGAACTGCAAAAATGGAAATGCTCTAACCTCGCAACTGCCTGTGCTGGCGGTGACAGAGACTGGCAGTACTGTGCCTCTGGAGCCCCCAAACAGGGCATTATGGGATCAAGGCACTCGCCTGGTCTCTCCTTCCAGGCGGGGTGGCGCGAAGAATCAGGGCTGCAGGAACCTCCTATTGGTCTCGAGGCACAAAGCGCTGACTTCCTCTTCTTAGGTTCACACGTACTGCTTTCCCCAGGTCGCGGAGGTGGTTCTCGGCAGCAGGACGCGGGGTGGGCTCCCGCTTTAGAGAAAGGCCATGGCAGGGTGGGCACCCGCTTACCAATTGATCAGCACTGCGGGGTGGGCACTTGCTAAAAGGCGCACGTCCTGGCAAAATGCAGGTTAGGCACACACCAAAATACCGCTTAAGCGAGGTGGGCATCCGTATTTATTAGCATAATTAGCGGGGTGGGCTCCCGCTCGGTTTCACGGTCCTGTGGGGGAATCCCCATGTTGGGATTCCCTCGAGTTGAAGGGCAGCTCAGCGCTGCAGTGCCCACATGCTCCTCTTTTGTCAGGGAAAGGCTGGACAAGGAACCCAGCACTAGAATAATCCAGTAATCAAACAATCCAACGCTAGCAGGCTCTAAGTCCAAAGAAAAGTTCCTCTAAAGACCAAGGGGCAATGCAGGGCCCAGGGAGGCAAGCCCTCATGGCAGCCCCCCTGGGCTCCAGCAGCAGCACGCCCCAGCAGAATCAGCACACCAGAACTGAACAACTTTATGGGCACACAGCCCCTATATTTATATTAGGAAAACCCTTTGTGGCACAGCACAGGGCTGGGGGGATACCAGTCAGAACTGGTATAGGGGAGCTTTGGAGCACTTTGTTGTGCTTAGCTCCTCTCTCCATTGTCAGGTGGGGGCTAGATACTCAGACGCACCACAGGGGGCGGGGCTAGTATTGACAGCATTGTATTCAGGTCCTAGGTGCTACTCCTCCCTCCCATCTACATGCAGATCTCCCTATTCACCACCGGGCAGACCCACCCTGGCTCTTGGAGCCACCCACACTATCCAGCACCTGTCAATCGCAAGCCAGACAGGCAATTCACATCAGGCAGGCAGACACGCTGTACACAGAAATGCCAACTTCTAAAAGTGGCACTTCTCCACCGGTCACAGTAAATCTGCACACACCATTGCGCAGCATTTATTCTCACGAGTTCACACATACTAAACTCACCCCTGCACTCCTCCCATAACAGGAACTACCAGGAACACAGATATTCCCCGTGCATTCCTATGGGAGGTAGGCCCACCTCACCACACATACACAGAGAGCGCACGCACTTTACACTGGACCCCAGTGCTAAAGTGCTCATAGGCCCAAAATCACCAACACCAGGTTACAGAAAAAGGCTAGGAGAACGCAAAAAGTTTCGGGGTGAACCTGCCAAAAGGGCCAAGTCCAACAAGCGCTAAAATAATTGGAGAGAATTGGATGTGTTGCTATTGTGTATGTTCCCTGCTGCTGATTCCAGAGTAAGGCAAGAGTAATCAAGCACATTTAGTGCACCAGGAGGAAGAAAGTTTGCCTCCATGCAGCAGGGACTGAAAGGAGTCAGTCAGCCAAATGTTACTTTACAGATGGTGGCAAAAAACCTTGCAGTTTCTGCTGTTTCCAATTGCTACAAGTGCCTGTGGTCTACGACCTCCCGTCAGACACTAGCTGAGAGAGCAGGGTGGAGGGGCAGGTCCAGGTGACAGTATGTCATCGATCTCAGTGGGTGCTATGCACTTTGTTGTCCACTGGGGCCACTGTTGCATTCGATTTTCCAACTCACCTAATTCTTACCTTGTCCTTGAAGCAGTCGCAAGCTTGAGCAGAACTTTCAATATGGCTTTGTTGACCTGGTTCATGGGTTTCACCAAGTAAACATTGGGTGTGATTGCGGAGGTAACCAGGAAGGTGCCAGGTGCTCTGGCAAGGTGATCAAACTAATATGTTTCTGTATAAAGAGCTGGGCTCAAGTTACAGGCCCAAGATGAACAAGCTGGCTTTCAGGGCCGGTATATGTTTAAATAGCATGCTGGACAAGACACATTTTTAGTGCCCCTCCTAAGAGATTTTCCCTTAGTCCTCCATTACCGCCTGTACACTGCTGCCTTATCTAAGTGTGGTATATAATTGTCATCACTAAGACACAACCTAATAGTGCTGCTTCTCTGCTGATCTTTCTGTCTGAATGTGAAAAGTTTGCCTTGCTGTTTGACACTTTTGCGCTGCACCCATAAAGTTTGCATCGTGCCAGGACACCTCCTGAGAGTAACTCTGTGCTTTTACGACTGAAGTAGTGTACAATCCAATTTTCATTGTAGGGGTGCGTTATAATCCCACTCGTAGACTGCATCATTATTTAATCTTTTGTCTTGTTGAACTGAGTGCTAGGATCTTGTAATGTAACGACATGAAAGTGACATGTGTCGACCATAACGTGGAATATATGAAGAATTCTGTTGAAAATCGAATGTAAACAGCAGAGAACACTAATAGAAAGTACTTGTGTTGTGCAATTGACAATTGTTTTATTATTTTATGTGTTTATTAATCATTTCATTTTATCCGTAGATGAAAATATTAACTGTATATGTCTAATTTCTATGTAACGTAGTAAAGCTCATGCTCATTTCTCTTATGTTAGCTGATTACTGTAGGCCCCAAATGCATTTCTCGTGGAAGCTCTCTCATTAGAAAATAATATTTGAATTCCATGTGCATGTTAGATTCCTTTCTTTCTCACGTTTATGTTGCAGGTGGAAGAAGCGTCCTTGTTAGTTAGAATACTATCTTTGTTTTATGAGTTAGGATAGGACAGAAGAGGATACATTGGGAGCTAGCGCCGATAAGGAGAACTGTTGTACTTTCTCACCGGAGAGTGCTTGGGAATTAAGGTTATCATGTTAAGGGGCCGATTCCGATTCCGGTCGGGATGTTCGGAGCCCTTCCGACCGCATCAGAATGTGCCAGCTGGATTCCTTTCCGACCGGGCCATTCCGATGGGCTCGGTAGGAATGAAATCCGTCTCAGATTTCCGGATGGCTTACGACGGGCTCAGAGAGCCCGTATGCCATCCAGAAATCCTTCAGTACTCCCCCGGTCGCCTCTTTATGACCGAGGGAGTTCGATGGCAGTTTTTCACTGCCTTTTCGTGCCAGTGTTTTCGGCATGAAAAGGCAGTCTGAAACTGTCTCTGGGGGCCCCCAGCAGGGCCCCAATGGGTGTGAGGCCACCAAATGGTGGCCTGGGGGCATCTATGGTGCCCCTCTGTTGCTCCCTGCACCCAGAGGCAGGCACCTTGGGGTGCCGGCCACAGGGTGCAGGGATGAACTGCACCCCTGTTTTACACAATGCAGGTATGCATTGCGCTCAGAATGCATTCTTCCATTGTGGAGCATACGAATGCGACCAAACAGGGTTCAGTCGCATCGTACTTGCAGGGCTGTAACCGACGACTGCAGCTCGGTCGGTTACGGCTCCTGACCGATGCCGGACGGACCTGAGTCCGTCCGACATCGGAATCGGCCCCTAAATCGTTGTCTCATGAAAATATACCGATGAGAATGTGGCCTGATCAGATGGCGTGACCTGAAATGCATCCTGTGAAGATACCTGAGATATTAGGAATATTGTAAGTTGGGAAAGAGTCCACTTCTTCACTGCCCTTCAGAGAGAGAGCCTCTTAGAACAAGCTCTGTCGCAGTAGCTTCATGCTTCTTGATCCAAAGGAAGTGGAGAGACTTCTAAGTAAGACTTCACATGCTGAAATCTTAACTGATCCTGCCTGCAAAATGCATAACTAGGGATGTCACAGTAGTGCTAGTGTAGGGACAGATTAATGCTTTATTTTCATGACCCTTCCATGCAGGGGGACTGGGATTCTTGTTCACTAATCTTTTGTATCCTGATTCTTGAATTAATCATCTTGTGTATGCTGCACCGCCTTAACTTTATTTGTAGATTTGGCTTTGAACTAGTCCCAATGTATTTCTACACCCTCTTCTTAAGGTGTCTGTATATAAAGATTTTTTTGGCTTTGTAATAATTTAAATAACTTTATTCGTAGGTCTGTGATTTTTAATGACCCTAGAGAACCGCAATTGGATTGATTGACATTACTAATGATTTCTCTCCCCATACGCTTTCATGCTAAGAAAAAGTACCATTGACTCGAAGTTCTAGAGCCAATCTAGATCATGTCCATTCGGCTCCTTCACAAGCCCACTAGCCTTATCAAAAGACCTCTAGCAGAGGATGTTTTGGAGGGAGCCTGGGTGTGAAAAGGGAGACTGCTGATGGGTGTTGAAGAGAGCGTGGAAAGGTCTGTGCCTTACTACATTCACCTTTCGGTTAAAAGGGTTTCAGGCCTTCCCTCATATGTTATGTTATGTTATGTTATTATGCACTTGTAGAGTGCGTTATCACCCAGGGGTATCTAAGCGCTATCAGCGGACATACACCATCAGCAGAGCACGGAACCACCGACTCACAGAGGCCTCCATGCCTCTAAGAAAAGCACAGTCTTTAGTTTCTTCCCAAAAGGAAGGAGATTAGCTTCCTTCCGAAGCTCAGCTGGGAGGCGGTTCCACGCCTGGGGAATGGTACTAGAAAAAGCTCTACCACCCAAAGACACAAGGTTGAACCTAGGACAGACTAAATTACAAGCCCCAGCTGACCAAAGGGCCCTGCTTGGCATGTAATTGACCAGGCGGTCTTTGATGTAGCTAGGGGCAGAGCCTTATATGTCCTTATGTGCTATACAAAGGCTTTTGAATTTGTTTCTCTGAGCAATTGGAAGCCAATGCAAGTCCTGCAGCAGAGGCGTTGCTCGGGTCTGCCTAGGTTTTTTAAAAATTAATCTGGACGCATCGTTCAGCACAACCTGGAGCCTTGCCAGAAGATTTTTCGGTAGCCCAAAATACAAGGAGTTACCGTAGTCAAGACGTGCCAGGATCAAGGCGGATACTGCCAGTCTCAGGGTGGAGAAGGACAGTAAGGAAGATAGTTTCCGAAGCTGGCACAGCAGGCCAACACATGTGCCCACCACGGCCGACACCTGCTGTGTCATAGATAGCCGAGCATCAATTTTGATGCCTCAGCTTTTTACTGCCACTGCATGTTCTGGAAACGGCCCTGATTCGGCCGGCCAGAACAGATCACTCCATGGATTTGAGGCTGTGGTGACTGCCAGAACTTCGGTTTTATCTGGGTTTATTTTTAGTGAGTTAGCCGACATCCAGTTGATGGTAAACTTGAGAATGTCTTGCATTCTCAGGTAAGCCGTCGATGAACGGTCGATCTGAATCAGAATTTGAGTGTCGTCGGCGTAATTATAAACCCTACAGTCCATCCGGTTTAGTGCTGCTATCAAAGGCTACAGGTAGATGTTAAAGAGCAGAGGTGATAGAGCCGAACCCTGGGGTACACCACAGGTCAACTTGGTTTGCTCAGACACCAGATCTGTTAGTTGCACTCGCTGCGAGCGTTCGGCCAAAAAGGAGGTCAGCCAGGCCAGAACCGTGCCCTGTATCCCTTGGTCCTTTATCCCTGCCAGTAATCGGTCATGATTCACGGTGTCAAACGCCGCGGATAAGTCCAATAAGACCAGGGCACACAGAGCTTTCCTATCCGCCCTGAGTGTCAGATCATCCAGCACGGAAAGCATCACCAATTCCGTGCTGTGATGAGCTCTGAAGCCTGCCTGATTAGGCTCGAGGAGATGGTTACTTTCCAGAAACTGGGTGAGGGAGTGTAAGACATGCTGCTCTAGAATTTCATATGTCTTAGCACTTCATCTGCTTCGCGGCCGGTTCACCCTCAGAATATCGACAGCAACATCATGTTACACAATTAGCGGGACATGAATATCGTTGTCAATATTGACTTCCTATCTTCATAATAGTAAGTACAAAAATACCCCCCAAAGATATTGTTGTCAAATATATCAATGTACAAAATATCATTTTTTTATATGTATAAAAAAATTATGTGAAATAAATTAAATAATAAATGTAACTAAATATTTAGATCTATTTGTAAATGTTAACAATTATAATAAATACATTTAATTTAAAATGTTATAAATATATTAAAAATTATGAATAAATATATATAAACATTCACCGGTAACATAAAAATGTATAAATAAAAAATATATAATATAAATTAAAATATTAAAATCTTTAATAATTTTTAAACCTACATTTTGCACTACATTGAGTGCAACCATAGAGAAAGTGTTGGATAGTGTAGGGGATTAAATAACTATTCCCACTCCAGTAAGTGCAACAGTATGGAAAGTGTTGGATAGCGGAGGGGTAAAAATTACTATTCCCACCAAAAAAAAAACTAAATATCAACTACAATATTAAAAATACAAAAAAATGAAAAGCCAATACATATATAAAAATATAAAAAAATACAAAACATAGAAACATATTATAATGTTAACAAAATCTAAAAGTTACATACAAAAATTAATTTATAAAAATAAAAAAATATTCACAAATATTTTTTTTGTAATGGAAATTATTTATAATAAAAAACATTAATTATCACATAAATATATATTTTTTCTTTCCAACCCTATAACACAACATAATTTACAACTCACATCTAAATTTAAAAGAAGTTTTACCTCCTTAATTAACACAATTATCAATTAAACAAATATTATGAATTAAAAAACGCATTAAAACAGATCGAAAATAATATACTAACCAAACGTTACCCTTATAAAACTAAAATCCACAACCAAATTAAAATAAACAATTACCAAAAATATTCATCAAATAATAAATGAATATTAATGATCAAGTTACCAAAAATATTCATCAAATAATAAATGAATATTAATGATCAAGTAGTGATTATTTAATTTAAACTAAATTACTTTCCACCCTATACCCCACTAAACACAACAGCACACACCTAAAAATAATTACATAATTTCCATAACTAATTTTACATGAAAAATATTAATATCAATTAACCACAAATCATTAATTAATAACAAAAAATGTACTTCACACCATTTACCACTATAAACCGCACAACCTCACACATCAAATTAATGACACAATTGCCATATTTAGATTTTAATTATTTATTTAACATTAATTAACAAATAATTCATTATAAATAAATTACCTCTCACCCTATTCCCCTATAAACTCCACCACCCATTTCTAAAATCATGACACAATTAACATAACAATTAATTCATAATAATTATCAACCAATTAATAGATAATTAATAAAAATGAATTCCTACATTTAACAGTATAAAATATTAAATAAATCAATATTATTATAAAAAATATTAATAATGTAATTACAATTAAATTACTTCCCACCCTATTCCCCTAGAAACCCACAACCCGCTTCTAGAAAAATAACACAATTAACATATTTACCAATTAATTAATAATAATTAACAACTAATAATAAATAATTAGGAAAACATGAATTCCCACAATTAATAATATTAAATAAAAAAATATTAAATAAAAAATATGAATAATCCAATTTTAATTAAATAACTTCCCACCCTATACCCCTAGAAACCCACAACCCCCTACGGAACTAAAACACTATCAGGCACATGCATCAATATTGCTTTTTGCGATTCCTTAATTGCGAAAGATAAGGAATCTCAATTAAGAAATCTCAAAATGCAATGCATCAAGAAATCGCTAATAAAATTGCGATTTCTTAATATTCCTTAATTGCGACTCGCAAATTGCGAGTCGCAATGAAGGAATACCTCCCCATTAATTCCTATGGGCCTAGAGGCCCATAGGAATAAATGGGAAGACATTCTCATTTTGCGATTAGCAATCAACGAATCGCAAATTGAGAATGCGATTTCAAGGGTGCAGGGGTGTCCAAAGGACACCCTGTTGCACCCCTGAAATCAATCTGTGCACATATGTTGTGCACACACATGCCCTAAGGGCATGTGTGTGCACAACATGAAACTTTGAAAAATGCACAAAAGTGCATTTTTCAAAGTTTTCGCAAATTACCATGAGGTTCAACCTCATGGTAATTTGCTCCCCCTAATTGCGAAATCGCAATTTTTTTAAGTTTCATGCATTGCATTTAAGGAATCGCAAAATGCGATTCCTTAAATGCAATCGCAATTTGAGAATTCGCAAATATTCTCAAATTGCGAGGGCCTTCACCCTTCATGCATTCCAAAAGCAGATTTAGCGATTGCAAATGGCCGATTTTTGCGATCGAAAAATCCTTTGATGCATGTACCTGTAAGGGGCCGATTCCGATTCGGTAAAATCCCGTCCGAAACGTTGTACGGGGCCTTTTTCCCGTACGAATCGTACGGAGAACCGTACCTCGATGTAGTACGACGTGTATCCAATGCAGTTCTCCGTACGATTCATACCAAAGACCGTACGACTCAATGATCCGGATGAATCATATTTGGAACACGCAGTACGCAACGTCCGTACGGTTCAAAGCAGCTTTTTCCGACCCAGCAAGAACGAATCGTGTGGACAGCAATCTTTACGAAGCTTTTGCTACGGGAGTCTAAAACGTCCGGAAAACCAGGTTTTGTTCCAAAATGCGTACGGAACGGACCCCCGTGTACGGTGCGTATACCCCATCATTGCAGGGGTACGGTACATCGGGGTACGGTGCGTATACCCCTGGATTACAGGGGTACAGTGCGTATGTCCCCGTGCGTACCCCACATGAATTCTAGTTGAGCTCCTGATTCAGTGCCATGGGCCTTCTCTTCCCCCAAACACCTTCTTGCTGCTGATTGTTATTTTAGATGATGGGGGCATTTTGTGATTTCAGGTAAGGCCCTGGATTATTACCAAAGGAGCGACTGGCCTGTGAACATACATTTCCCCATCCCTCTTCACCAGAAGGTGAGCAATCAAAATATCGAAAATAAAATATTGACCTACAATAATATCGAGGTGATAATATTGAAGGGACAGAATATCGATGTTAAGAATATCGATGGACAGAATATCGACCCTAAGGTAAATAATATTGATTCTTTTAATATCGATGTAAGTAATATCGAAGTTAGTAATATCGATATCAAATATATAAATGTTATTAATATCAATGTTACTAATATCGATGTTACTAATATTGATATTTATATGATTGTTATGTATTTTATAATGTATTTAATATGTATGTGTTATATTTTATTTGTTAGTGTTCTACTGGTTTTAAAATATGTGTATACAATTTGTATATGTTAATAATGTTATTTTAAGTTAATTTTGTATTTTGGTACCGTAGCGGGTTGTGGGTTTATAGGGGAATAAGGTGGGAAGTAATTTAATTATACTAAATTAATTATTAATTTTTAGGAATTATAATTCTTTTGTGTAAGTTCTGTAGCGGGTTGTGGGTTTATAGAAGAATAGGGTGGGAAGTAATTTAAATGCAATTAAGTCATTTATTTTTATTCATTGGTACTGATAATTATATTATTGTTAATTAATTATCAATTGGTAATTAATATTTATTAATTTGTAATTAATTTTTATTAATTGAATAATTATATTATTGTTAATTATTCATTAATGGGTAATTAATTTTTATTCATTGTAATACATTTTTATTAATTGATTACTTGATAATTAGGTTGTGTATTATTTTATTATTGGAGGGAGTGTGTTGTGTGCTTATAGGGGAATAGTGTGTAAAGTAATTGATATCTAATTAGGTAAATATTACATTTATTTTTGTGTATTGATAATTTTATTTATTGGACATTAATTATTAATTGGTAATTATTTAAAAGTATACATGTTTAGTTATGAAAATTAATTTATTGTTTAATCATTAATTGGTAATTAAATATTAGTTAATATTATGTATTTATATGTGTAATTTATATATTATTAAGTCATTATTAATGGGTAATTATTGTTTAATAATTAATATTTTTGGTATGCAAAATTATTTAATTGTTTACTATTTGTTAATTGGTAATTTTTTTTATAATAATATGTTTTTATTATAAAATATTTGAATATTCAATGTTTATTAATTGGTAATTGATAGGTATTAATTAATGTTAATTGGTATTATTATTAATTTATTGTTCATTAATTATTCATTGGTAATTATGTTTTAATAATTATTTATTGGTATTTGTAAATAGTTTAGATTTATTTAAAAAAAATGGTATTAATTATTTTAAAACATTCATTTATTTATAAGTATGTTATTTTTAACTTCTACGCTATCCAACACTTTCCCTACTGTTGCACTCTCTGGAGTGTGAATAGTAATTTTTACCCCTACGCTATCCAACATTTCCCTACTGTTGCACTCTCTGGAGTGGGAATAGTAATTTTTAACCTTACGCTATTTAACACTTTCCCTACTGTTGCACTCTTTGGAGTGGGAATAGTATTGTTACCCCTATGCTATCCAACACTTTCCCTACTGTTGCACTCTCTGGAGTGGGAATAGTAATTGTTACCCCTACGCTATCCAACACTTTCCCTACTGTTGCACTCTCTGGAGTGGGAATAGTAATGTTTACCCCTATGCTATCCAACACTTTCCCTACTGTTGCACTCTCTGGAGTCTGAATAGTAATTTTTACCCCTTACGCTATTTAACACTTTCCCTACTGTTGCACTCTTTGGAGTGGGAATAGTATTGTTACCCCTATGCTATCCAACACTTTCCCTACTGTTCCACTCTCTGGAGTAAGAATAGTAATTGTTACCCCTACGCTATCCAACACTTTCCCTACTGTTGCACTCTCTGGAGTGGGAATAGTAATGTTTACCCCTATGCTATCCAACACTTTCCCTACTGTTGCACTCTCTGGAGTCTGAATAGTAATTTTTACCCCTACGCTATCCAACACTTTCCCTACTGTTGCATTCTTTGGAGTGGGAATAGTAATTTTTACCCCTACGCCATCTAACACTTTCCCTACTGTTGCACTCTCTGGAGTTGGAATAGTAATTTTTACCCCCACGCTATCCAACACTTTCCCTACTGTTGCACTCTCTGGAGAGGGAATAGTAATTTTTACCCCTACGCTATCCAACACTTTCCCTACTGTTGCACTCTCTGGAGTGGTAATTTTTACCCCCTACACTATACAACATTTTTCTCACTGTTTTTTGGGGGGAGTTGGAATAGTAGTTTTATTCCCTCTGCTATATGTTTTGTATTATTTTAGCTAATGTAGTATATCATTAATTTTAAAAATATTAAAAGTTTAAAAAAAATGTAATTTGCTTTACATAATTATTTAATTTGTATTGATGTTATTATTTTATGTGTATAGATGTATTTGCAATTTATAATATTTGGTAATTATTTATAAGTTATTAAAATAATTATTAAAACTGATTATTAAGTAAGTATATATATATTATATATTATATATTATGGGGTCGATTCCGATTCGGGAAACAAATCCGTACGACGATTCGAATTCATAGCCCTTTCCGTACGAATCGTACAAATCCGTCCGAATCGCGTAGTACGATCCGTTGTAAAAAATACGTCCGAATCTTTGCGAATCGTACGAAAAGCAAGGGAAAATCTGTACGATACGGACCCTCACGGTGAACAGTACGAATCGTAAACATGCTGTACGACCCGACAAGTACGATCCAGACCGGGGAATCAGAATGCGAATCGTACGGAAAATGTCGCGTATGAGCTGCGATTTGTACGGTAAACTTTGCGTATGAGCGAGTCACAAAATCAAATACGAGACGAACCCACACTGAACGAAGCACACGCAAACCCCGTAAAAACGTCGCGTATGAGCGATCCAGAAAATCAAATACGAGATAAACCCACATTGAACGAAGCGCACGCGAACCCCCTAAAAACATCATGTATGAGCGAGCCACAAAATCTAATACGAGACGTACCCACACTGAACGAAGCGCACGGGAACCCCGTGAAACAGCACAAGGAGGTAGAAAACGACCCGTACCGCGAGAACGTCGCGTTGGACACACAAATAAACAGAAACAAATACAAGTAAATGAGCCGTACTGAACCACGCGGACACTGTAAAACAGCACAAGGAGGGTGAAAACGACTCACACAACACAACAAAACACGTCTCCAGTGTACAAACCATGGAAATGAATGTCCTGGGCAGATCCAAACAGGCAAAGAGAAGGGCTAACTCAGAACCACCCCTTATAACACACCCACCAATAATTAAAACTAAGCCCCACCCACAAATGGACCAATAAAAAGGGCCCACACACACAAACCATGATCCTTTGCAACATACCCAATTAGCAAGAGACACTGACAATACACCACCAACTGCACACATCCACCTTCACACATACCCCCATTCACATTCAGACCCACACACCCCCATTCACATTCAGCCCCACACACCCACATCCATACACACCGTCACCCCACACCATGCCCGCACAGAAGAATCCAAAGTTCACAAAGGAGGAGATGGAGATCCTTGTAGATGAAGTCTTCAGAGTCGAGCCACAGCTGTTTGGCGCATTGGTCAGACGGACCAGCATAGCTGAGAAAACACAACTGTGGGAGAGGATAATCAATAGAGTAAATGCTGTTGCACCCATCAGACGCACAAGAAAGGAGTGCCAGGCCAGGAGGTACGATCTGCGGAGGATGATCAAGCAGAAAATGGACGAAGAGTACCTACAGAGCCACTCCACTGGAGGTGGTGGTCCCCGCAGACCAGTACAGTACCAGCCCTGGGAGGAGAAGGTGATGGCCCTGCTACCACCGGTGGGAGTACATGGAACTGAAGGAGTCGTAGAGCCTGGTGAGTACACAAACAACTCATGTAACATGGGGGTAATGGCATCCACACCCCAAGTACAAAAAATGCCTGCACCAATCCCCAAGCGCCCACTGCCCACTGCCCACAACTACATCCAAAAACTATGCTAATGCCACTAACATGTGTATGCCCCATTGATAAAGCAAGGCCATGCTATGTCCCATGTTACAGGAAGCACAGACCCAAAAATGGACGTCCGGTATGCTGGGAGGGTGGGTTTCACAAAATGCATTGTGGGACTCCAAATCTGACCCAATTGCATGGGCGTCCGCAGGGGGGCAAGGGGGGTCTTGCCCCAACCTGGATCCCCAGTCCATCTGGTGTGGGCCCAGTCAGGGCCAGACCTAGTCCATCATGCTTTTGAAATGGTGACATTGTTCCAGGTGGCAGCCCCCTCCATTGGGTGGGAAAGGTGCAAGGGGGTGTCCGGGAAGGGTGCAAGGCAGAGGGCGAGAAGGGTGCAAGGGGGAGGGCGAGAAGGGTGCAAGGAAGAGGGAAGAAGGGTGCAAGGGGGAGGTTGAGAAGGGTGCAAGGCAGAGTGGAGAAGGGTGCAAGGGGGAGGGGCGAGAAGGGTGCAAGGCAGAGGGGAGAAGGGTGCAATGGGGCAAGAAGGGTGCAATGGGGAGGGCGAGAAGGGTGCAAGGGGGAGAGCGAGAAGGGTGTAAGGCAGAGGGGAAAAGGGTACAAGGGGGAGGGGAGAAGGGTGCAAGGGGGAGGGGAGAAGGGTGCAAGGGGGAGGGGGAAAAGGGTGCAGGGCCGTGGGGAGAAGGGTGCAAGGGGGAGGGGAGAAGGGTGCAAGGGGAGGGCGAGAAGGGTGCAAGGCAGTGGGGAGAAGGGGTGCAAGGGGAGGGCGAGAAGGGTGTAAGAGGGAGGGCGAGAAGGGTGCAAGGCAGTGGGGAGAAGGGTGCAAGGGGGATGTTGAAGTAAAAAATTTGGCCACCCCTATAAACATATCTGTGGACGCCCATGCCCAATTTCCCTCATCCCATATGGCCCAGATACACACCCATGCACCATGCTGAATGCACAGGGAGTGGGAAAGTACTGACAAGATAGCTGACACTGGGCCCTGGTGTAGGCAGCACAAGGCCCTCCTGTGACCAGTGCAAACACAAACACCAGGACAACAAGGTCAGATATCTTGGACAGGAACTAACAACCACTGTCATGGCAGCATGCTCCATGGGGGGACAGCCACACCACGAGGGAGACCTAGTTCCAAATTAGACTCCAACTACCAGCACGGCCTTTCACAGACACCCCTTACACAAACATAGCCCCCTGGGACAGGCAATGGAGCGCCCCACTGTCACAATGGCCATGTAACACAACAAAACCAATACAGATCTGCTGAAGCATCCAAGCAAAAAATGCACGGTGCAGATTCACAAGCCCCTTGAGCTCCTTTAACTCCTCTGTTGCGTCACCTTTGTGACGCAGCGGTTGCACAAACGTGGTGCCATGTTGCTGGGTATTTACAAGGTGACGCATCTGGGAGATGTGTCACGTTCTAAAGCCCTGCACCATTAGTAGGTGTTCAGGCATGGGGGTGGGAGGGGGCTTTCCTGCACAGCAACGCCTCCCAAAAGTGGCTGAGTGAAATCTTTGTCACTTTTAAGCACATGCTGTGTCAAACCCCTGCGCATGCTTGAAGCAGGCGTGAGGATTGACGCAGTATTGCGCAGATAGGGCCCCACAGAGCATTGCTGGAGCTGCGTTGTGCTGGTGATGCAACTCCAGCAATGCGCCACTTCTACGGCACATATGCGTGACGGAGCTGTGCCGTCTTTCCCCCATGGTGCTCTGCATTGTAAATGTGTCGCATCCATGCTGGCATAGCTGTGGTGCACAATGACAGGCGAATCCCTGCTGATATGCAGGGCTGTGCCATTGATTGTAAATATGCCCCCACATGTCAATGACTCCTGAGCACAGATCAATCTGACCCCACAACATACCCATCCACAAGTGAACATTGAGGACAATCCAAAGCATAGACAACTACCAGGTGGAACAGTGGCAACTACAATTTGTATGAAAAATGTATGTTGCATTAAATGACATTAACATTGTCTGCCTCTCACACCCACAGGGCAACGTGCGGAATCTACCCCCAAAAATGGGGGGAGATGAATCACAGTCCCAGGCTACGCATAACCCTGATCCCACCGACAGCAACGCCTCTCACCACTCCACGGATGACCCCGATCAACATGGCACCTCTGGTGCCCAAACCCGTGCAGCAGCTGGATCAGGAACATCTGCGCCAACCACCACCACCATTCCTGCCACATCCCAGCAGACATCTCGGAGCCCTGCCCACAGTCAACAACTGAGCCAATCTGACAATGAGGGACAAGGTTCGCCGGGCACCCAGGATGTGGCAGACAGCACCACCACTGCCATCTCTCAGGGATCCCGTCGACCCGATGTGCCCACAAGGGCATGCCAGGCTTGTGTGGGCAGGGGTGGCGCCAGGCAGAGGCGAGAACCTGACCAGCCAGCTGTAGGGCCCGGTATGTCTCAACTACGCAACATTATGGAGGCATACCGGCGGGACACCAGGGAGATCAGCCAGGTAGTGGGGACCCTCACAGAGATCAAAAACCTACAGACCGAGCAACATGCCAGTCAGCAACAATATCAAAGACTGGCTGAGCTCCTGACAGTGCAAAGGGACATACGCCATTCACTCCGTCAGATCGCTGACATCATGGAGCACCCTCCCTGTGTCACCAGGCAAGACACTTCTAGGCGAAGACCGCCACCAGGCACAGGGAGGGAGGAGGAGGAGGAATCGTCTGACGGAGCGTCCCATGCATCGTCAAGGCCTGCATATGAGGGTCCCCCAAGGAAGGTGGGTTGTCCACGGAAAAGACAGTGAGAGGCAGCAGGCCATGCCCATCTCCCAGAGTCCCAGGTCACCTGGTCTGGCACCTGGACTTTGTGTGCAACAGCATCACCTCATTGACTGTCCTACTCTGCCACATGGACTTGCTGGTTGCAGTCTGAACAATGATGCCAAACACTGTGGTCTGGACTCTGGTGACTCCAATTGCAAGGTATCACATCTCCCTCTGTGAACTTTGGATTCCCATCATTTTTGTACAGCACCTATCACTCACTCACGATTCACGCACCTGACAGATAAATAAACAAAACAATCACAAGGAAAATTGATGTTGCATTCATTTTGCATGAGTCAGCAACATACGTGTGGGGACATGTCAAAGTATGCCTGAGTGGGGAACAAACTCAAGCCATCCATACAATGGTATCTGAGTCTGGTCGAGGACACACATAGGTCACATTGTATCATCAAATACATACATGGAGTGCAAAACTCACCCATGATATTTTCAATCTGATGGGGGGGGCTTGCCATACTGCTCGGACAGGCAGGTTTTGAAGAGTATCATGAAGGCCTAGAGGGCATGGGTCATGTGGAGGTGCCCGGGGAGGGAGTCCCAAGTCTGTTTGGTTAGGTGGGAGAATCATCTCCCGCATGCAGTTGTTCTGTGGATGTGATGACTGGTGGCCAGGGCAACGTTGGCTGGACGGAGTTGGGGCAATGGTGTGTGGGATGAGAGACGTCCATGGTCGTTTTTGGGTCTGGGATTGTGGAGTGCCTCCTGAGTGTGGCTGAGGAGTCTGAAGGTGAACCTGCAGTTGACAGTGAGCCTATTGTAGGTATCTCAGGTGGACGGTCATGTGGCTGTGGCAGGGGATGTTGAGGATGAGGCGTGTGGATGCACCCTGGATGTGGACAAGTCCTCCTGGAGTCTGGCTGTTGTTCCAGCATAGAGGGCGCTGCCGTCGTTGACCCGGCTGGTGTCGTGGACTGGGTGACTGTCTGTCTTGCCTAGGATTGGATCTATCTGAGGATCATTTGCAGCATGCGGAGGGTGTTGCAGCATGAGGTAGAGATGGTGTTGAGTTGCATTGTAATTGTGAGTGAGGAGTCTACGATGAACACCAGCTTGCGTGCGTGGCCACTGGGTGCTGGTGTGCTGCCCGGCCGGTGGGACACAAGGAGTTGTCCAAGCCGTAAGGGGACAATCCTCAGATGATGACCTCAGTCTTGTCTAAGTCCAGCCTTAGGTGGCTGATGTTCATCCATTCGTCAACGGACCTCATGCATTCGTGAAGGTTGGATCTGGGAGTGGCTGGGTTTTTGCTGAGGGTGAGGAGCAGATGGATGTCAATGGCATAGGACATGATGATGAGGTTATGTGCGCACGTGATGGTGGAGAGGGGGGTCATGGAGACATTAAAGATCGTCACGCTGAGAGATGAGACCTGGGGCATGGGCCAGATGACCCCAGTGTACTACGTGCTGAAGGTGGGAGTTGGACTCCCTGGGCCCTGCTGGTGAGGTACTTGGCGATTTAATCCTGGGCCCTCCTCTGGATCCCAGTGTTGGAGATGTGTGATTTGACAGTGTGGTAGCACATGGTGTAGAATGCCATTGAGAGGTCGAGGGGGTGAGGGTGGTAGTCTCACCATTGTTGAGCAGGGTCCAAAATGTCATTGGTGGTGGCAATGAGGCCAGTTGCAGTGGTCTGATTACTGTGGAAGATGGACTGGGGCGAGTTCCCTGGAGGTGTTTGCTTGGAGGGAGTTGGTCAGTTGCTCGTTGACTGTCTTCGAGATGACATTTGCCGGGTAGGGAAGCAGGGTGATGTTCCAGGAGATCCTGCGATATTGCCGTCCATTGTTTAAGAAGGGCCTGGGTCTCTGCATGCCTCCCGCTACCATGGAATGTGGCGTACTCAAAGGAGACATTCATGACGTGCCGGAGGTGGGCTTCAAGGATGGGGTATGCTGTGATTGAGATTTTGTGTGGGAAGGGTCCTGATGGAGAGCCGGAGTGGATGGTGGTGTATGAGCTGCTGACGGGAGTCCAGGAGCTGAGGGGGGGGTATGTCCCGTGGATAATAGCGCTATCTGCCTATGTGTGGCGAGGCTGTCGTGTATGTCCATGAGCTTGCAGTGGTAGATTGTTGTGAGGGATTCCCCTGGCCTTGCAAGGGTGGGATGTCTTTTGGATGGAGATCTGGGGTTAGATAGTTCACTCACAATGCTGATGAGCTCCTTGATGTTGTGTGTGTTGGTGCCTATGCCCTACCTGAAGGATGTCCTCTTGTCCGTGCTGATGATATGGTGATGTCTGTGTGTGGCGGGTTTCAGGGCTGAAAGGTAACTGATGGTTGATTGTTTCTCAAGGTATGCATGAGAGTCCAGCTAGTTCTGTATGAGTCCAGTAAGTCTGCTGTGTCCCAGGTGGCTTAACTGTTGCTGTGATTCACAGGAAAGTCCGCCAAAGTGGCAAGAGTGAGGGATCAGTCGCTGATCCAGTCTATGAGGTTGCAGGTAGTGGCGGTAGCTTTGATTGGAGTGTCCTGGGCGAGGGTGCCACACAGCTCGTCTGTGGTGACTTAGATCAAGCATCTTTTGGGGATCTGTAGCAGAGTGTGGCTCATTGTGTTGCTTGTCAGAGAACTGGATGCAAATGATAATGTACCAATGAAGGATGGTGGTGTGATTGTCCTCCAGCCAGAAGTTGCTGTCCCCCAGCCACATGTAGTCTGTGGAGGTGAGGGCCTGCGTGCTGATGTATTTGTTGATGGCTTAGCGGAATTGTGGGTGGAGGGCTGGAGATCTGTAGATGACTGTTAGTTCTGAGGGTGGTCAGGGTGTTGGTGTGAAACCTGAAGTGCAGGTGCTTGACAATGCTGAGTGTTTCCTTGGTGTTGTATGTGACTCTGAGGGTGTACTTCTGAAAGAATTGCAATTCATCCTCCTGGATTGATGGTGCGGTCCCTGCGGGTGATCTTGTTTCTGTCTGTGATGGCAATGTTGAAGTTGTGTGCTGAGGATGTGTTCAACCAGGTTACTGTAATGAAGGCGATGTGTGGGGCTGTTGTGTTGAGGAGGTAACAGAGTCCAATGGCGTGCTGGTGGATGGAGCGAATGTGGAGTAAGAGGCACATGACCTGGTTGTACGGACATGGTCTGGTAGGCGGGGCAGCGTTGTGTAGGCAGTTGGAGTCGCACACCCAGCATGCAAAGCTGTCGTGTGTGTGCTTAGGGGTTGCCTGATAGCAGGTGGTTGATTGTCTGGTGTTCATTGTTTGGAGGGTGGCTGGAGCATGAGTCTGTTGTGTTACATGGGACATGCAAGCACCAAAGGGTCTTGCACTGTGCGCGTTTCAGGCGCTGACGATCCTGCCTTTGTCACGGCGTTGGTGCAACAGTGGCACGGAAAAGCTGCTTCCTGCATCAAGAATGGGTGGAGGCAGGGAGGAGCATCTGGAAGGCGTGTGTGTTGCACATTCAGGGCCCTCGGTGGGACGGTGCCGCATGGGAGGCAGCAGGAGGAATGCGTGAACACCTGATGGCGGCAGGGGTGAGAAACTAGGCAAAAACTAGCAGACAAAGACAAGGAGGTTAGAAAGCCACAGTGTAACAGGTATATAGAAAGGATGGAGTGTCTGGTTACTCATGGGTCACTCAAAGAAAAAGGATGAACAATAACCAAAAATTACGGGCACAGGATCAGGCTCCAAAAGGCCAAACTGCGCATAGGACACACAGCGTCAGCAGGTGTTGCCTGCCCGTTGTGGGTAGCAAGCAGCACAAATACATACACAACCAAATACTTCATGCACAGTAGTGATCATTAGCCATGAAGAACTGCATGCATGTTGCCAAAGTACACATACTCCCATATGCACAATCTTTGACAGTTATGCCATAGATGATGCCTGCAAAGTGGTAAGAGATCTGCGGTGACAGAGATGAGGCACATTGTACTGTGGTAAACACATTTACTACACCAACAGATCAAGTATGTGTTTTGGGCCATGCTGCATGAGCCAATGTCCATGGCCAGTGCCATTGGTCTGCGGAAATTAACAGTAATGTAATGAGTCTACCTGTACTGCTGGTGATCCAATGTGCACAGGACTACCTGTGACTGTCAGGGCCTTGAATCTCCGGAAACGTGCGATGCTCAAAGGTGTCCCTCTCCCGATAGCCCCTTGGTCTGAGTAGAAATGACAGACTCAAAAGGGTGATCAGGCGAGGGAAGGAAAGGAAGGGAACTTCAGGGAGGGAGATCTGAAACAAAGGTAAACAAGCATAAGGATTCTACACTTCTTGTCACTGAATCTCAGAATACCTCAGGAACTATACAGTAACAGTTATACCTGTAAAGGAAAACAACAGCCACTGTATCCTAGTTGGGATCACAGTAATGAAAGTGCTAGTGGGTCTGAGGATCGAACAAGGACATTACTACACACTTACAAAGAATGCAGTTCCATACATTTCCATGTATTTATCCAGCAGTTAGCAACATACCCAAAAAATTCTTAAGAGCTATGTACCTGGGGAATTGAAGCTTTCTTCCGGACGAGCTCTACAATCCCCTGCTGTGAAAACAGAGATGATCAATCCACATGAATTCATAGCACATGTAAAGTTGATGAAACACCATAACCCACCAAAGATAATGTTGTACGAGTTGCAAAATAAATGTCCAATATTATGACACTGTTCCAAGGATTATGCAACTAGCACAGGGATCACAGGAGAAATATAAAAGGTAGCAGAGTATTGCAGCGATATGAGGGGGTATGACGCTCTGCAGGCTGCTTCAACAAAATTAAAGGCATTCTCAGTGTATGAATAAAGTCCAATAAACAGAAATTCAAATGCGCTGCTGGGCGTCTCACACAAAGCCAACAATCCGTAGTTCCCCCCAGGGAATCAGTGAGGGTCAAGAAGGGAAATTACACAGCCCCCGCTAGAGCCTTGAGAAGCTTGTCCAACAAGGGAGGGAATTTGGTAAACACATGGAAGCCCCACAAAAGCCAGTCATCGGCTTGTCCAACTGGGCTTTGAAATGCCAAACATTACAAGGTGCTGGGCCGGAACTCAACAAAGAGTAATGAGGCGTGATGGCGCAAATGCACCCCTACCGTGACCAGGATATACAGCACGCCACAAGGGAATCCTGGAATTAACAGCACCCGACTTGTGCCACGGAAGCGTTTACATTCGCTTCCGCGCAACGTTGTGACATCATCAGCGCCAAGTTCTTGGCTTCATGGGAAATTAAATTTCTCATCCACTTACCAAGAAGGCTTGCACCGCAGTGTTCTCCAACGACCCTGAGGAAGTGATGTGACAGTGACATGACATACTGGCACAAAGGGCAATGCATCCATACGAACAGACTCACAGGACAGTTGACAGAACATGTGGGACATACGCTGGCCCCCACCTTCATAACATGGATGTTGGAAATCCCATTGTACTGGCACACAATATTAAGTGGATGAGCCAAACACATCCTGCTGCACACAGAGAGACTGCAATTCCCCATTGAGCCTGTTGTTCTGATGTCCCACACAATGTCAACACGTGGCATCCGCAATGTGTCAGGGGCAAGGTTTACACACATTGATGCCTTCACCAGAGTCCACACTCCACTACAGATGACTGTCACGAAGGGTGATTGTCATGTAATGGGAGTGGTGCTACATGTAATTTGATCCATGGTGATGAGACATGTATGCATGGTACTACAACATGCACAGAAACAGTTTCCACACATTCCCAAAGCGTACCAACAACAAAAAGCCTGTTTGGATCTCTTACCAAAACTGACATTTACACATGTCCGTGCATGGATCGCTGATTCAGCCCACGTTGCAATCATCATGAGGAATAGTAGGAGGACAAAGATTACACGAGCACACAACAGGCACAGCAACCTGGGAGTGACAGACACACAAGAGGTCACCAGTAAAACTCTTTGCAATAGACATGGGCAGTTACGAAACATGAACAATACAGGACACATGCAAATATCAAAGAAAGTCATTGCGCATTACTCTGTGGCCTGACATCAGCACTCGAGTGACACATCAGAACACACATCAAAGTCACTTTGCATACAGTCAGCTGGACACACACATTGCAGCACATATCACTCAATGCTACAAGCTTGCTCACTCATACCCAGTGACTCACAATTATGAGAAGAAGTTGCGTATGAGCTGACGGATATCATCCTCCTCATCCTCATCACTTGCATCGCGACCAAGCCCTTGATCCTCAACAGGTGGATGTTCCTGCTCCTCAGGATCCAGGATGAGTGGCACTGCCTTCTCAACTGCCATGTTGTGCAGCATGCAGCACACAAAAAAGATCTTACAGACCTTGTCCGGTGCATTTGGGAGGGATCCGCCGGTCTTATTGAGCCAAATGTCCTCTCAATCACTCGCCTGGTATGCCCGGGTTGCGGAGAGGTGTCATTAGCCATGGCATGTTGGGATATCCCGAGTCCCCTACATAGATGCATCACGTAAATAAGTGGGTCAGGAGATGCCGTTAGAGCAAAATATACTGGAATACACAGGACAAACAGAGTTTACCCACCAACAAGACATGCCCGCTCGTTGCGCAGCTGCAGCATAATTTGTGGCACCCTGCTACGCCTCAGGATGAATTCAGCATGTGCCGATCCTGGAAAACGTGCACAAACGTGGGAAATCAGCATTTTAGCAAGACACACCACAAGGGCATTTATTGAATGGTAATGCTTACGGTTACGGTAAGCCTGCTCCTGTGCCTGTGGTGGCACCAAAGCCACATGTGTCCCATCAATCGACCCAATGACATGTGGCATCCCTCCCAGGGCATAGAAATCACCCTTGACATCTCTCAACTCTTCAGGAGTCGGAAATTTGATGAATTCATCAATGTGCTCCAACATGGCTGCCAAAACATCACACAGGACACGGCTGAACATTGTCTGTGACATTCCACCAGCATCAGCAATAGTTAATTGAAACGTACCTGTTGTAAAAAACATGTAGGGCTGCCATCACCTTTATCTTGGGGGTCAGCGCAGTAGGATACCTGTGTTGCGGTTGGAGATGTGGTGCCAGCTGTTTGTCAACTCCTTAATCAACTGTTGAGTGAATCTGTAACGTTGGATGCAGGCACGTTCCCTCATGGTAGCCAAGTATGGAAATGGCCTTGGTAGAGCGGTACCCTGCTGGACATATTTGGGAATAATGGAGATTGACAGTCAGCCAACATCAATGGCAATGTACATAGCACATGCAAAACTGCTACTAGACATCAGGTCACTATGGAGTCTGGCGTGTGCTAGACATCCAGGACACATATGCCAGATTGCTGGCACTCCTACGAAAAGCCAGATACACCTGTTGATTGACAAATCAATATGACATGCCCTGAAATGAGCTGCTGGGCCGGTCTGAGTGAACAGCCCGAGATATGACCGGAGTTACACACGTCACAATACCTGCAGTGGAAGGATGTCATCTCATCCAGACAGCTGACTGCATGGCACACGCACAGGTCACATGGAATGTCAAATGTACATATCAAACACATTACGATTAAGGTGTACACGTGACAACAAAACAACACAGCCATTGACACAACGCAGACATGTATGCCTGGGGAAATATGATGTCTGATGCACACAGACCCAATAGCTGTCGGAATCCACATGTGGCATGGTGTACATAGATGTGAAACCATTCCTATCTCAACCCAGACCCATGTTAGAGCACCAACACATGACACACACCTGACATAGTCACATAGGGTAATGCTGAGCGTGACATGTCAGTTGACAAAGTGCCCCAGTCCCTGGCATCAGGAGACAGGTGCCGGTAGTGATGACTGTGCCATCCCAGTGTTGCTGTGCATGACAAAATCAGACTAATTATACACATGTGACAAGTGTCAAGGTGATTTGTGCCACATAGTGCCCCATCACACTTGACATGTGTCCACAGGTCATCACACATCAATTGTGCAACAAGATTAGATGCCCTGTGCTATGTCACTGGCTGCCACACCTAGGGCCTGAACATGAAAGTATGCAATTACAAGTGCTTGATAGACATCCTTTTGCGAACCGTACCCCTGCATTCGCAAAAGCGTGTGAAAAGCACCATGTGAAATGCACCGTACCCCAGCATTGGCATCAGCGTGTGAAACGCACCTTGTGAACGCACCGTACCCCTGCATTGGCATCAGCGTGTGAAACGCACCATGTGAAACGCACCGTAACCCTGCATTGGCATCAGCGTGTGAAAGGCACCGTACCCCTGCATTGGCATCTGCGTGTGAAACGCACCGTACCCCTGCGTGTGAAACCCACCATGTGAAACGCACTGTACCCCTGCATTTGCATCAGCGTGTGAAACGCACCATACCCCTGCATTGGCATCAGCGTGTGAAATGCAACGTACCCCTGCGTGTGAAACGCACCATGTGAAACGCACCGTACCCCTGCATTTACATCAGCGTGTGAAACGCACCATACCCCTGCGTGTGAAACGCACCATGTTAAACTCACGGTACCCCTGCATTTGCATCAGCGTGTGAAACGCACCGTACCCCTGCATTCACATCAGCGTGTGAAACGCACCGTACCCCTGCGTGTGAAAGGCACCATGTGAAGCGCACCGTACCCCTGCATTTGCATCAACGTGTGAGACGCAACGTACCCCTGCGTGTGAAACGCACCATGTGAAACACACCGGACCCCTGCATTTGCATCAGCGTGTGAAACGCACCGTACCCCTGCATTCGTATCAGCGTGTGAAACGCACCGTACCCCTGTATTTGCATCAGCGTGTGAAATGCACCGTACCCCTGTGTGTGAAACGCACCATGTGAAATGCACCATAACCCTGCATTCGCATCAGCATGTGAAACGCACCGTACCCCTACTTTCCAGGCGTGTGTGCTTATCGTATCACTATTGTAATGGTGCCATACGCGAGCGCGTGAAACACAACAAACACGTGTGTGGATCTCAAAATTACTTAGGAGACACATAGGGGACGAGTCGTAGGCCCTGAATGCATCCTGGGTGTCATGGATACTGAGTTTTGAGTAGTTATGTGTCCAACAGGTGTCCTGCAAAAGTCAGTTGGCCCAAAATAATACTATGTGTCAGAGCCGTATGTTTAAAGGGATTGGAGGAAACGTAAGATGCGAACAAATCTGACCTATCACTCTGTACTCCTCGAAGTGAAAGCCCCTCAGCAGCATTGATTTAAGGCAGCATGAACCCCTGATAGGGCACTTGCCTGCACAACACATGCCAGAGGATGCAGAGACAGCAGCATACTGCTGCTGTCTCTGCATCCTCTGGCATATCATGACACGTACTATGGAGAGGGTCCCAGCATTCTCAGAGGAGGAGAACCAGGCCCTGCTGGACAGCCTCCTGCCACAGTACAGCAAGCTGTATGGGAGACCAGAGGAGCAGGTGAGTGCTGACTCCACTACCTTTGACTGTGCACCTGTTGTGTGAGTGTCACAACAGGCATTGTATATTGGTGGGACAGACATGCAATGTGGTTTGGAGTGAGTCCCAGGGGGTGTACATGGTGGTGTCTCTCATGTAGAGCATTATGTAGTTCATTTGTGTTCACTCCTCACTTGCATTGTGCTTACTGTGACATTCACTGCATAGTGAATGACACATTCAGCCGTGCCAGACCTTGGTGGCTTTATTTCCAAATGTCCTGAGGTGGAACAGTGGCCCCCCCGGAGTGATAGGTGACTGTACTCACAGATGTTTATGACTTGAGGGGACCTGTGGTGAGATTGTCCAAAGGTTGTGTACACCCTCATGGACATTTATGTGTGTGAATGTGCCTTGTCATGTGGGTGAGTGTGTATGTGATGTGTTGCACCACTGCTGCATGGTGTATGCAGCAGCTCTCCCCATCTGATGTGACAAGTAAGCAGTGCTGTGTGCCTGACTTGCAAGGCTAGCACGACACCTGTGACACCCCAGTGGCAAGTGGCACAAGTGCAAAGTGAGGGTTGTATCCACTGTTGTCAGTGACAGGCGAGTGATCTGTGCCAGGGTGTGTCTGTCTGGTCTGCTAAGGGTTCTTCAGTGGAGTGGGATATGTGACTGCTTGGCACGTGCTGTCCCACACCCTGCAGTTGCATGTGTTGCCCAGTGTGTGCCATGATCAGTGAGTGTGTTTCACCCGTTATGCCATCTGTTGGCTTTAAATGCCATGTAGTGCATTAGGGCTTGCACACAGGCCAAATTCACAGTGACAATGATGCAAGTCCTGTCAGCATCCTATGCCCTGTTCACATTATCAAAGATGTGCAAGTGTGTGACTCTTAGACATGGAGCAGGTGTAGTGATGTTGTTTCACTGTGTCTTCCTGACAGGTAACTGCCTACGAGAAGGGGGAAATCTGGTGAGACATCGTCAGGGCCGTCAGGTCTGCGGGGGGCCCTTGCCGGTGCCTGAGGAACATGCAGTAGAGGTGGCAGGACATCCGGTGCTGGACCCGGCGTATTGCCCGGGTCCAGCTGTAATTGTCACCTCCATGCCGGCATGGTGGACGCTGTCACCTGACCCCCCCACATGCTCCGTGTCCTGGCGGTGGTGTTCCCAGACCTCGATGGGCAGTTGCAGGGGAGACAGCAGCAAGGAGGGGGTAGGTACATGGCTGTTTGTTGTGTTGTGTGTCACCTGCTTTTTGAAGTGCCATGAAGCCTGGCTACACTCCCACAGTTGGGGTGTCAGCTCAGACAGGTTATATGTGCAGTGCCTTTTCACCTCCCCATAGTCACCTGTTGCTCATTTTCATCCCTTCCCCTTCTTACCATGTGTGCCCTGGTCTGTGTGTAATCACATTTGCACATGTTCATCTAGGGTGCAAGAAAATCAGACTGCACATTGATCTCCGCATCATGTGGGTTGGTGGTCTGTGACATGTGTTGGGACCTTGCCTGTGCAATGACCTGTGCACTGTGTTGGGGCTCCATATTTGTTTGGCACTGATGATGACTCTCAACATAGGAGTGTAAGGTTTCAACTGCACCCCCTTGCAGCATGCATGACCTATGTAGTGTCCTCAGACATGATGTACATCAGTGGGAGATATGCATAGTGCCATGACGGTTGCTCATGGTACAGTCAGCTCATTCCAGACCCACGGATCAGTCTGCCCCCTATAGTCCCCTGAGACACCCTGGCCTCCTAATCATGTGTGTCATCCAACACTGTGCCTATTGTATGTGGGTTCAGCATGGGTCTGCCTCTGTGGCATTGGTCCCTGGCATAGTTTGTATTTTTCCTGTGTCTGCTACATGTGTCCACTGGACAGAGATACAACATTTGGCTGGTGCGTACTCACACTGGGCATGTATTGCCAGCCCCACGAGGTGATGTTGTGTTACTTTTCGAATTGTTGCTGCACAGTTTTTGTAACCCCGATTCAGAGGTCTCACTTCTTGAATGAATGAATGAAAGGAGTCTTCTAAAGCGCAACTTAGCCCAAGGGCGTCAAGGCAATAAGCCGGTCAAGTAGAGAGTAGTAACCAGGGAGAATCTTACAGATACACTTCAGAGAAAAGCTAGTTTTCAGTGCTCTGCGAAACAATACAAGAGAGGGTTGCCTCAGGAGCTCGGGGGGCGGGGGGGGGGGGGGGGAGAGAGTTCCATAATCTGGGTGCAACCATGGAAAAGGCTCTACCTCCCCATTTAGCCTTTTTGAATCTGGGTACCTCAAGGAGATTCTTGCTAGAGGAGCGAAGGGATCGGCTAGGAGCGTACAGATGAATAAGTGACCTGAGACACTCAGCACCTGTGCCATAGAAGGCCCCATGGGCAAGACAAAGAACCTTAAAAGAAATCCTAGACTGGATAGGAAGCCAATGTTGGCTTTTACGGGCTGCCGATGCCGAGGCAAGTCTAGGGAGGTTGAGAACCAACTTTGCAGCCGCGTTCTGAACCATCTGGAGGCGATGGATAAGACTCTTATTAATGCCCACATAGAGGGCATTACAGTAGTCCAGTCTTGAGGAGACTAATGCCACAGTGGCCAGTTTCCGGGCATCAGGAGACAGGTAGTGAGCAATTTTTCTAAGAACCCTAATGATACCACAACAGGTGGAAACGGTCCTACTGACCTGACGGCCAAAGGAAAGTGCGGAATCCATCAGAACCCCTAGGTTCTTAGCAAAATGACGAGGGGGAGGGCAGTCCCCGAGAGAGGCCGACCACCAGTCGTTAGACCAGATATCCTGACTGCTCCCGAAGATCAACACCTCCGTCTTCATCCACTGAGACACCGCCTCCATGCAGTTCCTGAAATTCAGAGCAGAATCCTTCACAGGCTGCGAGAGAGAGACCATTATTTGGGTGTCATCAGCGTATGAGAGAACTTCCAGCCCAAAAGAGCTAACTATCCTGGCAAGTGGGGTCACATAGATGTTAAATAATGTAGGGCTCAGGAGGAGCCCTGAGGGACCTCACAATGCACAGGCTTCGGGGCAGAAAGAAACTGGCCCAGCTTCACTCTCTGTTCTCTTTCATTAAGAAAGGAAGACAGGAGGCTCAGGGCAGGGCCTCCAACCCGTATATCCCTAAGGCGGGAGATCAGGATAGAGGGAGATAAGGTGCAAAAAGCCGCCGTCAGGTCTAGTAGAACCAGGAGAATAGTATGGCCCTTATCGAACTGGGAGCGGATGTTGTTAACAACTACCGTTAGGGCGGTCTCAGTACTATGAGATCTCCTAAAGCCATGCTGGGAGATATCAAGAAGGGCCGAGTCCCCAAGAAAAGAGCTAAGATGTCGATTAAGATGGAATTCCAATATCTTTGCCGGGGCAGGAAGGAGTGAGATAGGGCGGAAGTTCTTCAGAACCCCTGGATCTAAAGTAGGCTTCTTGAGAAGGGGTTTAACAACCACCATTTTCCAAGAAGATGGAAATACTCCCTCCGAGATCGCACGATTCATGACATTCATGAGGGGGAGAGTCACTACATCCCGGCAGGATTTCAGGACTTTAAGCAGGCAGGGATCCAAGTTGGAACCCGATTTTGTATTGTCCAGAAGCTGGGTCGTCAGCTCAGGGGTGAGTAAGGGGAAGGACAAGAGACTGGGGGGATCCATCAGACGGGTTCCAGACTCTAGAATGGACCAGAGTATCAGGAGGAATCAAACCATAATTTAATGAGCTGTATCAATCAAATTGACTGCGGTATGGGGGGGTTGTGCGGGAGAGTGGGTTAGAATTGGCTGAACAATGATTCACCATGCACTGCCCCTGTGATGGTGGCCAATGATTTCATTTGGAGCTTTGCAGCCTATGCTGTTTTGTTCCAGACATGATTCAGTCTCATACATTTTTGCCACATTTATGTAGTTCAGATGCAGCGCTGTTTTGTCTTTGTGTGCAGACATCTGTGTTGACATTTTGCCTGGGGATAAGGGTATGTTCACAATGCAGCAATGATTTTGTTCATCACAATTGCAGGCCCATTAGCTTAAGCATTGTCCTGAGTTGGGACATGTGTGCCACTCCACATGACAGCCTGTATGTTTTACGTGCAAGCAACTGTGTCATCAGGGAATGGATGCCCATGTGAGGACTGACATATTTGAAGTTGTGTCGCATAAATGATAGTACCTTGGCACTCACAACACTTTTTAAAAGTTGTTCATGTTTAGAATGTGTTAATATGATGATTTGTGTAAATAACACTTATGTGCCAGCATGATAGATGTCTCACAAGGTAGTGCACACAAAACGACATTTCCACTTTCATGTAAGATGCTGGCACCTTTTCAAAGAGGCCAGTGGTAGCGATAAATGGTGTGCCTTGATCTCCATATACATGTTCCCACAGTGGTCTTGGGGTTTCGAAAGTCCTCTGTTGTCGATTATACAAACTAAGGAGTCTCAAGACATCAAGACCTCCGTTGGCCCATGTATATGGACAATCTCCAAGGCCATTTGTTTCTAACAGCGTTTTATTTAGAAGGGTTAAAGTAGATATGTTGAGGCCGGTGCACTGCCTTTATTAAATTGTCTAATCCTTTGTAAATAGTTTTTTCCATTTTTTTGGTGCTCCACAGGAAGCGTCTGACGTCCTGAGACGCTGAAATTGTACTGAAAACCGTGCTCCTAATGTGACATTAGTGGCATCCCCATGGGCACTCAATCTTTCCTCAATGTAAAATGAGGGTTCTCCACACAAATTTCGGAGCCGACGAAAGGGTGATGAAGTTGCGTTACGAGTTATGAACAGTATTGTTCCCTAATGAAGGGCATCATTATATGCCCGAAATGCATTGGCTTTAAATAATGCCACATGTCGAACAAAGAAATGATTGGACAGTAGAAGTACATACATAAATATAATGAAAGTTTTTGAAGAAACGTCATGTGAATAAAATATGGAAAATTTTGCAAATGAAATTTGTGTGGAGAACCCTCATTTTACATTGAGGTAAGATTGAGTGCCCATGGGGATGCCACTTATTTAGAAGGGTGCCAGCTTTTTCAATGAATGTGGAAATGTTTTTTAGTGTGCATTTCCTTGTGAGACATCTTTCATGCAGGCACATAAGTGTTCTTTTCTCAAAAAGGCGAATTCAATACATGTAGATTGTGTAAGGTTTTGTGAGTCCCAAGGTGGCAACATTTATTAAAATTAAATTTTTGGCCAATGTACTTACAGGGCTCTGAGTGTGGTGACACCTTGGGGAGTGAGGTTGTTTAGTTTGCCCTGAGGGGCACCACTACTGTTTCTTTCTTGGTGAACAAGAGGTGGCATCACTTCATTGTATTGATCTGCTCTCCTGTAAACAAACACTAGCTTCTCTGTGTATTTCTCATTCAAGTGGTGGCCTGGTGTGTTCTTTGGATCATTGTGTCCAAGTAGCATTGTGTCTATACCAACTGGGCAGTACAAGGCTCAAATATGTGCAGAGTTATCTGGCTGTAAGTCATGATACATGGCATGATTTGCAGTGTGACCTATTGATTTTGTGATCATGTGTCAGATGTGTACAGGTGACGGATGCATTTCTGTTTCTTCTCCTTGCCCACAGCATCATCACCCGAAACTGGAGGAGACAGCTGCACGGACCAGGAGGAGGGACCCAGCCACGGTGCCACCGCGTGGAGGAGTCAGAGGGAGCCAGTTGCACGGAGGGTGAGGGGAGTCAGTCTGCGAACCTGTTGGAATGCGAAACATCTTACCGCGCCGATGGATCCGATTCTGACTCCCAGGAGGAGGGGGAATTTGCAGCAACACCGGGCAGCAGCACCGAGTCTATCCCCGCCCCCTCCAGCACCATCTCCACCCTCCCAGTTGCTCCCGTCCCTTCTGTCCGTGCAGCCCCCCATGTCTCCTTCAGCCCCGGCACCGCAGCCCCTGCCCCTGTCACCCCTGCTGCCCTCAGTGCGGAGTCTGTGGACTTACTCTGCCAGTTACAGGTTGGTCAGACATCGATGCTGAATGTCCTCCATGCTCACACACAAATCTTGACACAGTTGTTGTCTTTCATGGAGGGCATGTCAGCAACGATGTCTGACCAATGTCGGATTATGCAGTCCATGGACTCATCACTGACGGCAGCAGTTTCCCTCCTTCAGCGGTCCGTCCCCCCCTCCTTCGGACCCATCCACACTCCCCTCTCCCATACCTGTCCTATGCACACGCACACGCAAACACGCAGCCAGAGTCACAGTCCGCAACCCTCACAGCCCTCTCCCTCCACTCCCATAGTGTCCTCGGATGCAGGGGTTGGTCTGGACGAACTGGCAGCAGTGTGCAGCGCAGAGTATCTGTCCGCCTTTGGCGCTGCACAAGCCACTGAGGAGGATACGTCCACCCCTGCACCCACCACACCTACCCTTCCCACTCCTGTCCCTGCAGTGCCTGGTCCTGCCCCCGATGATGCCCCCTAAGGGTCAACATCTCATTAGCTACTCCATGTGCAGGCAAGTTAGGGGTAGACGGCCTACCCAAAGTCCCCCTACAAGGACATTTGTGTGGACTGGCCATTGGCCTTATTTCAGGAAGGACTCATTTTTGGACATCTTATTTTTTCCAGCTGAATAAGGCCTTTTATTTTACATTCAACACCATTGCATTTCAGGTACTTGATGTTGGTGATGAGGGGCCTGGAGTTGGTGTCATGGTAATGTTTTGGGGTTCTGAAAGATGTTTTTTGTTGATGGTCATGAGGTGGACCATGGTATCTGTGTGCCATCACGATGTCTCTGCAATTAATCATTGGTTGTGTGTGTTCATTTTGGCTAGAGACATTGTCCCAATGTGTGTTCCTTCCTCTTTGGCACCTGACATCTTCACTGCAGACAGTTGCACAATTGTTGTCCTGACATGTGTGCACATTTCCTATTTTGGTGACGGTTCCCTTCAACAATGGCCATGCCTGCTCATAAATTTCTACTGCTCATTCGTCTGTGCCATGCTTGCAACTCACTGTACTTGTGTTTTGAGTATGTACAAATGCCTTGATAGACACATTCACCCTTTTCACCACTATGCATGTGTGTAATCACAGCCTACACCTATGTTGGGAATTGTTATGCAGGGTATTTGGGAACATGACTCACAATTTTGTGCACTGTATCTATAAGGTTTCAACCCTATTCCTTCCATGAGAGACTACATCCTGGTGGTCTGTCCACCACCTGGACATTCATATCAGTCCTGGGATGTGCGTGACAGTGTGTGTTCCCTTTCGCTCTATTTGTTTGGTAGGCTGTTACATCACTATATACTATTGTGTCATGATGGTAGGGTGTGTATTTCGCCTGCAGCCTCCATGGGTGGGTATGCATGTGGAATTTGACATCACACCCACATGTGGTGTGTCACGCAGTGTGTGACAGTAATCCATCATCCAGGGAGTGGGACACTGCTGTAAGTGATGTGTTGCTATGGCACGATCATTATAGTCACAAGTTAGTATTGTGCAGATACCCCCATGTAGTTGTGGTATGCTGATGATGATGTACCCCCATATATCTGAGCACTGCTGGTAGTCATATCCACCCACCAATCATGGGCACTGCTGGGAGTCCTCTGCACCCACCCCCATACTGTTGGCCACTGCTGGTAGTCATATCCACCCACCCCTCATATGTCTGGGCACTGCTGGGAGTCATATCCACCCACCCCTCATATGTCTGGGCACTGCTGGGAGTCCTCTGCACCCACCCCCATACTGTTGGCCACTGCTTGTAGTCATATCCACCCAACCCTCATATGTCTGGGCACTGCTGGGAGTCATATCCACCCACCCCTCATGTGTCTGGGCACTGATGGTAGTCATATCCACCCACCCCTCATATGTCTGGGCACTGCTGGGAATCATATCCACCCACCCCTCATATGTCTGGGCACTGCTGGGAGTCCTATG
This sequence comes from Lissotriton vulgaris, assembly GCF_964263255.1. Lineage (NCBI taxonomy): Eukaryota > Metazoa > Chordata > Amphibia > Caudata > Salamandridae > Lissotriton > Lissotriton vulgaris. The sequence continues at coordinate 133,542,970 of NC_141700.1, read as the reverse complement.
CACCCACCCCCATACTGTTGGCCACTGTTGATAGTCATATCCACCCACCCCTCATATGTCTGGGCACTGCTGGGAGTCCTCTGCACCCACCCCCATACTGTTGGCCACTGCTGTTGTCATATCCGCCCAACCTTAATATGTCTGGGCACTGCTGGGAGTCACATCCACCCACCCCTCATATGTCTGGGCACTGCTGGGAGTCATATCCACCCACCCCTCATATGTCTGGGTACTGCTCGGAGTCCTCTGCACCCACTCCCATACTGTTGGCCACTGCTGGTAGTCATATCCACCCACCCATCAACTAATATGCTGAGATGCATCAGTTCTTGTAAATGTGCCCCTCAGTGCTTAGCCTGTGGCCGACGATATTAAATGTCATTGTGCCAAAAACCAAGGCTGAGCAGTCTTCAATCCACCTCAGGCCTCTTTAATCCACTGCCCTTCCCATTTATTTCAACCTTGCAGGTCCCTCCTTTCTCCCTATGTAACAGTTTTTCGGTCTTTAGGTGGTAGGAAATTGTTAGTATTTTCAGAAACTGATGACCTATTGTTTGAAGACAAAATAACTGCATGCCAAAATATATTCAAAGGAACTAGTTGAGTGCATAGTAATGCTCAGTTTGGGGAACCTTCTAGCTGATAGTATTTTCATGGTTACCGAGGACACTTGCTGGTGGAGGTGTACTCAAGTAGACACACCTATTGTATTGTAATTTATATTTATATAGCACTTATATAGAACCCAAAATTATTAGTGGTGGATTAGTATAGAAAAATATGAGTTAATTTGAGCTGTGGACATGTGTGTATATTAACATTTATGACGCTGCTCTTGCTAAATCCTCCGGTTCCACTGGAATGGGCTCTAGTGGTAATCCTGCATAAAATGGCTACTAACGTCATTTTAGCTGATGTAGTCCATGTTGCTCAAGCATGTCTAAAAGCATAGGCAATTTTTACATGGTGGTCAGGTGGGCAGAGGGCACCCTATTTGTAGATCACTGACTACCCCAAATGTGATCTATCCCACTCTCATTTGATGACCCTGAAGAGAGGAAAAACAATAATACAGGGTAATCTGGAGAGTCAACGTTCTACTCAAGGTAATTAAATAAAGCCTTGCAAAGTATCAAGTGGAATGCAATAGAATCAGAAGATCCTGGCACCAAGCTGGCTTTTGCAGCGGGTTGGATCTCAAATTAATATTCCCTTAGTTCCACCTTGGAGATTATTCTTGGGTCATCCTTGAACAGACCATCAGCAGCCCTTAATTTGTAAGAAATAACAATAATGATAACTGAAGTGGGGTGCAGCTTCTTTCAAAGGATCCCTCATACTGGTGCTGCATAGTCCTAATTCCATATCCTCCCTCTTCGTTTCACCTCCCTCCACTTGCTGTCTCTTCATCTCACTCTTCCAGGTTTTAGTTATCATCCTTGCTCTCTGTTTCTCTCTCTCTGTTTCTGTTTCCCATCTTACTGGCATCTCCTGCTCAAATTATGCACCATATGAGCCATCTCAAGAGCTTTCAGAACAATAGGTGCGGCCGAGGGACAGAATTAAATGGTGCAGAGACAGAACCCATTGGTAAAAAATTTATTACAAATGCACGTTCAGCTCTTGCTGCTTTTTAAAATTATTTTTTGCATCCGGATTCTCTCAGTATGCCTGCGATGGAGACCAGGAATATGCCGAACTCATCGAATTTCACAAGATGATCGCCATCGAGGTCCATTTTCCCGCAAATGCCTTTCAGTATATCGCCACTTTTGTCCATTTTCTGTGAACGAGAAGAAAGCATATAAAATATATTTGTGCCTTTGAGTAAACAGTAAACAATGTGCACTGTATTGAGAGAGTTCGCTTGCTTCACAGTACTAGAAGAAATAAAATTAGCTGATGGTTTTATAGGTTGAAGCCTACCAGACAGAGCAGCTGTATGGTCGTGAAAAGACTTCCTCTGGCCATTATGAAAGCTTCCCTGGGAATGCATTTCACCCATTGCTTACCATTGCCTCTGCAGTTTGTAACTCACTTTTTCTGGCTATCTATTTGCTGACTTTATTTGTTTTAGGCTGCCCAGCATGTCTTAGGGACATATTTACAAGACCCTATCGCCACCACAAAGTCACTAAACCTGGCTTAACAGCGCCTTGTAAATAAGGCACCCTTTCACGCTGTAGTTAGCGTGATAGGAAAGGGCAATGGGTGTTGTGGGGTTGTATGGCATTACAACGCGGGCTTTTACCACGCGTGCCATTACACCGCTGTTTTTACAACGCAAGTCGTTACAACGATTTGCGCTGTAATCGCTGGATAGTGGAATAGTTTCATTTTCTATTCCAACTCCAGCCCACATTACAGTAGGGAAGGTGTTGAAATAGAAAATTAAACTATTCCCTAACCAACAGCGCCCTCCAGCGCAAGTCGTTGTAACGATTTGCGCTGGAATAGCAGCGTTGTAATGGTAGCGCGTGGTAATACCCGCATTGTAAAGGCTGTTCCCCGTGTTGTGGTGGGCATTTCACCACAACACCCATTCATTTTGATGCTGCCTCCTATTTACAAGGGCAGCGTAAATAAGAGGCACCGCCAAAATTAAGACCAGGAAAAACCTGGTCTTAAACAGGCGATACGAGTATAAATGCTTTAGTTCTCCTAGTTTTTGCTGTTTCCATGTGTGCTGCCTTGGGCAGCACACATAGAAACAGAAAGTTGTCTATGATTGTTTATGTGCCGGAAGGTCCCCTTTCCTACACATAAACTATATAGTTTTTTAAATGCTGTTTTTCAACTTCTATGGGTGCTGCATTAAGCAGCACACATAGAAGTATTGAAACAGCATTTAAAGATTGTTTATGTGCAGGAAGGGACACCTTCCTGAACATAATCCAACTTCCCCTGCACGCAGACACCTTTGCACTGTGGTGCAAGGGTGTCTCCTTGTATTCTTCCACAAGTCCTCGCATTTCGTGAACAGGCCTTTACATTTTGTTCTTACCTTGTCACATTTGCTGTGCGTTCAAAGACAGAGGTCAAATGTCAGGCTCTGGCCCAGAGCGTGGAGACACCCCCACAACTGCAGGGCAACCGCCACGAGTGTGGAGACCGTTTATAAATCAGACTCCCAGGGGCTTATTTCCAAGTCCCTATCGCGACCTGAGCGTCACTTTTTTTTGACGCTCCAGTGGAGTTGCGCCAATCTCCATATTTACAGGGTAGCTCTAAGCCACAACCTGGCTTAATGCCACCTTGTAAATATGTCCCTTACCGCTGCAGTAAAGGGGTGGGCTGAGGGTGTTGCTTTGGTATTCCACTGCAACACCCATTGCTTTTTGAAGCTGCCCCAGGTTTACAAGGGTGTGGCAGCACCAAAAACTAATGTCAGGAAATACCTGCTCTTAGGAAGACGATACGAGGATAAACTATTAATTTCTCCCCGTTTTTTGCTCTTTCCATCTGTGCTGCACGCATAGAAAGAGCAAATCGCCTTTAAAGATTGTTTATGTGCAGGAAGGTGTCACTTCCTGCTCATAAACAATCGCACCTGCAGTGCAGGCACCCTTGCAACATGGCGGCAGGGCGCCTGTGCTTGCGCTACCTTTTTAGTGCCAGCGCTAGGGGAACCGTGGGGTGAGCTGTATTTTTATAAATACTGCGCATCCCTGGGTTTCAAAAGTGTCGGAGAGCGGCATTGGCAAATTTGACGTAACACAGCGCTCCGGCATTTTCTTGGAAATATCACCCCCAGTATCTTACAAAAACAGAAGGGAAGCAGGAAATAAAGGCAGAAGAAACGCACAAAGGCCCCATCTTCTACATAAAAAGATGCAGAAGTGAATAACCAGTAATATTTGAATGGTGTCTGGGATCAAAAGCAGTCAATATAAGGACGCTTTTCGGGGAGATGCCAGACTCCCCTGTGTGAACGTTATGACCATATGGGTAAAAGAAGTAATAAAATCTGTTTACGTTTCTGCTGGCGTAGCTGCTTGGTGGATATACGAGCCATCAGGGAGATTGTAACAACTCCAGGGCCTTAAGCGGGATGTCAGGTGCTTCCTTCAGCCAAGGGTTTTTGGAGGATAGCAAGGGGCAGGGACACTGGGAAAAAGAGAAGAAGGGACCCTTCAGGTCACACATGGTACTAACAGCCATGACTGACAGGTCTTGCAAGGAGGGCCCCAGGGCTACAGGAGACAGGGCCGGCCTTAGGGCAGAGCAACCGGTGCAGCCGTACTGGGCACTGACCTGTGGAGTAGGCGCTGTGACCTTAAGGGGGGCACTGTGTTTAGCAATATCTTATGATTGGATAGATGAGAGGAAGATTTGTACATGGTTATGAGAGAATCCTAGGAGGCAGTCCTTGGGTGTGGGGGTGCCAAAAGTGATTACCGCACCGGGCGCCACCAGCGACAAAACCGCCCTGACAGGAGGCAGGACCACCAGGCTACCTCCGTAGAAGAGTAACATCCGGGTCATAATCATAATTGGTGTCAGTACCGATCACTTGATGATTTGTGCTCAACCATCATGCTACTTATGACACGTTTACAATTGCATGGCCCCTCTGCAAAGGAAATGCTTTGGGCCTCTCATTGCACAGTGGCCTTAGAGCACCAGAGATGACTTGGTCTGCGTTACTGCATGCACATGTTGGTAAGGTCATGGGGATAGCGCAGCGTGTCCGTAGGTTAGGAGGCTTTGCAAACCTAATAAGTCGCAAGCTTTCAACACTATCTACTTTAACACCCTCCTCCCCCCCATTGCTTACGCCATTTACTTACGCAGAGTGTGGGAAACTCCGCCTTGGCCATCTTGATGAGTTCAGGCTGGCTCAGCGTGCTGCTGTCCTTATCTTCTCCTGCGTATTTATTGAACTTTTCAATCATTGTGCACATCAAAGCTTCCAGATTCATTTTGTCTGTAAAACAGAAGAGGAAACAGAGAAACCTCATCACTTTCTTCTGGTCTCTAAAGTTCAGAAGAGACAATTGATGTTAATGATGTTCAGAGGCAGGTGTTCTTAACCTTTTGGCTCCTGTGAGCCCTACTAAATCACTGCTGACCCTATTAGGTTCTGTGTACTGCCCCACTAATCAAGATAAGGGTACCAAATTCATTTTTAACCTCCAATTTTTTTATATATATATATTGGAAGTGAAGAAGTGAATAAACGAAACGCGTCAGGCAAAAAAGTGATTTGCATTTATTTCTGCTTGCAGGCGGATGCTGCCTGTACCAGTGATTCAAGGAACAGGTTGAGCCTTACGCAGCTGCTCGGGTGCTTTCCAAACTGCGTATGTCAACCAGGAGCTTGATATATATATATATATGTGTGTGGTGTCATGTTATGCTGTTATGCTGCATGCCTACATTAGGCCTACACTGCCCAAAGGTATTATCAAATCACTAGCCTGACAACAAATATGTGTGTTTAAAGTCATTTTCATGCTCAAAATTGGGCAAAAATACAAGCTTCTGAGTAGGAAGAAAAGTCTATGAATATGGCAATCTTGTTCAATGTGAGGCCTTATGAAGTGGTTATTTAACATGAGGCATGATACAATAGACATTTTAAATCATTTTTTGTACAGTCCAAAAAAATCATTTTTCTCATGAAAATCGATGTCCAGACCTGACGAACATTCTCCGAATGCTCAGTAAGGGTGATTTTTTAATGTTTAATCTTTTGACTGTAAATGCCTGTTGTAGGGAATCATCACTTTTGGAACTAAAATAAGTGTGTTTAGAGTAATTTTCATTCTTGAAGAAAAGTCTATAAAAATTGCAATTGTGTTCAATGTGAGTCCTTATAAAGGGGTTATTCAACATGAGGTGTGATACAATAGACATTTTAAATATTTTTTGTACAGTCCAAAAACTAAATTTTCTGATGAAAAACGATGACCCCTGACCTATCAAACTTTCTCCAGATGTTCAGGAATGGTGATTTTGTAATGTTTAATCTTTTGACTATAAATGACTATTGCAAGTGAATTATCACTTTTTGAACTAAAATAAGTGTGTTTAGAGTCATTTTCATTCTCGAAATTGGCTAAAATACAAGCTTCTGAGTAGGTGGAAAAGTCTGTAAAAATTTACATTTTGGTCACTGTGAGGCCATAAAAAGTGGTTATTCGACATGAGGCGACATACAATTGACTTTTTGAATCATTTCTGTACAATCAAAAATCAATTTTCTGATAAACAGCGATGACTCCGGACCTTAGGCACTTTCTCCAGATGGTCAGTAATAGTGAATTTCTTGATTGTTTAATCTTTTGACTGTAAGTGACTGTTTGATGTGAATTATCACTCTTGGAACTAAAATAAGTGTGTTTAGAGTCATTTTCATGTCAGAAATTGAGCAAAATACAAGCTTCTGAGTACAAGATAGCGTCAGCGGTGACGGAGAAAGAGAACTCAAAAGTGAAGGAACAATTAGGATGTAGTGAGAAAAATTTGAAACTGCAGCATTTTTGATAAACGTATAGTGCTTGAATTTTTTATTATGTTTTTTTCATAGTTATCGAGCAAAAATAAAATTTATCCAAATTGCCCTGAAATTAGAACATATATTCCTAAACTTTAGCACACATAGTATGTGCATTTTGTAAGTGTTGTAGACGTGACAGGAAGGGTGGAAAGGGGTTGCTGCAGTAACTGGGTGGGTGTGAGCAGTGAGCAGGCTGGTATTTAATTCGAAGTTGTGTTTTCAGTGTAAAATTTAAAAAAAACTCTGCCACCATGCCGTTGAACTGCTTTATTTTTCAACAATATTAAAGTTTCTCGGAGTTGTTTAACTTTCTAACCATTGCCTCATTTCTTAATCCTCCTGTCTATGTGGCACAGGACCATTCAATGCAAAGGAGGCCGAGTTGTTTCAGTTCTTCTGTTTCTATTGCTGCTCTTAACCCCTTGCAGACAAAGCATATGCGACTGCGTGTCTTCACAGACCGCAAACTTGTTTTTGCATCAAGACGGGGTGGGGAAGAAATCCATGATTCAGTGTATTGCGAAAACTACTATTTCAGAAGCATTCAGATAGCCATATGTATTCCGGATTTTGGGTTTAGAATTCTGGTTGGTCACCCAGCAATGCAGAGTTGCGTTTAGTCAGTCCTAGTTTTGATGCAACCCTCTGATTCGTCAATCAATGCTCTGAATAATCATTTTGAACTCTGATTGTTTAATGTAGAGTTCATATTGTGACTGGGGCATAGAGTTACTCATTATAATTGATCTTTCAAAGCATTGATTGGTCATTCTGTGTTCTGCTTGGAGATTCAGAGTTCCAGTTAATGATTCAGATTTTTGAGTTTTCGTTCTGATCACCCATTATTGATTTAGAGATCAGATTGAAAGTTCTATTTGCAAATTCAATGCTCAGATGGATCACTCAGCGTTCTTCTTCCCAGTCACTGATCTTCTGACTGGTCACTCACAATTCTGAGTTGTCATTCAGAGTAACAAATAGTCATTCAAAATGTTCCTTGTCCATTTAGACCTCCCGGTTGCTCTTTCAGGGCTCCTTTTGCTCAAACCTAGTACAGCTTGGTCACTCAGCATACTACATATCATGTGGCTATTCTGCGCTTTTGTTGTTAATGATGAGTTTCTGCCCCTCATTCGCGTTTTTTAATGTTAATTTCAGGTTCAAGGGACGCCAGTGAGGCACTGCTTGGTGAAACATCTTGATCCCTAGATTCTTTGCTTCAATGCTCACCCATAGAACAGTCTCATGACAGAACAGAGCAAATGCAAAGAAAGTACCACCACACCCTGAAGGTTCTTCCTTCGATTCCCCCCATGACCACATCAAGACCTGCTTCATTTAGAGAAGCTTCGAAAACTGCAAAAGTGTACGCGATGGCAAGTCGAAGAGACTAAAAGAAACTCCTTGAAACTTACAGAAAGTTGCAAGGCACTGTGGGAGGTTCTTCGGCCAAGAACATCCGCTTTGTGTCTGGATTCTTGGCAAGAAGACACAACTTCCTGTCATATTTACTGCCAGGGTTGGCAAAGGGCCTAACAGCCTGATTCATCATAGACCCGTTTTGCGAGTCTATAATAGCGATTCATAAGGAATCGCTATTACAGACTCGCAAAACGGAATTCATGTAGGAATCGCAAAAAGAATTGCGATTCCTACACAATCCTTATTTGCGATTAGCAAATTGCTAATCCCAAATAAGGAATAACTCCCCATTCATTCCTATGGGCCAAAAGGCCCATAGGAATGAATGGGGAGTATTCCTTATTTGCGATTAGCAATTAGCTAATCGCAAATAAGATAGCGATTTTAAGGGTGCCAGGGGTGTCCAAAGGACACCCTGTAGCACCCCTTAAATGCAAAGTGAAACAGGTGTTGCGCACACACATGTCCAAAGGACATGTGTGTGTAAAACATGCAACTTAGAAAAATGCTTTTAAAAGCATTTTTCTAAGTTTTCGCTATTTACCACGAGGTTTGACCTCGCGGTAAATAGCGGGCCGAAATTGCGAATTCCCAATTTTTAAATGGATGATGAATTGCATTTAAGGAATCTCAAATAGAGATTCCTTAAATGTAATTCCTCGCAAAATTGCGAAATCACTATTACCGATTTTTGCATTTGGGATGATGAATCCCAAATGCAAAAATAGCGCTCGCAAAGGGCCAGATTCTCAGAATCTGGCCCTTTGCGAGCCGATTTCGGCTTGATGAATCAGGCTGATAGTCTCCACGCCCTGCCCTAGCAGCAAAAAAGATCTGCTTACTTAATGCCCACTTGTATTCCTTGCCACTGTTTGCTTTCCAAAGGGCAAATATGCAAAGCCGAACAAGACTAAAGACTTGAAATTTGGAACTTCCATGCATATGATGAATGTGGTTACTTTGGGAGGATTCATGGGTTCGGCTCTGGGTCTTCAACATGCCAAGTGTGACCCTAAACAACAGAGTTCTAGGCACTGTGCAATTCATGGGAGGCCATTTTGCCTGTTAGAGCATCATCCTGCTTTACTGGAAACCTCCTGATCACTTTGCAAAGAGTTCATAGCAATACTAAGCACTATATCAAACATGAGCATTTGCAAATTGTATTTATTTTCTACTTTCAAGAACGAGAAATTCAAATAGTACTTGGTTAAATTGTACACTGATGCATTTTTACATTACATTCCAGTAGAATTTAGTCATAGATAGATCAATGCACCAAAATGTTATAATTTACTCACTACTGGTTACAAAATTGGGACGGTATTTGTTGTGTATTACTTGATTAGTAATTCTAGTGCAGTGTTTGTGCTGCATTTTTAGGCCTGGTGTTAGCCAAGAGCTTTTGAATATACTAAAATTATACTAACAAAACACATATAGGGGCTTTAAGCCAGCCCTCTACTTCTGTTGCTCTGATGCTGTGTCCTTCACATTTTGTATCCACCCATCATAGCAAACAGCATTGGGTAAGGGGTCAGCCCACTTCAGCCATTGGCCAAGTTCTGCAAGTGACGCATTTCCGCCCTTTCTCAAGGAGCGGTTCAATACTTACAGTGATGAAGTAGTTCCCTTCAGTGCCAATGGGCAATTTTGAGACCAAAAATATTTTTGCTTTTAGCCACGTTTTTTTAATGATTGATGAGGTCTAGCAGCTGGCCTGTTAAACGTTTTGCAAAACCCATGGCAAAACAAGCATTGACAACAGCAAAAGACTGGCCACCAAGCCTAGAGCTATTGACCTTACCAGTGCTTGTTTGTGTTATCTATATGATCCAGACTCCATTGAGTAAGGGAGCCCTGACAAGTTATTGGTGTGTCTTTATAGGTTCTGAAAATTACATAATATTTGTCATTTCTGTATGTGATGTTAGAAGGTTTAAGTGTATTTGGTTACAGATACCCCTGAGCCATGATTGATGGCTGCTGGCCTATCAATAATGGGGTGCACCGTGCAAGTTCCTGCTTTCAGAGGCCTGATCTCTGCAAATACTACGAGCACCTCGTCAATGGGAGGGGGTTGCATATTTTGGGGTTGGTCGCTCTACAGTGAAGAGGGGTTTATGGGACTTGAGCACAGAAGCAGGACAGCTGCCAGTAGGAAAGCACTCAACCTCTGAGGCTGTTTTGTGGCAGAAAGTGGAAACCATGCCTGCAAGGGATCTATCGCAGGAGCAGCAGGCAGACATGTCCCCAGTGAGTGTGGTTGTAGCTTGGTTGATTGCCCTCATCTGTGTACGCGGGCTTGGACCCATTGATGGTGTGTGGATCTTGGGTGCTTTCACTGTGTGAAGACATTAGGACTCCTGGGGGTGCTAAGCAGCTAAAGGCATAAGGAGTGTATTAGGGTCCGGGTGCATGGACGGACAATGTGAGGCGCTAGGGGCACAGCATGAGAAGTGTGGGGGTCGTGGAGAGATACTGTGAGGGGCACGACGGAACTCAAGAGGTTTTGGGGTGCTCATGGAGAGATGCTGTGCTGTGGGGGTGCTCATGGAGAGGTACTGTGGGGGTCACGAAGAGACAGCATGAGGAGTTCGGATATTAATATAGACGGCTTTATAAGTTTGGGGCTCATGCATAGACTGTGTGAGGAGTTTGGGACTCAGTGCTGAGGGCTTGAGGAGAATGAGGCAGTGTGAGGGTCTTTCAGCACATGGATGGTGTGAACAGCACCTAACCCATGGGCAGACACTGGAAGAGCTTATGACTCATGGGCAGACAGTGCAGTGAGATTCCAACTCCTGGACAAACTTTGTGAGGAGCTTGGGACCCATGGGCAGACATTGTGAGGAGCTCAGGACTCCCGGGCAGACACTGTGAGGAGCTTTGACACCTGGGCAGACACTATGAGGAGCTTACGACTCATGGGCAGACATTGTGAGGAGCTTCAACCCCTGCGCAGACATTGTGAGGAGCTTTGGACCCCTGGGCAGACACTGTGAGGAGATTAGGACTCCCGGGCAGACACTGTGAGGAGCTTCGACCCCTGGGCAGACATTGTGAGGAGTTTGGGCCCCTGGACAGACATTGTGAGGAGCTTTGGACTCATGGGCAGACATTGTGAGAAGCTTGGGACCCCTGGACAGATATTGCAGTGAGCTCATGACGCATGAGCAGACATTGCAGTGAGCTCGGGACTCCTGGGCAGGCATTGTGAGGAGCTTGGGACCCCGGCGCAGACATTGTGAGGAGCTCGGGACTCCTGGGCAATTGTGAGGAGCTTGTGACCCCTGGGCAGACATTGTGAGGAGCTTGGGTCCCCTGGGCAGAGAATATGAGGAGCTTGGGTCCCCTGGGCAGACATTGTGAGCAGCTTACGACTCATGATCAGACACTGTGAGGAGCTTGGGACCCCTGGGCACACATTGTGAGGAGTCCGGGATACCTTAGCTTGCATGATGAGGGGCTCGCACTGCTATAAGTACTTTCATCTCCAGGCCCCTCCCTCCCAGATGCTAAAACCATACCGCTCACACGGCGCGCCAGAGGAGCACCGTGCGATGTGCCTCGCCTTCTCCAACCTTCGCCAGGTTTATTTATTTAGTGCATTTTTATAAAGCGCGGACTTTACCCGCAGGTGTCAGAGCGCTGTACAATAGAACCAGTTATCTTACCTGAGTGTTGCACAGCCCTCTGGTACTCCCCAGTAAAGTAACCAATCCTAATAAAAACCATTCTAGGACCTCGTCGGTCACGCAGCCAGCGGCGCTCTGCAAACAGCTGCCATGCCCTAAACATTTCGGGGCAGATTTACAAGGACTGCCGCATCCCTAGATATTAGCAGGGATGCACCAGTAAAGATGCGACACGTAGGAATACCCTTGCGTCACCACAGATGCGTCTCATTTACAATGTGACACACCGTGGCGCAAGGATAGTGAGATGTGTGTTGCATCTTTTGTCGTAAGGGCAGTGCATTGCTGGAGTCGTGTCACAAGTGCGACGCAACTCCAGCAATGCTCAGGGACGCCCTATACTGAACATGCTGCGTCACTCCTTACGCCTGCTTCAAGCAGGTGTAAGGTTTTGACGCAGCGGGACGTAATCTTGTAGATTTCACTGCGTCACTTTTACGGGGCTTCCTTGCGAAGGAACGCCCACCCTGCATACATTATACCTGACGCAGGTATAATGTAGCGCAGGGCTTGACAACGCATCTCACTGGATGCGTCCCATTGTAAATCTGTTGCATAGTGGCAAATTGTTTACAACACCGCTGCGTCACAGAAGTGACGCAACAGTGTTGTAAAAATGACGCAAGGGGCTTGTAAATCTGACCCTTCCACTGCAGCGACGAGGCACAGCCTTCTGCTCTTGGCCACCCACCCCATGAGCGTCCACAGTAGACATTTATCAAAGAGAAAACGTGCGGTTTCTTTTAAAGGGCTTGCGTTTTCTGAGTATTTCATGCTATTTTGGAGCAGGGTGACTGTTTACTCCCAACATCGGAAGTAAAAATTGCCAAAAACTACGGGAATGCGTTTATGGACCTCAAAAGTGCACGTGGTAACTAGGACAGGCTTGAATTTAAACCCACAGCTTTCACACGAATCTCTTCTGTATGCACGTGACCTTCTAGGCGCTAGTCACACTCTCACGGGCAAATGTTTACCCTGATATCTAAGTCTTTTACTGTAACCCTATATTCATTTCTGCATATAGACTATTCCAAACCTATCATAAAATAATGCAGACGCTCCACCCATGAGCTCTGTCAACCTCGCAGCGCTTCGAGGCAGGGCCGGTGCTAGGCATGGGGAGCTGCCCAGGGCCCCATGCCTGCTCGCAGCCGTGGGGCCTTGCACCTTTAAGGACTCCAGAGTATCGAGGCCGGGGGGACCCTGAGAGTTTACATGTTTGTCTTTATTTCATCAATCTCTGCTGGCCCTTCTCAGTGGGCCTAATGGCTGCATCTGCATGTTGATGACAGTGCATGTTATGTTAATTTCGATTTATATAGCACCAAATCACCAACAGGTCTCTTAGCGCTTGCTTTGGGAACCCATCCTGGCTTTCCCTGCAAGATAACCCCTACTGGGCATCCCCAAGGAGAAGACCAGGCATCCCATCGCGGTGGGGCCGTAGTGGAGATTAAGGAAGCTATTGCCCAGAGTTGCAGAGTGTGAACCCATGATTCGAGTAGGCACCGAGGTGAGAATTATCGAGTCCATGGACATTTTGAGCTCAAGGCCCTGCCGCGTTGGGGATTGAACCCTGGTCCTGGGTCTGACCTCTGCATCAGGGTCTGCCTCCTCTAACCAGTGAGCCACACTTCTCCCCTTTAGACAGGTACTTGAAGTGCGTGTGAAGTGCGCCCTGCCCCTGTATGAATGAAAAGCAGGCACAACTAACTATAGAATGGCGACGGGAGCAGAGAGGCGAATGAATGGGGTTCGAAAAGTCGAATAAAGTGGGGGGGGCAGATAGGTGTGAGTACGGCAGTGAAAGTGAAACACGAGGTGCACGCAGAGGAGCAGAATCAGCATGTAAAAGTGGATGGAGCAGGGCTTAAAGTATGCTGAGTCACTCAAGTCTTAGACCTGGTAGTAAATTAAAATGGACATTGAAAGGGGCCCTATATTCGTGTTCTTAAGTTTGCCTGCAAAAACATTAATCCAGTGTCTGCACAATGAATGAAAGTTCTGAAAAGCAGGTGATGAGACGGCCCGCTCTCCATTTTTGCCCTCACCCTCAGAGTGAATAAATAAATCTTAACTCTGCGGCAGTGCCACTCTCCCCTACCTTTAATGCAACTTCAGTGAGACTCCTTATAGTTCTTTCACTGTCTCATCATGTCACAACTGACGCACTTTCCATATTATATACAAGGAAGCCCTAGATGTTGCTTATTCATCTTATGCAACTAATAACCACTGACAAAGCCAATAGTCATGGCTTGTTGTAGGTGTAATTTTACTTGTAGTAATATTTATAAGGAGGCAATGAAAGACGCAGCAAAATACCAGTCGGGCGGCACGGTACCTATGCTTTGCACAGATTTATGTAGCCTACATGTTTTAAGCTACGCCATTAATTACATCAGCCATGCCCCATTGAAAGACCCCCCAGGTTGTTTCATCCCGCTTAAAGCCCTGCTGTCAGGACAGTATGAAGGTCGGTTTTATTTTGGCTAGTTGTTGACCTGCTTTATGGTTAAGTGAGCCGGTCTTAACTGTTGATTTTTATGATATGAAAGCAAACTTTGCCTGCAGGAAACTCAAATCAGTGCAGTCCTTCCATACCATACAAAAAATGTATACAGCATGTGTTTGCAAGTTGAAAACTGCCCTAGCTTGTAAACATGGCACACTTTTCTAGCTAACTAACTCACTAATGGGGGCCCCTTTTATTTTGCTACAGGGGCCTATTTTATTTTCTGAACCTATCTAATGCTGCATGTTAAGCAGGGCCATTGGAATTATGCGATTGTGCGGTGGCGGTGATTTTAATCAATTTTAAATTAACAAAAAAAATACACTTTCCTTAGCCGCCTCTGCCAGGTGTCTCACATGTTCCTATTCTGCTCGGGGCCCCACATATCCTAGGACCGGGCCTGCTGCTTTGATGGCACCACAGACCCCCCGATAAGCGCTATGGAAAGAAACCTTAGCCCTGGAACGCGTCGCCGTAACCCAGAGGTGGTACGGATAAGGGAACTCATCGCAACAGCAGATAAACAATGGAAACTTACCGCACTGAGAAGCCATCGCTGCAGGAAGCTGTCTGTATTGGGAGGGATGCGTGTGAGTGAGCGTGTTATGGGAGGGAGGCAGTGCTTTTATACTTTCCACAAAGCCAACCCCCCTTAGTGACCGTTCAAACCGCTGGAATGCATTTTTGTTTGTTTCATACGCTTGGCATGATCTTTTAATCCGCCCCCCTCCCTATGCCAGAGGCTCTGTGTTCAGTTGACGTGCTGGCTGCATTTCAGCAGCACGGGTGAACTGTATGTAGCCCTGCTGTTGGCAAGGATTCGGGTTCCGCCGTGAATCGGGGGTTGTGTGTTTAATATAGCGCCTACATGGTACTCTCTCTTCATTTACTGAGGGCGAAGCTTCTCTTGTAAAGGGCGCCATGGGCGCTGAATCTGCCAGGACGCGCCCCCTCCCTCGAACGAACCTCTCACCCTCATCTCTGCGAGAAAGTGTGTGATGGAAAAAAACAGACTATTTCTGCAAGAGTTTGAGAAGAACCCACAAGTGTTTAAGATGTTTGTAAAAAAATAAAAATAAAAAAAGGATTTTAATCACCCCTGTCATGTTTCCAGCGCTTTACTTGGGCAGGCACTATCGGGTACTGAGTACCTGCACTTCTTTCATTTGGAGGGACAGTGCAGGCGCTTCTCTACACTGCTCCAATGCTTTTAGTGGGAGAGTACCGGCACTTCTCAGGATGAAGGAGTACATGCACGTTTGTGTTTCCATTGCAACCACTGGATGTTTCTGGTGTTACACACCTGAACACCTTTCTTAGGTCTGGTTGGAGGGCGCAGTTGTCGCCTGACCTGGTGTGATCAAATTGAAAAAAAGCTTTCAGGCTACTACCGAGAGGGGCGTTTGCTCCATATTGGCGGACAGGAGTACATGCTTTAATTAGGCTGAAGCAGTGCTTTAAGTGGGCCGGGTCCTGCCAGTGCTCTCCTTTTTTACCATCAGGGTGAAGAAAAAAAATCCTAACTCTCCAGCAGTGTCACCCTTCACTGCCTGTGATTTAACTTCAAAGAGACTCGTTAAAGTTCTTCCACAACCTCAGCATTTCAGAACAGAAGCATTTGCAATACTATATACAATGAAGCCACAGTTGTTGCTGATTTTATCTTATGCAACCAGCAACCACTGGCAAAGCCAATAGTCCTGAGCTTGTTGTATGTGTAATGTTACTTGTTATATTAAATATCTGGATGCAATGATAAATACAGCAATATACCGGTCGGGCAGCACACTACGCTAAGCACAGACTTTTAACTTAGGTGTTTTAGGCCACGACCTAAAACACCTAGGCTCAGCTCGTCATCAGCCACGATGCTCGTGAGCTGATGACGAGCTGAGCTCGTCATGGCCGTTAGAACGCTCTCACGCGGGGCTAATTCCCCCGCTGTGCTGAGCGTTCTAAAGAACAGGCGTGGCCATGACGAGCTCAGCCCGTCATCAACACACGAGCACTGTGGCTGATGACGAGCTGAGCTCGTCATCAGCACCGGGGCGCTGTGCGCGTCCTCCCGCCCCCCCAGCACAGCGGGGGAATTACCCCCGCTGTGAAGGGGTTAAGAGCAGTTTACAATGACCAAGGCCACAATAATCCACATGCATTTTGAAGCCTGCCGTGACAGCAGAACGGTCGCCAGACCAGATGCGATCCACAAAAAAGAGATTTCAGTGTGCTATCGAGAGGGGGCTGGGTTGCACCCATATATTGGTTTCTCAGAGTAGAGAACTGGATTAGTCCAAAGTTGTTTGCTTTCAGAAAAGAGTGGTCGTTTTGCACTTTTTGGCTTCTGGCAATTCATACACACAATACAGCAGGGCTGCATTGATAGCTAGCTAATGATGATGGCTGTAGACCTGATTTGTTTAATATGAAATGTTACAAAAAGGCAAAAGGTCTGATGCATTTATTGCATTGCTCAATTTGTAAAAAGAAATTAGAGCCCGGGCTCTCGTCAGGAGGCCACTGCACTTTGTGCCACACATGGCCCCTCCTATGCTGCCAATGATAGTAACAACACAACTTTTAACCATCACACTCCTACAAGTAGGACAATTCAGACTATTTCAAAAGCTAGAAGAATGGCTTGGGCAGCAGGTAATAGTAATCTTTAATGTATTTTGAATTACTAGTTAACTGTTCTTGTGGTAATCTCTAAATTAGCCAGACAGCGCCATGGTGTGGCAGACTGTCACCAGCACCAGTGCTGACAATTAAGTGCTGGTGCTGAGCACACGAAGCCACCGGCTCAAATTAAGCACTGATTTATTGTGAATAACATCTTAAAGTCAATAAGATTTTAAGGGTGGATTGTGTGACCTTGTATTAAGGCCCAGAGAGAGGTATTTTGTTACAAGGAATCTTGCTTATTACTGCTGTAGACGAGTTTTCATGTTGGTTACCCCCTCTGACAAACCATGGGTTAAGAAGATTTGCACTGTGAGAATCTGTCTTAAGCCCTTTTAGGAGAGATGGTATTTAGCTATGCCAAGTGTAACTCTGTATACATTTGCAATTTGTTGACTGGATGCCTGGTAGTAACCTTGTGGGAAAAGCTTACACTAACTACAGAATGTTTGAGGTGGTTATGGTGACAAGCAAATAATAACACCAATAGGCTTGACTGGTGGATTGATGCACAGGGAGAAGTTATGCCAGATGGAATGAGCCTGGTCTGTTTATTATGAAAAGTTATGGCAAAGGGTGAAGGCCAGCCTTATTTTTTGTGATCAGCATTTGTTAAAGCCAATAGGCTTCTAGTGGTGGATTGTTGTCACACTATGTAACAGGTAGTAAACATGTATTTGCTTACATGCAATTTTATAGAATGCCAAGAATGGTGTTTTAACAATCCTCCAATATGGTTTTAGACAAGGAAGGTCTACATTGGATCAGCGCTTATATTTACACTTATCAGCAGGGAAATACACATTGGCCAAAGCAGGGACACAACAGCTGGCCTTTATGGACCTTTCCTCTGATTTTGATCTGGTAAATAGATCAAAGCTATGGTCCATTTTGAAAGAGATGGAAATAGGTCAATGTTTAGTTCATTTCTTGGCTGACTTACACAGGGATCTCTCCGCAGAGATGAGAGTCAACCAAGAATTTAATTGCACAAAGCACTTTAGGTCCGGAAGAGGCGTCCGTTAAGGCTTCATTTTAGCGGCACTGCTTTTTTCCCTTTATATAAATAACTTGGGAGTGTTTTTAGACTCTGCCAGCTTAGATATTCCGCGAGTAGAAGACAGGGTTATCCCTGTGCTGCTATACGCGGATGACGCTGTATTACTGGCCCGTACAGCTGTAAGGCATCAGAGGCTATTGGACTCCTTTGGGGTCTTTATGAAATCACTGGATCTAGTAATTAACATAGCCAAACCACATATAATGACTATGGGTCAGAGGCCAAGAAAGCCTAAAACTTTCTATTGTGAAGGTGCAGAGTTGTCTAGGGTGACCTCTTTCACCTATCTGGGAGTTCTATTCGAAGAGAGGGGTTTGTAGGTCCCTCAACAAAAAGCGAAAAAAATGCAATGGCAAGGTCTATGGCTGCCGTTAATGGTTTTGCACAGCGATTGGAAGCCAGGCCAATCGCAGCCATGCTTAACATTTATAGGTCCAAATGCATAGCCTTTGCAACGTATGAAGCTGCCATTTGGGGCCATAAGACAGTGGAGGGGTTACAGACAGTTGAAAATACGTTTTTAAGTACTCTTCTGTCGGTCCCCCAATTAAACTCTACTTTTGTAATACACAAAGAGCTAGGTGTTAGTTATCTTTTCTGTTCTTCAAGAGGAGACTTCATCGCTGCTGGTCGCCCTGACTCGACCTCTCTCCCTGCTAGGTTCTGTTCTTCAAGAGGAGACTTCATCGCTGCTGGTCGCCCTGACTCGACCTCTCTCCCTGCTTTGCTGTGCCGGTCTCCCTCCCGCCGCCGCTGTTGTTACCTTAGCGGCCGCCGAGCGGAGGGAGACTACAACTCCCAGCCTGCCCAGCGACCCGGATCCACTCCAGCGGGGTCATCGCGCCCTGAGGCGCTAGAAAAACGCTGCTCCTTCGGCAGAGCGGGTGTTCTGTTCTTCAAGAGGAGACTTCATCGCTGCTGGTCGCCCTGACTCGACCTCTCTCCCTGCTTTGCTGTGCCGGTCTCCCTCCCGCCGCCGCTGTTGTTACCTTAGCGGCCGCCGAGCGGAGGGAGACTACAACTCCCAGCCTGCCCAGCGACCCGGATCCACTCCAGCGGGGTCATCGCGCCCTGAGGCGCTAGAAAAACGCTGCTCCCTCCGCATCGCGGGACGCGAGCGGGACGCCCGGACGAAGCCCGGACAAAGGGCGGGCCGTCTGAGGCCGTCCGAGGCTGGACAAGGTTGGGTTGGGCCCGTTACTCTGCTAGAAAACCTGATTTAAGGAGGTGAGCCTGTGTTATAGCTGGGGGTTATTTATTGAATTGTTGCCTCTTGGAGCACCTGTTTACCCCGTGCTTATGAAAAGCATTGTCTGTTAGTGAATTATGCCCGGCAAAAAGTTATCCCCTGCAAAAAACACTATGGACAACTATATCTTTCAGGTAGTTGCCAAAATCCATAGTGACAGGAGAACTTCGCTTGGCCGGAGTTCACCGTCTGCCCTGAGTTCACCAACTTCGCCGGCTTCAGCCTGTGCCGAGTCCACGGAGCATCCTACCTCCTACTGTCCACCTGTAAATGAATCTGACCAAGCTGATATCGCTGTAATGAACCGGTCGGCTCTGATTGAGTTAGACAGCGAGAGTGAGATGGACACTGATCAACAATTACCCGAGGACAAAGCCCCCACTCCGGTGCCTGCTCCACGATCCACCAGAGGGGCTAAAAAGCCACAGCCACAGCCGAAACGATTTGGGCTCAGATCAAGCCGCAAAAAGATTGCATCGCCCCCTAGCAAATCCGCAAGGGAAAAAGAAGTCACTCTGGATGACGTTTCTATGTCTCTTACTAGTGGTCAATTTAAGAACTTACTGAGTATGATAGACACTAAGATAGAGGACATTGTTAATCCGCTGTTAGGCAGAATTGATAAACTCACTAAGGAAGTGAATCGCCTTGGGGGTTTACTGAATCAAACCTTATCTGAAGTAGGCAAACTACCAGAAGCTGTTTCTAGCAGGGTGGAGTCCAGGAAGGCCTCTTCTTCTTTGGTGGGTGGTGGGGCTTCCTCACTACCAGTTCCTTCGGTGGCTCCCTTGATATCCATTATAGATAGTGCAGAGAACAAAAACGTTCCTTCAGATACATCCTCCGCCCCAGAATCTGTAAATGGCTCGGTAGAGTTGATAGTTGAGGCCTCTCCATTGGTCTTGGTTTTAGCCAATGTTCCTCTTTTGCAGCCTGGTCATGAAGAATCTACCTCATCCCTATTGTCTAAAGCACTTTATTGGCTAACAAATAACATGGTAATAACTCCTAGGGGTAGGCACCAATTGGCTGACGAAATAGTAAAGGCTAGAAGGGTGAGGTGGATAGGTAATAGTACAAAGAAATTTCTGGGTGACTGCGTCATCCTACATTTTTCTGACCCAGAGGTTTTGGCCAATATTCTACCCAACCTTCTACCTCCGCAGCGGAGATCGACTGAAATCATTCCACTCACTTTTGACTTTTTCTATCAGTGTAGTGGGAGGGTCTCTAATAAAACAATGCTAAAAACTAAGTGGAACGTTGTCCCAACAAAAGGGCGGAGGGAAGTGAAGCAACCAGAGAGGGGTTTAAATCTAGAGAATAGATTTTCAGCCCTTTCCAATCTTGATGACTGTGATTGACTCTCTATAAATCTAAATCAAGTACCACTAGCTAATGGGGATCAAAATTCGGATAGCTTATCTACCCAGAATGTTAATTGCCTTACTAATGATTTGTTGAATAACTTGGTTGTCCAACCAGAGGGTGAGGCTTGTGTACTAAACTCTTTTCCTGGATTACGCCAGGGTCGCTTGTCTGGAGTTGCTAACCTACTCTGCTGGAATATAGCTGGTCTGACATCCAAGCTCGATTGTGGGGACTGGCTTGGCTTTGTTACCCAATTTGATATTTGTATATTCCAGGAGACTTGGGCTTGCGATCCTGTCTTTGTATTAAGCTATTTGAATTTTTATGTGGCAGCTGTCAAGGGTCCGAAAGGTAGACCTATGGGGGGGCTTACTATCTGGATTCGACAAGCACTAAATTTCTCAGTTAAAAATATAGCTACTGGACACAATGATATCCAGCTTATTAGGATTTCTAATGACAGAACAGGGTCACTTGATATTTACAATATTTATATTAGGAGTTCCAAAGGTCGATCTGAAACATTATTAACCTTGGCCGACCTCATCGAGGAGCACTCCATTAAAAATAACATCGTTATAGCAGGAGACCTTAATAGGACGTTTGAGCCATTGGTTGTGGGAGAGGCTTTCACTGGTGCTGATGAGGATTCCTTCTGGGGCATCCCTGAACTACAACTGAAACCAGTCTCCCGTTGGACAGAGGACATTATAGCTATTAATGCACTGTGTCTTGAAAAAGGTTTGAGAGCTATGAACGGGAGAACAGCTGGGGACAGAATTGGTTCACCAACTTTCGACAATGGGAGGCACAAAAGTCGAATTGACTATGTGATCTGCAGTTTGCATCTGTGGCCTGCCCTTTGTGATATGGAAGTCATCATAAGATCTGAGAGTGACCATAACCCCCTAAGTGTGACTCACAAATGGTGGCCTGCTGAATCAAACTTTAGCTGCATGAATGAATTCATCCCTCCGCCCATTATCCCCGAGAACAATATGCGTAGGCTACGTTGGGATACTGTAGCGAGAAATCAGCAGGCTATTGATATTATTAACAGTGAAACTGATCAAGCCATTCTAGCTATGGAACTGGCTAATGCCTCTCCTAAGGACCTGGGTGAAGTGGTCAAAATACATGATACCCTCTTTGGTAAGATCAAGGCGCACTTTCTAAGACCTGATAAACATAAGGGGGTTATTACCAGAAAAGATGCTAGATGGTATAACTCTGATTGTAGGAAGGCAAGACTCGACCTTGGCCGGGCAATCAAGAAGCGAGACTGTGTGTCTGTTTCTCTAGCCAGGAAAGAATATAAAGTATGCATTGTTAAAGCTAAGAAGGATTGGGACGAGCAACACTGGTGCAAACTGAAAATGGCCAGTGACAGGAAGGATTCCAGAGTATTCTGGAATATTGTAAAATGGGGTTCTGAAAGAGCTGAAGAGTCACCAAGTAATAACGTCTCACAGGAGGCATGGGTTAAATTCTTTAGTTTGCAATACACTCTTAATACCCGGGTCTCAGTTGACGTCAGTACGGCTATGAAGTTTTTTGAAGATGACAATTTTAACTACAAAGAGATTATGTCTGCTATCTGTGCAGTAAAACGCGGGCGAGCTCCAGGACAAGATGGAGTACCCGCTGATATATTCCTAAATGATAGTGAACGCTGGTGCAAATATATACATTTGCTTATAAACTCAATTGCTCAAGGAGCAGATGTCCCTGATTCATGGAGGGGTGCAGTTATTATCCCCGTGTATAAGAAGGGGGACCGAGCTCAGCCCTGTAACTATAGGCCTATTAGCCTTATTGACACTGTGCAAAAAATCGTGGGTCGCGTGGTGGTCAATAGGCTTCTCGACTGGGCTGAGGATTTTAATATTCTATCTCCATTCCAAGCAGGTTTTAGAAGGGCAACAAGCACGATCGATCAAGTGTTCCGCTTCCAATTATTACAGTGGAAAACCGTGGTTCTGGGGGGGTGTAGCCTGTACGCGGCATTTGTCGACTTGCGGGCTGCATTCGACCTGGTCCCACGTGCAAAACTGTGGCAGGTCTTGCATAGCTTGGGGGTTTCCGATGAGTTACTAACCCTGATATTGCGCCTCCACGAGTCTAACTATGCAAAAATTCAGTGGGGCGGTCACGGGATGGTCACTCCTGATTTCCGTGTTGAAAAAGGGGTCAGACAAGGGTGCTCAATGGCTCCTACACTATTTACATTGTTCATAAACGGGGTAGTTTCTCGATTGGTAACTGCGAATGTTGATGCTCCTTCTCTTGCAGGACTAAAAATCCCCATATTAATGTTTGCGGATGACACGCTAATTTTATCAAAAACCCCTAGTGGACTACAGCGTGCTCTGACAATTTTTGAGAACTTTTGTGGGGAACATGGACTGGAGGTGAATACTACGAAAACTAAACTAATGAGCTTCAAGCCGCAGCGTAGCTTTAAGTCCAAAATTATGATGAGTGGTGGGCCTTTGGAGTTAGTTAAATCATTCACATACCTAGGTATCCAAATAACTGATGACCACAGGTGGAGCCAGCATATAAATATTGCTATTTTGCGACACAAACAAATAGCTGGCACAATTAATTCTGAACACAGGAAATCGCTAACCAAACCTGTTAAACCAGCCCTATTGGTATATGAAGCAAAGGCTATTGGGTCTGCACTTTACGGCGCTGAAATGTGGGGCTTTGAAAATCTTACATCTCTACAAGCCTCTGAAAATAAATTTTTAAGAACTCTTACCGGTACACCTAAAAGTACTCCGTTGTTGCCTCTCCGATACGATCTAGGAAGGAAACAAATCAAGGACTTGGCCAGATTACGCCCGATCTTGTATTGGCGCAGACTCTGGACCACTCCTGAGCTCTCACATTATGCCGCGGGTTTTGTGGATGTGATCAAGGCTGATGGCTTTCACAAGATAAGCTGGCTTAAATCATTGAAATCTATATTGTTTGAGCTAGGGCTGAGTTCTTTATGGCAGGACCCTGCTGGGACATCTTTCCCTTCTAAGCGTGTCTTAAAAGATATTTTTTGGGAATGGATTGCTACTAAAACTTTAAATGTTGCAAGCTTTGGGTCCATGTCTTCACATTTTCTTGAGGCCAAAATGTATCCAGTCTTGGAACCATATTGGGATATCATCTCCAAACCAGGTGATAGGAAGCTCTTATTCCAACTGAGAGCTGGTGCACTTCCTATAAAAATATTGACAGCTAAATGGGGTTCAGGTGGAAATAGCACCTGCCCAGCTTGTGGGTTGGGGGATGAGTCTCTGGGTCACTTTCTGTTTTCATGCGGATCATATGCTATTCCAAGACGAGTATGGTTAGCTCCAATGTGCAGGAACCTTGGGACATCAAGTAGTTCTGTAGCTATGCAAATTATTTGTACGACTCAAGTTTCTTGGATCCTGATAGCTACAGCAAAATATCTGGGTTGGGCATGGATGCTCAGGCAGAGACTGCTAGTTAAATAACTATTCTCTGCCCGACAATTTAGACAGAGACTGCTAGTTAAATAACTATTCTCTGTGTGACAAATTGGCCCTCATGAATTTGACATTACTGCTTTTTATTAATCAAGGACTATGTATCAAGATAGAGACTGCTAGTTAACCAACTATTCTCTGTCTTGATAATTGATTTTTTGCATTTGTATAATTGCTTTTAGACTCCAGCGTTTCTCATCTTGAAAAGTATTTTTATCAAATGTTTTAATTCTTCTTTTAACCGAATGAATTTTTTTATATGTAACTTATAGTGTTGCGTCAATGTGCTGGATTGTAAATTTAATTTGTTTTTAAAATTCTTGTGTATAATATGCTTTTATGAGTAACAACTCGAATAAAGCACTTTGACTTGACTTGACTTGACTTGTTATCTTTCTGATTGGTTACGGTTGGCCCTGGCGGTTTGTTGGCTTAAGACTTGGATCAACCCAGAATTACCTTTGAATCACAAGATCATTAGGGAGTGTGTCTCTGTGGAGCGAGCTAGTTGAATCTCTTGGCTACACTATGTTAAGTAAACATATAAATTAGGGCACCTAGACCTATTTGACTCCCCAGATAAAATAAGAAAAGAGGTTCTTGTGTGGGCTAAAAAACAGTTTCTTAATGTAATGTCGGTAGAGAGTGAGGCGAAAGAGCTATCAAAACCCTCAGTAAAAGCCTATGTCTTGCTAAAAACTTCTCCCAAGATTGAACCCTACATGACTATTGTCACTAAGCCCTTCCATCGTCTGCTTTTAACTATGTTTTGTTTTGCCATTTTCTTTTAGGCGATACACAAGGTTGGAGCAGGGCATGTGACTGAGGCCCCTGCACATGTGACAATTTTTCATCTCAGGACACTATGCACTTTATAATGTTTTGTGATCATTATAGTGATATCCGAAGGAGGTTTTTATTCCCAATTTTGAGAGGGAAAGGTTTTACTCAAGTTAGACCTGCCTTACTCTATCTTCAGATGCTAAATGACCCATGGGAGATATTTAATATTGTGAGTTACCTGGTGGCTGCATGTTAGACTTAGGAGAAAACGGTATCCTCTGTCAAGCATTTAAGTACTACCCGCTAAGATTAAATGATTACCGTTTTTATGCAGGCATATTTAACTCTGGACTATTTTTTTATTTTTAATGAGCTATTTATTAAGTATATATGTATTAATGGTATTTCAGGTGTTTATGCGAAACAATGAACTCTGACTTTGTAATGTTTTTAGGTCGTCCATATTTAATGTTGATTTGTATCTCAGATGTTTTTATGGTGTTGTGTAATATGTTGTATGTGCTGCACTTTTATGGTTTTAAGTAACCAAATAAAGTGGTTTGACTGACTGACTGACTGAGATTGCCATAGTAGGCAAGAGGTTTGGTGTGAGTCTCCATGTCTGACAAAGCCTGGGAGTTGACTTTTACATAATTGTAATTTCCCCGGGCCTAGTATTTTGTTAGATGAAATCTCTCAGATGTCATGTCTGAATATGTTTTGATGACCGACCAAAACAAACCATGGGGATAGAAGATGTGTAATGTCCTCAAAATACTCTATTAATATCAATAGTTTTGTACATAATTGTATTACTGTACACCTGATGGGTGCCTTGTGGTTAAGCTTATAGCTAACGCAGCACATATGACTTGGGAATGGGGCAGGCCAAGGATTAAGGTTATATGCACGATTGACTGCAATGAAAAGCTACAGTAAAGGCAGTAGGCCTGACATATTGTGAAAAGCACAAATTAAAATCATCAGTAGGCGTTTTTAGGGTTTACTGTGAATACTCTTTATTAAAGCTTACAAATAGATATTTTTTACGAAATCTTACCGATTACCCTTGTAACAAAGGAGTTTGGTGTTGGTTATCCCCTCTGACAAAGCCTAGGGGTCGAAGATTTCTGTTGCAATAATTCTGTCTGGAATCTCATCCAAAGCCCTGAGTATTTTAGTTGTTTGACATGAAGAAAAACCATTAAATAATACATTCATCCAGATATATAAATATATATATGGATACATATCAGGCCTTTGGAGCAGCCTTCTTTTGCCAATGCTATGTCTGAGGGCCATTCGTACTCTGCTTCCACCCATGAGAAAGATAATGGCTCGGTCCACATCAGTTATTGGCACCTTTGCCTTTTGAATGGCTGCCGTTTCTGATTGCATGTGTACATCCACCTGAAAATGAATGTGTTTCAGTGCCACAACTGGTTAGCCAGTCCTTCTGTTGTTAATCGTCTCCTTTCAAAGTTCCCTTTTCACTTCCTTGCTCTCCTTTTTTAATTTTAATTTTTCTTAAGATGAAACTACAGGGAGTCCTAACGGGTCTCTTGCTTGCAGCTCATTTCCTGACCATTATGCAATGCAAGCAACACAGACCACGGAAGGAGGGAGAAGTACACGTGGCAAAGCACAAGCAGGATAGCCGAAAAACACACACTTTTATGAACTGCTTAATCACAAAGTAGAAAATAGCACCTACAAAAGGGAGCAGTGGAAATTCTCAAGGAATGCATCCACACTCCAGGGGTGGAACGAACACATGAAGCGGAAGGAAGCCTATGGCGGCTGACCAGTAAGGAGCAAGCAAATCTGAGTAACAAAGAAGCCAGCCAGTGATAAGTAGTGGGCGGTCCCTAAGCTCACTATTAGAAAAGATGTCTTGCAAAAGACCGCACATCAGCTGTCTTAGATGCAGGGCTCGAGTCGGGGTACCACGCGGGTGGATGGCGTCCCTCCACTTATTTTACCGGTTGGACACCGTCCCCCCTGCCCAACAGAGGGACTTAACTCTTTGGCGTCTCTGGGACGAGAGTGGAGCTCACCTTTCGTGACGTCACTTTCTGTTGTGACGTGACTTCCGGTGACAGCGTCCCCCCACTTCTTTTTTTGGGACTCGTGCCTTGCTTAGATGAGACCTAAATTTGGCATTTAGCCCTATCTAGTGCTCTGGCCATCTAAGCTGTTACGTTATTAATGAAGAGGCAAAGTTGATGGCAATTAAAAATGTATCAGTACATTTTGAATGAAGGACTTTCTGTGCTGGAAAGTGCGGGAATAGCAGTTATTATTATTATTATTATTATTATTATTTATTTTTATAAAGCGCGTAGTCACCCGGAGGTATCCCAGCGCTAAAAAAATCCTATCTCCTAAGTACAGTGGGACAGGGAACGAGAGAAGGAAAAAAGGAAGGGGGGGGGCGGGCGGAAGAGCAGGGTAAGGGCCAAGAGAGGATCACTGTGGAAAGAGGTGGGTTTTGAGCTGTTTGCAGTGGCATAACAATAGCCCCCGCAGCCCTTGCTGTGCGGAGGGTCCCCAAGCTCCAGGGGGCCCCCTCCGGCACTGTTCATGGGCAGTGGTTCCTGGCATGAGAGCTCAGGACTGGGTCTGGAGCGTAGGGGGGGCCCCCCATGTACTTTGCAGAAGGGCCCCTTTAAGTTTCACTACGCCACTGAGGAATAGGAAGGAAATTGAGTGGTAAGCCCACTGTGTACTTTCTATATTTCCACTACTTGCCCTTTCACTAGCTCTATAGCTAAGGGTGCAACAAGGAGTCAACCTCATAATATCATCACAGGGTCAAAGGGTACATGATGTCACTGTTCCTGGAGTTCTGATGAATTGACGTCCATGTCTTCCTCTGATGTTCCTTTACAGACCAACACTGACTCTCTCTTCTCATGATAGCTGTACTCTCCAGTATGACCTCCTATCCTCTAATACATCTCTTCTGGCCTCACTACAGTTTTTTTTTTTTTCTAAGCCCACATTGTTCAATTGCATGTACCTCATCCCCATGGCCCCGCCTCCTGCTTCAACCAAATTTTGTTTGGAGCTATACAAAACGAACATAATAATATAATAGCGCTAAAATAATTGGAGAGGATTGGATGCGTTACTGTTGTGTATGTTCCCTGCTGCGGATTCTAGAGTAAGGCAAGAGTAATCAAACACCGATAGTGCACCAGGAGGAGGAAAGTTTGCCTCCATGCAGCAGGGTCTGGAAGGAGTCAGTCAGCCAAGTGTTACTTTACAGAGGGTGGCAAAAAACCTTGCCGTTTCTGCTGTTTCCAATTGCTACCGGTGCCTGTGGTCTAGGTCCTCCCCTCAGGCACCGGCTTAGAGAGCCGGCTGCAGGGCGGGTCCAGGTGACAGGATGTCATCGATCTCAATGGGTGCAATGCACCTTGTTGTCCACTGGGGCCACTGTTGCATTATTTTCCAACTCACCTAATCCTTACCTTGTCCTTGAGGCAGCCGCAAGCTTGAGCAGGCCTTTCAATATGGCTTTGTTGATCTGGTTCATGGGATGGACCAAGTAAACATTGGGTGTGATCGCCGAGGTACCCAGGAAGGTGCCAGGTACTTTGGCAAGGTAATCAAAGAAATACATTTCTGTATAAAGAGCTGGGCTCAAGTCACAAGCCCAAGATGTACACACTGGTCTTCAGCGCCGGTCTATGTTTAAATAGCACCCTGGACAAAACCACTTTTAGTTCCACTCCTAAGAGATTTTCCCTTAGTCCTTCATTACCGCCTGTACACTGCTGCCTTTTCTAAGCGTGGTATATAATTGTCATCAGTAGGACACAACCTAATAGTGCTGCTTCTCTGCTGATCTTTCTGTCTGAATGCGAAAAGTTTGCTTTGCTGTTTGACACCAGTGTGTGCTGCAACCATAATGTTTGCATCGTGCCAGGAAACCTCCTGAGAGTAGCTCTGTGCTTTTACGACTGAAGTAGTGTAAAATCCAATTTTCATTGCAGGGGTGCATTATAATCCCACTCGTAGACTGCATCCGCATGTAATCTTTTGTTTTGTTAATCTGAGTGTTATGATCTTGTAATGTAACAACATGAAAGTGACATGTGTAGGCCAAAACGTAGAATATATGAAGAATTCTGTTGAAACTCGAATGTAAATGGCAGAGTGGACTAACAGAAAGCACTTGTGTTGTGAAAATGACAATCATTTTATTATTGTATGTGTTTATTAATCGTTTCATTTTATCTGTAGAAGAAGCTCATGATCATTTCTCTTATGTTAGCTGATTACTGTAGGCCTCAAATGCATTTTCCCTGGAAGCACTCTCATTAGAAAATAATATTTGAATTCCATGTGCATGTTAGATTCCTTTCTTTCCCACTTTTATGTTGCAGGTGGAAGAAGTGCCCTTGTTGGTTAGATTAATGACTTTGTTTTAGGAGTTAGGTAAGGACAGAAGAGCATACATTGGAGCTAACGTCGCTAAGGAGTACTGTTGTACTTTCTCACCAGAGAGTGCTTGGGAATCAAGGCCATCATGCTCAATCATTGTCTCATGGAAAAATACCTATGAGAATGTGGACTGATCAGATGGCGTGACTTGGAATGCATCCTGGGAAGATACTTGAGATATTAGGAATATTGTAAGTAGGGAAAGAGTCCACTTCTTCTCTGCCCTTCGGAGGGAGAGCATCTTAGAACGAGCTCTGTCTCAGTAGCTTCATGCTACTTGATCCAAAAGAAGGGGAGAGACTTCTAAGGAAGACTCCACATGCTGACATCTTAACTGATCCTGCCTGCAAAATGCTTAACTAGGGATGTCCCGTTAGTGCTTGTGTAGGGACAGAATAATGCTTTATTTTCATGACCCTTCCATGCAGGGCATGCAGGGGAACTTGGATTCCTGTTCACTGTCTGTGGCTTAAGCTTTGGAATTGACTTCCAGCCCTGATGAGGAGCGTCCCAACTCATCGGACCTACCCCCCCCCCCCCCTACCCCCGCACAGATTGATCACTTTGGCATTTCTGCAGTTAAATTCTACAAACCAGCACCTTGCTGTCTTTTGATAACTTCATATTGCTTCCACCGGGCTGATACAAACCCCTATTGCATTCCAGATGTCGCATCAGTGATAACGAACCGATGTTGACAACACGACTACAGGCCCTTCTCTAAGGAATTCGATTCCACGCTGCACACTAATCTCCAAGGGGGGTAATCTGAAGCCCGTCACCCCTTTCTGGGTTGCCCCAGTCTGTCCTGATGTAGACCCGCACGGCCAAGGTCCAACTTACTACCATGGCCCCAATACGGGTCTAAACGCCGATGCCCCTTTAAACATATGGCCTGGACTCCTATCCTCCATGCCCAACGTGCCACATGGGAATGTATATCCCGATATAGAAAATACTGCGTAAACTACAAATGTGGCCAGGCCAAAAAGGACGGTGATTCGCAACCAGTCCTATTTTTAGAACTGTATCATTTTCTTTATGTCACCACCTTAAAGAGTTTTCCTTTTCCTCACCACTTCACGCTAGAGCACTCTTCCTTTCGCACGTTCCCTTTGGAGCAACCCGTACAAACGTAATAACAATTTTTGAGTGTTTTTGCTTCACCACTTGCCATGAAAATAAATTGCTTGTGGTTTTAGAATTTGGTTTGTTGCTTTCTCTTTTTTGGTTGAATAATTTATTTAGTATCATGAGCAGACTTTTGTCCTGTAGCATGCTCAAAAAATGATTTACCAAAAGAACAAAGGATTACTGATTGATCTCTTATTTATAAATACGGTTTAGGACCATTGTTTTCTG
The DNA here is from genome assembly GCF_964263255.1 of Lissotriton vulgaris. NCBI lineage: Eukaryota > Metazoa > Chordata > Amphibia > Caudata > Salamandridae > Lissotriton > Lissotriton vulgaris. Next base: position 133,512,359 of record NC_141700.1, on the reverse strand, counting down.
TATCAAGACTATACACAAGTCCAGGACCAATTGGGTAACCCCATTTTTGTAATGACGCAACAACAGTGACACACGCATTTGTTTACATGAGTCCCCTGATCGCGATCATCAAATCTTACAATGTTAGCCTAGTGAATTACGCGGATAACACTCAGCTCATCCTAGCACTCGAGGGAGAACAATCAACATCTCTGGAAAATTTCCATGCGTGCATGCAGGAAACTGTATGCTGGCTTAATGATAACTCTCTGCAATTTAACGAGGAGAAAACTGAGATTGTATGCTGTGCAACCAAGAAAATCTCACATCCACTCCAGACAAATTTTTGGCCGCTGCCAGTGGACAAGCCACTAACACCGGTTAAGGCAGTACGTAACTTGGGAGTAGTAATTGATGATAGACTCAGTCTAGAAACTCAAGTTAACAAAACAGCCAGTATCAGTCTCTCCCTAATAAGGGTGTTAAGGAAGATCCTCCCAATGCTACCAGACAAAACTAGGGCATAAATAGTCAGAAATGTGGTCCTTAGTCGACTGGATTACTGTAATGTGCTGTTGCTGGTGACCCGAAGTATTTAATAGAGAGACTCCAGAGAAGTCAGATGATGGCAGCTAAGCTAGCCCCCAGGAAAACACGCATATCATCAGCCTCATTGGCCCTCAAGGAACTACACTGGATTCCTGTGTCGCGGAGGATTCAGTTCAAGTCGCTATGTGTAGTCTTCAAGGCCCTTCATGGTATGGGGCCCAAACCATTGCAGCACGAGTTTAGCTGGTATATCACCACCAGATGTTTGCGATCATCCTCAGCTAAACCAATAAAAGTACCCAAATTTAAAAGAACTACACTAGGAGGAGACCTTCAGCGTGGCAGCCGCCAAGCTGTGGAATGCTTTACCGAATAGACTCAGACAAATAGAAGATCTTTTGCAATTTAGGAAAAAATTAAAAACCTGGCTTTTTCCTAATGGGGCTGCATAACTCATCTTCCTGGCAACAATTGCTTTTATTGTAAATCAGTGCATGGTTAAACTAGTACTCTCAGCGCCAAGATGCCCATGGGATGATAGAGCGCTTTATAAGTCAGACTAATATGTTGTCAAGATCCGAGAAAACTTTTTTATGATTTTTCAACTGCACAGGAACAGAGATGCCCTTTTCCCAAATCCACCCCGAACAACCATCCAGAGCTCAATTTGCACGAGTCTCTATATAGTTATTCCAGGGGGAAGGGGAATATTGGATAAATTAATAAACACAGAGAGAGATAGAAGAGACTGTCCTGGCTGGCTCCTTTTAACCTGTCCGACCTGCAGACCTTGTTATAACTGGAACCTATGCGGGAAAAAGATCATTAATATCTGTAATGTTCCTACTATTCCGTGCTCTACATCTTGTGATTTATTTCTACACCTACCAGTGTACTTCCAAGATGTAACCTCTCTTCTGTGGTGTACTAGGATTTGACAGCTATGCTATTCCTTACTGCTCTCTCTCTTTTAATTTGATTGCTCTGTGTGTTTAAGATCATAGAATGTTATTAGTTGAGCATTTCCCTCTATTACTAACTTTTACTAACTGTTTTTTCACTATACTTACTTATCGTGTAGGTGTGTAATTCCTTGAATGTCTTTACTAACTTCTTATTATTTTCTTCTCTTTTCCTGTAGGTTTGTCGCTATACTCATTTGCCTTCAGGTAAGTACTTTTATACAATTCCTTATATAGTGTTTAAGTCTCTCAGTTACTGTAAATACTGTTCAAGTCTCTCAGTTTACTGTTAATCCTGTTCAAGTCTCTCAGGCTTTAAGTAAACACGGCTTGTCTCTCAGTTTAATACATTTACAATGCGTATTATCATTATTCACTTATCTTAATCCATAAATGCCTTTTCTCCTCAGGTGCACAATGCTGTCGTCGGGTGTCAAATTAGCTCAAAATGACGGTGAGTTATTTAGTTTAACCCTTTCGATGCTGATGACGAGCTCAGCACGTCATCACCCACGGGTGTCATGTGCTGATGACGAGCTGAGCTCGTCATGAAAACAGCAAAATGGTAATTCCCAGAACAGGAGGGGGAAAACGCCTAGCAGCCAAGAGGTTAATTACTTGACTAGAAAAACCTTGAATACTAATGAACTCGCTGACTTCGTTTTCTTCTTCTGAAAACCGCGACCACTCCGGCTCAAGGACTCAGTGAAGTGCGCAGATGACAATCAGCGCGCGCCTCACCTGAGCTCCAGAGCAACTGGGGTAAACGACTAGACTGCGGAGTTGAACGTGCAACCGGCCGCCATCTTGGAGTGCTGAATCTGCATCAGCACCGACCAAGAAGCCAGCGCTGGCGCAATCTTTCTCCTAAACGACCTCTGGTGCATAACAGTGGCAAGCTGAGGGGTAAGGGTCCTGACAGTACCCCCCCCAACAAGGCAGATTCATTCCATCTTGGTTTGTTAGGGAATCGTTGATAGAATATTTTTATCAACCTGGGTGCATGAACATCGTCCTCTCTTTCCCAGGATCGCTCCTCTGGTCCATACCCTTTCCAGTCCACCAAGTAATACAATTGTCCCTTGGACCATTTTGAATCCAAGATTTCTTTCACCTCAAATTCAAGCCCAGTTTCCATCTGCACAGGTTTAGGTGGTAATGTCTTCCGCAGATTAGCTGGAGCTTTCTTTAATGAAGAAATATATAAGACTGGATGGATCTTCAACTTGGGTGGTAACGAAATTCGATAAGTTACCTGATTTATCCTTTCCTCTACCTGATAGGGTCCAATGAATCTTGGTTGAAATTTTTGATTCCCTTTTAGCCTTAGATTCTTTGTGCTTAGCCAGACCTGATCTCCTATCTCCAATGAGGGACCTTCTCGCCTTTTCCTGTCTGCATAAATTTTATATTTCTTTTTGGCTAAATCTAGATTTTCTCGTGCACTCAGATGGACCTGTTCTAGATGGGATACTTTTTCTGCAACTGCTGGGACAGTTATTTCTGTTTGTCGGATAGTGGAGTTTGGATGTCTACCATAATTTATGTAAAATGGTGAATAACCGGTGGAGACATTCTTAGCATTATTATGGGCAAACTCAGATGCCCATAGATAATCTGACCAATTTCCTTCTTGTTTCAGAAGGAATAGTCTTAAATATTGTTCCAGCTCCTGATTCACCCTCTCTGTCTGACCATCGGTCTCTGGGTGGTAACTTGTGGAATATCTCACTTCAGTTCCCAACCCTTCCATAAAAGATTTCCAGAATCGGGAAATGAACTGAGCCCCTCGGTCAGAGATTATGATCTTGGGAATCCCATGTATCTTGATGATTTCAGTACTAAAATGAGTAGCTAATTGTTTGGCATTTGGAACCCCTTTTAAAGCAGTGAAATGGACCATTTTGGTAAATGAGTCAACTACCACTAATATTGTGTTATAGCCTTGACTAAGAGGTAAATCTGTGATAAGTTCTAGGGTGACTGTATGCCACGGGTAAGGTGGGGTGGGCAAAGGTTGAAGTAGTCCTTACGGGAAAGGTTGAAGTAGTCCTTTCGGGACCTGTCGTTCAGATTTTCCCAGGGCACAGACCTCGCGCGTTTTAACATATTCTTCGATATTCTTAGACATATCTGGCCACCAATAATGCCTCTTAATCAATTCCTTTGTCTTCGCTTCTCCCTTATGTCCCGCTAATTTTGCATCATGACAATCTTGCATTACTTGCAGTTGTAACTCCTTGGTAGGTATGAACAAGGTATCCTGAAAGTATGGCAGTTGACGAATGATTTTTCTATCATCTCCTTCCTTTACCCAATCCTGGAAGGCTTCCTCATCCATTACCTCTAAGATACTTTTTTCTAGATTGACTGACGTAATTGCTCCAATTATTCTGTACTCCGGAATAATTGATTGGTTTTCCAGTGGAGTCGTTTGATTCTCTGTATCTATCCTGGACAAGGCATCTGTCTTCCCATTTTGAGCTCCTGGTCTGTAAGAAATCACAAAGTCGTAATCGGCAAAATACAGTGACCATCTCAACTGCCGGGGTGTAAGTGTTCTGGTGGTCTTTAGAAACTTCAGGTTACGATGGTCTGTAAACACTGTCACTTGGTGCTGAGCTTCCATGAGATAATGGCGCCATTCCTTAAAGGCATCTTTTATTGCCAATAATTCCTTCTCCGTAATGTTTTAGTTAACTTCAGCAGGAGTCAATTTCCTTGATCTATAGGCAACCGGATGTAGTTGACCAGTCACTCTATTCCTCTGTGATAGGACTACACCAACCGCTTGATCGGAAGCATCAGTCTCCACATAAAAAGGCTCAGTGGGATCCGGATGTTGTAGAATGGGGGCTGATGTGACATCCAGCTTCAGAGCTTCGAAAGCTTCCTCAGCTTCTTTTGACCATTCAAATTGGGTTCCTTTCTTCAACAGCTTAGTGAGAGGCAATATTTTACGGGAGAATTCACTAATGAACTGCCGGTAGAAATTCGCAAATCCAATGAAGCTCTGGACCTCCTTGACACTCGTTGGAGACTTCCACTTGATCACTGCTTCGATTTTCTTCTTGTCCATTAGAATTCCATTAGGTGAAATTACAAAACCTAAGAACTCTACTTGGGTTACACTGAATGCACACTTTTCCAATTTCACAAACAATCGATTGTCTTTTAGCCTTTGTAGAATTCCTTTGACTTGATCTTGATGCTGTTTCGTATCGGAGGAATAAATAAGAATGTCATCGATGTATACGATTGCACATTGATCGATGTACTCCTTCAGGATGTCATTTATGAAATGTTGGAAGGCTGCCGGGGCGTTACACAGCCCGTAGGGCATAACCTGGTACTCAAATAATCCAAATCTCGTCCGAAAGGCGGTCTTCCACTCGTCGCCCTCCCGCATCCTAACCAAATGGTAGGCCCCTCTCAGGTCGCGCTTAGTAAATATCCGAGCTCCCTTTACCTGGTCCAGCAAGACTGAAATCAGAGGCAATGGATAACGATTCTTCTTGGTAATCTTATTGATGGCACAGTAGTCGATGCACAACCTTAATTCGCCCTCCTTCTTTGGCACGAAAAATAATGGCGACGACACTGGGGATTGGGAAGGTCGAATAAAGCATAAACAAAGTGGAATCCACTCAGAGTGATAGTGATCCCTAGAGTGATGGGGAACACACAGTGTTGTTTAAATGCCCCTCACACACCAACAGGCCCCTTGGTGTCATGCTTCATCATCGGGGCCTTCGCACCCCTCTACGGGATGCGGCGTGCTACGACTCGCGGATACGCAGGAGCACTTGAAGTGAACTATGTGTGGGGGTGTGTGTTTATTACAAAAGTGTGAGTGAGGTGAGGTGAAAAAAGTGAATAGTTAAAAGATACCTGGCACGTGGGAGAAAAAATACTTTATTAAATCCCCGGCTGGTATTATTAACCACATGGCTGCTGGGCGTTTTCCCTCCCCTGTGCTGGAAAATGCCATTTTAGTGGCACCATGACGAGCTCAGCTCGTCATCAGCACACGACACCCGTGGGTGATGACGAGCTGAGCTCGTCATCAGCATCGAAAGGGTTAAAACAAAAGTGCAGGGCGTGGTTTAAATAGATACGTCTTAGGGTATCCAGACCACTGTATCAAGATGTCAACATGTTTCGGAGGTCACAGCCCCCTTCTTCAGGACAAGGGTTAATGCACTTACCCTTCCCTTACTCACATGTAAAATGTAAAAGTGTCAATAAAAAAATTACCACAATGTGTAATGTTCCTAACAATGTTTTATGTTAGTGAATGTCGTTGCGCCCAATTGGCGTAAGAACCTGTGGAGACAAAATCATAGATAAACATACAAATCTATAATTCACAAGCTACTGGAGAAGAAACAAGCTTCTCTGAAAAAACATCAGGTTGAACCAAAAATAATGGGACCCTGGAAAAGAAAAAACAAAAGGACACTACATACAAACATACACACACAACACCAAAATTACTCTCTGCTCAGATGGAAGGAGAGCAAACATAAAGAAAGAAAGGTCTTACTTAAAGTTCCCAACTACAGGACTTCATGAGCCTAAGCGTATATTGGGGAATCCTTCCTTTCTAATCAGAAAACCTATAAAAACATCAATGTCAGGGGTTCAGTTGGAAAAACTCGGTAATCAATGCACCAATAGTACAGAGAACAACAGCTTCTCTCAGTGGTCTATAACTCACGGTTACTGCAATAGCTAATCGCCTGCCTTCCCTCAACGCGGGGCCTACCGCCATGTGGCGTGGCCTCGCTGGTCACAGAGTTAGTGGCACCTCAAGGGCTGAGGGGGTGTGCAGCCTGCGATGATGCCCTGTGCACTGGTATGTCCTCTGCCATGGCAAAATCAAGACCCAGCACCAAAAGTGAGACCTGGTGGCCTGTAGAGCGGGGCTGCATGATGTGGAGTGTGCCATATTGGTGGGACCTGGGCTTGGGGCTTGCAGCAGCACTTGGTGGGCCCTCTTTTCTACGCAGCAGTGGCGGAAGGTGTGCAGTGAGGCCTGGGTGCGCAGGGCCGGAATGCACCACTGGGCAGCGGGAGGGCCCGGGATGCAGCTGCCTGGGTGCGCAGGGGTGGGCATGCACTGCTGGGCAGCGAGAGGGACTGGGGTGCAGATGCCCGTGTGCTCAGGGGCGGACCGGCGATGATGTTGTGCGCAATTGTATGTACTTTGCCATTCATGTATCTGGACTCTGTTTCAGATGACGGATCTGTATCAGATGTGGGACCTGGTGAACTGCACTACATGCTGGCCTGTGGTTGGAGACACGCCGGTGGCAGCAGGTGAGCAGTGTAGCCTGGGTGCGCAGTGTCAGCACTCTCTCTCCCGTTCGTCTCTTCTGTAATCTGTGTCTCGCTCCCCCTCTCTGTCTCTCTCTCTCCCCCTCTCTGTCCGTCTATCTCTCTCTCCCTCTCTTTCACTCTCTCTCCTTTGCTCTCTCTCTCTGTCCGCTTGTCTCTCTCCCTCTCTTTCTCTCTCTCCTTCATCTCTCTCTGTCTATCTGTCTCTCTCCCCCTCTTGGTCCGTCTATCTCTTTCTCCCTCTCTGTCAGTCTATCTCTCTCTCCCTCTCTTTCGCACTCTCTCTGTCCGTCTGTCTCTCCCCCTCTCTGTCAATCTCTCTCTCTGTCCGTCTACCTCTCTCTCCCTCTCTTTCTCTCTCTCCTTCGCTCCCTCTCTGTCTATCTGTCTCTCTGTGACCTACGGATTGTCTCGAGGGGAGCCGCCATGTGTCTTATTTTCTGTTCTGTGTTTCTTTAAATATATTTTCATTTGTTGATTCAAATGTGAATGTGTGATGCTCATTTTTGTGACGACATATGCATGTCACCAGATGTGATTGTGCGACTTCAGGCAGATTATTTGGTATATGATTCCATGTAATTGATGTGGCATGTCTTTAGTCGGGTGGGGGGGTCCTGGGAGTGGTGGAGGTGAGTGTTGTGGCCCTCTTGGGTGTCCGACCTGCATGATCAGTGGCTCCATGACATCTGTTGGCCTTCAGGTGTGGCTCTGGCCTTGGCTCCCTTTTCTGGTGCAGGCTGTGATCTGACTTTACACCAGGTCAGAGCAGGTGTTAGTTTCCTGCAGCTAACGCGCCTTATCGCATGTTTTGTGGTCGTATCGGAGATCTGACTGGTCGTTGAGAATGTTGCAGAGTGGTGTTGTTGCAGCATTTCGCCCGGGAACGCCTACTCTGCATCTCATTAGCGATAGTTGCGGAGGTCATCTGTGGCGATATTTTTTGCACCAACTGGTGATGTTGTTTGCACCATCTTGTGAATGGGGTGATAAAGTTATCGCGACTTTGGCTGCGATAAAGTGCCGTTAACTCGGCGATAGCTCCTTGAGAATATGCCCCTCTGTGTGATGACTTGAGTTAGCTCCTCTTACTTTCACTCTTGGAACACATAAGTGCGAAAGAAGAACAGAAAGAAATAGTACACGGACAAAGACTCCATTATTACAAAATGTTTATTATAAAAGCACATTTTTTGCCAATGCTGGATTTTATCGCATCAATGTTTGTCAGCGCCTATATGATCTTTGAGTAACGATGCAACGGCCACTATAAATGTGCCAAACTCTTGGAAAGTGACAAGCTTGTCGCCATTGATGTCCATGGAGCCGCAGATCCCCTTCAGCACGTCGTCATCTTTTCCTGCTTTCTGTAATCAAGAAGTGAATGAAAGAAATATGTTGGTAAAACTGAATACATTGAACATAATATGATTGTGGTTCTCTCAGGCCTTCCAAATATGTGTCTTAAGAACTAGCTGATTTCATAGTAAGTAGAAATTATATTAATTGTACATCTTATATAGTGCACTTTCCCATTTGTCTGTTCTGTAGGCGCTAATAATAGAAATAATGAATTATCCAACTCAACATTACTAATCAAATGGGAGCAAACTAGCACTGGGGTTTTGTTAGGTTACAATAATGATGTGTGTGTTAATGGTAGTTTAGTATTGCACTGTGTATGTCCAATAAGCTCACTAACCCATCTCTTTTCAGTCAGTGTCTAACCACCGCAGACCGTTTTTTAAGATTACATTACTGAGAGACCCAGCATCACTTTTTATCTAATTCCACGTGAACCAGCAATGTCTAACATCACGTCCTGTTCCAACTCTACATCCGGATGAGAAGCCAAGCGTCACTTCCTATTCCAAACCTACCCGCTGCTGTGCGGTCCTGCACCACTTCCTGTTCCAGCTCTAAATACTGCGATGGCACAGCGGCGGCTCCTCCACAATGGCGGAGGTGCGCTGCCCCACTGGCTCAGAGCACGCAGATGAAAAATAAAACAATGTTTTACTATCGTTTTAGTTTTCAGCTGCTGGCTCTTAGCCAGCACGTGTAGGGAAGGGCAGGCCGGGATGGGGCCCTGGGAGGGGGAGGAGGAATGTTGTGCACTTCTAAGTGAGTGTGCATGTCTGTTTGGCCGGAGGTCCTAGGCGCCCCAAACAGATATGAGCACTTAGGTTTCTCTAACCTCACCCATTGACCCCAAATTTGACTCAGCACCCCATTAAACAATTTCAACAGATTTTTAGAAAGCTATGTGAACATCCACACCCCAATAACAACACACAAGTGCTAGCCAAATCCTTCAGCGCCATGGTATTCTAAAGATCTTGCTGACTATAAACAATCCATCCACAGACAAGAAAGAAAATAGAAGGAAAAAAGAGCACCCTCGGACCCCTTGATACTGAAGATGAAGAACCTCTGCACAATGCTGACACCTCATTGCATCAGCCCAAGCAAACTACTATACCATCACCATTAATGAAGTCACTAGCCATTGGGGCTAGAACCATTTTCAGAGTGGGGTTCTGCTATCAGTGTTGTGTCACTGAAGTTATTGGGTTAGTGAAAAATCCTAGAATCGCATAAAGAACAGGTGTAGCAAATGAGCCACGCCCTTTAGGCAGAAGAACGGTAAGGGTGTAGTATGCATTTTGGAATGCACTCTCGCAAATATTTTACTAAAGCATGGTGTGGTAAAACTCAGTCATTTACAAACAGCGCATTTTGCACTGAAATGGCAGCTGCATTTAAACAGAAATCTAATTTTACTGAGAATATTATGCAGGGCACAAATGATAATGTGTGGAAATCAAATTCAGTTCAAATTGTGTTGTGTATTAACATTCTAAAGCTTTTCCTTTCACACTCAGCAAGATTGCCACATAGTTCATATTACTAAATTATCTCACTTTTCAGTTGGAGAAAGGAAAGTAAACACTAATCTCCATGTTAAAAAAACTAAGCAGCAATTGAGAAACAGAATCTGACATTTGACCTCTATGACAAGATCATATGTAAAAACATCTTTATTGCTCATTCACCTTCCGAACTCCAGCATGGTTATTGTGGGGGTGCTGCAGCACCCCCTGCACCTCTACTTCCAGCACCTATGCCACCAACCGAAGGAGAACGCTGTACAGGCCAATAAAGCACTGCACCAACCCGTTGCCAAACCTGCCTATTCCTCACTCCACAGAAAAGTGCAAGCCTATCAATCACCCTGTCCAGTGAAAAAATACCTAAGATCCAACAGGTCATCGACAATACCAAGCCTGCTTCTTCTCTTGCATCTACCCCTCCCCATAGAATCTCTGCTGCCATGCTACTGTTGGGCATCACACTGGGAGCACTGGGTAGGGGGGTGGATGGGGGGCTCTGCTGCCATGCTACGGTTGGGCATCACACTGGGGAGGGGGAGGATGGGGTGGCTCTGCTGCCATGCTACGGTTGGGCATCACACTGGGAGCACTGGGGAAGATGGGGGCTCTGCTGCCATGCTACGTTTCGGCATCACACTGGCAGCACTCACGGAGGGCGGGCTCTGCTGTCATGCTATGGTTGTACAAAAGGGGGTAGTGATGGACGGAGCATCTGAATCAATCAAACACTCACACCCAGTCAAAGGATCTGGGTTTAATCAATCACCGTTCTTTAGCCCACTCTGCCACCCCAGTTCAGACATGGCTATATGCAAATCAGTCTGATCCTGTGCCTCATGGGAACAGTCCAGCCCGAACTGCCAAGCCATGTCTTCCCTGGACCGGAAACAAGCTTCCGAGGACCAGTTTCTGGCATTCCAGCCGTCTTCAGCCCGGCTTGCTTGAATCCAGTGGCAAAGTGAGTAAGGGACTCACGTCTGAGGATACCCTGCCACACTTGTGGCGGCCAAAAGCGGTACAAAAGGGGGTGGTGATGGCCGAAGCATCTGAATCAATCAAGCACTCACAACCAGTCAAAGGATCTGGGTTTAATCCATCACCGTTCTTTAACCCACTCTGCCACCCCAGTTCAGACATGGCTATATGCAAATCAGTCTGACCCTGTGCCTCATGGGAACAGTCCAGCCCGAACTGCCAAGCCATGTCTTCCCTGCACCGGAAACAAGCTTCCGAGGACCGGTTTCTGGCCTTCCAGCCGTCTTCAGCCTGGCTTGCTTGAATCCAGTGGCAAAGTGAGCAAGGGACTCACGTCTGAGCATACCCTGCCACACTTGTGGCGGCCAAAAGCGGTACAAAATGCTATGGTTCGGCATCACACTGGCAGCACTCGCGGAGGCTGGGCTCTGCTGCTTCGAGCCCAGAGCTGCTTTCAAAACCTGACCGCTACATAGCATCAAGGAACGTATTTTTCCAAGCATAATCTCGCGTAATTACCCATTATGCGGGAGAGGATGTGGCCTAAAGGCTAGGGCGGTCACTCTGAAAAGTAGGGAACCGAGTTTGTGTCTCGGCAAAGATGCTCAAAAACCTGTGTGTGATCCTGGGCAAATCACTAATCTCCCACTGCCTAACAAAACAAATGTGTTCTTGTGTAACAACTGGTGCTCATGTAAAGCGCTCTGATAACCAATACCTTCAGGTCAAGTTTGTGCTATAAAAAAACTCCCAAAAAAGAAAAAAATCCTGTAGATCTTTATTGCGCGTAACTGTAATTTTTCCACTGGCTTTTCACTGAAAGGAGAGCCTTGAGCAGAAACAACATCTAGCGGGTACCTGTGCACCCAGGGTGCCGCAGCTCATGCGCTATAATAATAATAATAATAAACAAATGTATTAAGCGCATGGCTACCCTAACTAGTGTGTCCCAGCGCTGTGGTAGAAAATACCCAGTTTCGGGCAGTGAAGTGAGAACTAATGAGAGATTAGATGGGGGCTTACAGATGGAAAAAGCCAGGTCTTAAGCTTTCTCCGAAAAATTGTCTCCGAAGACTCCAGCCGGAGCCCTGGGGGAGTTTATTCCATTGTTTGGCCGCTAAAAAGCGCAAGGAGCATCCTCCCATCCTTGCTCTTCTGGTGGTTGGAATGCTGACCTGCCCTGTCCCACTTGATCTCAATGGGCGGGTCAGAGCACATGGGGTAAGTAGGTCATGCAGATAGGTGGGCTCTTTCCTCTGTAGAATGCAGTGGCTGACACACAGAGCTTTAAAAGGAATTCGTTCCCTAACCGGGAGCCAGTGAAGGGCAGCCAGGGCCTTGTTAGAGGGAGCTCTCCTTGGTAGCATTAGAATGAGACGAGCTGCAGCATTCTGAATGCATTGGAGTCTCTGTACACATTTGATACTTGCTCCTAAGTAAAGGGCATTTCCATAATCCAAGTGTGACGTCACCAGGGCGTGGACCATAGTTTCCCTCGCTGTTACAGAAAGTACATCTAAGGTCTTCCGGAGTCCTCGCAGAACCCCGAAATATTTTCCCGCCACCCACCTGTTGTGAGTGTCGAAGGAAAGTTTGGTATCCAGCCACATTCCTAGGTTCTTTACCTGAGCACTAAGGGGAGGGGTTGGTCGCCAACATCTGAGGCCACCATGCTGAAGACCAGATCGAGGGTATTTTGCCTTTCACTAGTATTTCTGTTTTATTGCCATTAAGTTTTAGGCAATTAATAGCCATCCAGGATGCCAGCTCTTGTAGGCAAGCCGAGAAATTGATGGCTGCCTTATCGTGACCTTGAGTTAGGGACACCACCAATTGTGTGTCATCAGCGTTTGACACAACACTGACACCAAATTTCCCAATAATCTCTGCCAGGGGGGTGATGTGGAGATTAAAGAGGGTGGGGCTAAGTGTGGAACCCTTGGTCCAACTTGATACTTTTAGAGTAGAAGGATTCCTGCGACACCTGGAAGTACGGTTGTGTAGGAAGGAACTTAGCCATTCCATGGCTCGACCAACCATACCTCCTTTCCTAAGGTGCTGGAGTAGAGTTTGATGGGCAACAGTGTTGAATGCGGCACTGAGGTCTAGTAGGACTAAGGCAACCGTCTGTCTCTCATCTACGTGTTTGCGAATAATTTCTGTAGATTGGAGCAGGGGGGTGAAGTAAGTTATGTTTATTGATATGAGCTGTCATTTGTGTGTTAACCACCTTCTCTGCTATTTTGGCAAAGTAAGGCAGGCAAAGTGAGACAGGACGTAAATTTTCCAGTTGGCTCATGCCAACATTCAGTTTCTTTTTTAAGGGGATGACGCTCGCCTCTTTCCATCTTTTAGGGACTATTCCAGAGGTAAAAGAGAGCTCGAGGAGGTGTCTAATATAAGGCTCTAGTACCTCCAGGCTCCCTCTTAGAACCTTAGGGGTGGCAGGGTCTCTAGGTGAGCCTGACTTGATGCTTAAGGCTGCATCTTTAAGTATGTCACATGGGGGAGCTCCAAATTCACAGAGACTTTCCGCCTCTGCTATGTTGGATGTCCCATCACTATCCGTGCACCCGTTTCGTGCTGCGTCAGGGAAGGTAGAGTAGATCTTACCCACCTTCTCCGCAAAGAAGTCCGCCACCAGATTGCAGTAGTCTACTGAGCTAGTGTTAGGAGCTGTGGCTCTTGCTAGTGACGAGATCTCTTTAAAGATAGTGAAGAGTTCCTTTGAAGAGTTCTCAGCTGTGCCGATCCTATCATTATAGTAGGTGGTCCGCGCTTTCCTGATGAAAGAGTGATAGTTCCTAAGACTGGATTTATATTCAGTTTGCCTAAGGTCTGAGAAGTTTCTCCTCCAACCTCTTTCAAATCTCTTACAGGCTGATTTAGCTATTCTAAGCTCACTGCTAAACCACGGTGGGGTTTTTAATTGTCTACCAGGCGCTCTCGAAGACCATGGAGCATTACTATTCAATGCCTCCACAATACGTTTGTCAAATGCGTCGCAGGCAGAATTAATATCTGTGCCGCCAGGTGGCCCGCCCTGTTGTAGGGCCAAATTGAAACTTGATAGGGAAAACCTAACCCACTTCCTCTGCAGTTTCTTGATGCCCGTCTTCGTCAGTAAATAAGACTGAGGCAGCATGACACTGAAGGGGACCACAATATGATCAGACCACGGGACAGGGATCGGGGGTTCAATTTCTAAGGCACCCCAGTTGGCAAAAATCGGATTAAGTAGGTGGCCCAGTTGGTGAGAAGGAAGCACCAATTTAAGTGTCAATTGGAGATCAGCCAGTTCCTGGCAGATCTCCTGCGCACCAGTGTTAGACAAATCGTCAAAATGTAGATTCAAATCTCCCAACAACAGCATTTTCTCGTAACGCAGTGCGGGTTGAATCATTTGCTCAATAATGCTGGATGCAAACCTCGTGGAGGGCCCAGGCGGCCGATTGATCAACCCTTTATAATGTAATCAGTGGATGCCACAATAGAGAAAAAGCCTGCTTCGCTGTCCGCAATGTTAGTGGGTTCTAAGGTGCACTGCATAGATAGCCTATGAATAATAGCAATCTCTCCTCCCCTGTTAGTTGGCCAATACCCTCTAATAATTCGATAATTATGCTAGAAACGATCAACGCATCACTTCAGAAACACTCAAGACACATTGAACAGGCGTGTCTTGTGTACACCATGTCACAAGCAGTTTCCTTGCAGGCGACTGCCAAGCATAACTTTTCGCAATATGCGTAATTCCCACGAAAATTCCGCTTGTTGCACGTAAAGAAATCCCGCGCTTTTTGCTCTTCTCCTTTACTTACACAGAGTGACGGGAACTCCGCCTTGGCCAATTGGACCAGCTCAGGCTGGCTCAGCGTTCTGCTGTCCCCATCTCTGCCAGCATACTTGTCAAAGGTTTCAATTAGCTTTAGCATGAGGAATTCGAGGTTCATGTGCTCCTGAAATACAGAAATTGACAAAAAGAAACATTATCTCTTATTTTTACTCCCCAAGTGCTGTACAGACACGGGTTGGTAAACATATTATATATTTTTGTGCGGCGTCTCCTTTAAATTTGTGTTTGTGTGTGTTTTTAAATTATATTATCCCAGTAGATTGTTCAAGTGCTTAGAAGTCCTTCATTTCAGCATGTCAGGAAGCGCTGTGGACATCATGTAAGCAGGTGTAACAATTTGGATACTTTTTGATTTGTGCAACGAAGTAGTATGCTTTTAGTCAGAGGGCGTGACAGTAAGAGTTCTAGTCTAGATAGTGTGTACTCATAATAACAGTACACTGACTATTATTATAAGGCAGTGACATTTCATGATTTGTGAGACGCCAGGCAAGACATATTTTGCGGCCTCCTGTTGGGAACAACTTTGAATTCATTATCCCTTTTCACTTAACTAAAACCCTTGTGATGCCAAGCAATTTTGAATTATATGTTAGACCTTCAGAAAAGAAGGCACCCAAAACAGCTGAAAACTCCGACTGCCTGGTGCCCGCCACCCACACAGTACCAGAATAAAACTAGAACAAGAATGGATAAATGCCTTTTCTTTTTAAGTTTTGATCGATCTTTTTTAGGGCTCGCCTGCTAATGCGCTTGCGCATTGCTGGCGAGAGATATTGGGGCTTAACCAGAGCTTAACTATCGGGCGATTTCATGCAGTGCCCGTGAAAAGCGCGTGCACATCTAAGCCATCTGCTTCCCTCCCACAGCTTCCCCCAGCGTGCGCTCTGCCTCAGGCATTTCTCCTCCCCTAATTATTCACGGCCGGCCGGCCGACCGGCCGTATTTTCACTTTTACGGCCGCCAGGCCGTGTCTCGTTCTTTCACGGATTCCATACACATCCTTCAAGATTACAGCGAACGTTTCCCAGAGCCCTAAACAGAACGAATCGAGACTGCCACTTTTTCAAAACTTTGAGGAATGTGCTAATGTTGCTGGCATAGCTGACATAATCACACTTATAGTGCCATTGCGCCCTTCCTTCGTGTAGTCTTCTATTTTCCTTCAGCTCCAGATTAATTATGAAGACCATGTCAGTGACTACACCAGAATCTATTCTGCTTTTCATATACTAAATATATCGGTATATAGAATGATGTTAAATCTACAGATTGAAAAAATGCATAAATATTTCTCTTTGCTAAAGCATCCCGTTACGTTGAAATTGTTCTCTTTCTGCAAAATTCTCACTCTATCTTTCTGGTCTATCTCTGTCCCTGTCGTCTGTCCTCTGTCTCTGCATCTCCCACTCTCTCTCGGCTGCCCTCTGTCCTTGCAATCCTCCATCCCTCTCACTGCCCCTGCTGCTGTTTCCTTTTCTCTGCATCTCGCCTGCTCTCTGGCTGTCTCCAGTGACGTGACCCGGTCTCTCTCTCTCTGCCACACTTAGGCTGCTCTCTGACTGTCTTCAGTGACCTCTCTCTGTCGCTGCTCGCCCCTCTCTCAGCCGCCCTCTGTCTGTCTATGCTGCTCTCTGACTGTCTCCAGTGGCCTCTGTCTGTCTCTGGTCACCCCTCCTCACCATCACACACCTTCACATCCACTCACCCTCACACCCTCACCCACCCTCACACCCTCACCCATCCTCACACCCCCTCACCCTCACACACCCTCGCACCCTCACACACCCTCGCACCCTCATCCTTACACACCCTCACTCACCCTCACACCCTCACCCCCCTCACAACCCTCTCACCCTCACTCACCCTCACACCCCTCACACACCTTTACCCTCAGCCCCTCACCCTGACACACCCTGTCACCCTCACCCTCACCCCCTCAACCTCACTCACCCTCACACACCCTCACTCACCCTCACACCCCATCACTCATCCTCACCCTCACACCCCTCACCCGCCCTCACACACCTTAACACCCCCTCAAACACCCACTCACCCTCACACACCCTTACCCTCACCCCCACACACCCTCAGTCCCCCTCACACTCACACTTCCTCACCATCACACACCCTCACATCCTCTCACCCACACACACCCTCACCCTCACCCACCCTCACCCAACCTCACACCCCCTCACCCTCACACCTCACTCATCCTCACCCCTCATCCCTAATAAAACCCTCACTCACCCTCACAACCCTCTCACCCTCAATTCCCTCACACCCTCACCCTCACACACCCTCACCCTCACTCACCCTCACACAACCCTCTCACCCTTACACACCCTCACCCTCACACCCCCTCACCCTCACACAACCTTACCCCCAGTCACCCTGACACACCCTCACCCTCACTCACCCTCACACACCCTCACTCACCCTCACACCCCCTCACTCACCCTCACAACCCCTCACTCACCCTCATACCCCCTCACTCACCCTCACCCACCCTCACACACCTTCACACCCCCTCACACACCCACTCACCCTCACACACCCTCACCCTCACACACCCTCACCCTCACACCCCTCACACCCCCTCACCCTCACACCCTCACCTATCCTCACTCACCCTCAGGACCCTCTCACCCTCACACCCCCTAACCCTCACACACCCTCACTCACCCTCACACACCCTCACCAGCATAGCATAACACAACCTAGCATAGCATAGAAAAACATAGCATAGCATAACAAAACAAAGCATAGGATAGCAAAACAAAACCTAGCATAACAAAACAAGAAATAGCATAGCAAAACACAACAAAGCATAGCATAGCATAACAAAACACAACAAAACCTAGCATAACAAAACAAGAAATAGCATAGCAAAACAAAACATAGCATAATACACCACAAAACATATCATAAGATAAAACATAGCATAACAAAACAAAGCATTGCATAACAAAACATAGCAAAACACAAAGCATAGTATAACAAAACACAGCATACATAACAAAACATAGCATAACAAAGCATATCAAAACATAACATAACGTAGCATAACAAAACACAACAAAACATAGCATAGCATAACAAAACACAACATAGCATAGCATAACAAAACAAAGCTTAGCATAGCATAACAAAACATAGTATAACATAGCATAGCATAACAAAACATAGCATAACAAAACAGCACAGCAAAACAAAGCATAGCATAATAAAACACAACAAAACATTGCATAGCATAACAAAACATAGCATAGCATAACAAAGCATAGCATAGCAAAACAAAGCATAGGATAGCAAAACTAAACATAGCATAGCATTAAAACAAAGCATAGGATAGCAAAACAAACCATAGCATAACATAACATAACAAAACATAGCATAACAAAACACAACAACACATAGCATAACAAAACATAGCATAACATAGCATAACATAGCATAGCATAACAAAACATAGCATAACAAAACATAGCATAGCAAAACAAAGCATAGCATAATAAAACACGACAAAACATTGCAAAGCATAACAAAACATAGCATAGCATAACAAAGCATAGTATAGCAAAACACAATACCACTCAGTGCCACATAATTATATGTTACATAATTACACTGCACTCAATGCAACATACTCTCCAAATACCACTCAGTGCCACATAATTACACACCACATAATTACACTCTACTGAATGCAACACACTCCACACAATACCACTCAGTGCCACATAATTACATGCCACATAAGTACACTGCACTGAATGCAACATACACTCCAAATACCACTCAGTGCCACATAATTACACTCTACTGAATGCAAGGCACACTCCACACAATACCACTCAGTGCCACATAATTATGTTACATAAGTACACTGCACTCAATGCAACATACACTCCAAACAATACCACTCAGTGCCACATAATTACACGGCACACAATTACACTCTACTGAATACCTCAAACACTCCACACAATACCACTCAGTGCCACATAATGATATGCTACATAATTACACGGCACTCAATGCAACATACTCTCCAAATACCACTCAGTGCCACATAATTACACACCCCATAAATACACTCTACTGAATGCAACACACTCCACACAATACCACTCAGTGCCACATAATTACAAGCCACACAATTACACTCTACTCAATACAACATACACTCCTCATAATACCACTCAGTGCCACATAGTTACACGCCACATAATGACACTGCACTCAATGCAACATACACTCCACACAATACCACTCAGTGCCAAATAATTATATGCTAAATAATTACACTGCACTCAACGCAACATACACTCCAAATACCACTCAATGCCACATAATTACACGCCACATAATTACAGTGCACTCAATGCAACATGCGCTCCAAATACCACTCGGTGCCACATAATTCCACGCCACATAATTACATGCCACATAATTACACTGCACTCAATGCAACATACAATCCAAATACCACTCTGTGCCACATAATTACACGCCACATAATTACACTGCACTCAATGCAACATACACTCCAAATACCACTCAGTGCCACATAATTACACGCCACATAATTACACTCTACTGAATGCAACACACACTCCACACAATACCACTCAGTGCCACATAATTATATGCTACATAATTACACTGAACTCAATGCAACATACACGCCAAACAATACCACTCAGTGCCACATTATTACACGCCACACAATTACACTCTACTGAATACAACATACACTCACACAATTCCAGTCAGTGCCACATTATTATACGCTACATAATTACACTGCGCTCAACGCAACATACACTCTAAATACCACTAGGTGCAACATAATTACACGCCACATAATTACACTGCACTCAATGCAACATACACTCCAAATTCCATGCAGTGCCACATAATTATTTGCTACATCTTTACACTGCGCTCAACGCAACATACACTCCAAAAACCTCTCAGTGCCACATAATTACTCTATCTATCGCCCTCAGTCTATCTGTCTATCGCCCTCACTCTTTCTATCTATCACCCTCACTCTGTCTATCACCCTCACTCTATTGCCCTTACTCTATCTATTGCCCTCTATCTATCTATCGCCCTCACCTTATCGCCCTCACTCTGTCTATCTATCGATCTATCGCTCTCACTCTATCGCCCTCACTCTATCGCCCTCACTCTCTCTATCTGTCTATCGCCCTCACACTATCGCCATCATTCTATCTATCTATCGCCCTCCCTCTATCTATCTATCGCCCTCACTCTATCTATCGCCATCACTCTATCTATCTATCTATCGCACTCACTCTAAAGAATAGAATAGAATAGAAGGTGATTTATAGAGCGCATGGCTGCCCGAGAGCGTCCCAGCGCTAACTGAAATCCAGAGGGAGGGTCAGGCGGGGGTATGAAGAGGTCACCACAGCATCACTCAGCACCACCACAGCATCACTCAGGGGCACCACAACATCACTATGCGCTATCACAGCATCGCTGAACGCCACAGCATCACTCGTCGCCACCACAGCATCAATCTGTGCAACATTCAACAAATGGTTCAAATATGTTCTCTCAATGTTTCAAGCTTTATTACAAATGTCGCAAAAAGATGTTAATATTTCACTTCTGTTCTTGGATTTTCGTCACAATAAAGTACACTGAACATAATCTTCACAAAAGTTATTTACAAAAGTTTAAGCTATTGCCATTATAAATTACAGTAACTTTTATTTAAGTATTACTTATTTTTAAAAAATAAAAGCCATTGTTATTTGTAATATCAATACATCTAAGTCACGTAAATACAACACATATTGCATTACAAATGCTATAGGTGTCACATTTGCGAAATTTATAGCTATTGGCATTGTAAATGACAAAGCTATTAATTTCGCTATTTTCAAACCAACACATAAATAAAAAAAATTGTCATTTGCAATACCAATAGCTCAAACTTTCCTAATGCGAGACCTATTGCATTGCAAATGCTTGTTTTACTTTCAACCCTAACATTTTCTGAAGATTTCAGTGCGGAACCAGCTTTTTACCACAATTAGAAGATCCTACGAGTGAGTTGTTAGATGTTTAGTGGGCTAGTGCACACTAATAAAATACCATCTATGCATTTCGTGCTTGAAGTTCTAGCTTTAGTTGCTGATTAAGTGTAATGAAAGAATACCCCCCCCCCCCCGCCCCCTTTTCTGCCCACCATCGGCGCTGATGCTGCAACCCTGGGGATTTTCAGAACACTGTGACTCTAGTCTAGTGTTTTATGCACATTAATATATGTTCCTCTGATGGTGGGCCATTAGATTTTGGGTTTCCAGCCCGGCCCTGAGCTTAACTAGGCAGCCGTGGTATTAATGCTTAATAAACCACTGTTATACTGCTCATCTTTGTATTTCACAAACAGCGCCACCACGTGGCAACCGTCATTAGTGCCGGCTTTAGCCATTAATGGCGGGGGCCGAGCTCCAGAAAACTCCGTCTCAAATTAAGCACTGCCAGGTGGCATTCGGTAAACCGTCATTTCGAAGCGCCGTGGCAGAGTCCTTTGGCCACTCGCACTTGTTATTAACATTTTTAACAAATGTAGCACGTTGAGCACGGATTATTGCAAATCTAACAAAACTGAGGCGCTTATTTACAAAGCCCTTGCGCCGTCGTGTGTATTTTTTTTTTTTAATATGGGAAATGGTGACGCGCCGGACGCATGGGGCTTGTAAATATGCCCCTCAGTTCACCCGCTTTATTACTCTCTTCTGACCAATAACAGGCACTTTCATCGCTTCAGAGCAGCGTCGAAGGATCGTAAGTGCAACCTACCGTGCCAGCACGCCAATGAAAACACACCCACCGCTCCCAGATATCAAACGCCATCGCTACGTCTGTCACCCGGCCCAGACGTGCCATGAAAACTTACCATTGTCTGCAGTTAGCGAGGTGCAAGCGCGCTTAGGAGAGAGGCGGGGATGCGTGTGGGGTGGAAGGTCTTTTATACTTTCTAAAAAGGCAACCCCCACCTTAAAAGTAACGCGCAAGCGTGCTAGTATGCGGTTTTTCTTGTAAGCGCACTTTTTCACTGTACGGGGCAAACTGGTTTACTGCATCCCCATTCCATTCGTGCCATCGGCTCATTTTACTGCGCACATTTTAGCTGGAAACTACCCGGAACCAAGGTCATATAGTGCCTTGTAGCACAGTGATGTTTGCGGGTGCAGGTCGTGAGATGGTGCCTTGCAAAGCACCTACCTCCCATTCTTTCCTTCACTGCTGGCAAAGCAGCGCCTGGAGGCAGCGGAGGCGACGCCGCGCTTTCAATGGAGGAGGACGTGGAGGAAAGACTGCAGCGCAAACCTGAGCATAATGTAAAATGAAAACATGAATACATCAAAAGCAGTGATAGTGAGTGTCTAAGAGGACAGTAGGCGGCTGTCAATCTCCCGTGTAACTGTTTGCAGCTTTAGATTTTAAAAAAAGAAAACGCCACAGAGAGCCCATGCCAACTATGAGAAAGCATCTCATGGTGTGAGCATTGTGGGGAGGGGGGAAGTATCCGCGGGTTCACCACGGGTCAGCACTGACGCCGGTCCGCCTCTTTCTGCTGTCGACAGCACCTCTTTCTCCCCTGTGAGGGCTCCTTTCGATTTCATGCATGTCATTAAGAGGCTGGTGATACTCAGTGGCGTCACAAAACCTTGAGGAGGCTCTCTGCTGCGAACAGCGACCCGCCCTCCACACACACACACACACAGACACGCACACACTCACTCACTCCTATCTCCCCTCTCCTGCCTTCATGCGGCCTTGACACAGCAGAGCTATCGAACACATTACACCTTCCGTCGGGTTCTTCTAGATTGTGACTGTAGCGCTTTGTCTCAGGCGAGTCACACCTTCCAGGCTCAGGCTTGACACAGCAGAGCTATCACACACATTGCACACTCCAACGGGCTCTAGGTTGTGACCACAGAACTTTGTCTGAGGCGAGTCGCACATTCCAGGCTCAGTCTTGACACAGCAGAGGTAGCTGTCTGTCAGCTACACATATTTAACAGTCTGAGGCCTTAGACACCAGAGCTATCGATCAGTTTAACTGGCAATGTTGTATGCCTGCTCAAAGGTAACATAGATCAAAGACACAGCTGCCAAATCAGTCCAAGAATCAGCAAGTATCTTACACCCCCTCTCACCCCCATTCTTTGATAAGCCATCAGTCGGAGACTTTCCATACTGGGGCCTTGCTTGGGTTATTTTAATTCATTGTAATAGTTTCAGTTGTGCAGCAAATCTAGTAGTATTGTAATATTTAACCCCTTCTCCGTGGGGCTAATTCCCCCGCTGTGCTGGGGGGAGGAGGGGCGCGCAGCGCCGCGGTGCTCATGATGAGTTCAGCTCGCCATGCAGCACGGTGGCGCTGTGCTCATGACGAGCTCAGCTCGTCATGACCACGCCCGTTTCTATTGAAAGCTCAGCACAGCAGGGGAATTATCCCCACGTGTGAACGCCCCGCGTGTCAAGGCGAGCTGAGCTCGTCATGAGCACGGATGAGGTTATATAGCGCTTACTATCCGACTAGGCATCACAGCGCTTTTCGGCGAATAGCACGCTACTACGGAAAGGATTAATGGTGACCTAGTATAGGGAAATAGGAAATAAAATTTGAGTGTAGGACATGCAAGTCTCTTAGTTAGATTGAAAAGGATAATGGTGGGGTAGAAGAGGGAAGGGTCTAGAAAGTGTTTATTTGGAGATCACAGCATAGAGGTGGTTTGGGATGAGTTGAGGTGGATGGGGAAGAATTAGTGGGAAGGGGTTAGAAAGGCTTGTTTGGGAGGTCAGAATAGTAAAAGAGGTTTGAGATGATGCAGGAGGGGTAGAGGAGGGAAGAGTCTAGAAAGAATTATTTTGGGGGTCATATTAGTGAAATGGGGTTTGAGATAAGTCAGAGAGTGGAGGTAGAAGATATATTGAGAGAGGTATTGGCTGAAAAATAGGCTTAGTGAATGTCTGTCAAAATATCGGTTACAAAAATATCTACCTACAAAAATATCGCAACAAAAATGTCGATTACAAAAATATCCACATGCTATCTCTAACAAGGTAAGTACAAAAATATCGAAAATAAATATCGATGTCAAAAATATCGTAATTAAAAAATATCGTTGTTTTAAAGTAAAAAAATATGTAATATCAATAAAATAATACTTATAAATGTAATAAACATAGTTAAAAATATGTTATAATATTTAAAATTAATCAATAATATACATAATTTAATTTAAAAAGTAATTATTAATATACATATAATACATAATATATACTCCCTTAATAATAACCATAAAAAATATTTTAATAACTTATAAATAAATAAACCCATTATAAATTACAAATACATTTATACACATAAAATAATATTATAAATAAAAATGAATAAAAATGTAATGCAAATTAAAAAAAATAAGTAAATGTTGGATATCGTAGGTGTAAAAATTACTATTCCCACTCCAGAGAGTACAACAGTAGGGAAAGTGTTGGATAGCGTAGGGGTAAACATTACTATTCCCACTCCAGAGAGTGCAACAGTAGGGAAAGTGTTAGAAAGCGTAGGGGTAAAAATTACTATTCCATCTCCAGAGAGTGCAACAGTAATTGTAGGATACTTGTAAAGCACACAGCTGCCCATCACCGGGGTGTCCTGGCGCTGTATAACGCTGTGGAACCCTTCCTGGCTCTCCCTGTGAGATGCCCCTCCTGGGCCCCCCCAAGGTGAAGCCAAGCATCCCAGTGTTGTAGGGGTCATTGTGGAGATTAAGCAAGCTATTGCCCAGAGTTGCCGCGTGGGACCCCATGATTAGAGTAGGCGCCGAGGCGAGAATTATCGAGTCCGCAGACAAATGAGCCCAAGACCCTGCCGCGTCGGGAATTGAACCCTGGTCCCGGGCCAGACCTCTGCATCAGGGTCTGCCGCTCTAACCATTGAGCCACACTTCTCCACTGTAGGGAAAGTGTTGGATAGCGTAGGGGTAAAAATTACTATTCCAACTCCAGAGAGTGCAACAGTAGGGAAAGTGTTGGATAGCGTAGGGGTAAAAATTACTATTCCAACTCCAGAGAGTGCAACAGTACGGAAAGTGTTGGATAGCGTAGGGGTAAAAATTACTATTCCGACTCCAGAGAGTGCAACAGTAGGGAAAGTGTTGGATAGCGTAGGGGTAAAAATTACTATTCCCACTCCAGAGAGTGCAACAGTAGGGAAAGTGTTGTATAGCGTAGGGGTAACAATTACTATTCCAACTCCAAAGAATGCAACAGTAGGGAATGTGTTGGATAGCGTAGAAGTTAAAAATAACATACTTATAAATAAATAATATTTTAAAATATTTAAAAAAATATTAAATAAATATAAACTATTTACAAATACCAATACATAATTATTAAAAACATGATTAGCAATAATTAATTAAGTAAAAATAAATTAATAATACATACCAATTAATAAGAATTAATTGCCAATTAATAATTCATTAACAATAATATAATTAACAAAACAATTAATTAAAATACATTATTACTTAATTACATTTCAATTACTTCCCACCCTATTCCCCTATAAACCCTCAACCCACTACAGAACATAATTATCAATTAATCAATTAATTAAAATTAATTACCAATTAATAACAATTAATTAAAATTAATTTATAATTCCTAAAAATTAATAATTAATTTAGTATAATTAAATTACTTCCCACCCTATTCCCCTATAAACCCATAACCTCCTACAAAACATAATTATCAATTAATCAATTAATTAAAATGTATTACCAGTTACTAAAATATAATTATCAATTAATTAAAATTAATTTATAATTCCTAAAAATTAATAAATAATTTAGTATAATTAAATTACCCCCATCCTATTCCCCTATAAACCCATAACCCGCTACAGAACATAATTATCAATTAATCAATTAATTAAAATGAATGACCAATTAATACAATGTAATTGCCAATTAATTAAAATTAATTTATAATTCCTAAAAAGTAATAATTAATTTAGTATAATTAACTTACTTCCCACCCTATTCCCCTATAAACCCACAACCCGCTACAGTACTAAAATACAAAATTTACATAAATAAAAATAAAAGACATATTAAATACATAATGATATACATAAAAATCATATACAAATCGATATTAATACCATCAATATTACTAACATCGATCTTAGTAACATCAATATTACTAACATCGGTATTAACAAAGTCAGTATTACTTACCTTCGAAATTCTGTCCCATCGATATTAAAAATATCGAGATAACTTACCTTCTATATTATGTCCCTTCGATATTTAAACATCCACATTATTGTATGTCGATAATTAAAAATCAATATTTTGTCTGCCTACCAGGCTTAGTTGCTACAACACTCACCGCAGTCATTACTACAAGTTTGTTTTTTTTAATCGGGAGGGCACAGCTATTGCCTGCTGTTCGGCTGCAATTTTTTCAATAAAGTCTTTGCACGCATGACAACGGACTTATTTACTACTGCATTTGGTGTCCGACATCGTAAATTGGTAATTATAAAACAATTAATAAAATGGTGCCCACCTCAAACAGGCATGCATATGCTTGGTGATGTATGCCCGTCCCTACTGATTGATGCTGTCAGCATGAGCGTCATAAAGCATTTTTAAAATTGTTTCCCCAATCCAATGCTGCACAGAATCTTTAAAAAAACAATGGGAAAGGTAATAGGTCACAAAGGTGAGACCCTTTGGCTTTGGCAGTGCTTGTTTTATATTGGCGAAGGCCCAGCAGCTAACCCAATAACGAAGCTTCACAATAATCATGACAAAACAAGCACTGGTGCATTCACACTAAGACCACCTTCATGAGTCTTACAGTAAATAAGGATACAGTAATTTTGCACAGGGAATTAAGAAAATGGTATGTTGCGTGGATGCGCCTGCCTGGGACTACTAGCAACGCTGGTTCTATGCCCCCTGCAGCTGACCAGCACCAAACATAAGGGTATTGTCAAAAAAAGCACGTTAATGGGAAAATCTGGTTCTCTGCATTGACACATGAAATCAAATTTCTTGTGAATGACTCACTAGAATTCCTAGCATTAGGACGTAGAGACCGGCCAAACGCAGTCATCGCGGAGGATATCCTGGCCATTTTGCCGCCATTGCTAACATCTGCAGCCCGTCTACGAGCAGATGTTTCCTGGTGATCACACCAACTACACTGAGATCACCCTCAGCATGTCTACTAATGAACGCATTCCCTACAACGAGAAAGCAATGGCTTCTTAATGTAAATCTGCCCCTAGGAGCTTGGAATGGCCCCCTTTACCAGGGTTGGTAATTCACAGGATCCCTGAAGTCTCTTTGATTAAAACACCTTCGCATCACACCCAAGTGGGTGCAAATGGTCAAACAGCACGCACACTACACTCAGGGACATCTTAGGGATTTTGGGGGTCCTGGGCCAAACGTATTTCGGGGGCCCCGATCCAGAACATCTTTGAATTTATGATCCATTTTCAGCTCTTTCATGCTCCCTTTGGCCAGGTCACCGACAGTGTGCAAGCACACTCCAGATTCTAAATATGTTTGGATCCAATATTCAGGGATTGTGGTGTGTGTTTTAAATATTGTAACACTGCAGCAGCCCACTAATATTACTGCAAATATTCTCTGACACCTTCTCATTTCTTAAAGGTGCTGTTTTGGCCTAAAAAGAAACTTTGGGGCATATTACCAAGGGCCTTATCGCCGCTTTAGCAGGAATTTTTCCCGCTAAAGCGGCAATAATTTTATCGCCCTATTACCTAGCTGTTGCTAACACCCGTTAGCGACAGCTAGTAGGAGATAGCGATCATCTTGGGGCCCGCTTTGCATGTCAGCGATATTTATCGCTAATGACATGCAAAGTGGGCGTGCCAAGATGTTAGCGACTGTAAACAGTCGCTAACATCGCTATCTCCTATTACCTACAATGGCGTACTTTTGGAAATATTCGCGCTAAGCGCGAATATCTCCAAAATCTAACACCTGCCCAGAGCAGTTCTTAGCCATGTTATCCAATGGTAGGTGGATAACATGGCTAAGAGCATTATCTCAGTAATGCATGAATATCGCAGACTTTTCAGCGATATTCATGCATTTCGGCCGATTTAGATCGCTTTTGAGATAAACCCTGATAATAGCAAAAGTAAAAAGGTATTTAAAACAATCTGTTTAAGAATTATGAAATGTTATCAGGGCAAGACTCTCTGAAGAAAAGACTAGAAAAAATGGTTAGGGGTTCTGCCCACCTTACCCTCCCATACCTGAGCAGGAGACATCCAAGGATGAAAAAGTATCAACAAAGGGTACCGAAGGGATCAATCCACTTTTAATTATCAAACAAGAAACAATTAATTATCTTGTGAATAGCAAATTATACATTGAAAAGATATATATATTAATTCATATACACATGTATGATCGGACATCCAGGGAGGCACAACAAAAAACAATCTAAATACAAAACATCACATGTACATCATATACAAATATACAAAACATTTACAATATCAACAAACATTTTTCTGTACCCTGAATACGAGGAATATATACAAATATATACACACACCAATTTCCATAAGTGCCTCCTCTTAATTTGCAATGGAGTGCACAACGAAATGGTAGTACCAAAAGCAAAGCACCAGGGGGTTAAACCATCAACCCAGTCTCCAGTTCTGTTGGTGCACGTAAGAAAAAAATCAAATCTTTCTTGAATTATAACAGGGGACTCCTTATAAAGCAAGAGGTGTCGACGCAGTCGCGGTCGCGTTTCAGCCAGATGATATAGGCTTCATCAGGACATGGGTACTCTAGTCATCAAGACTCAGGCAGGGCCTAGGGCAGGTATCGCCGGCTAACCCACACAACCACCCACGTGGGTGGGGTAGGGATCACTTTCTTTATTAAAGTCTTGGAAGTTCTTCTATATTGAATGTGTCCGCTCAGATAACGATAGAGAGAATCAGACGTGGCTCAAGTCACACGATCTTTCTTAAGTCTTCCAACAAAACGGGGGCACGAACAAACAGTGTTCACCGCAGCGTCAATAAATCCACCGGATGGTAGGTGGATAACATGGCTAAGAGCATTATCTCGGTAATGCATGAATATCGCGGACTTTTCAGCGATATTCATGCATTTCGGCCGATTTTTATCGCTTTTGAGATAAACCCTGATAATAGCAAGATTTA
This sequence comes from Lissotriton vulgaris, assembly GCF_964263255.1. Taxonomy (NCBI): domain Eukaryota; kingdom Metazoa; phylum Chordata; class Amphibia; order Caudata; family Salamandridae; genus Lissotriton; species Lissotriton vulgaris. The sequence goes on along the minus strand of NC_141700.1, from coordinate 133,483,508 downwards.
TCTGCGATAAAAATCGGCGCGATAATAACATTGTCGCTAACCGTGTTAAGCGATGATTATCGCTTGATCTTGGTAATAGGCCCCTTTGTTTTTATGGATGTTGAATGAAACATTCGCACATTTCTCCGCAAAATGTTTGTAATACTCTCACACATCACGCACAGTAAAATAAATAAAAGGAAAAAGGTATTTAAAACAATCTGTTTAAGAATTATTAAATGTTATCAGGGCAAGACTCTCTGTAGAACAGAGCTGGCTCTATCAAGGGCCCCCCTCAAAGGCCGGAGCTCTGGGCCAGAGCCCACTTTGCCCATGCCTTAAAACATCTCTGACTGCGCCATACAATCTCATTGGATTGTCAGGCTCAATTCTGAATGCATCAGAGACATCACCACGGTTGGTCCCAGAAACTCAAGAACAAAGCCTGAACATCCCAACCGAAGAGCTTCTGTCCACCTCATGTCTAGTTGGACAGGAATATCACATCCAGAATCTGTCTGCCTTCCTAGTTTGTAACCACCTAAAGGAACCACCCCTTCCTTCTTCACACACATCAGCCATTCTGTTTTTATTTGCAAATTCCATGGACTGAGCCGGGGATTCTGGACTGGATGTTATAGTTTCTACTGGACCGAGTACAGATAGACTGGGTTTTTGGCTTGACAAGTCGCTGTCCATGATTCCTCAGGTAAATAAAGTGACCTTTACTTGTGTTAAGACATAAGCAATGTTACTCATATTAATATGAAAAGAGTTCGAAAAATCATATTCCAGGCAAATATTTCATCTTCTCTAGACTCCGAAAAGTCTCTGTATTTGTGAAAGCACAAACTAAGAGAAGGCTGCACACCATTCCAAATGCAGCTGCTAGGCTGACCCTACAGCTGGATCAGTGCACATCTGTTTCTCAGCATTTGGACTTCCTGCACTGGCTTCTGGTCAAAAAGGGGTGAACTTTAGCAAATTATGTATTTGCCATTGCACAATCTACGACAAGAGCCCTATTTGTGCCTGGCCTCCTTCATTCGGGAGGTCTTCTGGCTTCTTCTTGGAGAAATCAAGAACGTGTCAGGCTGAGAAAAGGGGCGCTTCCTGTGATTGTGTATCATCCATCAATCCATCGGTATTTGTAGAGTGCTGCTTATCACCCCGTGGGATATCCAGGCGCTGTGCTGCTGGTCTCAGTCGAAGAGCCAGGTCTTGAGCCCCTTCCTGAAGAGGTTGAGTGAGGGTAAGGTGCGTAGGTGGAGGGTGTTCCAGGCTTTAGCGGAGAGGTGAGAAAAGGAGCATCCATACCCTGTCCTGAATCCCCTTAAGGCGAACAACAGCAGAACAATGCGCGTGTTTTCAGAAAAGTTGGCTTTTTGTAAGATAAGAGTCTTTGACAGTTGTTAGCAGTCATTCCCAGCCCCCAGACAATCACTTTTGAGTATCAGTGCACCTTACAAAAATAACAATCAATCACATCAGGTGGGGTCCCACGATGATATCAGCAATGTAAATAGGTCAGGGCAGCACCGGATACACATCTACTTTGCCACTTTGTGCCCTTGTAGGGATGGTCCTGTTGGAGGTCTGCATGAGGCCTCAAAACATCAATGAAGTGGGGGAATTATATAATATGGCATCGATTATGATGTCAGTGGGACCGACACCGACTTGCTGTCGGCGTCGGTCCCACCGACATCTACAACTACAGCCAGCCCACCGAATTAGGATGCTGTTGGTCAGACCGCATTGGCCCAGGGACCGACTGACAGCTTCCGACGGTTGCAAGAAGCCCGTCAGGCAGTTCTCGTTCCCCACATTGGAGACGATACCTTCTCACGCATTGCTGTGGAGATTACGAGCCACCTTTCACCCAGACATTTCACCTCGGTTCTTCCGACATGAAAAGGCTGCCGGAAAGGCTTTTTTGGGGCCCATAGTAGAGCCCCTGTGTAATGTGGCCCACTGCTATGGGCCCTGGGGAGCACCTGTGGTGCCCCCCTAAAAATCCCTGCATTGTGTGGCAGGCACTGCATGGTGCCTGCCACAGGGTACAGGGATATTTACAAACATGCTTCTTAGCATTTAGGCTTGTGCTGCAGCCCTTTTCTGGGCCGCAGCACAAGCCTCAATGCTAAGAGGCATGTTTACGACTACCTCCACGGGGGTCAGATCTCAATTTGGCAGAACGGACCACCAGCTCCCTGTCAGCCGTCCCCTTCCCTCAACGATGACGGTTGGATGCTTGTCCAACCGCCATCATAATCAGTCACTTAGGGGCTGATTAGCATGGCGGGCAGACTAGGAAATGGGACCGCCCGCAATGCATGCGGCGGTCCCGCACATACAATTAGGACGCGCCCGCCACACTGGCAGGTGCATCCTGCATTTTTAACATTGAGGCACCTAATGTGCTCTCTTTGTGGTAGTGTGGTCAGGCAGCCTTAGGCTTATCAAGGAGGAGTGTTAGGCATTTGGTGCATGCATTTAAACCACAAAGAAAGGTACAGCAGCACCATAAAGGTAAAGTGAAACAGAGAAAATATGTTGTTTCCTAATATTCTAGGAACAATCAGGAATCCAGAGTTTGGACGTCACAGGACTTCTGCCGCACATCTGAGAGAAGTCATCCTTTATGGAAGAGGAAACCTCACACATATAATAGTGTCATGCTTCATCAACAGTATCCTCTCCCCACCCTGGAAGGTCAATGCCACCAGGGCGGACTCAAGCTCTTTGAAGACTTTAATGGAAGGAAGGAGTTCTTAGATAAAAACTACTGGACAAGGCAGGATCCAGACTAACTAAAAATACCTTGGTGATCCACGGTTGTCAAAGCACTTGCATGCCTGCCGTTTTAATTGTAATAGAAGTATACACTGATGAAGTAAAGTCTCTTCTCTTCCTTTTTAATCAATATTGTCTAAAATTGTATTTTGTGTCAATCTCTTCTCAAATAGGAGTGTGTAGAACACTATATACAGTTCCAGGGAGGATTCACCTGGGTTAAAAGGTAACTTAGACCTTTAATAGTATCCTATTAAGTTACTATTAGAGCCACAGGAACTAGTCGAAGGGATCCACAAGCCCGGAAGAATGCCCCAGATCTTTTAGGCTACCATCATTGGGCAGAAACATGTTGGCAGATGAAAGATGACTTTGAGCCATTACCCTCAATATACCCACTCATATTTTTTTTTTTATATATCCGGTGTCCTCATTAATAAAGGTGACATCTTTTCTGTGTTTCTCTTTACTTTTCTGGAATTGCCGTACCTGTCTTTGCGATTTAATTGATGCTCTGAAGCGACATACGGTGGCCTACCCTCCTCCTCCTTTCTATCTGTTATCGATTTGTTACATGCACAGTCAATAAATGATACACACACACACACACACACACACACTCAATAAGGAGAGCCACACCAATTTAAAATAAATCAAATTACAGTGGTGTTTATCGTGCATGCATGAGGCAGTCCAGTCACCTGCACCAGCAAGAGCAGGAAAATCAAGTGGGACGATATTGGAAAAGCTAAGCCAAACCCTACCAACAGATCGTTTCTGCAAAATGTTAGTGCAAAGAAATATGCACATTAGCCCAAGAGCAGATATGCATTAAAAGTCAATTTCAGTCGGCCAAACGACATTGCCTAGAGCAAAATCCACAATAATGCATGCAAAATATTGTAACAAGGCATGTAGAACACCAGCTCTCATAACCTTTGTCACAAATGTAGCGCAAAGGAGCAAATAGTACAAAAACCTTGGGTATATTTACAAGCCTATTGCACTGCTGGTCTGTCACTTTTTTTGATGGCCGGGTCGCGTAATGTGCTCGCCCATATTTACAAGACCATGCAAAGTCACCCTGCATGACTTTCAGGGCCTTGTAAATATGTGCCCCTTTCGCGCATTACCCTGCATGAAACGGACGTTCCATGGGTGTTGCTATGGGTGTTTCTATGCAACATCCATGGAACTGGATTAGAGGATGTGGCCTCACAGCCAGAGCTGCCGACTTTGCAGCTGGGGAACCAGGTTCGAGCCTTGGCGTCAGCTCAGCAACCTGTGATTCTGGGCAAATCACTTAATTTCCCAGTGCCTACTAAAAATTAATGTGTCTTGTGCAATGTAACTGGTGCTCATGTAAAGCACTCCAATTCCTTCGGGCTGAGTTTACGCTATAAAAATCTGCAACAAAAAATAAACTTGACCCCTTCCAAGATTTATAACATTTTGTAAAACTGGGAATGCCTCAGAATCCTACGCCTCTCCAGGGAAGGCATAGGAATGGTGCAACAAGGAAAAATACTTTTATTTCTCCTCGTTCTTTCCTCTTTCTATGCATGCAACACACATAGACAGAGGAAAATGCTATTAATTATTGTTCTTGTTCAGAAAGGTTTCTCGGGTCTTCTGCTCCTCTCGTGCCTCCACTACAGGCAGAGGCTCCCAGACTCCCCTGTGGTTAATCCTGAAGCTGCTTTCATACTTGATAGTAGCTTCAGGATTGGCTGTAGCGCCGATGATTTGCGCTCCAAGACTGGGAGCCTGTACTTGCTCTCTTCAACCCTGCAACACAGTTGGTTTGGAGAGGGCTTCAGTGCGCATGACCGTTTGGCTGGCCAAACGGTCATGAGCACTGATAGCAGGGACCAAACCAGGGCGGCTCCTCCACTAAGGCAGAGGAGCGCCGCCCCACTGCTCTCAGAGCAGAAACAAATAAAATGATAATTACAAGGTGATTATCATTTTATTTTTCTTTGCTACCGGGCTCGGTTAGGGCGGGTGGGGCTGGGGTCTGAGCCTAGGAGGAGTGGTGAGTGCCCACTCTCAAAGTACGCATTACGGTTTGGCCGGCCGTCTTGGCCCGCCCATACCATAATGCGTACTTAGCATGTTCCCCACCAGTCTGCATTAAACATCCTTGTGGGGAACATGCCCAGGCTCCCTGTCCCCGAACCACGGCGCTAAGATCAAAACGCTGCATTGCAATGTTGTGATTGGCTTAGGGGAGCCAATTACAATGCTACATTGCAGATTTGTGATTCACTTAGGGCAGCCTGTGTGCTTCCTGGTTCCAGACTTACCAGGAAGAGTATGAACAATGGAGAAACAGCGTCTGCGGAAAGGTAAGTGGGTTTTTTGTTGCTTTTTTTTCAACCCCCTGCCTCACCACTCCCATTCCTGCCAGAGGCCACTGCCTACCACTCTCCATAGGGGCCTGTCATCCGGTATACAGTCATAATATCGAATAAAAAATATTGATTGGCCAAAATATCGAGTTAAAAATATAGAATGGACACAATATCGAATGGACAGAATATAGACTACGCAACTATCGACTACAAAAATATCGAATAGAATAGCAAAATATCGAATAGAATAGCATTAATATCGAATCCAAAATATAGAATGGACAAAATATCGAATGGACAGAATATAGACAACAAAAATATTGAATTTGAGGTAAGTAAGTTCATATGAATTTTTTTAAAGTGTTTTTTATGTTACTATAGGTGTGAAAAGTGTATATTTATTTTATAATTCATTTTAATTATCTAAAGTAATTGTATTTAATTTTTGCGCAATATAATTCTGTAGCGGGTTGTGGGTTTACTGCTCGAAAAGCCAGGTCTTGAGGAGTTTTCTGAAAGTCAGCAGGTCTTCGGTCTGCCGTAGGTGGATGGGGAGGGTGTTCCAGGTCTTGGCGGCAAGGTGGAACAATAATCTGCCGCCGGAGGTCGCTCTTCGGAAGCGGGGGACTGTGGTGAGGGCGAAGTTGGTGGAGCGGAGCGGAGCTGGTGGGTAGGGGTGTAGAAGCTGAGTAGTCTGTTGAGGTACGTTGGTTCGGTGTTGTGAAGTGCCTTGTGTGCGTGGGTGAGGAGCTTGAAGGTTATCCTCTTGTTGACCGGGAGCCAGTGCAGGTCTCTTAGGTGGGGTGTGATGTGGCTGCGGCGAGGGATGTCGAGGATCAGGTGTGCAGAGGCGTTCTGGGTGCGTTGGAGCCGTCTCAGGAGTTTGGCCGAGGCTCCTGCGTAGAGGGCGTTTCCGTAGTCCAACCTGCTGCTGACGAGGGCCTGGGTGAACGTTCTTCTCGTTTCAGTGGTGATCAACTTGTAGATCCTGCGGAGCATGCGGAGGGTGTTGAAGCAGGAGGAGGAGACGGCGTTGACCTGTTTAGTCATAGAGAGGGTGGAGTCGAGGATGACCCCTAGGTTGCGTGCATGGTTGGTGGATGTTGCAACGGTTCCCATTGCGGTCGGCCACCAGGAGTCGTCCCAGGCCGAAGGGGTGGATCCGAGAATGAGGACATCCGTCTTGTCCGAGTTCAGCTTCAGTCGGCTGTTCCTCATCCATTCAGCGATGTCCTTCATTCCTTCGTGAAGGTTGATTTTGGCGGTGTAGGGGTCCTTGGTGAGGGAGAGGATCAGCTGGGTGTCATCGACGTAGGAGATGATGTTGAGGTCATGCCGACGGGCGACGTGGGCGAGCGGTGCCATGTAGACGTTAAACAGAGTTGGGCTGAGGGATGAGCCCTGGGGTACGCCGCAGATGATGTCGGTGGCTTCGGAGCGGAAGGAGCGAAGGTGGATGCTCTGTGTTCTGCCAGAAAGGAAGGAGGTGGTCCAGTCCAGGGTCTTCTCTTGGATCCCGGCTTGTTCATAGTGTGTGGTGGCAGACCGTGTTGAAGGCAGCTGACAGGTTCAGGAAGATGAGGGCCGCTGTTACTCCGTTGTCCAGCAGGGACTTGATGTCATCGGTGTTGGAGATGAGGGCAGTCTCAGTGCTGTGGTTGCGGAGGAACCCGGATTAGGAAGGGTGCAGGATGTTGTTCTCCTCAAGGTAGCAGGTCAGTTGTTCGTTACGGTCATCTCGATGACCTTTGCCAGGAACGGGAGCAGGGAGATGGGCCGGAAGTTCTTGTGGTCCTTGGGGTCCGTCTTGGGTTTCTTGAGTAAGGCGTTGATCTCGGTGTGCTTCCAGCTCTCAGGGAAGGTTGCTGTCTCCAAGGAGGTGTTGATGACTTTCCGGAGATGGGGTGCGATGGATGTGTTGGCTTTGTTGAAGATGTGGTGTGGGCATGGGTCTGACGGAGATCCGAAGTGGATGGTGTTCATGATCTTGATGGTGTCGTCGTCGTTGATGTTGGTCCATGAGAGCAGGTGGTTGGTGCGGATGGTGGTCGTGGGGGCGGAGGTTTCAGTGGTTGTCGAGGCGGTTGTGGCGTTGAAGCTGTCGTGGATGTCTGCGATCTTGTGGTGGAAGAAGGTGGCCAGCGAGTCGCACAGGTCTTGCGATGGTGGGACGTCATTGGTGTTGGAGCTGGGGTTGGAGAGTTCCTTCACGATGTTGAAGAGCTCTTTTCTGTTGTGTGCGCTGTTGTCTAGGCAGTTTTTGAAGGAGGCCCTTTTGGCGGATCTGATGAGGTGATGGTGTCTGCGGGTGGCGTTCTTGTGGGCTGCGTGGCTGTCCGGTGTTCGTTCACGGAGCCAGATCTTTTCCAGCTTTCATCAGGTTTGCTTGGAGGCCCGGAGGGCTTCAGTGAACCAGCTGGCTTTCTTGTTGGTGTGACTGTTGGAGGTTTTCTTGATCAGGCGAGGGTGTTGGCGCAGTCGTTGATCCACTGTCTGAGGTTGCGGGCGACGGTGTTGGGGTTGGTGGGGTCGACAGGTGAGCTCTGGGCAAGGGTGGTGGTTAGGTGGTCTTCGGTGACTTTGTTCCAGCAGCGGCGAGGCATCTGTTGGGTGCGGCTGTGTGTGGTGGGTTTCTTGAAGGTGAAGTGGATGCAGCGATGTCAGGTGCAGAGGCGGGGTTCAGCCACGTCTCTGTCAGGAAGGCGACGTCTGGGGAGGTTGAGTCGAGTAGGTCCCAGAGTTCAACTGCGTATTTGCGGGTGGAGCGGGTGTTGAGAAGAATGCATCTGAAGTGGTTGGGTTTTTTCCTGGATGGCAGCATGGTGGGGCGGATGCCTGTGAAGCTGCAGTTCCGGCAGGTGATAGCTCTGTGGGTGCACTTTGGGGCAGCAAGGAAGCAGGTGTGTGATCGTCCGGTGATGAGTGTGTAGAGGGTTCTAGCATCGTAGCGGTGTCAGGCGTCATGGCGTTCGTGGGGTCCAGGGGACCTGGCGCTGGGCGCGGTCCACATATATCAATCAACAAATATCACTGTCCCTTGAGGCAACAACAACCACATCGCAAGTCATCCCTCTATATGTCTAAATGCTTGCTGTACCACATCTACTCATATCTGGCTCTTTGTAGAGCAGTTATGCACCAGCAGTTGGGTTTTCTGCAATGTGTTTTGGAGGTGGGTTTGGCCATACCACCACAGTACCCATAGTTCCCCAGGCGAGACCTCCATCTTCAGCAAGGTAAGCCTGCTTACTAAACCCTAGCCAACTTTCGGCACATCATAGGTCAAATGTCACATTTATATCATGCACTTACAAAAACAGTAAGCATGCATACTCCATACATATGCAGACAAACTGTGATGTTAACTGCTGCTTCAAAAATGTAGTGTACATGCTCCTAGATCCAATGAGAGTGCATATGATTCCTACCTACATTTTCAGGCACAGCACCATCACTTATACCTGCTGATAGATATGCATAGCACTCATGGATGCAAGAATCTGTGTGAGCAGATATCTGCCGACGTGCAGAAAAAGTCAATATTCTGTGCTCCGCCACATAGTTGGCCAAACTTTAAGACCATGGTTGGTGATGCCATACATCCATCCAATGACTGCAAGAGAAGCCGCATACAACCCTGCACACATGACAGAACGTCACATAGCATCAGTGGTGGCTCCTCAACTAAGGTGGAGGAGCGTCTCCTTACTGCTCTGTGCGCAGCTAAAAAAAGGAAAAATAAAATGATAATAACGCAATGTTTTTGTCATTTTATTTTTTGGTACTGGCTCAGTACTACGTGTGGGGCAGAGCATGGTGGGGCTGGGCTGTCCAGAGCAGGGTGAGGAGTGGTAGGCATTCTCTTAAGCACACTTGATGGCTTGGCCAGATGTCTTGGGCCGGCCAAACAGTCATGCGCACTTAGCATGTTCGCCGCCAGGCTGTGATGCGCAGCCTGGGTGGCGAACATGCACAGGCGCCCAGTCCCTGTCTGAGCGCTGAACCACGGCGCTCAGACCAATCACAGTGCTGCTGTCATGCTGGTGACAGCAGCATTGGGTTTGGCTAGGGGAGTCTGGGAACTTGTGTGCTTCCTGCATCTGGAGTCAGTTGACCGAAGAGGAACTAAAGGCAGTGACCGGTCCGCAGATAAGTGATTTTCAAAAAGTTTTTTTTCATCCTGCCACCCCCGTTAAGAAGCAGCCGCCAATGCACGGCATCAAAGAAAGGTGTTTTAGCACCCTAAAATCAAGATTCAGACGCCTTGACATGTCTGGTGGTAGGCCGTTGTACAGTACACACATTCTATGTGACTTGTTTTGTGTTGCAATTTACAAGAATTATCTGTACCAAATGCAGTGTTACTTGATGAGGCAAAATCAAACCTCACAATGTTGACATAAACATTGACAAAGACTCACAGGGTAGAAGTATGAGGAGACTCCAGGTCATATAGACCTTGTTTGCTTGTGAGTCATTTAAGAGCACTGTTTGTTTCTGCATTGATTCAGTGATGTTTTCTAACAATAACATGACATTATGATCATAACTTCATGGTTCAGTTGCTGCATGGTTCTCTGTGATATGGCTACATCTTTAGTAGTTTGTGTGCCTCTGCCCATGATTCTCATTCCATCAGCATAAAATGGTAAAGTTAGATAACGTGAATTGCCATGTCATCTTGCATAAGTATATATAAAAAGAAGAGAGGGGCTCTTAGTAACCCATAGGGAAATGGAGCACCAATATACTGAAAAGTAAAACAAAGAGTTTTCCCTATGGGAGATATTATTTCCTGCTCTTAAATCAGGACTCAAACTGACAAACACCAATCACATCATTCATTCAGTGGAGCGGGAGAACACTTACCAGAAAGAACCCACCTAATCAAATTTAAAAAATATATACGATTTATTGTAAATAATTATACAAAGACAACAATGAATCATCAATTAAAAAACATGAAAATATACAGATAAAATACACAAATAAAACCACCTAATGTGGATGTGGAGAATTTAATCAAATAAGACACTAGTATCTGTCTTTTCTATATCATTTCGGGCCAACATTTGTCAACAATAGGGGGAATAATATTCCTTTAGACCAAATTGATTGTTGATAACGCCGAATATAACTTGGCAATTGGCGTCGACGCGTTTCGGAAGCTTAAAATGATAAGGGCTTCCTTCCTCAGGACAGTGTTCTATATATATTCTCCACAGGTCAGTATCCGGCCTAGTGCACAAAATAAAATACAACACAACTATTAGGTCCTACCCTAATCATGGCAGTTTACACAATTATTTCTCTCCCTATGTTCAAAAAGGGGGGCGAAAGACTGGTCTCGTTACCATCACTAAGCATATATCCAAGCTTTAAACATGATTATAATAACAGAAAGGGCCTATTTGTAACCACAGACAGTCTATGAGTAATAAGTAATAATCAATCCTTTATATCATTGTACATTTCCCCACATTATTCATGATTCAGTCATGACAGAAGTTATTTTCATCTAGAACAGTTCTGCTTAGATATTTACCATGTTTTTCTTAAAAAGTACACTTGTTTAAATTGTTATATCTCACACACATATTTTCTATTCCTAAACTGGGACTGTATTAGCCACCATCTCCAGATTTATGACCGAGTGCCAATCATGATTATAAGGTCAAAGGGAAAAAAAGGGGGGGGGGGACTTATTTGTAATCACAGAAAATCTATGGGTAGTGGTCAGTACTTTGTTGTTATTATACGTTTCACTACATTGTTCATGTTTAAAACATTATTGCAGTTCGCAGAAACATTTGTTTCTCCCCAAAATGTCTGGCCTAGATTTCCAAACCTACTAGAAAAGCCTTTTACATATCCGATACTTATAAAATATTATACACGAATGTAACCTTCTGGTTAGTGTTGTCCACATTCTCATGACATGCATACACGGCACTCATACATTTCTCTCGCACTCTAATATTATTGTTTACTAACCGTCATGGTTATGTTTCCATTGGGAATCTACCGAATGTGTAGTGTTCCTCTGATGGTTGCCTATAATGGTCTCAGGCTTCCACAATCTTATCTGCAATTAGGAGGGGTATAGCATTAAGTATTGGGGTATGGTATACCTTGACTCCATTACTTCAAGGGCATTAAGAATTTTTTACCTCGATGTATAAAGAAGCACCTTTGCTGCAACTCAAGTCTGTTAAAAAAGCTTGTTCAATGATGGGACTTTAACGTTCCTGCATAAATTACAGAATCTCAATTAGTTGTTACCCAACTGCTTAATAATCAATTTGGATACAGTGCTCATAGATCTATTATCAGGATTTTGTCTGGATTATATTATCAGGATTTTATCTGGATTTTATCACACATAAGTTACCTTGCGTGTTTCACCAAGGGGCATGCTAAATTCGATAACTCCCATTCACTCGTGGTGCTTTATTATGCTGTAACGATATAAAGAGGGGCATTTCACTTAGTTACACGGAGATGTAGGCTATTTTTATTCCCAAACCTTGTTTAATGTTTTTTCTTACCGATGGTTTTGGAACAACTTTCCGTAATGGGGTTTCTTTTACGCAGCCGGGTAGTATCATACACGTGGCTGTATGGAAAATAATGTAAATAACATTGTGGCTCAATTTCAAAATTAGGTCAAACAATATGACTATTAATTACTAGCCCACTACGAGGTTTTAGCGTTAGTTAGATAGAAACTAAGCCCTCTCTTCCTAGTTTCGCGTTGCCGGTTTCTTACCTGTTGTGGGCACATGGCTGTCTTTCCCGGAGCTGCTTAACGTGGCGTCTCAGCGATCACCGCTTCGTTTAGTATAATGGTGTGTCGACCCGCCTTGTCTCAGTCGTCGCTTATGAAGCGCGTCATCTAGTCACGTGATCTATGGTTAGATCTTCGTGACTGACCTAAACCACTTAGGTTTCCTGTTTTGTTGAATGGAACAAACAAAAAACTTTATTGGTCGCTTGAACAGGCGGAAATGATATAGAAAAGACAGATACTAGTGTCTTATTTGATTAAATTCTCCACATCCACATTAGGTGGTTTTATTTGTGTATTTTATCTGTATATTTTCATGTTTTTTAATTGATGATTCATTGTTGTCTTTGTATAATTATTTACAATAAATCGTATATATTTTTTAAATTTGATTAGGTGGGTTCTTTCTGGTAAGTGTTCTCCCGCTCCACTGAATGAATGATGTGATTGGTGTTTGTCAGTTTGAGTCCTGATTTAAGAGCAGGAAATAATATCTCCCATAGGGAAAACTCTTTGTTTTACTTTTCAGTATCTTGCATAAGTTACAAATGACGTCTACGTATGTTAGTAGACATGTGTGCATGCTATTAAAATACATAACAAATGGAGCGGCAACACTGAGAGGTTTCATACAATGTTTTAATAGAGATGCACCCTAAGGACGCAATTTTCCATGATGCTCTGCAATGACTAAGAATAAACAGATGATGTGTTTTTTTAGGTCAAGCCTGGGGAACGCATGCACTGCTCTGCGAGGCATTCTGTATTTGAGCATGGACTTGAAGCTGCGCCCCCTCTCCGCCCATATTTTTCATTGGATTGTGTCATTGTCTTTCATAAATGCTGTCTTCTGAGTCATTAATAGGCTTTATGGCCCCTCCTTAGTACCTCCTTGTCTTCTTTTGTAACCTCCCATGAGGACTGGCCCCTTTACTTCTGTTGTTACAAAGTGAGTCTCTTTTAGTCTGCAGGCACAAATTTTTTTTCCATGAGTTTCTCCTACTGCAGGCACAGCATGCTTTCCTACAAAATTCAGCGCGCCATGCACGCTTTCACTTTCCGAGCAGCCCGGGACAATGGCGGACGCTCTTTGAAATTAAATAGGTCTCGCATTTACAAGAGTTTGAGCTATTGGCATTGTAAATTTTATGTTATGTTATAAAGAATTTATAGCGCGCACTAATACTCTGGGGTGTCCTGGCAATGTCTTTTCTTTATGTGTTATTTAGCAAAACAAATACATAAAAGGGATTGTCATGTGCAATGCCGATAGCTGAAACTCTCACAAAGGCTTGCTTTAAAAGTGAGACAGCAGGGGGGGCGGAGCCAGTACGGCGACCAAGATGGTCGCCCGGGCTCCCGGCTCCGTCGACCTTCTCCCCCTACTGCCGGGTCCAGCTGTCGAGGCGGCGTTGCCGATATATTCTCGGACGTCGGAGAGGGACCTGACCCGCCGAGAGTGACTCCGGAGGCTCTCCGAGCTCTGGGGACGGAGATATGTCCTCCCGGTCGGTGTGGCCTACGCGAGTCCCGGAGCCGGGACCTCGCGTGATGCTGCTGCTGGCCGCTAGTGGAATAACAACGGCCAGGAAGACCCGGAAAATGCGGGTCACCCGCCGAGGCGCTCTGCCCTACCCCGAACGTGAACCTAGCTTTCGCTGCTGTGTGCCGTCCCCCCATGCCGGACGGACCCCACCCCTCCCCCGATTGCTGCCTTGCGGAACGAGGACAAGCGACGCCGCTATTTGTCTCCCTGATGGAGCATCGCGCGACCCGCTTACAGCTGACTGTATCCCGCACTTCAGGTGATCGGAGCCGGTTGATCCATGGCGATTTGGCATCGCTCGGATGCACTGGGTGGCATGGATGGGACCATCGGTGGGGAAGTGGAGATGGCTACCACATCGTGTGCAACCGGGGGGACGCTCGGATGGTGCACAAGATGGCGGCTCTGGTGTGGGCTCCGGCGGCACTTATGCCATGAGCCCCGTTTGGAAGCATCTTCCTCATGGAGCCGTACCCGCCCATGGTGATGGCGACGCACATTTCAACCGGAGCACGGAGATCGTATGCCCCCCCCGTGTACTGACAGCACAAAGTGTGGTTTGGGTTAACATGGCGATCAGACCCCGGCACATGTGGAAGTACGAGAGAGCCTGATGCCGGTATTTTCTCCATGTGACTTTGGTTTAGTGACTCCCTCTACAATCTCTGGTGAGACCCGGATGGTTGTTTCTACACGACCATACGTGTTGCTGATAAGTGAGAGTTTGTGCGTGGGGACTCCTGGGTCGTTACAAAGTGAATCGTCAGAATGGCGCCTGGTCCATGGGTATATGGAGTGGTCGGGGATTCCATCGGATGCGAGGCTTGTAGGGTCTCATTTGTTGCCCTTTTTCCGATGACTGATATCGTCATGCAACCCAGACAAAGCGAACTGCATACTTTTTCTGAACCATACTTTGTCTCGCTGCTCGGGAAATGGTCGTGGGCTGTGAACGGCTTTGGAGTGTCTCGTGTCCTGGTGTACTGCAAGATTTCCTGCCTTCCTCCGGGCATCCCTGCCTATTGTACTTTTGGTACTTTGATTGTTTGGCTATGCATTGAATGGACTGGGACACATCTCTGATTATGGCCGGGTGGGTCTGGGTTGCAAAATGGTGATCGTCTTCTTCAGCTGCTGAAAGGGGTGGCCCTTATCGAGGTTGGGTGACTGGGTGAGCTGGTGTGGCAACTGCTGTCCTGTTTCGGTTGGTGTCCTGGATATTTTGCAACAGCGCTGTTATAATTGTAAGCTACGCGGGGGGCGGGGCCTGTACTGGGGACCCCCCGATATATCTTTTTCTTTTATTCTTCCTTTCTCTTCTATATTTCGGGTTCCACACACTGGGCGACAGGCACGCTGCTAAGGGGGAGGCCGTAGCCATAGGCAGGGGTGCAGGGTGGGGGGTTAGGGGAGGGGTACTTCTGTTTTTTTTTGTTTTTTTTTTCCTTTTTCTGTTTCTAGGGCCTCTTTTTTCTCTCTTGTCTCTCTCCGCTTTCCCTTTACTTTTCCTCTTCTTCTTCTCTTTCTGGGAACCGAGTAATAGGTTGCTCTCCGTACGTTCTAATGGTTCAAATTACAATGGGTGGATGTCTTTATAAAGTTTTACGTTACAGCGGGCGTACACTGTATTGGTGGGCGAAATGTACAGCTTATTGTTTATCCTGATTAATGTGCGCTAGAGCCAACGTCCTGCCTGCAGTAGTCCTGACTGTGAATATCCTGATCTATGATAACCCCTTGCTTTGGTATTATTTGATTGGGCGGCACCAGATCCTGTTCCTTCCTAAAATTTAAAAGAAACCTCTTTAATCCTGGTACCAATATGGTACAGACATTATTCTGAGCTATAACGGGGCATTTGGGAGGCGGACTGTTGCATTCTTATGGCTTGATTGATCTGCTTTGACCGTCTCTGAACTAATGGCCGGCCGTGATGGTTGTAGGCCCATGATTGTAACTGCTTTACGTAACAATAAAGGTTTACCAAAAATAAAAAAAATAAAAAAAAGTGAGACAGCAGTGTATGCCTCTTTCAAGTAGAGGATGCATGCTGCTCCTTCAGGCCCTCGCCTTACTCAGCTCCTGTGTGCTAGTGGTCAGAGTACCACCTTCCTGCGGCCTACTCAGAGCCATACACAACCACCGAGCATTAATTAATAACCCAGTATGACTCGTCATAGAAGATGCGTGCATGGCTGAGAGTTCTGCATTCCATGTAAATGCATCACCACGCCCCCTTGCATTTTACGATTGCAGCTGTTTACTGTTTCGGTTATACATTGTATGATTATTATATGAAAAGCATATGCAGCAGGATTTGGAGTTGGGCGGGGGCTAGAGAAGCCAGCTACCCCTGTAAACATGAATTAAATTCTACACGGGTGTGGATGGATATTTTTTCTGGTATCTGGAAGTTACCATTTCTGGCGCTATTGTGTTTGCTCCCTGTACCATTTCAGGCGCTATTGTGGTTGCTGCCTGTTCCTCTCTGGCAGTGAGTCCTTCTGGGTACCAGAACCACCCCCCCACACACAAACACATTCTATTCTTTGCCAATCTTTTACTTGTTCATCGTTCCATGTCATGTCGTCCATCGTTTCTTATTTTCTTTAACCGTCCTTCCTGTAGTGAGCCACCCGGCCACTGCAATACTTTGTAACGCATTCAACTCCCTGGGCCGGGCACGGACTGGGGAGTATTTAATAAAAGGTGATGTCAGCGCACGAGGCTGACGGCACGAACGGAGCAACTGAGTAGATGTCCCTTATTGCAGCTCCGCTGTCAGTAGTTAGGCCTGCCTTGCCCCCACCCGAGAAGACGGTTGTAGCCCCGACCGCAGGTCCCAGGGATTGCCCTTGGTTCCCCCCCTTAGGCTGCCAGTGCCCTCCTCACACCTGGGGTATCACATTGGCGACGAGGTGAGAGCAGACCCCGCTGGCAGCCACACGTCTGGTGCGTGGGCTGGCCTTCGGTCAGGCTGTTAGGTCCACTGGGGCAGAAGTGGTGGTGGACGCCTGGCAATCGGCGGAGGCACCGGCCCACAAGGTAAAGTGCCAATAGGGGGACAACGCCTGTGTCTGCCCGGGAAAGGGGAGGTGTGGCCTGGCGAGGCCGGAGTGTCATTGAGTCATCGCTCAGTGGCTGCCCTGGAGGAGTGGTGTGTAACACCCGGCAGTGATGCCGGATTCACCAGAGAGGGTGGATGTCCTGGGAGCGGGGGCGGTGGAAGGGCAGTCGGGTCGCACGTCCGCGAAGACCCTCCCTGTGTTCAGTCAGCTTGCGGACCCCGGAAAGCGCTGTGCTGAAGGGAGTGGCGGGGGCAGCTGGAAAACTACTTTGTCGCCACACGAGAGACTGACAACGCGTTGAAGAGATCGTTGATGCTGTTGATGGGTGGCGATGAGCTCTATGATTTGTTCCAAGATCTGCCTGACCCTTGTGATAGTGATGACTATGAAAAGGCGGTCCGCGCTCTGAATTGCCATTTTGATCCGCAGGTTATCCCGGACTTCGAGCATTTCAATTTGCGGCAGGCGAAACATTGTGACGATGAATCGATCAACATGTTCTTTGCGAGACTGCGGAAGTTGGCCAGCACCTGTGTGGGGGTCAATCGAGCGTTTGAGACCAGGGCCCAGCTGATTGTGGGGTGCAAGCCCATAGAACTGCGCAAACTGATCCTACGTCAGCCGGGGATCAATTTGGACGAGATGCTGATCTTGGGGAGATCGCATGAACCGGCGGATGTATGAGCAGGCGAGCTGGAGGTGGCGTTAGTAAAGAAATCAGCTGGCGTTCAACCTGTGTTCCCGACGTTCATCAAGGAAGAGAGGGTCGAGGTGCTCAAAAAAGCATATGGCTGAGGGGCTGGAGCGGGTGCCAGACAAGAAGATAGGCGCCAAAAGCGAGAACGTCAGAACTGTAGCATGGGGCGCATGCCCAAAGAGTGTGCCCAGCACATGGGAGACTGCCTCAAATGCAATAAATATGGACATTTTGCAAAGGTGTGCCAGAGTGGAACACAGCAGGGCGGCAGTAGGCCTCTAGGACAGGGCCTCACAAAGGTGGCTAAGACTGTGTAGGAAGAGGAAGATTTGGACAGCCGCGGTCAGCAGTTGTCAGTCGCTGAGGACGAAGAGGACAATGTGTTTGACATCTCACACATCCGGGGGGGTGAACACTACCAAGAGACCACCGCCTACATGCCAAGTATGGATAGGGGAGTCTTGTGTATGGGCTCTGATTGACACTGGGGCGTCCGTGAACATACTTGACGCTGATCAATATAGAAGGCTCAGCCGGAGACCACGGCTAATGCTGACTGCAGCCAAGATTCTCACATATGGAGGGAGCACTCCGATTCCGCTGCAGGGGGTCATTGATGCAGAAGTAAAGAACAAGGATAGAGTCACTGCCACGAGGTTCTCTGTCACCTGTGATCGGGCCGGCTCATTGCTAAGTTGCCACACGGCAGAGGATCTGGGGCTGGTGATGTTTGTGAAGCACATACACCAGTCAAAGGCGGACCAGATTCTCAAAGAATTCCCTGAGCTGTTCCGGGGGCTGGGCTGCCTGAAAGGAGTAGAGGTCCAGCTGCACATTGATGAGTCAGTCTAGCTGGTACTGCTTCGCTACCATAGAGTGCCATTCCATCTAAGACCACTGGTTGAAGCTGAGCTAGACCATCTTGAACTTGATGGAGTAATTGAAAATGTGTCCGGTCCAACGCCGTGGGTGTCCCCAATGGTAATAGCGCCCAAGCCGAAGCGGCCCGGGGCCATCAGGCTGTGCATGAATATGAGACTGCTGAACAAGGCCATCCACCGGGAGAGGCATATCACCCCGACCATTGACGACATTTTAACGGATTTAAATGCGGCACAGCGGTTCTCGAAAGTGGACTTGAACTCTGGTTACCATCAACTGATGCTCGCGGAAGAAAGCAGATATATCATTACTTTCTCCACACTTATGGGGTTACGCTGTTTCAAAAGACTGAGGGGTGTCCTCGGCGGTAGAAGTGTTTCGGGAGGCAGTTCGGGAGTCGCTATCTGGCCTAGTGGGAGTCATTAATGTCAGCGATGACATCCTGATCTTCTAGAAATCTCTGGAGGAGCACCATGTGAGGTTGAGGGCCACTCTTCAGCGACTGGTGGAGCAAGGTCTAACCCTTCATCGAACCAAGTGCAACTTCTAGGCTACAGAGGTTGAGTTATTTCGGTATCGGTTCTCGGCCCGGGGTTTGCAGGTGGATCCGGCTAAGGTGGAGGCCATCAGAACGGCAGCAATTCTTCAAACGCCATCCAAAGTGCGGAGTTTCCTAGGGATGGCTAACTACTGAGGCAGGTTCATTCCTGGGTTGGCCACTATCTTAGAACCTCTCTGGCAACTCATCAAAAAGGACGTAATGTGGCAGTGGAGTGATAAGGAAGCACAAGCGTTTGCCGACATAAAGAAGGCACTGCTGAAGGGTGCAACCGTAGCATATTTTCGTCCGGGAGCGGCCACAGAGCTGATCGTGGACGCTAGCCCGGTGGGACTTGGAGGCGTACTCCTACAGAAGACAGGCCAGGATGAGTGGGTGCCCATTGCATACGCCGGCCAGGCGCTCACAGCGGTGGAAACACAATATGCGCAGATTGAGAGAGAAGCCTTGGGCATCTGGTGGGCGTGTCAACACTTCAAAATCTACTTGTGTCGACACACGTTCACAGTGGTGTCTGACCACAAGCTGCTGGTACCTCTGTTTGCAGGAACCGGGAGGAATGGGCCTCTGCAGATTGAGAGATGGGCTGTTCAGATTCAGCAATACCGGTTGAGGTGGTATACAGCCCGGGAGCGAGCAACCAGGCTGACTACCTGTCACAACACCCTCTGGCTCCAAGTGGAGTCCAGGGAACGGAAGTGGATGAAGGAGCCGAGATATTTGTGAGACAATTTTTAGAAGAGGCCCACCCACGGCATTGCTGCTAGAAGACATTAGCAAGGCGTCGCTGCAAGATGAGTATTTACAGGCTGTTGCCCACACGCTATGTGATCATCAGTGCAAGTGATTCCTAGGTGGAAATGACCAAAGATTGGCCGACGACAAGGAATACTGGGAGAGAATGTGGAAGTGCTGAGAAGAGCTGAGTGCATAGTAATACCCGCAGCACTACGAGGTCGAACGGTAGATCTGGCGCACCAGGAGCACCAGGGGATCGAGAAGACCAAGGCCCGCCTGCAAGCTAAAGTATGGTTCCCTGGTGTGGAGCGGCTCGTGGAGGACAAAGTAAGGAGGTACCGTGGTGCCTGATAACGGAGGCTGACCCGCCCGAAGCGCCAATCATAAACGAAGGCCCAAGTATGTCACCCTGGGCGTGAATGAGCTTGGCCTTTGGGAGTTTTCCAGATGGGAGGCAAATGGTGGTGTTTGTGGACAGCCATTCGAAGTTTTCGGTAGTGGAGGTAGTCGCCTTGACGGCCTTTGAATGCCTTCAGCCTGCACTGGAGAAGACTTTTGCCCTGCTGGGACTGCCAAAAGAGCTCTGAACAGACAATTGGCTGCTGTTCCAGGGACAGGAATTCTGCGATTTCCTCGATCAGCATGGCATACGACATCGGAAGATAACACCTCAATGGCTTCAAGCCAACGGAGACATAGGGCGTTTCATGAGGACATTAAACAAAGCCCTACGGATTGGAGTGGCTCAAGGTATCAATCTGGAAACCTGCTTGCACCAGTTTTTGAGGGCATACCGTCAAACGCCTCACTGCACAACCAAATGTGCGCCCCACGATCTCCTGCTAAAAAGAGCTGTGCACGATGGCATACCCAGCAGTGAAGCGTGGAGCCCTGTGGTTCTGGATTTGGAGCGCTCCCAGGCCCGCTGCCAAAGTAACAATGACCGAGCCAGTAAAAAAAGAGGGGCTCGGCTGGCCGACCTCCAGGTAGGAGACTACGTGGTGGGAAAAGTTCGACACCCGGGATCCAAGTTTTGCACACCATTTGAGCATGATCTTTGGAAGGTGGTGCGGATCCAAGGTACTCTAATTGTAGCGGAAAAGGGAAATCAGCGTATAGCCCGTAATATGTTGTGGTTCAAAAAGGCTCCTGGGCCTAGTGAGGCAGCAGTCGAGCCCGAAATGGAGGTGTGGGAAGACAGAGAAGCCGAAGTGCCACGGGAAGGGAGCCAGACAGTCGGGATTACCCCTGAGAGACTGAGGGTGGGGGGTCGAGCAAAGTGATCCTGACCACAGTCGCAACAGCAACCATTGGGGTGCCGAGAACAGAGAAGACCGGAGTAGGCACCCTCACTACGGGCTACGCAACAATCCGGAGTCGAGTACCAGGCTGCAAGACTTCTTGTGTTAAGGGCTCCAGGAGGAAGGCAGACTATGTTTGGTGCTGGGGGACAGGTACAGGAGGCGGCCTCCGTGAGTTGCCAGAATGACATTATGTTCTGTTTTTTGTTCAAAGTTCTTGGGTTGGATGGGATGTAGTGAGCCACCCGGCCACTGCAATACTTAGTAACGCACTCAACTCCCTGGGCCGGGCGTGGACTGGGGAGTATATAATAAAGGTGGCGTCAGCACACGTGGCTGACGGCATGAACGGAGCAACTGAGTAGATGTCCCTTATTGCAGCTCCACTGTCAGTAGTTAGGCCTGCCTTGCCCCCACCCCGAGAGAACAGTTGTAGCCCCGACCACAGGTCCCAGGGATTTCCCTTGGTTCCCCCCCTTGGGTTGCGAGTGCCCTCCTCACCCCCGGGGTATCACACTTCTGTAAAATGCTGCTGCATTGATTTTTTCAGTGTTTCATTCCACTGGGCAGCTTCTTCCCAGAATTCAACTGATAGCTCTCACAGAGTTTACTCTGGTGCATCTTAGTTTCTGCAATGAGGAGTTTGACTAGTTTCACCTCCCAATCTCTGACCACAGTTTCCTTTTAAGGTCTCGGCATCGAGACCTATTGTCATGGAGTTCGCTCTGAAGGGAGATAGAGCTGTGAACAAGCCGACCAGGGTCTGTGAACGCGCAGACACACAGGCAGGCAGGCAGGCAGGCATGCGCCGTGCACACACAGACACACACAGAAACAGACACACGCACAAACGCACACACACACCCCCTCCCTGCCCACTCCCTCTCTGCCGCCCCCCCCTCTACCCCCACTTACCGGGCTCTTTCCCTCTGCAGTGGGTCAGTCATGGCAGCAGGCAGACTCTGTGTCTTCTCCAGCGATCCTTCAGCTGATGTGCACGCCCACGCTGCTTCACGTGCGCGCCCACCACGCTGTTTTCACGCCCGTTGATCCTCAGCTTGTTATATACTTTGGCTATGGACAATTAGACCACCGTTTTGCTCCGTCAATCATGTTTTCTTGGGCTGCGGTGTCTACAAGGCAAGGGGGCAGTGCACTGCACATGGATTTATCCTCGTCACGCCAATCGGTATTGTTTAATTTTATTTCTTTCGATCAGCATGTTTTTTTGTAATCTCTGGGAGAGCCGACGCTGGGACTTGAACCCCATTCCACAGTGTCAAAGTCTGGACACGGAGTGAAAGAACGTGGCTGTGCAAGCTACCACTGGACCCACTATACTCAGTTACCATGAGGTGGCGATATCTGCCACTCACTTTCCTCACTGCACCTTTGTGTTAGCCACGATGATCATAATCATTTCTATCCACTTCCATAATAGGCTTGTATTTTCAAAGATATCCTCTAATACTGAAAAGAAATTAGGGCAATCAATATCTATACAGCAGAGTACATAAACACAAAATGTCATGACATTTTGCACACTATAAACACAAAATGTCATGACATTTTGCACACTGTTGCAGGTCCGCTGTAGTCAAGGAGATTGTCTTCTGAGAAGTGTTTACATCCTCAAAATGACTTTCCAGTGTAGAGGACCATTGGTGCACCTGCTTATCTGGCAATATGCATAAGGATTACTACCTATCTCACTAATATTTTATCTTCGTAAATAGTTTGTTCACAGTACATTGTAAATTGTTTTCACATCATGGGAGCTCTAAAAATTGAATTCTGTTCATCGCTTCTAAATGAGGCGCTTTTTGGCATTCTTCGACAATGCTTTCAAACTAATTTCTGCTACTGCGGTAGATGGATGGCACTCCGGAGAATATTGTGTTGATCGGTATAGCTCTATAAGCCGTGCGCGCCCCTGGTGACCCTCCCGCCCGACCCCAGGCTGCCCAGTAGAACGGCGCTCACTTCATCCCTCTGTGAGGCAGAAGGTGAGCGTGAGTGCAGAGTGCGCAGAGTGTGAAGTAGTGAGTGCAGAGTGAGTGTGCAGAGTGAGTGTGCAGAGTGCAGAGTAGTGAGTGCAGAGTAGTGAGTGTGCAGAGTAGTGAGTGTGCAGAGTAGTGAGTGTGCAGAGTAGTGAGTGCAGAGTAGTGAGTGCAGAGTAGTGAGTGTGCAGAGTAGTGAGTGTGCAGAGTAGTGAGTGTGCAGAGGGTATACACCTGTTACAACGCATCTTTTACAACTACCTACTATTACAACGCATCTTTTACAACGCATACCATTACAACACATTGCGCTGGGGGGCGCTCTAGGATAGGGAATAAGTATAATTTACTATCCAACACCTTCCCTAGTGTCCACGGGGACTGGAGTTAGAATAGTAAATTATACTTACCACTATCCAGCACCTCAAAGCGCTATGCGTTGTAATGGTATGCGTTGTAATGGCCGCGTTGTAATAGTAGGTAGTTGTAATGGTATGCGTTGTAACATGGTACATCCGTGCAGAGTAGTGAGTGTGCAGAGTAGTGAGTGCAGTGTAGTGAGTGTGCAGACTACTGAGTGTGCAGACTAGTGAGTGCAGAGTTGTGAGTGTGTAGAGTAGTGAGTGCAGAATAGTGAGTGCAGAGTAGTGAGTGTGTAGAGTAGTGAGTGCAGGGTAGTGAGTGCAGAGTAGTGAGTGCAGAGTAGTGAGTGCAGAGTAATGAGTGCAGAGAGTAGTGAGTGCAGAGTAGTGAGTGCAGAGAGTAGTGAGTGCAGAGAGTAGTCAGTGCAGAGTAGTGAGTGCAGAGAGTAGTGAGTGCAGAGTAGTGAGTGCAGAGAGTAGTGAGTGCAGAGTAGTGAGTGCAGAGCGCAGAGTAGTGAGTGCAGAGTGCAGAGTAGTGAGTGCAGAGTAGTGAGTGCAGAGTAGTGAGTAGTGAGTGCAGAGTAGTGAGTGCAGAGAGTAGTGAGTGCAGAGTAGTGAGTGCAGAGAGTAGTGAGTGCAGAGAGTAGTGAGTGCAGAGAGTAGTGAGTGCAGAGAGTAGTGAGTGCAGAGTAGTGAGTGCAGAGTAGTGAGTGCAGAGTAGTGAGTGCAGAGTAGTGAGTAGTGAGTGCAGAGTAGTGAGTGCAGAGAGTGCAGAGTAGTGAATGCAGAGTAGTGAGTGCAGAGTGCAGAGTAGTGAGTGCAGAGTGCAGAATAGTGAGTGCAGAGTAGTGAGTGCAGAGTAGTGAGTGCAGAGTAGTGAGTGCAGAGAGTAGTGAGTGCAGAGTAGTGAGTGCAGAGTAGTGAGTGCAAAGTGCAGAGTAGTGAGTGCAGAGTAGTGAGTAGTGAGTGCAGAGTAGTGAGTAGTGAGTGCAGAGTAGTGAGTAGTGAGTGCAGAGTAGTGAGTGCAGAGTTGTGAGTGCAGAGTAGTGAGTGCAGAGTGCAGAGTAGTGAGTGCAGAGTGCAGAATAGTGAGTGCAGAATAGTGAGTGCAGAGTAGTGAGTGCAGAGTAGTGAGTGCAGAGTAGTGAGTGCAGAGAGTAGTGAGTGCAGAGTAGTGAGTGCAGAGTAGTGAGTGCAGAGTGCAGAGTAGTGAGTAGTGAGTGCAGAGTAGTGAGTGCAGAGTAGTGAGTGCAGAGTTGTGAGTGCAGAGTTGTGAGTGCAGAGTAGTGAGTGCAGAGTAGTGAGTGCAGAGAGTGCATAGTAGTGAGTAGTGAGTGCAGAGTAGTGAGTGCAGAGTAGTGAGTGCAGAGTTGTGAGTGCAGAGTTGTGAGTGCAGAGTTGTAAGTGCAGAGTTGTGAGTGCAGAGTGCAGAGTTGTGAGTGCAGAGTAGTGAGTGCAGAGAGTGCAGAGTAGTGAGTGCAGAGAGCAGAGTAGTGAGTGCAGAGTGCAGAATAGTGAGTGCAGAATAGTGAGTGCAGAGTAGTGAGTGTAGAGTAGTGAGTGCAGAGTAGTGAGTGCAGAGTAGTGAGTGCAGAGTAGTGAGTGCAGAGAGTAGTGAGTGCAGAGTAGTGAGTGCAGAGTAGTGAGTGCAGAGTGCAGAGTAGTGAGTAGTGAGTGCAGAGTAGTGAGTGCAGAGTTGTGAGTGCAGAGTAGTGAGTGCAGAGTAGTGAGTGCAGAGTAGTGAGTGCAGAGTAGTGAGTGCAGAATGCAGAGTTGTGAGTGCAGAGTAGTGAGTGCAGAATGCAGAGTTGTGAGTGCAGAGTAGTGAGTGCAGAATGCAGAGTGAGTGTGCAGAGCAGTAAGTGCAGGTGCAGAGCGGTGTGTGCTGTTGAGTGCAGAGTGCTGTGTGCTGTTGAGTGCAGAGTGCTGTGTGCTGTTGAGTGCAGAGTGCTGTTGAGTGCAGAGTGCTGTGTATTGGCAATGTAAATGACAATGTCATTTGTTTATGATTTAAAGAAAAAAAAAGAAATGTCATGAGCAATGCCAATAGCTCTTCTTTTAATGATGCTGAGACCATTGCATTGTAAATGCTTGTTAGGTCGAGCTCTCGACCTATTGTCACGGAGTCGCTCCTCAAGGGAGATCAACAGGTGCACGAGAGCCGATTGCATATCGTGGACGCGCATGCCCAGCCCCCAGCCGTGCACATCTTTTGCTCCACATTCCACATTCACAGCAGCAGCCTCTCACAATCACGCACGCACACAGCCACACACACACACACACACCCTCCCTCTCTGCCCGCCACCCACTCACCTGGCTCTTTCCGCGTGTCCCTCTCCCTCTGCAGCGGGTCAGTGTAGGCAGCAGGCAGCCTCGGAGGTCGGCGTGTCTTCTCCGGCGATCCGATGTGCACGCTCACGGCGGCGTGCGCTCCCACTGTGCTGTTTCGCGCCATTTCCGCAGTTGCACCAACCTGACCAAAAAGCACAACCATTGACGTGTGAAGCGTGGTCATCCACCGATGCAGATGACTCGTGGAACAGTGCTGGTATTACATTATTTCAGCTCTATGAGGGGCGCCTGTCGGCATGCTGTCATAATGACTTTCTTTGTTTCTCCATTGTAAGCCTTAGTTACATTTAATTATCAGTGCCGGACTGGGACTGCCGGTGTGCAGCAGCGCAGCGCGTTGCCGGGCCCCGGGGAAAGCAGAGTCGCAGACTAGTCTTTCCCCGGGGTCTTTCGCGCAGGGGATAGTCCAGGCAGGGGAAGGGGAGGAGCTAGGGGGTGGGTACTTAAGCGCGGGGGAGGAAGGGATCTTCCTCTTTTCCGCGCCTGGCACCATCGGGAGGGAGCTCGAAAAAGAGTTGTAGTTAGTGCGTAGTTGAGGCCTAGTGCTACTTTTAGGACTTGTTCGCGGAGCTGTTCGTCGACAGCTGGGTTGTGCTTCTTTCTCTTGCTGTGGTTACTGTTTTGGCTGGGATGTCTGGGGTGTCGGCGGAACAGGTCCGTGAGGCCTTGTTGCTGCTCGCTAGGGCCGGCCGCGATGACTTGATTAGGCCCGGGGTCATGGATCAGGCCTGGGTGGGGGCCACCAGAGGCACGAGGGCTGCCTCGGCGGGGGTGCAGGCGGCGGTTTTCGCCTGCCTGGAGGACGATCAGGTTCAGGAGGGTGGCTCGGGGGCCGGGGGGGGGGGGGGTGTTCCGAAGGATACTGCGCGGGGCGGGAAGCGCCGGTCGACTTCCACTCGCCCCTTCCCCCAATTGGAGTTTTTGCCTGGGGCCTCGGGGGCGGCCATGCGGGCCGTGCCCGAGGAGCTTCCGCTCCTGGGTCCTCTGTTGGCGCCGGACGGTGCTGAGCAGGGGGTGGAGCTAGGCGACGCACGGGCTGGGCCCGCGCAGGGCCTGGTCGGGTCGGAGGGTGACGGCGGGGCCCCCGGGGCCTTGGTTCGTGTGGATGGGGCTTCCTTTAGTGGGGTTGGGCCTGGGCTGGACCTGCGGGTGTCTGGGGGCGGCCCGATTGACTTGTCCCGGGGCTCTAGGGCGGGCACTCCAGTTGTTCGGCCGTTGGTGCCTGGGTTTGCGGTGGGCGGGAGTGCGTCCCCCTCTCTGGTTCCCATTGGCGGTCCGGGTTGGGTCCACGGTTTCCACCAGGTGGGTTTCTTCCCCCGGGGGGGCGAATTTTTTGGCCACGGCCAGCCGCTCCCCCCTCCGATCTGGGGTTCTGTCTCCTGGGAGGAGAGGGCCAGGGGAGAACGTATTTTGGAGCAGATACAGGAGGTCAGGTGGGCTGAGGAGACCAGGGCCCGGGTTGGTTCGGTGTGGGGCCCCGACATTGAAGGACCCCCCACCCCCACCTCGGAGGAGGAGAGGGAGGCTGAGAGGCAGGAGGAGGAGATCCGGCAGGCGAGGTTGAAGAGGTCAGGCCTGGCCGCCCACCCTACTGGGGGCGCGGCCGGGGTAGGGACGGCCAGCACGGCTTTGAGGCCCGATGGTGCCGGGGCCCTGCCAGGTTCGAGCGACCTGGGGGGCGGGAGGGGATCCAAGTCGGCGGGTGTCGGCAGAGCTAAGGGGGGCCTAGCGGGGCGCAACACGGCTCCGAGACGCAGGTCAGAAGCAGTAGGGCAGTCCGCGGCGGCTGTCCCTCCCCCGCGGGATCGGGCAACGGTTTCTGGTAGCGCCACCGTACAGCGTGGCCGCGAGTGTGGAGCCAGGGGTGTGAAACGTGCAGTGAAGTGTGTCTCGTCTGAAGGTGTGGATCAGGAACCGGTGCTTGAACTGGATTACGGTGCTGAGAGCGAGGAGTTGGAAGAAGGGGAGGTGCGGGATGACCTGGAAGGCGTAGGCCGCGCGGCGGGGGGTGACGACCTTGGTGTCTTGCAGGTCGACCCCGGATCTCGGAAGAGGACTGGACCAGTGAAGGCCCGTGGGAAGGAGTCCAGAGAACGGCCCCGGGAGCGGACGGAGGCACCAACAGGTGAGAGTGCCTGGTGGGCGGTTTGGGATGACGCACCCCGGGGTGGGGAGGGGAGGAAGCGGCCCTGCCGTTCGGTGGGAGTTGGGGATGGGTCTGTGCGGGAGGGGGGGGCGCCTTCGGGCGGTCCACCTGAGGATGGTAAGAAGGTGGATGGTAAGTCGGTAACTTTGGGGGTGCAGACTGACAAGAGTGACGGGAAGGATGAGAAAGGTGTGAAGGTCCCGAAGAAGATGCCGTACATGGGGCTGGCAATGCCGTTGGGGTCCCATTTGTCCGAAAAAATGAGGGAAAGGATTTGGAAACATGAGTTTGTGGATGTTTTTAAGTTGTTGCACAGGGAGGTTCAGGCGAAGGAGGGTTCCAAGGAGGAGGAGTGGGAGTTGACGAGGCGGCCTAGAGTGCCTATCACCATGGAGAATTGGACTTCGGCTTTTCTGATCTATGCTAGTGTGTATTGTGTGAAGTACCTTGACCGGGCGATTGCTTTGTTCAAATACATGGACATTATCCGCAAGGCGCAGATGCAGTTTGGGGGTTTTGCTTGGCTGAGCTATGACGAGGAGTTTCGGGCCCGGGTCAGCGCTGATCCTGAGAAGAGCTGGGGGGAGGTGGATCAGGAACTCTGGATGCAGTGGATGGCGTCGTCGCACTCGTCGGCCTCTACTCATACGGCCAGCGGTCTACCGGTGTTGTATCGGTCTTTTCCGACGCGTCCCGCCCAGGGCGGGGCGGGGG
The DNA here is from genome assembly GCF_964263255.1 of Lissotriton vulgaris. Taxonomy (NCBI): domain Eukaryota; kingdom Metazoa; phylum Chordata; class Amphibia; order Caudata; family Salamandridae; genus Lissotriton; species Lissotriton vulgaris. Next base: position 133,455,224 of record NC_141700.1, on the reverse strand, counting down.
GCGGAACTGTGCCCAGCACCATTGTGTCCGGACAGTCGCCCAAGCCGGGGGGAGGGGGGGCCTCCACAGGAGTGTGTTGGAGCTTCAGTCGGGGTTTCTGCTCCAGGTACCCGTGCAAGTTTAAACATGAGTGTTCTAAGTGCGGTGGGAAGCACCCCATCACTCAGTGCCTCTCGCTCGCAACCCCCTCTGAACAGTGGCGGAATGCCAGGGGGCGAGGACAGCCTGGCCCGAAGGGCGCCTACTCCGGTTAGAGTGGAGGCGAGGGCCCCGTGGCTCGCGTGCTACCCTGACCGCGAGGCCGCGGCGCGGCTCTTTTGGGGATTCACCGAAGGCTTTCGGGTGGGTTATCAGGGCCCCAGGGAGCGGCGGTGGGCCGAGAATTTGAGGTCGGCGAGGGAACTGCCGGATGTGGTGGCTGCGAAGTTACAGAAGGAGGTGTCGGACGGGAGAGTTGCGGGGCCTTTCCTAGACTGGCCGCTGCCTGACCTGATTGTCTCGCCACTGGGGGTTGTGCCGAAGAAGGAGGTGGGGGAGTTCAGGATGATTCATCACTTGTCTTGGCCGGAGGGTAGGTCGGTGAATGACTTCATTGCCGAGGAGGACTCGAGGGTGCTGTATGCGTCGGTGGACGATGCGGTCCGGTTGGTGCGTTCTTGTGGGCCCGGGGCGGAGCTGGCGAAGTGCGACATCAAGTCGGCTTTCCGGCTCTTGCCGATTCACCCGGCGGATTTCGGGCTCTTGGGCATGCAGTTCGAGGGTGCCATCTATGTCGACAAGGTCCTTCCCATGGGTTGTGCTATCTCCTGTGCCTTGTTCGAATTGTTCAGCTCCTTTTTGCAGTGGGTCATGGTGAGGGTGAGCGGGTGTCGCGAGGTCACTCACTACCTGGACGATTTCCTCTTCCTGGGAAGGGCGGGGTCGGGGGATTGTGGCAGGGCCCTGTCGCGTTTCCAGTCCTTGGCGGTGCAGTTTGGGGTGCCTCTGGCGCCTGAGAAGACGGCTGGTCCCAGCTGTTGCCTCACTTTTCTGGGGATCGAGTTGGACTCTGTTGCCTGGTTGGCGCGTCTGCCCGCGGCTAAGGTGAGGGAGATTTTGGAGTGTCTGGAATGGGCAGTGGGGGAGAGGCGGATCCCGTTGCGGGCGGTTCAGAGGCTGCTGGGTTTCCTTAACTTTGCGTGCAGGGTTGTCCGGGCGGGGCGCACGTTCTGTCGGCGGCTCGGCATGGCCATGTCGGGGGCAGTGCTTCCGCATCACCGGGTGAGAATCACGCTGGGGGTGCGGTCGGACCTACGGACTTGGATCGCCTTTCTGCGGGAGTTCCATGGAGTACCTTTGGAGTTTGATGAGGAGAGGGCGGTGTGGCAATGCCAGATCTTTTCTGACGCGGCTGGGTCAGCGGGGTTTGGTGTGTTTTGGGATGGGCGGTGGTGCGCGGAGAGCTGGCCGGCCTCCTGGTTGAAGCAGGGCAGGAGTATTGCTTTTCTCGAGTTCTTCCCTTTGTTGGTGGCGCTGGTGGTGTGGGGGGGTGACTTTCGGGACAGGACAGTGCTTTTCCACGTAGACAACATGACGGTTGTGGACCTTGTGAATCACCAGAGGGCGAGGGACCTGCGAGTGTTGAAGCTGTTGCGAAGGTTCATGCTGGCGTGTCTGCAATTGAATGTGGTGTTTCGGGCCAAGCATGTCCCTGGGGCGAATAATGACATTGCGGATGCTTTGTCTCGTTCGCAGTGGCAGCGGTTCCGACATCTGGCGCCGGGAGCGGACGCCTGCAAGACCGAGCTGCCGGCCGGCATCTGGGCCTTGGGGGAGTGAGGATGATTGGTCTGGTGGAGGGTTCGTTGGCACCGTCCACGAGGAGGACATATCGTTTGGCATGGTCTGAATTTAGTTCTTTCATGGGTTGGACGGTGGATGGTGTGGTGAGTGGGGAGGTGGAGGTACTGGGTGGTGTGCGGGGCTATGTGCTCTCTTGCATGGACCGGGGCCTGACTGCTGCTACGATTTCTGGAAAGTTGGCTGGCATTTCCTTTTACTGTGTTTTGTTTCTGGGTTTCGACCCCACCAAGGATGTGGTACTGGCTCGCATGTTGCGGGGGTGGGGTCGGGAGAGGAGTGTTGGGGGGGGGCGCCCGCGGGAGGCGGTGACGTTTGACCTGTTGGTGCGTCTGGTGGGGGTGTTGCCTGAGTGTTGCTATGACGGAGCTGAGGTGGGCTTGTTTCGTTTGTGCATGGTGTGGATGTTTTTTGGGGCGTTCCGGGTGTCTGAGTTGCTGGGCACGAGGCGGGGGCCTGGGCGCTTGTGCGAGGATGTGCGGGTGGATGCGGGTCGTTTGGGGATCTGGCTGGGCCGCTCGAAGACTGATCAGTTGGGCCGTGGTACGTGGGTGTGGTTGAACGAGGCTGGTGGGGCGGTTTGCCCGGTGCGAGAGTGGCGCTCCTTCTGCGGGGCGGGAGGCCCGCGGGGGGGCGAGATTTTCCCGCATGCTTCGGGTGCGAGGTTGACGGCGGGCCAGCTGTTGGCGGTGTTGAGGAAGGCTTTGGGACGACTGGGGATGAATGGTGCGGGGTTTGGTACTCATTCCTTCCGTATTGGTGCTGCCACTGCAGCGGCCCGTCTGGGTTGGTCCTGGGACCGGATTCGGAGCATTGGTCGTTGGAAGTCTCGCTGTTGCGAGCGGTATGTGAGGAAGTAGAGGGGGTCCCAGGCAGGTGTTGGTTTGTGCTTTCTGTTTTGCCCGTTTCTAACTTCTTTTTTCTTCGTAGGTTGCGTGGGTGGCCCGGGTGGTAAGACGGTGACGTGGATCGTCGGGCACTCCTTTGTGCACTGGGCATCCAAGTACGCCGACCAACAGGTTTACGGACGTAACCTGGGACTGAGAGGACAATTGCACGAGGTGAAGTGGTGGGGAAAGAGCGGAATGCGATGGGGGGCACTACTGCCCTGGCTCGCGAAGATGGTGCCCCAGAGGGGCTGCCCGGATTTGTTGATCATCCATCTGGGCGAGAACGACCTGGTGCAATTGTCCGGATTGGCTCTGTTGCAATTGATGCAGAGGGACTTGGATGTGCTTAAATCAAGGATGTCGGGGGCCTGCATTGCCTGGACGGAGCTGGTCCCCCGTAAAGTTTGGAGAGGGGCCATGAAACATGGGGCCATTGAGAAGGCCCGGAGAAAGTTGAATCGGGCAATGAGACTTTACTGTGTTGACAGGGGGGTGAAAGTCATCTCACATCCTGGAATTCGCCTGGAGGAGCCTTTAGCCTTTAGGGAGGACGGTGTGCATCTGTCTCGTCTGGGGAATGCTTGGTATATGATGGAACTGAGGGATGTGGTGAGCAAGTTGTGGAATGAATCGATCTGGTGTCGGAGGGAGTGACTTGGCCCTGACGGACGGACGGCCCCTTGGTGGGGGGGTGGGGCAGTGTACCGCCCTACAGGGGGTCCACTGGGTGGCAGGTTCCGAAGGGATAGGGGGTCAAGAGCGGGCATACCCATCCCTTGGGGGGGGAGACTTGGTCAGGACGGATCGACGTTGGTTTGAAGTTGGCAATGGCTGGGGGCTGGAAGGGTGATTGACGGCAAGTGGAGGGTGTTTGGAGCCGCTAGGGCTCAGTACTGACATGAATGATTGAAAACGAATGGGGGGGATGTATGAGTGGGGTGTTTCTGTTATTGTTTACTGTTCTATTGTTATGCGCAGTTCTGGTCTAATAAATGGCCTTTTACGCCTATAACTGCGTGGTCTGTTTATTGCGCGATGCCGGGCCCCGGGGAAAGCAGAGTCGCAGACTAGTCTTTCCCCGGGGTCTTTCGCGCAGGGGATAGTCCAGGCAGGGGAAGGGGAGGAGCTAGGGGGTGGGTACTTAAGCGCGGGGGAGGAAGGGATCTTCCTCTTTTCCGCGCCTGGCACCATCGGGAGGGAGCTCGAAAAAGACCACCCACCCACCCGGCAGTTAGAGGTGGTTTGTGGGTTGGCCTTGTTGCGTTGCCAGTTTAGGCCAGAGCTGCGGTAGGCAGGTTCCGAAGGGATAGGGGGTCAAGAGCGGGCATACCCATCCCTTGGGGGGGGAGACTTGGTCAGGACGGATCGACGTTGGTTTGAAGTTGGCAATGGCTGGGGGCTGGAAGGGTGATTGACGGCAAGTGGAGGGTGTTTGGAGCCGCTAGGGCTCAGTACTGACATGAATGATTGAAAACGAATGGGGGGGATGTATGAGTGGGGTGTTTCTGTTATTGTTTACTGTTCTATTGTTATGCGCAGTTCTGGTCTAATAAATGGCCTTTTACGCCTATAACTGCGTGGTCTGTTTATTGCGCGATCACGTAGGTGTCTCCTCCGCCCCCGTGTCTGCGCACGTTAATTCACCTTAGGGTGGGGTGGGGCTGGTGGGTCAGTCATGCCGCATGCGCACTAGGCTTTCACAATTTAAAGTGCGCGTAACTACCATGATCTAGAGAGGCACCGTGACCACTGCCAGGGCCATCATTTAATTAGCACCCCTGTCTGCCGACTGCCGCCCGCAGCAGGTGAGTTCCAGGGCTTTCCAACTGGGCTCTCTGTGTGCGAGCTGTAACGTGATACTGGGAGAGCCAATGCAGAGGGAGTTTACCGCACGCACTGTGTCCCACTGCTCTGTTGTTTGGATGCCCGGTGCCGGACGGTGTTATATGGGTTGTCAGATCACTGTGATGATCGCCCCGCTTCCGCGCCCCCATCCTCCCGAAATCTTTCTGCCTCCGTGATGGCCGCTTCAGGAGTCGGACCAGCAACCTGAAGAATGCTGAAACCTTGGACAATAGTGCTTCCTGGTGGCTTTGAGTGGTTCATAGTAACCAAGGTTTCAGATTGTAATGTGTGACATTTTTCATAATTTTCATGTATTTATGAGGGACATTTGGGCGACTATGAGTGATACTTTCTTGCGAGTGAAATCAGCAATTAAGACGAGGGAAACATATTAATATCTTACACTCGGGCAAGAGCAACTCTAAAATCTAGACTGCTGTAACCTAATTGACCTGTTGAATAAATATCTAACAATTATATTAAAACTTTAACTCCGACCTTAGCAGGAACTGCAGCGTTAATTGTTTATACTTACCAAGTCTTTCTGCTTGGCTGCAGACAACTGCTGGGATTCGGGATATATTCTCACTTAGTGACAACGGTGAGAGGAGATGACTGGTGACACTAAAGCTAACACTAACGAGACAAACTCACTGAGGGCTTCACCTTCCATAGTTAACATGGAGTTGGCCATAATCAATCTTGTAACTCATAACCCCACTCCCTTCCTCCGGTGTCAGGATCTTACTCTCCACGGAATTAGCTTATTGCTCAAGGAGGCCTTTCACCCCCACAGCTGATAAGCACATCAGTTAATGCAAATCAGCTCAAAGTGGCAACTTTATTACTGGATGGCAAAGATAAATATGCTTTTTAGACAAGTACATTAAAAAAACTTGCTCTAGATCTGGAACTAGGAAAATGTACCCAAGGCTGCATCGATAGTCAGTGTAACATGTATTAATCGAAAGTTATAATTCAAACCAGCTCAAACATAAAATGTGGTAGAAACACCACAGGTCTTACACTGAACCCAAAAGTGTACTAAAAACACCACAGGTCTTACACTTACCCCCGAAAGGAAAAGCACATTCACTGTCACTACCCAAAAGGGTATCAGGCCATACACAATAGAGTCTGGGTCCTATCTGCCACAGTTTTAGCTTTGTTCAGATGGCAGACTGAGTCTGGCAACAGCATTCCTCACTCACCTTAAACTTGTGCACAAGTATTAATTGTCATGCACAACCTGCTCAGAGTTCCTTATCCCATTGGTCCACATCAGCTGACCTTATTTAAAAAAGATGGCCAGTGGATGTGACTCATAGTCAATGTGTGATGTTCCACCTATACATGAAAATAAAAATATAGTTAGGCCATAATTTCTTTAAAAAAATATTGTGGTATCCACAGCATCGTGGGGCGTAATATTGAAGGTACGAATATTGTTTTTTTCAGTTTTTTCTAATGCTCTGCAACCTCCCTCAGAAGGAGGTTGCTGTTTCATGTGTTTGCCACATGGTCTATTTAATTTCACAGATATCATACAGCTATTTGTTTGCCAAATGTAGGCCACAGTACAAGAGTACAAGTGATTGTGTCGAATATCAGACAAAATATTCATGCAATTGAACAGAGTTCTTACCAACAAACTCTGTCTCACCTTCTTTCGGATGCACAATTCGTTTCCATAAGCGAAAATTATTGATTAAAGATGTTTAGTCTTGTATTTGTCACACACATAGGTGGTTATTTGAATTTGAGTATGTAATGAGGAATAGTGCATAGTGTTGAGTATTTAACTTGGAGTAGCATAACTTTCTAATCACATGCATGATGGGTATATTTTGTTCCCACTATATGGAGTTGAGCCTGGCTATTGTGACACATGAGGTTATGCTGTTACTTCACTCACATTTATTATAATTTTAATTAGTTCTACCTTATGTTCTTTTAAAGTTTCCTATTTTTGGTTAAGGTGTTACTGATTAGGTATTGGATTGGAAGGGTCTGCTGTTTTTTTGCTTTGTTTTGAATCTTAAAAAAAACGTTAAATATATATACATTTGAACATTTAGTATTTTAGGATATATGATTCCCTGGCCCTGATGAAGTCAGCTAATGATGAAACACGTGTTGGCGAAGATAGAACAATAGAAGAAGATTCCAGAATTCTTCCAGTATTGTGATTTATTTTGGTCAACTGGATAACATGAGTGCTCAGGGGACCAATTTTGAATTTCTTGGAAGATGTTTCCTACTAAGGAGTGATTGGCAGTCACTCCTTCCTCTTCTAAGCACGATACCTTTATGAATGATCAAAAGAACCACAGCCTATGTTAGTTAGAATGAGATCCTGCATACAAATTAATGTATACTTAGCAAAAAATATAGGGACACCATCCTACACAAAACAATCCCTAGAGTGCAAAATCAGGGTTGGGGGAGTCCCCCCATCTTCAAGATGGAGGGGACTGTAAAGTGCGCTTAACTTTGCCTCCTCCACCGGAGGGATGTCGTTGGCAGAAGTGGGCACAACTCCTTATCTTTCTGACTTTTCCTGCTGCTTTCCCACAAAGAGGTGTAAACCGAGGATTGTCATCTGCTGCTAGCAGCAGAGGCTGGGGATCACATTACAAACGCAGGAGGCCTTTCAAGCTTCCCCTTCAAGCACTGGGCCCATCCTGGGGGATGAGGTGGGACACCTCTGCCCAGGATGTGCATTGTTTCTGGTCCCAGAGAGTAGAGGCTCTCCAAACAGAGGTCCAGAAACATCTCTCTGTGCGGCAGACTGCCTAAAGCCAGTCAGTGCCCTCACCAGGTTTTCAGAGGGTACCTCTGAGGTACCCACTAGGTACATGGTACAATAAATCCCATGCTGGCATCAGTGTGGGTTTATTGAAAGGAGTAGTTTGGTACGAAACACTCCTGGGTTCAGCAAAGCCATGATGGTCCTGTGGAACTCGATTTGTCAAGTTCCCAGCCCATTTACTCTCTATGGCTTCCCTGGCACTTACAATATTAAGGAATAGACCCAAATACTTTAGGGGCATATCTGCTCAGGCAGATATGCCCACACCTGTGATATAGGGCACACTGCCTTAGGGCTGGTAAGGTCTGCTAGAGGGGTGACTTACCTATATCTTGAGTAGTGCTAGTTGGCATGGCACACAGGCAGTGTGCCATGTCGACTTGGTTGTTTTTTTACCTCACAGGGGAATACAAGCTGCGGGGCAGTGGCATGGTCCTAGTGAGGGGGTCATTCATCAGCCTCCAGGCCCAAGGTACCACTTACTAGGGACTTACAGGGGGACAGAGGTACCCATTGTGGAAATGTTTTTAGGGAAAGATCACTGGTACTGGAAACCTGGACAGCAGGGACCCAGTCTTTTACAATCAAAGTTGTATACACCTCCCCCAAAAGTTGTACTACCCCCACCCCCTTCCCACAAAACCTTTGTAGTGGTTAGGCTGGTGTGCTGCGCTCGATCGCTATGCACCATATGGGGGCTAGCCTGACAAAATTTGCCAGGGCTGCTTTTGGTTCCCAGTCCGGCCCTGTAAGTCAGCTGCACTGCTACTAAAATATTACAGGAACCACGTATATCTTATTTGTTTCTGCTCTGTGTGTGTGCTTCTGGTGTCTGTTCACTTCCACTGAGTTTTCAATAGACTTGTGCAAAAGGTTACAATAAACTGTGCGCGCCTTTTCTCTTGGTGACTTCTTCTCAGGTCTCAAACATTTTAAACAGCATTTTAAGGACATCTTCAGGAGCCTGCGATCAATTCCTTTTCGTAGCGTGGGCCTGGCTGCGGGTAGAATCGAAATGTTGACTTGGGTTGTTTCTCAAAGAGGCCGGGACAGTATATGCATCCATGAACTGCTGGGCGCTATTTATTATTTTCGTGTGTTATTTTCTTTCGTTACATCCAATGTAGCTCCTACAGATGTTTACCCTGGGTTTTTTTTTGTTTTTTGAGGGGGAGGGGGGCATTAGGAGGAAGTGGAGTGGTTCAAGGCTTGCAGATCTGTGTTGATCGTATTATTTGGGTACAAAGCCCAGGTACCGGCAGCACAGTTAAAATATTTTAGTGCATACCTATTCATTTTCATTTATGGTGTTATTTTAGATTTGTTTTTATTTATTCTCAAACCTTTTACTGTCTGTACACAAGATGCGTCACCTCCATGATCCTAAAATGTGCAGCCATACAGAAGTGGTTTAATAGCACATTGGTGTCTATTATTGAAGTAGAGGTGTTACAAGATAATGTTATTCATCATCCGGATACTTGCATCCAATGCATCACCACCTACCTGAACTCCCATTGATTTTTTTCTTAGAACACTGAGGGGCATATTATCAAGGGGGTTTATCTCCGCTTTTTTGGCTTTAAAAGCCAAGAAAGCGGAGATAAAATTATCTCCCTATTACCAAGCTGTCGCTAACACCAGTTAGTGACAGCTAATAGGAGATAGCGACCATCTTGGGCCCCGCTTTGCATGTCAGTGATATTTATCACTAATGACATGCAAAGTGGGCGTGCCAAGATGTTAGCGACTGGAAACAGTCCCTAACATCGCTATCTCCTATTACCAACTTTTGGAGATATTCGCGCTAAGCACAAATATCTCCAAAAGCTAACACCTGCCCTGAGCAGTTCTTAGCCATGTTATCCAATGGGAGGTGGATAACATGGCTAAGAGCATTTGCTCGATAATGCATGAATATCGCTGACTTTTCAGCGATATTCATGCATTGCAGCCGTTTTTTATCGCATTTGCGATAAACCTTGCTAATAGCAAGGTTTATCTGCGATAAAAATCGCCGATGTGCGGCGATAATTTTTGTCTGTATTTTTATGATACGTTCTATAAGGACCATAGTACATTGTCTGGTGCTCTACGGATAGTTAGGATGAAGGATGCATCTGCTACATCCTCCTGCATGACTTGGACACAGCACATGCTCCTACAGATGTGTACCTCTTGTTATGTACTCTTTAGTGTGACAGTGTAAATTATGACACACCCTTCCTCGTTAACACACAATTGGTGGCTGCCAACCTTACATTCTAGCTAGGCAGGTTTGGGCTAATAGCCAACATTTGCTACAGCTCTCCCATCGGACACGTCTATGCATGGCCTTTCACCCTCGAGGTCCAAGTATGTCTGTCCCATTCCTTACACCGCCGCCCGCTACACCCTTCATCTCCTAGAAAAGCACATTCAACTTACTTTTTTAAAACAGTTAGTACCAGGGCCCTTGTTCTTTTGACTGCTCCTGGGTGTGTGCTTCTGATTCTGATCCTCACCCCCTCCCTAAAGGTTAGCAAGAGCACGTCATTTGAGGGAACAATATATCGCTTAGCAGTGCCAAGTCACAGAGGCATTTCGTGGCAGGCACCGATAGTCTGTCTGGAAACCACCAGATCACAAGCATCTGCAATGCAATTGGTTTCGCATTTACGCAAGTTTGAGCTATTGGCATTTTAAATGACAATGCCTTTTATTTATGTTTTGGTTTTAAAAACATAAATAAAGGGCATTGTCATTTACAATACCAATAGCTCAAAGTAGCGTAAATGCTTGTATTATTTCTTTCTAGCCCCATATGCCATTTTCTGCCTCATGACAGCAGGGAGCAGCTCTATTGTCACCTTTACAGAGCTGTATGAAACTGTGAGAGGCAATTCGATTTTGCTCAACCACAGGGAGAGCGGATTAGAAAAACTACAGAATATACAGAAATTGACTAGACGGGTTTCTGCTTCAAAATACTGCTGAGGTGTCTTGTTTGAGCAGGTACTTCAATTGTAATGTAGGATAAAATGATAATAAAACACAATTTATGGAAGTTATATTTTTATATTTTGTGCTGCAGGAGTAGCTATTGCATCGCTTCCTAAAATGCATATTTCTTTTCTGTACTTGAGGGCAGTTGCACAATTCGTATTGGAGAATATTAAGACGGTTCTTGTCATATCAAGTCAATTTTATATTGCTGTGACTTCGAATAATTTTTAAATCAGCTATTATAGTCAACCCCTTCGTGACATGCAGCCCTTATTATTTAGCTAAATTGGGGTTTCGCCTAAACCTCGTTCCCATCATCCTCTCAACTCGGGGACATGAGCAGCAATGAAATGAGCAGCTTTTTTGTCGGTCATTGTTAATGGTAGAAATAGAGTATGCTTATGTGATACATTTTCACTCTGTTGTGGAGGATCCAGATGTATGTTTACAATCTGCTGCTTTTCACCCATGTATGGTCCAAAACACACGATGGTGCCTTTTTTAAACGTTTGTCAATGTGAAACAGTATTTTTTTACCAAATACAACTAGCTGGTCTTTTGTAGCCTTGTCTAAATGGTATAATTTTAAGTATGAATTAATACAGCCATTTTGTTTTTAGTCCAACATTTAGAGATTGTTGTCGATTTCCTAGTCACTCCTTTATGGTTGTCATATCTCTGACCTCTGGATCAGTTGCTGGGTCATTGTTGCCTTCTGTATTTGGAAAGACATTTTCATATTCATGTTAATCTGGAACTTTACCATGCAGACAGATTTTGACAACTTAGTTTATGCAAAATTAGAGCTCAGGTTCCTGAGGCATTCCCATCTGTGATTACAGTTTCAATATTTAGACACTTTTGTAAGGAAATTCTATGGAATACAGTGAGTGCCTTTCTCTAAGTTTTGTAAGTATTTATTTTGAAAAATAGGAGAGAGATGTACATTTCCTTCCTTTGCTCTAATGAGCATTTGTGATTTTTGAGATGGGCAGTGTCCACAAAACCAGAATAGTTGCTTGTCTACAGCCGAAATATTTTCAAAGTCTCTCTTTAGCCTAGCAAAGGGCACAGAGATGCCACTATAGCAGCAGATTGTGTGGTATACAACTGCCAGTTAACATTCACAATAATTGGAGCACTGTAAGACTCATAGGATCGCTGAATTAGTGTCTAGTGGATGACTTGAACTTCTCTTGGGTGGGTTATGTGCTTGGTGGCATGAGGTTAGCTTGATAAACCAGATGCAAGAAGGATAATCAGTCCTGCCATTGGAGGGGTATGAAGGAGGGGTGGGTAATACCTCTGTGACAGTGTAGTCAGCAGAACCTGTCTAAATAGGGCTCATTCCATTTCAGGTAATTCTTGAACATTTGGTAAATTCGTTGTGTTCTCAATGCTTGATTAAGCAGGTCATGAAGTGAATGACTAGTGGCTGGCCTCGTTCATATATTTTTTTTTAATCCGTGTTCTTTGTAGTTAATCTGAAAAATTGTACTTGATTTCAAATTGTTGGTGCTAATGTATTAAGGTTTTGAAGATAATTGCCCTAGAAGGTCTTGTGCAGGTTGTACAATCGTTCAACATCAAGGTAGTGGTTGAGTGTATATGTTAATTCAGTTAATGTATATGCTGGCCACTTGAGTCTGTATCTCTGAAACTGTTGTATGCTCAGTAATATTGCTGTAGTCTAGTCCTAAGAGGACCAGATATCTGTTAAGGTCTATGAAGGGAGCAGGATAAGTACGTTTTCAATAAGGCGAGTTAATAACGATTGATGGGAGCCATGTTCACTTTGCAGGCAGGATTAAATCAGCAATTTAGAGTAACAATTTTCTGATGTGAGTGCACTAGATCATGGACTGACCTTTTTTAGGTCTCGGCCTGCGTAGGCTGCGCTTGCGCAGTCTCGCTGGTGAGACATTTTGTTTTACAGTATGGGGGCTTGAACCCGCCCCTCTTCTCCATTGGCTGGCTTCCTAAATGGAGGCCAGCCATTGGAGGAGAGGGGCATCACTCCGTTCAAGCCCGGATTTGGGGGGGTGTTTTCTACGTTCTTTCTTTTTTCTTTCTCTCCTCTTCCAATTGGCTGGAATTTTACATTCCAGCCAATGGGAAGAGGAGAGAATGAAAAACACGCCCCCCAGTCCTAAAATGTTGTGGCTTTTTCGGGAGCCATTTCTGCTGGACGGCCGCCGGAAGAAGTAGAGAAGCTGCCGAGTCCTCCAGGTGAGTGCTCGCTTTTCTTGCGTCTGTTCTCTGGTTGTGTTCGTTTTCTGGCGTCTGCCCCCTCGTTGTTCTTGCTTTTCTGCCCCCTTGTTCTTTGTGCTTGCTCTCCTGCCCCCTCGTTCTTTGTGCTTGCTCTCCTGCCCCCTCATTCTTTGCGCTTGCTCTCCTGTCCCCTCGTTCTTTGTGCTTGCTCTCCTGCCCCCTCGTTGGTTGTGCTTGCTCTCCTGCCCTCTCGTTCTTTGTGCTTGCTCTCCTGCCCCCTTGTTCTTTGTGCTTGCTCTCCTGCCCCCTCGTTCTTTGTGCTTGCTCTCCTGCCCCCTCGTTCTTTGTGCTTGCTCTCCTGCCCCCTCGTTGGTTGTGCTTGCTCTCCTGCCCCCTCGTTCTTTGTGCTTGCTCTCCTGCCCCCTCGTTCTTTGTGCTTGCTCTCCTGCCCCCTCGTTGGTTGTGCTTGCTCTCCTGCCCCCTCGTTCTTTTGTGCTTGCTCTCCTGCCCCCTCGTTCGTTGTGCTTGCTCTCCTGCCCCCTGGCTGTGCTTGTTCTCATGCCCCCTGGTTGTGCTTGCTTTCCTGCCCCCTGTTCCCTCGTTGTGAGCGTTTTTTGAGGCCTCTGTTCCCTGTGTGTGTCTCCCTGTGTGTGTCTCCCTGTGTGTGTCTCTCTGTGTGTGTGGCTCTAAGGGTCTCTGTGTGTGTGTGTGTGTGTGTGTGGCTCTGTGTGTGTGTGGCTCTGTGTGTGTGTGTGTGTGTGGCTCTGTGTGTGTGTGTGTGTGGCTGTGTGTGTGTGTGTGTGTGTGTGTGTGGCTCTGTGTGTGTGTGTGTGGCTCTGTGTGTGAGTGTGGCTCTGTGTGTGAGTGTGGCTCTGTGTGTGAGTGTGGGGCTCTGTGTGTGGGGCTCTGTGTGTGGGGCTCTGTGTGTGGGGCTCTGTGTGTGTGGCTCTGTGTGTGGGTGTGTGGCTCTGTGGATGGGTGGGTGGCTCTGTGTGTGGGTGGCTCTGTGTGTGGGTGGCTGTGTGTGTGTGACTCTGTGTGGGTGGCTCTATGTGAATGACTCTGTGTGGGTGGCTCTGTATGTGTGTGTGTGGGTGGCTTTGTGTGTGTGGCTCTGTGTGGGTGCAAATGCAATAGGTCTCGCATTTGCCAGCGATTAAGCTATTGGCATTGTACATTACAATGCCATTTATTTATATTTTAAAAACAAAAAGCATAAATAAAAATAATGTCATGAGCAATGCCAATAGCTCTAACTTTAAGAATGGCGAGACCATTGCATTGTAAATGCTTGTTCTCCCTTCTTTCTAGTTGAGGATTCCCGCCTTCTCCCGACTCTCCTACAGTGCTTAATTTGCGAAAAGAATAAACCCTGGGGCCCAGAGTTTAGCTCAGAAGCCAGCGGTCTGCACTATCAAACGTTAACATGCTGCTGATACCAAGGGTGCTAGTCTTGATTCCATCTCAGGCCTCTTTACTCCACAACCAGACCCCCCTCCCAAGTTACATCATCCTTGCTGGTTCCTGCTAACTTCCTTTGCCATATTTTTTTCGTCTAACTCTTTCTTTCCTTTTGTTCTGTTTTTCACTCTCTTGCTCCGGGGCAAAGTCTCTTGTGGAAATAATTGCTGCTGCCCAAAAAATTAGAATCGTCCCCGCCCCTCCCCGGCAAGCACCGGCTCCACATTAGCAAAGTGTTGCATTTTATTCCGAACACCTCTGCGGGTGTTTTCATTCTGTGGAAGTTTACCTCCACATAGCTGAGTGGGTGCCTGCTATTGTTTGGGGGGGGGGGGGGGGGGGGTGCGCTGTAACCGTCTATTGGAGTGCGTGACACATTTGCGTCACACACTATGTCAGATTGGGTGTTTGTCTCCTGTCTCGAATGGAATGCAAAACACTGGCTTGAACCAAATGCGGCGGATTTTCAAATTGTGTTACCAGACCAGCCTCGTTTTGAATCTGGGCCTCTGTTCATAATCAAACCCTACACGAGGATTGAGCAAAAATGGAGTTTCATAAATGCAATTTCTAATTTCCTCTTAACTCAACACTATTTTATTAGCAAAAACCGGTTTGATATGTGTGCAGATATGAACAGAATACATAAAAGGTACTGTCGGTTTAGAATGGTAAGGAACAGCCTGCAATAAAGCTCAAATCTGTTTAAGAGATTGTGGAATTTGACTGAATATTAGATGGGTGTAGCATCCTGATCCCAAGCAAGCCTTCCTTCTTATTACTTTTAAAGAGATGCAAAAGATGCATGTTGGCATCTATCACTATTCTCAAAGCTATATCAAAATCTTACTGCCTAGACTCTGTCTGCCAAACTCTTAGCTGAAATGTATATTTCTTCATGAAGACTGAAGCAGGGGATTTGGGTCGGTTTTTAGATCACATATATCAAAGTGCCCTTGCATGGCATGTGGATAAAGTGAAGAATGCTGTTAGGGGGTTCAAGGACCACGCCTGTCTCCAATATTATGGGATAAAACCTACACAAAATGCTTGTTCTTCACAGAATGCCTAATTGCGGTGTCCTGTGGTTTGGTTCTTTGTTGTCTAATGAGTAATCGATTCAAAGTAGTGGCTCCAGGAAGAAAAACATGTTTGAACTGGGGAGGTTTGGGGAAAAAACTTTCCTTATAATAGATGAAGCCCACTTTCCTTCAGATTAGCCAAATGGTTACACATCAGTTATATTTTGACTTCGTTGTCATTTGGGTATGAAATCATTTGACATGGATTGGATCACAAGGAACAGCTCTATTAATTTTTCTCTTCATGAGTCGGCTGTGCTTAAATGCATATAGTAATAATCCTGGTAAAAGGGCTGTGATCGGTGAAAAACTTAATAAACCTTGTTATCAGGGTGGATTAAATGTAGTATTCTCGGATATGAGTCCCTGTAAAGTTGCCTAAATGTTTCCAGTTTCTTACTGAAGTATTTGGAGCGATGCTAGACCTGTCGATTAAGGGGCTTCATATTTCATTTAAAAACACTTCCTACGTAGAAACAACCAAAAACACGCTGGGGCATATTACCAAGGGCCATTATCGCTTCTTTAGCGGGACTTTTTCCCGCTACAGAGGCGATAATTTTATCGCCCTATTACCTAGCTGTCGCTAAACACCAATTATCGCTAATGACATGCAAAGTGGGTGTGCCAAGATGTTAGCGACTGGAAACAGTCGCTAATATCGCTATCTCCTATTACCAACAATGGCTTAGTTTTGGACATATTCGTGCTAAGCGCGAATATCTCCAAAAGCTAACGCCTGCCCTGACCAGTTCTTAGCCATGTTATCCAATGAGAGGTGGATAACATGGCTAAGAGCATTGTCACGTTAATGCCTGAATATTGCTGTATTGACAGCGATATTCATGCATTTCGAATGATTTTTACCATTTCTGATAACCTTGATAATAGCAAGGTACCTCAGCGATAAAAATCGTTGTAGCACGGCGATAAGATTATTCCTGCTAACCCTGCTTAGCGATAAATATCGCTATTTCTAGGTAATATGCCCCGCTGTATCTTGTCTCTTCATCAGAAATGAGGTATGTAAAGAAAGGTGATTGGTCTAGAGATTCTGGGGCATATTATCAAGCAGGGCATTAAAAATTATTGCCGTTTTAGCGGCAGAAAACTGTCGCTAAAGGGGCGATAATGGGCTAGATAATATGCCCTGGAGAATTCCAATAGAAGCCCATGTTCACACCAGAACATGGGTTTCTATTGGAATTCACAAGGCCATAATATCAAGCCTCTTATCGCCGCTTTAGCAGCAGTTTTCTGCCGCTAAAACTGCGATAATTTTTAACGCCCTGCTTGATAATATGCCCCTCTGTGTATTATGGTTACTAATATCACACTAGTACTCAGTGTATGTCCATGCATTCGAGCGAACATTTGGCTCTGACAAGGCAGATTTGGGGGGCAGCAGACCACAGGGAGGTCTGCCCCCAGGCAGAATGGGAGGGTGGCACAGTCCAAGAATTGCCAGTTGGTATAGCCCGAGTTATATAAGGGGTTTCATTGGGCTCCCTGCCACCATTTTAGGTTCAGGTGACCTGGTGGCTGTCACAGGGAGACAGTTTAGACATAATTCTTCTAGCCCATCCGCCCTTTAGCTAGAGGTTTCCTGTGTTTTTCATTCGGGCTTCGTTGTAGCGATAGATGCGCAGGAGTTATGCTGTATTCATTGTCGCTTGGAACTGGTGCTTAGCAGGGGCCTGGAAAGTTTTCCGGGACTTGTCAGAAGTTTGGTTGGCGTTGCCAGTTGGTGAACTATGTGCAAAGGGATGGTAGTCAGGCGGTTCAAGGTTAATTTAAGGACGTTTGGTTGCTTAGGGGTTCATACATGCAGTCATGAGCTGTAAAGGAAATATAAAGTTGAAAATGTTGAAATACACTACAGTTAAATGAGATAGCTGCAGGGTGGGCATGCGGGGGGGCGTAGGGGTGTGGGTGGGGACATTGATTAGTTCATTTTGATGTATTGCTAGGTTTTAGTTTTGTAAGGCAGTTTGCCAGGTAAAGTTTGTGATGTGCACCTGTTTCAATAAAGCAGTATTTTTCACACAACAAACTGGTCAGTTATCGGTGCAGCGCCCCTCTCTCCCAATTAACATCCTACAAAGACGATAGGAAGCAATAGTACGGTCAACTCCTGTTTACGCTGACCATGTAGTAGCCACAAGGCCCATATGCCAAATGGCCAACGATCTCACAAAGAGCAATACATATAATATTGGAATGCCATGCAACCTAGTGCACTTAGAAGGTGTGCGTTGCAAGTTCATCATTACATCACATGTTCCTATCCTTCCTACTGAAATGAGTAGTACTTGACCTTGAGAACCATTCTTTTGCATGTTTTCAAGCTTTTTCTCTGCACAGTATCGCCTGCAGAAGCACAGTGTTTCTCTTTATTGTCTATGGAAAAAGAGGATTAAAAAAACATTGCTGGACCATTCAGCTACTGGCAACAAAGCTGCAACTCATGTTCTCAACTGTATGGGAAAAACTATTCTTGATTCAATGAATTGGAGGTAGGGTGTGCCAGCTGAAAAGGGGTGAAGTCACAAGGAGAAGAGTCTAAAAATCTATTTATACATTTATTTAAAAAAAACTCTGCTGCAAATAAACTGACAACAAAGACAAATAAGACAGTAAATCTAGTCTGGCTTACTTAATTGGTCACAAGTAGGGTGCATTTTAATATATACAGGTCTCAAGGGACCTTCTCCAGAGATCTTTGTGTGCCCAGCAGTTTTATGGGGATATTAAATACAGTAACATAACTCCAGTGGTTATTGCGCTTGGCAGAGAGATCTGTGTTTTGTCCATTCACAATTTTGACTCATCACAAAGTAGCTTAGAGAGTTAATGTACCTGATGCAAAGCACGTGTAACATGCAGATCACAGATGTTTTGTATGTAGACAGCTCAGAGGGTTTGTGCTTTACCACAGGGATCCCTTTGTCACTGACATCACCGAGATGCAAGCAAAAGGCAAGGTGTTAGTTTAGAACTTTATTAGTATTTTCTCAATCTTTCGTTATTGTAAGGTTGGTAAAAGGTTTTCATTTGGTAGTATTTAAGTGTTATTAATACTTCCCCAACTACTGCATTGCATTTTAAGTTCTGACTTTGTTTTTCTCTGCTCCAAGCTTCCTTTTCATATAATTCCCACCTTTACGGATGATATGTGACTCCTATACCTTGGAACCATCGTGTTATTGTGTTGTATTGTGTAACACTTTGTGTACATTGACATATACATATGTAATTCACTGTCTCTATATAATTTGGATGTGTAATGCAAAGCGCTGAGACACCCTACATTGGGATGACCAGCGCTTTAATAGAATTTACATAAAAAATACATAAGTAATACTTATATCGTCATTAGGCTAATACTTACATAGTAATATATATCTGACATTCTTACAGTGCTTTTACATCTATTGCATACACAGGATGATCAATGTAAAAAACCTGCCTCCAAATCATTGGTGAAGCGATAACAAGACGAATGCCTTCAGTTTTAGGTCGCAGCCTACCACAGACAGCACAGCTGTCTGCGATGGCTAAAGACATCTTTGGAAGTTTCAGAAAGTTGACCTGGGAATGCATTCTGCCTGTTGCTTGCCATTGGCTTTGTGGTTTTTAACCCACGTCTCTTGCTTTCCATTTGCTAGCTTTATTTGCTTTGGGCTCTCCAAGTCCCCTTCGTCCCTTCCATTGCCCAAACCTTATTTTCCAGTATACTCCAGAGAGCTCCCTTTCTGTAAACAGGCCTGTAAATCTTGTTCTTATCTGGTCACATTTGCTGGGCATTCAAATACCGGTCAAATGTCAAGCTGTGTCTTCCAGTTTAGTTTGCTTTCAGCTGACTTAAAAGTGAGAGCATTTATAGGAAAGAGGAATGCAGATTACTCTCCGCATTGAGACCACTGTTGCCCCTCCTATGATCCTTTTACGAAGCTGTAACGTAACTGTTAAATAGCACATCATGTAACGTACGGATGACAGATTAATTTTCTTAGGCACGGAGGGATACCTTACTTGCCTAGGATCACAGGATGTTGCAGCAGCGACACTGTCCCTACTTGTTTAGAGCGAAACAGTCATGCTTCTTGATTGTTGGCGCTGTGAGGCAAGAAATGCTCTGTTTTTGCTGAACTAGTGCGACATACATGTTCCACATCGATTTGTTGCCACATGACATTGGGACATTTCTCTGATGATGCGCCCCCTAGTTGAACGTGCTTGTATCTGCACTGAGTGAATAAACTGCTATTGTTTCCCCTGGTGCCTCTTCTCCATGACAGTGAAACGTTAAAGGTATCAGTGAGTTTCTCTGCTACCCATACACACTGGACCTGTATGTTTCAGTGCTCGTTAACAGAGGCCCTGCGTTTGCGTGTTACTGTTACTCTCTTCCAGTGCTTAATTTGTAAAACAATAAGTTCCAGGGCTCTCATCAGGAGGTCAATCCAACTTGCAGCACACATTGCCCCTGCCATGCTGTAAAAGACAGTACCTACACATCTACTAACTATCACACTCCTACAAGTGTGACAATTCAGACTATTCCAGGTCACCAAAGCTATAAGAATGGCATGAGCAGTAGCTCATAGTCATTTTTAATGTATATTGAATTAATATTTACCTTTTGTTGTGGTAATCTATAAATTAGCCAGACAGCGCCACCTTGTGGCAGACTGTCACAAGTGCAAATGTTGACAAGTAAGAGCCGGTGCTGAGCACCAGAACCCCCCGAATCAAATTAAGCACTGCTCTCTGCTAACTTTGACTGAACTACTGTGGTTCCCACTTCACATGGTTTATCTTTGCTCTGTTCCTTGTGTTTGTCTACTTTTTGCAAACACGATGTACAGGTTCCATATGTGTGTTTCTTCTGTGTGAGCGTGAACTTTCCCGTTACCTGTGCGACAACAAAGTCCTATTGTTTTCCATTTGTATGTCTACAATTTTGGAAAAGCGGACCTTTGTGCTCTGATCTACGAGAGCGATAAACTTGTTCTATGTGTGATACTGCTTTGGCCGATGGCACACTCGTCTAGTTCCTCAATTGACTGCTTTGGTCAAAGTGCCCTTCTCCTTCATTGTGTATACCTGTTGGCTGGAGTGAGACGCACTACACTTCTAGTTCTCTGAGTTTATTTTTTTCTTTGTAACAATGATTTGCTGATCCTCTATGTGTGTCAGCTTTGTAACAAGGAGACTTACTGGTCTCCGGCGTCCTTATAAAGAGTAATCTTTCAGCAGAAGCTGCCCTTGTGAGCCCTCAACCATGACAATTGCTATTATAATTTATATGGAAAAAAATAAGTGCAGGTACTCACCAAGTTAGGCTGTGGGCTAGGGGGCGGACCTGGTGGGGTGGCTTGGGGGTGGAGCTAGTGGCAAACATTTAAAGGGATCCAGATTTTCTTGGTGCATATAATAGATACATTTCTGTTATCTTTAGAGTATGCTTGTTGCTCTTGCATGTGCAAAAGGATACCTTAAATATTGGTATTTGGAAAGTCAATAAATCCCATTCTTTTTATAGGTAGACACTTGCAACCTTTTTTCTATCTGAAATCTTTACCGTATCTCTGTCTTCTCAAATGTCTTTACTCTGCCCTTCTGCTTCCTTTCTTCACCTCCCTTTCACTGTGCTCATCACACCCACAAATGTGCTCACTCAGTCTCTCTCTCCTCACTTGTACACACGCCATTTTCTTTTGTCAATATTCTATCAGCTGCCTACCTCCTTTGCACACTTACCTATATAATCATAATTAAAATTGGCAAATATGGAACTATTGCTCTGTGCACTATGCTGAGCAGCCAAGGATTAGATGTGCACCTTTGTGTCCCACAGGCAAGCATAATGAGAAGCTCACACTGCCTTCATCCTAAAACCAAAGCTATTAAAGCTTACCCCACCATGAACGCTAATGCATGCCCTCAACCCAGCCAATGACAAAACCTCATTTGTAAGACAGGATATATTACACCGGCTACTGATGCAGACGGACCTGGGCCAAGAAGTAATTAGAGGCAATTCAGACATATCTCGAGAGACCTAAAATCGGAAGTGGTTGAAATGGGTAGTGGCAGTCTCATAGGAAGTTTACATAAGTAGGGCGTTTACAGCTTAACCCCTTCCATGCTGATGACGAACTCCAGCTGTCATGCACTACGGTGCTCGTGTGCTGATGACGGCTGGGGTTCGTCACGGCCCGCCCCTGTTCATGCTGTTTACAGCACACCAGGGGAATTGCGGCCGCATGTAAAGGGTTAATAAACAATGATTCCAAAAAATGTGCATGTTACAGAGGGAGTGTTTGTGAAAGACAGAAAACTCCCCTAACATTGTTGTATTATAAGGCCCAGAGGTACCATGAATGCACACCATACAAGAGAAGCAGATGACATTGATACATTGTGGGGCTAAATGGTTTTTTGGGAGTGGGCACTCTATCATATGTGCATCCCTCATACACCTTAGGTCTGCTGTTGTAAAGAGAGTGGTGCAAAAGAACGCCTAAGCTTTATCCAAAGTATTCCAATCTCCACGCTGCACCACATGGCACACTCCTGCCAAAAAATCTGCAGCCAATCAAAATGATAAGACTGACAGTTCTCAATTCAGAGTTCACAAGTATATGTTAATGCCCAGTCATAACAAACAATTCACCATTTTTAGCAGTCTGGAATCTTCTCAAAGAAATTAACACAAATAAAATCACACCCAAACTAGAGTCTACAGAGCAGGGCAGACTTAAGGCATGGGAAAACTGGAACCTGACCCAGAGCGGCTTACTTCAGATGTGTGCACTGAGCTTCCCTATCAAATTGATTTTTAAACTATTTTTGGAGATACTCAAGTACTTTGCCACACATGGGGCCTCATTTATGAGCCCTTGCGTCACTTTTACGCCGCCAGTGCGTCACTTTTTGTGACGCACCAGTGGCCTAAAAAATGTGCCTTGTTGCGTCATATTTACAAAGTGACGCATCTAGGTAGATGCGTCACTTTGTAAACCCCTGCGCCACATTATACCTGCGCCAGGTGTAATGTATGCAAGGGGGGCGTATTGACGCAAGGAAGGGTCGTAGAAGTGACGCAGTGAAATCTATGAGATTTCACTGCGTCACTTTTAGGACACCGAATCCTGCGCCTGCCTCACAGCAGGTGTAAGACTGACGCAGGCCCTTTCACATGGGGCTTGCCCCATGTGAAAGGACGCATTGCTGGAGTTGCGTCACTTTTGTGACACTCCAGCGATGCGTCACTTTAGCGCTTACAGATACGTCAGAAATACTGACGTATCTGTAACTCCTTGCGATATGATGCGTCATACATTAAATATGACGCATTGGGAATGTCGCAAGGAGTGCGCACTGAGAAATGTCGCATCACTGCTTTCACGCACCGATGCGTCATTTCTCATAAATGAGGCCCCCGGATTCCACAAACACTCAGAGCATGCTCGCCAGTGTGAGAAAGCACATCTGAGATCAGAGTCCCCAGTACAATTCACTTTTTCTTACTGGTTTCGGCCTCAAGGCAGTCCTCTACATTATTCTTAATGTATTTTTAAGATTTACACCCACGTGGATGAGTTACCTGTTCATCTGTTTTTAGAATGTGGAGGTCCACAGATTCTAGCCATGTGCGTGCTGTGCCATGTTAAGCAGATAACTGAGGGGTTACCCTAAACCTGCGCAGAGTTCACGCTCGCTGAGTTTTTCATGGGATTCAGCAAGTCAGCTCTCTGCTTAACCCACAGCAACTTTTTTTTTATCTTACTCCGTGGGCCTGTGACAAAGAAGGAAGGGGCATATTACCAACAACTAGCGATAATTTTTGTCTCTAACTTGTTTAGAGACAAAAATTATCGCCTCACATCGGCGATTTTTATCGCTGATAAACCTTGCTATTAGCAAGGTTTATCGCAAATGCGATAAAAACGGCCGCAATGCATGAATATCGCTGAAAAGTCAGCGATATTCATGCATTATCGAGCAAATGCTCTTAGCCATGTTATCCACCTCCCATTGGATAACATGGCTAAGAACTGCTCAGGGCAGGTGTTAGCTTTTGGAGATATTCGCGCTTAGCGCGAATATCTCCAAAAGTTGGTAATAGGAGATAGCGATGTTAGGGACTGTTTCCAGTCGCTAACATCTTGGCACGCCCACTTTGCATGTCATTAGTGATAAATATCACTGACATGCAAAGTGGGGCCCAAGATGGTCGCTATCTCCTACTAGCTGTTGCTAACTGGTATTAGTGGCAGCTAGGTAATAGGGAGATAATTTTATCTCCGCTTTCTTGGCTTTTAAAGCCAAAAAAGCGGAGATAAACCCCCTTGATAATATGCCCCGACATTTCCACACGCTAAAACGAAAATCTGTTTTTTATACTGCTTTCACTAAACTCTTTGCATGAAACTTTATTATATGAAATTCCTAATACTGATTTGAACTTGATATCTAGTCTATGGGTCTTGGAAGGATTAACGGCTAAAACATCTTCTCCAGGATTCGAATGTGAGACCTGCACATCACACACCAATCTTGGCAGACTGCTGGCCTTCCTAAGTACCGTGAGCGTCCTATTGGACCAGGCGGAACAGAAGCAGTCCCATTGTTTCCCCATACCAGGAGGAAAAAAAGTCACCTCATCTCACTGCACCAGGGAAAATCGGTGCGAGTCTCCTGATCTCGAGAGAAGGATTGAAGACACCTCACTAATTTACTCAACAAGAAAGACAGGAGCCAGCCCCATGCATCAGAGCCACATGCCCGTTTTGCTGCATTTTTAAATGTTGGATGGTAGAAATATTGAAAAAAACAGAGAAACACACTATGGGGCATATTATCAAGGGGGTTTATCTCCGCTTTTTTGGTTTTAAAAGCCAAGAAGGCGGAGATAAAATTATCTCCCTATTACCTAGCTGCCGCTAACACCAGTTAGCGACAGCTAGTAGGAGATAGCGACCTTCTTGGGCCCCGCTTTGCATGTCAGTGATATTTATCACTAATGACTTGCAAAGTGGGCGTGCCAAGATGTTAGCGACTGGAAACAGTCGCTAACATCGCTATCTCCTGTTACCAACTTTTGGAGATAATCGCGCTAAGCGCGATTATCTCCAAAAGCTAACACCTGCCCCTGAGCAGTTCTTAGCCATGTTATCCAATGGTAGGTGGATAACATGGCTAAGAGCATTAGCTCGGTAATGCATGAATATCGCTGACTTTTCAGCGATATTCATGCATTTCGGACGATTTTTATCGCTTAGGAGATAAACCTTGATAATTGCAAGGTTCCTAAGCGATAAAAATCGCCGCAGCTCGGCGATAAAAATATTGCCGCTAAGCCAACATAGCGATAATTATCGCTAGTTGTTGGTAATATGCCCCCAGTTTATTCTCTGCTAAGAAATAAACCTAAACTTGCTACTAAATGAAGAAATAAATCAAAACGTCTTTGAGGGCTGTCTAAAATGTTTCAGAATGTTTAATAAAACAAACAGATAACTGTCATTTTTTTTAAAAACGTCCTGACAATTTTACATGAATTGTTTTTCACTTCCAAGCTCTTGGATGTTCCAGTATTTTCTGTCTAGCAAAGATGTCAACTATAGTCTGCTCCTGTTCCCTTCCTTAAGTTTCTGACGTTACCCAATTTTCCCTTTATACCTGTACCTCACTTCCAGTTTGAGGGAAAGAATTGCCCTGCTGCCGAGTGGCGGCCACCTGCAGAGAACATGATGGGCTCCTCGACATCCAATTCAGTATTCCTCCCAGGGTCCTGACTGGAAATTTGTGGTCCTCTCTTTTCTGACAACATGGGCGCTAAAAGGTGCCGTTGGCAAAGAAGGAAGGGGAAGCCATAGCGAACAGCTCCCTCTGCAGCGTGGAGGGTTATGATACGGGCACATTTAAAGCAGAGGCTGATCCCTGGAAAATGATCACGTTAGCTAGGGGTACGGGTGCATGCTCGTGTTACCGTTTTTCCCAAAACCAATCAGGCCCAAGTGAGTACCGGTACTCTCCTCAGGCCCGGAGAACTTCCGGTACTCACTGGGCAAACAATTAAAAGTGCTGGTACTCAGTACCAGTGAATACCTGTCCATTTAAAGCACTGCCCCAAGCAGAAGGCAGCCAAGCCTTGAACGGTGTCCTGCCTCTGAGAAGAGACTTTTCTACTCTATAGTCTGTTTTCCCCTGACAGGTGAAGGCCTTACAAGAGGCACTGCCACCACTGCAAAGGTTAATATCGCAAATACGTTCCTTCAGTACTTAATTTGAGCCGGAAGTTCCACCGCACTTATTTTTCTGCATCAGATCTTTGCCAAGCGCAAAAGAGGGAAGACAAACAAAGTGGAAAGACTAGTAAGAGAAGGACAGAAAAACCATCACAAAGGGAGAATTCAGGATGTCCAAGAGTGATGTAAAGTGGCAGGGAGTGTCTGGTAGTGGATTCAAGAGGCATGAGGTGGAATCAAGACTATGCAGCCCAATCCTTGGTAATGGGCACAATGACATTTATTTTTATATCTGCTGTGGGCTTCTGGGCAGAGCTTTGGGCACTGGCAATCATTCTTTTAGAAATTAAGCACTGCTCTTGCTTTACATGTAGCTGCTCAGATTCCCAGGAAATAGCTGGCCTTCCTATGTAGTCTCATCCCCTCTTTAGGAACCACTCTTGAAGTCTCATCCTCTGACGAGAGTGGCCTCATTGCACAGAGACTGTCACAGGCCAACAGCAGCAACTGACGTCACAGTTCAAAATACTCCTCTCTGGAGAAGCAGCATTACAGGGCAAGCACTACCATTCAGAGGCAGGCCTTCTACTCTAACCTGAACTCTCTTGCTAGTCTCTACTTTATAGAGCCGCTCATCCACCGTGAGTGGTCGTCTTACAAAGACTGTCACACTTGCAGGAACCGGTACTACGAGCTCTCTGGAGCCAGATGGCGGGTCGCTGTATTCACAGGTGACTCTTTTAACCGGTTATTCAGCAAATGTTTGTTTTTCAGTTATGTGACTTGGGTGTATCCAGAAGGTGCACATTCAATTCACAGGTCGAGCAATCTTAAGGAGCTCTTTAAATCATTCTAAAATCTGAGTTTTTTTTGTAATTCTGAAGTGTAGTGGAAACAGATGTTTGAATACGATCAAAACGCATCAATACACTAGGTGGTGTCACTTGCGCACATTATTGTTTGTGTGCAGTAAAACTGTATTTTGGTGCAAACGTAATGGTCATTTCTATTTAAAATGTGTTGTCTCTAATGGCAAAGCACTACCACACAATGCATACTCCACACTACGCCATTCTACTTCACTATAGGACTTTCCACTCTATACCACGCCACTCTATTCTACGCCAGTCCACTTCACTCTACACCCCTGCACTCGAAGACACGCTGCAGCACGCCACGCCACTTGATCCCATGCCACTCCAATCTACAACACTCACTCCACAACACAACACTCCATTCTACGCCGCTTCACTCCACGCCACTTATCCCACTACACTCTACCCCACTCCAGTCTACCCCAGTCCAATCCACTTCGTTACATTCTACCTGAATTTACTCCACTCCAATCTGATCCACTCCAATCTACTCCACTCCAATCTACTCCACTCCAATCTACCCCACTCCAATTTACCCCACCCCAAGGAACCCACCAAAATCTACCCCACACTCCAATCTACTCCACTCCAATCTGCACCACTTCAATCTACCTCACTGTAACCCAATCTACCCTACTTCACTCCAGCTCAGTGCACTCTACTATGATCCAGTCGACCCCACTCCACAACAATCTATCCCACTCCTCCTCAGTCTACCTCACTCCACCCCAATAGATCCTACTCCCTGCAATCTATCCCACTCCACTCAAATCTATCCCACTCTGCTCCTATCTATCCCAGTCTACCCCTTTCCACTGCAATCTACCCAAGTCCAATACATCCCACTCCAGTATACCCCAATACAACCCACTCCACTCCAATCTACCCAACTCTACTTTACCCCACCTTTTTCTACTCCACTACAATTTACCACAGTTCATTTTACCCCACTCCATTCTAAACTCCACTGCAATCTAGCCAACTCCTCTCCACTCTTATCTTCCCCACTCCATTCCAGTCTACCCCACTCCACCACAATCTACCCCACTCCAATACACCCAATCTACCCTACTCCTCTCAACCACACTCCACTCAAATCTTCCCCACCCCACTCCAATCTAATCCACTCCACCCCAATCTACTCCATTTCAGTCTACCCCATCTCACTCCACCCCAATCTACAATACTCCAATCGACCTCACTCAAAATTACTCCAATCTATCTCACACTACCCCACTCTGTGTCAATCTACCCCACTCTCCCACAAACCACTGCAATCTATGCACCCCACTCTACTCCACTCAAATCCACCCCATTCCACTCTAACCCACTTTACTATAATGTACCCAACTCCAAACTACCCCACTCCATTCATCCCTCTTCAATCAACCCCACTCCAATCTACCCCACTTACTACTCCAATCTAGCCTACTCTAATTCACCCAATCTACCCCACTGCATCCTAATCTACACCCTACACTCTATGCCAATCTACCCAACTCCACTTTTCATCCTAAAACTACCTAATTCCACTCCAATCTTTCCAACTCCCATCTTTCCAGATCTAACCCACTTCAATCTACCCCACACCCCACTCCATTCCAATATACCCACTCCACTGCACTCTAATCTACCCAACCCTACGCTTCTTCCAAAATCTATCTCACCCCACTCCAATCTCGACTCCATCTATCTAACTCCACTCCAGTCTTTCCCACTTCCATCAACCCCAATCTACACTACTCCAATCTAGCCACTCCAACCAACTCAATCTACTCCACTCCACTCTACCCCAATCTATCACACTCCATTCCACTCTACTCAATCTACTTAACTCCACTCTTCCCAATCTACCTCCCTCCACTTCACTCCAATCTACCACATGCCACTCCACTCTTTCTGAGTCAATCTCAGCTCTAGTCTGATCTGTCACCATTGCACTCCAATCTGCTCCACTACACTCTTCCCAATCACTCCAATCTTGACTACACTCCAATCTATTCAACTCCACTCCACCACACTCCAATCTATCCCACTCCACTCCACCCCAATCCACCCCACTCCGTTCTTCCCCAATCTACCCCACTCTACGCCAATATATCCCACTCCACTCTATCCCAGTATATCCCACTCCACTCTTCCCTGGATCTACCCTACTTCTGTCTACCCTGCTCCTATCTAGCACACTCTAATCTACCCCAGTCTACTCCACTCTAATCTACCCCACCCCAATCTATCACACTCCAATCTACCATGCTCATCTACCCAACGCCCCCATTCTAATCTACCCCAATCCACCCCTCCCCACCCACTTCTTTCTACCCCATTCCACTCTACACCAATCTACCCCAATCCACCCCACTCCACCCCATTCCATTCTACCCCTACTCCACGCTACGCCAATCTACCCCATTCCACCCTACTCCAATCTGCCCCACCCCACTCCACGCCACACCACATCACTAACTTTTAGCCATGCTAGACAGCAGCCACACTGGTATACAACATGGCTAAAACAAGTTGCCACAGCTGATAGCTCTTGCATAGGCGAGACCTGTTGGCTTTGCCAAGGCTTGTTATCCACTGCATTGGCTTCTAGGAGTTATGCTCCAGATAGCTCCCAACCTGGATGAGAATTTAATCCACTTTGGGATTTTGTTTTTGAAAATAAACACATTTCAAAGTTTGACTTACAGCTCTGTCATATTGACAGAGCCATCTGTCAAACTTTAAAGGCATTTACAGGAACCTTTGTCTCAGCGGTTCCTGCAAATGCAAGTGATCTGGGTGAAGCCAGCGGATATCTCTAAATTTGGCGTGAGTACGCGTGCAATGGGACCAGAAAACACCATGACGAGGGAACTTAATCCTGCCACCAAAGTGGAAATCGGATCCTAAAGCAATCTGATTCCTTGCAAGGAGAAGAATGCTAGTAGAGAGAGTGTCTAGAGGAGAGCCCAATGTAGTATCAGTCATCAAGGTCAGTTTCGGATCTCTGTTTAAAAGGACATGCTTGTTGATTATGTCTGTGGTAGAGGTGAAGCAAAAAGAGCAAAGATCTGACTGTATAGTGGAAGGTAAATGATCTTGGAAGTTCAAATACATTTTTTTGAATTTTCTTTGACAATATCTGAACTTGATTATACAAGGTTTTTGGATTGTGGATGATGTCATTGCAATTTACTTTGCTGATGAGTTAGTTTCTGAATCAGTAAGAACATCTCAGAGGCGAAATTGTTTGACAGTTCTGTTTTGATCTTATACAATAAAGTAAAACTCAGCCCAAATTACAATTTCGTACTTCGTGATTTCATGATGGGACCGCAGAACACTGACTGCAGTATGAACATTTATGTACAGATCATGTAGGTCTTGCCTGGCTTAGGTAAGGCAATAACTGCTACATACATTTAGCCCTTTCCCGTGGTTTATGTATGTGTTATTGGTACAACCTGGTCTACACTCCAGGCGAGAATGCCAGGTGGGGATGAAAACGTTTTGGGTTATTATTTTCTGTACTAATCTGGATTACTTCTTTACTGTTTCATTATGGCTGTTATTTGCTTAAATCTTCTAAAATATTTTTTTGAACATCAGGCATCTATAGAATCCCTGTTGGATTTCTGCACCATTTGGATCATTAGAATATTATTTCCTTACATTCGGGCGCCATTCTTTCTATTTTACAGTCTACTGACTTGGATTATTTATATTCAGCCAACTTCAACATCTGTAATTTACCATTGTCCTCCTCTTTAGGTCGGGCCTGGGCAGCGCATGCGCTGTCTCTCAACATGTGGTACCTCCTTCTAGGTGCATTTACCACGCCCATCACTTTCATTGGCTTCTTCGGCAGCCTTTCGAAATTCCTTTGGTTTGGTAGGTAAAAGCTTTACTTTGCCCTGCCTGTTGACTGCTTTGTGCACGCTCTGTAGACTGGACCTCTGACATGGATTACTTCACCATGGCCATATATAATGTCAGTGCATTACTTTCTCTTTTGCCTTGGGTTTTTGTTTTAGTTTCAGTCTTGTGCTCCAAGCTCAGTGCCGCCAGTTGTCGTGTTGTCTTTGCTCCCGCCCCCTCCTGTTGCCTGTTGACCTCCTGCCTCCTCTTCCCCCTTTCTAAACACATGGGGGCCCATTAGCATGTCGGGCAGATCGCCAACGGCCGCATGGCGGTAGCGATCCGCACAACATTTGTGCCCACACGCATGCCAATTCCCCCCCGTCATATTACTATGGCGGGGGGACCCGGGTCACCGAAAGGCCGTCCGCTGGTTTTCCCCGGTAGGCAATCCGCCCTATTGCCTACCAGGCGGAAAAGCTGTTAATATGGTGGCAGTGTCTGGTAGACACTGCCATCCATTTTAGTATGCAGGCGGGGACATGCCTTTCGTTGCCACCACGGAAAGGCATGCGGTCTTCGACATTGTTGGCCCATAGTGGGCACCCAGGGATTCTGGGGAGTGGGGGGTGCACACGGGGAGTGCCTATGGTACCCCCGTGCATTTCAATGTACAACGTGGCAGGCACAGCGCAGTGCGTGTCACGTTGTGCATTGAAAGGCACAACTTGCTTTTGTGGCTTAGC
Source organism: Lissotriton vulgaris (assembly GCF_964263255.1). Lineage (NCBI taxonomy): Eukaryota > Metazoa > Chordata > Amphibia > Caudata > Salamandridae > Lissotriton > Lissotriton vulgaris. The sequence goes on along the minus strand of NC_141700.1, from coordinate 133,424,370 downwards.
GGCGGGCGGTCTTTTCAGCACCGCCGCTGCAATGTTACAAATGCGAGATGCGCCCACCAGTGTGGCAGGTGCATCCTAATTGCAGGTTATGTTATGTTATAGTGACTTATATAGCGCTCAGTTGCCCCAGCAAAGGGACGTCCCGGTGCTTCTGGCAGCACACAAACAACTGACTACGATGAAGCTCAGCAAGACAATGTCCGGAAAGCTTAGTTTAGGGGAAAAAAAGTGGGTCTTGATTGCCTTTCTGAAGGCCAGCAGATCTTCAAGTTCTCGTATGTGTGATGGTAGTGAGTTTCATAACTTTGCTGCCACATAGCGGAAGGAACGTCCTCCTGCTCGGCAGGTGCGGGTGCGGGACCGCCGCAAGCATTGTGGGCGGTCCTGTTTCCTGGGGTATGCCATACTAATGACCCCCATGGTGTTTTTGTTTTTTGGGGTAATAAATAATACTTTTTGTTATTAAAATGCACAGGTCTCTCACAGCCCGACCTTCCCCCTAACAACGAGCCTGCTGCTGGTGCTTCCTGTGCTGATTGGACGGGTTAACCTTCCCCACCCTCTGCACCCTTGCCTTTGGATGCTGCCTTGGGGGCTGTGTGGCTTTGCTCCTGCTTGCGTTCTAAGCTCTGCTCTCAGCCCCACACGTTATCCCTGATGACTTTGCTCCCGCCCTCCTCCTGTAAGCTGGGTTGACCACCTCGTCACTCCTCATCTCCTTTTTCTGTGCACTTGGGATTTTAATTTTTTTTAAATAAATGTAACTTTAAAAAAAATTAGAAACACGGCCTCACGCCACGCCACTTTCGTCCCAGTCTGTTTTATTTGTTAATGGATAACAGTAGAAACCCGGGCGGAGTCACTGCTCTGAAGAAGCAGACCGCATAGTCATAAATTGCTGAGATGACGTCGGACAGCTACACCTCCTCCAGCTGAGGACTGTAAGTGCTGGGAGAAGTAAAAACATCCACTTCTGCTTCTCTATTCCTATTTACCCTGTGCACTCCGGACGGGCACTCCAGAGGAGTAACTGGGGGGGGTCTCTCAAAGGGGCGTGGCCAATGTAATTAAGGGTGTGGCTTAAAAACATGTATGCTAAAAATCTGTGCTTAGCATAGTGCGCCGCCCGACTTGTATTTTGCTGTTTCTATCATTGCATCCAGATATATGATACAACAAGTGACATCATATCTACAACAAGGCAGGACAATTGGCTTTGTCAATGGTCGTTAGTTGCATAAGATAAATAAGCAGCAACTCTGGCATGTATATAATTTTGAAAAAGCTTCCACTTAAAGCCTTGTTGACACCACGATAATGTTGCTGCTCCTGAGTTTCAAAAAGAGAAGGAAAATCCAGGGAGAAAATGACTCTCTTTAAAGGATTTCCTTTCCCCTACAACCCTTCCCTGGCATGACATCATGCCGTTATTTTGCCACTAGTGAGAAGTGAGCAGCGCACATGGAGTCCGGGAAAAAACGGACTGCCTGTGTCAGGGCACAAAACAGAGCCCGATAGAGACCCGTTTCGAGGCCCCCTTTAAAACAAGCATTTGCAATGCAATAGGTCTCGCATTAGGAAAGTTTGAGCTATTGGTATTGTAATGACAATTTTTTTATTTATGTGTTGGTTTTGAAAATAGCTAAATTAATAGCTTTGTCATTTACAATGCCAATAGTTATAACTTTCGCAAATGTGACACCTATAGCATTTGTAATGCAACATGTTTTGTATTTACGTGACTTAGATGTATTGATATTACAAATAACAATGGCTTTTAATTTTTTTAAATAATTAATACTTACGTAAAAGTGATTGTAATTTATAATGGCAATAGCTTAAACTTTTGTAAATAACTTTTGTGAAGATTATGTTCAGTGTATTTTATTGTGACGAAAACCCAAGAACAGAAGTGAAATATTCACATCCTTTTGTGACATTTGTAATAAAGCTTGAAACATTGAGAGAACATATTTGAACCAGTTGTTGTTGAATGGTTGCACAGACTGATGCTGTGATGGCGGGGAGTGATATTGTAATGGCGACGAGTGATGCTGTGGTGTTCAGTGATGCTGTGGTAGCGCATAGTGATGTTGTGGTGCCCCTGAGTGATGCTGTGGTGGCCCTGAGTGATGCTGTGGTGGTGCTGAGTGATGCTATGGTGGTGCTGTGGTGGTGCTGAGTGGTGCTGTGGTGGTGCTGAGTGGTGCTGTGGTGGTGCTGAGTGGTGCTGTGGTGGTGCTGAGTGATGCTGTGGTTGCGCTGAGTGATGCTGTGGTGGCTCTGAGTGGTGCTGTGGTGATGCTGAGTGATAATGTGGTGGTGCTGAGTGATAATGTGGTGGTGCTGTGTGATGCTGGGGTAGCGCTGAGTGATGATGCTGAGTGGTGCTGAGTGATGCTGGGGTGGCGCTGAGTGATGCTGGGGTGGCGCTGAGTGATGCTGTGGTGGTGCTGAGTGATGCTGTGGTGGTGCTGAGTGATGCTGTGGTGGTGCTGAGTTATGCTGTGGTGGTGCTGAGTGATTCTGCATTGGTGCTGAGTGATGCTGTGGTGGGGCTGAGTGATGTTGTGGTGGTGCTGAGTGGTGCTGGGGTGGTGCTGAGTGGTGCTGTGGTGGTGCTGAGTGATACTGTGGTGGTGCTGAGTGGTGCTGTGGTGGTGCTAAGTGATAATGTGGTGGTGCTGAGTGATAATGTGGTGGTGCTGAGTGGTGCTGTTGTGGTGCTGAGTGATGGTGTGGTGGTGCTGAGTGATGCTGTGGTGGTGCTGAGTGATGCTGCAGTGGTGCTGAGTGATGCTGCGGTGGTACTGAGTGATGCTGAATGGTGCTGTGGTGGGGCTGAGTGATGCTGTGGTGGTGCTGAGTGGTGCTGTGGTGGTGCTGAGTGATGCTGTGGTGGTGCTAAGTGGTGCTGCAGTGGTGCTGAGTGATGCTGCGGTGGTACTGAGTGATGCTGAATGGTGCTGTGGTGGGGCTGAGTGATGCTGTGGTGGGGCTGAGTGGTGCTGTGGTGGTGCTGAGTGATGCTGTGGTGGTGCTAAGTGGTGCTGCGGTGGTGCTGAGTGATGCTGTGGTGGTGCTGAGTGATGCTGTGGTGGTGCTGAGTGATGCTGCGGTGGTACTGAGTGATGCTGAATGGTGCTGTGGTGGGGCTGAGTGATGCTGTGGTGGGGCTGAGTGGTGCTGTGGTGGTGCTGAGTGATGCTGTGGTGGTTCTAAGTGGTGCTGCGGTGGTGCTGAGTGATGCTGTGGTGGTGCTGAGTGGTGCTGTGGTGGTGCTGAGTAGTGCTGTGGTGGTGCTGAGTGGTGCTGAATGATGCTGTGGTGGTGCTGAGTGGTGCTGTGGTGGTGCTTAGTGGTGCTGTGGTGGTGCTGAGTGATGCTGTGGTGGTGCTGAGTGGTGCTGTGGTGGTGCTGAGTGATAATGTGATGGTGCTGAGTGATAATGTGGTGGTGCTGAGTGATAATGTGGTGGTGCTGAGTGGTGCTGTGGTTGTGCTGAGTGGTGCTGTGGTGGTGCTGAGTAATGCTGTTGCGTTGAGTGATGCTGTGGCGTTGAGGGATGCTGTGCGCTGAGTGGTGTTGTGGCGTTGAGTGGTGTTGTGGGATAGACGAGACCTAAAGAATGAAAGTGTCCTAATGTAATGAAACTGGTGCTCAGATAAAGCGCTCTAATGCCTTCTGGTTTAGTTTGTGCTTTATGAAATCACTAAAAGAACACATAACAGTGGCTATAGCCACTGAGTAGCATTTTGTATATCAATATACATACACACGAAAAAGATAGAAAGAAAAGTACATCACTCCAAGCTTGGTACAGCCTCCATGCTGCCTTTCACTCAAATCAAGCACAGAGTCACTCTTCTTATTACAGATAAGAACCGCCGACCATCTAAATAAAAAATGCAAGCAATTGAAGTGCTCTGACGGGGCAGCGGGAGAGTGGAAGCAGCCTTGACGTGGGATTGGTGTGGGAGGTAGGAACAAGTCAGGAGAGGGAGGAGGGGGAACTGCTTGCGAAATGAAATTAAAAGCGGCCGACCGGGAAATGCTCTCGGCATTGCGGGGGCGGGGGAAGATAGAAAGAAAAGTACATCACTCCAAGCTTGGTACAGCCTCCATGCTACCATTCACTCACATCAAGCATAGAGTCACTCTTCTTATTACAGATTAGAACAGCCGACCATCTAAATAAAAAATGCAAGCAATTGAAGTGCTCTGACGGGGCAGCAGGAGAGTGGAAGCAGCCTCGACGTGGGATTGGTGTGGGAGGCAGGAGCAAGTCAGGAGAGGGAGGAGGGGGAACTGCTTGCTAAATTGAATTAAAAGCGTCCGGACGGGAAATGCTCTTGGCGTTGCGGGGGCGGGGGAAGATAGAAAGAAAAGTACATCACTCCAAGCTTGGTACAGCCTCCATGCTGCCTTTCACTCAAATCAAGCACGGAGTCACTCTTCTTATTACAGATTTGAAAAGCCGACCATCTAAATAAAAAATGCAAGCAATTGAAGTGCTCTAACGGGGCAGCGGGAGAGTGGAAGCAGCCTCGACGTGGGATTGGTGTGGGAGGCAGGAGCAAGTCAGGAGAGGGAGGAGGGTGAACTGCTTGCGAAATTGAATTAAAAGCAGCCGGCCGGGAAATGCTCTCGGCGTTGCGGGGGAAGATAGAATGAAAAGTACATCACTCCAAGCTTGGTACAGCCTCCATGCTGCCTTTCACTCAAATCAAGCACGGAGTCACTCTTCTTATTACAGATTAGAACCGCCGACCATCTAAATAAAAAATGCAAGCAATTGAAGTGCTCTGACAGGGCAGCGGGAGAGTGGAATCAGCCTCGACGTGGGATTGGTGTGGGAGGCAGGAGCAATTAAGTGCTCTGATGGGGCAGCGGGAGAGTGGAAGCAGCCTCGACGTGGGATTAGTGTGGGAGGCAGGAGCAAGTCAGGAGATGGAGGAGGGGGAACTGCTTGCAAAATTAAATTAAAAGCGGCCGGCCGGGAAATGCTCTCGGCATTGCGGGGGCGGGGGAAGATAGAAAGAAAAGTACATCACTCCAAGCTTGGTACAGCCTCCATACTGCCTTTCACTCAAATCAAGCAAGGAGACACTCTTCTTATTACAGATTAGAACCGCCGACCATCTAAATAAAAAATGCAAGCAATTGAAGTGCTCTGACGGGGCAGCAGGAGAGTGGAAGCAGCCTCGACGTGGGATTGGTGTGGGAGGTAGGAGCAAGTCAGGAGAGGGAGGAGGGGGAACTGCTTGCGAAATTAAATTAAAAGCGGCCGGCCGGGAAATGCTCTCGGCATTACGGGGGCGGGGGAAGATAGAAAGAAAAGTACATCATTCCAAGCTTGGTACAGCCTCCATGCTGCCTTTCACTCAAATCAAGCACGGAGTCACTCTTCTTATTACAGATTAGAACCGCCGACCATCTAAATAAAAAATGCAAGCAATTGAAGTGCTCTGACGGGGCAGCGGGAGAGTAGAAGCAGCCTCGACGTGGGATTGGTTTGGGAGGCAGGAGCAAGTCAGGAGAGGGAGGAGGGGGAACTGCTTGCGAAATGAAATTTAACACGAACAGCAAGTAAGAAAGGGGTCGAAGAGGCAGAGACGTCAATCTTCTGAGGAAGCAGAAATGCACCAAATGCCGTGGGCAGAAACAGCAGGGGTGAATTTAGGGGGGAGGAGAATTGTGGCTGAGCACGCGCTTGGAAAGCTTCACGCTTGAATGCCTGAGGCTGAGCGCACGCTGGGGAAGCTTCAGATGCCTGTGGGAGGGAGGCTGATGGCTTTGATGTGGACGCGCGTTCCGCACGAGTGCACCACATGTACTGGACGCAATCCGCAATGGTTTCAGAGCTTGGTTTGCCCTCTATACTCTCGTCTATTTAACCCTTACGGGATAGAGTAGTCGAGACCTAAAAACTGTGGCTATAAGATTCTGCCTGACCTACAGCCCCTCACAGAAGCTCCCTGGTAGACAACGTTGTGCATTGCTGTCCATGCTCATGTACTGCAGCTGAAGTCGCAGAGGGTGCTCCCGAAGGGGGCTCGAAAGCCGGCGCCATAACCAGCGCCATGCCTCCCGGACAAACCAGTGGGGACCAGCCCTTTGGGCGCGAACAAGCAGGACAAAGGGCGAAAGGATGCCCCCGGCCACCCCTCCTCTCCAGCAGCCGCTGAAGTGGCGCCAACCCCCCCAGGCCAATGGGGGCCAGGGCGAGATGCAAACCCACAATGAACAGGGGGCCTTCATGAGGGGGGAAGGCGAGTGGGGGGCATATAAGCGCTGCTCCCCCAAGCAAGCTTCTATCTTCACGGAGCGGGGGAGCAGCGACAGCATCAGAGCGCAATCTTGTGCCAGCTATCCACACCTAAGGATCAGCAATGTCGCAGGGCTGAGGAAGAGGCAAGGCATGGCGAAGAACTACGCTGATATCGGTTGGTACGGAGGCACACCGGAGGGAGGTGTGCCAGAATAGGTCCACTCACCTTCTGCCTCATGGCTGGGTGAGTTAGCCTAAGGACAGGTGCGTAGGACCACCCACTCTGGGATCCCTCACGGATGGGTAGCTTGGCCTACCGAAGGAGGGAGTAGACGGCGCTCGCAGCCCAGCCCCCGCCGGATGGCAGGGCACAACAAAGTCAGACAAGGTAGCGAGGTGGCCTAACTCCTGGACAAATGCTACTCCCTTCCCGCGCAAAAGAGGCGCAAAAAAACCAACCTACCAACGAAAACGACCCAGAAGGGCCAAGAGACAATACCAAGGAAGTTTGTTATGACAAGACATGCAAAATGCAAAGTAGATACATGTTTCCTCATATTCCTAATAAACTGCGGCCAACAAATGACCACAAGACAAACGTGTAGGTTGGCTTTTCTTGGCGTGATAAGGAGTACATGATGGGGAGATATGGCATACATGTGGGAGTGGGGCAGAGTGCGGGGGTTATGCGTACTAAATTAGAAGGAGCAAGTGTTGCTAATGCTCGCTTGTAATACCTCTTTAAAATCTGAACGGGCACGCACTTTTAGAGACTGTTTTTGTTCTACATTTTTCACACCAAATAACACCAGGGTTGTCTGGTAGGCATTAGTAAAGCTCATAGGTCTCGTAAACACCCCAAACGTACATCTCTCTGTTGTCACTAATGCAATTGGTTCGTTTTTGTAGCAGGTTTTATTTTTACTGCCCCTAAAGTCTCTCATGGTGCATCATCAAAATATACTAGTTTTGTCTGTTAACAGAGTATCCGTTTCGGACCGATGTTGGATTACAGGAGAGGGGCTTGCTTTAGTTGGTGTCGCAGTAAAAGTACATCCACCCCCTCATAGCTCACAAACATTCCCTGGAGATGTCTGTTGTCCGTTTCACCGGTGATAGTATAGATATGCCACCCTCTCATGGGACAGTCAGTTGGCTAACAACAGCTAAAAGAGTTTTTTTAGAGCTTTATATAGCGTGAACTAGACCCGAGAAATTGGGTATCAGTGTTATTGTTATTGTTATTGTTGTTATTGTTATTTTTGATTTGTAGCGCGCTCAATCACCTACAGGCCTCTAAGCGCTCGGGAATCGATGGTAAACAACAACTTTGACAGTACAGAGGGCATCCACTAGCCTAAGTGGCTCACAGGGCTCTCCTGAACAACGTTTTCAGCCCCTTTCTGAAACGTAGGAGGTTTCCTTCCTTCCGTAGTGGCTCAGGTAGTGTGTTCCAAAGATGCGGAACCAGCACCGAAAAGGCTCTTCCGCCCTTGGTGGCGAGTTTGTACCGAGGGCAGACTAGTAGCTGAGAGTCTGAGGATCTGAGAGCTCTCTTTGGGCTATACATTGCCAGGCGATCTTTGATGTATGCGGGCGCCATGCCATAGATGGCTTTATGGGCTATGCACAAGTTTTTAAATTCCACTCGCTCCTTGATGGGGAGCCAATGGAGACTTTGTAGCAGGGGGGATGCTTTAGTGCGTCTTGGCTGTCTGAAGATGAGACGGGCGGCATCATTCATCACCACCTGTAGCCTATTTATCAAGGTTTTTGGTAGGCCAAGGTAGAGGGCATTTCCATAATCTCTGCGTGAAATCACAGTAGCTGCGACGATGGAACGTAGCATAGATTGGGAAATGATAGGCACTAATTTCCGTAGCACTTTACATGAGCACCAGTTTTGTTACAGATGGACACATTCATTTTTTTTTGGTACGTGGAGATTAAGGGGTCCATTAGGATGTAGGGTGTATCGCCACGGGCGGTGGCGATCCTCCCTACATCCTACCCCGCCCGCCACCCATTTCCCCCCACTATATTAGTATGGCGGAGGACCCCGGCGGATGGAAAGACCATTCGCCGGTTTTTTTCCGCCGGTCGACTAGTCGACCGGCGGAAAAGGGGCTATATATGGTGGCGTGTCTAGCAGACACCGCCATCCATATTAGCATGGGAGCGGGAAGAAGCCTTTCTGTTGCTTATGGGGACACGTTGCTGGCCCCCAGGGTATTGGGGAGGTGGGGGTGCACATGGGGGTTACCTATGGTACCCCCCTGCATTGTCATGGACCTGGTTGCAGGCACCTCGCGTGCCTAACACCTTGTGCATGACAATGCACACAGTGCATTCCCAGGATTGTGGCGTGCGGAATGTGAGCACCGCCCGCCACAATGCTGGGAATGGAGGATGCCACTGCCAAGGTGGTAGTGGCATCCTAATCGCCGGTGCGGGGCCACCGCACCACTGGCAGCCAGTCCCAGCACCGCTAGGGTGGCGGGCGGACGAAAGTCCGCCCGCCATCCTAATGGGCCCCTGTGTGATTTGCCCAAAATCACAGGATGTTGAGCAATGTTGCCAAGACTCGAACCTGGTTCCCCAACTTTGAGGTCAACCGCTCTAGCCGTAAGGCTACATCCTCTCCCCATTATGGTACACTATGCTGGTGCAGCGCCCAGAAGTAGACAAATACTCGCTAAATACACATGTGCCTTTAGGAGGAGAAGCTGGGGTTCATTCTAAAACTGATGTTGTATACCTTAACCAGATGCTATTCCGAACAATATTTAGAAATATACCACTATCAATAGACAAATAAGGCGGACAGTTGCTCTTCCTGCGCTGTCCCCTCCATGCCTCCCGTTTTCCTGTTCTGGACTCGCTGGACACGTTGCAGAGGGGCTATGAGCGGGTCAGCTTGCCCACGTTATTTTTTTGTTTGAGTTTGCAGTAATATGTACAGTGAGTCTGGGGGTGGAGGGGTGTTATTGGGCCTGAGCACTTATCATTTCTGGTGGGCTGTCGTGTGGACAGTCTTTAAAAAAATCATATGCCCAGAAGCACAGAACCTCCTAGAAAAAGAATTAGACCTCTAGTTCTCAGTCTAAAGTTCTTGGCACGTTTGTAATTATATCACTATAGGAGAGGCTTGCCCGAGAGGTTTGACTGTGACATTGTGAGAAGTGGGCATAGACGGCCTTCCGACTCCCAGTCACCCTCCTTGTCGTGCTGCTTTTATCATGGAAAAGGGCACCATGACTTAAAACTCACTCCCCTTGTTCTCACTGTCAGACCCCGCCCACTCGCTTTCAACTTCTACCCCCTTTCCTGAACGCTCTCTACGTCACCTTTCCTAAACTCACCCTTCATGCACTTACGCTTTTTAGGTTTCGCCTGGCATCCACTGCGCAGCAGCGTTCGCGCAGGCGAAATCTTTTGAAAACAGTGTATGTGGCTTTGTCCCGCCTCTCTCTTCCATTGGCTAGCTCCATAAATGGAGGCTAGCCATTGGAAGAGAAAGGCGTCCGTCATTGTCCGGGGCGATTCGTGGGCGTTCCGGCGATTTTTTCCCTCTCCGCCCCCTTGCGATCATCATTGCGGCGGTGGGCAGTGGTTTATTTTATTTATTTTTTAGTTTTTTACGGGTCATTCCTCCAGGCCGACCGCCGCCGGAAGAAGTCCTGGTGAGTGCTCCCCTCCCCTCCCGCTGTCCGTGTGCCCGTTCCCGCCCCCCCCCGCTGTCTGTGTGCCCGTTCCCGCCCCACTTGTAAATGCTTGTTCTTTTTAATTTCCAAAGTGGTTTGTTTTCTGTTTCACCTACTATTGGGCGTGCTGTGAGTTCCAGTAAGTATCTCTGCATTCCTCCCTGGCTCCAGAAACAAGGAGGCGCATTCGAATAATACTGGGTGGCTAGATCATGCAATCTCAATGTGCTAGTACTCAAAACTGCCTTGCGTCAAAGAGCGTGTCATATAGTTCCAATCGATGATGGACAAGAGCATTCACCAATAAGAAAACACAACTGTGCGGTTGCGTGATAAGCAGAGCGTCAGACAGTGACTCACACACCGTGCGGACGGGAGCAACCTGCAAGAAAGATGGCGGCGCCTGACTCTTGGGGTAAGCGCATTCTCGGACCTCGGCCTTTGCTTCTTCCCTTAACCTCAATGACTCTTTCGGCATGTTACTCTTTACTCCATTGTAGCCGTTAATGGCCACGGACTTGCTACTTTCTGTCGATCTCTGGTCGTGCTTCCTCTGCCTTCTGAATTCAAGCTTTCTCCCGCCTCAAACTTACACCTTTGCTCTTTCTCTTCCCATTTGATTGCTTCTGCCGTTGGGACTCTGTTATTAAAATACCTACAGATCGTCTTTATCCCTAGCCATCATTTAATTTGTCTTTCCACCACTTCCCTTCTTTCTTTATCTTTGTGTCTTCCTTACCAGGCTTCCCCACCTTTCTTGTCTCCTGGTTCCGATCCTATTAAATTCTGTGTCATTAGTTTTCCTTACTGACTCGTCCCTCTTTAATTCTGTAGATGTGGACGAATTTGAACCGGCGGTGGAGGTCCCGGGAGTGGCAACTGTCCCGGTGGTGGCAGATCGTTGGGCCGGTGAAGATGGAGGAAGTGAAGGTAATTCGGGGGAGGGGGGGTCTTGTGACATTGACAGCATGATGGGATGGCTTAGTGAAGTATAAGTTGACAGTTGACATCAGCTGCGACCTGCAAGACATTGACTCCAATGCCACTCAAGCCAGTTGTTCTCTTTTCTGAGGTCAGAAAGTTTAGTACTGTTGATTTGGTTAAGAACAGCTGTTAAGCATGGCAGAAAAACAGTATCAGGCGATGTATGTGCATGTTAAATGCCAGTGATCCTTTTAGATTACAAAAGGGTGCAACCAACCCTCACGCTTTTGTATTTGCAAAGCCTTTGGTGCGCATATGGTAAGCATACGGTCAAAAACGGGCTCGTTCAGACGAAGCTGTGCTCAAGGAGTTTGCGGAAAGTGTCTTTCGCTTTTTCCTGTTTATCATTCACCTGCTCCAGCAAGTCTTTTCTATACCAGCTTTTGGGATAGCATATAGCTGTTTCTATGTGGCTGTGTGTGGCACATTGTCTTTGGAGTGTTGCTACGAATGAATATTTGTCTTGACCAGAAAATTTGGCCACCTTCATAATGTTACTAATTCCAGTAATTCCTTTCAAAGTCTTGTGAATGTGACACGTTTGCAAAGGTTGTCACCCTCACGCTTCACCTACAGCGTATGCCCCACAAAATGGGCGTTTTTCACCAGGCAACTTGTGCATGAGAATCTTTCAAAATTTCATGCTTTTTTCCTACTCGAACACTATTTTTTAGTGGAACTATTCACTAGCTACTTTAACACGTTTCCAGCAAATCAGACCGCCAGTGAATGTACCACTGTCTCTGACCCTATGAGCAACAGCAGCAAAACTGACTGCATGTAAAATGCAGAACGTCTGCTTCGGGCACGAATTGTTTTAGCAGCAGACCGATTACCAAAACCTCGGGAAAGCTCAAAGGTTTGCATGTCACCACGGCTTATGTGCCCGTTGGCTGTGGCTGCATTATTCCGAACCTGGCTTCTGAAAACAGCTGATTAACCCGGTTACATTATCCCCATGTCATTGTTCCAGTCCTTACTTTTGAGCTGGGTTCGACCTCAGAAGTAATGACTGTAACAAGGACTAGGGACTAAGGCTAATCAGATTTACCGGTAAGTAACTGAGCATTCTGTGGCTATACCACTATAAGTACTTTCTTGAAGAAAAGAAATCAAGAATAAAGTATCATAATAAGAAATTCTTATGTTGTATTTTGACCCGAAAATGTATGTAGTCTTCATTGGACATAATTTCGACATTTGCGATCTCATGTGAAGTGTAATTGGATACTGGTTACTGGGCCAACTGATTTTTATTGATAGCCTGCGCATAGCTCAAATAATTTTATGTTACACTTATTCTTTGGTATTTAAAAGAAGTTCATTTTCTGAAATAACTATTACCAAGTCTGTGCTTGCTTCCCTGCCCCCTGGCTGTGCTTGCTTCCCTGCCCCCTGGCTGTGCTTGCTTCCCTGCTCGTGCTTGCTTCCCTGACCCCTGGCTGTGCTTGCTTCCCCGCCCCCTGGCTGTGCTTGCTCCCCCGCCCCCTGGTTCCACTTCCTCCCCTGCAACCTGGCTGTGCTTGCTTCCCTGCCACCTGGCTGTGCTTGCTTCTCTGACCCCTCGCTGTGCTTGCTTCCCTGCCCCCTCGCTGTGCTTGCTTCCCTACCCCCTCGCTGTGCTTGCTTCCCTGCCCCCTCGCTGTGCTTGCTTCCTTGCCCCCTTGCTGTGCTTGCTTCCCTGCCCCCTCGCTGTGCTTGCTTCCCTGCCCCCTGAGTGTGTGTGTGGCTCTGGGTGGTTGTGTGTGGCTCTGGGTGGGTGTGTGTGGCTCTGGGTGGGTGGGTGTGGCTCTGGGTGGGTGTGTTGGTCTGGGTGTGTGTGTGTGTGTGTGGCTTTGGGTGTGTGTGTGTGTGGCTCTGGGTGTGTGAGTGTGTGTGGCTCTGGGTGTGTGTGTGTGTGGCTCTGGGTGTGTGTGTGTGGCTCTAGGTGTGTGTGTGTGGCTCTGGGTGTGTGTGTGGTTCTGGGTGTGTGTGTGGCTGGCTCTGTGTGTGTGTGTGTGGTAGTAATTACTGTCTGCTGAGCTCGTCCGTAGGGTACAATAGGTCTCACATTTGCGAGAGATTAAGCTAATGGCAATGTAAATGACAATGCCATTTATTTATCTGTTTTCAAAACCAATACATAAATACAAATTTTGTCATTTACAATGCCAATAGCTCTAACTTTTCCAAAGGCGAAACCATTGCATTGTAAATGCTTGTTTTTATATCTGTCTGCTGACGTATCATCATTTTTTAACAATTTGACACATTTGAAAGATGTTGGCATATTTATTGAGTTACATTAGATTTAATTCAACATTTTTTTTTTTTTTGCTTCATTTATATGTCAACAACCGAGGACTCTTAAAGTGTTCTGCTTTTATGGTAAATGTGATTGCCACATATATTTCTTAGATACAAATTTTAAATTCTAAACTGCCTAATTTTGCCCTGGTGTCTACGAAGAAAGAAAATAGGGAGCGGGCTGCATTACTTCACTCAGGTAGTCCAGCCAAAAACTCAATGTATCTATATTCAGGATATTACGGAAAGGCAAATATAAACAATAGTAATGGAGTTCGTCATAACTTCCAGTGGAAGACGTCAGACAGCACTTCAATCTTCAGGCGCCCGACTGTTCACAATCAGTGTATCACTCCACACCACATGGCAGACTAAACACCCACCCACCAGTACAAGGAATGCCGTGGGCCCTACAGAGCACCACAAGCGCAATTACCTCTTACAACAGCAGCCACTTACAACACAACTCTGAACGTAAAACCCAGACAGCATTCATATGCAATTACCTGGCTATTAAGGCACCTGGGAGGAGGCAAACAGCAAAGGCCCAGAGTACACTGCATTCAGTCCCAAACGCACCCAGCAACAACTCCCTGGAAACTCTGACCGGATAGAGCTATACAGGTGCCCTTGATTAAACCAATAGGAGCCATCTTTAACCCCTTGCATGCGGCCGCGATTCTGCGCCTGTGTGAAAAAATCACGAGTGGGCGGGTTTATGACGGCCCCCAGCCGTCATCAGCACACGAGCGCCGTAGTGCATGACGGATGGGGGCCGTCATCAGCATGCAAGGGGTTAAACACGGTATTGATCAGAGCTGTTGTTATACAGATGTGACCTAAAAGTCCCCCGCCACCATGCCATTCTTCTTTGTAGAGCCTTGAAGCGTGTGGCAGTCAGTTATGTTGGTGGGCTGTGCCCTATTGGTCCAACAACAAGTGTGTCTGTGTTGTACTTGGCTAAACTTGTAGAACTGTACCAAGTATTTAGTTGGTATAGTAGCTCATATTTCTTTGGGACTAGAAATGTGTGTGGCCCCACTGGCTCTACACAGGCCAAGCTGTCTGGAAGCACTGCATTGGACATACTTTTAAATTCCATCTGCTTGTCTGGCTGTCTGGTTGAACGGTGGCTGTCATTTGACTTGTTGGGTTTTCTCAGTGGATGTCATGTAGCTGCATACTACATGACACAGGATGATTTGTCCAGAGCCCCAAGCTGATCTGCCGCACTCTCGCTGGCTGGTATAAAGTTGCTAACTGAGCTGCTTCATGCCAACTGGAGCTTGAATTAAGAATAGCCACCCACTGGCGCATGGAGTGAGTAGTCCAGTGGGTTTATAACCAGCAATCCGGCGGGACCCTTGTCATCTCAAGAAAATATCACACTACGCTTTCCTTCAGTCTCGGAGCCTGCTATGTCAGTTAAATTGTGGCTTTTAATTCTTAAACAGGCCCTCCTTAGTACCTCCTTTACTTTTGTTGTAACCTTCCATGAGAACTGCCCTTGTTACATGTGTTGTTACTCGGTATGTCTCATTTACATTCTGTGAGCACTATTTTCTGAAATGACTTTCTCCTACCTCCTGTTGCAGCCATGACACGCTCTCCTGCAACAAAATACATTTTTCGTAGTTGATGCAATAGGCCTCGCATTACTGAAAGTTAGAGCTTTTTGCATTGGAAATGACAATGGCAATGTTTGTACATTTTTTTTTTCTAGAGATATATCCCAGCAGTAGCATAAGTAATAAAATAAAATAAAAGACAAGTAATAAAATAAAATAAAAGATACAAAGAAAGAAAAACTGGCAGTACCATAGGCTCTTACAAGGTGTCCCTGTGGAGTTGTAAAGGGACCTCTATTAGCCAAATAAGGTACTGCGTCCTTAATGCAATTATAAAGAGAAATATTGCAGCTAAGTATATTTTTCAATTTTTTTTTAAATTGGATTATTGTAGCTTGAGTTTTAAAAATGCGCCATTGTTGTATATTCTAATAGTGCATTTTTTTAATGCAAGCTAACAAAATCTAACTTTCAATAAAAACAAATAGAAACATATGCTCAGCTGCATTCTTTCACTTTATAATTGTATTAAGGGAGCAGAACCTTATATAGCTATTAAAAAGGCCCTTTTCAACTCAATAGGAACAGCTAGTAACAGCCCATAGTACTGCACCCTTTCCTTTCTTCACTGATTTTCTTTTATTACTTATGCTACTGCTGGGATATTTGTTCACAAAAAATCAAAATCAAAGAAACATTATAATTTGCAATACCAATAGCTACAATTTCAGTAATGCGAGGCCTATGGCATTGCAAATGCTTCTTTACTTTTGCTTTTGTAGGTTTTTGACTAGCCTGAACCCTTTATTCTTTATTTGATTGGCTGTTCCTCCCCATTACTTCTTGGTACTCCTAAGACTTTAAAACTCTCTGCTATATGAATGCAAGTATGACTATTACTACCCCACAGTCCGCTGAGTGATACTCAGTAATTCTCTTCATGTATCAAAAGAATGTACTTACTGATGTTTTGATAGAGATTTTTAGCAGATGTCCGACACTGGCCCTCTGTGGATGGCACCATTCCCATGTCTTAAATATTCCTCGGTATCGTTTACATAGGTAGTGCTTAGCGTTAAAATCTTGTATGCCTCCGGTCTTTGTGAAACAACCCTTAACACCCCTGTACATATTTATTTATGCCAAACAAAAGTATGGTTTGTTTCTCCCAAGCCCTCTTCAACACACATTCTTATGTATTGTATCCTACAAATCAAAACCTGGAAATCTTCTGTTGTAGAAATTAGTATCCTACTGCGAGTTGTGTCAATCTACTTAAAGATGCCCCAAGTAAGAAGTTGTTTGAGAGACCTTTATAGTGTTTGACACCTGTTCACAAATTCTAACTCTCTCCACTTTTCTTGTGGAGAGATTAGATTAATTGCAGTTGATGGAGCCTACTCCCAAAGGTAAATATACACATGCAGATGTATTCACATGTACATTTACTACTACACCTAGATGTAAGCCTACAATTTTTGCCGTTCACTATTTACGAGAGTAGATCTACATGTCTCCCCCCCTGGTGGAGCCTCCTACGACAGGATTTTGGAGTGTAACATTATTACTAGTAACTTTATGCACATTGATGGAAATCTCCCTTTGGGAAAGTATTGGAAAAAATATAAAAGTGTATTAATCTTTAAAAATATATATATAATAAAAAATATAAATGTAAAATTATTTAAATATTTATTAGTAACCTAAACTTAATAAAATATTACAGCACGTTTGCTCATCAAGTCCAATGTGTATTAAATAATGAATCAATTAAATTATTGATTCATAAATAATAACATCTGCCCGCAGATTAGTGAATAGCATTTTGTAGGATGTGAGTAGTAGTAGTTGTAGTAACCTGGGCTGCTTGCAGTTGCCCCACACACTTTTGGGCCCCCATTTTAACTGCTAAATGCTGTGGTATTTTATCTTAAAGTATGCTGGTCCCTGCTAACCAGACCCAGCACCATTGCTCTTTTCCATAAACTATAAATGTGAATTGGTACGCCCAATTGACAAGTACTTTTACACCCCTGTAAGGCCCTAGTATATGGTACCAGTGATACCCAGGGCAGGGATGTAAAAGGGGTAATGAGAAAGAATAGCAAGGAAAAAAAATTGCACTACAATAATATCGAGTGATGAATATTGTGGAATGGAAATATCAAGTGCAAGAATATCGCTGTCAAGAATATCAATTTGAAGGTAAGTAATATAGATTTTTAAAATATAGACGTCATTAATATTGTTTGTAAAAATATATTTGTTCAAAATATCGTTTTTTAATTATTGTCATGTTTGTAGTATACATTTTAAATGTATACAAAATTATTTTTTTGTTTAATTATTATTTATGTTTCTTACTATATCAGTTACATTTTTAGTAGTTATGAACTGTTATTACATTTTGTGTTTTTTAGTTCTGTAGTGAGGTTGTGGGTTTATAGAGGTACAGGGTGGGAAGTAATTTAATTATAACAAATTAATGATTATTTTTTAATTATTATTATTATTTTGTGTTTTTTAGTTCTGTAGCGGGTTTGGGGTTCATAGGGATATAGGATGGAAAGTAATTTAATTACAATAAATTAATGATTATTTTTTTATATAATATTATTTATTTAATTGATATTTAGTTTTGTTAATTGCTATACATTTTTTTCATGTAAATGTTTTTTGGGGGTTGTGGCGTTTATAGTATTAAAGGGTGAAAAGTAATTTGTTTTTAAATAAATATTAATTATTTGGTAATTAATAATAATTCATTAATTGGTAATTAATTATGTTAACTGTGTAATTAATTTTGGGGGTTTGTGTTGTGGGGTTATAGGGGTAAAGGGTGGAAAGTCATTTATTTTTAACTAATTATTAGTTGCTAATTAATAATAATTAATGAATTGATAAATATGTATGTTCATTGTTTAATTATTTTTTTAGGTGTGGGTCATTGGGTTATAGGGGTAAAGGGTGGGAAGCAATTGGCTTTTAATTAATTAATAAGTAGTTGTTAATAATAATTAGTTAATTAATATTTAATTATAGTAATTGTGTATTTTTTTTGTATATGTGGGTTGTGAGGCTGTAGAGGTAAAGGGCAGGAAGTAATTAATCAATGAATTTATATTTCGATTTTCATAAATAATATTTGTTTAATTGATAAATAGTTATGTTAATTGTGGAAGTGACTTTTTTACATTTAGATGTGGGTTGTGGGTCTTGTAGGAGTATGGGGTCGGAAGATAAATAATTTAAAATGTTTAATACTAAATATATTTCTATTTTGTATTCAACATATTTTTCATGTATTTACTGTTTTAAAATTATTTACATTTTGTTTAAGATATGTTGCTTGTTGTTAATGTTTCACTGACTGGATTGGGAGTAGTCCATTTTACCCCTCTGCAATCCAACACTTTCCTTACCATTGCACTGACTGGAGTGAGAATATTATTATTATTTTTTGTTTGCTAATTATAATATTTATTGTTGTGTTAATTGTACTGGGAATAGTAAATAGTAATATTTTCCAATGTTATATTTAAATCAATTTTATATTTATTGTAGTTAGATTAGTCAGTCTTATTTTTGTGTGATGTAAATATGTTTTCTATTGTTGTGTTGTTAGGTGAGAGTACTTATTTTTAGATTTATTTAGTATAAAAAAGTTTTTATTCAATGTAGGGGGAAATGTATATGTATATATTGTAATAATGAGTTATTTATGTAGGGGTGGATTCCGATTCAGGTAACGAATCCATACGACGATTCGTATTCGAAGCTGTTTCCGTCCGAATCGTATAAATCCGTCTGAATTGCGTAGTACGATCCGTAGGATAGAAATATGTCCAAATCCGTGCGAACTGTACGAAAAACAAGGCTAAATCCATATGAATTAGACCCTCACAGTGAACCATATGATTTATAAACATGCCGTACGACCCGCCAAGTACGATCCGGACCGGGTAATGAATACGCAATTTGTACAGAACACGTCGCGTATATTTAATTCGTACGGACAGCCACACATTCACATACGCGCGTACCCCTAAACGCAAGTGGTATACGCACGGGGTGTACGCACCGTACACCTACGGCCTTGGGGGGTACGAACCGTACCCCTACGTGCCGTATGCCAACATTATTGGGGTGTACGCACAGGGACATACGCACCGTACCCCTGAAATCCAGGGGTGTACGCACAGTACCCGGGGGGTCCGTTTCATACGCATTTCAAGGCAAAATCTCCTTTTACCAATGTTTTAAGCTCCCGTAGTAAAAGAGGAGTAACGGAGTGTTGTCGATACGATTCGTACTTGCTGGATAGGAAAATACAGCTTCGATCCGTACGGACATCGCGTACTGCGTGTTTCGAATGCTATTCGTACGGATCAGTGAGTTGTAGGGGCTGCGGTATGATTCGTACGGAGAACAGCTTTGGGTACACATTGTACCAGGTCATACGTACGGGTATGGTTCTCCATACGAATCGTACGGGGAAATAGCTCCGTACGGCTATTTCCCGAATTGAAATCGGACCCTTAATGTTGACATTTAGATAATTATGTGTTTGATTTATTATAATAATAAAAATATTTTAAAAAGTCTATATATGTTGATGTAAATTATTTATAATTCAAATTTGAAAAATGTTTACTTTTTATTTAAATTACATTGTTTTTCTTTTTTAATGTTTTATGTTTTTTGGTATATTTAAATATGTATACATATATTTGTGATAATATGATATTATATAAAAATGTGTAAATTATATTAATATTTAAATAATTAGTTTATTTATATATGTATGTTCATCTATAGATGTGTGCGTGTGTTTATTTTTTAGAAATTAATGTTAGTATTGTTTATTATATATATTTTAAACTATATATATTTTAAAATCGATATTTAATACAACCATATTATTGTAAACAATATTTTATCTTCAATATTTTTGTACTTACCTTTTTAAGTATAGGCAGTCGATATTATTGTATTCTATATTTTTTCCTAGATGGTTTTTCTTCTATATTCGTTTCCTCTATATTCTGTCAGGGAACCATAAAAGGGGTACCGGGGCTGCAGCATGTCTTGTATCACCCAGAGTAACCCAAGTAAAACCAAAGGCTGCAGGTCTGCCATCTCAGCCCTGCAGGAGCAGCTTGCCTGCTCGAGTTCGGTTCTGCACACACATTGTGTGACAGGGTCACCTCACTGCATTTAATGTATATCAGTCACCCTAAGGCAAGCCTCCTATAGCCCAGGAGGCTGGGTGCATTAAATTAAATGTGTGGAAATATATGTGCATGTATATATTGCCCAGTAGTAGCATCCTAAACATAGTTTTACCGCAAGTGACCGGCAGTCCATAGGATAACATGGGCTGGCATTTGGCATTACCTATATGTCCAGTTTCATGATGGCCCAGCCGATTTCTTTCATGTTAGGTGTCAAACACCATGCTTTTTAACCCATGACACAATGGTAGTGTCAAGGTTTAAACAGCATGTACCTAGGTGGCACTTTATACAGTGTCTACCAAGTTAACCCAGTGTTCTCGTGCTTTGGCAGGCTTTTTCACACGTTTGCCACCAAGACAGAAGTCTGAACTCATGCTGGGGAGTGCATGCTGTTCCCAGAGGCCTGAGAAAAAGACCTCTGTGAACAGGAGCAGGCACCTCTATCCAGACCGGATGACTGTGAGACTCAAAGGCTTCACTGGTGCCACTGGACAAAGGAACTTGTCCCCCACCCGAGGACAAAAGTCTGCTCTTGCCCCAGGCACTGCTTTTTGCCAGCAGGCAGGAAATTAGCTGTACAGGAGGCATCCATCTCCACTAGGCTGACTCTCGGGTGTAGCAGCTGAGGTGTACAGGAGGATGTTTCTCGTCATCTTGATTTTAGGCTAAAAATTAACCCTGGGCGTAGTTCGCGTAGTAGAGCTATGCGTAGCTATGCGAAGTGCACTTTGCACTACGCAAGCTACGCGTAGCTACGTGCACTGCGTAGTGCACTGTTCGCAATGATTGCACAGTGCCGGGTGCTTGTCCGCACTGTGCAATCAGTGCAAACCGCATCTTGCACAGTGCAAGCGGTCGTTTTCTGCCGCTCGAGTAGATTTCTACTCGAGCGGCAGCTTTCTCAACGCAGACTGGTAGTTTCTCATCGCGAGCGGTCGTGAGCAAACGCGACCAATTGCGATGAGAAACCTGACCTCCCTGCGCCGGGAGGTTTATTTTCCACGTTTGCGATCGGCAACTTGATGTTGCTGATTGCCAACGAGGAAAAAGTCTTGCCGCGATGTAATTTTGCTCGCTCGCGGTCGCCAACTTGACATTGAAGTCTGCAAGCAAGCATAAAATGACCGCTATACTACGTTTGTTTGCACTGTGCTACGTGGTATTCGCATAGTGCGAAGTAGCGCAAAGTTCACAAACTACGCGAGCGTAGCGTAGTACTTCGCCCAGGGTTACTACACAATTGTTGACAACTACTGACAATTGTTAGTGACATATACTCACAGGATGTCGTCATTACTGGTGTGGATTAGCCGCAGGACTAGATGCCCATTGGATACTAGTCCTCACACCCAATAACCCCCCCTAAATTCAAGATTTAAGGGGCACCCCAGACACTAGAACCTTAGATTCAATGTGATACCAAGAAAAGACCCGTTTCCACTACAAGGCAGATTCCGCGAAGAGATGCTCTAAGCTCTGTGCCTGTGGCAGCCACCCTGTGCCTGCATGATTTTGAATTGACCAAGGCAAAAGGTCAGTTCCAAAAAGAAGGCGAACCCCTCTGCAAAGTTAGGACTTCACGAGAACTTCCTTGGGCTAGAGGAACTAGTCCCCTGCAGTTGGCAGGCGCAAACCCGCAAAGTCCTCAACCTTGAAGTGCTGTTCCCCGAGCTGTCTGGCATGGCCGCTCAAAGTTCTTGGACAGGTGGTGTCTGGGAACTGTAGTCCCGACCTTCAGCAAGGCGCATCTTTCTACATTGTTCCCCTGGTGCTCTGGATAAAGATTTTCTCAACTTGAGTGCTTGCAGGTACCAAGTCTTGTTGGTGGTCAGCCCAACTACAAACTGCTTTACTCATCACTTCAGGAGAAGAGAATATTCTGCATGAATGACCAACCACCCCTGTGGCTCCATCGTAAAGAATCTTGCATCTGTTTTAACCCTCTCTTGGAACGCTTGGTAGCTCCTCTGGCCGCAGATCCAGTTCAGCACCATAGATAGCCAGGAGCACCTCTGCACCCGAGTCACCGAGCCAGGTATATTGGATCTGCTTGGAGACTCCTGGTCCAGGATACGCTCTTTGCTTATGTTCTAAATGGTTTTTCTCAACTTGTCCTGCCAGTACCTTTTTGCTAAGGTAACCACTTCAACACCACAAGTCTGATTGACAGCTCTGTTTGACAACTAAAGTGCACCACTGCACCCTGCTCCCCGGGTAAAATTGTGCTCCAGTTGTGCACTGGTCTAGAGACTCACAAGACCTTAACTCTGAATGGGTTCCATTGAACTCACTCTCTAAGTAACTGATTTCATATATGTGCTTTTCCCAGTGACTGCAACTTTAATGCTTGTACTTTGAAAAGTACTGATTTATTTATTGCTCCATCATAGAGATATTGGATCTGTTTTCACCCTCTCGTGACATGCCTGCCAGCTCATCTGGCTACGGATCCAGTTCAGCACCACGGTAGCCAATAACACCTCTGCACCAGAGTCCCCCGAGCCAAGTAGATTGGATCTACTAGGAGACTCCTGGTCCAGGGCCAGCTCCTTGCTTAAGTTCCAAAGGGTTTTTGTCAACTAGTCCCCAAGTATCTTTTTGCTAAGGTAGCCGTTCCAATACTGCGAGGCTGATTGACAGCTCTGTATGACAGCTAAAGTGCAGCCCTTCACCCCACTCCCTGTGCTAGGTAAACTGGTGCTAGCTGTTGTGAACTGGTCTAGGGATTCAAGAGACCTTAACTCTGAGTGGGTTCTGTTGAACTCACTCTCTAAGTAACTGATTGCATATATGTGCTTTTCCCATTGTCTGCAACTTTAATAATTTCACATTGAAAAGTACTAATTTATTTAATGCTTTAAAATTGATCACTCCGGTTATCCTGTATGTATCTACTTTGTTTTAGTGCCTAAAAATATATAAAAATCTGAGCTATTTTTATAAATTGGTGTCAGATTTCTCTCGAGCCATGTCAGTTACTTATCGTCCATGTTGGTGATGTAAAATGCTTAGCACGGTTTCCTCTAAGCAACCTGCCTGCTCTTTGCCACTCTACCAGGACTGAGAGAAGGTGTATGAGAGAGTACACTGGGTCCCTCTTTGTGTACTGTGCTAGCATTGCATGGTAATGCACCCCTGCCATACCACTTAATACTTTCACCTTGCAACAGTAGCTAATTGGATTGACCCATTTTAGAAATTTTAGAAAGCAAACCAATAGTAAAAAGATTTTTTGTAAATTACGCGCTTTTAGATGTCTTGTCCTCAAAATTCTTACAGGCATGTCCGTACGTGTGTGTTTGTGTGTGTGTTTTTAATCGGCCTGCCTTTATTCCTAAATGGATACATTCTACCCACGTGTATCTTCAATTTTTCAAAGGACAGCATTCATTCCAACCCTCTGTATGTTCGCGGGCCACCACTACCACAGAGCCGTGTCTTCCCTGCTTGTTATGTCTGGGGAGCTAAGGTGGTTGGTGTTTTCACACCAGCACCTGAAGGTATGCATACCGTCAGAACTCCCCACCCCCACTCTTGTGTGGTAGGTTAAAGCTACTTATGCATTTTTGTCTAATCCCATAAGGACGTAGACTCCCCATTTCCAGATCTATGGCCTCCCTTCTTTGTCTGGAAGCCTTGTGGTTGAGACATGTCTGCTTTCTGATGCCAGGGGATTTGCAGTGCACAGGGGAGTCTTTTGTTTCTTCTGTATAATTAGTATGGCAACGTGGCAGGGGGGATTTGGTACTGCTGGTGCTCTTCGGGCCTTCTTGCAGGATCCTCTTCGCTTTTTTTCCCTTTTTTTGCAGTTTTATATAGCACAAACTCGACCCGAAGGAATTAGAGGCTTTACATGAGCACCAGTGATGTTACACAAGGTCACATTCATTTTTGTTAGGCATGGGGAGATCAAGTGATTTGCCCAGAATCACAGGATGTTGAGCCGGCGCTGAGACTCGAACCTGGTTCCCCAGCTCCAAAGTCAGCAGCTCTGGTTGTTACCACATCCCTCTTGTTTCTGCCAAGTTGTAACCATCGCTTTTATAGATTTCGGGCTATTGAGCTAGAACTAGGCGCAATCTTTCCCTCGAATGCTTTTCTTTTCCTTGTTGCTTGTTCCCCCAAGGCTATTGCACAACTGAAAATATTCTAAAGAATCTCTGCACTGCTGCAAAAAGGAGGGCACGCCTATTTTGCTGTTTGTGTAATACAAAACAGATGCAGAGTTTGCAAACAAACTTTGCCACAGCACCTATATTGGAGAAAGAGTCTCACAAAAGCCAAAAAAGTGGCAAAAATGCATTGCAGAATCCTTGATTAACAAATGGCCCAATATTGTTGGCTTACAAATGTTATTTTTACATATGAAATAGAGATGTTAACGAAGATATTTTAGCATATGAATGACCTTTAAAAATGAAATTGGCAGATACTCTTTATGCCTCTTATCTCCTTCGTAGGCTCACTTTTCACGTTTGATAAGTGGAGTGGTTATTGCTGGTTACCGCGATTAGACGTGTGCTCTCAAGAAAAAATTGCATGCATTTACACTAGTTACTTGGTGATATTTGAATGCCAGGTAGGTGTGATCATTAGTGGGGGCTATGTGGTTTCAGGTGAATGGTTGGTGAGATGGGTGGCAATGTCAGATTACAGGACAGGGTTTTAAAGAGGAGAGGTTGTGAACTGTAAAAAAAAAACAGAGAAACAGAAATCCATCAAAATTGATGGTTACCAGTCTAGTTGCTGAGTGAATGGATGAACAAATGAATAAATGAAATATTATGAAGCACGCTTTTACCGAAAAATGGGGCGTCCTGGAGTGATGTTTACACCCCACTCTCCAAGATGGAAATGTATTGGTTACGGAGGCATCATCCATTTATTCTTTGTATGGGACATGAGTGAGGGTGAAGGAAGGAGAAAATGGTGGAGGGAAGCCTGGCACTCTTTTTGTTTAATCTAATAAAGGAGGGATTTTATATCTCTGAGGGATTTTCACCAACGAGGGGTGGTAGGTAGTCCCTCGCCAGGCCAGCTGCGGCCTTCCTGCCACAGTTAAAAATCGCTGCACAAATTGAGTTTTTTTGCGCCGACCTTCCTTTCACTAGTTAACCAGGTGCGGTTTAGGCAACAACAAAAAACCCACACTGCCAACCAGTCTGCCATGCTGTGGTGGCATGATGGCACTGGCAGCATTTTTTCCAAAGTGGGGGTTGTTTTTGAAAAATAACGAATTGGTGTCCTTGGCTCTTGGGAATTGTCTACCAGCGTGTCGGGGTCTTGGTTGCTTTTTTCATGCATTTCATTGAGGGCCATTGGCATGCAAAAAACATGGAGGGTTCACTCTCAGAATGGCAGCGGCTCGCACACCCTGGGGGTGGTTCTGATGGAAGAGCTGGCTGGGACTTTGCCTTTAGAAGCACTGTGGTGCCCACCTGTAAATGAGCCGAGGAATCCACAAGGTGGGCCATCGGGACATAAGACAGTTTTTATAGGATTTTAATAGGGCTCAACTCGAAATTTCTCTACAGCGCTTTAAAACGGATTTTTTTAAATACAACTGTTCTTTTTCAATTTTGTGAATGCATATTCACTAGCAACTGAATGTTTTACTTTTAACCGCACTTATATTCTAATGACATGCTTGCTTTAACATAAAACACAAAGGTCGTTTTTTGAAAGCAAAAATATAAGAATAATCATGTCATTGTAAAAAATGTTATGTTACGTTATGTTATATTAATTTATTGTGCGCACAGCTACTCCAGCCAAGGAGCGCTGACATTGTGCGTTAATTGGGAGCGAAAAGGGTGACTGTGAAGCGAGACGAGTCGTTTTGAGGTTAGTTGTTTCATCGTGATTCGGGTTGGTGAAGTGTTCCTCTCCCCGGTGTTGCCCCCGCACCCCCTGTTGCCTATTCCATGCCTGTGCTTCAACCAGGAGCCCCCAAGCAGGTGAGAGCCCTACAGAATAAAATGACAAGATCTGACGATAACATAGGGGCCGATTACGATGACGGGCAGTCCGCCACCGCCGGGCCGGCAGTGAGGACCGCCGGCCGTGGCGGACCGCCCGCCATCAGCCTGAATATTCCCACCACCAAATTAGGATAGCGGTGGGAATGGGAATAGTACAGCGGCAGACGGAAAGACCGTCCGCCGTGGTCCCGCAAGGCCGTCCTTTTCCGTCCGCCTTGCGGGACACGGTACAATGGGGCAATGGCAGCGGTGCCGTGCAGCCACCGCTGTGGGCCTTACGATGCCTTTCTTTTTCGGTGGAGATCCCGACGCAAAAATACAGGCGAGGAATGCCTTTGGGGGCCTGTTGCGGGCCTGGGGGGTGGGGTGCTGCATGTGGGGTGTGTATGGTACCCCCCTGCATTTGCATGTACAAGGAAGCAGGCACCGCACGATGCTTGTCACTTTGTCCATTCAAATGCGAAACATGTATTTTTACATTGTGGCGGGTGCTGCTGCCCGCCGCAATGTAAAAATACAGTATCATTCGTATTGCGGGACCGCCGCACCTATGGCGGGCGGTCTCTTTCGCAGCTGCGATGGCGGGCGGACAAAATCGGCCCCTTAGTTACCTCATCCCTGCAAAGGATGGAGCAGGAAAGGAGCCACGAGTTGGCGTAAACCTTACCGTGAGTTTAAGTGCCCTGCGCAGAGAAGGTCAACAGAATGTGGCCCTTGTTGTTCTGAGATTTATTCAGGGCAGTGTGTGCTCCTTTCAAATCCAGAACAAGCTGCGCCTGGGTGTGTTTTCCTTTGTCTGATCAGCCGTAGGTCAGAGCTGCTGAGACTGGTGCAGTGAGGAGTTCAAGAGAGAGCGAGGGATGGAGAGCAAAGGGCTGGGGCTACTGCAGGCGGGAGGGATGGGGGAGGGGTGAAGAGGAGCGCGGGGGTGGAGTGCAGGGGAAAGATGCAGACATGGAAGCAGTGGAGGGGAAGGGTAGAGATTACAGGGTGGAGCAGGAGCTGCTGGGTATACGGGCAGGACAAGGGTGCGGGTGGTATGGACTGCAGAGAAGTGCGGGTGGGTCCAGACGGCAGGTGTAAATGAAAGCTGCAGTGACTGGGGACAGATGAGAGGTAGGCAGGGCTTTAAGTGGGATGAAAAAACTAGAGGGTCTCTCAAAGGGGCGTGGCCAATGTAATTAAGGACGTGACTTAAAAATACGTAAACTAAAAAATCTGTGCTTAGCCTAGTGTGTCGCCCGACTTGTATTTTTCTGTTTCTGTCATTGCATCCAGATATATGATACAACAAGTAACATCAAACCTACAGCAAGTCAGGACTATTGCCTTTGTCAATGGTTGTTAGTTGCATTAGATAAATAAGCAGCAACTATGGCTTGCATATAATATTGAAAAAGCTTCCACTTAAAGCCCTAGTGACACCAGACAATGTTGCTGCTCCTGAGTTTCAAAAAGAGAAGGGAAATCCAGAGAGAAAAGGACTCTTTAAAGGGGTTCCCTTCCCCTACAACGCTCACCTGGCATGACGTCATGCCATAACTTCTCCACTAGTGAGAAGTGAGCAGTGTGAGCAGCGCACATCCATGTGCCTGCTGTTACTGCAGTCCGGGAAAAACGGACCGCCTGTGCCAGAGCACAAAACAGAGCCCAATGGAGACCAGTTTAGAGGCCCCCTTTAAAAATCTGCCGGTGCTCAGACCCGGTGAGACCCGGCCCACTTAACGCCCTGGAGGTAGGGAAGGAGACCTATTAAAAGAGAGCAGTACTCACAGAATGAGGTCACTGGGAGGTGTTCGAGGTGGAGATGGAAGCGACTGACATCTTGAATAAAACCTGACAATACAATCAAGAAAACGCTAGAAAGCCTGATTTTCTAAGGAAAGAGGGCGCTGGTGTTCCAGCCGGTTTCCTAACCGCATATTTAGCTGTGGCTGTTCTGCACTGTTTCTTTGTTTCGTGTCTATAAAATGCCTCATGTTTCAGCAGGTCTGCGACCCACTGTCGTCTCCGGAGAGGTGTGAATGGGTGTGAACAGACGACGTGTGGTTGTGTTTCCAAATAGACTAGGCCTGAAAATACTACACGCCTCGGGTAGGAACAGAGGGGCTGGATCCATGGCAGTCTATATGGATAGCTGCTCACTGTGGAAATTATTTCCATTTAGATTACATCTCTTCTATCCTCCACTAATCTTTTCAATCCAAAAAACTACCATATCCACCGTTCAAATTAATTTCATATTTCCCTTCACTAATTCACCATTAATCCTTTATG
Organism: Lissotriton vulgaris; assembly: GCF_964263255.1. Classification (NCBI taxonomy): domain Eukaryota; kingdom Metazoa; phylum Chordata; class Amphibia; order Caudata; family Salamandridae; genus Lissotriton; species Lissotriton vulgaris. The sequence goes on along the minus strand of NC_141700.1, from coordinate 133,396,062 downwards.
GGTTCCAGAGTAGCATGCTACTCACCGAAAAAGCGCTGTGACCCCTTGTCAGGGTAGTAAGCACTATATAATTGCAATTACATTACAATACAATACATATCTGTACATTTGATTATGTAAACAACAAACTGTTCTAATGGTAGGGGGGCGTTCATGAATCACTGACCACCTTTCCCCTACCCTCGCATCGTCCTAAGCTATCCACCTAAACTACAGCCTGCTCCTTTGTTACTATAGTCGGGGCCATGGGAATTATGTGGCAGTGGAGGACCAAATTATGCGGCAGGGTTGATTTAATTAAGTGGCAAGAAATGCCAAATTATGTGATCAAAAGCAGAACATTTGAGATAGTATTACTTATTATTTTTTCATTTTCACACATACTAGCACTGTTTGGGCAAAGCTTTCGCCTCATTAGTACCAAATTAATGCCTAAATACAGACAAAGTCAACAGAAAGCTGACCATTCAACTTTTGCTAAGCGCCTTCCACTTCGCAGCAATACGTCGGGTCATTTTAAGTAACTTTTGATCCCCTCTTGAGCTAGAAACAATTTTGTTTTGTTAAAATCTGCTGATTATGAAGCAAATGGTGGATTTTGTGGAAAGTTCATATTTATTCGGCAAATGCTCCAACATTGTATAATGCAGTGGCCCTGAATATAGTCACCTGTAAGTTCACAAAAACAGCTGGATCCTTTCGGTAAACACATTTATTTTATGTGGATTTCCTGAATATCTGGCAGGAGTCTGGCATCCCAACACAAGTAATGAAAGCAATGCAACTGACCTACAATGGAACGTACAGACTCATTCTGCTAATATTAACAGAACTTAACAAACCAAAAGGACTTCAGTTTTTTGTTTGTTCTTTAAAGGCAGCCCCTTAACCTGTGGCAGTTTCCATTGAGAACTTTGGGCCCCCACCTATTGCAGCAACGCGCGAGACACATTCTGAATCCAATACAATGCAACACAGCAAGTGTACAAGAAATACGCACAGGTCACATAGTAAATTTGGTTTAATGGTACACCGTATTGTACATTATCTTGTTTGAAAACTATGAAAAACACAATTAAAAATATATATTTGAAACGCGCTGGCGAAAACTGCTTTGCCTTTTGGGGGAAAATACAGGTAACCCTCTATAGAAGATGGGAGTTATGGCAGTGAGTGAGGGTGGCTGATGTCACATTGTCACATGGCAAGAGGTAGTAGCTAATTCAATCATGGGTTTTCACTGATGTTTGCAGTTTTGAGTTGTCATATGTGCAGGTTTCAAAATATCAGAATGTAATGATGAACCCAGCAATGGAGTAGCTACTTGTATTTGACCGGGGACAGCTCAGCTTGTCTGTGGGTGGGATGCTAAAGCCTAGAGGGACAATAATGAAGAGAAGAAGCCCATCCCATGACTGACACATTCCTTCCAGTACTGTGTAGCATCTCCCACCCTCCTTACATTGCTCACTTTAGCCAGGCCCTCAATGAGCCGGACTAAAGTGGCAGCTATTCTTCAATAGGGGGAGATTAAAACCCAATCCAAGATGTCTGCCACGGACTGGTTGTAGCTGCAGAATACATAACCAATCTCAGCAGGCAGAGCACCGTTTTGTTGTTCCTTCTCTCCCAGGGTTACTTGCAAGGGCCCTTCTTTTGCTGGCACTTGGGATCAGAGAAGTATGTGTTGAATTCCATGCACACACGGGCCAGAAACACAAGGTATTCTGGGAAATCCACGCAGTCGTCTTTGTTGGTGTTCATTTCGCCAATCAGTCTTTGACACGTCTCCTTACTCACTTCTTTCTGTTGGTCAGAGGAGGAAAATGAACGTTACAAAAACATCAAGAGGGAAACTTATGAAAGTCGCTGTCTAAGACACTGAAATTTGCAAGTTATTGTTAGGGCAACAATCCATAAATCAAGTTGACTGTGCGTAATATCACCTGTTCTCTTCATTCTATATATACAGTAGAATTCTAACACCTAAACCAAGATTTGCCCGTGCTCTACGATGTTAGGTACAGTTAAGGAACGGGCAGTCTGGGTTTTCCCACTCTCTTCCTCCAATGAGTTTTAAACCTGTCTGCTCAATGATCATCATAAGTGTCTTTATATGTGGCTGAGTTATAGTCAACACTCATCAAGTCTTTCTCCAGCCCCATTGAGTACGTCATGGAGTCACTTGTATATATTTTAATTTATTTATGTTTACCATTGTACTAGGTATGTTTATAGTTTACTATCCTTTTCAATCGAAATAACAGACTAACATGTCCACTAATCCCTGCTGGCTTTCGGAGTAGCATGCCACTCGCCGAAAAAGCCTTTCAACGCCTCGTCAGGGGTTGTAAACGGTATATAAATGCAATTACAACACAATACAATATATGTAGCTCTCCAGCTTCAGGATGCTGGAGAACTACACTTACGCATCACTAAAGTATTCCCTTTGCTGACATTGTTAGTGAGGTTGCAAGTTGGAGCCTGATACAGTTGTAAAGTAGGTCAACTTCAGCAGCTAGTAAGTCCTATGCCCGCCAACCATGATGCAAGGATTTTGCCTAGAATGCTGGCTGGTATTGACACTTACCCCACAAATATGTGGGAGCTCATTCTGTATCAGTGCAATGCATTCATCTTTGTTCAACGTGCAGGGGTCTCCACCCTTCCCGGCGTAGTTTTTATAGACATCACATATGAAGAGCAAGGCATGTTCAAGAGTGACGGCCATCTTGAAAGCTTCTGTTCAACCTGCAATGGAGAGGAAGAGCTGTGTCAAAGGAGGAGAAAGAGGCGCCAAAGTGAAAGTTAGCCAGATGTTACCAGTTTTTATGAAAAATTAGCACAATTTGCAGAAATATGACAGAATGTTAGCCAATTTCACCTATATTCCACTTGCCCGTGACACAGTTTGGCATTGGCATTTAGACTTGTTCTCATACTTAGGTCCAAATTTTGGTTTTGGTGAGTGGCTCGCCGTCCTCCAGGGCAGTGGATGTAATAATTTCTGCTGCTAAGTGGACTTCTGCCCACCGTATTTAAAGATCTTTGCCTTCTGGGAGGAGATCTGTGTGCCTCAAGCTGCCCTTCTGAGGTCATTCAAAGTTGGCTGAGCGGCCACCAAGCTTCATGCAACCACTTTACATGCTTTTTAGCTGTATAAAAGCAAATTCCCAAAGCACTTGTTTTTATAAAGTAAAAAAAATGACCCCGCCACCCTGGGAGATTTCTCCCAGTGTGTGAGGGTCAAGATTTTTTTTTTGTGTCCGGGACCGCCAGGATTTTCCTGGTGATTCCAAAGAGAACAAGGCGGTACTAAGGAGGGACTAACAAGCCTATTCATGAATCAAAATCAATTCAATTTGTAAGCTTTATTCGACATTTTGTCATAAAAGCATTCACCTAGCCCTATACAATAAATACTACTTATAAAAATACTTCTAAAAATACATATTAAACATTAGATGTCGAATAATACATAGTAAAAGGTCATAAAATTACAACACATTATTACAAGCATTCAGAAAGGACAGTAACAGGAGCCAATTGAAAAGATGGGTAGGAAATGGACGGAGCTTCTATTCCATACCTCAATACAGCATGCCTCGCAGAGCAGCGAATGCGCTGCCCAGGCTCGACCTAAAAAAAGTACATGAGACCGTCGGTCTGAGGTATTTACACCAAGGGCCCTAAGTTTTCCAGGCCATTGGTGTAAGGTACAGGCTATTGAGCAGTGGGGGCACCACTGGAGGAAACATGACGTTCTGCATACCTCTAAGCGGACAGACTGTCAGTTTGGCAGCAAAGTACTCCACCACTGTTGTGGCTTTAAATTAATTAGGTTGGAAAACTGAGAACCTTTCACATGCAGTTTATATGCAGGTTTGTAGAAGTGTCTTCATGTATTGGGCTATTTCCCCCCCTTAAACGGGTGAAAATGAAAAATACAGTAGTATTTTTAATGCTAAAAGTTAAAACGAGATTCGCTAACTCTGTTGAAAAGAAATACGTGGTTTAAAATCGAATACATTAATAGTCCTTAAGGGATCACTTTTTTTTGTTTTTCTCCTTTCTTCCCTGCAAGCACAACTTCTTAAACCAATGTGGCACTGCTGCTCAAACCAGGGGTCTGAGATGTCTTCTATTAACAGGGCGACCATATGATTCTTTTCCTTCAGAGTACCGCGCCCAGTTTTCATTTCATACACATTTTGTAGCTTATTGTTCTTTTCCTTATTGCTCTGTGACATTCACATGGCTCATAATGTGTTGGACTTACTTTGATTCAGTGAACTGAGTGAATTAAAGAGCCAGCTCACACTTAATTGTAATGATAAAAGTAAAGACTGGGAAACATGCGGCCCCAGTAAGAAAGAGCTATGTGGTTACTCTATCCATGGATGACGTGACAAGGGCCCTTTGAGCTACGCCCACACACAGGCAGCTGGTACTGACTGGGCATAGTCAATGAGTCAGTCAGTAGAAATGTGTCACAACATCAACAACCATGACAGTGTCAAACAGACCATCACATGGGGGGTACATCAACTTGACATTATGTACATGACATTTGACCTGGCTGATTTCCCAGTGCTTAATGTGTGCCAGTAGTTGCAGGTGTTGGGAACTGGTTCTCATCTTTGGGAACCGGGATTTATTTTCATTGTCAGACTTCGAGAGAGTGAGAAAGAAGCAGAAAACAGGGACAAAGGGGGGAAGCAGGGATTTAAAAAAAAGTACCTGCATCCAAAGGTGGTAGTGAGGAGGGCATGGGAGGGAGAGCTGAGTCAGCTAGATGATGATGATTGGAGGGAGGCGGTAGAGGCCCGCAGAGAGGCGGTAATAGCCTCCCACTTTAGACTAATACAACTGAAGTTGCTCCACCGCGTCTACTTCACTAGAGTCGGGGTACAGCCCATGGGCCGGATTCTCACAGTGAATTGCCTGAGGAGCGATGACCCACAGGGAGACATACCCGCACATACTGGCATTGTCCTGCAGTATCCCACTTCTGGAGCAGTGTTCTGGGGTGGTTGGAAGGGGTGCTGGGATGGCATATTCCTCGGCACCCCAGACTCATCCTTATTCACAGCACAGATGATCTAGGGGTAACGCGATACCAGAGGGAGCTTCTTTGGCTAGGTGTGATTATCGCCCAGCGGGACATTCCTAGGGCTTGGGAAGATGCGCCAGCCCCCCTGTGGAAACATGGGCCAAGGTCTGGATGGTATTGGAACGCCCAATATATATGGCAAGGGAATGCCCCCAGAAACACTATAAAGTTTGGAAGGATTGGGCGGGGCTCAGGGGCATAAAGCTAAATCCCTGCACAGACAGACCATGGTCCAATGTGGGAGACATACGCCAACGCAGCATTGATGCACCCAATACACAAATGGGAGGAGTGGGTCAGGCTCTGGTTTACTACTAAATGTTGTTCTGCCATGTTTTTGCAGTGCTACTCATGGTGCTGTATTTTATGCCTATGTTGCACGTGGCGCGCCAATTCTCACCTTGGTTGTAAAATCAATAAAATGTGGATTTTTTTAAAAATAAGACCTGAAAAGGTGCATTAAAGAGTCAGGAAGTGCAGGGTGGTGGAAGAAAGAGGTTTAAGGTGGGATGTAGACAAGACAACCATGGTATTTGGAAACCCCATCATTTGACTAGGCGAGCAGGGGTAGATGTGGACAAGCCACCAATTTACAGGGCATGCCGAGCCAAGGGTCTGACTTGGCTCTTAGAGCCTCAGCACGAGCCGAGCCCTGAGCATGTTTGCCATGTAAATCATAAAACAAACACTGTTTAAAATATGGTAAAGTCTCTTCAAGATTCAAAAAAGTGTATTTAGTACGGGGATATTTTGTGTCTGGTTTTACTTTGTACAAATCAGACACCAAATGGGTATGTATTTGTCTATCCTTGTTACCTTAAATGTCAATGCTTTGGGCCCTATTCACAAAAATTATCTGAGACAAATTCCTAACTTTACGACTTTCGGTATTCACAGAAGGCATTTAGGAATACTAAAGTTAGGATTTTGGTTCAGTTAAATTTAAGATTATGTCTTAAGTTAAATTTAAGACAAACTTAAGTTTAACTGAGACAAAATCCTAGTCGTAAAGTTAGGATTTTGTCTCAGTTAAACTTAAATTTGTCTTAAGTTTAACTTAAGACCAAAAGTTAAGATTAACTGAGAAAAAATCCTAACTTTAGCACTCCTAAATGTCTTGTATGAATACTGAAAGCCGTAAAGTTAGGAATTTGTCTCAGATTACTTTTATGAATCGGGCCTTTGTTTTTACCTCTATGCGTGAAGGTAGAGAGAGAGATGGTGACAGGCAGAAGCCACATTAAAGCATGGCTTGTTGTGGGCCTGGGGTTCCAAAGAGACCTCAAGCTGAGCCAGACCCAGGCTTCAGGCTAGGGCCTGGCTTGAGCTTTCAGTGGCATGCCCACCTCTAAGCAGCGGTCTCCTAATTAATATGTGGCTACCTGCACTTGTGTGTTTTTGTAAATTTAGTACTGGTCTTAGCACATCGAGGCACTTCAAGCTCATGGCATGTAATGTTGATTGTCTTGTGGATGCATTGTTTTGGCCAGTGTAGCTGGTGCCATTTCATTGAGTTTCATAGTGTTGAGGGTCCTTCGATTAGGATACATGGGCGGACCTTGGCGTTGAAATAAAACTTGATCGCCTTCGAGGAAAGCCATTATTGGAGCAAAAAGGAAGCGTTAATGCACTTAAAAGAATAATTGCAACGTCGTTGAAGCGTGCTGGTCTTTGAAGAAGAATGCAGTTGTATGTTGTTTTACTACTGCTGAAAGTTAACAATACTTTCGAACAGCCTCGATTACAAAACCGCCATTGTTCATACTCTGAGACTCCAGACTAATCATTGGATCAAAGTCTCATATTTTGTGGTTTTGACAAATGGAGGAAGTGTGCAACAGCCTTCCTTGTGCAACGACTGCTCTGTGTTGCTTGTTTATGCCAGGATTAGTCTCTCGGGTTCGGCAGATCTCCGAGTGGGCGACAATGAGGTGAGCTTCCTAGATCCTCTGCGCTGCCACGCTGGCGAGGAGGGGCGTGGTGACGTTTTGATAGGCACGTGAAATTGACATAGCGGGTGTGCATGGCCTACCCTAGTGGTAGAAGCCTGCTGTACAAATAGCACGTGATATAACATAACAAGCCGTCATGGACATGTCGCAAGTCTCAGTGCATACACCACAATATATTGTCATAGACACAATTATTGCCTCACATAAATCAGGAATAATACTTTAACATGATAAGGTACACAGCTATTGAATGATAAATATTGGTGTCTCATTACGACTTATTGCTAATGTGAGCATAGATTATGGGTTTGCTTACGATAAACCGCACTATCTCCAAAGTAATGCCAGTTGTACTGAAATAATTTGATCGTATCTATGGCAACCAAGGCCTGGGTGCTTCAGGATATATGACACCTACCCACCAAAGTGTCAGTTTGTCCTGAGATTCAGCCGAATCCAGGTCACATATGCAACAATATACTACCCAAGCTACACCAACATCCGTATTGTCATGTGGAGGGGCGCATGGATATCTTTACACACACATCACTTTTTTTCACAGCACCCTGTGTCCACATAATCCATAAGAAATCTCAATGAAACCAGAAATAGTCCAATCAAAGCTTCTGTCTCGAAGTCTTTAATTTCCACAGATTCGTGATATTGGAATATCACTAATCTGTGGAAATTAAAGACTTCAAGACAGAAGCTTTGATTGGACTATTTCTGGTTTCATTGAGATTTCTTATGGATTATGTGGACACAGGGTGCTGTGAAAAAAAGTGATGTGTGTGTAAAGATATCCATGCGCCCCTCCACATGACAATACGGATGTTGGTGTAGCTTGGGTAGTATATTGTGACTTATTGCTAATGGTTGCATGCATTGGCCCACCGTCTGTATTACTGTCGCATTTATTGTATTGTAATGTATTATATTGTAATTACATTTATATAGCACTTACTACCCCTGACGAGGCGTCAAAATGCTTTTTCGGCGAGTACCCCGCTACTCCAGAACCCATAAAGGATAAGTGGTGAATTAGTATAGTGAAATATGGAAGTGATTTGAGCGGTGGGTATGTTAGTCTGTAATTTCGATTGAGAAGGATATTCGAGGTATAGAGGAGGAAAAGGTTTGCACTTATACAGCGCTTGCCAACCCTGATGAGGTGTTGAAGCCCTTTTTGGTGAGTAGCATGCTACTCCGGAACCCAAACAGGATTAGTGGGGAATTAGTATAGGGAAATGTGACATTAATGTGAGTGGTGGACATGTTAGACTGTTATTTGGATTGAAAAGGAATAGTGGAGGGATAGAAGAGGGAAGGGTCTAGAATTTGTATTTATTTATTCATTTTTGGAGTTCGTATCAGTAGGAGGGGGTTTGGGGTGAGTAAAGGGGGTGGTGGAGTGGGAGGAGTCAGAGGGAAGGGATTAGAAAGGCTTGTTTGGGAGATCTTAAAAGTAACAGGTATGAGATGATGCAAGGAGAGGTAGAGGTGGGAAGAGTCTAGAAAGGGTTATTTTGGGGATCATAGTGCTGGTAAGGGTTTTGGGATGAATGAGACAGTAGAGGTAGAGGATGTATTGATAGAGGTATAGGGTGAGAAATAGGGTAATGCATTGGAGAGAGTAATAGAATGAGATTTGAGATGAGTCACAGTGGAGGTAGAGGATATATTGCGAGAGTTATAGTGTGAGATATAGGGTAGTACAATTGAAAATGCTAAATTAGAAGCAAAATAATAAATACGTAGATACATAAGTACATGGAAGGTATATATATATTTTATGCGTTAGGAAGTAAATATATTTAGAGTAAAGTTGCATTTAATAAAGCTTCACACCACAAACAAGGTGCCAAAGCACTTTCCGTGAATGTGAGGCACACTACTCTGAAGGTTCAGGTTGTTTGGAAGCGTGTGGGTTCTGAGTGTTCCCTGTATGGGAGGTGTTTTGCTGTGATGCCAGATGAGTAGTGCGTTTTGCCTCTTATGTCACTCCAGTTGTGAATCTGTGCTTATGCGTAGATTAGATCGAAGAAGGGTGAGAAAGAGATGTGCATATTACGTTGCCTTTCATCCTTTGGGGAAGATTTGGCTCTGCTTCATGTAATGGGTTTCATTTGATTTTATTTAAATATTTTTTGGTCGATCTGAACACCTGACTAAATGCTATTATTCTTTAGGTCTTCGCAGACTGAGTTACTCTTTAAATAATCGTATTGCCCATGTGAATATTGTGCTGTTTTGATGATATATATCCACAAATTACTTTTACTTTGTCCTTTAAACTAATTCAAGCGCAAGCGACACAGGCTTTATCCAGAATTTTGCAATTTTTTGCGTTCATGAAATTTTGAATGGGCACTTCAGCTTCACATTTTGCATTCGGTGTAGCCAGAACAAGATTGTTATTAGCTGTGGTGTATGCGCATGTGCTCAGCCATGCTTGCTGTGCCTAGGTTCCAAGTACTGACATTTTCTGCTTAGCTGACTGCTGCTGGCCTTACATGGCATCAGAGTACAGCAGGTGCCATCTTAGCCTAAACATGACAGTTTGGGGAGCTAATTGTGGCAGTTTTGTATTCAGACCATGCCCCCCTTATATTCAACTAAGGGCCTAAATAGGAATTCAGTGGATGGGTTACGCCGTCTCAAAAGTAACGCATGTCCCGTCCACCGTATTACAATTTAATTACATCCATTGACATTGGTAATATGAGAAATAACCTGTGTGCTAAATTCTAACTCAGGCCACAAGATGCTTGACAATTGATATTAACCCCCTAATTACCTTTAGATAGGTTAAAAATTGAGTGAATCTGGGTTGACCTAGTGATGCCAATCAGTTATTCTGTAACCCTAGAGTGGGATCTACCACTGCCTCCTGGAATTCAAACTCTGAATTGAGAGCTTTCTTAGTGGTAGTAAATCCTGTTTTCCCACCACTTTACCTTATGTTTCCCCTATCTCTGCTCATGTAAGGGGGAAGTGCTGCTGGGTTCGCACCCTTCCCCAGCTGTGGGCTATGTAGTGAAGCAAGGCTGTAAGCGATGTCGGTTTACTGTTCTAAAGGTAAGATGGATAATATAACCTGCCGTGTCCAATAAAGGGTTATCCGTATTCTGCACTGTGGTGGGTAGGGTGTGCTGTGCCAAGCAATCTCAGTGTTGTATGTAGTTTCCATTGGAAGCCTCTATTGTGAATAACTGGATTTAATCTGGTTACTTTCACTGAGCTCTGGAATAGTCCCTAAGATGTGTAAACACACCATTGTGAAGCCTTTGCTCAAGAAGCAACAATTGGATCCATCGGTTTGGGGGAATTTCTGCCCCATCTCACTCTTACCCATTCTGGGCAAAGTAGTAGAAAAACATGTTGATTGTAGAATCTCACAGGCCCTGGAGGAAAATAACATTCTGCACAAAAGGTACATGGATTTCAGCCCAGGATACAGTACAGAGTCAGCCCTCCTAACAATCACAGATAAACTAAAAATGATACTGGACAGAGGAGGATCAGCCACCATTATTCTCTTAGTTCTAAGCGTGACTTTTGATGCTGTGGCATGAAAATATGGCTGGTTAACAGAAAGTTAACACAGGCTCAGTGGCGCACAACTTCAAAATGTTTTAATGATCAAACCTGTTATATACGTTTAAACATTTTATTTAGTTCATATTTTTCTCATATATTTTCTCATCAGACTAACATCTTTCAAAATAACATTTTGTGTTTAAGCATAAACACATAACTCTTAATTTGTTAAACAAAAATTATTAGCATATATACAAGATGAATGCATAAATTATTCTTGTGTGCATCACACTCCGCCCAATGCATTTCGGGACGAATATCGAGTCCCTTCGTCAGGGGCAATGCTGAAAAATTAGAATATACAGGCACATCAGTCTCTCATATAATGTCTAAGCACATTGGTAATATCACTAGAATGATACCATCACCAAAAGAAACTAACAAAGTATTGTGCAGTGACCCACTGTGCAACTCAAAATTACATAGATAATAACAAAAAGTTGAAAAACACCCACAGTGCAATAGCCCACTGTGCAGCTCAAAAGTCACATAAACAATAACGAGTCTACTCACATAAGCACACCAATGAGTGTACTTCAAATAAGCTTCGTGTTCCAATAAACCAACCACACTGAAGGAAAAAAGACCAAAAATCAAACAAATACTCGACTAACATCTATACACGTGAACATGAACTCTAGACCACAGTACAAATCAATATAGTTTGGAGTCATACCTGCTGCTGTAACAAATATTAGCGTATGTTAGCGTGCTGTAAACCCTTACTCCTAGCAGCAAATATCCAACATTAGTTACGCCTGCCTGTAACGACAAGAGAAGACCTCGTGTACTACAGTGTCTCTCACATACACACTACCGCAATGCTGTATATCTAAGTTCTAAAGAGAATCCTTACCGTTCTCAACATCAACCACAACTTCTTAAATAATCCCAAAACACCCACAGTGCAATAGCCCACTGTGCAGCTCAAAAGTCACATAAACAATAACGAGTCTACTCACATAAGCACACCAATGAGTGTACTTCAAATAAGCTTCGTGTTCCAATAAACCAACCACACTGAAGGAAAAAAGACCAAAAATCAAACAAATACTCGACTAACATCTATACACGTGAACATGAACTCTAGACCACAGTACAAATCAATATAGTTTGGAGTCATACCTGCTGCTGTAACAAATATTAGCGTATGTTAGCGTGCTGTAAACCCTTACTCCTAGCAGCAAATATCCAACATTAGTTACGCCTGCCTGTAACGACAAGAGAAGACCTCGTGTACTACAGTGTCTCTCACATACACACTACCGCAATGCTGTATATCTAAGTTCTAAAGAGAATCCTTACCGTTCTCAACATCAACCACAACTTCTTAAATAATCCCCAAACTGACACGGCTCCTTCGGAAATCGACACGAACGCCAAATCGACACACGAGATGTCCCGCGTTCTAGTTAGAACAGGTTAAAGAAGCACCTATTTGTAACTCGCCTCTCAATAGGTCACAGAAAAAATGATGAACCAATCAGGTAAGCCCTATCAATCTAAAGGTTCGCGTGATGCGTTACTGCGGAAACCGTACTACAGCGATTCTAAGGGGCTAACTGATTAACCCTGGCTGCCAGGTAACTAAACCAGACTACAAAACGTAGCGGAAATAAATAACCGAGTGACAATCAGTTGTACCCAGGACCGTGAGTGTCAATGGTATTACACAAAATGACCAAAATGAACCCTGCTACAAAACTTAATGCCTACACAGTACTCAAAACTCGCTAAACTACCGTTGTCTTCCTGCTTATAGACCCAGATGACAGATAGTAAAACATATCGCAAGTCAAAAGACACATACAGATCTATATAGTTCATGAACGCGAGTATTAAACTAAGATTGTTCTCCATCCGCAGTATAATTCCTGATCAACATCTATCCGAATTCAGATGCTAAAATGCGCCTGGCGATATACCATATCTCGAAGCCTGTATAAACACCAAGTATATGGAAATCAATATTCTGATAGGACACAAAATTATAAAAACACATAAAACAAAGATTGACGTGAGAAAAATAAAAAGGAGTGTAGAAGAAATAAAGCAGGGGAAAGAACAGGGAGAAAAGAACGAATAGAGCAATATGTAAACAGTGTATTACATGTGTGAGACTGAACACGAATCAATTAATATACACACATAATTAAAGATGTATCAGAAAAGTATCACACAATATGAAACAATAATGTCATCAATGCATAAAACTGATAAAATCAATGAAACATAGAAACATAAAGGATGATGATCTACAATGATGTGGAATCAAATGACATACCCATGTCTACGTCTTTTCACAATTATTACAAGAAACTGCTTAACTCAATCCGATCATTTAATCCCCCAGGGGTCAATGTTTCCAACATTTTAATCCAAAAAGACTCTCTTTGCAGTAATTTCTTATTTCTGTCACAACCCTCTGTCATGGATACTATCTCTAAGATGGTAAATCTGATTTGGGCTATCGTGTGTTTTTTGTCTAGCCAATGTGTTGCTAGGGAAGATGTCATGGATTTGTTACGTATTCTGCTTTTATGTTCTGAAATGCGGATTTTCAATTTACGCTCAGTTTTCCCAACATATAAAAGTCCGCAAGGACATTTTATAGTGTAAATAACCTGATTGCTGTTACAGTCTCCTTGAAATTTCAAATTTATGCTTCTTCCAGATTGAGGATGCATAATTGTATTACCAACCATAACATTATTACAGTGCACACAGTTAGTGCATCTCTTCATCCCTTTGTACTCCATCTTTTTAGTAGACTCTGAATGTTTCAACAGTTCTTTGAGATTTTTTGACCGGGTGTAAGCAAACACAGGTTTATCACAAAAGCTATTATGAAAATCACTTTCTTGTTGAAGAAGTTCCCATCTATGTCGTATGATGTTTTTTAGTTTTTGTGAATTCACTGAGTATTTTGAAACAAACACATTCAGTTTCTGTTTATCCTTGGGTTTTTGTACAAGTAGATCGGTACGATTTTTCATGATTACTTTGTTTTGCGCAGTCTCTAGTATCTCCATTGGATAGCCTCTTCTTTTGTAGTTGTCCTTGTATTCATTAAGCAATTCCAAACACTCTTTTTCTTCCGTGACTATTCTCCTGATTCTCAAAAATTGAGAGTATGGAAGATTCTTCAATAAATTCGGAGGATGAAAACTTTGATAAAGTAACGTGCTATTCTTGTCCGTAGGTTTACGGTATAAGGAAGTGCTGATCCTTTCTCCATCCAGTTGGACCATGACATCCAAGTATGCTATCTTTGATCTACTGATAGTATGTGTCACCTGGATACGTGGATTCCTTGAGTTCAATAACGTGATGTTGTGATCTAGTTGTGCCTCAGTACCAGACCATATCAAGAAAATGTCGTCTATGAAGCGACAAAAAAATTCTAGATGTTCCGTCCATTCTTTGTGACCAAAAACAAATTCTTCCTCAAATTTTGCCATGTAAGTATTGGCAAATACTGGAGCCCCAGTAAAGCCCATAGATGTTCCGTTTAACTGCATATAAAATTTTTCTGCCCATTGGAAGTAACTGTTCTTTAGGCAAAATTGTGTCAACTCTAATAGAAATACAGGATTGATTTCCAATTCGGGATGTTGCAACAACATCCATTCTTCAGCCTCCAGTCCATCCATGTGTCCAATTGATGTGTACAACGACACTACATCTATGGTGCATAGAATATACTCTGTGCCAGTTTGTAATTTGACAGATGCCAGTTTGACAAGAAAATCAGTTGTATCCTGTATGTATGTATGCCATTTCTGGATAAACGGTTGTAAAAAATAATCAATTATTTGACCAGCCGGTTCAAAAATTGAATTACAGCCTGCCACTATGGGTCGAAATGGAGGATTTTCTAGTGACTTGTGCACTTTTGGCAGCATATAAATCTTAGGTTTGCTGGGGTTCTGTGGCATGAGAAATTTGGCCATGTTAGGTGTAATCCAATCTTCATCAATGGCTTTATTAATTAGAGATTGCAATATGTTTTGAATTTCGCTTGTTGGATCTTTTTGAAGCAATAAATAAGTATTGGTGTCATTGACGTGTTCTTCCACTTTTTGTTCATACAATTCAGTGTCCATAAGCACCAGAGCACCCCCCTTATCTGCCTTCTGAAATGTCAGTTCTGTCTTTTGTGATAATTGCACCAATATACTTCTTTCCAATCTATTCAGATTATTCAGTGTTTTTTTGTGTTGTCTGTAGTTCAGTTTCTTCATATCCTTCATCACCAATGTTTCGAAGAGATCAAGGGTCTTGTGTGAGGTAGGTGCCTCAAATGTACTTTTTGGTCGAAAAATTTCTACTTTCCTTTCCCCTTGTGTATCATCAGTTGGAACAACATTGTCAAAAAAATTCCTTAGTTTCAACACTCTCATAAACTTGTAGAAAGCCACTTCGTCATCAAATTTGGAGCCCATATAAGTAGGGACAAATGTTATGCCTTTGTTTAAAACTCTCTCTTCATGTTTAGTCAGGGAATGTTTAGAGATATTTATTATGAGGGTTTCCCCTGACTCCTCAGTCCCTTTTTCACTTGTGTCTCCTTCTCTTTTTCTTTGTCCTCTCCTCGTTTTTTTGTTGGTTCCTGTTCTGGCGGGCGGTCTATTTCCACAACCTCGGTTAAAAAAGAGACCTGAGGGCTTGAAGTACTTGCTTTCTCAGCTTGAGTGGTGTTTGTTGACAGTGTTGTTTTGATAGGTGCACGTGATGAATCTATATCTCGATCTGTTGCTAAGCTCTCTTCAGACGAAGTTGTCGTAGGTCGTCGAGTGAAACGTCTCTGGGCATACACCTCTGCCCAGGTGTATGCCTCATTCAACTTATAGTCGATGGTATCTCTCTTAAACTTTCTCAGTTTAGTTTCCTGCAGCTCTTTTTCGTATTCTTCCAGTTTGATGTTTAAATCACGCAAAAATCTCCCGAGTTCATCTTCTGTCATTCGCTCCGATAGATCTGATTTAATCGTGAAAATTTCAGTTTTCAGCTCATCAATAGTTCTTGCTAATTCTTCAATGATGAGAAGAATCAAATCTAATGAGCATTTGTTCAATATCTGGTACCACTTCTCCATGAACTGTGGATTATTCTTCAAACGGTATAGCATAGGTTTAATTGATAACCTGAGTCCCCTTGGAATTCGTTTTACCTTGTGGTATTGAACCAACGTAGATGCATGTAATCTCTGATTGAGTTCACGTCTTGTGACAAATTCTAGTTGTTTCAATTGTTGACTTATGGATGTGCTGTGTGCCTGTAGATTAGTGACTTCTCCAATTAAGCCATATATTTCAGTTGCCTGTTCCGTTGTATATCCTTTTGTTATTGCTCTATTTTCAGTTAAAGATGCGATTGCATCAAAAGACATTTTGAACTATATGTAGTACCTGTGGGTGCTCTGGAGCTAAAGTGGGTAATTTTCGAAACAGTGAACAATCGTGCACCGAGCACTCCAATTTAATCTCATTTAACTTGCTTAGTTCTAGTATGATGATCTGTGTGCTGCGACTGATAGAATGTACCCTACACTCTGACTATGACATGAAAATATGGCTGGTTAACAGAAAGTTAACACAGGCTCAGTGGCGCACAACTTCAAAATGTTTTAATGATCAAACCTGTTATATACGTTTAAACATTTTATTTAGTTCATATTTTTCTCATATATTTTCTCATCAGACTAACATCTTTCAAAATAACATTTTGTGTTTAAGCATAAACACATAACTCTTAATTTGTTAAACAAAAATTATTAGCATATATACAAGATGAATGCATAAATTATTCTTGTGTGCATCACACTCCGCCCAATGCATTTCGGGACGAATATCGAGTCCCTTCGTCAGGGGCAATGCTGAAAAATTAGAATATACAGGCACATCAGTCTCTCATATAATGTCTAAGCACATTGGTAATATCACTAGAATGATACCATCACCAAAAGAAACTAACAAAGTATTGTGCAGTGACCCACTGTGCAACTCAAAATTACATAGATAATAACAAAAAGTTGAAAAACACCCACAGTGCAATAGCCCACTGTGCAGCTCAAAAGTCACATAAACAATAACGAGTCTACTCACATAAGCACACCAATGAGTGTACTTCAAATAAGCTTCGTGTTCCAATAAACCAACCACACTGAAGGAAAAAAGACCAAAAATCAAACAAATACTCGACTAACATCTATACACGTGAACATGAACTCTAGACCACAGTACAAATCAATATAGTTTGGAGTCATACCTGCTGCTGTAACAAATATTAGCGTATGTTAGCGTGCTGTAAACCCTTACTCCTAGCAGCAAATATCCAACATTAGTTACGCCTGCCTGTAACGACAAGAGAAGACCTCGTGTACTACAGTGTCTCTCACATACACACTACCGCAATGCTGTATATCTAAGTTCTAAAGAGAATCCTTACCGTTCTCAACATTGATGCTGTGGGCCATAACATTCTTATACAGAGGTTAAGCGACATCGGGATACAGAATAAAGCCAAAACATGGCTTTCCTCATTGCTAAGTGATAGACCATTCCAATGCATGGAAGCGATCAACCTATCTGATAAATATCCGGCCCCTAATGGAGTTCCTCAAGGCTCTGCCTTCAGCCCGACCCTGTTCAATGTTTACTTGACCCCTCTAGCACAAATTGTACAGGAGTTCGGTCTAACTATTGTGTCTTACGATAATGATAAACAATTGGTAGTATCATTGTCAGAAGAGATGAACTCTAATCATCTTCAGTTGGTGCAATGCCTAGAAAAGACAGTCAAATGGTTGACCAACTCCAATCTAAAACTGAATGGCGACAAAACAGACCTAATGTTCTGGTGCAATTGCACAGGTCCCTGGGCTAAAATCAGCTGGCCAGAGGACTGCGGCCCCCCTCCTGTTCCAAAGTCATCTATAGAAAATCTGGGGATGTGGCTTGACCACAACCTGTCCATGGAAACTCAAGATATAAAACTTTCAGCTGTCTGTTTCGGCATATTGTGCATGACCCGTAAAGTCATGGACCTCATCCCTGAACAGACACACAGAACGGTGGCCCAGGCCCTAGTGACTTCAAGATTAGACTATGGCAACTCCTTGTATCTGGGTCTTCCCAAATATGTTGTTGATAGTCTACAAGTTGTCCAGAATGCTGTGGCCAGGATGCTCCTAAAAATTCCTAGACAAGAGTCAGTCAGATCTTCGCTCAACAATCTGCACTGGCTCCCCATCCAGTCCAGGGTGAGGTTCAAACCCCTTTGCCTAGCTCACAGAGCCATGTACGATAGGGGTCCAGCCCTGTTAAAAACTATAGTCACCCCATAGATCCCTAATAGATCTCTCAGGTCCTCCTCTGATTATCTTTTGATCACGCAAAGGATAAAGAGATCGAGATGGGAAGGGAGATCATTCATATATCTGGCCCCAAAGTTCTGGAACTCATTGACCAAGGAGGTAAGACTGACCAGATATGGAGGAAGTTTCAGAAAAAGACTTAAGACCTGCCTGTTCCCTTAATGTTCTTCCACACTCTGCTTCACTGCGGCAGCGCTGGGAAGCCCCTGGGGAGCCATGCGCTTTATAAATCCCACAAACATAAACATAAACTCGTTGCAGTGATGTAACAGGTTTCACTGCTGCTACATCATAAGGGCAAGTTCTCTCTTCCCTTGTGTTCCACCATCTGTACCTGCTCTGACAGGGGAAAATACCTTGTGTGATAGGAGAAAATACTTGCTCTGACAGGAGAAAATACTTGCTCTGACAGGAGAAAATACCACCTCTGACAGGAGAAAATACCTGCTCTGATAGGGGAAAATACTTGGTGTGATAGGAGGAAATACCTGCTCTGACAGGAGAAAATACCACATCTGACAGGAGAAAATACCTGCTCTGATAGGGGAAAATGCTTGATGTGATAGGAGGAAATACCTGGTCTGACAGGAGAAAATACTACCTCTGACAGGAGAAAATACCTGCTCTAATAGGGAAAAATACTTGGTGTGATAGGAGAAAATACCTGCCTTGACAGGAGAAAATACCTGCTCTGACAGGGGAAAATACCACCTCTGACAGGAGAAAATACTTGGTGTGATAGGAGGAAATGCCTGCTCTGACAGGAGAAAATACCAATTCTGACAGGAGAAAATACCTGCTCTGATAGGGGAAAATACTTGGTGTGATATGAGAAAATACCACCTCTGACAGGAGAAAATACTACCTCTGACAGGAGAAAATACCTGCTATAATAGGGGAAAATACTTGGTGTGATAGGAGAAAATACCTGCCTTGACAGGAGAAAATACCTGCTCTGACAGGGGGAAATACCACCTCTGACAGGAGAAAATGCCTGCTCTGATATGGGAAAATAATTGGTGTGATAGGAGAAAATACCTGCTCTGACAGGAGAAAATACCACCTCTGACAGGAAAAAATGCCTGCGCTGATAGGGGAAAATACTTGGTGTGATAGGAGAAAATACCTGCTCTGACAGGAGAAAATACCACCTGCCCTGACAGAGGAAAATACCTGGTGTGATAGGAGAAAATACCTGCTCGTAAAGGCAGTAGCATAACAAAACTTGAGAGGGGCCCCCTACAAGGTACCTGGCAGGGCCCCTTGCAGACTCAATTAGGAGCTCTCCAGCCAGAGTACTGGGCTGAGGGGGCCCCCTGGAGATTGGGGACCCCCTATGGCACCACCGAGACTGCGGGGCCTGTGTTACACCACTGCTGACAGGGGAAAATACCTTTTCTGACAGGGGAAAATACCTGCTCTGACAGGAGAAAATACCTGCTCTGACAGGAAAAAATAGCTGCTCTTTCTGGGGAAAATACCTGCTCTGACAGGGGAAAATACCTGCTCTGACAGGGGAAAATACCTGCTCTAACTGGGGAAAATACCTGCTATACCTGCTCTGACAGGAACAAATACCTGCTCTGGCAGGGGAAAATACCTGCTCTGACAAGAGAAATTACTTGCTCCGACACAGGAAAATACCTGCTTTGTCAAGGGAAAATGTTTGCCCTGACAGTAGAAATGACTTGCTCTGACAGAGGAAAATACCTGCTCCGACAGGAACAAATACCTGCTCTGGCAGAGGAAAATCCCTGCTGTGTCAAGGGAAAATGCCTGCCCTAACAGGAGAAAATACCTGCTCTGACAGGAGAAAATACCTACTCTGACAGGGGAAAATACCTGCTCTGACAGGAGAAAATACCTGCTCTGACAGGGGAAAATACCTGCTCTGACAGAAGAAAATACCTGCTCTGACAGGAGAAAATACCTGCTCTGTCAGGAGAAAATACCTGTTCTGACAGGCTGCTATCAAAGAGCTGCTGACCGGTCTCCGCTCTCAGCGTGAGGGGATGAGCACAGCTTTTTGCAGGGATGAAGAGGGGTCGCACATGGGGTGAGAGGAGAGCAGGTATTTCTTTCCAGTTTGGTCAGGTGAGTATGTGTCAAGGATGGTGCGGGAGGGTGGCTGGAGGCTAGGTGTTTATTCATATTTGGGTGAAGGATGGAGACAGTTGAAGAGAGGGTGTGGGTCGGTGAGAGGACATCAGGTCATTTATTATTCAGTTGGGGTGGATGGAGGGTAACAGTAGAGGTTGGTAAGGGTTGGTGGCAGAAGAGAAGGTATTTTTGCTTTATTTTTGTGAGCGGGGCAGTGTTGTGCTTGCGCCCCCATTATTCCACTGTCCCGGCATAGATGTTGAAAGCAGGTGCAGGTGATTTGCACAAGGCATACATAGCACCCAGTTTCAGATGATTGACAAGAGCAGAAATGGGATGCTTTTCACTTTGGGGTTTTGAGTGACATCATAAACAACTTCAGCTCTGCTCCCATTGTCTAGTAATGCTCAGTCTGGAGCAGGAGCCTGCCACCTTCACTACATGTTTATTTGTGTCTTTAATATTCAAACTAGGAAAGCATATTCACAGCAGTGCATGTGGTTGGCGCCCTCGTGCAACATAAGACTGTAGACGTATTATGTGGTAAATAAGATGCAGAGACAGCAGGTGGTTCTTGTAGGTTTCTTTATTTAGATGAAGAGACAGCGTAAGAGCAGACCACCCACAGCAGCAACAACCGGTCAACTGCCAGAGAGTGGAACTTACAAGGAGAAGGCAGAGTGGAACATAGAATATAGAACAGAGAGTGTAGGCACCACTAAGAAAGACTAGAATGAGAACTGCATGTAACTTGCATGTACTACACATCTTCTTCCTTTCTGTTGTTTGAGAACAAAAAAAAAAAAAAAACAAATAAAACTTAACAAACAAAATCCTGTAGGTAAGTAGGAGGCCGCCGAGGCCTAAGGGGACGTGCAGAAAGAGAAGAACTTGGAACAAGGGTAGGGCCAAGCAACAGGGCAGGTGCATCACCCCCACCAGAAACAATGACATCCTCTTGTACATGAGAAGCAAGAGGCGCACCATTAGAGGGTAAGGAGACATCAGATTCATTGGCCAACAAAAATCCACTAGTGGCAGGATCATCAGAACAAGAAGTGGGAGAAGCAGAAGCATCAGAGTGCACAGGAAACACAGAGGAAGAACCCTTTTCTCTCTTGTAGAGAGCAACTCTCCTGAAGTTCCAGCACTCGCCATTATTTAAAATGACACAATGGTCAAGCACCTTCTTGACCTTAAATGGGCCCTTAAACTTGGACAAACCTTTTTGTAACCTGCCCAATTTGATCTTGACCAAATCTCCCACAAGGAAAGGAGGAGAAGGAGTGACATTTGGAGTAGACTCAGCAACACTAGTTTGAAGATCATCTGGAAAATTACCCTGAGCCTGCAGAGTAACAACATCCTTCATCCATGACGGGACTAACTTTAAACCAGGATCACGTCCCCTCATCAATTGAAATGGAGACAAATCGCCACTAGCCAAAGGAGTGGTGCGATATGCCCATAACATTTCATTCACCATTTTCCTGACAATGTGACCACCACTGGATGCCATCTGTATGATACCCTTAACAACTTTATTGGCTCTTTCGCAAACAGCATTGCCCTGAGGGTTGTATAAGGATGTAAGATGATGGGAAACGCCACACTCCTTCAAGAAGATCTCCATGTCCTTGGAGGTGAGTTGTGGACCATTATCAGTGATTAAGACAGAAGGCAGGCCCTCATCCTTAAAGAGATTCCCCAAAAACCTGATGGAGTAGGAAGAAGTGATATCATTGGTAAAATGAACAACCAACCACTTGGTGAAAACATCAATGACAACAATAGCAAATCTATCACTCTCCCCTAACTCACCCATTGGGCCAATAAAATCAAGGGCAATGGTATGCCAGGGCAAATTTGGTGAAAGGACATGTGCACCATCAACAAGCTTTGGACCAGTTTTCAATCGTTTCTCACCTTCCCTGCAGAGAGAACAATTCTCAACCCATTCTACAACTTGGGAGTCAACACCAGGCCACCAAAAGTGATCTTTTAAACGCCTTTGGGTAAGGGTCTGGCCCATGTGCCCCTCATGTGCCAAAGCCAGTAACTTAGTTCTTATCCCAAAGGGGGGTACAAATTTCTCACCTTTAAAAATAATGTCCCCAACAATAGAAAGATCATCTAGGACCTTAACGTAAGGCCGAACAGCGACAGGGACAGCACTCTCTCGTCTAGGCCCCAACCTTATAAGTTTTATGACCTCCTGAAGAGTGGCATCAGCAGACATTTCTCTAGACCAGTCACTGGGAGAGAAAATACCCTCGCCTACAAAAACAGCATCCTCCACCGAGGCCACAGCTATGTCATCTGAGTCAAGTGAAACAACTGAATTGTGAGGAGAACGCCAATCCATAGATAGTCTCGAGAGACAATCGGCTTGGACATTCCTCCAACCTGGGATGTATTCTACCGAATACTGAAACTCTTGTAGTCTGGCCGCAAGCTTCATAAGGCGGGCAGAACCCTTACCTGCCCCACCAGGTGAAAGAACTTTGATCAGGGGCTTATGGTCGGATCGCAGAGTGAACTTCATGCCCCACAAATAAGTACGAAAATACTCAACCGCCCAAGAGGCCGCCAACGCCTCCCTTTCGATAACGGAATAGTTCTTTTCCGTATCAGTGAGGGTCCTGGAGGCAAAGGCGATGGTGACTTCTGATCCCCCACACAATTGAGATAACATAGCCCCCAGACCATGTGCACTAGCATCAACAGTTACGATAGATCTGTTGCGTACATCAAAGGGGGATAACATTTTAGCATTGCAAATTTCATTTTTGATGTTCACAAAACATTTCTCTTGCTCAGACCCCCAAATGAAACTTACACCCCGTTTAAGCAAAGATCTAATAGACACAGTCTTGTCAGAAAAATTTTGTACAAACTTAGAGTAATACTCTATCAATCCTAAGAAGGAACGAAGCTGGTCTTTGTCAGAGGGTGAGGGTGCAGAGCGAATGGCTTCACATAGATTTCTTTTGGGTTTAATACCAGAGGAAGTGATGGTGTAACCCAGATAGTCTACTTCACACACACCAAACAAACATTTGTCCTTCCGTAAAGTCAGACCAGCATCAGACAACTTCTCAAGAACAACATTCAGGGTGAAATTGTGCTGGGATTCAGTTTGACCATAAATCAGGATGTCATCCTGAAAGTAGACTACCTTGGGCACACCTTCGAAGATGCCCGAGACCATGTGCTGAAAAACGCTGGCTGCTGACTTGAGACCAAATGGCAGACGAGTAAATTGGAAGGTACCCCAGGGAGTGATGAAGGCTGTCAGGGACTTGGAGTCTTTGTGAAGGTCAATTTGATGGTATGCACTCCTGAGGTCCAGCTTTGAGAAGAACTTCGCGCCATTAAGAGTGGTAACCAATTCAGCTATATTAGGTAGTGGGAAGGTGTCGGCAACAACACAGTGGTTGAGAGACCTGAGGTCGACACAGAAACGGAGCTTGCCGTCAGACTTCTTGGTGACGACAATGGGCGAAACCCAAGGGGAGGCCTCAACAGGCTCAATGACCCCAGAACTCAACATGTCATCAAGGAGACCCTTGACTTCATCCCTAATGATGATAGGAATGCGTCTTACCTTGTGTTGTACGGGAACAGAGTTGGGTTTGATTATAATTTTATGTGAATAGCCCTTGAGCCGACCCAAACTCTCACCAAAGACATTTTTAAATCTAGAGAGTAAAGAAGATAGATCAGAGTCTTCCACAACCATGACCTGTGGATCAGCTCGGGGATTCACGACAATGCAAAGGTCATATTGGTGTATCCATCCAAGTATGGCGGGGCCAGACTCTGAGACATATACCTTACCAAAAATTTGTCTGGTAGAGAACACAATGTCGGCCTCAAAATACCCAAGAATGCTCAGGGGTTCCCCCTGATACCCACCAGGAGAAATATCCGTAGGAAAAAGAGGACCCATACCCCACAAATCAACAAAAAGTGAATTGGGAATAATTGTGTATCGCGAACCAGTGTCCACCATCAAGTAAACTTCCTTTTCATCAATAATGAAGAGAGCCTTAGGCCTATTCCTACGTTTGTGGTCTTCATGTTGAAGATCACTGTTATCACCAACCACCAAAATTTTGTCAGTGTCATCTTCAACTACTGTAATATCACTAACATATGAAACAGAAGGACGTGCTTTGCCTCTGCAAACACGAGCATAATGTCCCAATTTACCACATTTCATGCATTCCTGTTTGGCTGCGAAGCAAAACTTCGAATCAGAAGCATGTGCAAGACTACCACATCTAAGACATTGCCTAGAAGAGAAAGGTTTAACAGTGTTATTAGGCTTAACATTAACAGACTTTTTGTTGAAGAACTTTCTCTGTTTGAGAAGTGCAACTTCGTCTCGGTCATCATCCTCTTGACTTGAGGACATATACGAATGACAAGACACCTCACCAACGTCACTTGAAGTTGCCCTTTTTTCTAACTCTTTCATACACCCTTGGGACTGTTCAACAACCTTCGCCAAGTCAATTGCTGTTTGCAGATTGGGATTCTTCGCTGCCCAAAGACGTTCCTGAATTTTTTTGTTATTGCACTGTACTATAAGCTGATCCCTGATCAGCTCATCAGTCATGTTGCCAAATTTGCATTTCACTGACATTTCGCGGAGTCTAGAAACAAAGTCATCTATGCTCTCACCAGTTTTTTGACTTTTGGTGTAAAATTTATACCTGTTCATGACAAGGTTTTCCTCCTTGGCATACCTGACCTCAAGGCGAGACACAGCCTCCTTATACTCATCCAACGGGGCTTGTGCACCAGCCAAAAGAACTTGCGGCAAGAACCTGAACACACGTTGTCCTTCTTTACCAAGAGAACCCAGCAGAAGTGCTTTTTTGCGTTTGGCAGGGAATTCCTGAGCATCCAGTGCATCAAGGTAATTCTCAAACATGGGAAACCAGTCTTCCCACGAAATGCTGGGCTGGCCAGGTGAAGATAGAAAACTGGGAGGTAAAACTACAGAGCCAGATGGAAACGGTGTTTGCTCAGACATATTAAAAATTGTGGTGAAAAGCACAGAGTGAGGTAAAGATTGTAAATCGTCATACACCACAAAAACTGAACACGGAGATGTCAGGAAATGTAGACAAATAGTTAAATAAGGCAGCCTATCCCAAGGAGAAACGCTACAAACAAGAATAAAAACGAAGCTTTACTTGTCAAGAAGCTTTGCTTTACGAATGCGCAAAAGACGAGCGCATCGTCGTTGCTGGAGTTGAATCCGTTGCCATGACAATCCAAAATGGCCGCTCAGCGTGATGACGTGGACGTACAAACGCGCTGGCTGTCTGGAAGAGACGGCGCGTTGAACGAGTCACGCAGAGTGAGAGGGACGCATGCAAGCGTCACAGAGGAAATCGCTGACTCCCACGGAGAGTTCTAAGACGTCATCAGAGTCAAGGGGGACGCCGCAGGAGCAGGAGACCACCAGGAGAGAGACGGTAGGAGGACAAATGACGGAAAACAGAGGCGGAAGCAGGTAAAGACTTGCCAGTTCCGTAGAAAGTCCGAAGTCAGGTCCCCTCCAGCAGTATGTAGAGACGTGAGCGGGATTCAGCTCGACACGGTCTGCTCTTTAGTAACTGTCACATATCGAGAGTCCAGAAGGTGGCGGAAGAACGCAGGGTTCGAAGTAGCGTCGCCAAAATGCTGTGGTAAATAAGATGCAGAGACAGCAGGTGGTTCTTGTAGGTTTCTTTATTTAGATGAAGAGACAGCGTAAGAGCAGACCACCCACATCAGCAACAACCGGTCAACTGCCAGAGAGTGGAACTTACAAGGAGAAGGCAGAGTGGAACATAGAATATAGAACAGAGAGTGTAGGCACCACTAAGAAAGACTAGAATGAGAACTGCATGTAACTTGCATGTACTACATATTACCCTTAAATAAAAGAGATTATTTTCCCCTCAGGGTTCTGAGTGGGAATATAGACAGTTTAAACTTTGTTTTCGTTGTCTATGTAATGTCACATTGAAATCTTAAATGAAAAATATCCCCATTACTCACAGTTACCCTTCTCTATGTCTATATATTCTTTATGTTGTAGTTGTGTTCACCTACAGCTTAAAAAACAACTCCACGTTACCCAGTTGAGGTGAAGCATTTGTAGTGATTTAAAGCCTCCTGAGTTCTGCAGATGGATTTGACCTGCAGTGTCAAAAATATTTTTGGGCGTTCTTCGTTCTTTTTGCATACAATATGCAGTGTGAAATCGACTTCTCAAAGTTTTTCACTCTAAGTGATTTTGACCTGTTGTATCACAGATTTGCCTTGGCTCATAGGCTGTTGTAGAGGGCCGGAGGCACGTGGTGAGTGACTCTTAAATTTGAGCGGGAGAGGAGCGGCTGGAGCGGACTGGGAACGGCCGCCTCATCACTGGAAATGTGGTTCCTCCTGTCTGTACAAGTCCAGCGAGAGTCTTCCAGGTGAGCTGACTAACCTGTTTTGGGGGATTATGAGACACAATGTGACCTCTGTGGCTAGGGAGCGGTCGGAGTTGGCATGTGACTCATAGATACAATGCATTCCTCGTCAGGGGATCCCTAAGCATCATTCGACCTTCTCATCCTGCAGTCAATGAAGAGAAGAGATCGCATGAATCCAAAAGTACCTACTTACCTAGATCCAAGCTGGCGACGAGGATTGGACGGGAAGAGCTGGCGATCGGGGACAGTGGCGACGAGGCATAGCGCCATTGGTTTTATACCTCAGGCCATGGGTGATTAGCGACATCTCTTTACTGTTTGTTCCTGTGACACAACTGGAAGTTGGAGCCAGGTCGAGCACCTGTGCTTGGTAGGGTGGAGTTATTTACTCTCAGACTCTGTTGGCTTTTCTTTTGTTCCCTTTAAGCTGGTGTTTTCTGTCAACTGCACATGCAGCCAGCTGGAAATCATGGTATGTGTAAAGAAAGGAGGGCTTTCAGTGAAACAAAGAAACGTGTACAGGTGGAGACCGGAGAGTTCTTGCCAGAGTACTGGGGCGGGCCAACCTAAATCTTATTCGCTCTACAGGTCTCGTCCATCTTTATCATCACACCACCACTGTATCCTTCAAGGCCCAGGGGCTGAGATGCCAACATCCTGTTCCCGCGGCAAGACTCAACACTTCACAGCATCAACGACGAATCTCTCTTCACCGTGACCACAACAGCGCATTAGAGACATCGAAAGTGCCTTGTTGAAACCCTTGTCACTACATCAGTAAAAACCTTCTAGATCAATCAGTTCTAGGTCAGTGTATCACCAGAGACCGTGTAAGTGCGCCACTAATTGACGTGTCTCTGCATCAAGACCCTGGAAGCGAATTACTCATGACCCACCACCATTCCAGGCTCAGTCAATCAACACCTTGTCACTGTATCACCTACGAACCTGCCACTACCTCACTAAATATCTATTTTTTTGTATTAGCAGAAAAGCATGTTACTGCGTCACTGACAATCCGCCATTGCACCACGCAAGGCCCAGCCACGACGCCACTAAAATCTTCATACTGCTCAACTCCAGCGTCTGCCTTTTCAGCATGGAACACCCCGCTGCTGCGTCACCAATGCTGCGTCACTAAAGGTCACGCCGCTGGCATTGGTTGCGGGGCCTCAGCTTGCATGCGATTGTGTCAGTGATGATCTCGTCACTCAGTGACGTAACAAAGGCCCAAAGGTGGGTGGGGGGCGAGCTACAGGAGGCCGCCTCAGCAAAATACCCTGGGCCAAGAAACCCAGTCACGGCATCATGATAGTTCCTCCCAATGCTTCTGTGATGATCGTGCCCGGGTGTACCCCCTTATTTTGGTTTGCGAGAGGGTAGGGCTTATATCGTCGTTTTGGCAGGACAAAATGAGCCTGCACCAGTTTTAGCCCCTGAACAGTGGTACTAATGGCCTGAGCTGCCCTCTGTTACGCCCCTTGATGGGGCCCAACTTGAGAAGGTGATGAAGGGAAGTGAGATTTCCACATCTGACCACTATCCAGAGGTGTTAGACGGCAAGGGGCTCCCAGAAGGATGGGTGGCCCTGCACCGCAAGGGCTGCAGGGCCTGCATTTCACCCCTTATATTACACTTAGATGTAACAGTAAACAGCATCGCCCTTTACGGGCATCTGTGATAATCTACAACAAGTTGGCATTTCAAGCCTCGCTGTGCAGTGGCCCACCTGCTCCTTTGGCTGCCCATGGCAGTAACTCCTTACTGTGGCGGACGGTAAGAAGGGGGGTGCTGGCGATTCCTGCACGCCCCGCATGCGATGGCCGCTGGTAAGAGTGGGGAGGTGGGGGGGGGGGGGGGGTGGTGGAAGACGCCACCACATAAACTCGGTCCGGTCCCCCCAAATAAATGTATTCTTGGCTTGGTTGTAGAGGTCTGCTAGGTCTGTGTCAGTTGTTTTGCCATCCTGATTTCACTAAGGTCTAAGGTTTGAACTTGTTCTTCTTTTGGCTCAGGAGCTTAAATATATTTATAACCAGTTTGCCAAAAAGTGGCAAATCTGAGCTCATAGAAGTAGTCCTGGAATGTGTGCAAATGTACTCAGCCCCAGAGGCCCACCTATTGCAAATCAGTACTGATCTTGCTCCTCATAAGAACAGTCCATGTCCAACCTTGGTCCTCTTAAACATTCATAGTCCCCTTACACATTCACCGTGCAACCCATTGAATTTATAGTTAGGAAATGTGAGCTTCATGCCCCCTGATTGTCACTGACTGAGATAGGCCCCTGAGCAGACTTTCAGGCGGACCTTCAACTACCCAGAAAGTGGTAAATGTTTAGTACAGGTAAAGACTAAAAGCTAATGGTAGTCTTCCTGGCATGGTACTTTCTGTTGGCTGTCTATGAGCTGTGGCACAAATAACAGCTGCTTGCGCATCCTCTTTTATGCATCTGACACTCAGTTTTATGAATGACACATACATGATTTTCTGCTTTCAAAAATGTCACCGCTGGATACTGTGGATGATTACTTAAATTTTTCATTGGTTGCCTTTCAGAGCTCCCTTAAATTTTGTGTCTTTTTTATAGCTAATTTGAGTTAAACTTTGAGCTGTAAAATGCAACATTTGGACCCATTTTTTTTTCAATTTTCTTCAAGGAGACAACCTCTGACATCTCCTATTGAAGATTAGGTTTATCACTTCATTCACTCGCATGTTCAGGGAGGGACTGGTTTGAAATATTTGCCAGTGCCTATTTAGCTTCCAAGTCTCACTCATTCTGGCAGCAACATGATCCTGCTTCAAGGAGGAGAAGATTCACAAATGGAGGCCATAAATTGATCCCACACATGTTCCAGCATGTTCAGTGAGAACCACTGGGGTGTGAGGTGGTCCTAGGCTACTCTTTCGATGTAATTTTGTGTACCTCTGATCTTTGAGGGTGTGGTGCCGAAATCCTGAGTTTAATATCGACCTGTACATTTATTTACTATATCATCATGGTAGGTAGATGTGGAGTTTAAACAGTAAATCTATACTTCTCGATGCATGGCATGATGATCTTCCCGTAGCTGGTATTTTGACTTGCAACCCTCTTTAAGATCTGCTGTGCAAAGCCTCCTTGTGCAACACGCTCGACGGAGGGTATCACGAGAAGCAGTTTTCTGAATGTGGCAAAGGGAGGCATGAACCATTGTTGCTCCAGCATCTGCTTCTGCTGCTGTGATCCAACATCTGCAGTGCAATGCCAGGTTCTCAGCAACCGGGGACTGGTTTCGTCCTAGTTATGGGCTCATCAGCCGGGTACAGCTTTATTTCACTGGCACAGTAACTAGGGCAAAACTAGTCCTGGGTTGCTTGTGTTCCGGTTCCGGGAGGTCCTGACCTGGCAGCTCGAGCTGGACTGTTCTCATGAGGAGCCAGGTCAAGGCTGATTTGCATATGGTTGGGTCCAATCAGAGGTGACAAGGTGAGCAAAGAAACAATGGCTTGTGATGCTACCCAGAGGGATTGCCAGTGGTTAGAAAAATTGCAAGTATTCCTTCCATCACCTTTTGTGTTTTTCATGAAGGGCAGCCTGGTTAAAAGTTCCAACCTGGGTACAGCAGATGTCTCCCTGGTGTAAACCCTGGCATCTCCTAATTAGAGTGATGAAAATACAAGTTTGGTAGGACAAGTGTCCCACAAATCAATAGCTTGACTCCTGCTCCACAAATATTTAAATGAGGCCCAAAGATTTTCCAATAGTGGTTTGCATAGTAAGGAAAACAATGATTCTCAGGGCTTCAATAAAATTGTTTTGTCTCCTGTTTGAGCCCTTAATACCATAAGTCTTTTCTTAATTTGGGCTGGTGTTTGCAGATGGGGCCTACCAGCCCTCAATTTTGGGGACCGGCCCTTATTTTAGTTCATCAGACTTTGACCCAGAGCAAGAGAGAGAAAAACAAAAAATGGGGAAAGAAGGAGCAAGAGCAAGACAGAAACACAGTGACAAAGGTAGAAAACAGAGATGAAAAAGAAACTGAAACTGTGATATAAAAAAACAAGTGTCTAGTGGTGGATTCAAGAGACATGAGGTGAATCAAGACTGTGTAGCCTTAGTATTGGCACACTATCTTCGGCAGTGCCAGCCGCCGGAGTCTGAGCAAAAGTTTGGGCCCAGGCACGAAGGGCCAGATGTAAGTAATCCCAGATTACCGATTCTTAAATACCGAATCATACCGATTCGGTATTTAAGAACTGGCAATCGGGATTTAGGTAATTTTACCGATTTCATTACCGAATCGGTATGAATCGGTAATTACCGAATCAGTATTTACCGATTCAGTAATTGCCATTCATTCCTATGGGCCTGGAGGCCCATAGGAATGAATGTCAATTACTGAATCGGTAAATACCGATTCGGTAATTGGGGGAAACATTGAAGGGTGGTAGGGTGTCACTTTGACACCCTGTTGCACCCCTCAATTGTGCATGGATGCACATGTTGCAGACACACATGCCCTTAGGGCATGTATGTCTGCAACATGGCACTGTTTAAAAAGCAAAAAAAATGCTTTTTAAAGGGTTTTCATTATTTACCACCAACTTCTAGTTGGTGGTAAATATCGAATTCTTAAACCATTGTAGCACTGATTGCAGTGCTACCTACATGTCAAAATACAGAATCAGTAATTTTACCGATTCGGTATTTTACAAAATCGGTAAAATTACCGATTCGGTAAAATTACCGAATCTGTATTTTAACATGCCCCTACATCTCCATCTTCAAATATCGGTGGGTAACGGCCGAATTCGGCCGTTACCGACCTGTATTTGCCTTCCTACATCTGGCCCTTAGGATCTTAATTGTGAGGCCCTTACCCCGCCGTTGCGTCACTTTTTGTGAGCTGAGGCAGGGTAAAAAATGTGCCACACTGCGCCATATTTACAAAGTGGCGCATCTAGGCAGATGTATCACTTTGCAAACCCCTGCACTACATTATACCGGCGATAGGTATAATGTACGCAGGGTGGGCGTTCCGTTGCAGCAAAGCCACTACAAGTAGCATAGCGAAATCTATGAGATTTCACTGCATCTCTTACGGCGTCACTATGTCAAATCCTTAAGCCTTTTAGAAGCAGACATAAGGAGTGATGCAGGACTTTTCACATGGGACTTGCCCCACGTGAATAGACACATTGCTGGAGTTGCGTCTGTTTTCAGACACACTCCAGCAATGTGCCAATTTTGTGCCTACAAATACATATCTGTAAATCCTTGCAACATGGAGTGCCGTACAGTAAATATGGCGCATCCATGGTGTCACAAGGATGGCGCTATGAAAAGTGTCACATCGCTGTTTTACCGCTGCGAAGCAACACTTTTCATAAACGAGGCCCTTATTGTATTAAATATTAAGCGCTGCTGTTCTTGGCGCATTTGAAGGAAGTTCTGGTCAGCTGGTGTGTGTTACTTTGTGTTACTACTGTAAATGACTCTTTAGACTAAGTGCTTTTCCACATTTAGGCAGGGGCGGTGGGTGACATTTGAAAGTGGTGGGGCGCAAAGTGATTTGCATACAGCACCGTAGCGATCGAGCACAGCGAGCGAGCCAGATTCCCAAAAGGGGGGTTTGGGTGGGTAACCCCCCCAAGAAAATTTTGAAAAAAAAGAAGAAAAATCGTGCATTTTCAAGCAAATTTGAGAAAGCAGGAATGTTAATAAAGCAATTGTGAAAGTGCAGTTATTACATTAATAGATGGCATAACATAGGTAGCTGCTTATTCAGTATAACCACAGAGCTTCATACATTCCGCCCTGGGACGAGGCTGGGGGCTGGGCCTGGCATGGCTGGGAGCTGGGCCTGCCTGAGGCTGGGGGCTGGGCCTGGGCTAAGGAATGAGGCTGGGTGCTGGGCCTGCCTGGGGCTGGGCCTGGCATGGTTGGTCCTGGGCTGGTGTTGGGCCTGCCTGAGGCTGGGGGCTGGGCCTGGCTGGTGCTGGGCCTGGGCTCAGGGCTGAGGCTGGGTGCTGGGCCTGCCTGGGGCTGGGGGCTGGGCCTGGCTTGGCCAGGGCTGAGGCTGGGTGCTGGGCCTGCCTGAGGCTGGGGGCTGGGCCTGGGCTAAGGACTGAGGCTGGGTGCTGGGCCTGCCTGGGGCTGGGCCTGGCGTGGCTGGTCCTGGGCTGGTGCTGGGCCTGCCTGAGGCTGGGGGCTGGGCCTGGCTGGTGCTGGGCCTGGGCTCAGGGCTGAGGCTGGGTGCTGGGCCTGCCTGGGGCTGGGGGCTGGGCCTTGCTTGGCTGGGCCAGGGCTGAGGATGGGTGCTGGGCCTGCCTGGGGCTGGGGGCAGGGCCTGGCTTGGCTTGGCCAGGGCTGAGGCTGGGTGCTGGGCTTGCCTGAGGCTGGGGGCTGGGCCTGGGCTAAGGACTGAGGCTGGGTGCTGGGCCTGCCTGGGGCTGGGCCTGGCGTGGCTGGTCCTGGGCTGGTGCTGGGCCTGCCTGAGGCTGGGCCTGGCTGGTGCTGGGCCTGGGCTCAGGACTGAGGCTGGGTGCTGGGCCTGCCTGGGGCTGGGGGCTGGGCCTGGCTTGGCTGGGCCAGAGCTGAGGCTGGGTGCTGGGCCTGCCTGGGGCTGGGGGCTGGGCCTGGCTTGGCTGGGCCAGGGCTGAGGCTGGGTGCTGGGCCTGCCTGAGGCTGGGCCTGGCGTGGCTGTTGGGACTAGGTTGAGGCTCACACAGCATCACACCGATGTTATCCACCCTCCGCTGGCTTCCCATCGAGGCTAGAGCTATCTACAAGACTGCCTGTATCACCCACAAAGCCTTGCACTCCTCCTCTCCTCGCTAAATGGCGAATAAACTGACTCTCTCTGGAGGCTCTAGACCATCACGTAATGCGGAAAATCTACTGCTTGAACCTCCCACTTTCAAAAAGGAAAGATCGATGGCCCAATCCTTTTCAGGCAACACAGTGAGAATCTGGAACTCCCTTCCGCCTCAGCTCCGGACCACCACCTCCTCCCAGGCCTTCGAAACGGACCTCAAAGTTCTACCCCTCCAAAGACACCTCCAAAAGTAATTCACACCCTCTCTATTATCTGAAGAAGACCTCCCATTACTAAAAATTCTATTCTCCATGACTAAGAAAGTGCCTTCCCAGTGTGTTCTTGTGGTTGGAGTGTTTGCCATTTATTGCAGTACTATCCTTGTACCTGTGTTTGGTACTCTTTTGTAACATGCACACACCACTTTTCTCTTGTAACACACTGTTTGCTACCTCTCACATTTTGTTTGGTTTTCATACTTGCACAAGTGCCACCATTGCCTAAGTAACGTTTGTTCTTGTGCCTGAGTGTCTAGCATATATTGCAGTATATTACCTCTAATTGTACTTTGTTTTCTCTTGTAACCTGCACACTTGTCACATTTTCCTCCTGTAATGCACTGTTTGCTACCTCATGTATTTTGTTTGCTCAGAATTGTCACTTTTACCTCATGTAACTTAACGTCTGCTTTTGTAATTTGTTCACTTGTAATTTTCTCCTCATGTATCATTACTGTTCCTATTGTGAAGCGCTCTGATTTCCAACCACGAAAGTACAATGGGTCTATTTGCCTTTGTTGTGCGACCTTTGTAGACATTTGTTCAGTCCCTTGAAAGTCTAAAATTATTGTGAATATTCAGCACATGAACGTCACCCTCTCTAATGAACTTGACTTGGTGGCACATTGTTGGCTTAGATGTACAAAAATTGAATCTATTGGTTCTGCCTTCTTCTCTTAAATTGAATTTGGTGGGCATGACGGGGTAATCTTGGACCACCATACAGCCAACTCGTCATAGAGAAAAGTCTGGATTAGAGAATATGGCTCAGACGATGGCCACAGCTGAGTTCTGTTTCTGAGTTTCCATTTAGAATGTGCAGATGTTCTAGGGGACAGAAGAGATGATTTACCTCAGCTACCCATAAAAATTATTTGCGCTCCTCTTGAAACCTTCGGGTATATGTTTAACTTCTCTATCCATCTAAATCAGAAACTCTGCAGTTGTGTTCCTCAAGACCTGCCCTTGTGGTCTAAGGAGAGAGGTGCAGAGGTAACAGACTCAGTGAAGAGCTATTCTAACTATACTGGCCTGCCTTGCTTCAGGCAAGCAGCTCATGTCCTGTGTCCAACGAGCTTCCAAAACGACCCTTTCATTCAAACACTCCAGCCAGGTATCACTGAGTCGTAGATATTCTAGCTGGAGCCAGAATACACATATATGTCGTCACAAATTCTAATCCCAGCAGCAGTCCATCCTTACGGCGTCGGTAAATTCAGTGCCATTAACCTGGGTAATGATAACATCTGCTAGTTACAGCGCCTTCAAACGGCAGGCAGAATCGAGTTATTAAGCGTTACGCACAACAGGTTTTATGATCACCCCTCACACGAGGAGTGTGCCCTACAAGACTCTGGGGTCTGCCTCTCGCGTTTGTACAACTGAGATATTTCACTCATGTTTTACTACGCCGAGGACTGGGCTGACTCCCGTCACATTAAAACTACCTCGACTCGTAGGCCACTGTATACCATTGTCTGAATAGAACTCCACACAGCATGTCTAACAACTCTCTTTAATATGTAAAAATTGATTGATGTAAGGCATAATATTTCTAACCCATACCATACAACATAAATTACATGAGCCCCTAAACACAAGACAAGTGGTTCATTACATAATCTATTAGAATATCCAATAGAAAGTGAGCTTTGAACTGCATCTGAGTGCTTTCTAGAGCACCACACATGCAGCTTCATAAATGTAAGACTCAACGTCTACAAAATACCATGTAGGCATCTTATGCAGCCGGGGGTTAGCTCACTGGAGTAGTCAATTTTTTTGTATAAAATTATTAAAAATCATTACAAAATGCATCTAGATCAACTTGGGGCATAAAACACATTTTAAAATATTGGCATATATAATTGTTTGTAAGTGGCAAGTAAGAGTCAGTTATTTCAGGTTGGTGGTATAATTCCAAGGTCAGCTTGCTGTAGGAGAGATTGGGCTTTCATCATATATTTGACCCCTCTGCAGGCCAGCATAGGACATGATCCATCTAGCCATTGGATTAAGGCTTGCCTACAAGTCCGAATATTCAATTTGTTAAAAATTTTCTTTAAAAGCCGTCTCCTCAAGTCCTTAAGTGCCGGGCACACACATAGTAAGTGCGGTAGGGTTTCATTTCGATATCCACATAGGCGACAATGGGGGTCGGTGTGGCAGTTTTTCCAGGCTGGTAGCAGGTCCTTTGAGAACTGTAGACCTAATCGATGTTTTATATATCTTTGTTTTAACGAATTGTTAAAGTGACTTTCTAGGTAGGACTGCGGTTTTATCCCGGTATATGAATTTATCACGGTCCACCCGTGTCGTCTTTTTGCGGTAATTATCTTGTCTTCCAGGTAAGATTCCCATTTGACCGCATTGTTTACAATTTTATCAAAGGTGGATCTGTCTGGATTCATGTCCCAGGATTCTTCAATTCCTATGCAGATTAGGGATTGAGACAGGTAGCCTCCCCAACTGTTTGGAACTTGCTGTTTCTGTTGGGCTTCAATTTCTTTCCAGCACAGATAGTCCAATGTATTGGCTTCCGACGTGCGTATTTTATGGCAGAGTTTCACAAAGGTTCCCATACTGCGAAATTTTTGATTTAGAAGGCCAAATTCTAGGCGAACCTGCGCCGGAGCTGATGATTTTGGAAGGTTTAGTACTGCCTTGTATACTTTTGTTTGTAGGCTGTTTAACAGCCCTGCTTCTTTGCCACACCAGGTGGCCAGTGCGTATGATAAGGATGGTAGGGTTTGAGCTTTGATCACTTTCAGCAGGTGTGAATAATTTGGACAATTCAGTTTATTTTGTAATTGCCGGTATGCGTAGATCAGAGACTGTGTTTTTGCTTTTAGCACGGTTTTATGTTCTTTGTACGTCGGCCCTCGCCCCAATTTCAAACCTAAGTATTTGTATGAAGTTTCCTCCTTTATTGGGGTGCTATTTGCATACCATTTGAATATTTGATTTTTAGGATCCACAATGCGGACAACCTTAGTTTTTTCTTTATTCAGTTCCAAGCATTCGTGCTCCAAATAGGTTGTCAAGTTATTGATCGATCTTTGCAACCCTATTGGGGTTTGGCTCAGAACAACAATATCGTCTGCATACTGCAGGAAGGGAATTGGGATTTTTGACATGTGGGGTGGATGGCATTCCCCAATCTCCATGTGGTTGACAATATCTGCCATGTACAGGTTGAATAAACTTGGGGCCAGTACACAGCCTTGTTTTAGGCCCTGTTGTGTTCTTATTTCGGCCGTTACGCTGCTACCGTCTCCCAGTTTTACTCGAGCCCAGGTGTTGCTGTGCAGTACTATAATGGAGTATGTGCTTGGAGCTAGGATTTACTGCGCTACAGAAGGGGTGGGCGGGCATAGTATGCAATAGTAAGCATCGCAGCATAAAACCAAACCGTTAGTAGCGTGATGCAGTACTGAATGGGATAAGATTATCATTTATTTGATTGCCTCTGTATGTATGTGCAAAAGGATTGGGAGCTTCAGGTCAGGGATAAATGCATTTATGTTCAGACGTTGTGTTGGACATTACTAAAAGACCGCAACCATCTTTCAAATGTGTATCCTTGAATTATCATAGAAACTGCAAATAGTCAGATAGGAAGGGAAATGCCCGAGCAAACATTTATAACCTGTAGGAGCGTCTCTGCTTGGCATTCCATTCCATTATTTTGAGCTCTTCTGCCCCATTACATAAAGCAGGTGATCCAATGCTAGGCAGCCTCGGCCCTGCCTCCAAGAAGCAGTTCATCGTGACTTGTTGGCACAATAACTCGGCACAGGAAGGCAAGCGACCCCAGATGCCATGCCTTGCACACCCCCAGATACAGTGAGCTCGGGCACCTTTCACCAGGGGAGACTCCGAGACATCTAACGAGTGACTAACTGAACTGCTGCAGCCGGCGCTTCTAAGCACTCGGAGTCTCCATTGGTGGCATTCCATTCCGTAGTTTTTTAGCTCGGTTGTGCTGCTGCACACCAGTCTTGACCCAACCGCTAAGCATCAGTCACCCTAACCTTCAGGCGCAGAGGATATCTACATTAAAATGAACAATTTCATAAACGGCAGTAGGGCGCAGTAGTCATTCTTGATGATCAGATCAATACCTTTCGTTGCACAAATCAGCAGCACTGCACCGAAAGTCGTGACGTCGGTGACGGTGGTGAGGCGCCTCAGGGAGTCAGTCACGGTGACACACACAGACACGTCTCTGCTGCGCACGAGGTGTGGCGAGCAGCGCTCCAGCGACTAACCACGCTTGAAGCAGCGCACGCATCCCGGCAAAAAGGCCAATCACTGCATGGCTTCACATGAAGTCACACAGTGATTGGCCATAACAATGCGGCTGAGGCAGTGTGTGCCACCCGCACGGGCGGCATCCAATGATGGATGCTGCGCGGTGGACCAGCCAATCCTGGCGCTGCATGCAGCGCCAGGATTGGCTAGGGGGGCACATTTGCTGCTCGCCCAGTCGCCCTATGTAAACCCCGGGGGCTGCGGCCGGAAAAACCAGCACGGCCCCTGCCTGGTCCCGCTCTCTCTAAGGGGAACTTACAGTGCGCTGCGCGCATGCTCGGGCCAGTTTCCACACCAATCGCACTTGCGCACTACGGTCTCTGCTGCAGCCTGAGTGTGACTGTCTGTCACTCAAGCTGCAGCAGGCTGAGGCCACCCCCCTGCGCGCTCCGAAATCGCCGGGTGTGTCCCGGATTCCCGGAGGCAGTCAGGCAGATTGTAATTT
This sequence comes from Lissotriton vulgaris, assembly GCF_964263255.1. Taxonomy (NCBI): domain Eukaryota; kingdom Metazoa; phylum Chordata; class Amphibia; order Caudata; family Salamandridae; genus Lissotriton; species Lissotriton vulgaris. The sequence continues at coordinate 133,357,597 of NC_141700.1, read as the reverse complement.
TAATATTAGGATTGCTAATGCACGATGCACATTGACCACGCGACGGTGCGTCCATGTGGCTGGTAGGGCTACGCCCCTTCGCCCCAATGGACGCACCGCGGCTGCATTTAGGGTGGCCTCCTTTTTTAGAAAAACTGCAGTCTCTCGCTGTCCACTCATAAGCAACCCTTCCCCTAGGCTGGTGGCGTAGCAGCAAGGACTGAGAACTAACTTATGGACTTATGCTCCTCCACAAAGCGCTTGCCAAACCATTCAGCAGTGCAGTTTTTTAGGCCTACTGGAACACCCATGGCATGGGTGGTCTGGTTGTGCAGGAAAAAATGACTGCTTCTGGCTGTTTTAGGATTAAAGTTCCGAGCAGCACGTGGCCTCACGAAAACAGAATGGGGCGGTTCAACGTAATAAGCATTTTTGTAAGCATGGAACTTCAATCTTCAAGAAAACATACTTTGTGTATCACAACTTTCCCCCCATCATACCTGAAACCAAGGGTGATGTTGCAGGAGCACCAGCAACCACGTCAAGTCTAGAACTGGGGACTTCAGGCGTGGGATTATACACCTGTCTTCTCCCCCCCACCACTTTGGAAGGATCCTCAGTTCTACTGGAGGTGGGCTATTCGCTTTGAGCGCCGGACTGGGAACAGCAACCAGCCCTGGCAGATTGCTGCTCAAATGGCCCTGGGAGGGTTGGGGTGCTAGTAAATCACTGTTCACGCTTTTGTTACACGAGGGCGATATGAAAGCACTGCTGCAAAACCGGCCCCCACGGCCACAAAACCGGGCACCACTCCTCCGGCCCACCAGGGAAATGCCTGGTGCCTGCTATGTCCAGTCTGGCCCTGTTCACTTTGATTGGGCAGGTGTGGTGAGCAAAGGAAGCTGCACCAGAGTCAAGAGGGAGTTTTGCTGGACTAAGCAACAGGCACAGGAGGCCTTGGTGATGGCCTGCCTTGTTACCCGAGAGTGTTATCTGCGGAGAGTCTCTCTGCACCAAACGTGACTACCCAATCTCATGCCAGTCACATTTCTGCTGCTCCGTTACACAGTCAGGCAAGTAGGGTTGGCAGATGTGGTCTACACTCTTCAGGACAGGCCTCAAAGAAGATTGCGCTACTCAGTGTCAGTGGCAACTTCCATAATAACAACACAGAGAAATAGTTGGCAAGGACCTAATGGTATTAATACACCTGCATTTGTTAAGATGCAGACAATAGTGATACCTTTATGCAATGGGAAATTTAACACCTGACATAAAGACCTTGTGGTAAATATTTTTCGCAAAATATTACCTACAGAGGTTGGGTTAGCTACCTTTTGAACCAGGTGTCAGCAGTGAGTTTAAGTAAACAGATTACACTCTTTCGCAAGTTATTACCTACAGAGGCTGGGTTTGATTCCGGGTGAACCAGGTGTTAGCAGTGAGTTTAAGTAAGCAGCTGTCACTCTTTCCCAAGTTATTCCCTACAGAGGTTGGGTTAGCTTCAGGGTGAAACTGGTGTCAGCAGTGAGTTTAAGTAAACAACTGACACTCTTTCGCAAGTTATTCACTACAGAGGTTGGGTTAGCTACCTTTTGAACCAGGTGTCAGCAGTGAGTTTATTAAACAGCTGACACTCTTTCACAAGTTATTCCCTATAGAGGTTGGGTTAGCTACCTTTGGAACCAGGTGTCAGCTGTGAGTTTAAGTAAACAGCTGACACTCTTTCACAAGTTATTACCTAAAGAGGTCGGGTTTTCCTCCGGGTGAACCAGGTGTCAACAGTGAGTTTAAGTAAGTAGATGACACTCTTTTGCAAGTTATTACTTACAGAGGTCGGGTTAGAGTCCGGGTGAACCAGGTGTCAGCAGTGAGTTGAAGTAAGCAGATGACACTCTTTCGCAAGTTTGCCTCCGGGTGAACCAGGTGTCAGCAGTGAGTTTAAGTAAGCAGCTGACTCTCTTCGCAAGTTATTCCCTACAGAGGTTGGGTTAGCTTCAGGGTGAAACTGGTGTCAGCAGTGAGTTTAAGTAAACAACTGACACTCTTTCGCAAGTTATTCACTACAGAGGTTGGGTTAGCTACCTTTTGAACCAGGTGTCAGCAGTGAGTTTATTAAACAGCTGACACTCTTTCGCAAGTTATTCCCTATAGAGGTTGGGTTAGCTACCTTTGGAACCAGGTGTCAGCAGTGAGTTTAAGTAAACAGCTGACACTCTTTCGCAAGTTATTACCTAAAGAGGTCGGGTTTTCCTCCGGGTGAACCAGGTGTCAACAGTGAGTTTAAGTAAGTAGATGACACTCTTTTGCAAGTTATTACTTACAGAGGTCGGGTTAGAGTCCGGGTGAACCAGGTGTCAGCAGTCAGTTTAAGTAAGCAGATGACACTCTTTCGCAAGTTATTACCTACAGAGGTCGGGTTAGCTTCCGGGTGAACCAGGTGTCAGCAGTGAGTTTAAGTAAGCAGATGACACTCTTTCGCAAGTTTGCCTCCGGGTGAAACAGGTGTCAGCAGTGAGTTTAAGTAAGCAGGTGACAGTCTTTCGCAAGTTATTACCTACAGAGGTCGGGTTAGCTTCCGGGTGAACCAGGTGTCAGCAGTCAGTTTAAGTAAGCAGATGACACTCTTTCGCAAGTTATTACCTACAGAGGTCGGGTTAGCTTCCGGGTGAACCAGGTGTCAGCAGTGAGTTTAAGTAAGCAGCTGACTCTCTTCGCAAGTTATTACCTCCAGAGGTTGGGTTAGCTTCTGGGTGAACCAGGTGTCAGCAGTGAGTTTAAGTAAGCAGATGACACTCTTTCGCAAGTTATTACCTACAGAGGCTGGGTTTGATTCCGGGTGAACCAGGTGTCAGCTGTGAGTTTAAATAAGCAGCTGACACTCTTTCCCAAGTTATTCCCTACAGAGGTTGGGTTAGCTTCAGCGTGAAACTGGTGTCAGCAGTGAGTTTAAGTAAACAACTGACACTCTTTCGCAAGTTATTCACTACAGAGGTTGGGTTAGCTACCTTTTGAACCAGGTGTCAGCAGTGAGTTTATTAAACAGCTGACACTCTTTCGCAAGTTATTCCCTATAGAGGTTGGGCTAGCTACCTTTGGAACCAGGTGTCAGCAGTGAGTTTAAGTAAACAGCTGACACTCTTTCGCAAGTTATTACCTAAAGAGGTTGGGTTTTCCTCCGGGTGAACCAGTGTCAACAGTGAGTTTAAGTAAGTAGATGACACTCTTTTGCAAGTTATTACTTACAGAGGTCGGGTTAGAGTCCGGGTGAACCAGGTGTCAGCAGTGAGATGAAGTAAGCAGATGACACTCTTTCGCAAGTTTGCCTCCGGGTGAAACTGGTGTCAGCAGTGAGTTTAAGTAAACAACTGACACTCTTTCGCAAGTTATTCACTACAGAGGTTGGGTTAGCTACCTTTTGAACCAGGTGTCAGCAGTGAGTTTATTAAACAGCTGACACTCTTTCGCAAGTTATTCCCTATAGAGGTTGGGTTAGCTACCTTTGGAACCAGGTGTCAGCAGTGAGTTTAAGTAAACAGCTGACACTCTTTCACAAGTTATTACCTAAAGAGGTCGGGTTTTCCTCCGGGTGAACCAGGTGTCAACAGTGAGTTTAAGTAAGTAGATGACACTCTTTTGCAAGTTATTACTTACAGAGGTCGGGTTAGAGTCCGGGTGAACCAGGTGTCAGCAGTGAGTTGAAGTAAGCAGATGACACTCTTTCGCAAGTTTGCCTCCGGGTGAAACAGGTGTCAGCAGTGAGTTTAAGTAAGCAGGTGACACTCTTTCGCAAGTTATTACCTACAGAGGTTGGGTTAGCTTCCGGGTAAACCAGGTGTCAGCAGTGAGTTTAAGTAAGCAGCTGACTCTCTTCGCAAGTTATTCCCTACAGAGGTTGGGTTAGCTTCAGGGTGAAACTGGTGTCAGCAGTGTGTTTAAGTAAACAACTGACACTCTTTCGCAAGTTATTCACTACAGAGGTTGGGTTAGCTACCTTTTGAACCAGGTGTCAGCAGTGAGTTTATTAAACAGCTGACACTCTTTCGCAAGTTATTCCCTATAGAGGTTGGGTTAGCTACCTTTGGAACCAGGTGTCAGCAGTGAGTTTAAGTAAACAGCTGACACTCTTTCGCAAGTTATTACCTAAAGAGGTCGGGTTTTCCTCCGGGTGAACCAGGTGTCAACAGTGAGTTTAAGTAAGTAGATGACACACTTTTGCAAGTTATTACTTACAGAGGTCGGGTTAGAGTCTGGGTGAACCAGGTGTCAGCAGTGAGTTAAGTAAGCAGATGGCACTCTTTCGCAAGTTTGCCTCCGGGTGAAACAGGTGTCAGCAGTGAGTTTAAGTAAGCAGGTGACACTCTTTCGCAAGTTATTACCTACAGAGGTCGGGTTTTCCTCCGGGTGAACCAGGTGTCAGCAGTCAGTTTAAGTAAGCAGATGACACTCTTTCGCAAGTTATTACCTACAGAGGTCGGGTTAGCTTCTGGGTGAACCAGGTGTCAGCAGTGAGTTTAAGTAAGCAGCTGACTCTCTTTGCAAGTTATTACCTACAGAGGTTGGGTTAGCTTCTGGGTGAACCAGGTGTCAGCAGTGAGTTTAAGTAAGCAGATGACACTCTTTCGCAAGTTATTACCTACAGAGGTTGGGTTAGCTTCCGGGTGAACCAGGTGTCAGCAGTGAGTTTAAGTAAGCAGCTGACTCTCTTCGCAAGTTATTACCTACAGAGCTCGGGTTTGCCTCCGGGTGAACCAGGTGTCAGCAGTGAGTTTAAGTAAGCAGATGACACTCCTCCTTAGAAAGCATGAGCTGCTCCACCTTATTTCATGTTAGTACAATGTAAAGGGCCGTACCTTTCAGATATTTTTTTTAAAGTTCATCAAAATATGAAGGTCTCCAACAATTTTGATTTACTGTTCATTAAATGTAAACTGCTCCAAATGTTCCCCTTATTTATTTTAGTCATCAAGCTTCCGACAAGTTGGAGCAGACCGAGGCTAGCCTGCAGTTGCTCAGGATTTCAACTGTACCTTGAAGGATTAAGCAGCATTGTCAGTGTTACTTTGGTAGCAGTGTGAAAAACATCACACAGCCCCACAGCAAATTATGTGATGCCAGTTCTACAAGCAAAATAGTTGTAACACAACCTGTCACTTTTTAGACCAAAGGTGAGGCTCTTACAACACAAAACACCCCACTACCAGAGGTGCTGTGTATGAGTATGGTAGAACCAATAGCCCAAACCAAAGGATATAAGAGGCTGGAGCACACAGAAGAAGGACAAAATCATTACAAATTGGTTAGACAGTGTCTGTAGTAGTTTTTGGGTAAAACAGCTTAGATTTTATTTTTCCTTGGTAAACCAATAAAGTGCCTGCGGTAACGGGTAGTAGTAGTTTACAGCCTGGTAGCAACTAACCAGCTAACACGTGTTTTGTCCCCAATGGACATTGTTAAGCCTGCAACGCAACAATAAAATTAATTAAATTAAAAGCAAGGATGGCAACAAAAGGAGAAATATAAGACATTCTTATTGTGCAGGAATGTAAAAAAGAAAGGTCTTGTTGCACTGTACTTGATAACTCAATACGTACAACCAGGGCACCAAAATGTTAAATGTTAAATAGTTTTATAAAGCTGATAGCTTCCCTAGGGTTTCCCAGCGCTAAGTGATCGAGCTGTGGAGGAGGAATATGTTTGTTTAAATGACTGCAGGATTAACCATGTCTTTAACTTTTTCCTAAATCTAGACTCCACTTCTATCAGTCTTAATTCACGAGGCAAGGTGTTCCAAAGCTTAGGTGCCAGATGTGAAAAGGATCTGCCACCCTATCTTCCTCTCTTAATTCTTGTAGTTCTGAGAAGGTGTTCTTGAGATGACCTTAGACTTCTATTGGGGACATATGCCAGTGGGAGGCAATGCCACATCCCTATCTCCCATTGCCTTTCTTTCATTCATTGTCTGCCTTCTAACTTCCTGGTTGAAATCAATGCTTACATAAGTACAAACACTGATCCCAATTTTGCTTAGCAATGAGAATCCCATAGATGCTGTACTTTGAAAAGCAGTGTGATAGGTCACAGGAAGAACCCATCACATCACTGGTGACCCACCAGCACCCTGCAGCAATCTGTTGCCATCTTGTCCACCTCCAACATCACAATCCTCACTTTATTAGAGGAGTCCTGCCCTTAACACAGTGAATCCAGGTCTTTACTGTAAACAAAACTGTTCTCCTCTGATTAAATAGTTTTAAAATTCATTTCCTATAGGAACCCCCAGGAATCACCAGACACCCCCATAAGTCCCAAACTGTAACTGTCAGGGATGAGCAGTGGCAGGGTCCTCTGGAGGGCAAGAAGTCCAAGGGCTGTGAGGAGGACTCTGGAGACTGCAAATAATGAAAATTAGTAGTAAGTAATCAGGGCATTGCCTACAGCACGCACTTGGCTCCTGAATTTACACACAGTTTCCAGATGCTGTGGTATGACCAGGCCCACTAGAATTATGTGACAGTGGAGAGACAAATTATGCGGCAGTGTTGAGTAAATTACGTGGGCAAGAAATAACAAATTATGCGGCAAATTTTGGAACAGTATTACTTCATTATTTCGTCATTTTTAAACGTGATAACACTGTCTGGGGACTGGTTGCGCCTCATTAGTGCCAGTTTAACACCCACATATGGCAAAAAGCAGCAGAAAAATGATTAGTCCAGGTTTGCAACTGGCCTTCCACTGCACAGCAATGTATGTCACTGCATGTTTTGTAACTTTTGAACCATTTGAGCTAGAAGCAACATTTCTTATTGTTTTAAATCTGAAATTTATGCTGCAGATGATGGACTATGAGTCAAATGCGGCAAATCTATAATTATGTGAAAATATCGCAGCCTCAACGTCGCATAATTCCAGTGGCCCTGGGTATGACCGGTACTAGAATCTCCATGATCGAACGCGTCCCTGTCACAGCTCTGGCTGTTCGTGTCAGGAGAGTGAGCACATTGTTGTCCTGGTATATCACGTGCTTCTCTCCCTTGGTTGCATGTACACGAGAGATCACTGTTGACAATGAACTATATAGCTGAGGTGCTCCTTATATGAAGAACCCACTTATTGTAGGGCAGGACTCCCAATCCCAGACTCTTTTGGAAATTTGGGATGGGCTGTGAGATGAGGGACCTGCTCCTGAAATGTTGGTGTCAGGGGTAATAGGAGGGTTAAGGAAGGTAGCGGTCCGATGAATAGCTGCCAGGAAAAAGAGCCCGATACTAAGCATGGGCGAATTTTGCGAATCTCGCGTTCGTGAATTTTGCGGATTTGCGAACTCGCAATTCGCAAAATCCGTGAATTCTCGCAAATTTGCGGATTTTTTTTTGTGTTCGCGCGGGTTTCTGCCAGTTCGCGAGGGTTTTGTACAATTTCGCAAACGCGAACTTACCTGTCGGGTCGCAAGTTTTGCGAACTTGTTGTTTCTACGTGTCCAGCCTGTTTGGGACACTCTTCTTCATCACTGCCACTCTCTGTCACCACTGCCACTCTCTGACTACTCATGCCACCCTCTGGCCCACCCATGCCACCCTGTGTTTCATCACAGCACCCTCTGGTTGTCCAGTCAGTGTACATTATTGTGGCAAAGCAAAGCACACCTTCCCTGCCTCAAGTGACCTGAATTAATTTGGGGCTGATTAATGTGTCACAGAATATTTTTTTAGCTGGCACCTGCTTCCTTAGTGCTTCCTGATTAGTGATCTTTTGCACTTGCTAAGTGCTTTCATTGTTGCAAAATTAGTTACAACACCTGCCCTGCCCCAACTGACAATAATGAATTAGGGGCTGATTAATGGATTTGAACTTCCAGCCTGGCTCCTGCTTGTCGCCCTTAGCTGTAATTCAGGACCTTTGTGGCATATGTGTAACTATTCTGAGGTTCAGAGCAGGGTCACATAATAGTTGCAAGTAGGCAACTGAACTCTGGAGGGGCCCCTCAGGAAGCACTACAGGAAATGGCTACTAATGATGAGCCTGAACTTTTGAACCTGGTAAGTACTTTCAGTTTTGCTAAGATCGTATTTCTGCAATTTAACGCTTATTCGCGGGGCGCAAAGTTGTACTGGGAAGCCGCGAACTCACGCGAACAGTGCGAGCAAGCCATAAAATCCGCTGCTCGCGGATTTGTGGATTTTGCGGGAGATTCGCGAATCTCGCGGATTGCGAATTTACCGAAAATCCGCAAAATCCGCGAGCGAAACGGATTTTCCGCCCATACTTACCCGATACAAGGAAGAGCCAGACCTCATTCGTTAGTTACAGATTGTGCGTCGCTTCTGTATACTTACTCTTTTAACCACTCTTAGTCATTGACTAGGTGCGTAGATGTGGAGTTAAGAAAAGTATATCTTATTCTTATCTATATGTACTTAACTTCTTGATAGGCAAAAGGCGAGTGGAGGAATGCTTGCAGTAAGTCTAGCCACTGACAACAACTCGAGTAGCATTCTCACCCATCGTTCTTTTGCCCCCATGCCGCCTCAGTTTGGATCCTGCCATATGCAAATCAGTCTTGACCCTCCTCCAAAAGGAACAGTTCAGCACAATCTGCCAGGCCCTGTTCTCCCTGAATGGGACCAGTAGCAACCCAAAGATGGTCTTGACCTGATTTAGGCTTGTCTTCCAGGTACAGCTTGGTTCCAGTGACACAGTGAGCACTGGACCCACGTCTGGGCATACCCATGCCACTTAGAGCGGTACATCAAACGCACAAAAGGAGTTGGGAGGAAAGCTTGCAATAAGTCTAACAGCTGGCAATCACTCAGGGTAGCATTTTAACGCATAGTTGTTTTGCTCCCCAAGCCACCTCAATTTAGACCCAGAACTATGTAAATTAGTCTCGAGCCTGCTCCAATAGGAACATTCCAGACTGAGCTGCCAAGCCAAGTCCTCCTGAATTGGACCACAGGCAACCCTGAACCGGAACACAAGCAACCCAATATTTGGCATCGTCCATCGACTGTAGCTTGCGCTTATGGTAGCCCAATATCCTTGAAACAATATTCTGACATATAATTAATAAGATAGAGCAAGGAAGGCTGCATTGTTGGCACATTTGTGTGTATTTGAGCGCACCTGCCCTGAAACAGTTCTCTGTGTTAGGAAGCTTCATTGCTGCAGCCTGTGGGGTTTTGCAGTTGGACATCACCAGTTATGACAATGCTGTGTTGAAGGCATAGAACGTAAGATTCACAATAGAGATTGCTGGCCTGCCTCCATGCGGGCAGACCAACAGCGTCAACCTCAGTGTTCAGAGTGTGCATTGTCCGTGTGCTTCAGGCCCTTCCTGGAAACCACAGATCCCAAACTCCATATACTCCTGTGTCAGAGGTCTTCATTCAAGCCTCTCCCCAAAATTAAGAGGTGGAACCTGCAGCTGCAGGAATATGCTTTCCTGGAGATGGACAAGCCGGGGGAAAGCAAGCAAGCTAATTGTGTTTCTAGGGATCTCAGTCCCACAATGTATGAAACAGAACTATAGCTAGAGTAGAGGGAGGAATACGGACAGTTTGTGGTTCAGGACTCAAGACCCTCAACCTTATCCATGGATGACATGTATGCAGCAGCTGCTGACGATGACTTCGTACAACTGGCGTACAGTGGAACTGTGTTTCACTGGAAGGTGTGCTAACGATCTCATATTAGTGCATATGTGTATGTATGTGATATTGAATAGCACGAACCAGGCCAAATGTAGCGAAGCTTTATAAGCGTCAAAGGCCAGCGTGCAGTCAACAAATGATTGAAGAGGTACCTGGGCTCTCCCAGCTGAAGGGCTCCGCTACCTCATTGTGATGTAGTATTCCTTTAAGAGGCTAGCTTTCAGCATTTTCCTAAATTGAGACAACGTTGACGCGGTCCTTCATGCATACAGGGATGTTGTTCCAGCTCCGGGGTTCATAGATGGAGGTGGCCTCCAGTCTATTGGTGCCCTGGCTGTGGGTATGCCCAGAGCCACCACAGAGCTTGTCAGCCAGAACGTAGGTATGTTGGTCATGACAGCTTTGTAGGTGATGAGGCTGTTTCTGAGGATAGTGCAATCAAGCAAGAGGACGAGTGCCTACCAAAACTTTAAATCACGCTTAGGTGGCCCCAAGCAGGCAGTAACGCTGAATAGCTTGTGCAAGCAGTCAACAAATACATTTGTATTGCCAGTGCCAAATATGGTAATATTGAATGGGCTATCTACTCTTTTTTATAAGAATATAGGTTATAGCTGCACACCGGTTTCAAGATGCATGAGGCATTTAGTGATAGAGTCATCCTCCACCATGCCACCAGGGAGACTGGGCCTTCCACTGCAGAAGAACAATAAACACACTCAGTGACTGTTTCTTCACTTGGACTGGGGAGCGTCACCCACTCGCCCGCTGCGAGCCTCGCAGGAAAAATAAAATGCCAATGAAAAGATTTCATTGCCATTTTATTTTTCAGACGTGCACACTCACCTCTGCAGCAGCCAGTCTTCACAGAGCCCAGAGACATGCGGGGTGTGTCCTCTGGCATGTCACTTTGGCCGGCTGTCTTGCACCGGCCAGAGTTACATGCGCATTTTGAAGCTCTCCAACTAGCTGTCTTAGACAGCTAGGGGGAGACCAAGAGCAGGCCCAAAAGGACTGAAGGAGCATCCAGCCAGCCTGCTCCAACCAGTCCTGGCGTTGCTCTCACAGCATGAGAGCAGTGCCAGGATTGGTTAAGGGAGTTGGCTGGGCCCATGCTGGAGTGGAGAAGAAGATCTGGAGGAGCGAGGATGTGCAAGACAAGTAATTGATTTCTTTTTCTTTTCCTCCTGCCCTCTACTTCCATCCTTCCCACCCTCCCCAGTCACCATAGCTGGCAGCCGCCAGTGAACACACTTGGAGGAAGTGAGGGTGCTGATGAATCCCTCCTGCAGACAGCAGGTAAGCTGTAGTCTGAGATGGTCGACCAGGAAGATAAGCATCTGTAATGCAATAGGTCTCGCATTTGTGAGAAGGCTATTGGCATTGTAAATGACAATGCCTTTTATTTCTCTGTTTTCCAATTAACACATAAATAAAAGGTATTGTCATTTACAATGCCAATAGCTCAAACTCTTGTAAATGCAAGACCTATTCAAAGAAGCGGCCCCCATTGTCCCAGGCTGCTCTGAAAATGAAAGCGCGCATGGCGCGCTGAATTTTGCAGGAAAGCATGTCATGCTTGCAGTAGGAGAAACTCATTAAAGAAAATAGTGCTTACAGACTAAACAAGCATTGGAAATGCAATAGGTCTCGCACCATTAGAGTTAGTGCTTTTAGAATTGTTTATGGGTTTTTTTTGTAAATGTTTAGCATTTTTGTTTCCTGTAGCCAATGCTAAAGAATTAAAAATAAAAAAAGCCATAAACATTTCTTAAAGCTGTAACTGAAATGGTCTGAGACCTATTGCACTGTGTGAGGGTGAGGGGTTGAGGGTGAGTGAGGGTGAGGGGTTGAGGGTGAGTGAGGGTGAGTGAGGGTGAGGGGTTGAGTGTGAGTGAGGGTGAGGGGTTGAGGGTGAGGGAGGGTGAGGGTGAGTGAGGGTGAGGGTGAGTGAGGGTGAGGGTGAGTGAGGGTGAGGGTGAGTGAGGGTGAGTGGTTGAGGGTGAGTGAGGGTGAGGGTGAGTGAGGGTGAGGGTGAGTGAGGGTGAGTGAGGGTGAGGGTGAGTGAGGGTGAGTGAGTGGTTGAGGGTGAGTGAGGGTGAGGGTGAGTGAGGGTGAGGGGTTGAGGGTGAGTGAGGGTGAGTGAGGGTGAGGGGTTGAGGGTGAGTGAGGGTGAGTGAGGGTGAGGGGTTGAGGGTGAGTGAGGGTGAGTGAGGGTGAGGGGTTGAGGGTGAGTGAGGGTGAGTGAGGGTGAGGGGTTGAGGGTGAGTGAGGGTGAGGGTGAGGGTTGAGGGTGAGTGAGGGTGAGGGGTTGAGGGTGAGTGAGGGTGAGGGTGAGTGAGGGTGAGGGTGAGTGAGGGTGAGGGTGAGGGTTGAGGGTGAGTGAGGGTGAGGGGTTGAGGGTGGGTGAGGGTGAGTGAGGGTGAGGGTGAGTGAGGGTGAGGGAGGGTGAGGGTGAGTGAGGGTGAGTGAGGGTGAGTGAGGGTGAGGGTGGGTGAGGGTGAGTGAGGGTGAGGGGTTGAGGGTGAGTGAGGATGAGTGAGGGGTTGAGGGTGAGTGAGGGTGAGGGGTTTAAGGTGAGTGAGGGTGAGTGAGGGTGAGTGAGGGTGAGGGGTTTAAGGTGAGTGAGGGTGAGTGAGGGTGAGGGTGAGTGAGGGTGAGGGGTTTAAGGTGAGTGAGGGTGAGTGAGGGTGAGGGTGAGTGAGGGTGAGGGTGAGTGAGGGTGAGGGAGGGTGAGTGAGGGTGAGTGAGGGTGAGTGAGGGTGAGGGTGGTTGAGGGTGAGTGGTTGAGGGTGAGTGGTTGAGGGTGAGTGGTTGAGGGTGAGTGGTTGAGGGTGAGTGGTTGAGGGTGAGTGGTTGAGGGTGAGTGGTTGAGGGTGAGTGGTTGAGGGTGAGTGGTTGAGGGTGAGTGGTTGAGGGTGAGTGGTTGAGGGCGAGTGGTTGAGGGCGAGTGGTTGAGGGCGAGTGGTTGAGGGCGAGTGGTTGAGGGCGAGTGGTTGAGGGCGAGTGGTTGAGGGCGAGTGGTTGAGGGCGAGTGGTTGAGGGTGAGTGGTTGAGGGTGAGTGGTTGAGGGTGAGTGGTTGAGGGTGAGTGGTTGAGGGTGAGTGGTTGAGGGTGAGTGGTTGAGGGTGAGTGGTTGAGGGTGAGTGGTTGAGGGTGAGTGGTTGAGGGTGAGTGGTTGAGGGTGAGTGGTTGAGGGTGAGTGGTTGAGGGTGAGTGAGGGTGAGGGTGAGTGAGGGTGAGGGGTTGAGGGTGAGTGAGGGTGAGTGAGGGTGAGGGGTTGAGGGTGAGTGAGGGTGAGTGAGGGTGAGGGGTTGAGGGTGAGTGAGGGTGAGGGTGAGGGTTGAGGGTGAGTGAGGGTGAGGGGTTGAGGGTGAGTGAGGGTGAGGGTGAGTGAGGGTGAGTGAGGGTGAGGGAGGGTGAGGGTGAGTGAGGGTGAGTGAGGGTGAGTGAGGGTGAGTGAGGGTGAGGGGTTGAGGTTGAGGGTGAGGTGTTGAGGGTGAGTGAGGTGTTGAGGGTGAGTGAGGTGTTGAGGGTGAGGGAGAGTGAGGGTGAGGGGTTGAGAGTGAGTGAGGGTGGAGGGTGAGGGGGTGAGGGTGAGGGGGTGAGGGTGAGGGTGAGGGGGTGAGGGGGTGAGGGGTTGAGGGTGAGTGAGGGTGAGGGGTTGAGGGTGAGTGAGGATGAGTGCGGGGTTGAGGGTGAGGGGTTGAGGGTGAGGGGTTGAGGGTGAGTGAGGGTGAGGGTGAGGGATTGAGGGTGAGGGGTTGAGGGTGAGTGAGGGTGAGTGAGTGTGAGTGGTTGAGGGGGAGTGAGGGTGAGGGTGAGTGAGGATGAGGTGTTGAGGGTGGGTGAGGGTGAGTGAGGGTGAGTGAGGGTGAGGAGTTGAGGGTGAGTGAGGGTGAGTGAGGGTGAGGGTTTGAGGGTGAGTGAGGGTGAGGGGTTGAGGGTGGGTGAGGGTGAGTGAGGGTGAGGGGTTGAGGGTGAGTGAGGATGAGTGAGGGGTTGAGGGTGAGTGAGGGTGAGGGGTTTAAGGTGAGTGAGGGTGAGTGAGGGTGAGGGTGAGTGAGGGTGAGGGGTTTAAGGTGAGTGAGGGTGAGGGTGAGTGAGGGTGAGGGGTTTAAGGTGAGTGAGGGTGAGGGTGAGTGAGGGTGAGTGAGGGTGGGGGGTTGAGGGTGAGTGAGGGTGAGTGAGGGTGGGTGAGGGTGACTGAGGGTGAGGGTGAGTGAGGGTGAGGGGTTGAGGGTGAGTGGTTGATGGTGAGTGAGGGAGAGGGGTTGAGGGTGAGGGGTTGAGGGTGAGTGAGGGTGAGGGGTTGAGGGTGAGGGAGGGTAAGGGGTTGAGGGTGAGGGAGGGTAAGGGGTTGAGGGTGAGTGAGGGTGAGGGGTTGAGGGTGAGTGAGGGTGAGGGTTGAGGGTGAGTGAGGGTGAGGGGTTGAGGGTGAGTGAGGGTGAGGGGTTGAGGGTGAGTGAGGGTGAGGGGTTGAGGGTGAGTGAGGGTGAGTGAGGGTGAGTGAGGGTGAGGGGTTGAGGGTGAGTGAGGGTGAGTGAGGGTGAGGGGTTGAGGGTGAGTGAGGGTGAGGGGTTGAGGGTGAGTGAGGGTGAGTGAGGGTGAGGGGGTGAGGGTGAGTGAGGGTGAGTGAGGGTGAGTGAGGGTGAGTGAGGGTGAGTGAGGGTGAGTGAGGGTGAGTGAGGGTGAGGGGTTGAGGGTGAGTGAGAGTGAGGGTGAGTGAGGGGTTGAGGGTGAGGGGTTGAGGGTGAGGGGTTGAGGGTGAGTGAGGGTGAGGGGTTGAGGGTGAGTGAGGGTGAGGGTGAGGGGTTGAGGGTGAGGGGTTGAGGGTGAGTGAGGGTGAGGGGTTGAGGGTGAGTGAGGGTGAGGGTGAGTGAGGGTGAGGGTGAGTGAGGGTGAGGGGTTGAGGGTGAGGGGTTGAGGGTGAGGGGTTGAGGGTGAGTGAGGGTGAGGGTGAGGGGTTGAGGGTGAGTGAGGGTGAGTGAGGGTGAGTGAGGGTGAGGGGGTGAGGGTGAGTGAGGGTGAGTGAGGGAGGGTGAGGGGTTGAGGGGGAGGGGTAGAGGGGGAGGGGTCGAGGGTGAGTGAGGGTGAGGGGTTGAGGGTGAGGGGTTGAGGGTGAGGGGTTGAGGGTGAGTGAGGGTGAGTGAGGGTGAGGGGTTGAGGGTGAGTGAGGATGAGTGAGAGTGAGGGTGAGTGAGGGGTTGAGGGTGAGGGGTTGAGGGTGAGTGAGGGTGAGGTGTTGAGGGTGAGTGAGGGTGAGGGTGAGTGAGGGTGAGGGGTTGAGGGTGTGTGTGTGACAGTAACTTGTGTGTGTGAGGGCAGTGTGTGTCAATGCAACGGGGCTCATGTTATCGACCTCAGAAGCATTAAAAGTGTGTGTCTTGGAACGTCTGAGGGCAGCTCGTGTTACATGCTTGCTTTGAAGATGGTCATGCAGTGCTGGGAGTGGAGCAGATGGTCCTGTTTATGACCTGCAGAGCGCGTGTGAAGTGGGCGCGGAGGAAGTGACTGGGGGGTGAGGGGTGTGCAGCCTGGTGTGCTGAAGCCTGGCAGCAGAGGCGGCGCGCGCCAGCAGAGGCGGCGCCTGCATACAAATTGGCTAAGTGGCTAAGTGGCTGGTGGCAAATGGACGCACATCAAAGGAGCCGCGAAAGTAGCATGCAAGCAGAGGGCTTTTTTATTTATTTCCACTCATCTGTACTAGTGTTCGTGCTCAAATGACCCCAGATTACACGTAAATTATACATGATGAAAGGCCAAGAAATGATGTTGGGTTACTCCCACAATATATGTACAGTTCATGAATGTGCAATTTGTTGTTTGCTGATAGCTGGATTAATAAAGCTAGCTCAGAGGGTTAAAGCGCTGACGACCGATCTACCTGTGATATGCAGTTAACACGCTGGAGACCCTTAGGGCCGACGCAGCCTCTCATGTTTCTGCGGTCGATAAAATGAGCAGCTGGGTTTATGTGCACATATAAAATAAATTAGTCTCTATTTTCTTAGTATTATTACAGTTAAAGTGTAGGCTGTTTTTCTGCATTTAGTTCAATATACACTGCTATAACCAGTGTCGCACGTTTAGTTATAATGTTTCTGATTGTCAGTTAGTTTTCGGGTGGATTAACTTTCTTCTTTAATCCTTCAGTGTTGTCTTGTATTGTTTTATACGCATGTCAATGTTTGTTGGTGAGTTTAGTACACAAATTCGGTATGTCTGCATTTGCTACAGTTTTGGGTCTTTCGTGTTTTTTAGAAACGGATGGAAGGCTTCTTTGTGGTGATTGTGAGTTAAACAATTGCCCGTGCGACTGTTCCTTGTGCGTTGTTTCAGAGTCGTAAGAAAGGTAATTTAAAGGGAAAAAAGAAGGAAGAAAAAGAATTACGCATTGAGAGAAGGAAACTGTGGAGTACA
This sequence comes from Lissotriton vulgaris, assembly GCF_964263255.1. Classification (NCBI taxonomy): domain Eukaryota; kingdom Metazoa; phylum Chordata; class Amphibia; order Caudata; family Salamandridae; genus Lissotriton; species Lissotriton vulgaris. The sequence continues at coordinate 133,341,542 of NC_141700.1, read as the reverse complement.
GGGAAAGAAGAAGTAAGCCCTGAAGTGAGAGAAGGACTGTCATAGGGAGGATGAGGAAGACGAGGCAGACTGAGGCAGCTGGAGAATAATGGAACGTGAGAGAGTGATGCGTGGGCAGAGAGAAGGCAGGCGCTGGAGAGGGAGGGGGTGGGATGCCTGCGAAAGGGACGACACACAGAGCGAATAGAGGTTACAATGAGGATCAGAGAGAAGAAAGGTAATTTAAAGGGAAATATTAAAATAAAGAAAAATAATGAAGAAAACAGAGCACTAATTAAAAAGGGAGAGATGGGCGAATGAAAGAAACCGTGAAAAGAAATGGAAAGGAAGGAAGCAGTAAGTCGGCCGGCTGGGAAATGCTCTCGGCATTGCGATTTGCAGAAATAGAAGACAGACGCATTTTGTTGACAGTGGTGGGTGCGAAACAAAACCTCTAAAATGTAAAATGTAAGGACTGGAATCCGCAGTTGCACAAAAACAAGTAGGTTAAACACATCATAAGAAGTATTAAGACCTTAAGGTGTAGTAAACCTTTTTAAAGTGGAATTCCCAAAATCCCCAATGTGAACATGTTAAATAAAACACATGAGATAGTAAAAACGTCTGTTAATTATTTTAAAAAAACAACTAATCAGAGCGTAGTGAAACCCTTGTAAAGCATAACCCAAACATTTGGGTCCCCAGTATGAACATGTGAAAAAACATCACAGGGTGAAGTGAAAACAACTGTAAAGTGAAACAGAGACACTGAAGGCTCTCTCTGTAACACCAACATGTGTGATAAGCAAAGTCCCAGAGAGAAGACCTAATAGTAATCGCCTCAACATGAGATTTGCTGATAAGTGAGAGATTTTATAGGGATTATTGGGCATGTCTGAGATGTCAGAGAAGGGGATATTAGTACAAAAACCGCTCTTGGCAAAGTCAATATATCTCGCCCTTGCCCCAATTGACGTTGCTAAGATTGTAAGCCCTGTCGTACAGCATCCCGATTTTGTACAGCGCTTCTTTTTTTTTTTATAACAGGAAAAAGGGTACAAGCAGTCGGCTTTGTAATTTGTAGGCGCAAGCACCAAGCATGCATGCACCTACACACAGGCAGTTTTAAATAAAAAAGATTTTGCTTGCTCGTTTGAGTTTGACTGGTATAGAAAAACAAAACTGTGGAGCGGGAGGAGAGAGCAATAACAATGTGGGGGTTGTAAGGAATCAGAGACAGCATTTTGTAAAACCATATGAGGGCACGGGAGGGGGAAGGAACATAGGTGATGGGTGAAGAACACGTAGAAAGAGTAACGTGAGGGTGAGATCATGTACTGGATAATGGGAGGGTGAGATGCTGCACTGGATAATGTGAGGGTGAGATGCTGCAACTGACGTATTGAGCAGTTGTAGGAAGGGCTACAGCTGCCGTTTTTTGGAACTGTGGAACCAGGCTTTAGTCCTTGCGTCTGTTCAAAACCTGAGATTCTGGGCAAGTCACTTAATTTCCCCGTGCCTAAAGCAAAATGAACGTGCCCTTCTATTATATAAGTGTTGCTTTTGTAAAATCCTTCAATAGCTTCCACTCGAGCTCAGGTACATAGAAAACATAGAAAAAGAAGTAAACATCATGTGAAAACCGACTAAAAACACAGAATAGTTTAAACATACAGATATCACCTGCCACAAAAAGCCGACTCTCTAGTCAGCTAAGCATACCTGTGACTTAGAAGCTGCCCTTAAGAAGAGTGCCGAACAACTCACTCCAAATCAACGATAACAATAAAATACAACACACCAACCCCTCAACTCTGACTCACGCGCTGCACTGCTGGTAATGATTATTGGGCGGCTGGCGAGGCGCTCTACACAGTGTGTTTGCGTGCAGCACATGGTTCCTCCGGTCAGGCTGGAGTATATGTGTTCCTGGCTCTATGTGCGCCCTTTTTTGCAGTGCATTGTTGTGACTTTAAGGCAGCTGCTTATACCATGCCTACCTTCATTGGAGCTGCAGGAAGGGCGCTCTGGAGAAGCCCAAAGCCAGTCAAACAATGGGAGGGAGAACTAGCTTCGGTGGGAGGGGACTCTGAATGCTGGAGCCAGGACTTCTCCAGGAAGTGGTGGTCTGCTTTCCTGGCCGGTGTTTTGGCTCTGGAGCAAATGAATCTGAGGGAGGAGGAGCGCAAAAGGGGAGGCTGAAGCTAGCGGTGACAATGGAAAGCTGCATCTAGTCTCTAATACCTTCCTGTTCAGTATTAACAGAGTGTGGACGGGTTCTCGGTATCAGCTCTCCCCATTGAAAATTAAAAGGAAAAGTGAATGCCTTTGTGTTTTAAAAAAATGCCTTCAGCGGACCACGTTTGTTTTAGAGCCTAGACACACCAATAACCATGTGTTTCTCCCCAAAAAAATAAACGTAAATGCCGAGTGTGAAGAAAAGAGTGTGAAGAAAAAAAACTGCTGGAGCTGGATTGATTTCTAGCCAAGCCAATTAAAGTAAACTGTGTAAACAAAAAATGTTCTTGCGGATTAGCTCAACAAACTCACCCTAGGGATGTATGGAAATACAATTTTAAAAAGTGGACGGAGACACGTATTTGCTCAGTGAGAGTCACAAGAAAGCACGCAACAAATTACCTCAGCACAGAAAGACAGACACAACAACCTGGACAATGTTTGATAGAATTAAAGTTGGCTATTGTGCGCCGGGGTTTACACTACTTCAGTTAGGGCCGCACACTACATGTCAGAGATCCGTGTAACATCCTAACAGAGCAGTTGGTGAATCAATTGGGGCAGAAGTGTTCTAGAAACAAGTTAAACACGTTTTAAAAGTAGATACGGCCTCCGGCCGTGAATAATTAGGGGGTGAGAAATGCGCTGGGAGGGCTGCCTTTGATGTGGGAATGCGAGGCAGGCAGGCAGGCGGCTGGTGGCATTGTGCACGCGCTTCATGCACTGCAAGGAATCGCCAGCCAGTGGTGGTGTGGATAAAGACTGGATAAGCCCCTATAGAGCTTGCCAGCTGTGCTACGCACAACAGGCGAGCCCTAAAAAGACATAGCGTGTAACAACGGAAGTAAAAGGGCCAATCCTCATGAAGACAAGGCGGTACTAAGTAGGGACTAACAAGCTTATTAACAAATCAGAAGCTAGCATTTACGAAGGACAATGACACAAGCCAATGACAAATATTGGCGGAAAGTGGGAGGGGCTTCTATTCCATACTCCAATACAGCATGGCTCACAGAGCAGCGCATGCGCTGCCCAGGCTCGACCTAAAAAATCCAGAAGTCGTTTGAGATTGTGCCTGGAGATGTCTCACCGCCGAAGGTCACCCTCCTAACTACAAAGCAACGCAGTGAAGAGGTTGCACATAAATTCTTGCTTTTCAGCAACTAAAAGAGCCAGTGGTTAGCCATGCTCTGGTCCTAGCAGCTGAATTCCTGAATACTCTGGACACAAAAGAATATTATCCTCTGGGTGTTAACAATGACACGCCACTGTCCAAGAAAGACCCCACAGAAGAAAGAGAAGCTGGCAATTTAATTGTGAATCAATACCAACAATAAATCTTGACTTTCTCCTAAAAGTTTAACTGTTGCACTGATTGAATGAACGGGTACAAGGTCACACGAACCTTCTTTAGAAAAGGTGTGACCTGGATGAGAGCCCGGCTCTGAAAGGTGTGACTAGCCATGACCAAGTCACTGTGGAGAGAGCGTGACGTGTCAACACAAGGGCTTGTTTGTCATCTGGCTCACAGTTTCTTGTACTCCCTTGTAAGGCAGGATTCACCTGAGAAAGTATACAGGATGGACTCCAGTCTCCACCTTGAACACACACACAGACACACAGACACACACCCCTCAGTGAAATGCAAACCACTTGCTCACAGTAAAGACATGTGTCTAGCAAGTATGTGGAGCTGGCAGGTATTTGGAGCAGGGTCCCTTGGCAGGAGGACATGCGTCAGGGAATCAGATGTGTAAGCGAACGCGAGCTCCTGCCATACCTGTGCTCCCTGCCATACCTGTGCTCCCTGTCGTACCTGTGCTCCCTGTCATACCTGTGCTCTATGTCATACCTGTGCTCCCTGCCATACCTGTGCTCCCTGCCATACCTGTGCACCCTTCCATACCTGTGCTCCCTGTCGTACCTGTGCTCCCTGCCATACCTGTGCTCTCTGTCATACCTGTGCTCCCTGCCATACGGTGCTCCCTGCCATACCTGTGCTCCCTGTCGTACCTGTGCTCCCTGTCATAGCTGTGCTCCCTGTCATACCTGTGCTCTATGTCATACCTGTGCTCTATGTCATACCTGTGCTCCCTGCCATACCTGTGCTCCCTGCCATACCTGTGCACCCTTCCATACCTGTGCTCCCTGTCGTACCTGTGCTCCCTGCCATACCTGTGCTCTCTGTCATACCTGTGCTCCCTGCCATACCTGTGCTCCCTGCCATACCTGTGCTCCCTGTCGTACCTGTGCTCCCTGTCATACCTGTGCTCTATGTCATACCTGTGCTCCCTGCCATACCTGTGCTCCCTGCCATACCTGTGCACCCTTCCATACCTGTGCTCCCTGTCGTACCTGTGCTCCCTGCCATACCTGTGCTCTCTGTCATACCTGTGCTCCCTGCCATACGGTGCTCCCTGCCATACCTGTGCACCCTTCCATGCCTGTGCTCCCTGTCGTACCTGAGCTCCCTGCCATACCTGTGCTCCCTGTCATACCTGTGCTCCTTGTCATAACTTTGCTCTGGTCCATACCTGTGCTCCCTGCCATACCTGTGCTCCCTGTCATACCTGTGCTCCTTCTCATACCTGTGCTCCCTGTCATACCTGTGCTCCTTGTCATAACTTTGCTCTGGTCCATACCTGTGCTCCCTGCCATACCTGTGCTCCCTGTCATACCTGTGCTCCTTCTCATATCTGTGCTCCCTTTCATACCTGTGCTCCCTGCCATACCTGTGCTCCCTTCCATACCTGTGCTCCCTGCCATACCTGTGCTCCCTTTCATACCTGTGCTCCCTGCCATACCTGTGCTCCCTTCCATACCTGTGCTCCCTGCCATACCTGTGCTCTCTTTCATACCTGTGCTCCCTGCCATACCTGTGCCCCCTGTCATACCTGTGCTCCTTGTCATAACTTTGCTCTGGTCCATACCTGTGCTCCCTGCCATACCTGTGCTCCCTGTCATACCTGTGCTCCTTCTCATACCTGTGCTCCCTTTCATACCTATACTCCCTGCCATACCTGTGCTCCCTAAATAATCTCTTAAATTGTCAAAACATGCAGACCTGCACCGACACTTAAGAGAGAATTTAAAGACAGATAATGCAGCCTATATCCAGGCTACACTGTCCAATACTTCAACTAGAAATTCCACCAAAATCCACAAACTGCACAGCCTGTCCAGGGTTTTCCACAGAGAAAACCTTGCCTTTAACAGCAAAACCCTCTGGAATGATAGAGAGGAAGAAGTGGACAGACAAGCCCCATAGGCTGCCATTATGTGGCTCAAAACAGGATACTGTGCCTTTAAGACAACTTTCCAGAAGCCTCACAGTATCCCAGAATGCAGTGCAGGTCCCTTTCACCTTCAGTTCTTTTTTCCGGCTCCTGCTAGCAGGACCCTGGAGCATTAGCTCTTCTTTTTTGAGTTTTTTCTTTACAATTTTTGTGATAATTTTGGATTTTTGTAGCTTCACTCGACGTCTTTGGCCTTTATCTACATTCTGCTGTGTTTTTTTGGCAGAATTTCTGCAGTCTTCTTGTCTTTAGACTATTTCTAGTCTTACAAGTGCAGCTGAACTAAAGACCAAAGCTGAAGCTCACAGGGTTTGTACTCTGTGCTTGCCTGTGTTTTTTGACACCTGTCTTCTCTGTACCTTCTTTTCTAGGAGGCTTCGGCTCCCAGGTTTCAAACAGAGGAGTTTGAAGGCATCTTCAGCCTCTGGGTAAGGGAAGGGTAGGTCCTCTACCAAGTCCCATGCTGTGATCTCTGGGGTTCTCCCTAGTAAGGGCACGTCTGAGCTATGACGCGGTTCCGGTCTGCGGGGCCATCATGGAAGGCCTCGACGTCATGGAAGGCCTCGACGTCATGGAGGGCCTCGACGTCATGGAGGGCCTCGACGTCATGGGGTGCCTCAACGTCATGGGGTGCCTCGACGTCATGGAGTGCCTCGATGTCATGGAGTGCCTCGACGTCATGGGGTGCCTCGACGTCATGGGGTGCCTCGACGTCATGGGGTGCCTCAACTTCATGGGGTGCCTCGACGTCATGGGGTGCCTCGACGTCATGGGGTGCCTCAACGTCATGGAGTGCCTCGACGTCATGGAGTGCCTCGACGTCATGGAGTGCCTCGACGTCATGGGGTGTCTCGACGTCATGGGGTGCCTCGACGTCATGGAGCAGTGATGCTTGACGTCATTGAGCAGTGATGCTCGACGTCATGGAGCAGTGATGCTCGACGTCATGGAGCAGTGATGCTCGACGTCTTGGAGCAGTGATGCTCGACGTCATGGAGCAGGGATGCTCGACGTCATGGAGCAGGGATGCTCGACGTCATGGAGCAGGGATGCTCGTCGTCATGAAGCAGGGATGCTCGTCGTCATGGGACGGTGAGGCTCGACGTCATGGAGCGGTGAGGCTCGACGTCATGGAGCGGTGATGCTCAACGTCATGGAGCAGTGTTGCTCCTTTTGGGGCGTTGGTCGCTTGGGCTCTGCTCTCTTCCGTTGGATCCGGACGTCACCGTTAGGGATGGCTCGGCGTCTCCGTGTTTGACACCGTAGTGACATTTTGACGTCTGAGTGTTGGTTGTCGTAGATACAGTCACTGTCTTAGTGATGGTGACGTCGTAGTGAGGTCGACGTCATGGGTTACAGCCGCAGAATACTGCTGGCGCTTGACGCCTGGGTCTTTTTCCAGGCCTCGCTCCGTGGTGAGCCTCTCTTCATAGGAGGGGACTTTGTGTTCCCGGCACCGTCCACTCACGACGCAGAGCAGTTGCTCAGCGTCGAGGAACCTTTCTGATGGGGAGTTTGTGGCTACTCACCACGTGTAAGCGAGGGACGTTGGTCCTTTTGCTTAGTTTTGAGTATTTGCATACCTACTCGTCGGCTAGGTCGCCTCCTGCTCAACCACCACTGGTGAGACCACCGGGGATGTTTCGGAATTCTCTCAGTTCCCTCTCCCGCCCACCACCCCAGGGGCCTTTGGCCCCTCAGTCTGCGATCCCCCGTGCCTTGATGCCAGGGATGCGTCTTCCATGAGTACGGGGAGTCTCTCTCCGACTCTTAACTGGTTGGCAGGACTTAACTTTCGTCCACTACCACCTGACATGAGGTTCTGGCTCCGACCGTGCTCCTGACTTGGTCGCAGGGGTGGCGGCATGTAGACGTCATGCTGTGGCCCGCTGTTGCTGGGCCGTTGTGATGAGATCCCTCTGTGGGGGTGTTTTCTTCACCGATTTGTGGTTCCCCTGCCGAGAGACAGGAGGGAAGTCTTACAAGAGATGGTCTAATGGGCCTGATAGTTTCGGTCGGAGCGGAGTTTTCTCTATTGTGGGTTTGTACTGCGTTGCCATACTTTGTTTCGTCTGACGTCTCTGCAGCCTGCGGCTCAGCAGTGTGCTTCTACTCTCCCGTTCTTTGGGCAACCCTTGGGCTGCCATGAGAGTAGTGTGTGACTCGCATGAAGTCTGAATCGGAGGCTTTTGGACGGCTGTAGGTTTGGGGCGTGGAGAACGGCTTGATGCCTTCTGCCCTTTCTAGCGGCGTTTTTTCTCCCAGGATTTGCCTGTGGTCCCGGGCCGCCATTTAATGCTTTACAAGTATATGGTGCGCATACGCTGGAGAGCTTGTTGCTCCTCGGCGAACAAAGGCCGTCCGGGTCTAAGTCGGTCTTCTGTTCATCGGCCCTCCTCCAGCGATTCCTCCGGTCAGCTCGCGGTTTCAGCTGCGCGAGCTCCAAGCAGAGGCCGATATCTTGTTAAGGAAAAGGGCGATAGAGGACGTACCTCTGTCTCAAAGGGGAAGAGTTCTGTACTCCCGGTTCTTTCTGGTTCGCAAGGAGGACAAGAACGAGTTCAGGCCCATTCTGGATTTGCGACAAGCAAACAAGTGGATTCGCAGAGGGAATTTTGCATGCTGTCGTTGCGTCAGGTTTATACTCAGCTGCAACAGGGAGATTGGCTCTGTGCCATAGATCTACAGGATGCGTACTTCCATGTGCTCATTGCACACAAACACAGGAAGTTCCTGCGCTTCCAAGTCTGCGCCCATCATTATCAGTACACAGTACTGCCAGTCAGGCTGAAGTCTGCGCCCAGAACATTCTCGTAGTGCATGGCGGTGGTCGCTGCACGCCTGAGGAAAAACGAGGTGTTTTCTCTACCCGTACCTGGACGATTGGTTGATCAAGGCCTCCTCCTTCTCGGAAGCTCAGGCACACTTTCAGAGGACATGCGTTCTCTTGAACAAGCTGGGGTTGCACATCAACATGTCCAAGTCTGTTCCGACTCCGGTCCAGGGCGTACAGCACTTGGGAGCCTCCATCAATACGCTGTCAACAGGCGTGTCTCCTTCGGAGGAGAGACGATTTTCACTCCTTAGGAAGGCTCAGGTTCTTGTGACCGCCCCATCTACAACAGTGGGGACGGTGTCTTCTCTACTGGGGTCGATGGCCTCTTGTATCTTCCTCACGCAACACGCACGGCTGCTCATGAGACCTTTGCAGGAGTGCTTGGAGGATCAGTGGGATTAAAGGAAAGGATCTTGGGGCGACAAGATACGACTGTCTCTGCGTGCTCTTCAGTCTCTGAAGTGGTGGTGTTCAGCGGAGATTCTCCTCAGAGGGGTTCCCTTTCTCAAGGACATTTCCACACAGACTATTGTGACGGATGCGTCTCCCCACGGCTTGGGGGCGCTTTCCGAAGACTTGCAGATACAAGGAACGTGGTCCCAGATGGAGTCCACGTATCACATCATTTTCCGGGAACTCAGAGCTGTCCACTTGGCACTAAAGGCGTTTCTTCCGTCCTTCCAAACCAACTCTCTGCTTGTACAGACGGACAATACGACCACAATGTATTACCTCAACAAGTAGGGGGGTTTGCGATCACCCACTCTGTCGCAGGAGGCGTTGGCGATCTGGCGCTGGTTTCTAGCCAGAGGACTGACGATAACGGCTACCCATCTGCCAGGTGTACAGAATGTTCAGGCGGACGCACTGAGCAGACTGTTTCAAGAAAACCACAAATGGGTCATAAACGACGAGGTACTAGGAGAAGTCTTTGCAAGGTGGGGGACACCAGATGTAGATCTGTTCTCCACCGCCGAAAACAGCAAATGCCGAGACTTCGCCTCCAGGAACTACCAGCAGGGGACGCTGGGGAATGCGTTATGGATCAACTGGTCGAACAGCTTTCTGTACGTTTTTCCACCCTTTCCCCTGATTCCGGCGGTGCTCATCCAGCTGTCCCAGTCCAGGGCGCGGATGATCCTGATTGCCCCGGAATGGCCCAGACAGTGGTGGTTCACGGACCTGCTTCACCGGTCTCTCCTTCATCACATATGGCGGCCGTGTAGGCCGGACCTTCTCACGAAGTTCAGGGGGCAGGTGTTGCACCCCAACCTCTCGTCTTTGAGTTTGGCGGCATGGCTCCTGAGATGGTGCAATCTGGCCATTTGACTATACCAGAAGTTTGTATGGACATACTGATGGAGGCTAAGCAACCTTCCACTAGGACTTCTTATGCTTACAAGTGGAAGAGGTTTTGCATCTGGTGCGAGTCCAAGGACCATGACCTGACGACATGTAAGGAAGATGTCATCCTTCCGTACCTGCTACATCTGCCGCAGTCTGGCCTTAATGTCCATTCCATTAAGGTTCATCTTGCTGCGCCGACTGCCTACAGGAAATGCCCTTCACAGACTTCCTTCTTTCAGATCCCTGTGATCAAACATTTTTTGGAAGGCTTGAAGAAAGTGTTCCATCCTGTCCGGCTTCCTTCGCCTTCATGGGAATTGAACGTGGTGCTGTACAGACTGAGGAAGGAGCCTTTTGAACCTTTTCATAAGGCTTCGTTGCAGCACCTGTCCTGGAAGGCGGCGTCCCTCGTGGCCATTACATCGGCCCGCAGGGTGAGGGAAATTCCGGCGTTGTGTTGCTGAGAACCTTATACTGTATTTCATGCTGCTAAGGTTGTTATGCATACTCTCCCTATATTTCGTCCAAAGGTCATGTCTGATTTCCATGGTAACCAGACTATACATTACCTACGTTTTTTTCAGAATCCTTCATCTCCAGAGGAAAGGTCTCTGTTTTCCCTGGATGTTAGGAGGGTGTTGAAATTTTATCTTGATGAAATCAAAGATATTCGTAGGTCAGACCAATTGTTTATCAATTGTGGATCAGTCAGGACCGGTCTTGAGACCTCTAAACAGTCTATCTAGAGGTGGATTGTGTCCTGTATACGATTGTGTTGCCAAAAGGCTGATAAGACCTTAGGCGGTAAACCTAAGGCTCATTCCACCAGGGGCAAAGCTGCCACGACTGCTTTGCTGCGTAATGTTCCAATTGCAGAAATCTGCAAGGCGGCCACTTGGAAGTCGGTCCATACCTTTGTTAAGCATTACTGTCTGGACACTGATGCCAGGGCAGATGCTCAGGTTGGGCAGGCTTCGCTGCAAAATCTGTTCGCACAGTAGTGGTGTTATTTCTTGGTTCTCCACCGCCGCTTTGGTGTGGGGATGTGCTTGCCATTCTATTCACTAGATTATGACTATACACAGAGATCCCCTACTACAGAAGGAGTAGTTTCTGTCCTGTAACTCCAGTTCTGTAGTAGGGGTATCTCTGTTATAGTCATAAGCGCCCGCCCTCCTCCCCGGTGGAGAGAGATATTTACGTAAGGAATGCTACAGGTCTGGCGTGTTACGCCTTCAAAAAGAACTGAAGGTGAAAGGGACCTGCACTGCATTCTGGGATACTGTGAGGCTTCTGGAAGGTTCTCTTAAAGGCACAGTATCCTGTTTTGAGCCACATAATGGCAGTCTATGGGCCTTGTCTGTCCACTTCTTCCTCTCTATCATTCCAGAGGGTTTTGCTGTTAAAGGCAAGGTTTTCTCTGTGGAAAACCCTGAACAGGCTGTGCTGTTTGTGGATTTTGGTGGAATTTCTAGTTGAAGTATTGAACAGTGTAGCCTGTGGATATAGGCTGCATTATCTGTCTTTAAATTCTCTCTTAAGTGTCGGTGCAGGTCTGCATGTTTTGACAATTTAAGAGATTATTTTTGATTGCTCCGGGGTCGGCGCACATGGGCTGGACTATTCACTAGATTATGACTATAACAGCGATACCCCTACTACAGAACTGGAGTTACAGGACAGAAACTACTCCTTCTGCCTCCTATCACCCCGGAAATCTAGAATGAAACAGGCAAAGATCTTACGCACCCATAAAATACCAATGTCATTGGATGCAAAGCAAACACAAGGAGATGATGGACGGAGGGCTGAAACTTTTCAGACACTCACCCCCAGTCACAGATCTGGGTTTAATCCATCGTTCTTTAGCTCACTCGCCACCCCAGATCAGACCCAGCCATATGCAAATCAGTCTTGACCCTGTGCTTCATGGGAACACGCTACCCCTGGTATAATTCAAGACTCCAACATTGATGTTGACGCACAGATTCTGTAGTAGCAAAATATTGGTGGAAATATAATGGAGTCCGAATGTACAACCTGTATTTAACAATTTTTATGTTTTACTTCTTCTGTCTCTAGTCTCAATTGTGCAGGCCATAAGTTGATTGTTTTGTTTCGTTTTATGTATTTTAGATTAGGGCATTAGATTAGTTAGCCCTACATTATTGCTTTTATTTCAATGTATTCATAATAAATGATCTTTTAACTTTCAATCTTTGGTGTATAATATGATTGTACTCTTTGTATTTTGAGGTATGTTTATGTAAACCTGTATTTATTTTGACTCAAGGGAACTCTTGTAATTCCCCTTCATGGGAACAGTCCAACCCGAACTGCCAAGCCATGTCTTCCCTGGACCGGAAACGAGCATCCTGGGACCGGTTTCTGGGTAATACCCCTCATCAGCCAGGCTAGCTTGAATCCAGTAGCAAAGTGAACAAGGGACCCGCATCAGGGCATACCCTGCCAACTTAGGGTGAACAAAGCAAACACAAGGAGATGATGAACGGAGCACTGAAACTTCAGATACTCACCCTCAGTCACAGATCCGGGTTGTCATCAGATGAACACAATTGGATCCTCCGTGTAGCATCCAGACGCAGCATGGAGCTCCAGAAGTCTAGTGCAGATCCCTATGGGCCTTCAGAGTGCCATGCCCTACAGTTTAGCACCCGACATACATTTTGATTTATTTATTGAGGTACTCCAAAAGAGCAGTCTAACTGTGAAATATCAGAACACTGTACAAAGAACAGTTCACACACTTAGCAGAACAAGGATCAATAAATAATGGTAGAGTAGGGGCTTATTGGTTTGCATTCAGCCTTAAAAGGAGGTCTTATATGTGCGTGTATTCATTAAGCATCTTTTTTGCTTGTGAAGAGTCTGCAGAATAACAATTTCTTATTTTTGTGTATGCAAAATTTCCACGTCTTTTCCTCCAAAAACTGGTCAGATTGAACAAGATCTTTCCACTTCTGGACTGCCTTTTGCTAGCAGCAGTTAGGATTTAAAACTTTCGCCAGAGGAATAACCATGTTAGGACTCACGGGCTTTCAGGTGTCGCTTTGCAGGCTAGGTGTTAATCCTCGCTCACAGTGGGGTTCGAATTAGAAGTGTCCCCATCTGTTCCGTGAATCATATAAGTGTCCCTCAATAACGGGTGGAGAAGAAAGACGGTAGACACTGAGGGACAAGCTCTAGTACAAAACTGAAGACCATCAGGTCGCCAGTAGATATGTGGGATGTACCACAAGACTCGGTAACACAACAGCATAAGACAGAAAGCCTCAAGGCAGATAGGGAGTTTCCTAGAGTAGCTGATTAGGGATATGAGATTAGGGATATGCGATAAACAATACTTGGGGTTTATGTTGTGTTCATTGGGAGAAATTATTTATTTATTTGAAAAGGTTTATAAAGCACGAACATGACCTGTACAGGTCTCAGAGCGCTGTACAAAGGAGTGGAAAAGGAGGTGAATGCATGAATACAACACCATAAACGACCGTAACAAGCACAAATACAAAAACAAGAGCAACAACTCATCTTGTGGGACATGTAAAGTACCAGAAGAGCAATAATTCTTATGGAGCACGTGGAGAAGCAAATTTGTAACGCTGAAAGAAGTATCAAAGAGTATCAACAGGAAATAAAAGTTATTTAGTATGGTAATCATTTCACACATACTGTCCTTTGTTAGAGTAACAGTACTGATGAATAGGATATGTATTGGATTAGCATATTATAATAGCTGATTATCGCATACTGCCAAGGTTTGTGACGAAGGTTTGTGTTTTTCCCGATTTCGAGTGAATGTGGTGGGTTAGTGGTAGGAAGGACTCTGAAGTATGTTTCCTTAATTATACGCAACACCCCCCACTGTCTTGTGAGTATTTCCCAATGGAGGGGATGGGACTTACCTGTTAATTGTCCTTTTCTCTGCAGAGGCCAAGGTTGTGTACACTGCTCTGGGGACTAAAGAAATCTGTAGGCATAGGGTGGACCATCTAAAATGAAGAGGTTCATAACACTAGGATTGGGCAATTATCTATTGAATCCCAGTCAACAGGGGCAGTCTTAAGACTTTTGTGAAATGGAAGTCTGATTTCTTCCAGCAGAGCATACAACATTCTTGGGTGCCACATAAGACAATGCTTGATTGAAAGTTTTGTCTTTAGCAGTTCATTGTTCCTCAAGTAGGATCCAAGATTCATAGCTTTTTCTCGGTCCACCTGTAGTAGTTAGTTGTCTCTATAGTTTGGCTGAGCCTTTGTTAGAATTTGGGGTTACTGTTTGGCACAGGTATGCACGTGTGACAAGCAGGGACCCTCTCCTCTAGTCAGGGCAAGGGACCTACTCCTAGAAATAACCCCTGCTCACCCTCTAGGTGGCGTGGCGCGACAAGGCTAATCCCCAGAGCGTTCAGAGTTAAACATTTGTAATAACACACACAGTAACCAGTTGACACACTACAGATCGACACAAGGCTGGCTTTATGTAAAAATATACTTATTTTATATGCAGGCTTAAGTAGGCTTAATGACAAGTTCAATAACTTCAAAAGGTTCCACAATACTAGTTGGCAATAATTAGTTCTTTGGCAATGCTTGTTTAACAGTCTGTGCGCGTCGTAACGCTCCTGTGCGGTGTGTGCGTTGCGAACACGAAGGCCTTGCCAAGTCTCACGTGCCTCGCGGACACTCCTGTCCGAGGTGCGGTGCGTGGTACGAGGCGTACAGCGATGCAGGTTACACAGGGGTGCGAGTCGTAGCACTCCTGTGCGACTCGCACCTCGTTGCGAAGAAAGGCTTGACCAAATTATGCGCGCCTCACGGACACTTCAGTCCGGGGCGTGGCGCACAGTACGGAGCGTTTTGCGCAGTACCATGGTTCTTTGTGAGTTCGAGGCGGACGATGCGTAGGCCGGTCAGACGTCCCACGTCGCGGTGCCTTCCTTGTGTTGCGAGCTACAGCGCGGGGGCTCAGCAGTCACGGTACGTTGGGCAGCGATGCGTTGTGGGGCAAAGGCTCTTCTTGGCAGAGTCCGCTTGGGTCCTGTAGGAGGGAGGTGCGGAAGGTGATGCAAGTGGCGGTGCGATCCTAAGATACGGGACGTACCCAGCCGCACTACGCGCCGCAGCTGCTTCACTTACAGCGGCGGGGTGCTTCGAGCAGGTCGCCTCACGGGGGAAGCGAACACAGGGCAAGTCCGTCTTTAGGTAGCGAGCTACGGCTCGGGGGCCACAGAATCGCGGTGCTTGGACCGGACAGGTCCGTTCTCATGTTGCGAGCTATGGCTCGGCGGGGCAACAGTCACGATGCTCGGGCCAGGCTTGGCTGGTCCTTACTTTGCGAGCTGTGGTGGGGCCAGGCAGAAGTCGCGTTGCTCGGCGGGACAGGTGTGCCCAGGCTCACGGAGTGCGCAACGAAGGTTCACAGCGCACTCAGCTTTCCTCGGTCAGCGCTGCAGGGCCAGGCAGCACCCTCAGTAGTTTTTCCTTCAGGGGGGTAGAGCCCAATGCTCCTGGGGCTCAGTTCAGGGGGCAAGCTCACACGCAAGCCCTTGGAGATCTTTTTCAGAGATTGCACAGGGTTGAAATAAAAAGTCTTTCTCAGTCTTTTCTTCTCTCCTTCTTGCAGCAAGGCACCCACCACAGGCCAGTCTCCCAGGTCAGAGACAGCAGTCCTCCATGCAGCTTTTCCAGGTCCTTCTCTTCGGGCAGAGTTTCTTCTTGGCACAAACAGGATCTAATTTCTTAGGAGCAGGGCTCCTACTTTTATACACCAAATCCTTTGTTCAGGCCAGGAGGGCCTTTGCCTAATCCAGTCCAGTTCCTGAGCACTTTGTTTTGAAGACTCTGGCTTCTCCTTTCAGTGTGCAGGGCAGAGACATCAGACGCTCTCCAGGGGGTGGAGCCAGCATTGAGGTGGCAGAGCACAGCCCTATTCAGAGTCAAGGGGCACTCCTCCCACCCATCCTGGTGTAATCTCTCTATTTACCACCTGGCAGCCCAGACTGTCTCCTGGAATCCCCCAGCCCTGTCACTCACAGAAACCAGACAGCAGATACACATCCTAGCAGAGGCGGGCCGAAATGGTTAGGCAAGCAAATGGTAACTTTCTAAAAGTAGCATTTGCAAACACAGGATATTAAAATAAACTTTACTAAAAGAAGTATTTTATTATTCTGAGTTCAGGCATACTAAACTTGACTTTCTACCATGCTCTCTGAGTCTGTTAGGATTATAGAGTGTAATAATTCCAGCAGCCCATTCTGGCCTATGGAGAGCAGGCAGCCTTACAATAGTGAAAAACGAAAATGACTGTAATTTACTATTAGGACATGCCACACACATCAGGGCTTGTCCTACCTTATGCGTACAATGCACCCTGCCCTTGGGCCTACCATAAGGGTGACTAATATGAAGTTGAGGGAAGGTTTAGGGACTGGCAAGTAGGTGCACTTGCGCAGTCAGCATGACAGTACCAGACTGCACGCAAGTTCTGCAATGGCAGACCTTAGACATATTTTACCAGGCCGCTTCTGTGGGTGGCACAACCAGTGCTGCAAGCCCACCAGCAGCATTTGTATTTACAAGCCCTGGCACTTCTGGTGCACTTTACTGGGCACTGACAGTAAACCAAATAAGCCAATCAAGGAAACCAATCAATGTATACACTTTTCATAGGGAGCACTTGCACTGTGGCACTGATTGGCAGTGGCACAGTGCCCTGAGCAGCTAACACTAGCAAAACAAATGAGGCACATCAGCAAAAAGTGGAAGGGAAACTCACGCTAAGGTGCCAGGTCTAACAGCCTTTTAAATTGATTTATAGGAAATAGAACAGGTATTGAAAGCCATGCATGTTTCAAGGTGAAGCCGCAGGAATCTGACTTCAATTGGTGCTATGTGATTAAGTTATTTGGATCCTCTAAGAGTAAAATGCCACCTGGTACTGGTGGAGGGATCTAAAAAGTTGCTGGGCTCTCAATGTCCCTACACAAAAGCTGTTGGTGAAGAGAGGATGCCACCTGTACTAAACAAGATGCCATTGGCACACCATTCATGGTGGCACAGGCTCACTGGATGGAGAAAAAGCATCGGATGTACCAACTCTCTCAAGCCTGCTACTTTTCTCATTACTTCTAACACATTGCCAGACTGTTAATTATGTCTCCCACTCTCATATCCTGCTCTTGAAGGGCAGATTCCAAAATCTTTTTTTTGATAGGTAAATGTCTCTCACCCTCACTTAAGCTCAGTCGTGATGTTTTAACTTCCATTCCTTCTCCTTTTTCCCCACTTCAGCTATCGAATACTTAGTTTCATCCACAAACCCCGCTTCTCATACTCCAAATTTCACCAATATTCATCCAGTATTCATTTGCTCCTCTTTTCTTCTCCCCAGCTGACTTCCATGCTTCTCTATTCCCCTTTCCTCATTCTCTCTGTTGTTAATACCTCCCATGTTGCTTGTGACCCCCTTACCCTTTGCTCACACTGTTCTGATCACTGCTTCACTTCCATCCACATTGAATCTTCTTTTGCTCTCCCAAAGGGATATGCAAATTCACACACAGGTTTTGTCAAGTTCATGATGTTTTTTAAACTTGCTAGCTTCCCAATGTTGACAAAATTGGAAAAGAAGGTAGGTGTCAAATCCAGTAAAGATTAGATTTTCTTTAGGGAAAAAACATGTGAATCCTCCTCGCAGGTGATTTTTTATCAAGTTTAAAAATTATGTAACACTTCATTTGCAAAAGGATAATGTCCCACACTTAAAGTTTTTTAACACACTATTTCCTTCTTCTGTTGTAATCTTGATTCGGGGGAAATTGGATTCTTTGTTCAAAACAATGATAGAACATATGCAGACGAACTTGCAGTGCACATCAAGTTCACATTTCATCAGGAAAAATCAGGTAAAGTTCCCAGAAAGAAGCAAAATATGTGGAAATTGATGATCAGATCAAAGGACCAGATTTACTATTTTTTCACGCAGTGAGGCAACCAGATTTACGGAACTGCATTACGCAAGAGGGAAAAAACAGCGGAGATCTATATCTACTTGGGGTGGCCTGCAGTTGATGTCTTCCCCGAGCTGCCACTCTAATAAGTCTGCCTTGCTTGATGTATAAGCTTGTGCCATGATCCATAGGTAGTCTGCTCTGTTTAGCATAGGATTTGTACTGGATGTATACATTATCAGTACATATTGCTATGCCAAGAGAACCTCAAGATGATTTAATGCATTGAATGTGTACTGTGCTTGAGCACACATGCAATGCATGGGTTTTGTTTGAGAAATTAACACATATCCCCTTCCTAATATCTGGTTCAAGGAGGTGTTACTTTTTAAATCAAAGCCCCATATGTCTATCTCAGCAGATCAATGCTTGCGTGAAAACATGTGTGTTTGTGTATGCCCCCTCAACACAAAGTAACACACAGCAATTCAAATCTCTTTTTTTGCTGGAAATATGAAACCTTTCCAGCATAAAATACCCTTTGTAATTGGAGAAGTGTAATCTTGATCCCATCTGAGGTACTGTAGGAGTGCATCATAATTAAGGCTCTCGGTTTCATGGTATTTTTTTATTTTTTTATTTCTGTCTGCATTTATCCATATTTGGCCATTTTATCTATATTTATCCATACATATGTTGTGTTTTGCATGTAAATGTAGTTGTAAAACTGTACATTTACATATTTATTTAAATGATAGATGCGCACTCATACTTTGATGTCTGACGTGTTTTAGCAATTTAAGTTGCCAAATATTACATAACAGTACATCTACTGGGAAATATTATCATTATACCACAAATGTATGTTGTCACATGCAGTTATTTAATGAAATGTTATCCTGTTTTTTAATTTCCCACGCTGTCCATCTGCTCAGCTCTTGGGCTATAATTAATGTTACTAAGGAGAATGGAGTATTGCATATTTAAAATATTCCACATGAAGTATTTGTTTATAGAACATGATTATTAAAGGTCGATTTAACATTAATATATTAATGGGGTGGAAGAAGTTAACATAAACCATGTCCCATTGTGAGCTTACCTAATTAGAATTTGTATGTGTAAACTAATGTTTAAACATTTATATGTGTAACAAGAATTAATTTCATCAAGGTGCATTTAGAATGACATTTTCATAATTCTTTACAATTTATACCTGTATTAAGAAGCTGAATTTAGTATGTGTGTAGAAATGTGCACGCATTCTGTAACCTTGTGCACTTTTAAAGTTGACTAGAGTTGGCCCCGGGAAATCAGTTCAGTTCATGGCCACGTATAGAGTCTAAAATATAATTCATATTTAACCTTCAATGCAGAATTCATGTGCTTGTATTTGTGCAGGTATGAACAGAGCCTCATTAGTTAGCATAGAAAGGTTTGTTTTCTTTAGATAGCAAGGTACGAGAAGACGAAGTTGGCAGGCAGAAGCGCGGTAACGAGCAAGGAGGCGAGTTCTCATGGGAGAGGAGAGGAATGACCAAGGACGAACAAAGTTACAACTTATCGATCTGGCAAAGGTTGTACAAGTATCCAGTTGTTCCAGAGCCACAGAAAACTACCAAGGATCGCATGGGATTATTTACTCTGAATGCAATTGATATTTTATGCTGAACCTAGTGAGGGACAAGAGAGTCTCCTTAGGTTTTCACAGAGAGCAGGCCTATGCTTCTGTGGCTTTATGATACTCGACCCATGACTGGAGTGCTGAAGACTCCAACAGCTGACTCCTCTTTGATTTCACCTTTACTAAATGCTTTTTAGTTTAGGGTTGCCCTGTTAAGGTAGAGTAGGGAAAGACAGCTTGCTCATGCATTCTTGCAGAATCATCTGATGCAATTTAATTCTCTGTTCTTTTACCTGATCATCTGTATCATCATCATTGAGTTAGTTGTCTGCTTTATATTACATAGGTTAAATCGCTTCAGGAGATTTGAACTCATCTTGGTCTTTCTGTATTTCTTTATGATTATGTTGAGATTGGTCTACATTGATTTGTTTCTAAATTTATAATTAAACCCTACTTACCTCAGAGCAAGTTGTTGAGAGGGTTATTGTGTGGCCACATTTGGTTACACTGCATTGAGATGATAACAAGTGATAGTTTTCTTCCTTTTCCTCATGCTGTTATAAAGGTCGCCACTCTGGAAATAAATGTTTGAGTGGGCCTAAGCTCCAGCATGCTGTAAAGTATATAATGCATAGCTACGCACGCTGCACTAGTTGTATTTACTGGATGTTCTAATACTCCAGCAAAAAACATGGGACTCAGATTAAGCCCCTCAACTTGCTGAAGAGTCCAAAAGGTGCTACACAAAACTATGAGAGGTAAATAGAAAGTGGCGTAATAAGGGCACCTTTTATCCTAATGCAAGGACAGAAAATGGCCCCCAATCCTACTTAAGTAGTAAAGCACGCCATACTTTGGTTGCAGTGAACCCCTCACACCTATGGGCCCGGTGCCAGGGCATTAGCTGCACCAATGGTAGCGATGCCACCCCAAAGAAACACATTTCATAACACTTTTTCTTGTTTTTCATTAAACAGGACTAAGTTGGTCAAAAATACTGATCTTGAGGTAACAAGTGTGCAATTACTTGAACGCTTAAACGTGGAAATATTTGTTCATATGTTTTATTAGAAATTGTCCTGCCCTCTCAAGTGGAGGAGATATGCCAATGGCCTAGGCACGGTCACTTCTCAGTTGGTGTCGCAGGTGCAGGACTCGCCATAGATACATCTTCTTCCTTCTTCTTTTCTGCTGCGCTCAGTTCCTGATGGAACTTCTTGGCGATGTAGGTCAGGAAGGTGATGTACTCAGAGAAGTCGATCAGGCCATTCTTGCGAGTGTCGATGATATCGATGACCTCAAGGCATTCTGCCTCAGTCACATTTTTCTGCCGTGAAGAGAAAGCAAGATGAGGCAAGTTAAAAAATCAGACTCAGGCATGAAGCCAAAGAGAGGAACCACATTGCATAAACTCAGCGCTTGATTAGTGATGAAATAAGTGCCAGGGCCCTCGTCATGAGGCCACCGCAGCTTGCACCACGCATTGCCCCTGCCAGCGCTGCCAATGATAGTACCAGCACAACTACTAACCATCACACCGCTACAAGAGTGACGGTTCAGACTATTCCAGGTCCCAAAGCTATAAGAAAGGCTTGAGCGGCAGATAATAGTAAATTTTATTGTATATTGAATTAATAAACAACTGCAGGTGTGCTTATCTCTAAATTAGTCAAACACTGCCTCCCTGTGGCAGACTATCAGATTTGCCTGTTTTGACAATAAGCACCGGTGCCAAGCATACTAGTACAAATTAAGCACTGCATAAACTTTGCACTGGTGCAAACATGTAGGGAATGGGCCAAGCATAATGTGCTTTGGTCAATTTTTCAATTTTGGGGGGAAACCTTAGGTCTCTGGCCTTTGTTTTATGCTAAATTAGAAGGTAAAACTGTGTATCACATTTTCTGACTGTACATCAGGCTTTATTAACTGGGGCCGTGCCTTGAAGAGCTGAACTGGCTCGGTGCAAAGCTGAGACCCAGCTAGTATGCAGTTGAGGTGGGTAAAGTTCATACATATAACTCGGAATCTATCTGATTTAATGGATGAAATGCAGACAGTGCTAGTTGGAAAAAATGAGGTATGGACTGTAGTCTGGGGCTGCAGATGTCTACAAGAGCGTACACAAGAACATCTCAGGCACTTATTTTATCAATTCTAAGATGAAATCTGACTGCAGCGGCATGCTTAAAAAGTCAACTTTTGCTTTGCACCAATGGGAAAATCTAAAAAAAAAAACTGACATAGAAGCGAAAATATATCTATGAATCTTGCAAAGTAGAGAGGAGGTGAAGTACCCTTCAGTAGCGGTCACTTGTACAGCGTAGTAGTGTGGCGGGGGCAGGGAGAAATCAAGCAAAATATCTTAAATTGCACTTACGTGCTCTGACGGCTTCCGCCTTGGTCCCCGATCCTCGTTTTTTGCACATACAGGAACTGCTGCACACTGCTCAGGCTCCCAGGTGCCAATCCCAGTGCTGCTCTCATGCTGGGAATACTATTCCCAGCATGAGAGCAGCGCTGGGATTGGTCTGAGCACCCTGATTCGGGACTCAGACAAGGACTGGGAGGATGTGTTGGTTCTCCACCCGGCTGTACAACAGAGCCAGGTGGAGAAAGGCTAAGTGCATGTGATGAGGGGGCCGGCCCCAGGGGGCCGGCAAAACCGTCATGCGCACTTAGCACTGCCCAGCACTCCCCCTCCTCCCTGGTGCTGCAGGACAAAAAATAAAATGATAATAAAAATGTTTTCTCATCATTTACTTTTGTTGTTTGCCACTGCTGGCTTTCAGCAGGCGAGGCAACGCTCATCCCCCATAACGAGGAGCCGCCCCTGGTGATCTTCTTGACTCTGGAAGATGTGGGCACTGTGTACCATGGAGGGCGTGAGGGATACTCCTGCACATGACGAAAGGGGTGCTGAGAGCATGTCAGGGAAGGCGTGGATGAAAAAGCAATACGTGCGTGCCATGGAGGGGTGATGTGGTAGTAGAGCACAGGATTAAAGGGCGATGCGACCGTGGCTGAGATGGTGTGGGGGGCAGCCCGGGTACAGGAAGGAGGAGGAGCTACAAGCAGAGGCCGAGGATAGCAGAAGCGAGAGGAAGTAAGACAAATGACGTGGGTAGACATAGAACGTGGAAGTACCTCCATGGTGTGGTGCTAGGACTGGAGAGAACGAGTAGTACCCAGGTGAATGGTAGGGACAGGCTGAGGGGAAGAAGGGAGCGTGGAAAGATTAAGGGTATGTGCCCGGTGGGTGGTCAGGCAGAGTCATGCGGGAGGAAACAATGAGGGTAGGAGCGAAATGATATGACACGGACTGTGAGATGGAATAACCAACGTAAAAGGGTAGGAGGAAAATGCGGTGCTAAGGACCATGGAAGGCCACATGCACTATGGCATGGTGACGGCAGTGAGTGGACAGGGCAGAGGGAGCAGTCACGGTAGAACGACAAACTGAAACAGAATAAGGGAGTAGGTCTGAGCGACAGGCTGGGAGGAGATAGAAGCAATAGTGCCAGGACAATTTGCAGGGGAGGTGGCCGGGCAATAAACGTGACCTCACTAAATGCAGTGATAGTTGGTTGAAAGCTTTATTTCGATATGCAGAGATATCTTAAAAGCATTACATACATATAAAACTGCAGATCGATAATACGAATGTGTCAAGAATTAAAAAGAGTAAAAAGTACCTTTTATACATACAATACATTAGTTAAAAGTAGATTAAATTGAGATAGACAATCTATTGCAGCTAATCAACCATGTCCATTTTAAAAATTTGGAGATACCAATGCAGTGATAGTAGAAAAGCAGGATACTTCCTAAAGAGTAAGTGTATACTAAGTGGACACACATCATCATTGGAATGGGAGCACTGTGGATGGTCTAATGGTATAAATGTAGGGCTAAATGTAGTGTGGTAAGGTAGGGTCTCCTCCAAATGATCGCACTCTATCGCAGCCTTCACCAGTGATTGGTCTACGTCAATATCGCAAACACTATGCTTCGGACACTAACCTTATGGCAAAGATTTTAGGCCATCTCAACATGAGATTGAAGGCCCAGGCTCAACCTTAAACCAGCGGCAGATGCCCAAACATGATAAGGTAGGTCTCTGCACTAAAGCACTTGCTTGCCACACCAAGTCGCGCGCAGCGGGCGTGCCGATTGTGTGCCGAAGGCGCGCCAAAGGTAAGCCCGTCTGCGCCCGTCCGCGACCGGATCGCGACCAGCGCCAGGACCCCTGGCCCCCGAAGACCCCGACCGACCCGCCTGACGTACTCCGCCGCCACCCTCATCGCTCTCAACTCCGGCCGACTCCCAGAATGCCATCAAGCCACACCACGACGCACCCACGGACCTTTCAGCTGCCACGCCTGCAAGTTCTCCTGCATCCGGACCAGCCTCGCACCAGCACCCGCCAAGCCGAACACCAGCAGCACCCACCTCAAGTGCATCCTGTTCAACACCCGCTCCGTCCACAGACACGCCATCGAACTCTGGAACCTTCTAGACGCCACAGCCCCTGACGTTGCCTTCCTCACGGAGACCTGGATGAACGCCTCCTCAGCTCCCGACATCGCCATCGCTATCCCAGAGGGCTACAAGATCGTCCGGAGGGACCGAAACGCCAACCAGATGGGAGGAGGCATCGCCATCATCCACAGGAACACCATCCGTCTCACGACCAGCACCGACAACACCCTGACCAGCGCCGAACACCTGCATTTCCAGATCCACACCAACCCGAACACCACCCTCAGAGGCACCCTGATCTACCGACCCCCTGGACCACGCACACAATTCAGCGAGGACATCGCCGACTTCGTCAGCCCGCATGCCCTCCCCTCCGCCGACTACATCCTCCTGGGAGACCTCAACTTCCATCTGGAGAACAACAACGACCACAACACCAGCACCCTGCTCGACAACCTCGCCAACCTGGGACTGAAGCAACTGGTGTCCACCCCCACCCACCTCGCCGGACACACACTCGACGCAGTCTTCTCTTCCAGCACAGACATCGACTTCAGCCACGCCACAGAGCTTCAATGGACGGACCACAGCTGCGTCCACTTCACCTTCAAGAGAACGACGACCCACCACCACCAACAACAGGCCGCCCGCAGAAGCTGGAACAAGATCACAGCAGACCAGCTCGCCACCTCCCTGAGCCAGCACCCTCCTGCCAGCTCAGCGGACCCCAGCTAGGCCGCCGACAACCTCACAAAGTGGATCAGCAACTGCGCGGACGAACTCGCCCCACTGAGGACCCCGCCTAGCAGACCCGGCAGCAAGAAGGCTCCATGGTTCACCGACGAACTCAAGAGCTCCAAGAAGAACTGCCGAGCCCTCGAGAAAGTCTGGAGAAGGGAACCAACACCGGACAACAGGACCTCCTTCAAGCTGG
The DNA here is from genome assembly GCF_964263255.1 of Lissotriton vulgaris. Lineage (NCBI taxonomy): Eukaryota > Metazoa > Chordata > Amphibia > Caudata > Salamandridae > Lissotriton > Lissotriton vulgaris. Next base: position 133,316,828 of record NC_141700.1, on the reverse strand, counting down.
CCACCCGGAAACACCACCAGCTGATCCGCGTCGCCAAGAAAACAGCATTCAAGGACAGGTTGGACAACAACGCACACAACTGCAAGGAACTCTTCAACATCGTGAAAGAGCTTTCCAACCCCAGCGCAGGAAACAACGACATCACCCCATCGCAAGACCTCTGCAACTCCCTGGCTTCATACTTCCACAACAAGATCGCGGACATACACAACAGCTTCAACAACCAACCAACGCACACCATGACCGAACAACCACCCCCCACCACCACCCTCCACGCCTGGACCCCGATCAGCACCGAAGACACCATCCGCACGATGAACTCCATCCACTCCGGATCACCGACCGACCCCTGCCCTCACCACGTCTTCAACAAGGCCGACGCTGTCATCGCACCCCACCTGCGAGACATCATCAACACATCCTTCGACACCACCATCTTCCCTGAGAGCTGGAAACACGCCGAACTCAGCGCTCTACTCAAGAAACCAACAGCGGACCCCACCGACCTCAAGAACTACCGCCCCATCTCACTCCTCCCGTTTCCAGCCAAAGTCATCGAGAAGACCGTCAACAAGCAGATGGCCGCCTTCCTCGAGACGAACGGATCCCTCGACCCCTCACAGTCCGGCTTCCGAGCCAATCACAGCACCGAGACCGCCCTCATCGCCGCCACCGATGACATCCGAGCCCTGATGGACAATGGAGAAACAGCGGCCCTCATCCTCCTAGACCTCTCCGCGGCATTCGACACGGTGTGCCACCGCACCCTAGTACGGCGCCTCAGCAACATCGGAATCCAGGACAAGGCGCTGGAATGGATCATCTCCTTCCTCGACGGAAGAACACAGAGAGTCCGCCTACCACCGTACAAGTCAGAGGCCTCCGAAGTCATCTGTGGCGTCCCTCAAGGATCATCTCTGAGCCCCACCCTCTTCAACGTCTACATGAGCCCCCTCGCGGCCATCGTACGCAAACACAACCTCAGCATAATCTCCTACGCCGACGACACCCAGCTGATCCTCTCCCTGACCAACGACCCCACCGCCGCCAGAGCCAACCTGCACGAAGGGATGAAAGAGGTAGCCGAGTGGATGACGACCAGCCGCCTGAAACTGAACTCGGACAAGACGGAGGTCCTCATTCTGGGCCCCTCACCCTCCGCCTGGGACGACTCCTGGTGGCCTCCCGCCCTGGGCACCGCACCCAAACCGACAGACCATGCACGCAACCTGGGCTTCATCCTGGACTCCTCCCTCTCCATGACCAGGCAAGTCAACAACGTCTCCTCGGCGTGCTTCAACATCCTACGCATGCTACGGAAGATCTTCTGGTGGATCCCCACCGAGACCAGGAAGATCGTCACCCAGGCCCTCGTCACCAGCCGACTGGACTACGGCAACGCCCTCTACGCCGGTACCACCGCCAAGCTCCAGAAGAGACTCCAGCGGATCCAGAACGCCTCAGCCAGACTCATCCTCGACATCCCACGAACCAGTCACATCTCCGGACATCTGAGAGACCTTCACTGGCTCCCCGTCAACAAAAGAATCACCTTCCGCCTCCTCACCCACGCACACAAAGCCCTACACGACCAAGGCCCGAGCTACCTCAACAGCCGAGTCAACTTCTACGCTCCCAAACGCCACCTCCGATCAGCCAACCACGCCCTCGCCGCCGTCCCCCGCATCCGAAGAGCGACTACAGGAGGAAGGTCCTTCTCCTACCTGCCTGCCAAGACCTGGAACTCCCTCCCGACCGACCTGCGCCTGACCCAAGACCACCTCTCCTTCAGGAAGAAGCTGAAGACCTGGCTGTTCGAGCAGTAGCCCCCCCCCCCCCCCCCCCACCCCCCCCAGCGCCTTGAGACCCTACGGGTATGTAGAGCGCTTTACAAGTGTCATTGATTGATTGATTGACCATACAGTGTCTCAAAAACAAGCAAAGAGCATGAATACTCCAGTTCAACAACCTAAGGTGCATAGAACACTATTGATCATACAGGAAATTGAATGAAGCACAGTGCTTCTCATCGAGAGAGCAGTGTTAATTCAGAAGGTGAAACCCTTGATCAGAAATACATTTCCACTAGGGCAACCGTCCCAGGGTAGCATTTTGTTGTGCAGAAAGGATACTCCAAAATACGGTTATCACAGGCTTTTATATACTTTACATCCACATTCACTACTAGCATTTGTAGGTGGTATTCAGCAATGTTTTTGCATGCTTTAATGCAATTTGGTCCTGGCGATGATGTGGGAAAAATGTATAATAATATGGTTTTAAGAATGACATCACACTGTGAACAAATGTTAATACACACTGATGTCGGGTCAATATGCATACTGCTCAGCATTTTTTAAAGTGCCATTATCTATGAGGGATGATAAGTAGCATAACTGGACATGCCTGTTGAAGTGGTTACCCTAATATTAGGGGGGAAACAAACTTCATGGTCTAGGTGAAGATAGAATCCTCTGTAGTCACACACTGTAGTGATATAAAATAGTAACGTAAAGATAATCATTTTTTCCACTGAAGAAAATACGAATAGCAAAACTTGTTTAGCATGGTTATTATTCTGATAAGACATCTCTAATTTGGAAGGGTCATTGTTATTGGTAGGCCCTCAACATCTCACATGCAAACCCCATATCAACAGGAAAGTTAGTGGTGATAAGATGGGGGAGCTCTATGTAAAACTGGCAGGACATGTGTATTTTTGATATATAGACAGAAGACTGCCCTTAACATAAATGCTGTGGCTCACACAACAACTTCAAACAACCATATTGCCACCTTATTGATGTTAGTAAAGATAGTATGCTGGTCCCTTCTCAAGGAAGTGATCTACTGATCTTTTCAAAGGACAGTACCTCTGGTGGCCTTTCAAAGGAGGGAGGATTGAATGTTGACTTAGGTCTAAGTCTGGTATTCTTCTCTAATGGTTCAGCCACAGGTTATTTTCCAAAGAAAACGTTCAATCAGATCTTCCGTAGGAATTCTGTTCTCTCCATTTTAAGTTGGAAGATGTTTTCCTAGGGTGTGGGTACAAACCCAATGCCCTTATTGAGAACACTGTGTTGCACTTTGGTAAGAGTTTCTTCACTGTAATTAATGGTGATATCCGGTGTGGGCATTAGGTTGTGCTTGTGCCTGGTATTGCATCCCTCACTGCGGGGGTCCCTTGAGATGTCTCTGTATTTTGACACGTCATTCTTTGATTTTTCCTTTTTCGTCTTCCTCTCCCTCTTTCTAAATTACAAAACACCACAAGAGTATATGTTGGATTGCGCTCAAAATACCCTTAAACATAATTATTTTGAATATTATGGTGAATTATTCCTTCAAGTACACAAGACATCAATGGGGAGTACATTAACTCCAAGTTTTGCGCATTTATATGTACCTGCCTTTGAAACAGAATATGTCCTACACATGTCAAATCCTTTTATAAACCACATTAAGTTGTGGAAATAATATATGGACGATATTCTATTGATCTGGCAAAGCAATGAAGACAAGGCTCTGATCTTTTTGAGATGGCTCAGCTTACTTGATACTTTCTGAACATTCTCTATTACAATGGAGAAAGCAAAGTTGTATCTTCTTAACTTGCTGATTAGTGCTCAGAACGGCTGTCTAAAGACTGAAGCGTTCTGCAAATAAACTGACAGAAAGAATCTCCTTCAGTTTGAAAGTTTTCACCCATGATGCCTAAAGAGCTGGGGTGGACTGCGGATGTAAAGATGAGAATCCTACCCCTAATAACTAACAGGGAAACGCCATACAGGGGTTTTTTAGTCAGGCATCTGGAGCCACTTGTTTCTTGATATTAAAGTCTCAATAAGGGCCTAATAGGGTTGTTACGAGGAACTTTCAGGAACACAGGGTAATAGTTGATGACCTGGGCTGAGACAAATGCAAGGCCATTGAGGACAGTATAATGATGATTGTTAATTGTCTCTCATACTGTGACAATAAAGGTGTGACAGATGTCACACTAAAACACAACACAAGCATTACACATCAGCTAAATAAAAACATGGCAAGTTAATGGCATCTATAGTAATTTCCAATGGTGATTACCCTGTTAGGGAATTAAAGTGTTGTGGGTCTATAACACCTGCCACACCTCCTGTTTGTGGTTTAAAAGCAGTGTTCATTTTAGGTCTGTTGACAAGCAAGCCATTTTGATTTAATCAAATTATATATGTATAACATTCTTACTTATAGAGGCGTTCAGCCAGCACTCTTCACCTATTAGGCTGTTGTTGTGTCATTCATATTTTTCTTCCGCCCACTGCAGCATTCAGCAGGGCTAATGAGTCCGCCTAATTCAGAAACTGACTAACCTGATGGTGAATGACAGCATTCTGCTCTTTTACAAGGACTACATCCACACACAAACTAGTTCATTTCAGTTCCATGGACGGCAACGGCAAAGCATGCTTTGTGATGCCAAAAGCGTATGTTTGCTTTAAGCCAATGTTTATTGTGTAAATTGGCAAGGGCCCGGAAGCTTAAAAAAAGTTTTTTCAAACTTAAGGCGAAACAATACAAGCACTGAAAAAGCATAAAGGGCTGCCATTCAATGCCAGTCCTACTGTGTGTCCTCTTGTAATGCTTTAACTCATTGATTAATCCCAAGGTATCACTTTAATTAAGTCCTTATTATATATCACTGACTGTTCTATTATAATATGAATATTATTCAAACAACTGTAAACCAACAGCTGCCCTGCATAATTGAACATTTGCCTGGCAATTAAATGAGAAAAATGTGGGGCCAGAATAAATCCTCCCTGCCAACAACTCATATCTTGGTTGACATAACTGGAGTTATTATAATTTCTCTGGTTCCAAAGTAAACAAGTGACCTAAGACCTGAATAACGTCAGGAAACTCTTCACAAAAGGGCAAACTAACAAAGACATGTGGGGGCATATTAGCAAGAACCTCGTTAAAATTATCGCCGTTTTAGCTAATATGCGTTATAGAATTCCAAAAGAAGCCCAGGTTAGATGTCCTGCACATCTAACTGCGATCATTTTAACGAGGTTCTTGCTAATATGCCCCGTGGTTCATTGACACTTGGGGTAGCAATGTAGCAACTCCGGTCCATGCACCACCTTTTATGGTTTTAGACAATGAAAGATTGTGTGAGACTTCTGCTTTTCGGACACTTGGCTGCTGGCTGACTTTCCCCATGCTGCATGACTTCTAATACATTTTCTCTTTCATCATTTGTGCTGACGGAGTTTACATTAATGTTTACGTAGGATTCTATACTGCCACTGCCACTTCAACACCGCCTTGCCAAGCTAGCATACTTGGTGACAGCTTCAAATCAAGAGTGACATGACTGGAGCATATCTCCTGCCTCCAAGTACCACACATACTCTTCTCACCCAGGTCGCCTTCCGCCACACACCTCATTAACCCAGTATGCAGATTAAGGCCTGTAACTACTTCACATGTGCCAACAATGCTACAATACCACACCTTTGGCAATTGAATGCTTCACAAGCACTAGAAAACATAATACAAGCAATGACATCCACACGCAAGAATTGTTCTACATGAGCACCTCTTCAATCTAAGGTCATGGACATCACATTTATGAGGTCAGGGAGGGTAGTCACTGCTGCCTTTCACATTTTCTTTGGGGCTCTTGATTTTCTCTTTCTTCCCTAAGGTCTAACCGCCAGATTCATCAAAGAAAATAGCGCTCGCAAAGGGCCAGATTCTGAGAATCTGGCCCTTTGCGAGAGCGATTTTTGCATTTGGGATTCAGCATCCCAAATGTAAAAATCGCTAATTGCGATCTCGCAATTTTGCGAGGAATTACATTTAAGGAATCTCTATTTGAGATTCCTTAAATGCAATTCAACATCCAATTTCATTTTGCGAATTCGCAATTTCTTGCCGCAATTTACCGCGAGGTCAGACCTCGTGGTAAATTGCGAAAACTCAGAAAAATGCATTTAAATGCATTGTTCTGAGTTGCATGTTACACACACACAAGTCCTTTGGACATGTGTGTGTGCAACACATGTGTAAAGTTTCATTTGAGGGGTGCTACAGGGTGTCCTTTGGACACCCCTGGCACCCTTCAAATCGCTATCTTATTTGCGATTAGCAAATTGCTAATCGCAAATAAGGAATACTCCCCATTCATTCCTATGGGCCTTTTGGCCCATAGGAATGAATGGCGAGTTATTCCTTATTTGCGATTAGCAATTTGCTAATCGCAAATAAGGAATATGTAGGAATCGCATTTCTTCATGCAATTTCTACATGAATCCCGTTTTGCGAGTCCTTAATAGCGATTCGCTATGAATCGCTATTAGGGCCTCGCAAAACGGGAGTATGATGAATCAGGCTGCTTGAGCTCAAAAAGGCAGCACCAGGGATATGAAGTAAACTATGAACCCTTCTTAGGTCTGTCAAGAGAGAGTTTTGTTTCATTGTCAGAGCTCAAATAGAAAAAAAGAGAAGACAGTGTAGACTAAAGAGGGACTTTTTCTCTGTTCCTTAATTTGCCTTTGTCAGCATGGGAATCAGCTAATGGTACCTCCAGTGCACTGGGTATTGCTTCTAATGACTGGTTATTTTCTATTTTCCCACTCGTTGCTCTGCCTTATCCACTCAGCAGCAAAAAGGAGGCTGTAAAGGGGAAAAGTGGACCAACAGACCAGCCGTTTCATATGACCAGATGTGTGAAGTCACATCTGCCACATTGAGCATTTGGTGAAACAATGGCCATGTCTGAAACAACCTAGGGCTACTGCCTGCTCTTAAAAGATGAAACAGAAATGTTTTCTTTTTCTTTTTTAAATGAATCCCATTTTCTTTTAAGGAAAATGGGCTGCATTTAAAACAAGCATTGGCATAGCCAATAGGTCTCGCTTTTGGGACCTTATAAGTATTTAGTTATGCAGCACAAGATCCTTGGTGCAACAACATCAACTGTTGCATGTCTTAACACTTATAAGGTCCCGAAGGCGAGACCTATTGGCTATGCCAATGCTTGTTATTTTTTGTTCTTGGGGGAAACCAAGCTAATGCCAGGAGGGTCAAGGGTGAGTGCCAGGGAGGTGAGGAGTGAATGCCAGGAGGGACAAGGCTGACAGTCAGGCCAGGGGGGTGAAGGGTGAGTGCCAGAGAGGTGAGGAGTGAGTGCCAAGGAGATGAGACGTAAGAGTCAGGAGGGTCAAGGGTGAGTGCAGAGAAGGGGAAGTATGAGTGCCAGGGGTGAGTGGTAGCTGCCAGGCCAGGGGGGTGAAGGGCTAGAGCCAGGTTAGGGGGATGAAGGGTGAATGCCAGGGAGACGGAGGGTGAGTGCCAGGGAGATGAAGGTTGAGTGCCATGGAGGTGAGACGTAACAATCAAGAGGGTCAAGGGTGAGTGCCAGGGAGGGGAACGGTGAGTGCAAGGGGCGAAGGGTAGCTGCCAGGTCAGGGGGGGTGAAGGGCTAGTGCCATGGAGGTGAAGGATGAGTGCCAAGGGGGCGAGTAGTGAATGCCAGGAGGGACATGGGTGAGTGGTTGGCAGGAGGAGAGGTCCTATCAAGTGTGATTTATGAAAAAATGGTTCTGTTGGGTAAAACAAAATGATTTAACCATGCTAATAATGCAATCCAAGATTAACGTTCTCCCAAAAACACAGCTCTAGAAATAGATACTCAACAAATAAGTCATGAAGTCAAGAGATTGTACTATGTATTTATAACAGAATTGCTTCATTCAGTGTTCATATACATAGCACGAATAGACTGTCACAATCAATATTAAAGTGCAATTCAGTGACATCTGTGGAAAAAGTGCTCAATGGGTGAGGAATATATACAGTGCGAACAATTTCCTATATACAGATATATATAAACACAAGTGTTTTTATGGTGGCCAGACACCGATTTGGAGCTAAAGATTCCCTTTCTTCCTAATGGAATCCTGGTGGTACTGGACCAGTGAATAGCGTCGACTTTTCGACCCTGATGTTTCCCAATGGGTGGTCACGGCGGGTCTTTCTAAAGACAGAAGCGTAATGGGGCTGAACAGTATAATGGAGGCCAGGCAACCTCAGCCAAAAACTGCAGGGCACAATGGCCAGGGTATCCGTGAATGGAGTGAATCCGACTTGAGGAGCAGACGATGGTGCATAGTCCCATCCGTCTTCCCGAGAATGATGGAGGCTCTCAAGTGTGAAAACGCATGAGCGCATCGAAAAGCAGGGAGGTGACTGCTGAAGGGAGACGTATATGGGCACAGAGAGGCGGAGCGAGGCGCGCACACTTGTGAGAGTGAGAGGAAAGCCAGATGGCGCCTCCGCTTGTGCCTGTGCGCGTAACCGGGGTGGAGAGAGGTTGGGAGGGAGTGAGAGCAGGAGGGAGAGCAGGCGGGAAGGAGAGAGGCAGGGAAGGGGAGGGATGGAGTGAGGGATGGATGGAGTGAGGGAGGGAGGGATGCGGGAGGGAGGGAGGGACGGAGAGAGGAAAGGATGTAGGGAGGGAATGAGAAAAGGAAGGAAAGAGGAAGGTACGGAGAGAGGGAGAGAGTGAGGCAGGGGGGGAGAGAGAGAGAGGGAGGGAGGTGGGGAGATAGGGAGGAACAGAGAGAGGAAAGGAAGGAGAGATGGACGAAGGGAGAGAAAAGGAGGGAGAGAGGGAGGGATGGAGAGAAGGAGGGACGTAGAAAGGCAGGGAGGGAGAGGGAGGTGCGGAAAGAGGGATTGATGGAGAGAGGGACGGACAGAGAGAGGAAAAGAAGTAAGGAGGGAGGCAGGGGTGGGGAGAGGGTGGGAGGGAGAGAGGTAGGGAGATAGAGAGGGTGGGAGGTGGGGCGAGAGGGAGGAGCAGAAAGAGGAAGGGAGAGAGAGAAGAGACGGAGGAAGGGAGGGAGGGAGAGAGGAATGGACAGAGAGAGGGAAGGAGGGAGAGAGGAAGGAAGAGGGGGAGAGAGGAAGAGAAAGAGAGAGTAAGACACTGTAATGAACACTGGGGCGCAGGCAAGAAATTCACAGATTCGCGTTTTTTATTACCACAGCGTAACAAGTTTTCTCACTCAATTCAGATGGGTAATGCAGAACTTGGAACCAGGTCGAGGAAGCGTTGGAGGAGATATGGATGGAGAGCTTCAGGTTCTCTTCAAATCAGTTGGCAAAACTCCAGGAAGTTCTCTTGGTCAATGGTCATGGATGATTGAACTCGAAGCAGCAAATTTTGATCCAGGGGCCAATGGGCACAAGGCTGGATTAAATCACTTAGTGATGAGGAAGAAGCCTGTTGAATTAGAAGAGGTTAACCAATGTCTTCTAGAAATTTGCCAATGGACTTGTTGCCTTTGCTCGTCAGCTGTGTTTCACACCAGTATGTGCTGGGAGGAAGCCAATTTTATGCGACCTACCAGCTAGTAAGTAGCATGCATTTAACGATCCTGGCTAATAGGCAGAGAACATCGCCATGGTTTCCAACGTTAACATAGGATTAACTGAAAAAAGTGGCACCGCCTTACAATGGGGTGCTTTAATTTACCATGATATGAGACTGCGAGGGGCAGAGCAAAATGTTTTGGTACATGCCTTTTTAAAATAAAAAAAAACATGAACCTGATATAGGTGTTCGCACAAAAAAAGAAAGCCATGAATATGACCTACCCTGATAGCTGAGGCAAGTAAAGAAATGATTTTAAAAGTAGGTTGTTGACATTCTTGCGTGTAAAAGTGGGGTTATGTAACTGTATGTCTTATCGTGTGTGCGTGAAAGTGATACTCAAACGTGTGATGTCACTTCTATCCCTCATATTTTGTTGACTTGACGTCCATGCATTTTTGCCTGCAGTCTCACACTTTTTGTTGCAGTTACATGTGCTTGTGTGAATAAACAACGTTGCCATTATGTTAAGTATTCATGTCCGCCGAGTAATAGGTTATTTATTACCTTTGTTCAGCGTAGAGAAGGGACTATGACTCACAAGTAGCAAAGCCTGCAGGGGGTCAATCTGCGTCAACATCCATCTACAACGGGGATAATAACATACATCTCTATGTATGGTTTATGTCACACTATTATGTTACAAACAGGTATGTAAGTCAATTGAAAGCACAATCTCACTGCATGGTTGCCTTGTGTGAAAACGCGATGAAGTAGCATCCAGAAGTCCAGAAGATGCAGGTCTGGTATGCTAAGTGATGGCGAGTTTTCGATGATTTTTTGAATATTGGGGTATTTTCAGTGGTCTGTGGGGTTAAAGGAAGTGCGTCGCAAAAAGAAGTGACTTCTCCAGCAGCACTTATCTGCGCCCATCACCCCATGCAGGCTGTTTCAAATGCCACATTTAAACATGACGTGCAGGCTCCAACCTAACAACAAGCATTGGCCGTGAAAGTAAAGTGAAGGTGATCACGCGCACACCAAGACGAGAGAGGAAAACCAGATGGCTCCTCTGCTCGTCATTGTGCGAAGGATGAAAGAATGTGCTCAGAACTCCCCAGAGACAAGCATTGGATGGGTGGGTAGGGGGGGCCGAATTGCAAGGCGGAGAGAGGCACGCAAGGCTTAATGAGCCTTGACAGAAACACATGGCGGCTGCGCGCGTGCACACGCGCGTGAAGGCAAGCTTGAGGCCAGCAAGCCTCTGGTAGCACTTTTGAAAACCCCTTACTAAAAGTCGAGCAGCAGCGCATGCGCTGCTCTAGGCTCGACCTAAAAAATACTGCTTTATTACTTTATTGAAAAAGCAGTCAGAAACATGGTGGTCTGCTGACCCCAGCATGCCACCATCCCTGTGAGTGCTGGCCATTCCTAATGGGTCACAAATTGTGACCTGCCTCATGAATATTGATGAGGCAAGTAATTTGGGACCCCATAAGGAAATCGCAAACGGTATCTGAGACACTGTTGTACATTCCATTTTGCGAGTAGCAAAACGTCGCAATTTGCGACTCGAAAAATAGAATTGTCGAACATCCAGCCAGTGCTTCTGTCCTCTCTTGGTGTTTGGGTAGTGGGGCCTTACAGTACTCACCCCACAGAAGATGGGCAGTTCCGTCTGGATCATCCTCACGGCCTCTTTTGTGCTAAGGGTGGTTTTATCACTGTCCGTGTCTGCGTACTTCCGATAGGTGTCAATTAGGAACAAGAGAGCATCTTCCAGGACGACTTTTGACATCTCGACTGTCTCCTGAAAGACAAACAACAAAATATTTTGGGTGAAGGAGATACTAAACGGTAGTGGGTGAACCAGTCTTGTCATTTGTGGTCTAGAACCCAAAGTGGAAAGGTACAAAATAGTCTTATCTGATCTCTGCCTCTCTTTTTTTTTAATCTTAACGGGATGTTTCTGTACCATATTTATGTCTCCTCTTCAAGGGCTGTGGGGGACCAAATGCTGATGAGTGCGAGAAAGCAGGATGGATACGACAAGAGGGCGAAAGAAGAATTGAGCTGGAAGGAGGAGTGAGGACGAAGGAGAAGGTAGAATGACGTTTCATCACGACGGGAACACATCAACATGTTAAAATGATATAATATGTCCTACGGGCCTTATAAACAACTACATTTTATTTACCACAAAGCCTCAGAGGTCACCTGAGTTCCACTATTGCTTTTTTCTCTTGAATGAGTTCAATATTTCGTTCAACTATTTGCCAGTTCCAGAATGTTTTTTTGCATTTAAAGCAGGGAGCTTTTTAGGTTTCACTGAAAGAAAGCTTTTAGCTGCCTGTTGTTGAAAAATCTCTACCAAAACATGCAGCTGGTTGGAGGTAGTGGGCTGCATGGCATTAGCTGGCTTTCTTGCCGCTCTCATTTACTTCCTTCCTATTCAGTGGCTTCCCTTCCACATCCTGTGTTTGTCCCTCCCCTGGAGCATAGCTTCTTTATCATCCTTTTGATTATCCTTCCACAGGTGACACTCCAAGGGAGTGCAGGCGTTTTCTTGCTCTCTCTGTTGTGTGCTGCTTTCCCTCGCTGCAAATGCCCACTCACCCCTCCCTGCCCATTCCATGTTTCTCCCTCCTCCCCACCACCCCAGTTCATTCTTTGCTTTCCTCAGAGAGTTTTTTATTTAAATGCATTTTGTGTCCCTCTGTTGTTCTCCGTCCCACTCACATTTGCTTCCCCCCACCCTCGCCTCACTAACTTGTTATATGCAGTGAGGGGATTAGGGTGACTAAAAATGCCAGGGTAGGTTTTGGGTTCCAGTCTGGCCCTGCGCATGGCCCTGTTTGTCCCTCCTCACAGCAGCCACAGAGCCCATCTTTGGAATCTGGAGAAGGAGCATGAGATTTGTCAAAGGTCCATCCCGCCCTCCATCCCAAGATAGGCTGCTACATGAGGGCAAGGACTGCTATACCGTCATGCCTGGCATGCATCCCACACATACCCCCAGGCAGCGACAGCTCCTCCGCTAAGGCGGATGAGCGTCGCCCCACTGCTATTCAGTGGTGCAAAAATGGAAAACAAAAATGATAATAACATGATGTTATTTTAATTGTATTTTTCCCTGCTAGGGCAGTTTTAAGGGGCGGGCTGGGCTGCTCACGGAGACAGGGGAGAGGAAGTTGAGGCACTTTCTAAGTGCGCATCACAGTTTAGCCGGCCGTCTTGGGCCAGTCTTGCACACTTAGTATGTTCTCCACTGGGCTGTATTGCACACCCTGGGTGGAGAACATGAACAGGCTTCCAGTCCTTGCCTGAGCACCGAACCACGACGCTCAGAGCAATCACGTTGCTGCTACGATCATGCTGGTGACAGCAGTGTTGTGATTGGCTATGGGGAGCTTGTGTGCTCCCTGCTTCTGTTCCAGGACTCATCAGGAAGAGAAGAGGAGGAGAGACCCAGCGGAGAAGAGGTAAGTGTATTTTATTTCTTCAACCTCCCACCCCACCACCCCTGATTCGTGTCCGCCGTCCCTGCACTGCCCTCAGGGGCCTGTAAAAGAGTGCAGTGCTGGTGGTCATTGCACCCACCTTCTATGCCTGGTAGGGCCAGTCCATGCCTGGCCGTGCAGTGCCTGGTGGCAGGAGCATTGGTCAAGCTCACTTGATCACTGCACTCCCTGGTTGCGCACAGTAGAGGGCAGTGGTGTAGCAAGGGGGATGCGGGAGCTGTCCGCCCCTGGCAGCATGAGTTTTCAGGGCGTCAGCCTCCCCACGCTCTTACTTGCAGTTCATGGGGCGGCAATCCGGACTTCAATTAGCTGCAGAGGGGTGGCAAATGGAAAAAAATCCCACCAGCACCCCCGCTCTTTCATTTGGCCGCAGCAGGCTGGCAAACATGGGGACCGCCACGGGCAGCCAAACTGCTTGCTACGCCACTGGTAGGTGGGTAGTCAGATCAAAATTGCCAAGAATGCTCTTGATTCCCATTTTGACCCAGACCCACTCAGAGTTTACTGATTTACTGCTTGTCCACCCCACCTCCTCAACACTTGCTTGCCCAATGGGAGGGCGAGGTCGCACTACGCACTGCTATAATAGACACTGTTACAGAAAGTGCTTACAGGGTCGGTAAAGTTACAATGCCAGGACCCTGAAGATGTTAAAAACTGCAGAAGGCGTGGAGAGCAGCTTCGCAGCTGTCCTCTGTTCTCACCCTGGGAGAGCTTGCATGTTTATACTGGAAGGAAGAGGTTGCTAGTCATGACCAGAAGAATTTGCTTTGTGCAGAAACCCTGCCAGTGCTTCAATGCAAAAGACAGATTTGTTGTTTTAAACTCTTGATGTTCCCTTCAAGATACACAGCGCGATAAAACCTGGCCACTATTCAGTGTGTTTGATTTTGTTTATAAATGTGTGCTTTCGGTGTGGGGATGGTAGGGGTCCTTGGGTTGGCTCCTTTTCTGTTCTGAGCCCAGATGCACAGGGCCTGGATAGAATGTAGAGGAGCTAGCAACTAAATCTGTGCAGGAATGTTTACACTGAGCAAGCCCCTGCCAGCATGTATGCTTTACAAACATTTGTCCTCAAACCCCGCTTTTCCACCTCTGGCCCTCATTAGGTCGAGCCTGGCGTCCACAGCGCGAAGCGCTGTCGCCAGCGAGACTTATTGTTGTGGACTTGCCTCGAAAGTGGGACAGGAGATGGGCACGCGCAGAGCTTTTGGCGATTTGAGCAGGTGTACGCGCACGTACAGCCACGCGCTGTGCACATCTCCTGTCCCACTTCCGAGGCAAGTCAGCCTCCTGCAATAGCATTTTTTTTAATGCTCAAGCGCGCCGCTTTCGAGGCAAGTCAGCCTCCTGCAATAGCATTTTTTTAATGCTCACACGTGCTCCACACGCCCCACTTACCGGCTCTTGTGGGGACTCTGCTCTACTCCCCGGCTGGTCTCCTCGTGGCAGGGGGCCTCTTTTCCGGTCACTGGTGCAGAAACATGCGGGGCTCTGTCATGCACACAGGAGCCCCGCAGCAGCATTCACAAAGGAGCGGTAGGCTCCCGTCGGACTTCTCTCTGCGGGTGGGCTCCTTCACGCGGGCTGCAACATGTGGGGCTCCCTCTGCTCACGGGAGCCCCGGACACTGCCACGCGGTCCGTGCCCCAGGCAAGGTTGCCCGCATGCCTGCTCAGTACGTAAGAAATGCATATGTGTTTCTGTGAATACGCGCATCGCGCGCTTTCAGTTTCCTTAAACCCGTCGTCTTGTTTACAGTAGCGATCGCGAACGCTTGTTCTAATGCTAGTTTCGGCACGTGTCTAAAAAAAGTGGATGGGTCTGAACTTATCGTTTTATGTCTGTGCGTATTATGAATCTGTAATGTCGATAAATAGAAACCAAAGCGAGCTGCCCAGTGCTGTCTCACTCCATCATACCTTTCTTTTTTTATAATTTCTCCATCAGCTAGGCTTAACGCAAATGATTTGTTTACACCTTTTAAGCCACGCCCGAGATTACGAACGCCATGCATTTTGCAAATTATAGTCGCGCTTCTTTGGCCCCGCCCCCTTCAGACACCCCTCTCTCACTCACACTCTTTTCACCCCGCATAAAGCCGTGTGATGCTGTATACTTTTCAAGTCCATTGCCTACAGAAAGCGAAGTATTGTTATTCAGACGCCAACAGGTAGGGAATTTGTTGTAACCATAAAATGTGCAGGGTGTCATGTGACTTTTGAGACACTCTTACCCTTAGGCGTTGCTGCCCTGTTTACTCTGTCTGCAGCAAGCATTGTCACAAAAATGTGACTGTCTACTACTATAACTTAGCAACACATAGCTGCCAAGTTGAAGAGCAATCTCAGTTTCAGGAAGGGGCTGGGCCTCGAAGCGGGAGGGGACTCGTGCCTAGAAGTACTTAGAAGGCACTTTTGAACCCCACCCTGCCCCAAGCCCCCTGCTTCAACACAAAAAACGTACAGAGGCTGGAGCCGATATCCTGGGGTGTTTTCACGCCCTTAAAGGCCGTCAGCAGTTCAAAGCCGATTGTAAACGAACTTGAAAACCACTATTTACAGTGGTTTCATCTTGTTTTCCCTGCCATAGTGTGATATCGGCTCCTCACCAGGTGATGGGAGCCAATATCATGTGTCATACTGTGGCTCCAATTGAGTTAGCTGGTTTGACAACAGCACTGACATGTCTGTTGCAACACTATAGTTGCACCACGACTACAGCTAGTTAGCCGTAACACTATTTAATCTACTTATACAGCACTTATTCTACCATGCTTCAACAAGCATTTGCAATGCAATAGGTCTCGCATTTACGTGAGTTTGAGCTATTGGCATTGTAAATGACAATGCCTTTTATTTATGTGTTTTTTTCTAAAACATAAATAAAAGGCATGGTCATTTACAATGCCAATAGCTCAAACTTGCGTAGTTGCGAGACCTATTGCATTGCAAATGCTTGTTCATTCTTGTCCTCTCAGAGATTGTGGCCTAGGGTGGGCGACCTCAAATCTGCAGAACCGGGTTTGTGTCTCTGCTCAACATCCTCGGATTCTGGGCAAATTACTTAATCTCCCCGTGCCTAATAAAAACAAAAACAAATGTGTGTGTCTGTAACAAAACTGGTTCTCATGAAAAGCGCTCCGATACCCGATACCTTCGGGTCAAGTTCACGCTATATAAAACTCCCAAAAATAAATCATAAAAACAGGCCAAACATCATTTGGTCAGGAAAAACATTCCCAAGCTTATTTATATTAGTGCCACATGGGTAGGAATAATATAAGGGAGATCTGGGTGTTCAGTGCCTTGTTAAATTAATAGCTTACACTCATCCTGAAAACCAAGCTGGAGCCACCAGAACTACCCATATTGTGTGTTATTTTGTACTGTTTTGCCATGTTAGATAAATATTTATGAATTACCTCACTAGGAGCACAATGCCAAAGTTTCATGAAAGGCAGGTATGTTCAACCCAGGTGAAACTATGCCAGAGATGTGAAAATATATTTTAAGATCCTTCACTTACAATAAGAACTTTTTAAGACAGGGAAGAAGGTGGAATCAGCAAAAAAATATGCAATTTGTTGCCAAGTGCGGTTGCGTTGTATAGTAATCATGTATCAAAGGATGTGGGAAAAATGTTGCTCAACAGTCCTTTGGGACATAGCCATCAAAACATTTATTGTTTCTACAAGGGAATACTTAAGAAGCCAGTTGGCAAAGCTGGTAATAGGTGTCTTTGCCATTGCAGTTCCAATGTCTTCCCCAGTAGGAGCTGCTAAAAAACAAGTGCTCATGCTTGTCACTGGCCAGATTTCAACTGGTCCAATTTACTACCCCATTGCTGACCTTGTGCTAAAACAATTCACGCCAGGAAAGGCAGCAAGCAAAGTTGCTACACTGCATTGCATGCACAGGAGAGAGCTGAACAGTGTTATATCTATTAAGATATGGCATTCTTCAGCTCTCTACCTGCGCTGTCGTATTTTTTGCTGCTTAGTGCCAATGCTGGCAACCTTGCCTACAATAGTAGCCTGACTGCTGTAGTTTAAACCCTTTTTGATGGGTAAACATTTCCCTTTGAATTATTACAAAGTAACCTTATGTAGGTTTTGTAGCCCACAAGGTAGGGTCCATGGTATTTTAAAGTGGAACATATAGAAAATTAGTGTTACATATCCCTACAGTGCCAAGTCCCGAAAAGCTATTTTCACTGTAGCAGGCCTAGCTTTCCTATGTAGAAAAGCAGAGTACAGAGTGAAATACTAACACTGTATCTTGGTAAAGGAAACAGCTAGAAAATAATTATACAACTATTTTTAATAGTTATTAAAATCCAATTCAATGGTGAAGTCAGATTTTATATAAACATTTAGGAACAGTAACTTTAGAAAAGTCCCCCATTCCCTGCCTGAAAGTTCCTTAAATGATTAACAACCACAGGGGCTGTCCACAAAACCCCGAACCCGGTACAAGCAATCAATACATCTAACAAAAAGGTTCAGGCGAAAGAGCAATGAAAACTGAATATAATCTCAAAAGAAAGAATTAGGAGAAAAAAAAGGAAGTTAAATGATGCTTAGAGAGACCCTTTAAAACAGAATTATTGGTATCAAAATTCCATATGTATTACATAGTACAACAATAATTCTAAAAACCACAAATGTTATGTTATGTTATGTTATATGTACTTATATGGCGCGCGGCTGCTCCAGCAAAGGGGCGTCCCGGCGCAGACTGTTCGTACCTATGAGGGTGGTTGCTGCTGATGGAATATTGCAGAAGACATAACATGATTAACAGAAGAGGTGGGTTTTTATGGCCTTTCTGAAGGACAGCAAGTCGTTTAGTCCGCGTATCTGGGCTGGAAGTTTATTCCAGAGCCTAGCTGCTAGGAATCTGAGAGAGCGACCGCCCATCAGGGCTAGTTTGATGCGGGGGACAATGGCTCAAGACAAAAGTGCTGGTGTACATAAAAGAAAACATATATCACAAACCAGACAGGTGGCAAACAAAAACAATTACATGTTAGAATAAAGGAACAACATAAACACATGTGTTGTGTCCTTAAATCAATTTGGGCCACTAATTGATTTAAGGACAACTGGAGCCTGCTGTTGGCTTTTGCCTGACATTTGACAGTCTCTGAGTCTCTAAGTGCCTCCCCTAGGCAGTGGTGCTGGAACCATTTTCAGACTGGGAGTGCTGCCATCCATTTTAATCACTAAACCCAGGGGGTTCCGAAAAATGCAGGCATCACACAAAGAACAGGGGTTGTAAATGAGTCACGTCTATTCAGCACGAGAGTGGTAAGAGTGTAGTATGTAGCTGCTGTTGCATTTAGGAGAACATTTAGATTAGATTAGTAAAGTAGTACTTATGCAGCGTGAGGTAGAGCACTGTCATTTATATATAGCACATTTTCCCTTGGAATAACCACTAAATTTGCACAGAGATACGGCTTTACTGATAAAACTATTACACACAGAAAGGATAATGCGTGGAAACTGATTTTTCGAAAATATGTATCATTTGCACATCGCCAAGTAAACTGTCTTGATCACTTTTGATCCAATTAAAATATTTGCTTCCATCACACTTCAGAATAGGAAAACAAAGTTCTTCATTTGGGGTTCCTTTTTATTTATTTTCTCATACTTGTAAACACCAATATCCACGTTAAAAGAATCAGCTGCAATTTGTCAGAAGACATACCCTAGTCTTTGACCTCTGCCTTTGCACACACAGAAAATTTGACAAGATAAAAACTAAATTTAAAGAGCCAGTTATTGCTCATTCACCCTCTAAAATGCAGCATGGGTATTTTATGGGGCGCTGCAACACCCCAGCACCGAAACGAGCACCTACGCCCTTGAGGCCCTGTGGGCCTTAGAAGTGTACTGCTGCAGTTGGTTGAGACTCAGAGGGCTAAATCAGAAGGAAAATCTTTGACCAGGACAAACAGGGTTGATGTATCCAACCAGTGCTCCATCATGGTCAGCCTCATAATGTGCCTAGGTCCCAGTCTGTCACCACCATTGATTACAATAGGCGCTTTGTCCATTTGTGCACTATTTTAATGCAAACATTTTAAAAACATCTCTGGCTCCCCTTATTGGATTTTTCACATCATGGTGTTATTTTGTTTATTAAATTGTACTCTGATTTTGTCATTCGATTTGGGATTTTTATTGCATGCTGTTTCTACTCCATTACAGTTTTGGGACTGCATGAATACTTTGGACATTGCCCTACATTAAGCCTGCCTGCTCTGTGCCAAAGCTACCAAGGGTTGAGCTCTGGTTAATTCACTGACTTTGAGAGTTCTTTCTGACAAGAGCTGTGATACTCATGGAGGTGAGCAGTCACCCACCACAAACAATAATCCACATTCTTACACTGTAGAATTGTCTTCAAGTCTCCAGTTTTTCAGACCTCTGTCCTCCTGATCTTCTATCATCCCGCTTCAAAGTGCTATGTCACCTGATCTTTAGTTCTTGAGTCTGGCTGACTTTAGAAGCCTTGCACTTTGGGAAATTTGCAAAGTTTTGTAAACTTTGTGTAACTTTGCTTGTGAGTAAAATTTCTTGCGAGAACAGTTTTTGCGGAAGACTTGTCTCTCCAATACCAAAGCAAGAGCAGTTCTGGCTACAAGTGGCCAGAAGGATGCTAATCTTGTTAAGTGATAATAGTAGGCACTCACCCTTCAATGGTCCAACTACTCTAAAACCGTAAAGACAAATGAACAGAAAAATACACAAAAGGGAGTGCCTCAATAGTCAAACAATTTTACTGTAGAGCTTTACCCCTCTTGTCCTTCAGAAAAAACACATTATTTAATGGTGTCGGGATCAATATACTTTTCTCCTTGATCAAAAAAACATGGGAGCCTTAGTGTGAAGTCTCAAAACAGATCTCTATATTATTCTTCAAAACATCAATGATTCAGTCCGGCCAACGCGTTTCATCCTCCGAGAGGTCTTCATCACGGTTTCTTAGCTGTGGTGCTGCGTCGTATTATCCAGTCGGAGTTTACAGAATCCAATGGGGTGTGGATATTTAGCTGATATTTTGATATGGCCTTCCGTTATATTCCTACGATATAAAATGAGCAATATGCATGTACCAAGAATATTTTGGGAAAACTGATTCCCTTACACTTAGACACTGATGGGATATTGATGCAAAGAAATACATACACACTGATGAAAACCTCTCAGAGGACGAAATAATTTGGCCAGGCAGAATCATTGATGTTTTGAAGAATAATAAAGAGAACTGTTTTGAGACTCCACACAATGGTTCCCATGTTATTTTGATCTTGGACGAGAGTATAGTGATACTGACACTGTCCTGTGATGTGTTTTTCCTGAAGAAAAAACGAGAACAGGCTCTACAGTAATATTGTTGGACTATTGAGGCACTCTGTTTTGTGTATTTTTCTGTCTCACAAAAACCTTTTGCGTGAATATTTTCTAAGATTAAAGGAGAATTTATTCTATGAAACCTATCATTTTTATTGATTTTGTTCTCAAAATGAAGAATTTTCATTCTTTACAAAGTTTTTTAAAATTTGTGACGTTTTATAGAAAAGAATTAAAAACTTTGAGGAGTATATCACATCTTCACACACAGTATCTTCATCACTGTCTTCATCTTCTTCTGCCCATCTGGCCACTTTGTTCCCACCCACCAGATGATAAGGATTTTTAGTCCTTCTCTGTTCTGTTGTCCTTACTTTTTGTCACACTGTCATCTTCCATTTTTCCAGATTCTGTCAGTATCTCTTATCCTCTTCAAGCCGTTGTTTTTTTAACCTTAGTTCAATTTATCCCTCTGTCTCTTTTTTTCCAACATTCATTTTGTGGCCTCTCTTCTTTTCTTTAAGTAGCTTTGTAACTTGTGGCAGCCTTAGCTATGCTGTTATGTGTCCTTCTGTCTGATAGCCCCCCTTAACTCCCACATGCTTCTCAGGTATCTGTTATCATTACAAACACAACTGAAAGAAAAAGATTTGCAACAAAATGTTTATATTGAAATTGATTTTCTAAATACGAATGCTCCTACATCTAAATCTGATTAATAGGTATAAAAAATGCAAGTTTTCTACAGATAAGGGTTTTCGATTTGATGCTGTTTAAATACTGGATTCTGCAGGTGAAGGAATTTACTTAAACCTGCTTAAGAAAATAACTTTCTGTAGGTGAGCTGCAAAACTGGAAAGGGTGCAGCTGGCTATTAAGGATACCGAAAGGGGCATTCCGAGCCAACGCCCCAAAGCAAACTGAAAAGGGCAGAGGGAACCAGCAAAAACCAGATGTAAGCCTCAGCAGAGCAGCACACAGGCGAGTTCCACCCCTTTCTTTCTGCTGAAGCTTTGACCATTGATGTACATGAACCTCTTACTGTGCAGCTTTTTGTAAAACACAAGTCAAACCATTGTCAATTAATGCATGGTGAAAATGTGTTTTGCATCAGACATTCATATTTCATCACGGGATTCACCCCACGTAAAAATAAAATGTAAGGTCTGGTCATGAAACTTTGTAGTGAGCATGACTTTAGAAAGCAAGAAACCAGGCAATAAAATGGTCTTGCTCAATACTCTTATCCGAGGACTCTTGGAATTCATTTCTGGCCTGCAGAACAAGGAAAGCGAGGAACTGGGAAAAATACCCACTAAGTAACTCTCTCCAAGGCCTGCACAAATCCCAGTTCTTCCACAAAGGGAGCATGGGCCACATCAGGATTGTACAAGGGGCGTAACGCAGGCCCCTACACCGCAGGGGCCCCCTCCACATCAAGGCCCCAGCTGTTTAGGGCGACCCCAGTCAGCCCGCAGCCAAATAATATTTCTGTGATGAATGGGAGACTCGGGGTTCCCCTCCCCATTTTGAGGGGGGGAACTTCATTTTGTGTTACGTCATTGGATAATTATACTTGGCACTCTAAAGTGCACAACATGGGTTTTGGCCTGAACATTTTGCATCAGGAATAAAACGGATGTAAAATGTGCATGCAAACATCCATATAGTGATTTTAGCGCGCCTCAAAGGGGGTTTGAAATCTAATGGTGGGGTAACTCCACTTGGGCTACTTTTATAAATCGCGTCATAAGAATATGATATTTTACTTAATTGCCCTTCAATACGGATGAAATTCACCCTGTGAAACATGCAACAGGAAACAATACCACACTTCAGCGACATATATATCTATATATATCTATATATCTATATATATATTATATGTGTATGTGTGTTTCCTGTCTTCTTACGTATCGCAACAAACCGCAGACATCAACAGAGTGCTCCTCAGATTGATTTATTTTATTTTAAAGTGATATTCGTGCTCCTGCCTTGCTCGCAAACAAAGGCACCATGTTTCATATATATATATATATATACACCCACATACATATGCGTGGGAGTGTGCATGTATATACACACCACTTTCTGGCCAACATATAGGGAACAATGAGGTATTGGCTGATTGCAGAATAGTGACATTTAGCTAAACAGTAGGATACTCCTGCTGCCACTGTCATTATCATATATCCCAGACCCTCCTTCTGATGGTCACTGCAGTATTCGGCTGCTCAGACACAAAAAAAATGTCCGCTCACCCAGGAAAAGATGAACTGACTCCAGACTAATAGACCTAATCAACAACAAATTTAATATTTAACCTCATGCCAATTAATATATTTGTCAATGTCTGTGTACCTGTTCTATATGATTTGGGATTCATTGACCAAGTGGTACAACTTCTCATCAACTACCTTTACTGAAATGCTTTATTATTTTTTAGAATGAAAAAAGCGTATATATTTGGAATATCTGAATATTAAGTAATTTGGTCCAGTAAAAGAATTGTCATAAACTCTACAGAAACTGTTTTATCCTGGGGCAAAACCATGTTGGCATGATGAGAGGGAGGGAGACGGCCAGTCCCTGGCATGCACAGGGGGATGATGATACCCTGGAACAGATATTTGTTTTCTGCCCTCAGTACAGAAGCCTTCATGCAGACTGGATTCTGCCCCTCGGCAAGATCCTGGGCACCAGAAGTCACTAGGTTGCCTTTAGACTTCTGAGAACAAGTACAAGCAGACTCCATGTATTTGGTGTGGCAACATGTATTATGGCCTTCTGGTTCAGGCGTATCATGTGCCAATGAAATGATGTGGACGTGGGGTTGTTGTGACTTGGACCTGTTGCTTTTATATGTCATGTGAAGATTATTTTAGTGAGTCATTATGCTGCTTTCAGTCTGCAGGAAGAGCTGCTTCTTTTAATCCTTAATATTCATGATTTGTTATCCCTTGGTATGTTTTAAATTCTCTATTTCCCTGTCAACACCTGGTTTGTTTTCATTCATGTATTTTGCATTTATATTTTTTTCTGTGCTTTGATGATCTTTGCGATGTAAATAAAGTATTTGTGTGTACGAATCAAAACCGTGTTGAAACTTTTCAGTACTTAAAAAAAAAATCCTAATTTTACAAAAAAAAAAATCCTCTCATTGGTCTATGGTCTTTGAGGGCCCTGCAGCAAATTGTATGAGTCTGATCTTTTGCTATGACCAAGTACTTTTCTGTTGGAAAAAGTACTTTGGATGACTTAACATTTAGAGAAGCTGATGCAGTAAAATGAAGAGGGTTTTCACTGGGAATTGTGTTTTGTGTGTGTGTTTAGAATGCTTTATTTAGATTATATGAAAATAACAATACAGAATATACATATAATATTAACTGTGAATTTGGTTTGATACCATGGACTGCACACACACCAGGCTTGGCTAAAAGTCTACCTATGAGCCCACACATCAAGGCCATTATGATGCAGGGCATAATTGACATGTATTCAGACATTTTTGAAAATATATGCCCAAGAGTAACACAAGAGATTTTATGTCCCTTCACTTTCAATAAAAGCATTTGGGGGAGTATCACATATTAATCGTGGCTTGCATGTGACCTTTGGAGTTATGGAGATTTTTCCTAAGTGTGTCACATAGTATTGCAGATGTGTGTTAAAAAACGATATTAACATTTCATGGGACAGTGACCTACCACAAAACTATATTGTTCGCCTCAAAATGTATACAATCCAAACACATTTTGTGATCAGTTCACAAAGCTCTCCGTGTCATTGCATTGCCAGTGTTGAATGAATTGCCCAGGGTCAGGTGATACCGCTTGCAAGCTCCTCTAAGGCCTGGTGTCCTGTCAGTCTAATGCTCAATCTTAATGCTGATCTTGGTCCATCATAAGCACCAGCGAACATATGTAATACACTAAAATGAGCACGCGGGTATCTGGACCCTGTGCGTGAACAAAATTGAAAGTCAAAGTCTTAGAAAAGCAACGTTTTTAAGAGATATCTTAAGACATTATTGCTACAAAGGATGACATTTCCCTATCCACGGGAATTACTCATTCTGAGAATTTCACTATACATCACAGTGTGCCAGTTGGATGTTTTTTGCACCACTCTGTCTGCTGCCCTACTGATGCATTTGCTTAAATTTGCCTCTTTCTTTACCTGATGATCTACCACGTTTTGCATTGATTTCAATCCTATTTCTTATCACCCACCGATATTATATCAGTCCTCCTGTGTCAAAATCTCCTGATGATAGTCATCCAATGGGCAGGTCTCCTGTCCGCCAGCCTGTTGACTTGATGCCTCCGAGTCTCCTGATTTCGAATGTTTGGTCTACCAATTTCCTTTTTCCAAGTTCCCTAGATTCTACTATATGGTCTCCACTTCTCTTGATCATCCATCGACCTTTTTCCAAGTACGTGCCCATGTGATCACACCCTCCTATGAACTAGTCATCTGTTCTCCGGGTCTAGCGCTTCTCTCCATCCTCCCCTTTCCAAGACTCTGTCTCCTGTCTTCCCGATTGTCTGTTCTCATACCACTTGCCCAGCCTTTATTCTCCCCTCTATAAATCTCCTGTTTCCTGTCCTTATTCTTTTCTTTACTTCTGTCTCTAAGTCTCCTGTCTTCAAGACTACAGCCTTTTTGTCTTCCATCCCTTATCCTCAAGGGTACATCTGAAATCTTCTATCCTCTTTCTCTTCTGCCCCGTGTCTTTGCTCTTTTTTCGCCTCATGGTGAGTTCACTTTGTCTTCTATCCTCTGGTCTCCAAAATGCATGCCTTCAGTTCTGTTCTCTAGTTTCAATGTCTCTTGACCAACATAACTTCTGCTAGTGCCCAGCCTCCATTAAATATCTTTCAATTGCCTGTCTCCTGATCGTGTGAGCTATGTTTATTTTATGTGGTCTGATTTATGACTATTTTAGTTTAGATGTCCTCTGGCATGTTATCCCAACAAACCTTAGAATACGAGAAACGTTTGTAAATATCCTCTAGACTATTCTCTACCTATAAGTAGATTTGTAAATGTCATCAATACATTGGACTACCTTAAAATATTTAAATGTGCGTGCACGCAAAATCATAATATATGACTGTCCAACTGGAAAACATATAGCACCTGCATTTTATGCGCAGTAGGTGTTTTCCATTTGCTGACTCATTTTGAAAGAAATGGAGTTTCCCAGGTGAAAGGTGCTACATTCCAGCTTTACTTGAACAATGAAGATATGCAGAAAAAACAGAAAATAATCACAGCTTACCCAAGTGACACAAATGGAACAGGTTCAGCAGGCTGAAGAAGGCATCGATAGAGGAGATGTATAGAGTACTTATAGAAGACATTCCAAGGCAACGCCCACCAGTAATCCTCATTATGAACGACGAGGTCAGCAAAAACCTGATCTATCCCTCAAGAGAGCAAGCACACTCCCTAGCCCCAGGCCCAACCTCTGCTCAGACTAAGATAATCACTGCTTTGCTGAATTAATGACTCTTCCTGCATGATTCTTAAAATGTACATATCTCACCGTTTCTAAGACATCTCTCAGAATAACAGTAAAACATGGGGGGCAAAGATTTTAGAAAAACATTTTCTGAAGCTGTGCACTTTTATGTCGTAGTTCTGATCCAGAGATGGGCTGTTCTATCACAGACTTAACAGTTGAAAATCAAAGCTACAATTCCACGGCTCACCATGTTCGTCCCCCCAAAGATTGAATGATATGATCATGGAAATGTAATGTTTTCCACCCAATGCTAGATGCCTTGGTGGATACAAGTTCCCTCACCTGTGACAGGAACGTAACTAATTCTTTAAGTTTAATTAGCTGTGGTCTCTAAGGGGATTATTAGCAAGAACCTCGTTAAAATTATCGCCGTTTTAGCGGCAGGAAACTGACGCTAAAACTGCGATAATGGTCTTGCTAATATGCGTTATAGAATTCCAATAGAAGCCCAGGTTAGATGTGCAGGACATCTAACCTGGGCTTCTATTGGAATTCTATAACGCATATTAGCAAGCCCATTATCGCCGTTAGCAAGCCCATTACCGCTGTTTTAGCAGCAGGAACGGCGATAATTTTAACGAGGTTCTTTCTAATATGCCCCTAAGTTCTTAATATCCGGAAAGAACCCTCTTAAGGGGTGAGGGGTAAGACGTGATAACCAAATGGAGACAAATGAATTCCACAACTGTTTAATTTCATATTCGAGTGACATGAGTGTATATCTAGTTATATCCTTTATACTTTGAATCTGAAAGAAAGCCATTCGCTAAAACCCTGAGCAAGAAGCTATTAATGGCAGCGGCTACTAACTTGAAAAAGTACCATATATTACAATTTCTGAAAAGCGTTGTTCCACATGAGCTTTGAGCAGAGCCTTTTTACAGAAATCTTTAGAAGAAGAAGATCAGATTTCCACACTCTACTGACCATCTTAGCAGTCAAGTCAAAACCATCCAAAACTTATCTTTCTTCCCACTTTGAACAAGATCAGTGGATAGAACTGCACAATCTTTACCAGTAAAATAACAACATATGGCAAAAAACCCAACCCCGGTCCATCTACTGTACATCATTTATGATCAAACATTTGCCTAATCTTTTATGTTTAATTTGTTATCTTTTCAAACCCCCCAAAACAATTGCCTATCCGTTAGAGATTTAAGAGTTTTTCTCCAAACTTGGTCAACACCTGTTCACCTACTGTAGAACATATAAGAGCTGTAGTAGAGGAAAGATGTGGGGTTGTTTGGTGACATGTCGTTGAGTCTTGCTCATTGTTGTGGTAGAGATATTTCTTGGATGGATGGCACCGTATCTAATAGATATGGCACATTCCTGCCATTTTCTTTTGCCATAGTGCTGCTCTATGTCAAAAAACCCATAAACGAGGCCCTAAATACTTTGATGAGGTGTTGCATTAATTTTGGCTCAACTGCAGAAAAAGATTGTTGCCTTCAGTAGAGCCACTGTAGCACTAGCTCTACTAAAGGCACAGAAAACCCTGCCTGATACACAGGGATCTCTAAAGCTTAAGACCAGACCACTGTCAGGGGAGTAGAGGTCATAGCCTCTGCTCACCTGGCAGGACGTAAGGAAGTCCGCCAGACTCTAAATTATGCCCTTAGAAAGAGACGTGTACGAGCCTGTGGCTGCAAGTTTACTGTGTGATTATGGATTTTCTGTATTTGCTAGATAATTTGCATATGTGACAAAAATGTTATTCTATCTCAAATGAACGAGAATAACACTGCTAGAGACTACGGGGCATATTATCAAGAATGGCGATACAATTAGCGGCAAGAAACTGCAGCTAAAGCGGCGATAATGGGCTTGATAATATGTCCTTGTGAATTCCCATAGCAGCCCAGGTTCTGGTTATTTTTTAGGGGCCCAAAACCGGCACCCACCCGTGCGGCGCACCGGGTGATTGCCCGGTGCCCGCTATGGCCAGTCCGGCCCTGGATAGATGGATTTTCAGAGTGTAATTTAATGTGTGTGGGGAGGGGTCAGGAGTCACGTGAGGCGAAGCCTAAAGTTGGTCATGATGCCGTCCTCTTCATCCACAGTGGTAAGAAATATATATATATTTTTTTTAAATTGTACCTTTATTCACAAGCAAGAGATTCTTACAACAGGGCGAGTCGCCTGCAGCCCAATAGGGTGGCATTCTTGTACAAAGTAACACTACAAGCGATCAGCAACCATATGACACAGCCTGAATGCCGACATCCCGGAGGCTCGGCGGCGAATAATGTAAGCACAATCCATTGTCGATTTAAACTAATTCCATATATTGTTGATGTAAATGCTGTGCACAGCAAGTGTCAACAAAATACTGAGTGTGTATGAATAGGTATCAGTGCTGAACAAGGGGGAAATAGGCACGACTCCACCCCGTATCGTAAGGGAGAAAAAGAAGGAAAGGAAAGAAAAGACTAATTCCTACCCCAACTACCCCCCGCCGAAACATCGCCATCTGTGATCTTGACCTATATACAACCTTACTATTACTTGGTTAAACACAGCGCTGCTCAACTAAGAAAGGGAAAGTTTTGTGCTCCGCCTAACGGCATGAGCAGCTCCCAGCCCAAAGCCCCACCGCCCGCCATGATCTCACTACAGTCTCCTGGTGGCATCAGCCGCACACTATCCTGCATTCCCTACCCAGGCCCTACTCTATATCCTCAGGCGCAATCAGTACATCAACCTCCCCACCTTGCTCCGGTTCCTCCTCCTCCCCAGCACCGCTAACATATGCCCGGTACAATGTCCAAAAGTTCTTGGGCCTACTCATGGGAGGAAGCAATTCGCTATATATCTCAGACTGCGTGCAGCAGTACAACATATCCTTCGCCCATCTTTTCTTTGTGGGCAACGGTCCTCTCATCCAGCAAGCAGCTACCACCCTTCGGGCTATCAACAGGGCCATATCTGCCAACCGTCTCAGGGCTACAGGCAAGGGCTTTGAATATCCCAGCAATGCCAACGCAGGGTCAGCCTCGATCTCCACCTCTAGGATCAAGCTCAGCTCCGCAAACACTTCCCCCAGAATTTGCTGACTCCCGGGCAGACCCAGGCCATATGGAAGAAATCGGCTGACAGCGCATGGCAACGTTCACATTCCGGGGATTGCCGCAAGCCGTATCTGTGCAGCCTCTCCGGGGTATAATATACGCGCTGGAGAAATTTGAAATGGACCAATCTATGCCGTCCATTCAACGACAGCCTCTTCGTACTGAGGCAACAGTATCGCCACATGTCATCCTTTATCTGCATTTGCAGATCGCGCTGCCACTCCGTTCTAGCTTTGGAGGGCTGGGGCTGCCTATGCCGGGGTCCCAGTTTATTAATGTTCGTCACCAACTTACGGGCAGACACAGTTTTGATCACATAGGTGAGTTCCGGCACTTCCGTAGGCTCCTGCAAATCCGGGCCCAGGAGCTCCCTCAGTGCCCCACGGACCCTGTGGTATTGAAAGCGGGACAGTAGTGAAACATCCGCCTG
Source organism: Lissotriton vulgaris (assembly GCF_964263255.1). Taxonomy (NCBI): domain Eukaryota; kingdom Metazoa; phylum Chordata; class Amphibia; order Caudata; family Salamandridae; genus Lissotriton; species Lissotriton vulgaris. The sequence goes on along the minus strand of NC_141700.1, from coordinate 133,287,534 downwards.
TGGGGGGGACAACTGGTCCCACGTCTTCACCACACCGTCCGTGAACAAATCCTCAAGTGTGTTCACTCCCAGCTTCTGCAAAGTTCTCGTGACCCCCTTTTCCCTGAGCAAGGGGATCCAAACCGCCCATTCAATTCTCATAAGCGGGGAATACAGGAGAACGCAGCTCTGTGCCCCTGCCAACTCATGCCATGCGTGATTCGTGGCTTTTATGGAGTCCAGTCTACCTATGTTTCGGTCCTCTGGCAGGCACACTGTGGCAGGCAGCGGCAGCGGTTCCGCAAATAGGCGTTTGAGTATAACATGCGGGATCATCGGGGATCCGTGAATCCAGGAATGAAGGTGCGCAGCCTGCGCCACTCTGTAATATCTCTCCATGTCCGGGACGCCCAGGCCTCCCATTTCATAGGGTAATGTCAGAGTCTGCCATTGTACCCTGGGGTGCCCCCCCCCCACGCCAGGCGTGTGAGTGCCTGAGTCATTTCTTTGAAAAAAGCCTTGGAGAGGACGACTGGGATGTTTGTGAATAAGAACAAAAATCTGGGCAGCACCTCCATTTTCATAATAGAGATTCTGCCCATTAGGGAAAGGGGGAGTTTGCACCATATCTCTATGTCATCTACCAGTCTGGAAAAAGCTGTTCCGTAGTTCTCCCGGATCAAGATATCAGGGTCCACATGTAACATAATCCCCAGATACCGGACTGGATCCGAGGACCACTGGAGGGGGAACTCCATCTCAAAAGGCGTGGTGACTGGAGTCAATGGGAACGCCACAGATTTGCTCCAGTTGACTTTGAGGGCTGATAGCACCCCAAACCTCACCACCTCTCTGAGTACTGACTGGAGATTCTTCTCCGGGTCGCGGACATATAGCAGAGTGTCATCCGCATATGTCGATATACCTATTTTATACGTCGGGAAACTGACGCCCTCCGCAGCATGGTATTCCCGAAACGCGCAGGCCAGGGGTTCCGCCACTAGGGCATATAGTAAGGGAGAGAGAGGGCAGCCCTGTCTTGTCCCTCTGCTGATTGCGAAGGGGTCAGTGACAGTGTTCCCTATTCGTAATCTGGCTGTGGGTTTATAATACAATGCTCCTAGCATTTGCAGGAAGGGTTCACCCAGACCAAGCTTTCGCAACACTCGCAGTATGAAGGGCCATTCGACTGAATCAAAAGCTTTTTCCATATCAAGAAATATGGCTAGGGCCTTGTTTTCTTGTCGGACATGCTGCATTGTACCCAACGCCGTTCTAATGTTATATGTCAGATTCCGTTCCGGGACAAACCCAGCCTGCTCCGGCGCCACAAGATCCGGGACCAGGAGCGCCAACCGTGTAGCTAGAACTTTGGCATACAGTTTAGCATCAACGTTTAAAAGAGACAGCGGCCGGTATGAGCTGCAAAGCTCCGGTGGCTTACCCGGCTTCAGTATCGTTATCAACAGGGCCTCACTCATGGTGGGAGACAACGACCCTTCTGCACAAATCTCATCAAAGAGTGTAATTAGGTGGGGCATGAGTATGTCCAGAAATACCTTGTAGAATCCTACAGTAAGACCGTCGGCACCAGGGGCACTACCCGTTCTCATCCCTCCAAACGCTTCCCGTATCTCATCCTCCTGCACCGGTGCCGCAAGGAACTCCCTCATGGAGTCCGGCAGGAAGGGCATTCTTATGTAGCTAAGGTAGTCCTCTATCTCCTCTTCCATGTGAGAGGATTTGGATTGATAAAGGTCCGAGTAATAATTTTGAAGGGACGCAATAATCTCTGTTTCGTCCGTAAGGGAACGCCCTGTTGGAGAAGTCAGTTCATCTATTACCAAAGGTTTCCGTTCCTGCCTCATGATACGGGCCAGCACTGAGCCGGGCCTATCCCCCTCCCCATATACTCTCGCCGTAGCGTACTTTCCCATGTGTTGAATCTCACGGTCAGCCTCCTCATGAAATTCAGCCAGTAGCAATTTTAGACGTTCCGTGGTGTCCGAGTCAGGGCAGGCGCTTTGCTTCTCCTCCAGCTCTTTCAGTTGGGATTCTAGAGTCCGCAACCTCTGCCTGATGGCCCTAAGCGTACTGGAATGTTTGGCCATGGCCATCCCTCTAATGTAAGCCTTAAAAGCATCCCACAGTGTTAGGAAGCTGTCCACAGAGCCCAGGTTCGTTTCGAAGAAAGACTCAATGTCATCAGCAAGGTCACCCCTAAATGCCTCATCGAGGAGCACATAGGGGGGGAACCTCCAAGTGAAAGGGGGGATTCTTTTAGTCGAGGCGACCAGTCGCAGCAGCAAGGGGGAATGATCCGAGAGCGTGCGGGGCAGCACCTCACAGCTGCGGACACCCGCGATCAACTGTTGGGAGGCAAGGAAATAATCAATGCGTGTATGTATGTCATGGTAGGCAGAGTAGTGCGTGAACCCTCCCTGCGTGGGGTGCTTAGTGCGCCAGACATCTACCAGGTCTAGTTTCAACATTTCAGCCTGCATGAGAAGGGCCGCGGCCGCCGGGCAGCGCGCCGGCCCCCTGGACCTGTCCTTATCAGGGTCATAGACAAAGTTAAAGTCTCCCCCCATAACATCCTGGAAGCCTCATAGGGCCGGCTACGTGCTGCTAGCTCCGCATAAAACTCCGGGTGATCATAGTTGGGCCCATAAACATTAACCACCACAAGATCCAACCCTTTGCCTAAACAACGCGCAATCAAAAAGCGCCCTTCGGGGTCTGCCTCAATTAAGGACAGTCGCAGCTGCGAGCGAGGATTAGCCCATGTGAGTACTCCCCTCGAATGTGTGGTGAATCCCGCTGCGAGACAGCAACCCCTTAGACCTGAAGTATCAAGCATCTTGCTCTTGGGAGGGAGATGCGTCTCCTGAATAAGTGCAAGATCCACATGGTGTCTCTGTAAGTAGTGCAATAGTTTTCTAAGCTTGCGGTGATCATTCAGACCCCTCACATTCCAAGTTAAGACAGTCAATGAATCAGGCCCACCAACATTCGTTCTGTTACCTACATCAGCCATTGTCGATGTGAGTGCAGTATGACAGCCAACAGTATTCCCCTTTTGCTTTTAGATATTGTCCATAGACACATTAGAAGAGCAACAGTCCTTATGAAAAAACAGTCAGTGAGCAGTTTGCATGGCAAATCTCCTAGAACTCCCCAAAAACAACCATCACCCCCATAAACCTGAGCCACCCTCCTCCCACAGCAGACCTCCCCCAACCTGGCCTGACAGGGTCCCGACCCATCTTCAAAGTACAAGAACATAGAACCATTCTGAAGCTACCCAGTTACAGTCCATCTGGGTCAGTTCGAGCTATGCGCGCTGGGGCAGAGGTCGCTAGGGTAAACACACAAGAGCACCACATTTATAGAACAAGCTGTCGCCGCCCCAGGCGCCACCACCTTACGCTATGTCCATCTACGGAATGAAGGTGTAGAAAAAGAACTGAAAACATACACCATGCTGCCTGCAGGAATGTCCCAACACAGTCTCATGTCGCAGTCTTGCGCTCAAACAACAGGGAGAGGGGAAATGGAAGCGGGTAACTACAAAGAAACAAGAGCGATCTCACCCAATCGTCGAGTCTGGAATGCCATGCCTGGCGACTCTGCCGCAGACCTCAGAGTTCAAACCGCATGAAGTCTCTGCCTCGCAGCAACACCACGCCACTGCGCCGTGCAGCATCCAGACGACACCAACGTGCACCTCCAAGATGCCAGCTGCGGCGTCATTCCTGTTCATCCAGCCTGCTACTGTCCGCTAGGTCGTCGGATTCTCTGTTAGGGCTGGCCTTCTGCTCCTTGGACCATTCCTTAAGCGATTTCTGGAGTGCCTTTGGATCGGTGAAAAAATTTGAATGTCCTCCCCTGTTAATTCGCAATTTCGCAGGGTATAGTATTGTATAATCAAGCCCCATTTCCCGTAGTTGTCTTTTGTAGGGTGCAAAGCGCCTCCTCTCTTCTTGGACTTTCGCTGTAAAGTCCGGGTACAGGGAAACCTCCATGCCTTCGTACTGCAGCTTCCCTTTCTCTCCGGCGACCCTTAGCGCGGTGTCCCGGTCTCTGTAGTTCAGCAGTTTCGCTATAATGGGCCTGGGGGCGGCCCCCGTGGGCGGTCGCTGTGCCAAGGTCCGGTGTGCCCTCTCCACAACGAACATCGGGGAGAAGATATCATCCCCAAACAAAGTGACTAGCAATTTCTCCACAAATAGTTCCATCCTGCCAGTATTTGTTGTCTCCGAAATTCCAGTGATGCGGATATTGGAGCGTCTCGAGCGCGCCTCCATATCCTCCGACTTCTCCTGGATAACTTGTTGGAGCCTGTAGAATTGCTTACGATCCTTGTCCCATTCAGTTTGGGCCTCCTCCACCTCTGTGATGCGCCTTTCCGACTCTCCGCATGCTTGTCAACTCTTTCCGCCATGCGGTCCATGCGGTAGGTGAGAGCGTCTATCTTCATACCTATGGACGCCATACTTTCCTGCAGCCCCCGTTCCATGGATACTAGCATGTCTTTGATGCCGGTATAGAGCGTGTTTTCAGAGCCCGCAGCCTTTGCCGGGGGGTCCGGCTGTTGCTCTTCAGGTGATTTTGACTTGCGTTGGTCAAAGGCAGTTTGGACTGCGTTCTGTCTGTTTTCCCCATGATTGGCCGTCCGCAGCGTTAGAGGCCGCTCAGCCCGGCCCTAGAACTCGTCCTATTCAGGCGCCAGGAGAAGGCAACAGGACACTGAACCTCGCTGGTCCGACACCCGTTGACCTGTCCGCTGACCCCTCTGCTGTTTCGCCCCTGCGTCTTCTCAATGACGAGTGCGTCGTAGTCCGAGGTGCCAGGGCCCACTGCGCATTAATCTCGAGGGCCGTCCGATCCCGCTGCGCAATCCACTCTCGCGCCGGACCCCGGCAGCGGCTGCGTCAGTATGTACCCAGCTCCCCTCACAGCAGGCGGCTCCCCGTGGGTATCTCCAGATTCCACGTGCACCTATGCACAACACTAAGCATCCAACCGGTTGTCCTTGATCCGCCCTTCAGGTGCAGCAGTTATGGATTGCGCAGTGCTTCAAACACGGCTCAGCGCTCCGTAGTATCCCCACAAGTGAGACGGGGGCCTGAAGGGGCGTGAGTGTTGCTGCACGTAGATATAGATGAGGTGGTCCAGGTCTCCGCTGGGGCAGGATGACTTATCTGCTCCGCCGCACAACTCGCATAGCGCTAGTACCAGCGCCTTGATGCACCCGTAGCACACCCCCCGGGGTCCCTGGCGCAGAGCCGAACCAATGCTGACCTCTCTTCGGCGGCACCCAGCCGCCCGCAGAACAGCGCACTGGGGGTGCGGGGGGGGGGCACACCAATGTACCCCCCAAATGGGAAAGCCCACACCAGACACCGCACCGGGCCTCAGCGCCAGGCCCTGCTCGCTACACACGTGGTCCTAGGCCGGCCGCCCCTGTTATCTCCCGTATGACTGTCTCAGCCTCGGTCCGCCCGCACACCTCTCCGCACCAGGGCAGGGTCAGCCTCCGTGGACGTGCGCCGGGCAACCCAGCCGACAGGCCAACACACGAAGTCCGACTCCCGGGGCCAAGGTCGCAACTCGTTCCGCGGGGGCTTTGTTGTCCTCTGGCCGCACGTCGCAGCACGTACGCCGGCCCCGCTCAAAGGAAAGTCCGCTGCTTTGGGGCCTGGGTCCGTCCCGCCTCCTCCTCCCCGTCCCGCCTCAGCTCTCTGCAATTACGTTTCGGGAAGGCAGCCGAGAGATGCATACAGTCTCCCCCGACAACTGCGCACGTTGATGGCAGCAAAAGTTCAGTAATTGGAGGATTAATGGTCGGATTTTGTCGGTGTTGGCGCGGAGCACAGCGCTCACGCGTCCGGCATCGGCGCCTGCAAGCTCCGCCCCGTGGTAAGAAATATTGTATTCATCGGATCTGCATGTACTGCTTATGCTGCACAGTTTTTCATGTGTAGCAGTAACAAGCAAAGGTATTTAACCTACACCAGAACATAAGATGCTAAATCTGTGCTGGGAGATAAAATGACAATAACTATGTGACTATGGCTCTCTATGCAAAGGAATTAGAAGAAAACGTCTTCTGTACTGGCACCCAATTTGTAGCCCTTAGCAGAGACCACAACAATTCAGTCATATAATACTTTTGCACCATTATTCCAGCATTTAATAAAGTATGAAACTGGGATAAAGAAGACTTTCTTATGTCCCTAGTGCATTCCTAAAAACATCCACTAAAAGAGAGAATAAACTTTGTAAACAAATAAGACACGTCTCCCTACTGGCAATACAAGTTCAAAAATGGAGTATGCATTAAAAATGCAATAAAAAGAAAAGGTGAGCAAATAACGTGAGTAACATGGGCAGCCCTGCCAAGTTTCCCATGTCCACTTGTGATGTGCTGCGCCAGTCCAAATTCTTTCTTTGAACTCTGGAACATGTGGTCCTGCTTATTCGTCATTAAACAGGACTACAGCTCTCAGGAGTTAAAGAAATAAAACCTGGACTGGAGTAGCACATCACGCATGGACCTGGAAAACTTGGCAGCTATGCCCGGGGGCCCTGTCATGAACATTGACCAACCACTAGTATTTATCATTATTGGTATTCAGGGAAGAAGAGGGGGTAGAAGTTCCAAACCGAGGGACGGATATACTAAGTAGATATTGCAGGCGTAAACACTGCAATTCTCAAGCACCACAGCGTTTGAGACCACAACATGCCTTTTCGAATGTATTAACTCCATTTTGCAACTTGGAAACATTTTTCCAAATCACAAAATGGGTTTTCCAATACCTACCGAATGACTTTTGGGAAGGGACATGTTTTTGGCTTACCTTGCAAACTGCGAGTAGGTAAGATATGTATGAATGATTTGCAAAAGTAATTCTGGTCGCAAACCATTGATCAGATACCAACTCCCAAAGTTGGGCTGGTGATGGATTATGCAAATGGGAAGGTGTCCACTTTGCACCACTTCTGCTTTGGAAATCAGAGTGGCAACTTTGCAAAGACTAAGCAGGGGTCTAGGCATCCGCTCTCAACTCTCATTGCAGTTTTTCAAAATAGACTTTTTTTTAAAGCAGACCCATTTCTGTTAAGTCAATAAGGCTGCTTTAAAAATTGAATGTTTTACATTTTGAAACAGGGATGGTGGCCTGCTGTCCCTTACAAGCCACAATCCCTGTGTTTAAGCCAATCGCATGAGGTCATAAAATACCACTTGACTAATGAATAATAATTAGGCAGGTTGCTTTATGACCCGCCCCTCGCGACTACCTATTTTGCAAAGAGACCTTTTAATATACAGGTTGGTCCTCAAAATCAGGTTGGATTTGTCAAGTCAAGTCAAGTCAAGTCATACCATTTATATAGCGCACTACATACCCAGAGGGTTTCAAGGCGCTAGGAAGGGGGGTAGGATTAAATGTCGAATATCCACGTTTTGAGCTGCTTTCTGAACGCTAGGTGATTCTGGGTGAGGCGAAGGTAAGCGGGGAGTGAGTTCCATGTTTTGGCAGCCAGGTAGGAGAAGGATCTGCCTCCCATGGTGGTCTTGTTGATGCGAGGTACAGTGGCGAAGGCTTGGCTGGAAGAGCGAAGTTGGCGGGAGGGGGTGTAAAAGGACAGTCGGGAGTTGAGGCACTCTGGTCCGATGTCGTAGAGTGATTTGTGTGCGTGGGTAAGCAGTCGGAAAGTAATCCTCTTATTGACGGGTAGCCAGTGGAGGTCTTTAAGGTGACCAGAGATGTGTTCGTTGCGTGGGATGTCTAATATGAGCCTGGCTGAGGCGTTTTGGATTCGTTGTAGTTTCTTCTGGAGTTTTGCGGTAGTACCTGCGTAAAGGGTGTTTCCATAGTCCAGTCGGCTCGTGACCAGAGCGTGGGTGACTATTTTCCTTGTTTCGGAGGGGATCCAGCGAAATGTTTTTCTGAGCATGCGAAGAATGTTAAAGCAGGAAGAGGATACGGCGTTGACCTGTCTGTTCATTGATAGTGAAGAATCCAGAATGACGCCTAGGTTTCGTGCGTGGTCTGTCGGGATGGGTGCTTTTCCGAGGGCTTCCGGCCACCAAGAGTCGTCCCATGCGGAAGGGGATTTGCCTAGGATGAGGACTTCTGTTTTGTCTGAGTTTAGTTTCAGACGGCTTTGTTTCATCCATTCGGCGACTTCTTTCATTCCCTCGTGTAGGTTAGTTTTGGCGGTGCTGGGGTCCTTGGTGAGAGATAGGATCAGTTGAGTGTCATCCGCGTAAGAGATGATGTTGAGGTTGTGTTGGCGTGCGATGGCCGCGAGGGGGCTCATGTATACGTTGAAGAGGGTGGGACTGAGTGAGGATCCTTGTGGTACGCCGCAGATGATTTCTGAGGCCTCTGACTTGAATGGTGGGAGGCGGACTCTCTGGGTTCTTCCAGTGAGGAACGAGGTGATCCATTCCAGTGCCTTTCCTTGGATTCCGATGTTTCTGAGGCGTTGTAAAAGGGTGCTATGGCAGACTGTGTCGAAGGCTGCAGAGAGGTCGAGGAGGATGAGGGCGACTGTATCTCCATTGTCCAGTAGAGTTCGAATGTCGTCTGTTGCTGCGATGAGGGCGGTCTCAGTGCTGTGTTTGGCTCGGAAGCCAGATTGTGAGGAGTCGAGTGATTTGTTGGCTTCGAGGAAGGCGGCGAGTTGGTTGTTGACAGCTTTCTCGATGACTTTGGCCGGGAATGGGAGGAGCGAGATGGGGCGGTAGTTTTTGAGTTCGGTGGGGTCTGCTGTTGGTTTTTTCAGAAGGGCGGTGAGTTCAGCGTGTTTCCAGTCTTCTGGGAAGGTGGCGGAGTTGAAGGAGCAGTTGATGACGTCTCGGAGGTGTGGAGCTATGACGGAGTCTGCTTTGTTGAAGATGTGGTGAGGGCATGGGTCTGTGGGGGATCCAGAGTGGATGGAATTCATCAGGCGGATGGTGTCCTCAGTGGAGATTGGGTTCCAGGCGTTAAGGGTGTTAACGGGGGGAAGATGGTCAGCTGATGGTGGGGTGGGTTGGCTTCCGGGTTGGTTGTCAAAGCTGTTGTGGATGTCAGCAATCTTGTTGTGGAAAAAAGAGGCTAGGGAATCGCAGAGGGTTTGAGAGGGGGTGATGTCGTTGGAGTTGGCCGAGGGGTTGGAAAATTCCTTGACGATGTTGAAAAGTTCCTTGCTGTTGTGGGCGTTGTTGTCAAGTCGATCTTTGAATGCTGTTTTCTTGGCTTTTCGGATCAGTTGGTGGTGAGTACGGGTGGCGTTTTTGAAGGCGTCCTTGTTGCTGATGGATGGGTCTTTTTTCCAGGCCTTTTCTAAGGAGCGGCACAGTTTCTTGGACTTCTTGAGGTCGTCGTTGAACCATGAGGCCTTCTTGATGCCAAGTTTGTGTTGACGTTTTTTCAGTGGTGCTAAGTTGTCGGCGGTGTTGGATAACCAAAGGGTGAGGTTGGAGGCGGCTTCGTTGGCGTTAGAAGAGAGGGCTGGGGAGGTTTGAAGGAGCGATGTGGAGATCTGTTCTGTGGTGATTTTGTTCCAGTTTCTTTGCAGAGTTGGTTGGGGGTGGATGATGGGTTTCGGCTTGTTGTAGGTGAAGTGAACGCAACTGTGGTCAGTCCAGAGGAGATCCGTAGTGTGGCTGAAGGAGACATGGTTGCTGGAGGTGAAGATGGGGTCGAGAGTGTGACCTGCGATGTGGGTGGGGGAAGTGACCAGTTGTTTAAGTCCGAGGTTGGCGAGGTTGTCCAAGATGGTGGAGGTGTTGCGGTCGTTGATCTTTTCAAGGTGGAAGTTGAGGTCTCCCAGAAGGATGTAGTCTTTGGAGGGGAGTGCGTGTGGAGTGATGAAGTCCGTGATGTCCTCACTAAATTGTGCGCGGGGTCCTGGTGGCCTGTAAAGGAGGGTGCCTCTGAGTGTGGTCTTGGGGTCGATGTGGATCTGGAAGTGAAGGTGTTCGGAGTTGGCGAGGTTGGCATCAGAGCTGGTTGAGATGCGGATAGTTTTCTTATGGACGATAGCGATTCCTCCTCCTGTATGGTCGGTGCGGTCCTTATTAAACTTACTCAGTGGACTATCTAACCTTTTTTAGCACACCACCCATCCACATCTACACTTTTCCCTAGGGCCCTCACACCCACGGCACCATACGGCAGGAACAAAAGATCTCCACCAAAGAGCCCCTTTATGGGTGCCCGTCCGGTATTGCACCGCCGATCTGACGAGGAGCAAACCCATATGATGAAGCATGACATCTAGCTTGCTGGGTGTGTGAGGGTTTTAGTTCCGAAAGGGAGCATCCCCCTTAGTTGTGCCTTCATCCACTGTTTTGGTTCTCTCTCCCCTTCCACTTTTTAGTCTCCCCCACTGGGGAACTGCGCACCCTTCTTTGTTTATCATACCTGAAGTATTTCTCATGAAACTGACAATCTGATATCTGCACTTAAAACCAGTTTCTTTCATGTTCCACATATTTTTCTCCAGTCCGTTTTCGCTGGCTTGTACTGGATCCTTTGTGTGGGTGTGGTTATTATGCTAAACTGCTGTTTGTGCAAGTCGCAGTTCCTCACCATAGCAGAAAGGTACTATGAATACACTTGCAACAAACATTAAAGTGATGAAAGGAATGCTTAAATGAATCTCAGCCACTGTGATCGCCCAGGCCACATTCCATTGTTTTTCATCCACGGTGCCACTCTAGGCAGTGGCGAGCCACATGAAAGTATTCTTAATCCTTTTCCAATAGCAACAGCCCAGCCCAGCCTCATCTGTGAGGTACAGCTTAATTCCTATGGCAAAGTGAACACAAGATCCACGTCTGGGCATACCTGTTACACTTAGGGTGTCTGCTACAAGAAACAACAAACTGATGCACGGAATGCTTCAACTAATCTTAGCCAATGCCATGCGTTTGGTTTGCATTCCATTCCATCATTTTTCACCCACTTTATCACTTTAGACAAGGACCACCCACTCTTAGGCCTGACGCAACACAAGCATGCCAGCCGCCAAACCAAGTCAGGTTCGCTCCAGGTAGAAAAACAAGTTTGATAACTGCAGCCTAGTGGTTGGCATGCTGAGGTCTAAATGATGAAAGTTACCTTGGGGGGGTTGGGCGAGACATTTTGCAATTCTGTTTGTATTCTTAAATGTCAGCCAAATATTTGATCGAATATGTGGCATCTCTCCCTAAATTGCAGAAGCATTTTAGCTGCTGATGTACTGCAGAAATTGCAAGTAACCAAAGACATGACTCTTCAGACCCTTTGTTTGCTGACATACATAGCAGTCTCTGAAAAGTGTGTGCAAGTTCTGTGATTACATCAGAGCATGCAGTTGTCTTGCCAAACAGGAGCAGGCGGCCATTTTCCTCTTAATATCTTGCTTTAGAATCGTTTTACAAAATGGAGGGCAGCTGGGCGTGGCGGCAGCTGTACCTCGACGCCTTGATGCCAGGTTGCACCCTTTTTCTCACTGCAGCGTAGGACGCCTGAAAGGTACGGGGTTTCTAGCCCATGGGCACACAGAAGTTGACATGTTGCTGGACTGGTGCCACTTGGCAGGGAGTGGTGCCCCGAGGTTGCTATCACAATGTCATGGAGCGGTGACTCACTGCACAGCCCTAAGCTGCATAACCTGAGCAGTGAGCCGTTACAGAGCGAGGAACTGGCAAGAATACAATTTTTGCTACTAGGCTTCTTTTTAAAATATAAACTTGATGTACAGCCGCGATAACCTGCAGTCATTTTACGGTAGTGTCATAAGAGGGTTGGCACCCCCCCAAAATAAGCACTTTGAACGTTAGTGACCCTTCTGTTTCGACTCCAGGCACCAACAGCTGTACTTCTACTGTGATGATGGGTTCAACGTTGGCCACTAGCACCGCCCTTATTCTCCCTGTCGTTTGTTCCCAAGACATCTGTCGCCATATATGTCCACTCAGGAGTGGCGTATCTTCTGCTAGGTACACGTACTCGCCTTGACCTTCTAGGACCTGCTGCTTCTGCGCCCAGAGCACCTTCGTTCGGATCTGAGTCTTCGGATATGGGAGCAAGAGTCCTCTCTGGAGTTGACCTCAGGCTTGACCTTCTCCTCTGCGGCCAGCTAGCCTCTCTACGCCTTGCCCCTCCGCTCCTGGTCCTTCTGCTTCGCTCGGGCTCACTTTCAGCTTGGCCCGCGTCTTATTCGTACTCCCAGCTACTTCCTCCTTCTGTGGCGTCGTCGGTTTCACTGTTGTACTGACCGTCCTCAGCTTGGTCAGACATACTCCCAGCTTCTTCTTGCACCTCTACAGCTTGGCTGGCCCCCTCTGTGGCTTCTCTGTCCGCAGCTGGACGTACATCCGAGAGAGGAGCTGTTTCTTCCAGAGGTGCTGGAACTCTCCGCGTGTGAGACGCTTGGATCCAATTGGGCAGCCCTCCCACTTTCACAGCAGTGTTCGTTATTAGGATGATCTGGTAGGGCCCCCTCCACCGGGCATCTAGGCAGCTTCTTCTGACGTGCTTTTTTATCAGCACCCAATCTCCAGGGCACAGGTCATGACACAAGTCCTGGCTCGACGGGACCTCGGCAGCCTGCACCTGAAGGGACACAGAATGAATGGCGTCAGACAGACCCTTACAATAGTCCAGGATCATATCATCTGTGATATTTAACAAGGCTGCAGTCGGTACTGATGGCAATCTCATTGCCCTCCCCATTAACACCTCGTGTGGCGATAGTCCTGTTCTTCTGTCTGGGGTACTACGGATGCTCATAAGAACTAGTGGCAAGGCATCAGGCCAACTTAGAGACGTTGATGAACACATTTTTGCAATTCGGGATTTGATGGTGCCGTTTATCTGCTCCACAATCCCCGAAGCTTCTGGTCGATAGCTACAATGCAATTTCTGGTCTATGTTCAGGGCTGCACAGATCATCTTCACAAGCTCGCTGTTGAAATGCGTTCCCCTATCTGATTCCAAAGAGGCCGGTACCCCGAAGCGCGGAATGAGCTCCCTAAGCAATAACTTGGCTACTGTGAGGGTGTCACACCTGCGTGTAGGGTATGCCTCGACCCATCTGGAAAATATGCAAACAACCACCAGCACGTATCGAAGGCGGTTGCACCTTGGCATTTCAATGAAATCAATTTGCATTCTATTGAATGGACCTCCAGACCTCCCTATGTGACTCAATGCAACTGGTGTTCTTTTCCCTATGTTTAGCTGCTGACAGGTCACACAACGCTGGCACACTGCTTCTGCTGCTACTCTGAACTTGGGGTTGTACCAGGTTTGTCTGAATACTCTCAGCATGGCGTCCCTCCCCAAGTGTACTGGACCATGAATCTGCCTGGCCATTGGGCTCACCAACTCATTTGGCAACACTGCCCTTCCATCTGCTGAAACCCAAAAGTTTGTCTCGCCTATCACACATCCTGCAGTTTCCCATGTTCTTTTCTCAAAATCGGGTGCATTTTCTTGTATATCTTTTAACTCGTCCCATGTATCTACAGTTTCCAATATCATAGCTAATTCAGTCCTTACATTGATTCCACCCACTTCCACCTCCGTGAAAGAGTACCCTTGTTCGGCGCAGTACCGTGCGACTTCGTCGGCATATCTATTGCCTTGTGACACGAAGTCCATGTTTCTCGTGTGGGCAGTACATTTTACGACGGCAATAGCTGCCGGACATTGCAGGGCATCCAACAATAAACGTACAAACTCACCATTTCGAATGGGTGAGCCTGAAGAGGTCATGTAACCCCTTTGAGACCACAGTTGCCCGTAATCATGAACTACCCCGAAACCATATTGGCTATCGGTGTATATGGTGACTCGAATTTGGTTGCTTGCCAGACAGGCACGCGTCAATGCAATAATTTCAGCTACCTGAGCGGAGTGTACTCCTTCCAGGCATGAGGCTTCCACAACTCCCGTAATTGTACAAACAGCATAAGCTGCTCTCAACTGCCCAACATCGTCTCTTACACATGAGCCATCAACAAAGAAAACTTCATCAGGGTCAGTCAGTGGCTCATCCACGATGTCGGGTCTCGGTTTGGTGCATAGTTCAGTCACATCAAGGCAATCGTGGTCTGTACATACATCATCATCTATGTCACTAGGGAGTGGCATCAATGTAGCAGGGTTCAAAACAGAGCATCTCTTGAGGGTCACGTTCTCTGCAGCAAGAATGACTTGCTCATAGCGCGTGAGCCTGCTATTGGTCAGATGCTGTGTTTTGGTCCTGGTCATCAACAGTTCAACAGAATGTGGCACATACACCTCTAACTGATGTCCCATCACTATGGTCTCACACCTCTCAATGCTGACACCCGTTGCAGCAACGGATTTGAGACATCCGGGCAACGCTGCGGCTACTGGGTCTAAGGTAGCCGAAAAGTAGGCGACTGGTCTACGGGCATTCCCATGGATTTGGACCAGGACTGACAAAGCACAACCCTCTCTTTCACAACAGTAGAGCAAAAATGTCTTGTCGTAATCTGGCATTCCCAGAGCAGGAGCACGACACAAGTCCTCTCTCAGCTGCAGGAACGCCATAAAACAATCTTTGTCCCATGGTACTGGATCACTCACCTCCTTGTGCGTCAGTTTTTGCAAGGGTTTTGCTTTCAGTGAGAAGTTCGCTATCCACTGTCGGCAATAACCCACCATCCCTAGGAACATCCTGACCTCTCTCTGTGTTTTAGGCGCGTTCATTTTCATGATCGCCTCTATTCTGTCTGGTGACACCTTCCGTTTTCCTTTTTCAATTCTGTGCCCCAAGTACTGCACTTCTGTCAGGCAGTACTGCAGTTTGCTCGGAGACACCTTGTGCCCGTTTGCGGCTAGGTGATTTAGCAAAGCAATGGAGTCTTCCTTGCAAGCTTCTTCAGTTTCTGACGCGACAAGTAGGTCATCTATGTACTGGACCAGAACCGAATTCTGGGGCAGTACTAGACTTTCAAGATTTTTCTTCAAAAGCTGGTTAAAAATCGATGGGCTCTCTGTATACCCCTGTGGGATACGACACCATGTTAATACGCGACCTTCCAGCTTAAAAGCGAAAAGGAAGTGGCTATCTTCGTCCAAAGGGATCGAAAAGAAAGCCTGACAAAGGTCTATCACTGTGAACCATTCTGCTTGGAACGGTATCTGAAACAATATCACTGATGGATTCGGTACCACTGGACAACATGAAACAACTATGTTATTGATTTTTCGAAGGTCCTGCACTATTCTGAATTTCCCACTTGGTTTCTGCAAACCCATAATCGGGGAGCTACACGGACTACCCACGATTTCCTTCAGTATTCCCTGCTTAATCATGGACTCGATCACGGGTTTTATACCTGCAATCGTTTCTGGGGTCAATTTGTATTGGGGTGTTCTCGGAAACTCAGCATTCGGTTTTACTATGATTTTCACTGGGTCCACTCCCTTGACTAGGCCAATCTCTTCCCCAGTGAAATCCCACACTTCTGGTGACACAGTCTCCCTCAGATCCCACGGAAGCTCATCCACTGTCAAAGTGGGATACAGCTCCACACACGTTCTTGAGTTTGCGACCTTAAAGTCAGCATCGTCATCATTAGTCAGTACCTCCACTCCCTGTGGCGTGCAGTATATTGTACAATTTAACTTGCACAATAAATCCCTTCCCAATAGACATACAGGACTAGAATCACAAACCACAAACTGATGCTCATCGCTGTATTTTCCTATTTTCACTAGCACTGGTTCTGTCAATGGGCTTGTCATTCTCCTGTTTGCGACCCCCACCACTTGTATCGTTTCTCCTGACATGGGCAGACCTGGAACTACAGCTGATCTTATCGTGGATCGAGTGGCCCCTGTGTCTACTAAGAAAGTTGTGGGACACCCTGCCACTTCGGCTTCTACGTACGGTCCCCTCTGGTCCACCTCTAAGACGGCCCCAAGGGTACAGTCTTCTTTCTCCACTCTCTGTCCCGTTAGGGGATTAACGTAGTAACACTCTTCTCCTCCTACGAAAAGAGGCATCTGTCTAAAGGTCTTTCCCGCCGGCCCTATTCTGGGCGGTTGAGGGAACTGGGCTCGTGGAGCTGGGGTCCCCCCTTTGACAACCTTTCCTTGGTATGCTGTTGCCCCTTTTCCTGGAGTGTCTTGAACCTCTTCCTCCTCTATTCCTAGCTCTCCAATTTCAACGTTGTAGGGACACTCGCGTTTCCAATGTCCCACCTCGTTACATTGATGGCACCGGGTCGTCTTTTTCAATGCCGCAATGTCTACCCTTGGTCTAAAATTGGAGTTCTCCTCGTTGCCCTTGTTCTGGTTATTCTGTCTCTTGCCCACGGTCCCTGTTCCCTGTTGCTGTTGTCCACCCTGACCAGCTGACTGCATCTGTACCACCATCAGTTTTTCTTTTAGCTTTTTGGCTTTTGAATCTATCTCATCACTGCAGTACCTAGCATACCTCAGAATCTCGTCCAAATGTTTGTTTTGCCAACAAATCAAGTGTTGCTGAATCATTAAACAAATATCCGGCCTTAAGCCCAAAACGAATTTAGACACAAACTGCCCTATGTCTTTAGGATCCATTACGTCCAACCCGCTATATTGTTTAAACGCCTTCAGCAATCTCTCATAATATTCGTGAACTGTCTCCTTGTGTTCCTGTCTAGTTCGATCTATTTTGACCCAATCTATATCCTGCATTGGCACCTTTTCCTTCAGCCAAGTCATCACTCTCTCATATTTGGTCATGACTGTCTCGGACGGTCCATTGGTCCGTGCATCCCTCTCTGGTTCTGCTGTGGGCCATTCAGCACTAACCTTACATGCTGACCACAAGTCTCCTGGCACCACAATGTCAAACAGGGTGTTCAGGTCAATCCATAGTACTTTGGAGATTTTTACGAATCTCTCTACCTGCTTGTACCATTCCACTGGGTTCTCCCTCAATTTAGGGAAGGAATTGGTAAAGGCAGCTAAGTCTCCCCTACTCCAGGGCACGTGCACATAGCTCCCGTTTGCAACCTCACGCAAAGGGTATGCCTCTATCTTCTGCAGCCCTCCCTCTGGGGATATCCCAAGCATGCTCCTCCTGACGGTCCCTTTCTTGGACCATCTTTCTTCCCATTTATCGAGCGCTCTCCATGTCCTTATTCCAGTAATCAATTCCCTTATGTGTGTTTTTAATCCTATTGTCCTTCTCTCATCTAGGTCCTGATCTGAATAGTGTAGCCTGTGGTTACCCTGTAATGCTTTGGTCCTCGACAAGTCTACCATGTATTTTCCTGCCAGTTCAACTAATTTCTCATGTGCTGCTCTCGCTTTCCGAGTGACGTCCTTTGCTATGAACAGTATTTCATCCTGCTCGTACATGTCCATTCTCTCCAAAGGCAAAGTACCATCTACCATGTCATCCAGATCTGATCTTAAACTGGCGACATCAAGTCTCTTTGCTTTTATCTCGGCTTGCAGTATGTCTTTCTTAGGGTGTTCACTGACATCTCTCCCATCCCAGCTCCGAGTCCTACGCCTAGGCTCAGGGGCGTTAAGGAGAGTCCTCCCTTGTTCCCATCTTTCCAAGTCCCATGCTCGGCCATCTTCCCTTGGAGGGTGGTGAAACACTGCCCTGTTTCCCCCAATCTCATTTTGTCCATTCTGCCTGTTATCCTTGGTCCCATGATAGGACTCTCTGCTGTTATCCACCCTGTCGCTATTCCCTCGTTGCCTAGTGTCACTCAGTATCTGGTAAGTTCCCTCTCGGCTCCCCATGTCCCCATGATTCCGTTCAGGTCCGTGATCACAGGGGTCATGGCGAGCCCTCTCGCAACTCTCATTTTGTCCACTATTGTCAGACACATAGTGGGTGCACTTAAAGCTGTTCTTATACTCCTGCGTTCTTCTGTCCCCTTCGCTGTGAACGGGGCGGGACACCCCCCCACACTCCGGGCTTCTGGTTTCTAGTACTGGTCTACCTCCACTCCTGGTACGACAAGTATCTTCTCTATTTTCCTGACACTTCCCGTCCCACTCTGGACTGCTTTCGCCAGCCCCGCAGTGAGTCCGGATCCTGCTATCTTGGCTTTCCCCTTCAGCTTCTGCTGCTATCAGGCTCTTGTGAGCTTCTACTGCCGCATCCCATTCTTTCATGTACTCTCTTAACTCCTGGAAGGATTTCGGCCCTGATCCCCTCAGATCCATTGGCAATCTCGGGCCCCCCTGATCTCCTGTGGGATCTACTGCTGTATGTACTGGGGTGCTCCAATCCCTTGGTCCTGGCCGCAGTCTCGGGGAATTGATTGTCTCGTTCCTCCTCGCCATTTCTGCTCTCTCCCTGTCCACCCATACTTGTTCCTCCCCTCTAGCTCTTTCTGGGTCATAAATCGATACTATAGGACCTATAGTAACAGGTACTTGCAGAGCGTCTGGCAGTGCATAGGATGTGGCACGCTCCGTTTCCGGCACCTTTTGTACCACAAACCTTCCGACCACCTTCTGCACCGGACTAAGTTGAGGCAGTTCTTTGTTTGCAGTGGGATCCCAATCTGTGCTAGGAAGCGGTCTATACTCCCCTGTGCCAGCCCCCCCTTCTCTGTTATGCTCGGCATTTTCTGTCTCTCTATTGTACTGGGGTGGCCTATCTGTTAGCAACCTATTTATCAGGCTGTCCTCTGTCTCACTCTCATCATCATCCTCGAATGGGCTCTTATTTTCCGTCACCTCTATCACTGGGTACAATTTGTTTACTTCAAGGTTATGCACTCTCCATCTTTTAGCATCCGCATCCCATTTGGCATCCTGCACTGCTCTTACCGATCTTTTCACCCTTTCTTGGCGCCTGTTCTGGTTTCTATCGTGCGCCGCCCTAATCCATGCATTGAGAGCTTCAAACTGAGTCGGTCTAGGCAGAGGTTTCATTGAGGTCATAACTGCTTTTAACCGATGTAATACCTCTAATCTAAACGTCCCGTACTTTGGGAACGTCAGTTCCTCATTCCCTTCTGTAATCTTATACCAATTTGAAATCCACAATATAGTATGCAACTCAACGTTAGTCGCCATATAATTTGCCGGTGTACCCTCCGGCGGGGCTTCTTCCCCATCATAAGATCTCCGCCTATCTCTTTTAAACGCCGCTCTTAACCATTTAAAACATTTCATGATTAAACGTACAATTTCCTGCTTCGCTATTCTGTTTACTTCCTGGTGACAATCCGCCAATCCTAGCGCGGCTTTGCTAGCTGGCCTATCACAGCGCGGTCTCACCCGTACCAGCCAATCCCAGCGCGGCACTTTCTGACGTCACTCGTCTCACGGCGCGGTCTCACCCGTACCGGCCAATCCTAGCGCGGCACTTTCCGACGTCACTCGTCTCCCCTTTGCAGCAGTTCCCCTCCTTTCTCAGCTCGTCTCTCTGTCACGCATGCGTCCCATTCATACACCGAAAAATGACTACTTCCAACCAAGCGATCACTTTTCTTGACTGTACGTCCACAGTCTATCTGTAATTGTCACCACAACTGACGAAATGCCTTTTCAGGCAATCGTCTCTCTGATAGGTTGCTTACACACAGTAACTTCCGACCAGCGTCCGTTACTCACACACTCACTCTTACGTTCCCCCTATCTCGGTCCTGCGGGCGATCAATGGTACCTCATGACCCCCTTCACACTGGTTTGACAATTACTCTGGATGTCCGATACACCCGAACCACTTAAGCTCTCATCTGAACTTAAGATTTGCACCGGTTGCGCGCGCTCACAACCTGTTCCACAGTCACTCTACAGGCATTCAACTCCGCATAACATTACAACATAGATACATCACAAAAACCGCAATCAAACACGCATGACCCTTTATACTCACTCTTGACCGATACTGCTGCTTTTCTTTCTCGCGCCGTCAGCACCCTCTTCGGCGGGCGGTTCTTCCGATCATCGATCTCTAGGGGCCTTGGGGTAATCTAACCTGGCCTAGATCACCTTCCTCAAGAAGGCAACCATCCTCTATAGCTACCAAGTGGAAGGGCGGGATTTTTCGATCTCTATCTTATCAGTCCAGATCTAAACCCCGTTCTGGTCGACTGAATCTTTATTGCCTGTCATTGAGGGAAGAAAGTGCATCCAATACCAGGTTAACTTTGCTAATAATGGACTCGACTCTGAAAAACCACATACTACTTCTAAGTTTAAAGGTTTATTACAGAGTCATTGATAACTGCAAGTACAGGCATCTCAAAATGAGATTCAAAAGATACAGAGGCACTAATACAAACATATGTTCTCTGAAAGCTCTTAGGCGAGCAAAGAACACTACTAGAACCAGCTCCAGAATCAACAGAGCTGCAAGCATAGACACGAACTGTGATCTATCAGTCATCAAGAGGGAAGGAAGGAACCAGGTTAGGCTGTCCCTACTCTGTACTAGATGGTATCCCTACTTAACAAGATCCCAACCTATCAAAGGTGTCAGCTGTGAATGTCTTCCTAAGAAGATCACCCACTCTTAGTCCTTAGGTGAAAACCTACGATCTCCAGTCATGACCCCTCTCTGCCTACCCATCCGCTCTCTGAAGGGTCCTCAGGCGTCTGCCCTAACTCCACCCCGGGGAACTGTCCCTAATACAAAAACACAATAACAGTTGAAACGCCCCTCACGAGACGCCCCTCACGTGGTGTCGATTCTGGCTTTTTCCATGATGATCTTCCTCTGGGCCTCGGGTTTAGCGTTGACCTTGCTTCTCAGGCTCTTCTCCGGCCCGCTGATACCCCCTAAACATTCCTGAATCCTCCTCCATGTCTGTACCAGTCTACTCGAACAGAGCTCTATTCATTAAACTTTTAATCGAAACCCCCTCGCACCTGCAGACAGACATCCGCAGCTTGAATCCCATTCTCATAGACTTTTAACAGGAGTTTGCAACTTATGTCTCAATACAACTCGACATGTATCAGCACGTGCAAATTAGAAAAACCCTTTTTCTCTCTTCAGGCCTACAACCCTTCTCGCAGAGGTTAAACTAAAATAACATGTTAGCATCTTATTCTTGGATAATGAGAAAACACTTCTATGGAATATAAGTCGAATAAACAAAATCACTATAACATTAGTGCAATCCATGTTTATGTATAAGCGTACACTTCCAGACCCTTCTGGCCTGGCCATGAGGCCTGTTCCCTTCTATGCTTTGCAGCATGACATTCCCCCATTAGCAGCTATATAACATGGATCATGATTAATCACGTCTAATAAGAGTACATTTTCCACACATTTCTGCGTCAGTCCCACTACTATATGAATTTTCTATGTTAACTACACACGTCTAAGTATAACTGAATGCATCTTCAACACTTACAAGCACTTCTATTATAATTGTGCGACTAACTTGTATTTATGGTGCACTCGTGCATTTTAGTTCAGTTTGCGCTCTCTCACCAGTTTCTTTCATGTTCCACATATTTTTCTCCAGTCCGTTTTTGCTGGCTTGTACTGGATCTTTTGTGTGGGTGTGGTTATTATGCTAAACTGCTGTTTGTGCATGTCGCAGTTCCTCACCATAGCAGCAAGGTACTCTGAATACACTTGCAAGAAACATTAAAGTGATGAAAGGAATGCTTAAATTAATCTCAGCCACTGTGATCGCCCAGGCCACATTCCATTGTTTTTCATCCACTGTGCCACTCCAGACAATGGCGAGCCACATGAAAGTATTCGTAATCCTTTTCCAATAGCAACAGCCCAGCCCAGCCTCATCTTTGAGGTACAGCTTAATTCCTATGGCAAAGTGAACGCAAGACCCACGTCTGGGCATACCTGTTACACTTAGGGTGTCCGCTACAACAAACAACAAACTGATGCACGGAATGCTTCAACTAATCTTAGCCAACGCTATGCGTTTGGTTTGTATTCCATTCCATCATTTTTTACCCACTTTACCACTTTAGACAAGGACCACCCACTCTTAGGCCTGACGCAACACAAGCAGGCCATCTACTAAACCAGGTTAGGTTTGCTTCAGGTAGAAAAACAAGTTTGGTAACTGCAGCCTAGTGGTTGGCATGCTGAGGTCTAAATGATGAAAGTTACCTTTTTGGGGGGGGGGGGGTTGGGCGAGACACTTTGCAATTCTGTTTGTATTCTTAAATGTCAGCCAAATATTTGATCGAATATGTGGCATCTCTCCCTAAATTGCAGAAGCATTTTAGCTGCTGATGTACTGCAGAAATTGCAAGTAACCAAAGACATGACTCTTCAGACCCTTTGTTTGCTGACATACATAGCAGTCTCTGAAAAGAGTGTGCAAGTCCTGTGATTACATCAGAGCATGCAGTTGTCTTGCCAAACAGGAGCAGGCGGCCATTTTCTTCTTAATATCTTGCTTTAGAATCGTTTACAAAATGGAGGGCAGCTGGGCGTGGCGGCAGCTGAACCTCGACGCCTTGATGCCAGGTTGCACCCTTTTCCTCGCTGCAGCGTAGGACGCCTGAAAGGTACGGGGTTTCTAGCCCATGGGCACACAGAAGTTGACATGTTGCTGGACTGGTGCCACTTGGCAGGGAGTGGTGCCCCGAGGTTGCTATCACAATGTCATGGAGCAGTGACTCACCGCACAGCCCTAAGCTGCATAACCTGAGCAGTGAGCCGTGACAGAGCGAGAAACTGGCAAGAATACAATTTTGAAAATATAAACTTGATGTACAGCCGCGATAACCCGCAGTCATTTTACGGTAGTGTCATAAGAGGGTTGGCACCCCCCCAAAATAAGCATAAGTTAAATGATAGCAGAATATAAGATGATGTTGCATAAGAGCAGATACGTTATGGAGAAGTGAGGTGTGCTTGTAGATATACCATTGTTTAGCTGGTGGTTGAGGATATAGCTGGTGACTTGTTAATGTTCGTTTTTGTGCATCCATATCTTTGTTTCAGTTTCCTGTAAAGTTAAAAGCAGCTACAAGGAACAAGTAATGCTTTTCGTCAATTGCTCACCCTGAGCCTGATCTACAAATTTGTCATTCGCAAAATATGGTTGCAAACTACACACTGTCTTTCTGCGAATGGAAAGGCATTTTACAAACTGAGCTATGTACCAGGGGCGGCCTTAGGCATGTGCAAGCTGTGCACCTGCCCTGCACAGGGCCACCAAACCCCAGGGGCAGCCACGCCAATATATATCTTTAATATAATAATCCTCTGAGGATGGATACATATTTGTGTGGCGGCCCCTGGCAGGCATTTGGGAGCCTCCGGCTCTGTTCCACTTCCAAACACCCTGACCCCCCCCCCCCCCTCTTCTGGGGCCCCACCCAGACCCCCTCTTCTGGGGCCCCTTACCTATGCTCCCTGCCCAGGGCCGCCATGAGCCTAGAGCCGTCCCTGTATGAACTCCCCAGATTTCAAATTGCAGTGGGTTGCACTTGGACCTACCTCATTAATATGCATGAGGCAAGTTGGAAATTGCCAATCACTATGACTGGTTAAGAGTCACAGGCATGGCGGCCAGCACACCACCATGTCTGTGATTCCTTTCCGATAAAGCAAGCTTTTATTTTAGTACAGCCAGTTTTCCTAGTAGGAAAATGGGAAGCTTGTTTGAAAACTGAAACGTTGAGTAAACCTGTCTTTTTAGGAGCATTGGACCACTGACTTATCCTAAAAAAAAGGGTTGTGTCAACATTCTCAAAGGGGACGGGGTCTCCTTTAGTCCCAGTCCCGTTTGGAAATTGCTCACCATCAATTTTGAATAGGAGGTAAAAAAATTATATTTTGCGACCGGATTTTGGTAGCAAAACATTAATACATACATCTCTTAAGGAATCAGTGTTTGGAAGGGATGCCCCTAATATGGCACTTCCAAATAGCGATTCCATAATAGTTACTTAACCCATATAATAATTTGGAAAACCTTTTATGAGTAGTTAAATGGGTTTAGTAAATTACAAAAAGGGTTTTAGGGGTCACAAACTTGCAGAATTATCGAACCTCAGGGTTTGCGACCATTAAAACATTTTGTACATCTGGCCCTATGAGATAAATCATCTCTGGGTGCTTGGGCTTCTGTGCTGGTGGTGAAAAGTGTTGCATTTAGGGCCATACAGGTGAATCTACCAGAGACTTAGCTTAGTCAGTGGTATCCAGGGTGTGTGAATCTCAAATCTCCCAACTAAAAAAGTAGTGGGCTGCAGAGTGAACGGGTGAGATGTTTGCCATAATGAGCAGGATCAAAACTGATTCACATTAGGTTGGCCTCTGGGGCTGAGTTAAAGTTTGGCAGACAAAGTGCACCATCGCAACAGTGGCCACCAAACCCATTGTCTACCCCATTTTGAATCGGGCAGGTGTAAAACTTTACACTGTTGGCATAAAACTTCTTCTGATGGAGGAGGGGCCATCGGGGGTAAGCCATCCAGCCGTCCTCCCTATTAGACAGTCAGATGGCTTTTCCTGCCCATCACTTGCAGGTATACCAGGAATGCTTCAGTTAATACCTTGGTCTAAAACCATATGCAGAGTAAGCATATTTTGCAATGATACAGCTCTAAAAGAAACAGTCACAAGGTAAAACTTGTCGGGGGAGTCTGAGCAATAAGACTATGATATGTTTTACAGACTTTGGGCCAGATGTAGGTAAAAAACATTTACCGATTTTAAAATACCGAATTGTACCGATTCGGTATTTCAAAATCGGTAAATGGTATGTAGGTCCCAACATCTGGATTCGTTACCGAATCCTTAACACTTCTTTAATTACCGATTCGGTAAATACAGAATCGGTAATGCCCATTCATTCCTATGGGCTTTGAAGCCTATAGGAATGATTAGGCATTACCGATTCGGTATTTACCGAATCGGTAATTAAAGAATTCACAAGGGTGCAGGGGGTGTCACTTTGACACCCTCTGGCACCCCCAAAACAGGCACAGGTGCCATGTGGCAGGCATACCTGCCCTAAGGGCAGGTCTGCCTGTCACATGACATAGGTGTGCATGCAGACATGTGCATGCACACCGGAATCGGTATTTTACCATCAAATTGGTTTTGATGGTAAAATACTGATTTGTTAAGGCTCCTGGGACTCTGAAGAGTCCCACCTACATATGGGTGGCTTCAAATCGGTAAATTTACCGATGTTTTATTTTACCGAATCGGTAAAATTACCAAATCGGTAATTTTACAGATTCGGTAAAATATTGCCCCCTACATGGCAAATATTGTAAACCGGTCGGTAACGGCCGACAATACCGATTTTCGGCCGTTACCGACCGACCTACATCTGGCCCTAAGTGCCTAATTACATTAACCCGCGGTGGAGGTGCAGTGGCAATTGGGGGCTGCCACACCAGTGGTCCGACCGCTGTCTTACAACTACGGCGGTTGGACCACCATGGAACTGCCGCAACCACCAGGGATACGCAATTCCTGGCTGTGGTGCAGCTGTGTGAGGGCTGCCATATCCTGGCGGTGCTGCTGCAGCACTGGCAAGCATATTACGAGTTTCCTCACCGCCACAGATTTCATGGTGGTGTGCCTGCCGTGAAACCTGTGGCAGTGAGGAAACTAAGGGGGCCTTAACAGGGGCCACTGTGTCCTCATGGCCTGATGATGTATGGAGGGGGGTACATGGTGTGTCCCCCTGTCTGCATGCACCGCCTTTCCTGCACGGCATGAACGGCACAGTGCATGCCATGCAGGAAAGCACTTTGACATTCCCATCGCAGTGCCTTTTTAAAAGGCACCGCCGCGGGAACACCAAAGGACCTGACGCCACACGACAAGAAAACCCGTAATCTGGCAGGCGGGCATCGGTGAGGCTTGGCGGAGTGGGAGCGGGGCAATAGCGTGCCAACCTGCTCCCACACCACCAAACTCATAATCAAGCTCTTAATGGGGGAAGGATGTCAGTACCTTTCATGTAGCGCAGCTGGGTAAAATGTCTTAAAGACTTGTGGAAAGACACAGTGGGTTAATGGTGGTGTAAGATTAAAAACAGGCATTGGGATGAAATATCTTGCACAATGTTACAGCAGGGAGGGAAATGAGTGGACTGCTAGGGGTGGCTTACATGCACTTTGGAACCTCAGGCCAGGACAAAGACTAAGCACAGTTAGACAGTGGGTGTTCTTTTAATAATGCTTTGAGGAATGTCAGAGCAGTAGGAGCAGACCTTACTGCCAGAAGAAACTGTTTTCAAAGCAGAGGAACCAGTCCCATAAAGCAGCAAAAACAACAAGGGACAAAAAGAATGGGGTGAAGACAGGAGACATGTCGAGTCAGAGCAAAGAAGGGGACTGGGAACATATAGTGAAATCAAACAAATGTAAGGTGTAGTAAGACAGTGAGAACACGTGAAGACAATACATATAAAGCCAAGTTTACACTCCAAGGAAAAAGGTAGCAAAGACACTGGAAAAAGAAGTAGCAGCCAATGTAGGAGACAGATTCAGGAGTTGTGTATGGGTTGATAAGGAGTAGTTAAGTGTCTGGGCAGACAAGCATAAAAAGAAGTCCAGTAGCTAAAGCAAGACAAAACCAAGGTATGAAAATGTAATTTAAAGGAAGGAAAACGTAATCCGTGGTTTGAATCTGTTGATGTTAAAAAGATGATAGTGACAGATTTTACCAACGGTGCTTATTTATGAGCCCCTTGTGCAGTCAGTGCGTCACGTTGCGTGATGCAATGGCGGCGCAACCTGCTGCATGATATTTAGAAGCACATGTAAAGTCTCCCTGCGTGGCTTTACTTGTGCCCGTAAATATAGCCCCTTTTCACACAACACGTTGCGTGTTAGGGGCATGACATGGGTGTTGCTGTGGGTGTTCCCAAGCAACACCCATACTCACTGATGCATTTCCAGATTTACGAGCATTCGGAAACCTGGAAATGCGTCAGAATGCTACAGGGGTTGTGTAGCGAGGCGCAACGAGGAGAAAGGTTCTCATTTCTCCTCGTTTTTTCCTCTTTCAATGCGTGCTGCATTCTGCAGCACGCATTTGAATAGGAAATCACCTCAAGTGATTGTTTAAACAATCTCCCCACGACGCAGGCATCCTTGCACCATGGTGCAAGGGTGCCTGCGCCGGCGCATGGCAGCTGTTTGCGCATCAGCGCAAGGAAGGGCACAGAGATGAGACATATTGTTGTAAATATGTTGCATCCCTATGCCTCGAAACTAATGCAGTGTGGTGCAGCAAAATTACTTGCGGCACAGCACTGCGTTAGTTTCTTATAAATAAGTCCCCTTGTTCCTGAAGAGAGAAGGCCGAGGTTGGAAACAAAACAGAATCTCAGACTTATGGGCACTGTGAGTTAAAAAAAAAAGTCAGGCCAACTGATACAAATTTGCTGAAAAACATTACATGATGCGTCCCTGAAGAGAATAAGGAAAAGAAGAGAATAAGATTTGGAGTCATCAGCGTAGGACTGGAACTCCAAGCCACCAGCAGAATTAGTAGAAAGCAAGGAAGTGATTTACAAAGAGAAGAGAAGCAGGTCAAGGACAGTGAAATCCAGAAACCCAAAGTCCAGTAGATACAGTGCAGAAACTGGGCCTCACAAGAAGACAGTGAATGGGTGCCCAGAGATCAGAAGTTCAAGTTCAAGTTCAGAAATGTGTATAGTGCACTACTCACCCAGAGGGTCTCAAGGCGCTTGAGGGAGGGTGGGTGCTTTACTTATCGAATAGCCAGGTTTTTAGCTGCTTTCTGAAGGAGAGGTGGTTCTGTGTAAGGCGGAGGTGGGTGGGGAGAGAATTCCAGGTTTTGGCTGCTAAGTAGGAGAAGGATTTTCCCCCATGGTGGATCTATGGATGCGCGGAATTGCGGCGAGGGCTTGATTGGACGATCGTAGTTGGCGGGTGGGGGTGTGGAAGGACAGTCGTGTGTTGAGGCATTCGGGTCCTAGGTCGTAGAGGGCCTTGTGTGCGTGGGTGAGGAGACGGAACGTTATTCTCTTGTTGACGGGGAGCCAGTGGAGGTCTTTCAGGTGACCGGAAATGTGAGCTTGACGGGGGATGTCCAGAATGAGTCTGGCGGAGGCGTTTTGGATGCGTTGGAGTTTTTTCTGTAGTTTGGCTGTGGTTCCGGCGTAAAGGGTATTTCCGTAATCCAGTCGGCTTGTGACCAGTGCGTGGGTGACCGTCTTTCTTGTTTCGGTGGGGATCCAACGGAAGATTTTTTTGAGCATACGTAGGATGTTGAAGCCTGATGATGAGACGGCGTTGACTTGTCTGGTCATCGAGAGGGAGGAGTCCAGGATGAAGCCCAGGTTACGTGCGTGATCTGTAGGTATGGGTGCTGTACCCAGGGCCGGTGGCCACCATGAGTCGTCCCAGGCAGAGGGGGATGATCCTAAGATGAGGACTTCCGTTTTGTCCGAGTTAAGTTTTAAACGGCTGTTCTTCATCCATTCGGCTACTTCTTTCATTCCTTCGTGTAGATTGGTTTTGGCGGTGTTGGGTCTTTGGTGAGGGAGGGGATCAGCTGGGTGTCGTCTGCGTAGGAGATGATGTTGAGGTTGTGTTGTCGCGCGATGGATGTGAGGGGACTCATGTAAACGTTGAAGAGGGTGGGACTGAGTGATGATCCTTGTGGTACGCCGCAGATGACTTCGGTGGCCTCTGATTTGAATGGGGGGAGGCGGACTCTCTGGGTTCTTCCGGCGAGTAATGAGATGATCCAGTCCAAAGCTTTTCCTTGTATTCCGACGTTGCTGAGGCATTGTATGAGGGTGCTATGACAGACTGTGTCGAAGGCTGCGGAGAGATCAAGTAGGATGAGGGCAGCTGTTTCTCCGTTGTCCAGTAGCGTTCGGATGTCGTCTGTAGCTGCGATGAGGGCGGTTTCGGTGCCGTGTTTGGCTCGGAAGCCGGACTGTGAGGGGTCGAGGGATTTGTTAATGTTATGTTATTGTTAATATGTATTTGTAAGCGCTCGTACGCCCGGGGGCTTCATGGCGCTGTAGGAAGGAACGAGGCGCATAGGTCACAGTAGAGAATAAGCAGCTCAGCAATACGCCTGAGAAAAGAGCCAGGTTTTCAGTGAGTGTCTAAAACTGAGGATGTTGTCATTCAGTTTCAGATGAAGGGGAAGAGAGTTCCAGAAGCCAGCCGCAAGATGGTCGAAACAGCTGCCTCCGAGACGCTTCCTCTTATAGGATGGGACGGTCAAAAGGGATTTGTGAATGGACCGGAGGTTGCGGGAAGGAATGTATTTTTTAAACATGTCTCTGATGAATAGAGGGCCAGGGTCATGCAGAGATTTAAATAAAATGCACCCTGTTTTAAACGCCACGCGCTGCTCCACAGGAAGCCAGTGTAGCTGTTTCAGGCCGAGTCTAACAGACTGCCTCTTAGTGAGGTTCAAGAGAAGTCTAGCTGCCTGATTCTGGACCAACTGAAGGCGTTTTAGCTCTCCAGTTTGAAGCCCAAAATAAAGGCTGTTGGAAAAATCTAATCTGGACAGAACCAGGGAGATGACAATCTGAGTAAGGGCAGCCGGAGAGAAGAAGCAGGCGATTTTCTTAATTTTCTTCAGCTGGAAGAAGCTAGCTGATACATTTTATTTGATATTTAGCTGATGATATTTGTTGCATTGAAGGTAAGCGGCGAGCTGATTGTTGACGGCTTTCTCAATGACTTTGGCAGGGAATGGGAGGAGCGAGATGGGGCGGTAGTTCTTAAGTTCAGAGGGGTCCGCTGTGGGTTTCTTCAGAAGGGCGCTGAGTTCGGCATGTTTCCAGATTTCCGGGAAGGTAGCGGAGTTGAAGGAACACTTGATGACATCGCGGAGATGGGGTGCGATGATGGAGTCTGCTTTGTTGAAAATGTGGTGGGGGCATGGGTCGGCTGGCGATCCTGAGTTGATGGAGTTCATCAGGCAGATGGTGTCTTCAGTAGTGATTGGGTTCCAGGCGCAAAGGTTGTTAGAGTGCTGTTTTGGTTCGGAGGTGGGTGGAGTTGACTGGTCTTCGGACTGGTTTTCAAAGCTGTTATGTATGTCGGCAATTTTGTTATGGACGATGGCTATGCCTCCTCCCGTTTGGTTGATGCGGTCCTTTCAAATGATCTTGTAGCCGTCCGGGATGGCAATGGCGATGTCGGGCGCTGATGAGGCGTTCATCCAGGTTTCTGTAAGGAAGGCGATGTCCGGCGATGTGGTGTCGAGTAGGTTCCAAAGTTCAATGGAGTGTCTGTGGACCGAGCGGGTGTTGAGCAGGATGCACTTTAGGTGGTTGTTGTCGGAGCTCTGTTTGGAGTTAGTGGATTTGGTGTGGGTCCTGATGCAGTCGAACTTGCAGGAGTGGCAGGTGAAGGGTCCATGGGTGTGTCCTGGGGCGGCTTGGTAGCAGTTATGGAGTCGCCCGGGGTTAAGTGCTGAGAGGGTTGCGGCGTCGTACGTAAAGCGGGTGGAGTGGGGTTTGCGGGGGCCAAGGGGTCTGGCGCTGGGCGCGGTCCAGGCGCGGACGGGCTTACCTTTGGCGCACCTTCGGCGCACATAGGGCGAGCCCGCTGCGCGTGAACGCTGCGCGCAAAGGCATCTGTCATAAGTGGATAGTGGGGGGGGGGTGGGGCGAGGGAGGGTCAGCTGGGAGGCGGGAGCGGGGTGGAGAGGCGGGCTGGGAGGCAATAAACAACAACAAAATGGCAGCAGACCAAGATCGAAGCAGGACGAGATTGGGGCACAGGCAAAAATATTGCCAGCAATGCAAGCTTTCACAAAAAGCGCTAAGAAGTCACAGAGGCACAAAGACACAGTGCGCGCGATGTGGGCTATGAACTAACAGCGTAACAAAAATACAATCAGGCAAATAAATGCTATTGATGCGATCAGATGGTGATATCACCAGAGAGCAGCAAAGCGCTACGATACCACAGTGCAGCAAAGCGCTACGATACCAGAGAGCAGCAAAGCGCTACGATACCAGTAGTGGAGCAGGGAGCGTGGGGAGCGACCGCCTCAGAGCGAGTCAGGACGGTCACAGCGTAGGTGCAGAGAGGTCAGCCCCTAACTTCCAGTGGGAGGGAGGGTCAGCTGGGAGGCGGGAGCGGGGTGGAGAGGCGGGCTGGGAGGGAACAAACAACAACAAAATGGCAGCAGACCAAGATCGAAGCAGGACGAGATTGGGGCACAGGCAAAAACATTGCCAGCAATGCAAGCTTTCACAAAAAGCGCTAAGAAGTCACAGAGGCACAAAGACACAGTGCGCGCGATGTGGGCTATGAACTAACAGAGTAACAAAAATACAATCAGGCAAATAAATGCTATTGATGCGATCAGATGGCGATATCAGCAGAGAGCAGCAAAGCGCTACGATACCACAGTGCAGCAAAGCGCTACGATACCTGAGAGCAGCAAAGCGCTACGATACCAGTAGTGGAGCAGGGAGCGTGGGGAGCAACCGCCTCAGAGCGAGTCATGGCCCTTAATCCCCTCAGAGTGCAGAGAAGACAAAAGCAGCAGAGAGACCGAGAAGGATCAAGATAGGGCTGTAGGAACCATAACATGCTGACAGTTTACACATGTACTCACCTAACCCTTCTGCTTAGCTGGTCCGCGACTCTTCATTGAAATTCAGACTTTTGAGCAGCCGCGGCCCGTACAGGTGAGAGCGGTGGGGCCGTTGGTGGGAGTGTGGGGGGGTTCCACAGAGGACCACAAGGGAACATTAAATTAGAGGAGATTTGACAGACGACCACAAGAGAACATTAAATTAGAGGGGATTTGACAGACAACCACAAGGGAACATTTATTATTGATTTAATTTTCCCTCGTGGTCATCTGTCGAAAGCCCCCCACCTGGCCCCAACGCTCTTACCTGCATGGGCCGCGGCTGCATTTGAGTCTAGCCAAGATAGCAGCCTAGTCAGGGTCCAGATCCTCACAGACCCTGTTCACTCAACTTCATCAGTGCGGACCACACAAAATGTAGATCCTGAAACTACTAAGATGTTAAAGAACACAGCAAAGCCATGTCCAGGACCCCAGGAATTATGTGACTGTGGAGGAACAAGTTAATCAACAGGATTAACTAAATTATGCTGCAAGAAAGAGTAACCTATGTAGCATAATGTGGTACATTTTGTGGACATATTAATTTAAAAATGTCTGCTTTCTGAATCCCAGCCAGGGTCCTAAGATGAAGCCAGTTAACTTTGGTAGTTTAACAGCAGAAAAAAAACACAGAGTAAGAAAAATGAATTCCGATGGAAGTAAAACTCTGGGAAAAATCTTGAACTGTCCTGCATAATGCAAATGAACTATCTTGAAAAAGTAAAGAATGAGGCCCTGCTCTCTTTGCAAGTAATCAACCTGGAAATGTAATCACAGACCATGCCACTTTTTGTCTCAACAGACATAAGGACCACTTGACAAGCCACAAGAAATTGTGACAAACAAGCCAATCTGAGAAAGACTTCCAGTTCAGGTTCCTTAAATTTGAATTATACCCAGGCATCAGACTGGATCCCAAAATGTTTGAGCAGTGACCCTGCGCCCCAGTAGGTGGCGTTGTTTGGCATCACGTGGCATTGTCAGCATTGTCCGTGCTGCAAGTGACTTGCGCAGTGCCCATTTAGGCGCCACCTCAGTATGCTGATTTCAGTTCTTTTCTTTCTGCACCAGTCAACGCAGATCTGGGAAGAATTATCCCATAGTCAATGTTTGACTTACTTTTTTCAGTGTTTTATTGAGGCTTTTTTGAGATTTTTTCCTTCTAGTGTGGGAGGAATGTGATCAAAGAAAGCTGGCTTTAAGCCCTGTGGTGACCATCACCGTTTGATATTAGTGACAGACCCGCATCTTGTTTGCCTTTGGTGCCTCCAGCACGACCACGACCCAAAGGCCTGTTCCAATTCCGACGCCATGCACCTGAAGACCTTGAGGAAGCGATCCCTCAAGCTCCTGGTGGCTCGACATGGAACGATTCAGAACCCGGTCAAGAGGAAGGTCCTGGGAGCGTTTGCGGAGTCCAAGATCCACGAAGTCGTCAGGCCATTTGGGTAAGTCCTGCTCCCACAAGAAGAAGAAGAAGTCAAAGCACTTCAACTTCACCTCGTCCATTGCCCGAAGAGTCGGGTGAGCGTTGACACTCGGGGTCTGGCTCCGCGGTTCAGCCAGAGCCTGGGCCTGCTCCATGCCTCCCTGAGTGTCTGGGAGCCGCAATCGACCCCGCCCAATTAGAAGAATGTTATGATGCTATGAACCTTACATTTGGGTGGTCCATTCCCTCCTGCGTATCGTCAGGCTCCATGGGTTTAAGAGGGTCCCTTCTGGCTCCTTGCCTACGGCTTTGGTGGCAGTCTGGCCTCAGGGATCCAAAGCTGGATCTGGATCAGCACTGAACCTGCCATCTCGACCTTCCCCAGTGCCAGTCCCGAGGCCGATGCTCACAGCATCCACCGGCGGCGATGTCCCCATTTATATCCCCAAATCCAACACAGAGCCAAAGGGGAGTCACCCAACTCCGGCCCAACTGGAGCCATCCCTTCCAGGCCAGAGCCTGAACTCTATTCTTATGGGCTGCACTCAGGGAGGAATAGGAGAGGTCGCTGCACCCTGAAAGAATCCAGCCTTATGACATCTTGGACTGTTGAGAGGATCTGGGCGAAGCCCATGGATTGGACAGTTTTACAGTTACTGAAATGCTTTCTCCATCCTACGGTGGCTACAGAGGAGGGAACTTTCTTCTCAATGGTGGTGAGGAGAGCGGGGGAGTTCTTGGACCATGGTGGCAGTCAAGACGAATGGCTTGACGCAAGTGCTTCAGCTGGGATTGTCCTCATCAGAACCGCTTTTCCCTTTTAATGAGGAACTTACTGATGTTCTGCATGAAACTTGATCCAGGCTCAGTAGGGAGCGCCTGTGAAA
This sequence comes from Lissotriton vulgaris, assembly GCF_964263255.1. Taxonomy (NCBI): domain Eukaryota; kingdom Metazoa; phylum Chordata; class Amphibia; order Caudata; family Salamandridae; genus Lissotriton; species Lissotriton vulgaris. Next base: position 133,253,688 of record NC_141700.1, on the reverse strand, counting down.
AGTACAATTGCCCGCTGCCGCCGCTGGGGACCCAAACTTCCTCACGCAATAACCCACCCCAGAGAGCTTGGTCCAAGCCTCCACCTCACACATACATCCTAGTAGATTCCTAACCACACCACCAGATCATGACTCCAAGAAGCCAGACAACTTCCGCAAGAAGATGTTTTCTTCCTCCAGCCTGACTCTGGGGTCCATGAGCACTGCGTGCCTTTTGGGCTGCTATTCCCACACTCTGTGGAATATGTTTGGCTGTGATGCCAATGTTCCTGGAGGAGTCTTGGGCTGTACTCTTAGAGGCTGTTGCTGACGGGAGGGATGCAGCGAAGTTCATGATTCCTAGTGGACTAGACACAACCAACTCCCTGAGCAGAGAGTTTTAATCAATGGTGGCTTTATGACAGCATGCCTGGTTGAGGACGACTGGCTTTTCTGGGGCTGTCCAAGCAACGCTTATGAACTTGCCCTTTGATGGCTTCCATCTCTTTAGAAACAACACAGATTCAGTAATGGAGTGCTTTAAAAGACTGCAGGGCTGTTATGGGCAGGTCCTTGCGTCTTTCCATGGCCCCTTGCCACCCCATCTGCATTCACTCTTTTCTTGGCCATGGATGGGGCTTCCAGCCACATCTGTACCTGCCAAGCTAACACGGCACGCCAGCTTCACAGCCTCTGTGTATCCAAGGATGCAGTAACTACCAGCCCTATGGGTTGGGCTGCCAGCAGTCTGGTCAGTCTACCACCCCCTTCCCAGCAGCTGTAGCCTCCAAATCTTCCTTTTCTGCCCTTTTACCATCATTGGTATCCAGCGGCTAGCAGGATTCCACCATCACCTGCCCCACTGATGGTCCATAACATCAGACAGGTGGGTTTTGCAGATCGTCTGAAGGGGGTACTCCCGCCTCTTCGAGTCTACTCCTCCCTCCATGCCACCTACTTAGGACAGGTTGACAGAGGTCCACCTACCTATCCCGTCTTTGTAAGAAAGTAATGGCTCTCTTGGCCAAGGCAGCCATAGAGAGGGTGCCGAAGCCAGAAGTTGGTCACTATTCCTGCTACTTTCTGGGGCCCAAGTAGGATGAAGGTATTCACCCTTTCTTCCACCTACGCTCTCTCAATTTCTTCCTCAAAAAGGAAAAATTTTAAATGCTCACTCTTGCTCAGGTCTTGTCTGTCCTCGACCCAGGAGACTGAATGGTAGCATTGAACTTGTAGGACACATACTTTCATATCCCCGTCTGCCTGCCCACAGGCGTTACCTGCGGTTCATGATAGACCGCAAACATTTTCACTTTGTTGTGCATCAGATTGGCCTCACCAGCACCCTGTAAGTGTTCATCAAAGTAATGGCTGTGATTACAACTCATCTGCATAGATCAGGGGTGTCAGTCTTCCTCTATCTTGCTGTTGAAGGTGGGCTCCCCCCAGGCTGTCGTTTCCCACCTCCAGATTACGGCAGACATCCTGCATTCGCTGAGGTTCACTATCAATGTGCCGAAGTCACACCTGACTAACTCTCAGATGCTCCCTTTCATCAGAGATGTTCTGGACATGGTGCAGTTTCAGGCCGATCCTCGAGAACAGCGAGTCCAGGATATTCAGGCTATGGACTTCGGTGAGGCTTACACTGAGGCTGCTGGGCCTCATGGCTTCCTGCATCCTGCTTCTGCACATGCTTCATGGCATATCTGGGCTCTTTGGTGCTACCTGAAGCTCCAGTGGTTGCACCATCAGGGGAATCTCTCTGACATGGTCCATACCTCTGAGGGAACTGCACAAGATCTGCAGTTGTGATTAACAAACAGCGATTTGAAGAGCAGCAGACCCCTCTCCCTTCCCCAACCAGATCTGACAGTGGTTACGAAGGGGAAACTCCTAGAATGGGGTGGCCATCTTGGGGAGGTGGAGATCAGAGGCCTCAACAGTAACCTGTTGGAGCTCTGGGCGATGCGCCTGGCATTGAAATCGCTTTCTGCCCTCCATCAAAAGAAGGCTATTACAAGTGTTCAGGGACAACACCACCGTCAAACATGGTGGGTGGAGACATTCACCCTTTGTCAAGAGGCCCGTATCTCTGGACATGCCTTAAACATCAGGGCCCTTCCCTGGTGGTTCAACATCTGGCAGGCTCTCTAAATGCCAGAGTGGACGAACTTAGCTGAAGATGCATAGCGGATGACAAATGGCATCTCCATTCGGAGGTGGTGAAAGGTCTCTTTCAGTAGTGGGGAGAGGTTTGGTTAAATCTGTTCACCAGTACTGATAATGTGCAATGTCAGCAATTCTGTGCACTGGAGTTTTTAAGGCGGCTCTCGCTCGAAGATGCTTTTCGTCCTGAGTGGAGCTCAGGCCTCCTGTATGCCTTTCCACTCATACCATTCTTGCCCAGAGTTCTCAAGAAGTTCAGAATCGACTGGGCCCCACTCCGATCAGACTGTCCCTTCAGTAGGATCTTCTGTCATGGTAGCAGGGAAAGGTTTTCCACCCAAACCTGTCTACGCTCCGCCTTACTGCGTGGTAATTAAGGGGGGACAGTTGACAGCTTTCGACCTTCCCTCCAAAGCCTTTGATGATATCTTGGCAGCAAGGCGTCCCTCCGCCACGACAGTATAAGCTTGCGACTGGGTAAAATTTGTAGCATGGTCTACAGAGAGACAGATTGATCCCCTTTCTGCCCCTCTGTCTCGGGCTCTCCTTTTCATTCTCTCTCTTGACCAGCAGAGCTCTGTTTTGGCACTCCCAAAGACTATCTTTCTGCTATCTCAGCTTTTCTGTGGATGCCTGGCCAGCCATCCTTCTTCAAATCCCCTATTGTAAAAATGTTTCTCAAAGGTTTACAACATTTTTTCCCTCCTTCTCCTTTTATAATGCCCTATTGGGACCTCAATCTTGTCTTCACTTACTTTATGTGCGCTCCCTTTCAGCCCCTGCACAATTGTCCACTCAGGCTTCTTTCCCTCAAGACAGCATTTCTCATGGCTATAACATCTGCCAGTAGGGTCAGTGAACTTCAGGCATTGTCATCCAAGCCTCTTTACCTTAACATCTACCCAGACAAACTGGTGTTTCGTACAAGGGCTTCCTTTCTGCTAAAAGTGGTCACTTTCTTTCATGTAGGCCAATCCATCACTCTGCCTACTTGTTATGCCATGCCTCATCCCACCAAGGAGGAGGAGAAACTTCACCACCTGGACCCAACAAGCATTTACAATGCAATGGTCTCGGCAATATTATAGGTAGAGCTATTGGCATTGCTCATTCTTTTTTTTGTATCCCTAAATAAATGGCATTGTCATTTATATTGGCAATAGCTTAATTGCTTGCATATGCGAGACCTATTGCATTAGCAGAGAGAGTGAGGTAGTGAGGTAGTGAGATAGAGTGAGGTAGTGAAATAGAGATAGAGTGAGGTAGTGAAATAGAGAGTGAGGTAGATAGAGAGTGAGGTAGTGAAAGACCAAGAGAGTGAGGTAGTGAAAGAGTGAGGTAGTGAGGGAGAGGGATGTTATGAGGTGGTGAGATAGAAACAGAGAGTGAGGTTGTGATGTAGTGAGATAGAGAGAGTGAGGTAGTGAAAGAGAGTGAAAGTGAGTTAGTGAGATAGAAAGAGAGAGAGTGAGGTAGTGAGATAGAGCGAGAGTGAGGTAGTGAGTTATAGAGAGAGAGTGAAGTTGTGAGGTAGTGAGAGAGTGATTGTGTGCTTTGCAAAAAATGTCTTAAAAGAAATCCACCATCATTCGCACGCAAAAGGAGCAGAAAAAGATTTTTTTGTTAATAAAAACAATGGTAGTCACAAATAGAAATCCACAGACTGCTCAGCGAGTAGAATAGCTTTTTTGTGCAAAGCTTCTCTTTTTATAGCTTTTTTCCTCGCTGTGCTGCTGGTTTGCTTGGGCGTCGTCTGGCTGCTCCGCCTGACGGAATTGTCAGGTTATCTTTTATTCACGGGAGGATGAAGGGGAGAAAACACACTGGGCTGTTTAAATCAAGCCAGGCAGGGGGTCGGGCCTGCCTTTCTCACAGGCAGCGGAAATGCCAGGAATTAGAGACATCAAAAACATGCAACAGATGGAATGAGAAAGTAAAAGAGGGAAAACAGTGGAAAATGGAGAAAAAAAAAAGAACGTGCACAAGTGAGATATTAAGGCACAAGTGTATGGGAGTGAATAAAAAAAGCATGAAGTTGAATCGAGACTATGTAGTCTGCCTTCTTTGTATTCGGCCTTTCTGATATTCGTAGCTCTGGCGTATGGGAAAAGGCTTCGTAACTAATGTATAGATGAGAGAAGGAGCAAGGAAGGCATATGAGGAAGAGAGGTGGGAGGTAGAGAGGAGAGACTAAGAGAAATATGAGCTAGAAAAGTGAGAGGTAAAGGGGAGAGAGGCAGCGGTGCAGAGGGCATGGGCAGTAAATAGTAGAATTGCAGAGGGCTTTTATGATAAAAAAGGCTTGACATGGAAAGTTGAAATGAGCACCATATATGAAGTCAGATCAGAAACATTTCAGGATGAGTGATAACAGGTGGGATTAGGAGATGGGATTCGAATTAAATAGATGAAAAGTGGCTACAAAGTAGAGAGAATTGCCGATAGCAACATAGCAAGAAGAAAGAGACCCAATAAAGGAAAAAAAGAGACTGTGACGAGAGGAGTGACGTTTAATGGAGTACATATAGATAACAGTGAAAGAGCTCATAGGGGGTCAAGGAATAGTGGAGTGGAGCGGCAGAGATACAGAACACTGGACTGGCATTAAGAGAAAGCGCAGTGAAATAACAATGAAAGAGTAAATACAAGAGAAAGAGAGGGATTAGAGGTGTGCCAATGGGAAGGGAATCTACTCAAGTATCCGTAAAATACCAGTGGCATGACAAACAACAGTAAGAAAGACAAGTGGTTGGCACAGAGAGAAAGAGCAGCCTGGAACGTCAAAAAATATAAACGCAACAGCAGGCTAGAGGGAGAGAATAGAGAGTGCTTGAAAACACCATAGAAATGACATTGAGATTAAAAGGTACATAAAAACATTAAAGAGATGAGATCAAAGGGAATGAAAGCATAGAGGATAAACTGAAAGAGGTCAGAGTAGAGAGTATGTATGTGAATCATGCCAGTCCTTTCTAAAATGACCCAACCCTAACCTGCTCTCCACTTCTAATCCCTCCGTGCCTAGTAAATTAACCAATCTAGTAGATGACTTTAGTGATTAGAAAATCACGTGTGCTACCATGGATACTGTTATGTGAATCACCACAGTAAAAATGGTACCTTCTATTTTAAACTTCAAATACATACATTGATACATTTGTTACATATTGGTATGTGGCATTTATTCTTGTTTCTAATTATAGATCTTAGACTCCTAACTGTCCATTAACAAAATATGTACATTTTAGTATGATCACGCCAAAATAATTCACATTATATTAACATGCGTTTCCGCTCTATTATTTGATTATTGTGTGGTGGGCGGAATTGCAATTTATTCTCTTGAGCAGTTGTCTGTGTTTTATCAGTGGCATCCTTGAAGGGTAATTCTTTTTACTGTGATGCTTCTTAGCAACATCTTTTAATGGCACTCAGGAAATGTCCACCTCGTATCTATTGTTAAAACTCCTGCATAGAATATATTGTATATTAATAACAAGCGTTTTTTTTTTCTCGTTTAAAGTAGAAATAGCACATGTTAGTTTCATATGTGGCGATTTCTACTCAGTTCACCGTTCTCATTCATTCTCATCAACTAATGCTTAACATGTGGCGGACTCAAGCCCTCATTTTTGAGTAAAATATATTATTTTTTATCATCAGACTTGGTGCCCAGAGCAAAAAAAAACAAAAAAAAAACGAAAAGCAGAAACGAGAGGTTGAAGGGAAAGAGAGAAAGCAAGGATGGAAAATAATCTTCAAGAGTGTGAGAGCGATGCGAAATGCAGGGTGGCGAAAAGAAGGGTGCACGAGATTCAACAGTAGTGAAATTTAGCAGCGGGTTCCTCAGAAAAATGTTGGGCCTCTGCACTTATAATTTATTTAGTACAAGCTAATCACCTAATAGAATCATCCATTTTATTTAGGTATTGATATCTCATTATAAGCTACAGGTCACTGATTGGATTCATGCAGCCTTTTCAATCCACCTGTCTCTGTTAAATGATTTTCATTGCTCTGAGTAAAATAGGCCCCTTATTTATGCAACTCTAAACAGTTTGTTGTGGCACGAGACAAATCAACAATGTCATTATATTATGTAGGTAATTCCTATACATGTTGAAAATTCCTACAATGCCTCAACATGTTTATTTCACACTTAACAAAGTAAATAAAAAACTAAACGAAATAAAACAATTAGGTAACTGTTGGTTTTACTATGAGGAATCTCGTGAAGCCAGGTTTTAGCTGTCGTCCCTCCACTCACAAGAGTCTGGTACCATGGTGACCTCGTAAAATCCACAATACTTGTTAATACAAGACCATTTAATCAACGAGAGTAGAGAAAGGCTTCACGGCCAAAGGAGCCCTCATAATTAGAAATGTGCATTTGCCCTCATTTGCTGAGGCTAGAAAAGCTTTTTCGGTCTGCTCAGTGTTGTGTCAAAAGCTAGACCTGCGCACACCTCCCTACAGCTCTGAATGGCTTGGGTTATTAAATGGATCTAAACTACGGCCTACTGTTTACTACTGGATTATGTGAGTTTAACTGCCTCATCCTGAGTTGTCCCCTTCTACAATATTTGGGATGTGCTAGATTCCGGGCCAATATGCTGGAGCGAAACTGGCACCAGATTCATGGGATGTGCAACTTTCCTTTTAAACCCTTTGGTGTAAGATCTTGTCGCTCACAAAGCGCACGCTAATTATTTTCCCTCCAAATGGATGTTGATTTATATTGATTTAATGAGACTAGACACCATCAGATCAGTGCTCTCAGCATTTCTGTGCAAACAAATATGTAAATAGCCAAGTCATGCATTGTTTAGACTTTTCCCTTTTTTACATTTTTCCTCATATTGCCTAGATATGAAACAAGCCATACTTTTAGTCGCTATTAAATCTGTTCCGGAAAACTCCGGTGGCCTCCCTGCGGCCCTTTGCTCACACAGCAGCCCGTGCTCGGCTTCTTATGACTCACCCGGGCTGTCTCTTTATTCCTTCTTTGCGGTCATATGACTGGGACAAACATGGCCACGCGACGTGAGGAGGAGCCGAAGAAAGAAAACAAACACTTGCATCGTCATCGCGCGCTCCGTTGACGGCCGCAGCCCCGGGTCTGCCGCGGCCGGTCCTGCAGTAAGGGGCACGGCGCATGCGTAAGCCCGAAACCTTCCATGGGGCACGGCGCATGCGTAAGCAGCGGGAGGTATAGCTAGCGTCTCAGCTTGCGAGGAGGACAGCGCGTTCGCACGCGCGTGGCCGGCGCAAATCGCCTTGCGCGCGGCCAGGACTGTCCTCCTCGGAAGCTGAGCCGCTAACAATAGATCTCTGGCGAGAGCGAGCTTCGCTCGCTTCTAGCCGAGACCTAAAAAGAGCATTGTCATTCTACCTTGACCGCACATGAGAGTTCCAGGGTGTCTCCAACATTTTGTGAGGTACGTCAGAGAGAAGAAAGGATGGGTCATACAGAAGAGGACCACATCATGATGGATTGTACTCTGTATCAAAATCTGCTACGCATTAGCTAACAAGAAACCCCTGAGGGTTTGCGTGCTCATTCCACTAAAACTAAAGTTGCAACCACTGCATTGGCATGTGGAGTTCTGGTCCTGGCCATCTGCCAGGCAGCAAAGAGGGCTTCTTTGCACATGTTTACCAAACACTACTGCCTAGACAGTCAGGTCCATAGGGATGGATATTTCATGCGTTCGGTCCTGCAGGACTTCCTCATGTGAAATTGGTCCACAGACCCACCTCTGCGGAGATATTACTTGGGTATTTATTCTAAGGTAAGGAATCTGTGGCTAGAAGTCTCTATCAGATGAACAAGTTACTTACTTTCAGTAACCCCTTATCTGGAAGAGATTCTATTTAGCTGCAGATTCCTTACCGACCCACCTATCCTCCCTGCTCTGTGAATGGATTACTAGGGACAGGGATTTCTCCTTTCAGGGCACTAGTTTTCCCCACCAGTAGTCAGTGTACTTCGTGGCTCCGCGCTTATGGGGAGGAAAGTCGCGAAATGTAACTGATGTCAGCGTACTGGGGTAGCACCTATATAGGCTCTGTGCACATCACGCCGACGAAGCCATGCGTATAAGGTGTTACTGAAGATAAGTAACTTGATCTTCATTAATAGCCCAGTCTTAACTGACTGGCTTATTGAATGAATGCTCTCACCTCCTAGAATCAAGACCATCACTCTCACACACCACTCTCACTGTTGGAGCATGAAATCAAAGAGAAGGGAGATGAAGATGTGAAGCCAACCACTGGGGAATCCATTGGAAAAATTATGGGAATTCAGAACCAGATGTTTTGGCTCTTACACAAAGCATATTGGACACCAGCTCGCCTACATCTACACAAAATTAGAGAAGATTCCAGGTGTTGGAATTGTAAGGAGGAAACAGGGGACCAAGCACATCTGCTGTTTTACTGCAAATGCGTAAAACCTTTTTGGGATAGTATTTTTGATTTTATCTCTAAACTACTCTCATGCTCCCTTAAAAGGGAATTCTCTACGCTGCTATTTGGCTTCCTTAGTGTGGGATTCCTGGACGACAATGATAGGGCCCTTTTGGATCTTCTCCTGATAGCAGCAGTTAAAGTCATCTTAAATAACTGGAAGGATACAAACAAAGCGCCTTTTAAATGCTGGTTATATTGGGTCTCCAACCTCAGGGGCGCTGACACAATTGCCCTCCAAAACTCACCATGGAAACACCCCCCTCAGACATATGTGGGATAGTCTTGACACATATTTTGAATCCCACAAACCATCATGAAATATACCCCTTACCAATGGGTAGGCTCATAGTCTGCTCAAACCTGGCCTCTACCTGTTCGCTACCTAATTTCTTCTATAGGTAATCATCTGTACTATGCTGTTGCAGTACATAAGTAGAGGCTTACTGGCAGTGTATGTTTTGTGTTAATTTTTCCTTTCTTTCTTTGCTATTTAGGTTATTTTGCAGTATTGTGTTTATATTTATGTATGATCTGTGTATTAATTTGTTCAGAAAGCAACCAATAACACTTTTGAACACAGATGTGTTATGAACTAGTTGCTGAGAGGCAAAATGTATATCCTGTTGCAAAACCACAGCTAAATAGACTCTGACTGGGATCTGTGCCCATGCACATTCTGTTTTATCTCACTTTTTCACCAGGGTGACTGCCAAGTCTGTAAAGTTGCAGCTGGATCTTGGATAGTACTGATTGCTGGAGGGTAGGTGGTCTGTGATGCTCTTCTTTTGGCAGAGTCATAAAAATGCTAATTTAAAAGCTTTCAATCCATGTTCACATGTCACACATCCATCTTCACCTGTCTCTTGCTCAGTTGTCTCTTATCTCTTGCTCTTCATATTACATAAAGCGCAATTCTTGCTATGTATGTATGTGATTTGTAAAGAACAAAACTGGCTACAAAGCAACGTAGTGTGTACAGCAAAACTGGTTTACAAAGAGAACTGGGGACCCTAGAATTACACGGAAGAGAGCATGTTGAGTGTGCAAGGCAGAGGAGTGGTCGAGCTTGGCATCAATTGGTCAGCACATTGAAGGCATCTACAAAATCTAAAGAGGGTGAATGAGAAGGGTAGTGGTTCTTCTTTGCGATAGTTCAACTAACTGGGCAATCACTTTGAGATATTAGAGGAAGAGGTGGGTCCTAAGATCCTTGTGAAGGGGCGCTGGAATGGTGCCTTTCGGATGTTAACTGAGATACACTTTTATTTATTTTATTTTTTATTTAATGCGATTTTATATAGCGCAAACTTTACCCGAAGGTGTCAGAGCTCTTTACATAAGAACCAGTTGCAAAACATAAGGACTAAGGAATACATGCGTTACATAAAAGATACAAACAGAAAAAATTGCAAATGTACAAGATAACAGCGCAGAGTGCTGAGCTACATAGAAATGAACCCCCTTTTTGTCTCGGGACCCAACCCTAACAGAGCACTGCCTCACAATCATAAAAGTGCATCATTTGACGTACGTCCAAAATGTCTTTTCAAATCCTCATAAAATTGAAAAGGCATGGCCTGACAAAATACCTGCAAATGTACTGTACTAGAACAGGGGTCAACAGGGGGTGACATTCGATCTGACCCTAAAAGATGCTTCTGCCGGCCAAAAAGACGTGCGCACTTTAAACTGTGCATTAGCCAGCCCACCCTCCTCCCTGCTGAGTGGCATTGCTGCTGTCAATCAGCAGCGGCCCGGCCCTCGTCCTGATGCTCTGTTTAGGACGGAGTTAACAATGAGAGGGTTTGGCTATTCTGCAGTAAGGCCACTCTACTATAACAAAAAATAACTACCAATTGCCAGTACTGCTGTTTATTCAACGAATTTGAAACACGATGAGACAGAATGAAGCTGACCCTTCTAAACCACTCTTTCAGTTTGATTCAATAAATTTTTTTTTCACAATGAAATTCAAATGGTTTAAATTCAACAAGGCCTTTAGAAAAATATTCACAACAAACATTACAAAGAACCCCGCAGAAAACCTTTACACATACAAAAGGACCTCATTCTTATCCGTGGTTTCCCAAATTCAAAACAACATTCTCTTCCTTAAAACACACAAGTGACGCACCATTCATACTAGTGTTTCAACTCATTCACACATTCCTACATACACCCACTAGAAAACCCCCTTTGGGGTACCAGCGGCTAGCGGTACGAGAATCAATGTAATCAGTCTTAGAAACCTTGGGCCAGATGTAGGAGATCAAATACCGGTCGGTAACGGCCTATTTTGGCCGTTACCGACCGGTATTTGGGTTTTGTAATGTAGGGGGCCTTTGATTTACAGAATTAGTAAATTTACCGATTCGGTAAATTTACAGAATCGGTAAAATACTGAATCGGTAAATTTACCGATTCTGTAAATCAATATGTAGGTGGCACAGTAAACAGTGCCACAGGCCCTTAAGAATTGGTTATTTACCACCCAATACTATTGGGTGGTAAATAACGAATTCCTGTGTACATGCACATCTGTGCATGTACACCTGTGCCATGTGGCACACATACCTGCCCTAAGGGCATGTATGTGTGTCACATGTATGTGTGTCACATGACAGGTGGACAATGGGGAGACAGTGGCACTCATTCTGTTAGATTTGAGTGCCGCATTTGACACTGTCTCCCATTCCATCCTTTTGTCCACCTTGAAATCTGTGGGCATTGACGGCTCTGCCCTGGCCTGGATTGCCAGTTTTCTTTCTGACCGCACTTTTCAAGTTTTCTCCTCAACTTCTGTCTCTTCCATCTATGCTTCCTCTCACGGTGTTCCCCAGGGTTCTATCCTCAGCCCCCTTTTCTTTAATCTTTATGTGAGACCTCTAGCTTTCCTGGCTGAGCAAGCTGGTCTCACGATTTACTCTTATGCAGACGATACTCAAATCATCTACTCTCTATCAACAAATAAACATCTCCCCACGTCTTCCCTGCAGTCTGGTCTGGAACAAATCTCCAACTGGATGCATAGACATAAATTAAAACTAAACGGTGACAAAAAGGAGTTGCTTCTATTTGGTCCAAATCCATCGCTCTGGGGCCCGCAACACTGGCCTCAGCAGATGGGCCCTATTCCTACCCCTTCAGCTACAGCTCGTAACCTTGGGGTCCTCCTTGACAACCAGTTGTCAATGAAGCAACATGTGGTAAAAGTCTCAGCCACCTGCACTACCATCGTAAGGTGGCTGAGAAAGATCACGTGGATGCTTCCAGCTGACACCCAGAGGACCGTAGTCCAGGCCCTTGTCACTTCACGGATGGACTACGGGAACATTCTTCTTCTGGGTGCCTGCAAGGAGGTCACCAAGAAATTACAGGTGGTTCAGAACATGGCAGCTCGCCTCATCTGTAATCTGCCTGCCAGGTCCTCGGTCGCCGTCCATCTGCGCAAGCAGCACTGGCTGCGCATTGAGAGCCGAGTGAAATTTAAAGCTCTCTGCATAATGCATCATATCAAATCTGGCAAAGCCCCGAAATACTTGTCCTCCTTGGTACAGGATTATGTCCCTACCCGCACTCTGAGATCCTCTACGCAAAATAAGTTTCAAATCCCGCGCTTTAACAGAGCCAAAATGGGCGGTCGCTCGTTTGCGCTGCTAGCACCTTCCCTTTGGAACTCCATGCCTCAACCCCAGCGATCCGAAATCTGCTATCTTAAATTTCGCAGGGGAATTAAGACCTGGCTTTTTAATTCTTAAAATGTGTGCTCAATCCGTCTCAGCTTACCTTACCTTTTGTTTGTTCACTAGCGCCGGGAAACCTCCGGGTAGCTGCGCGCTCAATAAATGCAATTATAATAATAATAATAATGGCACACAAGCCAGAAACAGGGGTGCAATAGGGTGTCAAAGTGACACCCTGCCCCCCTTAGCAATTCAGTATTTTTACCGAATCGGTAATTAACGAATCCGTATTTGCCATTGATTCCTATGGGCTTCAAGGCCCATAGGAATCAATCGCAAATACCGATTCGGTAATTACTGGTTCGGTAAATACCGAATCCTACCGAATCGGTATTTGTTACCGAATAATTACCTACATCAGATTTGCCCATTCATGAATACTGAATCAGTAAAATTCGGTATTTATGAATCGGTAAATCTGATTTACCTACATCTAGCCCCTTATTCGCTAAATTTACTAATTTCAACAGTAGGCCATCTAAAACTACAACACTACGAAAAAAAAAATTCTTTTTTTGCTTGATTGGCCTAACAAAGAAAGTGGTCCCTGTTTGGGACGGGGCACAAAAAATTAAATGGTAATAAATTACCATTTTATTTTTTCATTTCTGGGTCGTGGGGGGGGGGCATTTTATTTGGGGCGACGCTCCTCCGCTCCAACAGAGGAGCCGCCCCTGGTAAGAAACAACATGAATTGGGTGAACTTCCCTTCTGGTAACAATTTTCTGTCTGTTAGTATCGAAGGCGGTTTTCATGGTGAAGCAAACTGAATGGTACAACAAAAAAGCTGCTTGAGCCAAGGTTACACTTTGCCCTTGTTTGATAGTAAGTAAAAGTTTATAAAAGTACACGAATGCCAAACTGCTTTTTGGCACTAGTGTACTTAGACAAACCATGAAAAGAGTGGGCCTATTTGGAGAGAGAGGAGAAAGCCATGTTTTTAACATTTTCCTCAACTGTGTCAGGTTGGTTTGAGATCTTAAGTGAAAAGGCGTGGCATTCCAAAGCTTGCATGCAGAAAAGGAAAAGCTTTTACTTCCCCATCCTGCTTCATTAATTCTCAGAATGGCCACTAATTTAGCATCGCTGGACCTGAGATTACGACTGGGGGCATGCCAAGAGAATGTTTTCCGAAAATAGAGAGGGCCAGCCTTATAGAGCTCCGTGTGAACCAGAGACAGGGCCTTAAATGTGACCCTCTTGCAAACAGGCAACCAATAAAGTCTAAGGGCCTTATTTATGAGAAGTGTTGTATCGCTGCCACAAAGCAGCGGTGCAACCCTTGTCTGTGCGCCCTCCTTTCGACACCATTGAGGCATCATATTTACTGTATGACACATCATGTCGCAAGGAATGATCGATACAGCAGTATTACTGACGTATCCGATGGTGCAAAACTGACGCATTGCTGGAGTTGTGTTGGAAGCGGGACACAACTCCAGCAATGTTCCTTTCCAAGCCCCATGTGAAAGGGCCTGGGTCAGTCTTACGCCTGCCATGAGGCAGGTGTAAGATATTGGCACAGTAGCGTCCTAGGAGTGGTGCACTGAAATCTTATAGATTTCAAGGCTCCACTTCTAAGAGGCTTTTTGCGGGGTAACACCCACCCTGCACACATTATACCTGGCGCAGATATAATGTGGCACAGGGTTTTATAAAGTGACTATAAATATGATCTGCAAGACAGGACTAAATTTGGGAATATTTAGAACTAGGCGAGCTGCTGCATTTTGCACAGATTACAGCGTCAGTTTCTTAATTCCCAGATACAACGCGTTGCAATAATCGAGTTCAGATAATAGAAAGGATGCTGCCCCTCACAGGCTCTGGTACTGTTCTCGATTGTCAAAAATGTTGCAAAGTGCTGGCTTCCTTGTAAAACTCCACAACAGTTGATTGAAGACCCAGAATTGCACTGATTGTAAATTCACAACTTTTGCCCTTCACCAGCTCTCCTCTTCCCTCGAGATTCTTCTTTTCCGACCTCCGGGCGGTCGCTCTCCTTGATGAAACCCTCCCTTCTTTCATGCAGGATATTCACACCGACTATGACTAGCCAGTGAAAGACCTTTTCCAATTCCACAGAAGTCTGGGTGAGAGGTAGCTGATTGCTGCTCATTGCACTGAAGATAAAGGGCCCGATGTAGGTAAATTCATTTTACCACTTCATAAATACCGAATCATACCGAATCGGTATTTATGAAGTGGTAAATTAGAGGGGGGGAGATGTAGGTATTTCAGATTCGGTAAATACCGAATCTGTAAGATTCGGTATTTACCGATTCTGTAAATACCGATTCGGTATCCCCCATTGCTTCCTGTGGGCCTTGAAGCCCATAGGAATCAATGGGCATTACCGAATCGGTAATTACCGATTCGGTAATTACCGATTTGTGCAAGGGTGCAGGGGGTGTCACTTTGACACCCTCCAGCACCCCAAAAAAAGGCATGTGAGCCATGTGGCACACAGACATGCCCTAAGGGCATGTCTGTCTGTCACATGGCATAGGTGTGCATGCACACATGTGCATGCACACCTGGATTCGGTATTTTAACACCCAATTGGATTGGGTGTTAAAATACCGAATCTGAAGTGCCTGTGGGACTGAAAGTAGTCCCACCTACATCCCAAATTTAAAAAATCGGTAAAATTACAGATTCGGTATTTTTGCGATTCGGTAATTTTACCGAATCGGTAAAATACCGAATCGGACAAAAAAAGGTCCCCTACATCTCAGTAGGCCAAATACCGGTCGGAAACGGCCGAAATCGGCCGTTTCCGACCGGTATTTGGTACCTACATCGGGCCCAAAATGTCACTTTTTCCGACATTCTGGTGGTGTTAACTCCTGAGCCTTATTTTACAAGACCGCCTTGTAAATAATCCCCTATTCACGCACCACTTAGCCTGAAAGGGGTGTGCAATGGTGTTGTAGTGTTCCGCCGCAACACCCATTGCTTTTTGACGCTGTCCCATATTTACAAGGTATGGGGCAGCGCCAAAAATACCACCAGGAAATACCTAGTCCTAAGCAGGTGATACGAGGAGAAATGTTTTATTTCTCCTTGTATTTTGCTCTTTCAGTGTGTGCTGCATTCTACAGCACACAGAGATAGAGCAAATCGCCTGTACTGATTGTTTATGTACAGGAAGGTGTCCCTTCCTGCTGTGAAATAATTGCCCCTGCAGCTCAGGCACCCTAGCAAAATGGCGCTAGGGTGCTTGCGCTGGCGTTACGCAGCTTTTTTAGAGCCAGTGCTAGGGGTAACGTAGGTGTGCACCGCATCCTTGTGAATACCGTGCATCCCTGCGTTTTGAAACTGTCGGAGCGCGGTGTTACCAATTTTGGCAGAACATCATGCCCGCCAGTTTCTTGTAACTATACCCCTGAGTCTGGGTAGCCCATATTACTTACTTACACACACACAAACTCACTCTCTCTCTCGACAGGAAGACTCAAAAATAGACAATGGGACTTCAGGCATAGAAACTGGGACAGTGAGATACAGAAACTGGGAGGCACACACTGTGACAATGGGACATGGACATTGAGACTGAGAGGCACATAGAGTAGGACAGGGTGGAACAAATCAGCTTCTGTCCCGCTCTTAAAGTGCCCATCCCCATGTCAAACCTGAAAGAAAGAAAATGATTTTTCTGTAGCCATAATAGCCAGAGAGTGAAGGCGAAAGATCTTTAATGGCTTACTAGAGAATTACTCATACAGCAGGATGGTGCAGAAACAACTGCCTCAAGGCGCTTTACAAAGATTCTCACTAGACACATTTTAGATTAAGAAAATAGCTTTTCATTATGTGCTGCAGTTCTTGTTATCTGAATTGCTAACTCTAATGGATGCATCTCTTCCAGAGCCTCTCCCTGCCTTGTAATCGCACCTGAAGGCAATGTAAAAGGTGTTGGTTTTGACAGAATAGGGGTTTAGCATGTTGGTGCATGTCTTGGTCATAGTGCACAGCCTCAGAGTTTAAATTCTGAGTAGTTGACTGCTTTTAAAGCCTCCCATCATAGTTATCCCCAGACGAGCTAGAACTCGCCTCCCTCCCCCGCTTCGCCTTCAGCCACTGTCTGTGGACTCCAATTAGACTTTCCCTCCCTGGTTCTGCACACTAAAGCCACGAGGCCAGAGTTCTGGTGTTCTTGGCTAGATTTGGACTATATAAATGTATGCACTTAGTTGCACGAATATAAATCAGAATATGGAAAATTGAAAGTGCTCAGATCACACAAAAAAAGATGCACTTTCTTTGATTTTTGAGTTTGCCCTCATGATTGATTGAGGTGTAGATCGACTTGCTGAAGGACAGCAATGAAAGTTAGGATATATTATGTCATGCTATCTGTGGTTTGTTATAAATGATGCGTTCTATTGGGTTGATTGATGGCGACAGAGATTCACATAGTGCTGTTTTGAGGTCAGTAGGGCTTTTGGGAGCCATCGAATTTGGGTACTAGGGGCCTCATTTATGAGGCTGTGCGTCACTTTTACCCCGCCGGTGCGGTGACGCACCAGTGGCGTAAAAAATACGCCTTGTTGTGCCATATTTACAAAGTGACGCATCTAGGTAGATGCGTCACTTTGTAAACCCCTGCGCCACATTATACCTGCGCCACGTATAATATATACAAGGGGGGCGTATTGACGCAAGGAAGGGTCGTAGAAGTGAAGCAGTGAAATCTATGAGATTTTACTGCGTCACTTTTAGGACACTGTTGCGTCAAAATCTTGCGCCTGCCTCACAGTAGGCGTAAGACTGACGCAGGCCCTTTCACATGGGGCTTGCCCCATGTGAAAGGATGCATTGCTGGACTTGCGTCACTTTTGTGACACACTCCAGCAATGCGTCACTTTTGCGCTTACAGATATGTCAGAAATACTGACGTATCTGTAACTCCTTGCGACATGATGCGTCATACATTAAATATGACGCATCAGGAATGTCACAAGGAGTGCGCACTGAGAAGTGACGCATCGCTGCTTTCACGCAGCGTGGCGTCACTTCTCATAAATGAGGCCCCTGGTCTCTGCTGGTCTTCAGTGCCTGGTCCCAAGGGTTCGGCTGCAGAAGTCTATTTTCTGGATCCTGACGCGGTTTCTGATTGTTTGAATTTAAGTCAGATGCCTTAGGGAGACTGGTGATAACCAACTACGGGGCATATCTGAGGTGTGTTGTATATGCGCTGGGTGTTATGTCTAACGTGTTCTCTTAGGTGTTGTCTGTTGTTGAGCACAGCTTTGGTGTGTAGAGTTACTTCTCCATACCTGTCGCACCGCACACCTCGCCGTACCCAAGTGCTGCTCTTTGAAGGGAGCACCATTGTGTGTGTGTGTTTGTTTTTTTGTTACTGTGTGTGCTGTTGTGAGCCTGTTAGTATGGTCCTCTATGGAATATCTGAGCAGACCCCACACAGCTGAGTGGTAATGGTATTAAATTTGATATGTTGACTGTGTCTTTGCCTTGGGCCCTGTCCGGCACTCCACTGGCCAGGTTAGAGCCATATAAATACCATATACTACATACACACCTGCATTTTAGCATTTTCCCGGTTGGTTTCATTATGTTTAGTTTATTTTCTATTTTAGCATTTGCCCTATGAGTTCAATATATTTCACTTTGCTTCTTTTTATGTCTTATAATGAAATGTTATTTTATATGTATTGAAATAGCATTTGAAAAGCTATTCAACTGGTTATTGTAGTAGAATTTCATTGCATGTTGAATAATATGACGTCAGTCCTTTCTTTCATTGTTGTATCACATTCTGTCTCAACCCCCATTAAAAAAATAGTTGCTTCCATCACCCCTAGGAACATGCAGGGTGAAATGGCATGCACTTCTAAATGGGAACCTCACTAATGGATAGGTAATACCAAGCATGTGCTGGTGGGGTGGGTCCACAATAAAATAACAAGCATTTACAATGCAACGGTTTCGCCTTTGTAAAAGTTTGAGCTTATGGCATTGTAAATGACAAATTTTGTATTTATATGTTGGTTTTGAAAGCAGATAAATAAATGGCATTGTCATTTACAATGTCAATAGCTTAATCTCTCACAAATGCGAGACCTATTGCATTTACACACACACATAGCACAAACACACACACGAGCCACACACAGACAGAGCTACACACAGACAGAGCTACACACAGACAGAGCAACACACAGACAGAACAATACACACAGACAGAGCAACACACACAGACAGAGCAACACACACAGACAGACATTTTATGTGCCCAGACACCAACTGGTGGATAATATATTGTAAACAGAAGCTTTGTCGTTTCTCACAGTTTTTTCACGACACACATTGGCTTTAACCCACAACGTACTATGTAACAAGCCTTTATAACCCACATCGGGTGGGTTCAAGACTGTATCTTCTTACACATAGACTACTACTTGCACTCCAAACTTTATTGGTTTGTAAATGGCCCACAACATAATTTTCAACATGCACAACCACACCTGTCTCCAGTTATTCACCTATTTCCATTCTATACACCCACACATGTACACACAGTAACTCAATGTTGAATGTGGTGTAGTGGCTTACCTGTCAACTTTCGACCCAGGCGAAATAGGGGCAAATAATGGCACTTGACCAAAACCTTGTTGCTAGGTGATGTAGGTGAATTAACTCATCTCTCTTTGCTTCAGCCCAAAACCAAAAGTGCTTAGAATTAGGTTAATTGCATGTATGATGCACTACATAAATAAATGCGTATCAGGACATAAATAACTTCAATGGTGATCTCTCACCGAGTTCTATGCCCACAATATCTAGACTGATTGGCGGGGCAAGACAGAATCTGTATCCTTCATCGTTTGCTTTTACACAATGAATGTCACTTTAAGGAAGCAGTAGCGCCGCCATACACTCTGCACCGAACCTGAGAATGGCAGGTAGTCTTGCACAGGCGGGAAGCAGAACTTGCGCGAGCCTCTTTTGTGAGCTGACTGGCTAGTCCGATCGGAATCTATACTTAATAACCCAAAACAACAAATGCTGTCTCATAAGCACTTGCAGCCATACCTAAACAGCCAATATCTATTACAGGTCAGAGGACGACTGGGAGAAACATTTACTGCTGACAACTCTCCCACTGCTGTACTTGCTTAATTTGAGTAAGTGGTAGCAGGTGCGCCTACCGACGTTCATTTTAGGGGAGCGGCACACGAACGGGAAAAACGGAGGAAGAAAAAGACAGAACAAGTTATCACCATTAAATTCACCTATTTTCAACTATTCATTGTACGTGTGTGTTTCTGTGTGTGTGTATATATGTATATATATATATATATATATATATACACACACATATATATATATATATGTGTGTGTATATATATATATATATATCACACTTACAATATTAGTCTAATAATTTCATCAGGCACTTAATACAAAATAAATGCTCCGCTGAAAATATGCTATTGATGTATTTGTTGATTGCGAGAGGAGGAACCCATACGTCACACCAGCCAAAGCCTTGAGTGGGTCATATGATCCTCTCCCACAACAATTGAAATCAAATGTATTTATATTGGTTGCGCGGTAATAAATTGTGTGACTTCGTTTAATGATACACTTAATGCAGAAACATGTTTTATTGGGGCATATATATTGGCATTGGCGCTACGTAAATACAAATGTATTTTACACACTCATACACCTGTGTCTGCGTGTACCTCACCTTGCGTATCTCCCTCCTGTAACCCACTCCTCTCATACCCCTCCCCTCATCTTACAACCCCCTCGGATATGTGTCCCTCCTCTCGTATCCCACTCCCTCCCCCGTGCTCTCTTTTTGCTGCATGACCGCGCGCGTCGTTCCCTCGCTCCCACACGGCCCCCTTGCTGCTCTGAATACCAAGTGCCTCTCGGTGGATGTGCTCGCCATAGGCTGGCGGAAGCCGAGGGTAGTTGGGATCCTCCTGCCAGCCCCGTCGTCGCTGTGAGCCTGACTCACTCCGTGGCGAGGTCGCAGCTGGCCCTCATCCGCAGCAGAGGATCCTGTCAGGGTGCGCGAGGCTCCCAGTCATGCGCGCGGCTCAGGGGTCCGGTCAGCGGTGACCAGGGCGGGAGCGCGTGGACCCTGGGAGCGCTGGCTTGGGAAGTTGGTGGGCGCCTGGCTCACTGCCCTGGCAGCATCACCTCCTCTACCTGCCAGCTGTAGATAGGGAAGCCACCCCCCGGGAGAGGACAGGGGCACCAGCAGAGCCCTCTGCCAGCGAGAGAAGATGATCGGGGTGAACAGCATCAACAGCAGCGGGGCCGGGCGCCTGCGCTCCCGCTCCATGTGCTCGGTGCGCTACGGCCGGAATTACCGAGGCATGGAGACCTTCTGCTACGGGTGGCCCCAGCGCTCCAGGACCCTCAAGCCCGTCCTCTACACCGACCTGGTGGTGAGCCGCCTGCAGAACCGGAGGAAGAAGAAAACGGTAATTGGTGGCGGGGAGCCTTGCCGAGGTGCCGCGGGCACCTGCGGGTGAATGGTGGAGCCGACACCGGGCGGTGGGATTGGAGCGGAGTCATCACGTGATCAGTGTTTAATGAAGAGGATCGTAAAACTTAATGCAGAGTAGCGTACCTACGGAGGGGTGTGTAAATACGCTCCAGCGTATATGTTACAGACGTGTATTTCAAAAAGACCGCAGTGCTTAATTTGTAATAGAATGAGTGCAGGTGATAAAAGTTCTGCTCAAATACCTGCTGTGAGTGGTAAACGTCAGCGCACAGAATTCAATACATATCCTGCGTTAGTCTTTTTCCAGGAGACACCCCCGCCCCTATATCTTGTGCAAGTTCCTGCTTTCTCCCTTCTGCGACGGCTTTCCAAACTTGCTTTTCCCCTCTCGTCCTCGCGGTTAATGTCTGATGAAAAACAGGGATTCGGGGGCGTGCTCTCCCCTTCCCATTGGCTGGAAGGTAAAATTCCAGCCAATGGGAAGAGGAGAGGGCGTGACTTAAAAAAAGACACGGAAACGCCCCCGAATCGCGTCAAGGCGGGCCCTGAACTCAGTGACGCTCCTCTCCTCCAATGGCTGGCCAGCATTTACGAGGCCAGCCAATGGAAGAAGGGGAGTGTTCAAGTCCCCCATAGTGTAAACAAAAGTTTTCGATCTGGGCGGGGCACTGCGTGCCCTCGCCAGGTCGAAACCTAAAAAATTAAAATTAAAGTCAACCCCCAAAATGGTCTCTACAGGAAGCCCCCTTTTTGGCCTCTGCTCCGATGACGAAGAAAGCATATCCCTACCATTGGCACTAAATTACTGAATCTCCGAATTGCATTGCATTCCCTCTGTCAACCCCATGGATCAGTCAGTGTCACAGCCTGGCATCAGTTTCCTGCATTGACACACAGCTTCTAAGAAACTGGGGGGCATATTATCAAGAAAGGTCGTTACATTATCGCCGCTTTTATCGGCAGGAAACTGCCGATAAAGCGGCGATAATGGGCTTGATAATATGCTCTATGGAATTCCAATCGAAGCCCAGGTTACATGTCTTCACATCTAACATGGGCTTCGATTGGAATTCATAAAGTATATTATCAAGCCCGTTATCGCCGCTTTATCGGCAGTTTCCTGCCGATAAAAGCGGCGCTAATGTAAGGCCCTTTCTTGATAATATGCCCCTATAGCTGATCTAGGAATAGGCGCTGGGCGATATACCTTTTTCGATTATTCTTAAAGAGTCTAGACAACAATAAGAACATATTTTTTGTTAGTGAAATATTCTGCATTTATGAGGTCACTAAGACCCAGTTCCTGATTGCAGGCTCAAGAACACCCCATCAGAAATAACATTTGCATAGAGCATCGGCTTTGTACTGCAAAAATAATTTGCAGTCCTTAATACCCGTTTTTAGCATGCTTTGCAGGCAGATACCAAAAGTTAATGTTGGTAGTATGTTTCTGGGTAAAACATAAGCAACAACAATATGCCCAAACATCATGGTAGGCGTTAGAGCTCTTATCTAAATTGCATCATTGGTCCTTTCCTGTAGAGTTGCATTTGTTGCTCAGTATTGCAAGTGGTACTTGTTAAAGTCAAGAATCAATTGGTCAAGTGCCTCAAACCTATTTTACTAAATCCTAAGCTGGCCAACAAACCAGGTATTCTCTTAATAGAGCAATGATTTCCACAGAGATCCGAGAGGATTGTATCTTGTCTTTGAGTGTATTTTAAACTTAGCATTATCTATGTGTTGTGACACAGGGGTGGATTTGGGTTTAGACGATGTAGGGCCAGATGTACAACCGTTTTTGCATGCGCAAATGGGTTTCCGAACCCGTTTGCGCATGCAAAAACAGCATGGGCCATGTACAAAGCCTATTTAGCGAGTTGCAATTTATGTGCGACTTTTTAAATAGGTTTTGCAACTTGCTATTAGGAAGGGGCTTTCCCTTCCTAATAGCGAGCCCAAGCCCATATATGAATGTAAACACTCGCAAATTACCACCCTCTTCAAGAGGGCAGTAATGCACTAGCAAAAGGGAAGGGGTCCCCAGGGGACCCGTTCCCCTTTGCAAATGCAGGGGACATTTTTTTTAAGGTCAGGCAATGGTTCCAGGGACCACTACCTGCCCTTAAAAAATTAAACGAAAACGTTTAATTGTTTTTCGTTTTTAAATGCATCCGTTTTCCTTTAAGGAAAACGGGCTGCATTTAAAAAAATTGCTTTATTGAAAAGCAGTCCCAGATATGGTGGTCATCGGAGCCCAGCAGGCCACTATCCCTGGGAGTGACTGCCATTCCCAATGGGGTCGCAATTTGCGAGAGGCTCATTAATATACATGAGCCTTTCAATTTGCGACTCCATTGGGAATTGCAAACAGTGTAATGCACACTGTTGTACATCCAAAATAGCGCCTCGCAAATTGCGAGTCGCAAAAAACTCGTAATTTGCGAGGCGCTATTTTGGGTGTTTGGACATCTGTCCCGCAGTTCCTCATTACATTTTCTCTTTGTTCCACCTTAACTCCAAGGTCCTGCGCTGCTTTGAAAGTCGATACAGAGTGTTGTCATGTATAGGCCATGTATGAACCGGATGAAAAGACATTTAATTGCAACTGTAGACATACAACCATTGCAGCGTACGCAGGCTAACATTTGATTACTGCCCCTTGTTGCTTCCATTTGCCGTGATCTGATCCCTGCATTGATCACCTGGCACGTCCAAACAGAGTTCATGAGAGATGGATATGGAGGAAGGAGACAGAAAATCCTATCAACATGTATTGATCAATAAAGGATTTCAGGATCTGCATCAGGAGAAGTAACTATGGACCAGATGTAGGTGGCCCATTACCGGTCGGTAACGGCCGAAATTAACGAATTTCTGCCGTTACCGACCGCTAATATGTTTTTCTTATGTAGAGGGCCGAAATTAAGGATTCGGTAATTTACCGAATCAGTAATTTAAGGAATCTGTAAATTACCGATTTCTTAAATACCGATATGGTAAATTACCGAATTCCTAATGTAGGGAGCACTTAAATGAGTGCTTATCCCATGTTAGGATTCGTTATTTACCACCAACTACAAGTTGGTGGTAAATAACGAGAAAAAAAACAAAAAGCAATTTAATGCAAATTGCTTCAGTGCATGTTGCAGACATATATGCCCTTAGGGCATGTATGTTTGCAACATGTGCACAACTACAACGAGTATCAGAGGGTCTAGAACCAAAAGAGTTTAAGGAGTGATAGACATCAAACTGACAGTACACAACCCTTTGACTAACTGATCACTAAAAAGGTGGACTTCAACATCTCAGGTGGATGAGGAAAAAACCATCAGACACCACTCGGATCCGCCCTTCATCATTTGGGATTTATCCATACCATCCGTGTGAGTGTGTTTTAGTCACAGTCAAAGATAGACCAGGTGGTTAGAAAGTCTACTTTGCCGCATCAACAACAGTATGGTATATCACTCAATAGTAGTTAGTGAGTGAAAAACAGGGTGATGACTGTGGAGTGCAGTGCAGAAAAAAGTGAATGAAAATAATAATAAACTGTGTGTTGTAAAATTGGATGAGAGAGCGTAGAACCAACTTTATTCAAATGACGCTCACTTGTCCAAGATTAAAAAGGTGTTTCCAAAGACAGTTGAATAGACTGTCTAAGGTAAAGCCAGGTCGAGATGTTTCAGCAAATCTGGACTACTGCGTCCTTGCCTTCATCAGGACCAAATCAACAAAAAACTGTGCTACTGCACAAAAACAATTTTTTTTTTAAAGTGACAACAGAGAATTTAACGTGTAAATAAACAAGTGCAGATGTCACCTGAATTATCCAGAACATGAAAGTACGTCATGAAATTACAGCTAGTGTTGTTCACTGTGAAATCAGAGAGAAAGGGAGAAGAATAAGTATCAGATGAAGCTAACCACACCTTATACAACTCTTTCTATTGTTTGGTCCAATCAGTATAGACCTATAACACTGTCAGAAATTCTGATGCTGACAATTAAACTCATCTTTATAGAGGAGCAGATATTTTTATATTTGGATATATGTCTTACATTCCAAACATGTATAAAAAATCTTACCGTAGTCTGTAAGATTTGAAAACCTCACCCCACCTGGCAGCGGCTCAGGATAAGAGTGAAGCACCGCTCTAAAAAACATGTAAAAAGTAACAACATGTTTAACACAGTGTGCAAGAACCTCCACACACCTGCCTTTACTGTACTGAGAAAGGGGGTCTAATCGCAAAAGTGGTCATCCCGGTATTGTCTCTTAAGAACTACTGTTTGAGACTCTGGGATAAAGATTTTTGTACAACCACTCATGGGACACAGGATTGGGGCGCTCAATTTCATGACGAACTTTCATGTTCTGGATAATTCAGGTGACATCTGCACTTGTTTATTTACACGTTAAATTCTCTGTTGTCACTTTAAAAAAAAATTTGTTTTTGTGCAGTAGCACAGTTTTTTGTTGATTTGGTCCTGATGAAGGCAAGGATGCAGTAGTCCAGATTTGCTGAAACATCTCGACCTGGCTTTACCTTAGACAGTCTATTCAACTGTCTTTGGAAACACCTTTTTAATCTTGGACAAGTGAGCGTCATTTGAATAAAGTTGGTTCTACGCTCTCTCATCCAATTTTACAACACACAGTTTATTATTATTTTCATTCACTTTTTTCTGCACTGCACTCCACAGTCATCACCCTGTTTTTCACTCACTAACTACTATTGAGTGATATACCATACTGTTGTTGATGCGGCAAAGTAGACTTTCTAACCACCTGGTCTATCTTTGACTGTGACTAAAACACACTCACACGGATGGTATGGATAAATCCCAAATGATGAAGGGCGGATCCGAGTGGTGTCTGATGGTTTTTTCCTCATCCACCTGAGATGTTGAAGTCCACCTTTTTAGTGGTCAGTTAGTCAAAGGGTTGTGTACTGTCAGTTTGATGTCTATCACTCCTTAAACTCTTTTGGTTCTAAACCCTCTGATACTCGTTGTAGTTGTTCAGTAATTGGGATCTATATTCAGAGCTAGGTCTTTAAATATTCCCAGGGTCCTACCCCACCGTTGTTGTTTCATTGCAACATGTGCACCCATAAACAATTGAGGGGTGCAACAGGGTGTCAAAGTGACACCCTGCCACCCTTCAATGTTTTCCCCCTTTTACTGAATCAGCATTTACCGATTCGGTAATTGACATTCATTCCTATGGGCCTCCAGTCCCATAGGAATGAATGGCAATTACCGAATTCATAAATACCGATTCGGTAAATACCGAATCTTAACGATTCGGTAATTTTTACCGAAATAATAGCTACATAGCATTTACCGATTCGTAAATACCGAATCGGTAAAATTCGGAATTTACGAATCAGTAAATACTATTTACCTACATCTAGCCCTAAATATTGTGTATTACTTCAAAGCACTGATTTACTAGGACAGACATAGCCTCCACTTTTTAGGTGTCTAACTACTTAACATTGTATCCACTGAAGTGACCATCAAAGATGTTATTTGCTCCATCCAGTCTACATCCAGCCTTTGAGCTCTTTGCTTCATCCCAGCACTCTGAGCCAAAAGTGATATTGGTCGCCTTACCCATAATCTTAATAGTTTGAGAGTACTATTGTACAGCGTCACAAGAAGCTGTAGCGGCTTAATTTCAATGGAGGGAGTGATCAGTAGACCTTCATTCACACCTTGAATGAGGTGGGGTTTGTCTTCATTTAATATCTTAGAACAGTGTTCGGCCTTGCGGTTCCCACGACTAAGGTCTTGTTAGGCGAAAGTATAGATCTAACTGGGAATGGGGAGCGTAATGCCCCGCAAGAGGATCACAAACTTGACATTTTCCTCTTTTATGAAATATTGGTTTTATTATGTCTTATCATACTTTATACTTGCTATTTATGCTGAAATGTTATGATTTTAATTAATTGAACATCAAAAAAAGCCAGATTTCTTAAATTTGAAATTGGATGGGAACCTGTGTGCCAGAAATATTGTGGTTTATGACTACTGGTTGCTCAGAGTGGCTACTCATGGTTTTTAGAACAGAAGACTCACTCTCACACCTGACCAAACTACTTGTTTTAAAACATTTACTAAAACCCTATATTTTCTCATAAGCTTGAAAGTCCTAGGATTTAAAGCAAATCAGCTTTCCTTCGCCAGTCTACCACCATAGTACAGCAACCAGGAGTCTAACCACCAACCTGTAATACCCCAGCCATCCCTTTTGCATCTGCTCTCCTACTCTACAAGCCTGCATGCTCTGGTCTCTCTTCTAAATCTACTCCATAGGTGTGTCAATGTGTCATTGACCAGTATGAATGTGTACTTGTAGTGGCAGGCGTGGTTTTACTGGGAAACATACACCCCCCCCCCCCCCCCCCCCCCGGCCGATGGAACGGCTAGTATTGCACTGGCTCCACCGGCTCCCTTTACTGGCCCACACCATCTTCACAAACAGTGGCATCAATTACAAAGCCATCACTACAAGCCTACCTCCTCTGGCAGCTACTGCCACACTTGCAGTGAGGACAAAAAGTACAAAAATGTAAAAACAGGGCAACATGCTTTATAGGTCTGTGCACCCAGGATCTGATATGATATTCCATGTCCAGCAGGACCCCCCTGCAACAGTTTAGAAAAGCTGAAGACACCCCTCTTTAAATAATACTACAGCACAGCAGCAGGCCACATCTGCTCTCAGGAATCAGCCAGCTTCAATCCTGTCAACTGTATTTTTGCCTTTGACACTATACAGCACTCCACAGCCTTTTAATAAGTTCATGCTACATAAATACAGCATCCATATCAACATTCATACATACAATACTGCTGTGGTAACAACTTAGGGGCAGATTTACAAGCCCCTTGCAACACATTTACCCCGCCGTTGTGTCACTTCTGTGATGCAGCAGCGGCGTAAATCATGCGCCATGTTGCGCCGTATTTAAAACGTGACGCATCTAGAGAGATGTATCACGTTGAAAACCCCTGAGCCACATGAAACCTGCGTCAGGTTTCATGTGGGCGTTCCAGCGCAGGGTGGGCGTTCCCTCGCAGGTACGCCCCGTAAAAGTGACGCAGTGAAATCTACAAGATTATACGAAGTCACTTTTACGGCCATGCTGCGTCAAAACCCTGCACTTGCTTGAAGCAGGCGTAAGGATTGACGCAGCATGTTAGGCATAGGGCACCCGAGCCTTGCTGGAACCGCATCGCGCTTGCGACGCAACTCCAGCAATGTGCTGCCTTTCCGCCGGGGGATGCGACATGCATTTGCCTATCCATGCGCCACGGCGCACCGTATTGTAAATGCGGCACATCAGTGGTGGCGCATAGGTGGTTTTGCGGGTCGCAAGTGTTCTGACGCATCCCTGCTGATTTGCAGAGATGCGCCAGACCTTGTAAATCTGCCCCTAAGTATTAAATCACCACCTTTCCCACAATGTACTTTTGGAACCACCTCCTCCCCTGGCTTCACCCAGGGAACCCTGTGGCACATCCAGCTGTACCGGTGGTACTTATGAGTACCATTTTTAAAAAAGTAGCTGCAAGTACTTTTGTTTAATTGATTGATATTACTCATGTCGAATGTAACACTAGAAAAATTTACAAAATGAAGCACAACAGACCGAGAACAAGTCTCCCAAAAGAGTTAGCTCAGCTTCACCACTACCAAATATCCTTAATCCCTTGGGAGCGTGCTGGGAATCGAGTTTAAAATATCATATATGTGTACAAGTGCTTTGACGCCTCATCAGGGGTAGTAAGTGCTATAAATGCAATTACAACACAATACAATACAAAGTTGAGGAATAAAGAGTGAGCCTGGAGCTCTGTGACGTCACTTGCACCGTGCAGATTTTCACATCCATGCTCACCTGGTCCCTGTGTGCTCTAAGTTGGGTGTGCCCTTCATCTCAGCAAACAGTCCCCTTCTCCAGCCTACACCTGTGTTTGCTCGGAGTGCATTATGCATGAAAGCCACCCACACAGCAAAGCCCTGAAAGGCAACATCAGCAGCAAACAAGAGCAGCCACAGAACAATGACAGACCTTTGTCACTTTCTATTCTCTCAGAAAGGCCCTGAAGTGGGCCTTTGGTCTTCAAGCTTTCCTGTTCAATGTGAAATTTAGGGTGTTGGAGTCTCTTGTTTGATGTGCTTTTGTGCTGTAATTTGTTTTTGGTGTCTTGCATTATGTCTAGTGTACCGATATCTATTCCCACAGACTCTTTTGTGGCTGCTTCGTATGACCTATTCTTGAATGCATGCCACCTTGCATTTTCAAGGGACCCTCCCGCCCTCATCTATTCACATTAAAGCCTCAGGCATGTTTGGCGACACACCTGCAGCTCGCTATGTTGTGCCTGAAACAAGGACACAGCTGCCTGTTGAGTTACAGGAAATATAAAGAGCTATGTCGATCAGTGCTGAAGGAGCTAGACATTCAGCTGGAAGATCATTTAAACTACTTGCCTCCTCTATCAACCCATTACACTGTTACTACAACACTAATCCTACAACATCATTCTGTTAAAAACTACTTTTTTTGTTCATTTCAAAATACTTGTTTCCTCACTTCAGAATTGCAAAAGAAATTGCTTAATTCGTGCTTTCCTAATTATGATATATTATGAAATATTTGCACACTTAATTTACATACAATTAAATGTTGTGTGCTGGACAAAATCGACACCATACAGCCTCCCTCCAACATACCCCAAAACCCAGCATGATTGTCACATCGGTCCTCTCACTTTGAAGTCAGAGAAAGAATAGGAAACACCAAGATCCCTCAGATACAAAGCCTAACATTTGACCTCTGTCTTTGAATGCACAGCAAATGTGACAAGATAACAACAAAATTTAAAGGCCTGTTTACAGAAAGTGCGCACTTGTGAAAGAACACAGTAAACAGGCTATTCTCCACAGGAAGGTCAAAGATACTGGACTTTGCCAAATACCTTGTACAGCTAGTTTGAGTAGAACATTAAATGACTGCAAGGCCACTCACTATCCAGACCCTGCCTTCAGAGCCAGCTACACATGGCCAAATTGCAGCGAGCACCATCAGCAGAGTTAAAAATTAAGCTGGAGGATTGTTTAAACTAGTTGTCTCCACTACCAAATTTTCTGAAGGCCAGGCCCTGCTCCGAGGGCCTGCACAGCTAGATTGTGTAGGGTGTAAGAGTCTGGCGGGTGTTGCCAAAGTCCTGTGCAGCGGGCTGCAGTTGTACACGGACCACAGAGCACTGCGTATGATTGAAGACTGTACCCACCGGGTCTGGATTTTTGGGACTGTCAACAATATATCAGAAAAAGAACTCTGATAAATCACTGAAAAACTCTGTCCAAGGTACATCATGGTGACCTATGCTCATTACAAATGTTAGTTTCTTAATAAAGTCCTCAGAATTCCCTTTAAACCATAACAGTGCCTATGTAGTCACAACTAAAAACCTAAAAATCGCAAGTATTCAGGGGTATGGAAAGCTTCGCAAACCGTAACTCCAAGGCACTGCTACTCTTTTTTGCAGATTACCCAGGACAGTTGTTTCTCATTACATTTGCTTTGTTCCATATTGTCTAGGCGTTGGGGAATATTAGTTCCACAAACAGTCCATGTTACCAGTCGCTTGCAAGCCACCTTCATTTTGGCAGGAAGATTGCCAATCCTCCATTTGACTTGAAATGGCCAGGAGCGGCTATTAATGAGATCCCTGTCACTGTTTGGGAACATTGCTTGATCCTTCCAATTACACAGTAATTGCATAATAGTAGGACTTCTATTGTTTTCTTTACTATTTGTACTGTAAATATGTTCACACATATTCCTCAGTGTGTTGTGTACACACAACTCTGGCTGGACATTCACATCTTTATTGCATCTGGAGACTCAACAGTAGGCCACTTCTATTGAGTTAGTTCTTGAATGCTTGTCCGCACCTGTAGGAGATTTATGGTGGTTAACTGTGGCCATCTTTGCGCCAAGAACTGAGCACCCACTACCGTGGTAAGTACTGACTCTAGCATTTTCACATTCTAAGTGCTTAGTCCAAGAAAAGAAGCCTGAATAAATGACCACTTCCCTGTGAAAATGGTTGCTCGTCCGAAGAAACAGAAGACACAGATGCGTCTCTCTTAGGAGAAGGTGGAACTTCAATGGCTGGGACAGTTGGGTAGCTGCCTTCGGTGAAACAGTTGTCTTGGGGTAGACAGTCCCCTGTTTGATGGTGATACGTTTGACTGAAAATTAGCTGGACCACTAAAATCCTGGAACTGATAATGCAAATATTGAGGGATTCTTGTTGCAAATACAGAAGTAGCAGGGGATGGAAGCCAGGGGCTATCAACCGACCTAAGAAGACGTCCATGAAGCTAGCTGGGTTTCGCGAGTACCATAGTTTGGAGTGGATGAAATAAAACAAGAGGATACAGCGCGTATGTCATTGTCGGCCACAAAAATACTTCTGGACCAATGGGATGGTAGAAGAGTGTGAAGAGAATGGATGGACATTAATTCGAGTGGGACAGACAGATCCCCATCTGGTGAGGGGGTTTTGGTGGGAGTAAAGTCATAGGAGAAGAAAAGTGAGAGTGTCCACAACTCCTAGTAATTTGATGAAATTGGAAAGAATCAATACAGGGGAGAACGAGAACAGCAGCCCTCATCCAGGTGAGGGCGGAGTGAACAAAGGAAAAGTGTCATAGCCTGTTAGGAACATCTTTTGTTGGTAAAATCCAGGCTGGGAGTAGATGTCAAAGTGAGACCCCAATCACGAACCCCCTCATTTCTGATAAGGGACACACCCGAGCTTTAATGGATCCCAGTCTACAAATGGCATGTCAGCGGTCCTGAATTTGGGGACCTTTATGGAGGGGATTACAGAAGATAATTGCAATTTTCAAATGGTTAAATAGCTTTGGAGACATTGCCAGGGTGCTTTTAATGCTGATGGCGCCCGGTGTGACGATAATTATTGGTGCCCCCACACCCCATGACCACATCCTCGGATTCTCTCACTACCACTGGGCAAAAGTGCCCCACATCTCTTCAATCATAAGTTATTGCCAAACATAGCACCCACCTGAAAACAGCTCCCATTCCACAGGTCAGCACCCAGTGCGGCCGCACTGGTCGCACTGCCCTAAAGCCAGCCCTGGCCGTCGCGTCACCCCAGTTTTTGTGAAACTTCATTAGCCAGCCTGGAACTTTGGCCAACAGTGTATTGCATTCTTTTACTTTTCAATTTTAACATTTTAAGGCTGGGCCAAACATTCTAGCATGTAAAGTGCTTTTGGCTAAAAGCCAGGACTGACTGAAGTTGGCAGGCTTCCTATGGAGACAATTGCCAGTTGGTATGATAATGTGGCAAAATAAAAAGAGTACACCAATTTTTGACAAATTTTATGTGACATTGTATAAAACCCCATATACATTTGCATTAAAAATATTTTCGATTATATATGCAGGATAGATTGTAAGAAAAAATAATATTGAACGTGGCTGGTGGGTAGTTCTTCTATGTTCCGCTGTTCTGTGATCACACTTGCAGTGTTTGGTTGCCTTGCATTGTTTCATACTTTTTGTATTTAGTGTGATAAACCGTAAAAAAAAAACTACTGCAAATGAGTGTTCACTGTATTTGTTAGAGAGGGTGGCCAGAGGGCAGGCCCACAAAAATTTCTTGCTGGCACTCTATGTTTGTGCTAAAAAAAACTGTGTGACATTTTTGAGGGCCCAGATGAAATCATTTTACACAGGAGGGGCATGGAATGGAAAAATAGAACGAATTTTAGATAGAATGTAGGGATGTTACAGCTGGTGCGTAGTACGACTTCATTGTAGTAGCACTTATATAGCGCTTTCCACTCCTCAAGAGGCCATGACGCACTTTGAGGACGAGGAGCACACTACCTTCTGGCAGAGTGTTTGGTTGAAAGGATTTTGTGGGCGCAGATGACGGAAGCTTTTTAACACGTGAGCGAGTGACCAAAGTGCGGCTCTTACCACGTCTTGGGACCACCACGTGAGCGAGTGAAGCGCTTCGATCCTAGGGGCATATTATCAAGCAGGCTGTTAAAATTATCGCCGTTTTAGCGGCAGAAAACTGCTGCTAAAGCGGTGATAATGGGCTTGATAATATGCCCTGGAGAATTCCAATAGAAGCCCATGTTCACACCAGAACATGGGTTTCTATTGGAATTCACAAGGCCTTATTATCAAGCCCATTATCGCCGCTTTAGCTGCTGTTTTCTGCCGCTAAAACTGCGATAATTTTTAACGCCCTGCTTGCTAATATACCCCTTCGTTTCCAATTCAACATTACATACTTTTCCGTGCTTTAAAAGGAACAGCTCTTTGTGTAATGTGTTAGAAATAGTTTTCATGATTACTTTATCAACTGACAAGTCAGTACAGCACTCTACTGAAAGGCAGCTTTGCTGCGTCATTGGGTAATCACAAGCGGGACTCAAATGAGCGGGACTCAAATGTCTCGGTTTGAGGGCCCGAGTTTGGAACGAAAAAAACGAATTTCACGCTTCGGGCCCTGTCCATTTTATCTGTTTGTTTGTTTTCAGATGTTTACCCGTTGCCTGCGAGGCTTTGCGATCTTCGTGCGCGGGGTTTTCCAGTTGGGCCAACGCCCTGCGCGCGGCGGCCGCGTGACTCACTCCTTGGCGCGGCCCGAGGCCTCGACCACAGCTGTAAACCGCTCTCGAGCGGGCTCGGCCCACGCCTTCCCGCCCGCCCCTCGGCTCCTTCTGCAGAAACTGCAGCACGCGAGAGCTTTCCCGCGCTTGCTTCATGTATCCAGGGAAGAAAGACTTTAGACAATATTGGAGGGGCTCGTACGCCTTCCCGCCCCCCCCTCGGTTCCTTCCGCAGAAACTGCAGCACGCGAGTGCTTTCCCGCGCTTGCTTCATGTATCCAGGGAAGAAAGACTTTAGACAATATTGGAGGGGCTCGTACGCCTTCCCGCCCACCCCTCGGTTCCTTCTGCAGAAACTGCAGCACGCGAGAGTATTCCAGCGTTTGCTTCATGTATCCAGGGAAGAAAGACTTTAGACAATATTGGAGGGGCTCGTTAGCTTGGATTTCAAAAACCTGGTGCCCCATAACACAAAACCGTGCTGGTGCACTACACATTTTCTTTGGCACATGCAGTGAGAGCAGTGCTTTAAATGGACTGGTTACTATTAGCATGTATGTGAGTACCTGCGCTTCTATGATTTGAAAGGGAGAGTGCCTGCACGTATTTGCAGCTGGTGCAGCAGTTTTAATGAGAGAGTACATGCACTTCTTGGTAGCTTATAGGTACTCTGGATAGTGAGTACCTGAACATCTGTATTTCCATTTAAAGCACTGACTGGAAGTGACTGCCCAGTTAAAAAAAAGTACAGGGCCATATTTACAAGGAAGTAATGCAGTGTGGTGTTGCAGGCCATTTTGCTGCACTGCGATACATCTGAAGCAAAGGGATGCGTCAATTTTACAACAATATGACGTATCCTTGAGCTCTACTCTGCATCGGCGCACAGCTGGATGTCATGTGCCAACGCAGGCACCCTTGCACCATGGTGCAAGGGTGCCTGCGTTGCGGGGATGATTGTTTTTGTGCAGGAAGAGACACCTTCCTGCACAAAAAGAATCACAAGAGGTGTTTTCCTCGTTTTATGTGTGCTGCAGAAAGAGGTAAAAACATTGCGCCTCCTTGCGCGTCCCCCTGGGGAGGCGTAGGATTCTGACGCATTCCCAGGTTTACTAAACGTTGTAAATCTGGGAACGCGGTAGAATCCATGGGTGTTGAGTGGGAACACCCACGGCAATACCCATAGAACGCCCAATAAACGCAAAGTGCTGCGTGAAAAGGGGCGGCATTTAGAAGGACACGAAAAGCCACAGGGTAGCTTTACCTGTCCTTGTAAATATAGAGCACCGCACTGTGCCGTCGGTGCGCCACAAAAGGTGCACAAGCGGCTTGTAAATATACCCCCCAGTCTTTGCACAAGCAGCGTAGTAAAACTCTTGGTTTATCATTTTATCATTTGGTCAGAAGGTGCATGGGAAAGGAACTGGGGCACAGGGTCGGATTGGTAGCACAGGCACTCGAGAACTGGCAGAAGGGCCGGTAGGCGAGTTCTAGCTGTGGACTGCTTTTTTGGGCAGCCTGGGGCTGTCTGCGCTGTTAGGATGCCGCCAGCGGCCCAATGCGTGCCTGAGTGGCCTTTCTAGAGGCAGATGGGCAGAGGTATCACTCCCTTTCTCTCGCTGGGCCGGCCCATTAATGTATGCTGATCGACCGAGGCAGGGGGCCTGAGCAGAAGTGGTCTCACTTGCATTCATGTGTGGCTCAGCAGTTTGAACTCATCTGTGCATTGTTTTAAATCTAATTGAAGTTAATAAAACACGCCCCCACCCCCTTTCTTTGCATAAAACTTTGCTGAGGCAGTGTTTTGCGGAAAGGCAATACGCAAATGTGGGCTACTTTTTATTTGGTGTGCCAAAGGCCGATTTTTGAACTCAATCCAACCCTGCTGGAGCACCAGGGGCTATATCTTCTTGAAATGGAGAAGTGTGGCTCACTGGTTAGAGCAGGCAGACCCTGAAGCAGAGGTCAGACCCGGGACCAGGGTTCAATTCCCGACGCGGCAGGGTCTTGAGTTCAAATGTCCATGGACTCGATAATTCTCGCTTCGGTGCCTGACCTAATCATGGGTTCACACTCTGCAACTCTGGGCATTAAGCTTGCTTAATCTCCACAACGGCCCCCCGCGGCGGGATGCCTGGCATTCACCTTGGGGATGCCCTGTAGGGGCTATCTCACAGGGAAAAAGCCAGGACGGGATCCCAAGGCAAGCGCTTAGAGACCCCTGGGTTATAAGCGCTATATAAATCCAACATACAATACAATACAATACATACAAATGACCTGGCTCAATGCTGAGCTGAGTGTCTGTTTTTTGCATATGAGCTGTCTAAAGTTCATAGTATAACTGGAAATGTATCCGAGTCAGTGTATTAACTTTAGAGACAAGAAGTCTGAAACAATGATAAACAAAGAGAGGCAATCTCTGTTCACTGTTTCCAACTTGTTCTTTCTAACGTTCATGCATTGGCTCGGATAAATTGCCAGTTATATGTAAGAAGTTTAGACGTTCGAGACACAAAAGAGCAGGAGCTTGGCTCTGCCCTGTGCCAGTGACTCCGATTATGTATGATATGGCACCAATCCAAGTTCCGGACTCAGCTCAACATCCTGTAAATTTGAGAAAATCACTTAATTTCACCACGCCTAAAAAATGTATAAAGCTAGTTCTCATTCAAAGCGTTCTAATGTCTTCGGTTCAACTGTTCACTACTTAATACCAGTAAAAAAAATTATAAACTGCTTGGTCAGTGTAAATAACAGAGGCAAACTTTTGGTACGTCAGTGCAAGGTTTATGAATCACTAGACAATTGGTGTAAATGCCAGTGCAAAATTGTATAGCTTCAGTGAAAATATATGGAATCCCTCCCAGATTCAGTGGCGCCTCTAACGTGTTCCAGCTCTATTTGTTCGTCCACCCCCTCTGTGTGCCATCAACACAGCTGCTCAGTTTTTATCAGTAGGCGACACAGATGAAATAGACAGGGCACCGTGGCACAACAATAAAGAGTCCAACCACCTATCATCCTATCATTGCAAAGCAGTGTTGTTTGCTTAAAATGTTGAAATCTGACTTTGTATATATATATGTGTATTAATCTATATCTCAATATACATATATAGATAAGGATTCAGATGTACATACAAACTCAGATCTAAGCATTTTAAGCAAACGTGTTTACATATGTGTTTGTATATATATATATATATATATATATATATATATATATATATATATATATATATATATATATATATATATATATATTATACCTTTGTAAGCAGCCCACCATTTTTCTGTGGACCAAAGAGTTTGCTCCCCCCCAAAACAAAATTCACCTCTAGAGATGCTACAGCCCAGATTATTGTGTGCTTCAGGGGCTGGTGCTTTAAATACACTGATCCCATGAAAGGAACACAGAAAATTCTCAGTACCCAAATCAGCTTTTTTTTGCTTATTGTACTTCCTGCTCTCAGTGTTCCTTCCTGATACAAATGTTCACATTTGCAAATTAAATCCTGTGCAGGGCCAATGCTTTCCACAGGAAAGCAGTTGAAAGTTGTCCAAACGGCCCCTTTGCATTGGACTCATTCCAACTCTTATTTGTCAGTTGTGTTTGCCAGGCCCTTTAGTAAAATCACTGCAACAAGTAACTTGTATCTGTTCATAGAATGAAACACAATTATTTTTATGATTGAGATACTATCACTTTATACGCATAGGTAGATTGAAAAGCATAAAAAACAAGTTGCGGGCATTCTGCAACAAGGAGAAGGTCACTGGTCAAGGTTGTATGTCACTACATAAAAGTTGGCATTAGGGACAACATATTTGCTCTCCATTGACCACCCACTTTATTTTTACTATTCCCTACTCCTCCTAGACTTACCTTGGGCATCAAGTACTAGTCTATTTGCATATATCAATTGTAAACGTATGTAGTGATAAGCTGATGTGCTGTCCCAATCTCCACTCAATTGTTAAGACCAATGTTTTTAAAGTACAATATAACTTTTTTAGTGGAGGCCCGCAATTGTTCATATGTACCACCATCAGAAATAGTTTGCGCAAAAATGTGTAAATTTTTTACACAATTTTATAATATTTTTTGGAAGTATCTGATTTTCCGTAAAACAATTTGGTGAATGTACTTCCTCATGAAATTGAGGAATTTGATATTTTAGCTTTCGAACATTTTTGCACAGTATACAACTTACAGTATAAAGATTAACTTACTGAGTATAATGACAGACGTATTGACTAAATTGGAAATACCGTATTAGTGATGCACTTTAAAACATTGTGCATTTTTGTCTGTTGTATCAGACCAGTCTAGTACGGTGTTATAATGCAAATGAATTACCTGCATGTTTGCACTTTTTCTGTGCATGGAGCCTAGAGTATAGTTGAAAGTTTAATTTTATGGAGACCTCTTCGAGTTCCACAACAAAATTCTATTTATAATTTTTAAATCATTTAGAGGAAACGGGTATTATATCAATGAAGGAGGTATCTGCACCTTGCACTTTATCATAACTCCAAGAGATGAAATGTACTATATTTATGAAGGTAGTTTTGCACTATGCACTTTATAACAAATCAAAGAGGAGATTAGTGTTGTATCAGCAATTATGTTGAGTTTATGATTAATGCATTTAAGCGGTCATATCATTTGGAGAATTGACAGGGGTGCTCCTCCTTTAGTTTAATACAATATATTAGCCATTATGTTTAGTACCCAAGTGTCACCTCTAATTTGCATTTTAAGTGTCCAGATAGGGCGGATCTTGCTTTTGTCATCTTAAAGTAGAATCTTGAGTAAAAAAACATCAGAAATATTTATTTATTTTGGAAAAATTATAATAGTAAATGTACACACATCAATTGTAAAACATAAACTGAAGTGAATTATCAGATAGATTTTTGGGATGTGCAGTTGCAATAACAGTCTGTTCCCAGTGCGATTACGTGATGGTGTGTATCTCACTTTAAATGATGCTCTCTGAACAGTGTTTCGTTATGTGAGCAAGCCCAGTGTCATAGAGTGGAGTGGCATGGTTGGACACATAGGTTGGACACATATGGTTGGACACATATGGCTGTAAAAATATGTCTACAAATTCTAACATTCTTTCCATCGTACCTCCTATACCAGAGACAATAGGCCTCCCTGGTGGTCTAGAGGATTCCTTGTGAATTTTTGGCAAGGTGTAAATACAAGGGAAGCGTGGTTTCACAATTTTCAGATACGCATGTTCATCATCATTCAAGAGACCTTTAGCATTCCAGTTCTTAAGTTCGGAATTGACAATACGTGTTATTTCAAAGACAGGATTTTTAGACAATTTCACATAACATTGTTCATTAGTTAGTTGACTTAATATGTATGCTTAATACATGTTTTTCTCCATTATAACAATATTTCTGCCCTTGTTGGCCTCTTTTATAATAATTTTGTCATTGGAGCTCAGCAGTTTAAGAGCAGATTGTTCCCCTTTTGTAATATTATGTGATTTGGTTAAGCTGTTATCTTTACCTCTCATTTTGTCTTCATATTTGTTAAGATCTTGGCTAACGATTCTATGAACCACCTCAATATAATTCCCACTGCATGTTGGTGGTTCACCAACCTGTGAAACCTGAGTGATTTGAGATTGGTGCTGTTTTGATATACTAACGCACGTATTGGTGATTGGTTTTACTGCGCACAGATTGGGTGTTTTTCTTATTTTTTTCTTATCTTTTTCTCGGTTTCCGTTTTACTCATCCTACTCGGTGGAGGTTAGGCTTAACTTCCAACTGAGAAAGTTGGCAGATGGTAATTCATTGTTAATAATTTTTATTGCAGCCCTGATGAAGTCTTTTGGACAATTTTCCGTAATTTGCATTTATCACACGCGAAACCATGTAGCACTGCTGATTTTCAAGCCCAGGGAGCACCCAGATATGTCAATCCTCTTCAATCCTGGCCCATATAAGTACGGACATT
Organism: Lissotriton vulgaris; assembly: GCF_964263255.1. Taxonomy (NCBI): domain Eukaryota; kingdom Metazoa; phylum Chordata; class Amphibia; order Caudata; family Salamandridae; genus Lissotriton; species Lissotriton vulgaris. The sequence goes on along the minus strand of NC_141700.1, from coordinate 133,214,147 downwards.
ACGATTTTGGAACACAGAAAAGCACTTAATATTATAGCCTTAGTGCCTGATGTAGCAGACTCTACCGGCCAATAAAGGCCCCCTCCTGCAGTAAAGACACGAGCCGAAGTCATGGGCCTTTAATTAGGGAACGGGCCTGTAATGGCTGGGTGCGCCAGCTACAGAGGGCTTTAAGGCTATTAGAAAATGTCTCCACTGGAGGGCAGAATGTTCTAATTTGTAAACACAAAGGTCTCTCAGAGCCTGCGAGATTTTAATCCCCTCCGGTACCAAGAGGCATTGTTCACAGCAACAGCTGTGACATGAAAAAAAATGGAATGTTGCTCTCTGGGCTTCTACCGGCCATTAGAAGCCCCGAGCACTCCAGTGTCTTTAATAGAGTGCTAAACATTCCAATGTTCTAATAACCTTCACTACCTTCGGATGTTACAGTGTTGGTATTACAAGCCCTGGTATCTCTGTTAATCCCCTTAATCATGTCCTGCAGCACAGTTATGGCACTTAAGTCCTCACCAGCAACACTACAGCTGTTTAAGCACAGGGAGCATTGTGCTCTAAAATGCGTCTCTATGTTTACGACCTTTTTCAAATCAAAGGAGAAAGTTGCCCATTAAAATGTACCAATGTAGCACAAAGGACTCCCATCCTGATCTGGATGGAAGCAGGAAAATAAGTCTCTTCCTCCACACGCTTCCCGCTTAAAACTAAAAAACAAGGTGATGGGCAGGTCTTGTATCTTTAATCATTAAGACTATATTTCAGCATGTCTCTCCAGACTTGTGAAGCTGGTGTGGGTCCAGAATTCCTAGCACAGAATATTGTGCTACCCTAATATGTTAGCCAAAATATTGAGGGCAAACATATCAACAATAAAATACTCCACTGCCCTTCACACCACTCCACTGGATGGCACTCTGTTCTACACCACTCTACTCTAGGCCATACTATCCCACTCCACTCTATGCCACTCTACGCCACTCTACTCCATTCCACTCTAGTCCACTCCACACAATGACTCTCAATACACTACTCTACGTCACTCTACTCTATGCCACTCAACTCTACTCCACTCTCTTCTGTGACAGTATACTCCACAGCACTTTCCTCCATGCCTCTCTACTCCACCCCACTCTACTCCACACCACGTCACTCTACTCTATCCCACTCTACTCTACTCCACTCTACCCCACACCACTATACACCACTCTCCATCACTCTACTCTACCACTTCATGCCACACAAAGCCACTCTATGGTACTCTACGCCACTACTTTACACCACTGTAATCTATGCCACTCCACTCTATGCCACTCATCTTTAAGCCAGTTTATGCCACTGCATGACACTGTACGCCACTCCACTGTAGTCACTCTTTTCTACACCATTCAATTCCACAACACTCTACCTCACTCTACTCTACGTCACTCCATGCCACTCTACTCTGTGCCACTCCACTCCAGTCTATGCCACTATACTTTATGGTACTCTACTCTACGCCACTCTAATCTATGATACATTGCTGTATGCCACTTAGATGTACACCACTCGACTCTACACCACTCTACTCTGTGTAATCTATTACACCCTCCCATATGCCGCTCCACTCAACGCCAGTCAACTCTATGCCACTCAACTCTACGTCCTCCTCTCCATGGAACTCTCTGCCACTCATCTCTAAGCCAATCTACTTCAATCTCCTCTATGCCACTCTACTCAATGCCACCCTAAACTGCGCCATACCACTAAGTTTGAGCCCTGCTGTACAACATGGCTAAAAGACATTGGCAAAGCCGTGTTGGCTGTATTGCTGTATTGATTTCATTATCCGGGATTGGAGAACATGGTAACAAGTCCTCGTGGAAGATCACAGAAATACGACAATAAAGAAACCATGGACTTATATTGAACTCTCTCATTTTGAATTTATGATTGGAAACTTTATTGCATGACATAGAGATATATATTCTGCTCAGGGATTCTTAACAAATTTGTACCTTAAACAAATTCTCAGAGATGTGTGTTGGGCTGGTAATTTCACAGCAGTCCATCGACATCTGCAATATTACTATCTAAGTTCACCTTCTTATTTAGCACATTGTGGGTGGGCGAGGATATCATGAAAATGGTAGGTTTGTGCTGTCATTCACGTTCACTTACCTCAGTCCTACCAATGAGGTCATATTACTCTGCCAAAACACGTCAGCCGTAAGTATGGGCGGAAAATCCGTTCCGCTCGCGGATTTTGCGGATTTTCGGTAAATTCGCAATCCGCGAGATTCGCGAATTTCCCGCAAAATCCGCAAATCCGCGAGCAGCGGATTTTATGGCTTGCTCGCACTGTTCGCGTGAGTTCGCGGCTTCCCAGTTCAACTTCGCGCCCCGCGAATAAGCGCTAAATTGCAGAAATACGATCTTAGCAAAACTGAAACTACTTACCAGGTTCAAAAGTTCAAGCTCATCATTAGTAGCCATTTCCTGTAGTGCTTCCTGAGGAGCCCCTCCAGAGTTCAGTTGCCTACTTGCAACTATTATGTGACCCTGCTCTGACCCTCAGAATAGTTACACATATGCCACAAAGGTCCTGAATTACAGCTAAGGGAGACAAGCAGGAGCCAGGCTGGAAGTTCAAATCCAGTGACACATTAATCAGCCCCTAATTCATTATTGTCAGTTGGGGCAGGGCAGGTGTTGTAACTAATTTTGCAACAATGAAAGCACTTAGCAAGTGCAAAAGATCACTAATCAGGAAGCACTAAGGAAGCAGGTGCCAGCTAAAAAAATATTCTGTGACACATTAATCAGCCCCAAATTAATTCAGGTCACTTGAGGCAGGGAAGGTGTGCTTTGCTTTGCCACAATAATGTACACTGGACAACCAGAGGGTGCTGTGATGAAACAGAGAGTGGCATGGGTGGGCCAGAGGGTGGCATGAGTAGTCAGAGAGTGGCAGTGGTGACAGAGGGTGGCAGTGATGAAGAAGAGTGTCCCAAACAGGCTGGACACGTAGAAACAACAAGTTCGCAAAACTTGCGACCCGACAGGTGAGTTCGCGTTTGCGAAATTGTACAAAAACCCTCGCGAACTGGCAGAAACCCGCGCGAACACAAAAAAAAATCCGCAAATTCGCGAGAATTCGCGGATTTTGCGGATTGCGAGTTCGCAAATGCGCAAAATTCGCGAACGCGAGATTCGCAAAATTCGCCCATGCTTAGTCAGCCGTGACCTATTGAAAACCTTTCTTTCCAAGCTTTTTGAGCTATACATAACTCTCTAACATTATCATAGTTATAGTCATAAACAGCAGTGTCCACTCCAATGGAAATCAGATACGTATACGTAGAGCTATACCTTTGCACCTCAGTGCTGCCAGGGCTATTATTACAGCACTTGGATCACTCCACACATTGCCAAATTCATGTCAGCAATGGGCCAAATAGCTGTAGTAATAATCCAACTCCAGATTTGGAATACTCCTTGCAATTACAGAAGTAGAGGTACATACGCTTCTTTAAAACACATCAATCATTCTTTGTAGCCAACCATCTTATGCCCCAAAATAATATTGGAATTCTAACTCAAAGGATGCACCTCTGCCCTCGCCTGCAGCAACTCCTGGCATTTCACTACTTGAAGTTTCATAAAGTTTCACCCCAAAAACTATTCTTTTTATTGAAATGATCATACAGTTATGATCACCCCAGAATTATTGGGGGTCACACCTTATAGATCCTAACAGCCCCAAAAGGATAAGGTCCATTTTAAGAGAAAAAAGAACTGGCTGGGTTGACCACGCATCTGTATAGTGAGTTAATCTCTTTTAGACAAAGAGTGTTAGGAACCAGACAAACCTGTCAGAGAATATATTATCTGCAATGAAGCACTGCCCAGGTACCCAACATCAGTAAACACACACTATGGTTGATATTGTACCATGTAAACTCATATATTATGCTTAATTTGTGTACAATCATATGTAGCAGAATGGTAATAATTATCGTAAACAGCTCAGCAGTTGTTATTAACATTAGGGCAAATATTAGGCCCAATCATGTTTTCGCCACATATCCCTTAACTCCTATTCTCCACCCAGATATCTTCAAAATCTTGTTAGTTATCTAACTATATGGCTGTGTTGTTTTGCTAGGATGTATTATGTCAAGTCATGAATGGTTTGGCCGCACAGTTCTCTGCCATTGTGTCAGTAGAACCAGGTTTATGTCATCTGCTCTCAGCAACCAGTCCATTTGCCTAGTCCTCAGGGGCGGCTCCTCTGTTATGGCAGAGGAGCGTCGCCCCACTGCTGAAAGCCAGCAGAGGCAAACGTGAAAAATAAAATTATAATAAAACATTTTATTATCATTTTATTTTTCACTGAGCCAGAGCCAGCCGGGTCGGGTCATCCTTAGCTTTAGGGAGGAGTAATGGGCACTGCTAGGTGCACGTGCCTGTTTGGACGGTTGTCTTAGGACGGAAAAAACGACATGTGCACTTAGCCTTTCTCCAACCCAGGCTGTGTTACAAAGCCGGGTGAATAACAGTACCAGGCTCCCAGGCACTGTCTAATTGCCAACCCAGGCCGCTCAGACCAATCCAAGTGCTTCTTTCATGCTTAGTAATAGTATTCCCAGCATGAGAGAAGCATCGGGATTGGCATCTGGGAGATCTGCACAGTGTGCACCAGCCCTGGCCTGCCAGTGTCGAGGATCGGGAGAGAGGAGCATTAGGTAAGTACAACTTTACATTTTTTAATTATGTCTTCTGTGCCTTCTTTTGTATTCCCCCCTGCATCCGCTGCCTTACCACTTTGAAATGCAAGCAGCCGCCACTGTTAGCCCTGCCCATGTAGTGGTATTTTTCATACCTTTACTATAGATGATTTCTTTTGGAATGAGGAAGAGTTGTTTCTGCTTGGCTCCAACGTTGCAAAATTGATGTACTAACAATGCCTCTTTGCAGAAGTGTGCCAAAATGACATAAACTAATGCTACTAATGCTTACCCCTCGGGTAGGTCACTTCCCCCGCTGCAGCTCCGCCTGTCTGCCCGCTGTTCCGTCTGCTCCTCCCTCCAGTGATGCTTCGCCCGTTCGACTCCGTGTCTTCCTGGGCCCTGCCCAGTGCCCGTGTGCCTGCCGCCCCTCTCTCTTCTGTACCCCGTGTGCCTGAGTAAGTCTTTGGAGTGTGCCTGCCCGCCCTTTTTCCCTCACTGTACCCCATGTGCCTGACTGTTCTGTAGCTTGCCTGCGAGCCCTTTTCACCTTCACTGTCACTGTCCCCCGTGTGCCTGATTGACCTGACCTTTTTCTTTCTGTGCCCCAAGTGTGTAGTGTTAATTTCTGTGCTCTTGGGACTGGGACTCCCTCCCGATTCCTCCGTTCTTTCCCGCCGCTGCCTCCCGTGCGGCCCCGCCCCCCAGCACCCATTGGCTCTTCCCTCTCGCCTCCCAGCTGACCACTCCTCCATCCTCCCCTCTTATGGCGACAGCTGCTCGGCCGCGCGGCGGCCGCGCGCAGTGGACCCGCCGCTGGCGCCCCAAAGGCGTGCCAAAGGCAAGCCCGTCTGCACCCGTCCACGCCTGGACCGCGCCCAGCGCCAGGAACCCTGGATCTCAATGATGCCAACGTACCCGAAGAACATACAATGCCGCCACCCTCCGCGCACTCAACACGGGCCGGAACCTCGCCTGCTACCTGGCCACCCCGAAACGCACCAACGGACCCTTCACCTGCCAAGAGTGCAAATTCACATGCATCCATCCCGGCCCAGCACCCACCAAGCCTACCACCAGCAAGAATCACCTCAAGTGCATCCTGCTCAACACCCGCTCCGTCCACAGGAACGCAGTCAAACTCTGGAACCTCCTAGACACAACAGCACCTGACGTCGCCTTCCTCACGGAAACCTGGATGAACGCCTCCTCAGCCCCTGACATCGCCATAGCCATCCCGAACGGCTACAAGATCACCCGGAAGGACCGCACCAACCAAACCGGAGGAGGCATCGCCATCGTCCACAGAAACACCATCCGCATCACGACCAACTCAGAAGACACCCTCACAGCAGTCGAACACTTGCACTTCCAGATACACACCGACCCCAGGACTACCCTCAGAGGCACCCATATCTACAGACCCCCCGGACCACGCACTCAATTCAGCGAAACCATTGCAGACTTCGTAACCCCGCACGCCCTCACTTCCCCAGACTACATCCTCCTAGGGGACCTCAACTTCCACCTGGAAAACAACAATGACAGCAACACCACCACCTTGCTGGACAACCTTGCCAACCTCGGACTCAAGCAACTTGTGAACACCCCCACCCACTATGCCGGGCACACGCTTGACCCCGTCTTCTCCTCCAGCAAGCACATCTCCTTCAGCCACTCCACCGGACTCCACTGGACAGACCACAGCTGCGTCCACTTCTCCTTCTAGAAAACCACGACCCACCACCACCCACAGCAGGCCCCCCGCAGAAGCTGGAGCAAGATCACCACCGACCAGCTCACCACCTACCTCAGCCACAACCCTCCCACCATCACGACGGACCCCAATGAAGAAGCTCGCAACCTCGCATAATGGCTCACCGACTGCGCCGACTAAATCGCACCCCTGAAGAAACCACCCAGCAGACCCCACAGCAAGAAAGCCTTGTGGTTCACGGACGACCTCATCAACTCTAAGAGAACCTGCCGCTCCTTGGAGAAAACCTGGCGCCAGGACCAGACGACAGAGGACATGACAGCCCTCAAGAACGCCACCCGCAAGCACCACCAACTGATCCGCACCATCAAGAGAACTACTTACAAACAGCATCTGGACAACAACACCCACAACAGCAAGGAACTCTTCAGCATCGTTATAGAGCTCTCCAACCCCAGCGCCTGCAACAATGACATTACACCCTCGCAAGACCTCTGCGAATCACTCGCCTCGTTCTTTCACCGCAAGATCGCCGACATACACGACAGCTTCGGCGCACAGACCAACCACCCAACCACCGAACCAGTACACCCAACCGCCACCCTCTGCACCTGGAACCCGGTCAGCACCGAAGACACCGCCTGCACCATGAGCACCATACACTCCGGCTCCCCCACCGACCCATGCCCACACCACATCTTTAACAAAGCCGACTCCATCATCGCACCCCTACTCTGGGACGTCATCAACAACTCCTTCGCATCAGCCACCTTCCCGGAGAGCTGGAAGCATGCCGAACTCAGCGCCCTCCTGAAAAAACCCACCGCGGACCCCACGGACCTCAAGAACTTTCGACCCGTCTCGCTCCTCCCGTTTCCCGCCAAAGTCATCGAGAAGATGGTCAACAAACAACTCTCCGCCTTCCTTGAGACAAACAAATCCCTCGACTCGTCACAGTCCGGTTTCCGAGCAAACCTCAGCACCGAGACCGCCCTCATCGCAGCTACCGACGACATCAGGTATATGCTCGACAATGGGGAAACCACCGCACTCATCCTCCTGGACCTCTCAGCAGCCTTCGACACGTTATGCCACCACACCCTGATACAACGCCTCAGCGACACCGGAATCCAAGGCCCGGCCTTGGAATGGATCATCTCGTTCCTCGCTGGCAGAACCCAGAGAGTCCGCCTCCCCCCGTTCCGTCCGCGGCCACCAAAGTCATCTGTGGCGTCCCACAAGGATCCTCGCTCAGCCCCACCCTCTTCAACGTCTACATGAGCCCCCTCGTGGCCATCGCACGCAAACACAACCTCAACATCATCTCCTACGCCGACGACACACAGCTGATCCTCTTCCTCACCAACAACCAGGACACCACCAGAGCCAGCCTCCAGGAAGGAATGAAGGACGTCGCGGAATGGATGAAGCTCAGCCGTCTGAAACTGAACTAAGACAAGACGGAAGTCCTCATCCTGAGACATTCCCCCTGAGCCTGGAACGACTCCTGGTGGCCACCTCAGAATGCCTCGGCAAGACTCATCCTGGACATCCCCCGCCACAGCGACATCTCTGCCCATCTGAAGAATCTGCACAGCCTCGCCCTTGCCACCGTCCCACGTATTCACAAAGCCACCGCTGGAGGAAGGTCTTTCTCCTATCTGGCAGCCAAGACATGGAACTCCCTCCCCACCCATCTCCGACTGACACAGGACCATCTCGCCTTCAGGAAACAAATCAAGACCTGGCTGTTCGAGCAGTAGCGACTCCCCCACTCAGCGCCTCGAGACCCTAATGGGTGAGTAGCGCGCTTTACTGTGGTATTACAAGCCCTGGTATCTCTGTTAATCCCCTTAATCATGTCCTGCAGCACAGTTATGGCACTTAAGTCCTCACCAGCAACACTACAGCTTTTTAAGCACAGGGAGCATTGTGCTCTAAAATGCGTCTCTATGTTTACAACCTTTTTCAAATCAAAGGAGAAAGTTGCCCATTAAAATGTACCAATGTAGCACAAAGGACTCCCATCCTGATCTGGATGGAAGCAGGAAAATAAGTCTCTTCCTCCACACCCTTGCCGCTTAAAACTAAAAAACAAGGTGATGGGCAGGTCTTGTATCTTTAATCATTAAGACTATATTTCAGCATGTCTCTCCAGACTTGTGAAGCTGGTGTGGGTCCAGAATTCCTAGCACAGAATATTGTGCTACCCTAATATGTTAGCCAAAATATTGAGGGCAAACATATCAACAATAAAATACTCCACTGCCCTTCACACCACTCCACTGTATGCCGCTCTGTTCTACACCACTCTACTCTAGGCCATACTATCCCACTCCACTCTACCCCACTCCACTCTACGCCACTCTACCCCACTCCACTCTACGCCACTCTACCCCACTCCACTCTACGCCACTCTACTCCACTCCACTCTAGTCCACTCCACACAATGACTCTCAATACACTTCTCTACGTCACTCTACTCTATGCCACTCAACTCTACTCCACTCTCTTCTGTGACAGTATACTCCACAGCACTTTCCTCCATGCCTCTCTACTCCACCCCACTCTACTCCACACCACGTCACTCTACTCTATCCCACTCTACTCTACTCCACTCTACCCCACACCACTATACACCACTCTCCATCACTCTACTCTACCACTTCATGCCACACAAAGCCACTCTATGGTACTCTACGCCACTACTTTACACCACTGTAATCTATGCCACTCCACCTTATTCCACTCATCTTTATGCCAGTTTATGCCACTGCCTGACACTGTACGCCACTCCACTGTAGTCACTCTTTTCTACACCATTCAATTCCACAACACTCTACCTCACTCTACTCTACGTCACTCCATGCCACTCTACTCTGTGCCACTCCACTCCAGTCTATGCCACTATACTTTATGGTACTCTACTCTATGCCACCCTAATCTATGATATATTGCTGTATGCCACTTAAATGTACACCACTCCACTCTACACCACTCTACTCTGTGTAATCTATGACACTCTCCCATATGCCGCTCCACTCAACGCCAGTCAACTCTATGCCACTCAACTCTACGTCCCTCCACTCCATGGAACTCTCTGCCACTTATCTCTAAGCCAATCTACTTCAATCTCCTCTATGCCACTCTACTCAATGGCACCCTAAACTGCACCACACCACTAAGTTTGAGCCTTGCTGTACAATATGGCTAAAAGACATTGGCAAAGCCAAAAGCTCTCACATAAGTGGGAACTCTTGGCTTCGCCAATGCTTGTTTACCTTGTTCCTCTTTTCCGTTCCTCTGCTGTGCATCTTTTTTCCTAGTGCCATTGATTTTACTTCCCCCTCTTTCACTCTCCCTTCTTCTTCTTCCTTGCTTTGTAATGCTTCTATACTCACCGCCTGTATCCACCATTTACCATCCTTGCCTTGCTCCTTTCCTCTCATACTTTATGCAATCACCTTTTATTTCCTGTTGTCCTGACACTGTGCCCTTTTGTATCCTTCTTTTCATCTACTTTTTCTTTGGAGCATTTCAGGATAGCGGTGACTTTTGGAGTCTTTGTCGGAATGATTCACATTGCTGCAATGTAAACATCTCTGATAAATGTTGTTCTAGTGGAAGCTCACTAGTTTGGATTGCATATCTCTGACTTCATGCATACTATTTTCTGATGACCAAAAAGCACCCCATAGTATGACTAACTGTGAGTCAGAGAAACAGCTCCTTCCAGCTGGTTCAGACAACCCACCACACTGTCCAAGCATACTGACCCGGCACACACCGCACAGTTAACCAGTCACACCAGGCCTGGCCACTCATCTACTTCAATGACAAATTAAATAAGATAACTCACTCTAATAGCACTGACCCTAAGCTTTGATCAGGACCATGCACATATTCCTGCTACAACGACCCACCACAATAGCCCCATAGAGACTCAACATAATGATCCAGCGATAACTCAGCATGCTCAACCATTACCTTAACCCATAACAACTACTAAGCACCCAGCCAAGGACACTGACCTTGCATCTCAACCCAGTACACTGACACAGCACAGCTACCAATCACCAGGACCCAGCACATCAGCTTAACACATTACCTAACAAACAAACTGGTTCATAGAGCCAACGCGCCAACTCAAACCTACAACCAAGCACACTGCCTGAGCACAAAGATTCAACACATCGAGCAATACCTTGACCCAAAATAGGAACCATACACACTAAAGAAGCAAACCAAACCAAAACACCGCCCTAGCAAACTGACAACGCGGGTGACCCGGCACACTGACCAGTTGCATAACAAAATATGAAAATATTGACTTGCATCAATAGAGAGCGCAAGATATTGACCTGCCAAAAAGTCAATATCTTACTGTCGCCATTGTTGCCGGTCAACATATAAAAGTCTGCATTTTGGTATGACACTCACTGACCTAATGCATCGCCTCGGGAGGCTGACCTAGCGCAGTCACTCACTACATCGACCCACCCAATACTTCACTTATAATCACATATGTTCAGGGGCCCAACGCTTTTCTTAGGAGCCCATTTCATATGTTGCTGAATGCCATTGAAGCTAGTCTTTATTTCACCGCATGCCTCTTCCAGCATTCTACATTGTTGCTTTATTTTATTCTTGCAGGTTATTTTTCTTCCCTGCTTTCTTCCTTCGCCACTGTTTTTCTATTTTTCTCTCTCTCCCTTTCTGCATTTCTCACTCTTGCTTTGGGAACAAAATCTAATGGTGAAAAATAAGTATCTGTCCCCCAAAAAAGGGTGTAGGTTTCCACCATCTGCAACCGCTTCACAAATAAAGCACTGAACCTGCTGCATGATCCAGCACATCACCCCAGCTAACTAAGCAAGGAAACTACAGAATATTAAATACGCACACCAAACCACCACACATACCTAGCATATAGGCATAGCAAACCGCATGCTGACACTTCCCAAAAACACAGCACAACCATGAAGCAATAGAACCCCGTACATGGACCGAACACTTAGAAACAACACACACCAAGCCAGCACAGCAACCTAGCACATGTAAACAGAATAGCACTGGATTAAAAAAACTCTGATCAAGCACACCTAAGCTGGATCCCAACCCTGCCAAATAACACTACACAATGATTCCGGACACGTATGTAGCATTCTGAGTGAGCATCCTGCCATGATCATTCCAAACAAGCTAGATAACTGGGACCACTGGAATAGTGCACAAACCTAACAACTCGGCACATCAACACCATAATGTGAGATCTTCACCAATGAACACAGGAATGCCGAGCTATGGAGAAGATTGAGCAATAAGACACCACAACCACAGCTAGATCAACAGGTTTCCCTCTATGAACACCAACAGGTTCTTCAAGTCTTCCTAAATTCTGGAAGTAAAAATCATTAGTACGTAATGTCAGGGAGATACCGCTAAGACGAGGAAAATAAATGACAATGATGAAGGAGATACTATATGTACATCAGATCATCATCACGCCAACCTAGCACGCAGTCCTGCTACCTCAACTCAAAACACCAACCATCCATGCTGACAGAAACATCAGCCTAGCAAGCCACACTAGAAATCAACCCAGCACACTCACTGAGCACGCTGATGTAGAGAATTGACCCAGACCAACATCAAGCACACTGGCCCAGCATATGACCAAGAACACCACTTTATCACTCTGACCGGCCATACAGACTTAGCGGAGGAACAAAACACATTGACTCATCCATCTACATAAGACGCAGAACCAGCTTGTCACCCCACATCAACCAGACCCACTGATCCAGCAACCTAACGCAGAACGCCAACCCATAATAGCTCAGCAAACCAGCTGAGCACAAGACCTAGTACCTCAGCTGAGCACTGATACCCCACAAATCAAGTCTGCAGACTGACGTATCATACAACTCAGCGCACCATGGTGGCTCCCACGAACCTTGCGACATGTGGCTGGGCAGCAGGTGCTCTGGACTAGGGATAATGATGAAGACACCTATTAGTGTGGTTTCCTCCATCCATTAGAATAAACCTCAGAATAAAGGTGTCACCAGATTAACAACCCTCTTGCAATTCTTCTCTCAGGCTTTGATCACTACATTCAGTGGATCTTGAATTGCGTGTTATTGTATTTTTGTTGTAAGGAGAGGCGCTCAACCAGTGGCATAGCAAGGAGGCGGGCAGTCTGCCCCAGGTGGCAACCTCACCCCCACTCTTCCATGCGTGTGCCGCAGGGGCATCGCGGAAATATCGCCAGCACCACCCCGCTCTTCCATGTGCCGGCCACGAGGCGGCAAAGGCAGGGACCGCCACGGGTGACAAAGTGGCCGGCTACGCCACTGTACTCAACCCAATGCGCTGTAACTCTGGCTCAAAAGGACACTGGTTCGGTTTCATCCTTAAAACATCATCTTTTCTTTTTTAATTTTTATACCTTTTTATTAACATTGCTCATTCCAGTTGACAAGGCAATCCTGGTCAAATTGCATCAGACAAGCAGGCAGTCAATGTAAAGAATAGTCACTATTAACAATCATTTGGACTAAAACATCATCTTTAAGTAGTGTTGCGATAGATGCCGTTGGGTGGAATTCTCCAATTTTGAGTTGGCACTCATTCGGAATTCATTCCGTCCTACCTGTGCTGCATTCTGCAGCACAGGTAGAAAGAAGAAATAACGAGGAGAAATAAACCTATTTCTCTCAATCCCCCTCACCTGGGAAGGCCTAGCATTTTGATGCACTCCCAGGTGTTCTAGTCATAGTAAATCCGGGAAGGCGCCAAAAACCATGAAAGGATGGGTGGGAACACTCGCGCTCCACCCATGCATTGCCTTCCCAGTGCAGAGTAACACAAGGCAGCGACTTGAGCTGCTTTGCCTCACTCCAGATTTACTATGCCACGCAGAGTCATGCAGGGTGGCTCTGCATTGCACAGCAAGTTTTGACTTAGGGCTTGCGTTGCCTTGTGACACCTTGGCTGAAGCAAGGGCAACGCAAGCCCTTGATTAATCTGGGCCTAAATTCTTTATCAAATCCATGTATATTCTACAAAAAGCAATCCTTTTTGTCATTTTTTTCAATGCAAGACACTTGGGTTCACTTTATTGAAAGTGAATGAATGTCTAAAGACGCCAAAAATATGTTCCTCTAATGGTTTTCATTAGAGGAGTGAAACATTTGGCATCCCTACAAATCACATTCCATTCGCCCTGTGTCTCCTGTCCCTTGCAGTTCCTTGGCACTGGTTCGATTCAGTGCACCCAACATCTACCAGGTTACCGGCCGCTGGACCACTGCTAAAATACAAATTACTGACATCCCTAGCAAAGCCACTAGAATTTACCTCTAATTAGAAATGCAACAGACTCATTGACTTTGATAATGCTGATTCTATTTTACAGTGTGCATCGGAATAAATGTTAATGGCTACTGTGAAGCAGTGCTTAATTTGAGAAGGTGGTTTCCTGTGCTCGGCACCAGCACTTAATTGTCAACACCGGCACTAATGACAGCTGCCGGCTGGTGGCGCTGTTTGTGTAATTTAGAGATGAGCAGAACAATAGTTGTTTGTTAATTCTATCTACTTTAAAAACAATGAATCGCTGATGCAAAACCCATTAATATAGCTTTGTGGGCCTCGAACATTCTAAATTGACAGTGCAATGGTTAGTAGTTGTTTTAGTACTATCATTGGCAGCGGTAAAAGTAGCAATGGGTGGTGCAAGCTGTGTTGGCCTCCTGACAAGCGCCCTGGCACTTATTGTTTTACAAATTAAGCACTGCTGTGAAGCAGGGACTTATGAAAGCCCAGGGAACATTTCTGGCTTGCTTGTAAATCTTAACCGAGCACTTTCCTGTTGAAAACAAACAAGTCTTGTAGGTTGCAGATTGCTTTTGACTCATTGGTATGTGGACATCTTTTGGGATTATCACAATGAAGACAGTATTTCATCTCCTAATTATGCAGCATAAAGCGGCACATGTTTGTCATGCTATTACTTCATTATTTTGACATTTTTAAACTTGGCAACACTCTCTGAGCATTGGTTGGACCTCATTAGTACCAGTTTAACATCCAAATATAGCAATAAGAAACAGAAAGGTGACCAATCCAGCTTTGCACAAGGCCTTCCACTGTGCAGCAACATGTTAGTGCATTTTTTGTAACTTTTGAACGATTTTTGTTGTTATAATCTGCCAATTATGCAGCAGATAATGAATTATGTGGCAAATGTGCCGATTCTATTACTATGCAAAAATCCCCACTGCTGTACAATCGCATAATTCCAGAGGCCCTGGATATACACTAGGGGTTTAGCAAACACAAAAACGGTGATGGAAGAAAGGCATCAATTTTCTGTAAACACCGGCAGTTACTTAGGTAGCATTTCATCCAATCCATTTTTTGCTCACCTTGCTAGCTCAGACTAGACCCAGCCATATGACAACCAGTCTTAGGGGCATATTATCAACGGCCAGCGATAATTATCGCTGGCTGTGCTTAGCGTTAATTTTATTATCGCAGGCTATCTCTGGAATTTATCGCCGTGGTAGGGCGTTATTAACAACACGTTACTCCAGGGCGATAAAAATTCCAGAGATAGCGAGGTTATCGTAGTTTTGCAGGGCAATCAATGGTTTTCCAGCGATGTTCCCTGCAAAACGGCGATAACCTTGCTGATACGACCTACAGGGTCGTATTCGTTTTTGGAGGAAAAAGCAGTTTTCTCCCAAAACTAACGTGTGCTAAAATGCTGGGGCAGACTTGTAAATATCGCGATGTGAACATCAGCGATATTTGCAAGGTTGTCCATCCGGGGTATGCCGAGTGACGCCCACTTTGCATCTCATTAGAGATGCAAAGGGAGGCGTTGGGAAAGCGGGTGTTAACATGCGATTATGCATGTTAGCACCCTCTTGTAAATAGGGTGATAGTTTTATCTCTGCTTTTTTGGCTTTTTAAGCCAAAAAAGCGAAGATAAAGCCCTGGTAAATATGCCCCTTAGTTCTGCTCCAATTTAACCATAAACAGTCCAGCCAAAACTGCCAAGTCAGGTCCTGCCTGAATCAGAAAACAAGCAGCCCAAGGCTGGGTTCGGCCTGATTGCGCCTCTTAAGTCGAGTGCAGTTTGGTTCCAGTGGCACACTGAGCTAGGGACCCACTTTTGGGCGTACCATTGGCCTCTTAGGGTGTCACATCAAACATAGAAAAGGTGGTGGGTGGAATGCTTGCAATTTGACCCATCAGTGGTAATGGTTTGGGTGCATCATTTCAACCCACCCTTCTTTTAGCCACTGTGTTACCTCAGATTAGGCCCAGCCATTTTGCAAATAAGATATGGTCCTACTCCAATAGGAACAGTCCAAGTCTGAAAATGGAAAGCCAGATCCTCTCTGAACTGGAACACAAGCAACCCAAGACAGGTTTCGGCCGGATTAGGCCTCCTCGACAGATGCAACTTGGTTCCAGTGGCAGTGAGCCAGGGACCCATGTCTGGACGTACCATTGGTCAATTAGGGACTTCCATCAAACACACAAAAGGTGATAGGAGGAAGGCTTGCAAATTGTCTAACCAATGACAATGGTAACAGGTCGAGTGTTTGTAGTGTTTGATGTGGAATCAAATCATCCCCTTCAAACTAACACACAATTTTTAATTCAATGAAAAAAAACTGTAATGGGCCTATTGTTAGAATACTATCTAAAATGTAGGTGGAATATAAAATGAACTTTCACCTGTATTAGTTATTGTTGTGTTATTACAAAGTTGTGTGCTCAAGGGAATCTTAAACATCAGCAATGTCAATCATGTGATGTCATCAGGACCAAGGCCATGTGACTTCACTTCCTTGGAGGACTTAGACCCAATGATCATATGCTTTCACTGGGTCGAAGGGTGGGTATGTGATGTCACATCCAGTACACCTGGTATTTGGTTGAATCAACATTCATGATTATCACACAGGACAGCCTGTGACAGCAACTAAAATTATGTATGTTTAATAACAAAGTATACTTATTTAAAATAAAAAAAATAAAAAGAGCCAGACTTAAATTTTCGGCTTCCAGTGTCAGAGGTTTAGCAAAGAGCTCACACCCTATTGGTAGCAACTTTATCACAGTTTTTTTAATGAAATGTTTTATTTGAGTGAGAAAGAGCATGACAGAGAGAGAGAGAGAGAGAGAGAGAGAGGGGGGGAGAAAAAGAGAGAGAGAGAGAGAGAGAGAGAGAGAGAGAGAGAAAGAGAGAGAGAGAGAGAGAGAGAGAGAGAGAGGGGGGGGAGAAAAAGAGAGAGAGAGAGAGAGAAAGAGAGAGAGAGAGAGAGAGAGAGAGAGAGAGAGATAGAGAGAAAGCGAGAGAGAGGGAAAGAGAGAGATAGAGAGAAAGAGAGAGAGAGAGAGAGAAAGAGAGAGAGAGAGAGGAAGAGAGAGAGAGAGAAATAGAAAGACAGAGAGGAAGAGAGAGAGAGAGAAAAAGAGAGAAAGACAGAGCGAGAGAGAAAGAGCGGTAGAGAGAGCAAGGGAGAGAGAGTCTGGTGAGAAAGAAAGAGGAAAATACACAAAAGGAAAAAGTGGAGAGGTGGATGAAGAATATTAAGCAGACATATTTATCTTAGATAAAGTGTCTCGTGATTTTCAAAAGCATATATTGGCTTTTATTCACGTTAGAGCCTCTTTTGTAATGGATGGAAACCTAAATATTGACCCTGGAGAAGGCGGGGCACTAATCTTCCCCAGGGAAAATCAATCTCGCTCTTAGAAGTAGCCAAGACCTCCCCGAGCACTGGGTGAGGCCGGATAAACAAGCGGTGCTTCCTGCTCGACTGGTTCCATTCACAAGGTAAGTGGCGGTGGTGCACGAGCCGTGCCCTGTGGCGCTGCAAGGCATGATGGTGAGAGAGCGCAAACTGATCAAAATGTAGAAGTGCGTCACACTTACACGTAGTAAGCACAAGTCATGAAGAGAAATGCCATGAGTGCTGATAGTACCTACAGTTATATTCTGAAATGTGTAGTTAATGTAGAAATTTAAGTAGAAGTGGAACTAATACAGAAATGTGTGAAACAAATGATATAATTAAACGTGATTATTCCTGAATCCATGTTGTGTAGCTGCTAAAATATAAGATGGCATACAGAAACGCTGAACGTGGTAGGCCTCAGGGCCAGAGCTAGAAGGGAGGGGGAAGGTGGTTCAATTTCACAACATGGATTGCACTAATGTTTTAGTAATAACAAATAGACCATGATTTATAGATGTGTTTACTGAATAGCAGAATAAGAGTACTAACATGCCATAATTAAAGAAAAAGTCGAAAGTTATAATCATTATGAGAAATGTTGTAGGCCTGAAAAGTTTAACGTTGATTTACACATATTAGTCTGGGCCGGGGAATGTTGCAACGCGGTTGGAAAACTATGAGAATTGGGATTTGGCTGCAAATGTCTGTCTGTAAGAGAAAAGGGGGTATTCAATTATACGAAATATGAATAGAAGGTTGTTCAAGAGACGGACTAGACATGGAGGAGGGTTCCGGAATGTTTGAGGGGTATCAGCGGGCCGGAGACGAGTCTGAGAAGCAAGGTCGACTCTAACCACAAGGCATCATCATGGAAAAAGCCAGAAGCTACACCACGTGAGGGGCGTCTCACGAGGGGCGTCCTAAATGTTGTTGTATTTTTGTATTAGGGACAGCACCCCTGGGTGGAGTTGGAGCAGAAGCCTGAGGACCCTTAAGAGAGCGGATGGGTAGGCAGAGAGGGGTCATGATTGGAGAACTATAGGTTTCCACCAAGAGACTGAGAGTGGGTGACTTCCCTTGGGGGTCATTCACTGCTGACACCTTTGTTAGGTAGGGACCTGATTAAGTAGGGATACCATCTAGATCAGGGTAGGGACAGCCTAACCTGTCTTTTCCCTCCGGCTGTAAATGACTGAGAGATCTCAGTATGTGTCTATGCTAATAGCCCTATTATTTTTAGAACTGGTTCTGGTAGTTTCCGTTGCTCGTCTGAGGGCTTTCAGAGAGCACATGTATGTAGTTGGGCCCATGTATCTTGTGAATCTCATCTTGAGATGCTTGTACCTGCAACTTATCTTGACTTTATAATAAATCCTTGAAAGCTAGAAGTTGTTTGTGATCCTTTGAAGCGGAGTCCTTTATTGGGTGAACTAACTTGGTAAGAGATGCACTTTCTTCCCTCAATGACAGGCAATAAAGATTCAGTCGACCAGATCGGGGTTTTAGATCAATAGTGATAAGATATCGATCAAAATCTCGCCCTTCCAGTTGGTAGCTATAGAGAATGGTTGCCTTCTTGAGGAAGGTGATCTAGGCCAGGTTAGATTACCCCAAGGCCCCTAGAGATCGATGATCGGAAGAACCGCCCCCCGAAGAAGGACCGGATGACGTGAGACAGAAAAGCAGCAGTATCGGTCGAGAGTGAGTATAAAGGGTCATGCGTGTTAAGATTGCGGTGTTTTGTATTGTATCTATGTTGTAATGTCTGGCGGAGTTGAATGCCTGTAGAGTGACTGTGGAACAGGTTGTGAGCGCGCACAACCGGTGGAAATCTTAAGTTCAAGGAGAGCTTAAGTGGTTCGGGTGTATCGGACACCCAGAGTAATTGTTAACTAGAGTGAAGGGGGTCACGAGGTACCACTGATCACCCGAAGGACCGAGATAGGGGGAACGTAAGAGTGAGTGCGTGAGTAACGGACGCTGGTCGGAAGTTACTGTGTGTGTAAAGAACCTATCAGAGAGACGATAGACATCTCGTCAGTTGTGTTGACAATTACAGATAGACTGTGGACGTACAGTCGAGGGAAGTGACCGCTTGGTCGGAAGTAGTCATTTTTCGGAGTATGAATGGGACGCATGCATGACCGCGAAGAAAGCTGAGAAAGGAGGGGTGCTGCTGCGAAGCGGAGACTAGTGACGTCAGAAAGTGCCGCGCTGGGATTGGCCGGCCGGTGAAAGACCGCGCTGCGATAGGCCAGCTAGCAAAGCCGCGCTAGGATTGGTGGATTGTCATCAGGAAGTAAACAGAGTATTCAAGCTGGAAATTTTACGCATAATTATGAAGTGTTTTAAATGGTTAAGAGCGCTGTTTAAAAGAGAGAGGCGGGGATCGTATGAAGGGGAAGAAGCCCCGCCGGAGGGTACACCAGCCCGCTATATGGGGACAAATGTTGGGCTGCATACGATTCTATGGATCACAGAGTGGAGTAAGATGACAGACGGAAATGAGGAACTTACGTTCCCGAAGTACGGGACGTTCAGATTAGAGGTGTTACACAGATTAAAAGCAATTATGACCTCAACGAGACCCTTGCCTAGACCAACCCAGTTTGAAGCCCTTAATGCATGGATTAGGGCAGCGCATGAAAAGAACATGAACAGACGGCAAGAAAGAGTGAAACGCTCGGTAAGGGCAGTACAGGATGCCAAGTGGGATGCGGATGCTAAAAGATGGAGGGTGCATAACCTGGAAGTAAATAAATTATATCCAGTGTTAGAGATGCCCGGGAACAAAAGCCCCCTAGAAGAGGATGAAGAGAGCGAGACAGAGGACAGCCTGATAAACAGATTATTGACAGACAGGCCACCTCCGTATAACAGAGCAGGGGGAGATGTTGAGAATAGTGAGAGAGGGGGGGGCAATGCAGGAGAGCATGGGCCGCTTCCCAGTCCCGATTGGGATCCCGCTGCAAAGAAAGAACTGTCCCAGGCTAGCCAGGTGCAACAGGTAGTTGGGAGGTTTGTGGTGCAAAGGCCGCCAGAGACGGAGTGTGCCACATCCTACGCATTACCTGATGCACTACAGGTACCTGTTACCATAGGTCCTATAGTATCGATATATGACCCAGAGAGAGCTAGAGGGGAGGAACGGGTACGGAGGGACAGAGAAAGAGCAGAGATGGCAAGGAGGAATGATACGATCAATTCCCCAAGCCAGTTGCCGATACCAAGAGAGTGGAGCACCCCAGTACCCACGGCAGGGGATCTGGGGGACATTAGATGGCCAGAGGATATGAGGGGATCAGGACGGAAATCCTTTCAGGAGTTAAATGAGTACATGAAGAAGTGGGATGAGGCAGTAGAGGCTCACAAGAACATCATGACTGCGGAAGTTGAAAGGGAAAGGCAGGACAGCAGAGCCCGGACTCACTGCGGGGCTGAAGAGAGCAGTCCGGAGTGGGACGGGAGGGAGAAAGACAGTAGGAGAGGCACCCATTGGGCCCGGAGTGGAGGTAGATCAGACCTGGAAAACGGGGGGGTGTCTCGCCCAATACGTAGTGATGAAGACAGAAGGGCTCGGGAGTACAGAGACAGCTTTAAGTGTATCCACTGCGTGCCAGAGAACAGAGAACAGAGTGGGAGTTGCGAGAGGCCGCACCATAGTCCCTGTGATGACGGACATGAGCGCAGCCCAGGGAATATGGGAAACCAGGAAGGATCGTATCAGATACTGAGTGATACGAGGCCAAGAGAGAATGGGGACCGAAGGGAGAATAGCAGAGAGGCTTACTGTGAAAAGAGAGGAGAGAATGGACAAAGTAAGATAGGGGGTAACAGGCCCGTGTTCCATCACCTTCCAAGATCGGATGGCCGAGCATGGGACCTGGAGAGATGGGAACAAGAGAGAGCACTCCCCAACTCTCCCGAACCCAAACGTAGGGCCCGGAGTTGGGATGGGAGAGAAACCTGTGAACCTCCCTCGAAGGAGGTATTGCGAGCAGAAATAAAAGCCAAAAGACTCGATGTCTCCAGCTTAAAGTCGGATCTGGATGACATGGTAGACGGTACCCTGCCCTTAGAAAGAATGGACATGTATGAGCAGGATGAAATTCTGTTCATGGCAAAGGACGTAACTCGAAAGGCGAGGACAATCCATGAGAAATTGGTAGAACTAGCAGGCAAATATATGGTGGACCTGTCAAGAACCAAAGCATTACAGGGCAACCACAGACTACATTACACAGACCGAGATCTAGATGAGAGGAGAACCATCGGATTGAAAACACACATAAGGGAGCTGATCACTGGAATAAGGACGTGGAGGGCCCTAGATAAGTGGGAAGAGAGGTGGTCCAAGAGAGGGACCGTCAGGAGAAGCACACTTGGTATGACACCAGGAGGACAGCAGGGAGTAGAGACATACCCTTTGAGGGAAGTCGCAAATGGGACCTATGTCCACGTCCCTTGGAGTAGGGGGGATTTAGCTGCTTTTACCACCTCTTTCCCCAAACTGCGGGAAAACCCAGTGGAGTGGTATAAGCAAGTTGAGAGATTCGTAAAAATCTCAAAGGTCCTATGGATAGATTTGAACACGCTGTTTGACATAGTAGTGCCAGGAGATTTGTGGACCGCATGCAAGGTTAGCGCTGAGTGGCCCACCATAGAGCCCGAGAGAGATGCTAAGACTAATGGGCCGTCCGAGAGTGTGATGGCAAAGTTCGAGAGAGTAATGACTTGGCTGAAAGATAAAGTGCCAATGCAGGACATAGATTGGGTAAAAATTGACCGAACAAGACAGGAACCCAAAGAGACAGTTCACGAATACTATGAGAGATTGCTGAAGGCGTTTAAACAGTATAGCGGTCTGGATGTAATGGATCCAAAGGACATAGGGCAATTTGTGTCCAAGTTCGTCTTGGGCCTGAGACCGGATATTAGTTTAATGATACAGCAACACTTGATTTGTTGGCAAAACAAACCCCTAGACGAAATACTGAGGTATGCCAGGTACTGCTGTGATGAGATAGACTCCAAGGCTAAGAAACTAAAGGAGAAACTGATGGTGGTACAGATGCAGGCAGCTGGGAAGGGGGGACAGCAGCAACAGCAACCAGGAACCGGTACTGGAGGAAAGAAACAGTACAGTCAGAACAAGGGCAATGAGGAGAACTCCACCTTTAGACCCAGGATAGATATAGCTGCCTTAAAGAAAACAACTAGGTGCCACCAGTGTAACGAGGTGGGGCATTGGAAACGCGAGTGTCCCTATAATGTTGAGGTAGGAGACCAAGAGGTAGAAGAGGAAGTGACCCAGAGTGCGCCTGCAAGAGGGGTAACGCAATACCAGGGAAAGGTGCTCAAAGGGGGGGGCCCACCTCCCCGAGCTCAGTTCCCGCAGCCACCCAGAGTAGGGACTATGGGTAAGACCTATAGACAGATGCCACTGTTTGTCGGGGGAGAGGAATGCTATTATGTGGACCCACTAACTGGACAGAGGGTAGAAAGGGATGACTGCACCCTCGGGGCAGCTCTGGAGGTAGATCAGAGGGGACCCTATGTTGAGGCCGAAGTGGCAGGGTTCCCCACGACATTTCTAGTGGACACAGGAGCCACCCGATCCACGATCAGATCAGCCGCAGTTCCAGGCCTGCCCATGTCTGGAGAGACCATACAAGTGGTGGGGGTCGCTAACAGGAGAATGACCAGTCCTCTGACAGAACCCGTACAGGTGAAAATAGGGAAGTACAGTGATGAGCATCAGTTTGTGGTTTGCAATTCTAGTCCTGTATGTCTGCTAGGAAGAGACCTTTTGTGCAAGTTAAATTGCACCATATATTGCACACCACAGGGCGTGGAGGTATTGACTAATGACGCTGATGCTGATTTTAAAGTCGCAAATTCCAGAATATGTGTGGAATTATATCCCACTCTGACAGTAGACGAGCTCCCCTGGGATCTGAGAGAGACAGTTGCTCCAGAAGTGTGGGATTTCACGGGGGAAGAGATTGGGTTGGTGAAAGGGGTGGACCCAGTGAAAATTGTAGTGAAACCGCATGCTGAGTTTCCAAGAACACCTCAATATAAATTGACTCCAGAAACGATTGCAGGAATCAAACCTGTGATCGAATCCATGATTAAGCAGGGAATACTGAAGGAGATCGTGGGTAGTCCATGTAACTCCCCGATTATGGGTTTGCAGAAACCAAATGGGAAATTCCGGATAGTGCAGGACCTCAGAAAGATTAATAACATAGTCGTTTCGTGTTGTCCAGTGGTACCGAATCCATCCGTGATACTGTTTCAGATACCGTTCCAAGCAGAATGGTTCACTGTAATTGATCTTTGTCAGGCTTTCTTCTCGATCCCTCTGGACGAAGAAAGCCATTTTCTTTTCGCATTTAAGCTGGAAGGTCGCGTCCTAACATGGTGTCGTATTCCTCAGGGGTATACAGAGAGCCCATCGATCTTCAACCAGCTTCTAAAGAAAAATCTTGAAAGTCTAGTGCTGCCCCAGAGGTCAGTTCTGGTCCAGTACATAGACGACCTCCTTGTGGCGTCAGAGACAGAGGAAGCTTGCAGGGAAGACTCTATTGCTTTGTTAAATCACCTAGCTGAGAATGGGCATAAGGTGTCCCCGGGAAAATTGCAGTACTGCCTGACAGAGGTGCAGTACTTGGGACACAGAATTGAGAAAGGTAAACGAAAAGTGTCACCAGACAGGATAGAGGCCATCATGAAGATGAATGCGCCTAAAACACAGAGAGAAGTCAGGATGTTCCTAGGAATGGTGGGATATTGCCGACAGTGGATTGCAAACTTTTCACTGAAAGCAAAGCCCTTGCAAAAACTGACGCACAAGGAGGTGAGCGATCCGGTACCATGGGACAAAGACTGTTTGATGGCATTCCTGCAGCTGAGAGAGGACTTGTGTCGTGCTCCGGCTCTGGGAATGCCGGATTACGATAAACCATTCTTGCTCTACTGTTGTGAGAGAGAGGGTTGCGCGCTGTCTGTGTTAGTCCAAATTCATGGGAATGCCCGTAGACCAGTCGCTTATTTCTCGGCTACTTTAGACCCAGTAGCCGCAGCGTTGCCCGGATGTCTCAAATCCGTTGCCGCAACAGGTGTCAGCATTGAGAGGTGTGAAAATATAGTCATGGGGCACCCGTTAGAGGTGCATGTGCCCCACTCTGTTGAATTGTTGATGACCAGGACCAAAACACAGCATCTGACGAACAGCAGGCTCACGCGCTATGAGCAAGTCATTCTTGCTGCAGAGAACGTGACCCTCAGGAGATGCTCTGTTTTAAATCCTGCTACCTTGATGCCACTTCCAAACGATAATGAGGATGATGATGATTGTACAGACCATGACTGCCTCGATGTGACTGAACTATGCACCAAACCAAGACCCGACATCGTAGATGAGCCACTGACTGACCCAGATGAAATTTTCTTTGTCGATGGCTCATGTGTAAGAGACGAAGTTGGGCAGTTGAGAGCAGCTTACGCTGTTTGCACAATTACTGGAGTAGTGGAAGCTGGATGCCTGGAAGGAGTACACTCCGCTCAGGTAGCCGAGATTATTGCTCTGACACGTGCCTGCCTGGCAAGCAACCAAATCCGAGTCACCATATACACCGACAGTCAATATGGTTACGGGGTAGTTCATGATTACGGGCAGTTGTGGTCTCAAAGAGGTTTCATGACCTCTTCAGGCTCTCCCATTCGCAATGGAGAATTTGTGCGCCTGTTGTTAGAGGCATTGCAATGTCCAGCAGGTATCGCAGTTGTGAAGTGCACCGCACATACCAGAAATATGGACTTCGTGTCACAAGGCAATAGATATGCCGACGAAGTCGCACGGTATTGCGCGGAAACAGGGTACTCTTTCACAGAGGTGGAAGTGGGTGGAATAAATGTAAGGACTGAATTAGCCATGATATTAGAAACTGTCGATACATGGGACGAACTAAAGGAAATGCAAGAAAATGCTCCTGATTGTGAAAAAGAAACATGGCAAAAGGCAGGATGTGTGATGGGTGAGACCCATTTCTGGGTCTCAGCAGATGGCAGAGCAGTGTTGCCCAATGAGATGGTGAGCCCAATGGCCAGACACATACATGGTCCTGTCCACTTAGGAAGAGATGCTATGCTGAGAGTGTTTAGACAGACCTGGTACAACCCTAAGTTCAGAGTAGCAGCCGAAGCAGTGTGCCAGCGTTGTGTGACGTGTCAGCAGTTGAATGTAGGGAAAAAGACACCAGTTGCACTGAGCCACATTGGGAGGTCAGGAGGTCCATTCAATCGAATGCAGATAGATTTCATTGAAATGCCAAGGTGCAGCCGCCTCCGTTATATCCTGGTGGTTGTTTGCGTTTTCTCCAGATGGGTTGAGGCATATCCTACACGTAGGTGCGACACCCTCACAGTAGCCAAGTTACTGCTTAGGGAGCTTATCCCGCGCTTCGGGGTGCCGGCCTCTTTGGAATCAGATAGGGGAACGCATTTCAACAGCTCGCTTGTGAAAATGATTTGTGCAGCTTTGAGCATAGATCAGAAACTACATTGCAGTTATCGACCAGAGGCTTCAGGAATTGTGGAGCAAATAAATGGCACCATCAAGGCCAGAATTGCAAAGGTGTGTTCATCAACATCCTTGAGTTGGCCTGATGCGTTGCCATTGGTCCTTATGAGCCTCCGTAGTACCCCGGATAGGAGAACTGGTTTGTCTCCTCATGAGGTATTGATGGGAAGAGCAATGAGGTTACCTTCTGTCCCAACTGCTGCACTGATTAGCATCACAAATGATATGATCCTGGACTATTGTAAGGGGCTGTCTGACGCCATTCATTCTGTGTCCCTTCAGGTGCAGGCTGCCGAGGTACCATCGTGCCAGGACCCGTGTCATGACTTGCTTCCTGGGGACTGGGTCCTGGTGAAAAAACACGTGAGAAGAAGCTGTTTGGATGTTCGTTGGCGTGGGCCCTTCCAGATCATCCTGATCACAAATACGGCAGTGAAGGTGGGAGGCCTGCCCAACTGGATCCACGCGTCGCACACGCGGAGGGTTCCAGCACCTCTGGAAAACACAGCTCCTCTCTCGGATAGACGTCCAGCAGCGGACCGAGAAGCCATAGAGGGGGCTAGCCAAGCTGTAGAGGTGCCAGCGGAAGAAAGGAACGAGTCTGACCAAGCTGAGGACGGTCAGTACAGCAGCGAAACAGACGACGCTACTGAAGGAGAAAGTAGCTGGGAGTACGAGTCAGACACTGACAGGTCTGACAGAGAGCGTGAACAGACAAGGAGGAGAAGGAGTAGAAGGGTACGTGGAGAAGCGGATTGGCCGCAGAGAAGAAGCTCTAGTCTGAGGTCAACTCCAGAGAGAACCCTTCCTCCGATATCAGAAGATTCAGACCCGGAAGAAGGTGCTCAGGGCGCTGAAGCACCGGTCTTGAGGAGGTCAAGAAGAGTGCGTGTACCTAGCAGAAGATACTCCACCCCTGAGTGGACATATCTGGCGACAGATGGCTTCGAAACCAGTGACAGGGAGGATCCGAGCGGTGGTGGTGTCCAGTTCTGAGCCCATCATAACAGTGGAAATACGACTGTTAGTACCCGGTGTCGAACAAGAAGGGTCACTGACATTTATGGTTCCCCGACCTCCCCGCCTCAGCAAGTTAAAGCACATGTTTCTCACAGAATTGCAATTCCCCGATTTTGGTACAAAGATATCAGCCCAAGAAGAGCACAATCTTCGTATGGAGATATTGAACTTTGCTGTCGAAGCTGCAGGCGACCGCCTGATAGTAGATGCTTAAAGGACTTTGTAAATAAGCGAGAAGAAAAGAAGATTACCTAGCGCCCAGGAAGCAGAGAATCTTAGGGACCTTCCCTTGAGTTGCTGGAGAAGGGCTAGGGTTGTCTGTATTGGACTGTAAAGAACTTTTGCGAGGAAGGTTGTCAGCTTCCAGTTGTGTGGTTCTAAGGACAAAAGGAGTAAGAGAGACTGTAAAGGAACGAAAGGAAAAGAACTTTGTGCCAAGATAAGAAAGAGCCATACAGTCTGACGAAATGGAGGCCGGCACCCAGAACCGCAGAGCGAAATGTATAATAGGTACACTAATAGTAGGAGTGATAATATTAATAGCTTTAGTAGTAACAGTCTCTTATGTAAAGGGACGTGAGGAAGAGGCAAAGGTAACTGATGGGAAATCTGTAGAGGCGCTTACACCCACCGTTGCTGGTGAGAAAGGGGAAAACACTCAAGAAAAAGCGTTATTAGCTGCAGAAGCCCGCAGGTTACACGTAGATGAGTCCCAAGGAGACTTTAGGTCTAATGCTTATGCTAAACTTCTGTATGAATACGTGGATGCCATGGAGGTTAAGGACTGTTACGTCTGCATGCAGTTGCCGGCATCTGTAGATGAAGGCATTCGATATCATCACCTCCCGCTGACGTATGGCATTACATGTAGCTTATTGCTTAGTATATTTTATGGGAGAGATAGTTTTGAATACTATTTCTCCAATTACGATGCAGTGTTATCAGAAGTCCCTTATTATAAACAAATGAATAAATGGGACTACTGGAAGAGTGAAGACAGGTTGGCAAAGTTTTTCATTCCTTGGATTACCTTAGATACTTCACATGCCCGCAGAAATAACCTGACATGCAAGGTGTCAGAAGTCGAGAAAAAGTTCATAGGGCAGGTGGATGATCGAAATAGGAGACAAAAGATTTTGAAAAAATCAGGACAATGGAAAACAGATTGGACCGAGGAAGAGAAGGCACACAAGAGAAAAGGTAGTAGTGGTCCAATAGCTTTAGATAGAACGCAGAGAGGAAAGTTATGTCTTCATAGAGCCAAAACGTATTATGAAAATGTATACGTGGGAGAAGTTAGCTGTGAACATGCTTTCAATTTAGAGTACTATACTAAAGACTTCCTGAAGGGAATGCAAGCGATTCCAAATGTATATTTTGTATGTGGGAGAAATGCCTACGTAAGACTACCTGACAACTGGTATGGATCATGTTACTTGGCAATTATCTTCCCTAAAATATATCATGCCCAAGACTTAGAGATCATCGAGGGCAAGACATCATCGAGGGGAAGGAGAGATGTAGGAGGTGTAGAAATGGTTGGGGATGTCTTTGGAGCTGTGTTCCCTCTTTTGGGATTAATCCTTAATGATGTTAAAATTAGACGACTGGCAACAGTCGTAGACAGGTTGTCTGCCAGCACTGCTCAGTCCTTAATGCTGGTAGAAGGAGAGATGCAATCGATAAGGGCTATGGTTCTTCAGAACCGTCTTGCCTTAGACGTCCTAT
Organism: Lissotriton vulgaris; assembly: GCF_964263255.1. Lineage (NCBI taxonomy): Eukaryota > Metazoa > Chordata > Amphibia > Caudata > Salamandridae > Lissotriton > Lissotriton vulgaris. The sequence continues at coordinate 133,185,626 of NC_141700.1, read as the reverse complement.
TAGCAAAAGAGGGCGGAGTCTGTAAGGCTTTGAAGGTCCAGGAATGTTGTACTTACATTCCAGACAATTCGAAGCCCCTTGAGAAAGTTATTAGGAACATAACTGATATTCACAAAGAGATTGAAGACCTGAGCAGAGAAAATGTCTGGGAAAAGGTGGGCCATGGAATAAGTGAAGCTGGAGGTTGGCTCACCACCTTGGGCAAAAGCTTTGTGTGGAAAATACTAAAACCTATCATCATAATATTGATCTGTGGGATCGTGTTGTGGGGATTGGTGAGGGTATTCAAATGGTACAGATCAAGAAGGTCAGAGAGGGCTCGGAGAAAACAGCTGCAGAGATTGGCTGCCATACAAGATAGTCAGTACCGGAGTCTGAGGGCTCTGGAAACACAGAAACGAGTTATGCTAGCAATCACTGCAGTTTGAATGTTAATGATGACCCCGAGAGGTCATCAAAGGGGGGAACTGAGAGAGCGCAAACTGATCAAAATGTAGAAGTGCGTCACACTTACACGTAGTAAGCACAAGTCATGAAGAGAAATGCCATGAGTGCTGATAGTACCTACAGTTATATTCTGAAATGTGTAGTTAATGTAGAAATTTAAGTAGAAGTGGAACTAATACAGAAATGTGTGAAACAAATGATATAATTAAACGTGATTATTCCTGAATCCATGTTGTGTAGCTGCTAAAATATAAGATGGCATACAGAAACGCTGAACGTGGTAGGCCTCAGGGCCAGAGCTAGAAGGGAGGGGGAAGGTGGTTCAATTTCACAACATGGATTGCACTAATGTTTTAGTAATAACAAATAGACCATGATTTATAGATGTGTTTACTGAATAGCAGAATAAGAGTACTAACATGCCATAATTAAAGAAAAAGTCGAAAGTTATAATCATTATGAGAAATGTTGTAGGCCTGAAAAGTTTAACGTTGATTTACACATATTAGTCTGGGCCGGGGAATGTTGCAACGCGGTTGGAAAACTATGAGAATTGGGATTTGGCTGCAAATGTCTGTCTGTAAGAGAAAAGGGGGTATTCAATTATACGAAATATGAATAGAAGGTTGTTCAAGAGACGGACTAGACATGGAGGAGGGTTCCGGAATGTTTGAGGGGTATCAGCGGGCCGGAGACGAGTCTGAGAAGCAAGGTCGACTCTAACCACAAGGCATCATCATGGAAAAAGCCAGAAGCTACACCACGTGAGGGGCGTCTCACGAGGGGCGTCCTAAATGTTGTTGTATTTTTGTATTAGGGACAGCACCCCTGGGTGGAGTTGGAGCAGAAGCCTGAGGACCCTTAAGAGAGCGGATGGGTAGGCAGAGAGGGGTCATGATTGGAGAACTATAGGTTTCCACCAAGAGACTGAGAGTGGGTGACTTCCCTTGGGGGTCATTCACTGCTGACACCTTTGTTAGGTAGGGACCTGATTAAGTAGGGATACCATCTAGATCAGGGTAGGGACAGCCTAACCTGTCTTTTCCCTCCGGCTGTAAATGACTGAGAGATCTCAGTATGTGTCTATGCTAATAGCCCTATTATTTTTAGAACTGGTTCTGGTAGTTTCCGTTGCTCGTCTGAGGGCTTTCAGAGAGCACATGTATGTAGTTGGGCCCATGTATCTTGTGAATCTCATCTTGAGATGCTTGTACCTGCAACTTATCTTGACTTTATAATAAATCCTTGAAAGCTAGAAGTTGTTTGTGATCCTTTGAAGCGGAGTCCTTTATTGGGTGAACTAACTTGGTAAGAGATGCACTTTCTTCCCTCAATGACAGGCAATAAAGATTCAGTCGACCAGATCGGGGTTTTAGATCAATAGTGATAAGATATCGATCAAAATCTCGCCCTTCCAATGGGAAAGTCACCCTCCCTGTCAGCGGACAAAGAACGGGCAGACTTCATGGCGTGTGTCCAGATCCTATAACGAGGGCCTTTGGCGCATGCAGCCTTGTAGCCTCCATTTGAGGCACCTGGCTTATTACTACTATAGGCGTCAACTGGGTCATCCAGTCCAGGAGTTTGGGGACACGTGTGCCCCCTCGTCACGCAGGCCTTGCGTCGTTAATTGGGCCCGGAGTGGAGTTTCCTTCCCGCCCCTCCTTAAAGTTATCTGTCAATGTGTGAAACTCTTTTTCTTACATTAAACATAGAAGAGGGCTTATCTAGATTAACACCTCATCCTGCTGTTAAACTAAAAAGAGAAAGTTAATGATTTCACTTCCTGTTTCTGACTTGAAATGCAGATTTCGGTTACAGGGAGGAAGTACTTGTCTTTTTTTGTTTCAATATATAATTATTTAAGAATTGCATCCCTGTGGCTTTGCCCGCGCTCCCACTGGGACTTCTAATGCAGTCCGGTGACTGAAACATTGGGTCTGCTATTGAGGGCCTACGTGCAAAAATAAATTGGTCTGTTTTCTTATCATATTTACTGTAATTCACGGCTCCACTGTCTGTTTGGGCCGTTGGGCGGATTCCAAGCCAGCGCGCTGTTGCTCTCTGTTGCTTTAGTCTTTCCGGCCTGCCTCAGCATGTTCAGAGTTTATTTCGCTTGGCAGGGACGTGCCTGGCCAGTGGCCTTCTTCTGTGTGCTATCACTGATGCCTGTTTCTGTCATGGCAGTGGTCATCCAGACTGGACACTTGGGGGCAGATTTACAATAACTGGCGCAGCCGTGCATATCAGCAGGAATGCGCCAGTTATTGTGCGTCACGGCAGACACCTCTTGTGCCACCATGGATGCGCCGCATTTATAATGCGGCGCATCATGGCGCAAGAATCGATAGATGCGGGACGCATCTGATGCTGGAAAGTTGACGCAGTGCTGGAGTTGTGTGGCAAGCGCAATGCAACTCCAGCACTGCTCAGGGGGGCCCTATACTAGCTGTTCTGTGTCATTCCTTACGCCTGCTTCAAGCTGGCGTAAGGTTTTGACGCAGCGAGGTCAGAAAAGAGACTGAGTGAAATCTTGTAGATTTCACTCAGCCACTTTTCCGAGGCGTTCCTGCGCCGGAACGCCCACATGTGGCGCAAGGCTTTACAACGTGACGCATCTCCCTAGATGCGTCACGTTGTAAATACCCCGCAGAATGGCGGTGGCTTTGTACCGCCGCTGCATCACAAAAGTGACGCAATGGTTGCGCAAATGTGGCATATGGGGCTTGTAAATCTGCCCCCCAGAGTTTATTGCTAGATGTTAGGCAGGGCCGCTGGAATTATGTAGCAAGGGAGGACCAAATTATGCGGCAGTCTTTACAAAATTATGCACCAAGAAAATGCTAATTATGTGGCATAACCCAGAACATTTTGTGATAGTGTCAGGTCATTATTTTGTCATTTTTACACGTTAACACTCTCTGGACAAAGGTTTCACCATATTAGTACAACACCCACAAACAACAATATGCAGCAGAAAGGTGAACCGCCAACCTATAATTGAAAGGTAAGCAGTAAACCTTTCCAAAGTGCCTTCCGCTACTCAGCAACACCCATTGCCGTATTTTTAGTAACTTTTGATCAATTTGAGCTACACACACATTTTTTGTCAAAATCTGAAAATTTTGCAGCATATGATGGATTATGTGGCACAGGCCGCTAATCCATAAACTTTCTAAAAATTGCAGTGGTTGCACAATCGCATAAATTCCGAGGCCCTGATCTTAGGAGAAAAGGGTTCTCTGCTGCCTGCAGTGCTTGCTCTCCATCATGGCAGATATATTCTTTATTGGTGCCATAGAAGAGAGTTTTCGAATAAACAACACAATGGAGAACCCTGGCTTGTTGGCCTGGTGGGTGAGCCATCTAGCAATGATGGCACTTCACAAGCAATGCCCCAAATAATTGTAAAAAAAGGCAAGGAGGCAGCTTTTAAAGCAAAGAGGGTCTTTCCCCTGCAGAACATCAAGTATGGGAGGGCTCTGTGGACCCTCATTTGGTCACAAATGACAGTGAATTAAATGGTCACTATATCTAAGGAGTAGTTCTGAAGTTCAGCTACATATATGTCACAACTTGGATTTTCCAATGCCCACAGAGGATGCAAAAGAAGAGGAGTTTTTTCTTACAGCGTTGGCAAAAAGACCAGGGTTCTTTTATACAAGTCCCTTGCACCACTGGTGCATCACTTTTTCCCATATTAAAAGTAACGCTCCGGCAGCGCAAAGGGCTTGTAAATAAGCCCCCAGATTTCTTGTCCCTCCATAATGCGGTGCATAGTAGAGTAGAGGGTGGCAGGAGATGAGCTTAGTTAATGTTATTGCACCAGTTAACAGACATTGCAACCTTCCCATGGAGAAGGTTCCTTCCACACCTCTTCATTTAAATATGTTAGAAGCTTCACAAAATAATTGAGCTTTGTTGTTATTTTTTTTATTTGCTCTATTCTTTTTAGGTTTCGCCTAAGTGAAAGCTGCGCACTGCGCAGCTTTTCGCGAAGGCGAAAACCTAATGAGAATAACTATGTGGCTTGGGAATTCGCCCTCTGTTCCATTGGCTAGCTCCATAAATGGAGGCTAGCCATTGGAACAGAGGTTCTGTCCGTCATGGCCGGACCAGATTCGTGGACGTTCCCGCCATTTCTTCCCTCTCCACCCTTTTCAGATCGTCATCGCGGCGGTGGGTGGTTCCTATTTTTGGGGGGGAAGGTTTGTTTTGGTCATTGCAGGCCGACCGCCGCCGGAAGAAGTCCAGGTGAGTGCTTTTTCTTGCCGTTCCTGCCCCCCCTCCCGCTGTCCGTGCCTTTCCCGCCCCCTCCCTCTGTCCGTGCCTTTCCCACCCCCCCTCCCGCTGTCCGTGCCTTTCCCGCCCCCCTCCCGCTGTCCGTGCTTTTTTTATGCATTGTTTCTCTGTTTCATTCTTACAAGAACCCCCTCCTTTCCCCCCTCTCTCTATGTCTTTGGTTCTCTTTCTCGCTCGCGCTCTCTTTCCTCCCTGCCACCCCACCTCAAAGAATGCCTGCACATGCCCCCCCACCCCCCTACATTGCCCACGTGCTCTGCCCTTGAGACTTGTTTCCGGTAAATCCTGCCTGCTTTGGTGCATTCCTGGAAGGATGCTGCGGCCGGTCCTCGATCGGGTTCCACACAGAGCTGCCAGTCATACAATAAGACACGAGCCCCTGCGACCACACTTCTGCCAACGCGGGGAACCCCACCATCGGGCAAGAAATGGGCCCGTTCGCCGCATGACGTCACCAGCCGGGTGCTCGCTGTGACGTCATCTGAGCGTACACTGCCAATCAAAACAACTAGTCTCATTGGGTCAAAACTGTGTGTCGCAGAATTGAAGCCACTGCGTCATCACCAAGAAAGAGGATTTCAGAATCATCAGATCTGGAGCTTTGACCTTCACAACAAGGTTCTTAATCTTAGAATTATGAGTCCGGCAGCACCTTCCGCAAGGAGGGTTCCTGAACTCACAACTGGAGGCGAGCATTAGAGCTACCAAACAGTGAGGACCCGGGAATAGCGCCGCTATCAGCGTACAGTGAGTCCAGCATTGAGCCACAGTGACGTTACGCTGATCAGTGCAGCCTCCATTACACCGAGAACGAGGAGTCCACCATTATGACTAATGTGGCGGTAAAAATAAGGAATTCATCATTACAACTAATGTGACGTCAACAATGAGTCCAGCTTTACAGTCACCAATCAGGAGGCAAGTATTGCAGCCACTATGATGGAGCCCAGAAACAAGGGGCCGGTCCTAGGACATCATAAGCCGGGGAGAAGGGCAGGGTCTTGGGTCGGAACTGTATCTGGCTAGGCCGGTAAATATATTCCATTACGCTGCCACAGTTGGAGGTGCACGCAATGACAGGCGAGGTAGAAACATCACGAAAATGTTTGTGGACTGCAGGGTTCGAAAAATTGAGAAACCGTATTGCAGAATGACAGGTCTTGTGCATTTAACCTTCAACGGACACAGATTTGGAGGCCCGACTAAGGGTTTGATTTTATCTTGCAGGAAGCAGAGCCCAACATGGGTCATATGGTGGTTGTAGGACTACGAATCCCAGAAGTCCAAAGATGACGTCAGCAATAACTGCTATGAAACAGGACGAACCAGGGACTTGTTCTCTTCCTTCGTCTGCCGCTGCATGCCCGCCCCATGAGCAAGGAGCATAAGGAGCTCCGAAATGCGTTGGGGCTTAATGAAATATCCAGCGCTGTGTCCCGTTGTGCCTCAATAAAGGGCTTAACCGTGGTGGCTGAGTTCGCCTGTCATTGCGTGCACCTCCAACTGTGGCAGCGTAATGGAATATATATATATATATATATGTATATGCAGCAACACGATCCCGTCTCACCAGTTCCACTGGCAAGGTTGCAACAGGTACGGACCACCAGGTGTAGTTTCAATAATGCAGTGCTTTATTTTATAGTGCATAGTGCAAAATTCATAGCAACCAGTCAATAGATGGCTAGTGCCCAGCATGATGCGTTTCGACCTTTTCCTCACGGTCTTGATCACAATATATGTGTGGGTGTGTGTGTGTGAACATTGCAAAACATGCAAACACAGTGAAAATGTACAAGAGGTTACCCTTGAGAGGATCAAGAAGAAATGGCATGTTCCCAAGCTAATAACCTGCAAGACTGATTTTGTAGTCTATGACATCCCCTGCCCTTGTGGCAAGTGTTATATAAGTTCCACCACTTTCCCGGTCCACAAACTAATCTTGGAACACTGGCGTACCATAATCAATAGGGACATGCGCTATAGTACAGCTAGGCATTTCCTAGAAAAACATGATGGAGATTGGACAAAGGCCAACTATTTTTGCATTGATACTGATAGAGCGCGCGGGTCACCCGGGTCACTTAGATTACCAAATTTCCCACGCACTGGGCCCTGGCGTGCATATGATGACAGTGTTTTGCAACGAACCGGGTGAAAACCTCTATCACGCTACTATCAGTAATCGAGTGGGTGACTCTTACACCACTCACTATTCATGTACCTGACTTACCACAGGCACATTACTCCTGACGGATCAGGAGCTAGCAGTGGACAGGTGATAAGGGTTTTCCTAAAAAGAGAGAAAATTCTACTTTACACATTTAATACCTTTAATATTTCTTTAATGTATAAGGACCACAGACACCTTGATGGTTTTAAGGGTTTTATATAGTATAAGTTTAGAACGAAAATGCCATTACAAGTAGGCAAATGCCAAGTAATACATCAATGATTAGTATCAGGACCAGAATGTAACTATGGATTAAAGTGAGTATCATAGAGTAAAAGGGAACACTATAGGGCATGAATCATAATGAACATTTATCTAATACAGTTTAATCTAGGGCAAGGACGTGAGGAAGACCTAATGTGTGACCTAATAATTTTATACTATTTCCTAAACCTTATGCTATCTTTCTAACTTCACGGCAACCATACTAAGGGAAAAAGGAATAAGTGGAACAATCTAAATAAACAGTTGGGTTGCTACAATGTCCTAAAGGAAGGGTAAAAGTGGAACATTAACTAATAATCAATTGCATGAAATTACATTCAAAGGAGATATGGAGAATATCACAGGCAAGATTGCTTTAATCAGAGGAGGAAAGTTGAGGGTATAGTATAGACAGACACCTATGCCAATATTTACCTAGGTGAGAATGAGGACTAACCCTGGCCACGGGTCAGTTGGGAAAGAACGGGACAAGGACCCTCAAGGATTCAGGAAATATCAGAAGGTGAGCAGGTACAGCTCATGGACAGTCAGGACAGGATACCCCTCAGGTCTGGGTCAGGACTGGGTTCACCAAGGCACGACCAACCCCTCACAGCATCGGATGCAACGCCAGCGTTACCCCCTCTTCTGCACGGAATCTGCCAACACCCAGATTGGGTTTTTCGAATCTCCCAGCAAAGTGCTTCGCTTAGCACTTAGGACTAATTTCCACCCCTAGGAGTTTGTGGAAAGTTTCAGGCAGAATGCTCCGCAGCACTCTGTATCAGGCACCTATAGAGTTCGTAGGGTCAGTGACAGGTCTGCTACTCGGACAAGTCGGACAATTTCTCTAAGCTAAGCTAGGCTATTTATACAGGTTTAAGTCCCCAAGACCACCCATAAATGTTGCAAAATGACAAAGTCCCATCTTCTGATTGGTCAAGGGAGGTGGTTTAAGGCATTTGTCACCACCTATATTTCTATTACGTATTTCACGTGACATTACCCTCCCCCTAACATCTGGGTTCCCAGGCATACGTGTGGGAAAGTACAATAGTGAAGAAAAGGTTTGCAACATTGTTGCGCATTTCAGAGTAAAAATAGCAGGTCTTCAAGGGCGAAGGTGCGCCTGGAAAGGACAGTCCCCTTTTCAATGGCCAACCGGCCAGGTTCCATTGCTGCACGTCCCAGATCTTTGATCACGTGATGAGGGATACGTCAGCTTCAAAATGGTTCCCATCCCCACTTCAAGGTCCTCATTTACGCGGTACATGAAAAGTAAGCGAAAACAAATTAATAACACAGAATAAAATGAATACACTGTACACCATGACCAACTACTCTTAATCCCTTATTTTATAATACTTATAGCATTAAGAGTTAGTGCAGAAAAGATGCATAGACAAAAGCGGCTTAAGATAGCATGAAGCATGACTAGTGACAAGCGGCCATTTTAACACCACTGCGCATGAGCGAACTTTTTCCCTCCAGATTGCGAGTGCGTCACATCACATGGGTATGACCGACGCATGCGCAGACTGGATTTCTGCAAAGCGGCCATTTTATTAATGTGCAAGCTTGATTACGATGAGAAAACACATAGGCAAGCCTCCTAGGGACACCCGTGTGTTGGGGAAATACAAATAAATGACAAACAATCGGAGTTAGTACAGTTATGATTTAGGCGAGGTTCATGAAAGAGAGCAAGTCGCGTTACGTGCGAATCCTTGCTCCATCAATCCCCTCTTTGATGATATTTACTATCATCACTACACATGAAAACAGATGCCAACTTCATTCATCCAATTCATCCATCTCAATCTCAATGAACTTATTGTTGAGCTTTCTCTCCGCCTCTCGGTGTGTATGATTGTTCTTTATTTTCTTATATATCTGGTTTCTTAATTCCTCTAATTCTAATTCTTCAGCCTTTCGCTCCCCTCTTTTATTCACTATATATTTTCTGCATTTCTGGCATTTGCAACAGATGAATATGATCAGAACAATCAAACCTATTCCAGCTATTGGCATCAGTATTTTCCATATAAGACTTTTACCTAAGTTAGAGAACCAACTACCTACAGAGGAGAGACCATCAGTCAGTCTCTTCCAGGCACTGTCAACCTCTAATGGTTTGAGTTCTTTTTCCAAATTAGTAATGTTTCTTATATACTTCTTAATTTCGACACTTTTATCAAGAATGTAAGTGCAACAATGTTGTGCCCTCAGCATCCTGCAGACTCCGCCCTCTTTTGCCAATAAGGTATCAAGAGCAAGGCGATTCTGTAAAACCATTGATCTGATCGCAACCATTTCGGTATTGATCATCAGAAATCCAGCAGCAGTGTCAGTAGATAACCGATCCACTACTGTAGATAATTTGCAGATTCTATGAGTATTCAGAACTACCCCCATTCCAGGTATCAGTGCACTAAAAATATCACCTATAATTTCTCCTACACTTTCACGTTTTCTACGCACTAAGCCATTAGTAATCTCATTGCTTCCAGCTGCATTGTTCACATGGTATATTTTCGGAAAGACAATGCCAAAGTAGCAGCTTCCATACCAGTGATCCGGCAATTTGAAATAAGCCTTGTTTCCACATATATAATAAATTCCTGGAAACACAGGTTCTGACCCATTTTTGAAACCCCAACCTCCAATTACCTTGTAATTATGTTCACACTCGCTGGAACCAATGGATACATTGTTATAATAATTAGTCTTTTCTCTATGAAGACAGAGTTTCCCTTTCCGTTTAAAATCCAGCAACAGAGCAGGAGTAACTTCGCTTTGTGAGGTGTTATCCATGTTTTCTGCCCATCTAGGTGTTCTGTCCTTCTCGTCATTTGCCTTTTTCTGAAACTTTTCCCTTCTCTTCTCTGCCATCTTCAAGAACATTTTCTCTTGTGCATGTAAGGAACACGTCAAGTTGTCTCTACGAGCTTCATTCAGATCTATGTCACCTATAGTCAGGAAATATTCCCCCATGTAGCGAGTCACTCCACCAAGGGTATGCACAAGGTTCAGATTCCCTCTAATAGGAAGTTCTGAAAAGATAACGTCAGTGTTCGAGTAATAGTACTGTAAAGTGCTTCTATAGAATAAACTAGCTAAAATACTACAGGAAATTCCATAGGTCAGGGGTAAATGGTGGTATGTCACGCCTTCAGCTACTGAAGTAGGTAGCATCATGCAGACATAGCAATCTTCTATTTCCATAGCTTCTACATAGTGCACTAAAAGGTTTGCGAAAACATTTAAGTGTGTCCTGTTCTTCATTTGGTGATAATGTAGTTCACCCTCATCTGATGCTTCTAAGTCGGGTCGTGTATGTCTCAGTCTCACTGAATTGTCACGTCTTTCTACTCTTCGTGGTGTTTCTTCAGTATGTACAACTTCTGCGTCTTGTGTCGTCAAGTCTGTAGGATATATGTTAGGGTCTTTGCTTATCATAAAAGGTATAAACACTGTTAATCCTATCCATATCATTACTATCAGTGCTACACTACAGATGCATATTTTACAGCATGTCTTGCAACAGCTAAATCTGGACCTTCCAGTGACATTTGAATCAGACATTTTATCTTACAGGTGGCGTTTTCCAACCCCTCTTCGTTTCTTTTCAGCAGAGGTTTTACTTTGCTTCACCTCAAGGAGGGTCTTCGTCAGAACTCCGATTAGCAATGGACCCTTCGTCGCTTTTGCCACAGGCTTCGGGCTCATCAATTTCTTCCAACACCAAATAGGTCCACTCAGGGCTACGATACAGTCTGTTCTGTTTCTTTACTCTGCCGCCCTTTCGGATGGACTTTCCTCGGGCTTCTTTTCCTTCACTTTCAGCCCTTTTTCGGTCCTTTAGTTTTTCTTCGACTGTTTTTATTCTTATTCTTAGTCTTTTTACATATCGGGGTTCATCCTTCTTTTTGATCCTATTTGTAGTCGAGGAAACTTGCTCTTCCTCGTGAACTCTTTTGCTTTTTCTTCTTTGTGGCACTATTGCTTTAGCAGTGTCTTTTTCCCTTCCTGTCTGACTAGTTCCAGGTCTTTCATCTATTTCTTCCGCCTGGTCCTTAAGCTGACCTAGTTCAGGTTTAGACTGTATTTGATCTTCGTTTGTGAGTGATTCACTGGACTCTTCTTCCTGAACACGTTCATCTATTACTAACTGGCCTTGTTCATGCTCTTCGATCTCTTGATTTTCTTCCGCATGAACTTCTGCTTTGACTACTATCTGTCCCTTTCCAGTCTCCTCTGTCTCGAAAGGAGTGTCGATGACTTGATCTGTCCCTACTTGGCCTATTCCCTGATCAGATTTTATGATGGCTTTGATGATCTGACCTTCTCCTTCTTGTTCTGACTCACCTGCACTGTCCCACTCACTACCTAGGTAAGAGTATTTTCGGGTTCTTATTGGATCAAGAACCTGGTCATCAGCAGGAAACCATTCAACTTCTTGACTTGTGCCTGGTAGTTCGATGTCAGCGGGATCCGGACCCTCTTCTGGAGTCTCCTCAGCTGGACTACCTTCGGCTTCAGTCGCGTTTTCTCCAGTCACCTTCTTCGTGTGACTTGCATGGATCCACTTTGGTACACCAGCACACTTCACAGCAGTTGTGGTGACAAGGATCACTTGTCGAGGCCTGCCCCACTTCGGTCCAAGGCAACTCGTCCGGGTGTGTTTCTTTAACACCACCCAATCACCTGGTCTCAGATTGTGTGCTGGAGTTGTAGGCCATTCAACAGCAGTCTCTCCAATCTGGTGAGAGATAGAACGCACTTGGTCACCCAACTGCCTGCAGTACTCTAGCACCATATCATCAGAAATACTTAGCAGTTTGTGTCCAGGTACCCATGCCTGTCGCATCATTCTTCCCATCAGCACTTCATGGGGGCTCAGGCCTGTCTTTCTGTTTGGAATACTTCTCAAGCTCATCAGCACCATGGGCAAAGCTTCTATCCAATTCATTTTTGTGGAGTCACACAGTTTTGCCAGCCTGGACTTGAGAGTGCCGTTTATCTGCTCGACTATTCCAGAAGCCTCTGGATGATAGGCACAGTGCAGCCTTTGCTCCATTTTAAATGCTCTGCAGAGTTCCTTTAGGACTTCGTTTGAAAAATGTCCACCTTGGTCTGTTTCAATTGTCTCTGGAATTCCAAAGCGTGGTATCAGTTCCCTAAGTAATAATTTAGCTACAGTCAGGGCATCATTCTTCTTTGCTGGGTAAGCCTCCACCCACCGGGAAAACAAGCAAACTATGACCAGGACATATCTATATCCTTTGCACAGGGGCATTGTTATGAAGTCTGCCTGCATCCTAATGAAAGGACCTTCTGCTCTCCCAATGGTACTTTGTTCCACTACTGTCTTCTTTCCTGCATTGAACTGTTGACACACTAAACACCTCTGACAAAGTTTGTCTGCTGTGCTCCTGAATTTTGGACTGTAGAACACCTTTTCAAACATACGGCACATGGCATCCCTCCCAATATGTGTTGGTTCATGTATTATCCCTGCCATTGCGGTAACCAGTCGTTCAGGTAGTACAGGCATACCAGTCACGTGGACCACAACACCATCTCCTTCCCTTGGTCGACATCCATCCTGCCTCCACATGTCCTTTTCTTTCCTGTCTGTGGTCTGTTGTAGTTCTCTCAATTCATCCCATGTTCCCAATCTTTCAAACAACATCAGTTGGCAGCTGCTTTCACCTCCCCGTAATTTAATTAGGAGGGACATTTTGTGTCGGGGGCAGTACTGGGCAATTTGGTCAGCATATCTTTTTCCGGCTGTCACCTCGTCATTTCCAGATCGGTGAGCCGCACACTTGACCACAGCCAATTCTTTGGGCAATTGGATGGCTTCTAGTAAGTTTTGTACTGGTTTTCCATTACGAATAGGAGAACCTGAGGAAGTCATGAATTCTCTTTGCAACCAGAGCTGGCTGAAGTCATGAACAACCCCATAACAGTACTGACTGTCAGTATAAACAGTTACTCTTTTGTTTTTCCCTATTTTACAAGCTCTTGTTAGAGCAATGAGCTCCGCTACTTGAGCAGATTTAACTTCGCAAAGATAGGAAGCTTCCAGGGTCTTTTCCAAAGTGACTACAGCATAGGCAGCACTCAAACCTCCATTCTCATGTCTCAAGCATGAACCATCCACAAACATTTTGAGGTCTTCATCAACCAAGGCCACTTCTCTGATATCAGGATGGGGTTTTGTGCTAAATTCAGTCAAGTCTATGCAGCTATGGTCAATTTCATCTCCTGCCTCTGATGGAGCAAGGATTCGCACGTAACGCGACTTGCTCTCTTCATGAACCTCGCCTTAAATCATAACTGTACTAACTCCGATTGTTTGTCATTTATTTGTATTTCCCCAACACACGGGTGTCCCTAGGAGGCTTGCCTATGTGTTTTTCATCGTAATCAAGCTTGCACATTAATAAAATGGCCGCTTTGCAGAAATCCAGTCTGCGCATGCGTCGGTCATACCCATGTGATGTGACGCACTCGCAATCTGGAGGGAAAAGTTCGCACATGCGCATTGTTGCTAAAATGGCCGCTTGTCACTAATCATGCTTCATGCTATCTTAAGCCGCTTTTGTCTATGCATCTTTTCTGCACTAACTCTTAATGCTATCAGTATTATAAAATAAGGGATTAAGAGTAGTTGGTCATGGTGTACAGTGTATTCATTTTATTCTGTGTTATTAATTTGTTTTCGCTTACTTTTCATGTACCGCGTAAATGAGGCCCATGAATTGGGAATGGAATCCATTTTGCAGCTGACGTATCCCTCATCACGTGATCAAAGATCTGGGACGTGCAGCAATGGAACCTGACCAGATTGGCCATTGAAAAGGGGACTGTCCTTTCCAGGCGCACCTTTGCCCTTGAAGATGTGCTATTTGTATTCTGAAATGCGCAACAATGTTGCAAACCTTTTCTTCACTATTGTACTTTCCCACACGTATGCCTGGGAACCCAGATGTTAGGGGGAGGGTAATGTCACGTGAACTTACGTAATAGAAATATAGGTGGTGACAAATGTCTTAAACCACCTCCCTTGACCAATCAGAAGATGGAACTTTGTCATTTTGCAACATTTATGGGTGGTCTTAGGGACTTAAAACTGTATATATAGCCTAGCTTAGCTTAGAGAAATTGTCCGACTTGTCCGACTAGCAGACCTGTCACTGACCCTACGAACTCTATAGGTGCCTGATACAGAGTGCTGCGGAGCATTCTGCCTGAAACTTTCCACAAACTCCAAGGGGTGGAAATTAGTCCTAAGTGCTAAGCGAAGCACTTTGCTGGGAGATTCGAAAACCCAATCGGGGTTATTGGCGGATTCCGTGCAGAAGAGGGGGTAACGCTGGCGTTACATCCGAAGCTGTGAGGGGTTGGTCGTGCCTTGGTGAACCCAGTCCTGACCCAGACCTGAGGGGTATCCTGTCCTGACTGTCCATGAGCTGTACCTGCTCGCCTTCTGGTATTCCCTGAATCCTTGAGGGTCCTTGTCCCGTTCTTTCCCAACTGACCCGTGGCCAGGGTTAGTCCTCATTCTCACCTAGGTAACTATTGGCATAGGTGTCTGTCTATACTATACCCTCAACTTTTCCTCCTCTGATTAAAGCAATCTTGCCTGTGATATTCTCCATATCTCCTTTGAATGTAATTCTATGCAATTGATTATTAGTAAATGTTCCACTCTTACCCATCCTATAGGACATTGTTAAACCCGACTGTTTATCTAGATTGTTCCACTTATTCCCTTTCCCTTAGTATGGTTGCCGTGAAGTTAGAAAGATAGCATAAGGTTTAGGAAGTAGTATATATTTATTAGGTCACACATTTAGGTTTTCCTCACGTCCTTGCCCTAGGTTAAAACTGTATTAGATAAATATTCATTATGATTCATGCCCTATAGTGTTCCCTTTTATTCCATGATACTCACTCTCCTCCAAAGTTATATTCTGGTTCTAATACTTATCATTGATGTATTACTGTGCATTTGCCTGTTTGTAATGGCATTTTTGTCCTAAACTTATACTATATAAAACCCTTAAAACCATCAAGGTGTCTGTGGTCATTATACATTAAAGTAATATTAAAGGTATCAAATGTGTAAGTTAGAAATTTCTTCCTTTTAGGAAAACCCTTATCACCTGTCCACTGCTAGCTCCTGATCTGTCAGGAGTAATGTGCCTGTGGTAAGTCAGGTACATGAATAGTATGTGGTGTAAGAGTCACCCACTCGATTACTGATAGTAGCGTGATAGAGGTTTTTCACCCGGTTCATTTGCAAAACACGGTCATCATATGCA
Source organism: Lissotriton vulgaris (assembly GCF_964263255.1). Classification (NCBI taxonomy): domain Eukaryota; kingdom Metazoa; phylum Chordata; class Amphibia; order Caudata; family Salamandridae; genus Lissotriton; species Lissotriton vulgaris. The sequence goes on along the minus strand of NC_141700.1, from coordinate 133,170,104 downwards.
CGCCAGGGCCCAGTGCGTGGAAAATTTGGTAAACTAGTGACCCGGGTGACCCGCGCGCTCTATCAGTAATTTCTGGTAAGCAGAGGAATGGTTAGGACTAGTAAGATAGGTAGATAAGATAGTTAGAAAATAAACCGTGAAAAATAAATGTGCTGCTAAAATTTTAATATTTATTATGTTACTTAATATTTTATTGCGCAACTGTTTTTGAAATATTTTAATTGTTTTAAGATAAGTTATATATATGTATTGCTGCTAAATATTATATGTTTTGTTAACCAATTGTGTGTGCTTGTTGAATGTTGTCTGAAATCCCCGGGGAATTGTATAACGGATGGTGAGTAGAATCCATCGCGTTTTGAGGTCATTTGTAGGGAGGAAAGGTTAGTGCATGGTTCAAGTGGAACTGGAAGCGCTAATTAGGTCTTTTCAGAAAAACTGAGTGAATGACAGTAACGGGACTGCTGATAGAAACCTTAGTCTGATATCACCTAGTAAGGGTCACACTAAGGGAGTAATAGAGTCATCGGAGCTTGTATGATAGCAAAGGGAAACGCTGACGAACCCCAGGCTTAGTATATATCCCGGAAAGAAGTGGATGAGACTGGGTAATAGCAGGTTTTCTAATGCTTGCGTGAGGGTAGGCAAGAGAAGTCTATCCGAAGTGTATGAAAAGTAGACAGAAGTGGTTTACTTGCAGTAAAAGAAGAACTTTCTATCTCTTTAGAACACTCCTACACAATGGCGAATGTTATACGTTGTTGACTAAAATTAACCATAGTACCTTAGAGAAAATACAAAGTTTCCGTTACCTTGTAAAGGAGGGAGACAGTCGAAGGGCTGCTCTGACGTCACTCCGTGCCGCGCTGGTATTGGTTAAACCAGCGGGTGTGTAGTGAAGCCGAAATTGTAAGGGAGGGGTGAGTGCCTGAGCGTGAGAACGCGTCTCACGAAAAGGCCGCACACCCATTGGTCGAGAACTTTTGCAACCTCTGCACTGATTGGTTGTTGAGAAATTGGAGTCGCGCTAGCATTGGAAGCACAAACGAAGTAAACATTTTCCGCACCGAGCTTATAGATTGTTACGAGCGGTGTATGTGGTACCCTGATTTTCTGTCTGATCCACGAAATCTAGGGTGTCATAAAGAGTTGATGAGCAGAGGCAGACCTCACAACATGTACGGAGGAAAGAGAAAAATGTCATTTGTCAGCAAAATAAAGAATTTCTTCAAAACTGACAAACCCGTACGAACTAGGGAAGGCGTGATCATTCCTCCGCCAAATACTCCAGCCTCTTTCATGATGTTAGAAAAAGGGTATCATACCTGTGTATGGTTAGAGAACTGGGTAAAGTACACTGCGGAGGATGGAGTTTTAGCCTTTCCCATTGATGGTACTTTTAACGGGAGAATCCTATTTAACCTGAGGACCCGAATGAATGAATTACATCCCAGACCTAGATTAACTCAGTATGAAGCTTTAGAGGAATGGGAGATTGAGGCTCTAGAGCGAGACAGACCCCGGATGGACAAAGGAGTGACCCAATGGTATCCAAAAATGGTAAAAGAAACCAAGGAGCAGAAATTGAAACAGTGGAGACAAAATATGATGGTAGAAGGGTTATTCCCCATGTTCGGAGCTAATGAGATGGCGGGAGGGAAGAAATGTACTGAGAAAACCAGACACATGATGCCCCTGGGTGAATCGGAAGATGAGTTCTTAGAGGACTTATTTATGAAAGGTCCCCCGCCTTATAATGAAGACACCAGATCTCAAAGCTTAACTACTCCATTGAGACCTTCAGGAAGAAGAAGCACTAGTGAAGCCGATTCCACAGGGATAGAACAGAAAAGAGCGGGAGGAGAGGGATTTGGTAGACCCGACCCCGTGGTCCCGAATTACAACCCCTTTGGCGAGGAAAGATCAGTTTTATCCACTCCATCTGCTCCAAATATATATCCTTCTCTAGTACCCCAAATGATACAGGATCCCCCCATGAATCGAGTATTACACGAGCAGGAAAGGGATGCCCTGAGAGGACAGCGGAATGATCTCATACATGCCATAGCTCAGATTAATCCAAATCCTGAAGCCCTGACAATTCCAGTAACCATTGGTCCAGTTTTTCCTCTATATGGGGACAGAATGAATACTCCTAAAACTCCAGTCATAACCCCGATGATGCCCCCGCCCAGAAGGGAACCACTCATTATTGATGACCAAGCAAGTGAATGTGAGTCCATGGCTTCCTTGATGGATCTACCTAATAGGGAGCAGGGACCTAGTATGTCTCGAATGGGAACTCAGACTGGGAACAAAGCCGTACTAATAGAATCTTCATCAGGAACTCAAAGTGCGACAGTGGTAACTCCCGAGGAAATAGAAAGATGGACCCGAGAATTAGAAAAGGGAACCCCTCATCCGAAACCACTAGATATTTATAAGCTAAGAATAGAGCTAGAGGAACTAAGCGCAGGAAATGTGGGTTTAGAACGATTGAATGTCCGGGAGGAAGATGAGTTGTTGTTCATGTGCAAACACCTTACCCGGAACGCCAAAATATACTATGACAAATTAATGGACACGGCAGTTTGTATGGGAATAGATATCAGCAGATCCAAGGTACTACAGAAATCCTACAGAGTAGAATTTTCAGACAAAGATCTAGAAAACCTGAATACTGCAGGGAAGAAGACGCAGATCAAAGAACTGATAAACTTAGCACAGAAATGGGGAGATCTAGACAAGTGGAAAGCCAGGTGGGCAAAGAAAAAGGAGGATAGCAAGGAGAGACCACGGACTGCTGAGTACGTCCTGCAAGAAGCTGACAAACCCGAAAAATTATGTCCCATGAGAGAAGTCCCAGGGGGAAAATATGTCCATGTCCCTTGGTCCAGACAAGATATAGTATCATTTACCAATGACTTTCCAAAATTACGGGAGAAACCAGTCGATTGGTACCGACAGGTCGAACGCTTCATAAAAGTTCAGAAATGTCTTCTGAAAGACCTGGATGGGTTTTTCGACATTGTGGTCCCCGTAGACTTGTGGACCGACTGCAAAATTGAAATTGATTGGCCTAGCGAAGAATATGCGAGAGACGAGATAACAGGAGCTCCCGCACCTGAAGTAATGAGGAAGTATGAGCAAGTCATACAGTACCTCAAAAAGAAGGTGCCCGCAAAAGAAACTGATTGGACCCGCATAGATAGAACTACCCAAGAGCGTGATGAATCAGTCCACTCCTATTATGAAAGGTTACTGCAGGTCTTCAAAACTTACAGTGGAATCGATAATGTGGACCTGAAGGATATGACACATTTCTGTTATCGATTTGTGTTAGGATTGAGACCTGAAATATCCCAGTGGATTAGGGATAACAAAATCAGTTGGCAAGGGAAACCCATTGATGATGTTCTCAAATATGCCAAATACTGCGAAGATGAGATCGAGAACAAAAAGAAAGCCCTAAAGGAGAAAGTTATGTGGGCTCAGGTGAAATTAGCTGAACAACAAGAAAAACAGTTAAGTAAAATGACTAACAGTAATAATGCTCCAAATCCGAATGCTGGGGGTGGAGGCAGGCCCCGGGTAAAGATGAGTAGGGAAGAGGCTATGGAAAAATTCCCCTGTCACGGATGTGGTCACATGGGACATTGGAGAGATAAATGTCCGCAATTGCAGGCTGGTAATGTCCCCGTAAATGGTTTAAATCCACAGGTGCAGAAAGAGGGGATCCGAAAGACCCAACAGCAGGTAAATCAACCCCCGGTGCCACGCGCACCTAGACAGAATTATAGGAATCAGGGTCAACAGAATGAAAGGGTTGAAGTGTGGGAAGGAGAGAATGAAAGAAATGCACCCATTCCACAATACCTGTTAAATGATACTTTTCTCTGTGATGATCAATACTGACGGGGCCTGAGAGGGGAGGACAAGGAGTGCGTGCTTGGCGCCTCCTTACCGGTAGACCAGACTGGACCATACATTGAAGGAAAGGTTGAAGGGACAGATGTCACCTTTCTGTTGGACACTGGTGCTACCCGTTCCACTGTGAGAACAGCGGATGTTCCTAACCTACCCCTCTCGGGAGAAGCTATCCAAGTAGTGGGAGTTTCTAATCAAATAATCAGTACTCCGGTAACAGAACCTATGGAAATTTCCATAGGAAATTTCAAGGAAATGCACAGATTTGTGGTCTGTGATTCTAGTCCCGTAAACCTATTAGGACGAGATTTGTTGTGCAAAATGCGTTGCACCATCTTTTGCTCACCAAATGGTGTTGAAATCCAGACCCCAGATGAAGATGGCCTGTATAAATTAATGTTATTGAGGCCCGACACAGACATTAAGCCCATGTCCATTGAAAGTCTACCTGAAGAACTGCAATCAAGCGTAATACCTGAAGTTTGGGATTTCACTGGGAAAGATGTAGGCTTAATGGCAAATGTAGACCCAGTTAAAATAACTATAAAAGCAAATGCTGTATACCCAAATACCAAACAGTATAAAATGAGTGCAGAAGTGAAAGAAGGAGTCGCAAAGGAATTAAACAGATTGCTCAAAGCAAACATCATTCAGGAAGTGATGAGTAGTCCCTGTAATTCACCCATACTTGGAATTAAGAAGCCTAGCGGAAAGTATAGGGTAGTGCAGGACCTGCGCAAGGTAAACCAAATTGTAGTACCTTGCTGTCCCATAGTGCCAAACCCCGCAGTAATACTGTATCAAATTCCTTGGGAGGCGGAATGGTTCACTGTCATAGACTTGTGCCATGCGTTCTTTTCCATCCCATTACAACCAGAAAGCAAATTCCTTTTCAGTTTTGAATTCAACAGCCAGGTCTATGTCTGGAATCGTGTCCGCCAGGGGTACACCGAAAGTCCATCGATTTTCAACCAGATTCTAAAGAAATGTCTTGAATCCTTAGTGCTGCCTAAAGAGTCTGTCCTGGTACAGTACATAGATGACCTGCTGGTAGCATCTAGAAGTCAAGACGACTGTGTAACTGATACCATTGCCTTGCTGAATCACCTAGGAAAGGGAAGACATAAGGTCTCACCAGACAAATTACAGTTCTGCAAAACCTCAGTAAAATATCTGGGGCACCAGATAGAGAAAGGGATCAGGAAAGTCACTACAGAAAGAATTAAAATAATTCGAGAAATGTCACTACCCGTAACCCAGAAAGAAGTAAGGATGTTCCTAGGAGTTGTTGGGTACTGCAGACAGTGGATCGTGGGTTTCGCGGCTATAGCTAAACCCTTGATTAACATGACAAAGAAAGGAGCGGAAGACCCAGTTTGTTGGAATGATGAATGCATGACTGCTTGGGTAACATTGCGAAATTGTCTGTGCACAGCTCCAGCCTTAGGAATGCCTGACTATTCTAAGAACTTTGAACTGTTCTGTGACACGAGAGACAATTGTGCGCTCTCGGTCTTAACCCAGGAACATGGCCTGATTAGACGTCCCGTGGCCTACTTTTCGGCCGCCCTAGATCCAGTGGCTGCTGGATTACCTGGGTGCCTGAAAGCAGTAGCTGCTACCTGTACAAGCCTAGAGCAGAGTGAGAACATTGTGATGGGACATCCTGTCACTGTATTTGTTCCCATTCAGTTGTGATCTTGCTCACCCGAACCAAGACACAGTATCTCACCCCTAGTCGGCTGACTAAGTATGAGAGGATTCTCATTGGTGCAGAAAATGTAATAATTTCCCGATGTAACGTTCTGAACCCTGCCACTCTATTGCCCCTCCCCATTGATGTAGAGGCAGGAGGTGAAATTGACCATAACTGCATAGACTTGACTGAATTTAGCACAAAACCCCGTCCTGATATCAGAGAAGTGGCCTTGGTTGACGAAGACCTCAAAATGTTTGTGGATGGTTCATGCTTGAGACATGAGAATGGAGGTTTGAGTGCTGCCTATGCTGTAGTCACATTGGAAAAGACCCTGGAAGCTTCCTATCTTTGCGAAGTTAAATCTGCTCAAGTAGCGGAGCTCATTGCTCTAACAAGAGCCTGTAAAATTGGGAAAAACAAAAGAATAACTGTCTATACTGACAGTCAGTACTGTTACGGGGTTGTTCATGACTTCGGCCAGCTCTGGTTGCAAAGAGAATTCATGACTTCCTCAGGTTCTCCTATCCGAAATGGAAAACCAGTACAAAACTTACTAGAAGCCATCCAATTGCCCAAAGAATTGGCTGTGGTCAAGTGTGCGGCTCACCGATCTGGAAATGACGAGGTGACAGCCGGAAACAGATATGCTGACCAAATTGCCCAGTACTGCGCCCGACACAAAATGTCCCTCCTAATTAAATTATGGGGAGGTGAAAGCAGCTGCCAACTGATGTTGTTTGAAAGGTTGGGAACATGGGATGAATTGAGAGAACTACAACAGACAACAGACAAGAAAGAAAGGGACATGTGGAGTCAGGATGAATGTCAACCCAGGAAAGGGGATGGTGTTGTGGTCCACAAGACTGGTATGCCTGTACTACCTGAACGACTGGTTACCGCGATGGCACGGATAATACATGAACCAACACCTATTGGGAGGGATGCCATGTGCCGTATGTTTGAAAAGGTGTTCTACAGTCCAAAATTCAGGAGCACAGCAGACAAACTTTGCCAGAGGTGTTTAGTGTGTCAACAGTTCAATGCAGGAAAGAAGACAGTAGTGGAACAAAGTACCATTGGGAGAGCAGAAGGTCCCTTCATAAGGATGCAGGCAGACTTCATAAAACTGCCCCTGTGCAAAGGATATCAATATGTCCTGGTCATAGTTTGCTTGTTTTCCCGGTGGGTGGAGGCTTATCCAACAAAGAAGAATGATGCCCTGACTGTAGCTAAATTATTACTTAGGGAACTGATACCACGCTTTGGAATTCCTGAGACAATTGAAACAGACCAAGGTGGACATTTTTCAAACGAAGTCCTAAAAGAACTCTGCAAAGCATTCAAAATGGAGCAAAGGCTGCACTGTGCCTATCATCCAGAGGCTTCTGGAATAGTCGAGCAGATAAACGGCACTCTCAAGTCCAGGTTGGCAAAACTGTGTGACACCACAAAAATGAACTGGATAGAAGCTTTGCCCATGGTGCTGATGAGCTTGAGAAGTATTCCAAACAGAAAGACAGGCTTGAGCCCCCATGAAGTGCTGATGGGAAGAATGATGCGACAGGCATGGGTACCTGGACACAAACTGCTAAGTATTTCTGATGATATGGTGCTAGAATACTGCAGGCAGTTGGGTGACCAAGTGCGTTCTATCTCTCACCAGATTGGAGAGACTGCTGTCGAATGGCCTACAACCCCAGCACACAAGCTGAAACCAGGTGATTGGGTGGTGTTGAAGAAACATACCCGGAAGAGTTGCCTTAAACCGAAGTGGGGCAAGCCTCGACAAGTGATCCTTGTCACCACAACTGCTGTGAAGTGTGCTGGTGTACCAAAGTGGATCCATGCCAGTCACACGAAGAAGGTGACTGGAGAAAACGCAACTGAAGCCGAAGGTAGTCCAGCTGAGGAGACTCCAGAAGAGGGTCCGGATCCCGCTGACATCGAACTACCAGGCACAAGTCAAGAAGTTGAATGGTTTCCTGCTGATGATCAGGTTCTTGATCCAATAAGAACCAGAAAATACTCTTACCTAGGTAGTGAGTGGGACAGTGCAGGTGAGTCAGAACAAGAAGGAGAAGGTCAGATCATCAAAGCCATCATAACATCTGATCAGGGAATAGGGCAAGTAGGGACAGAACAAGTCATCGACACTCCTCCTCCTGAGCCAGAGGAGACTGGAAAGGGACAGATAGTAGTCAAAGCAGAAGTTCATGCGGAAGAAAATCAAGAGATCGAAGAGCATGAACCAGGCCAGTTAGTAATAGATGAACGTGTTCAGGAAGAAGAGTCCAGTGAATCACTGACAAACGAAGATCAAATACAGTCTACCCCTGAACTAGGTCAGATTAAGGACCAGGCAGAAGAAATAGATAAAAGACCTGGAACTAGTCAGACAGGTAGGGAAAAGGACACTGCTGAAGCAATAGTGCGACAAAGAAGAAAAAGCAAAAGGGTTCATGAGGAAGAGCAAGTTTCCTCGACTACAAACAGGATCGAAAAGAAGGATGAACCCCGATATGTAAAAAGACTAAGAATAAGAATAAAAACAGTCGAAGAAAAACTAAAGGACCAACAACAGGCTGAAAGTGAAAGGAAAGAAGCCCGAGGAAAGTCCATCCGAAAGGGCGGCAGAGTAAAGAAACAGAACCGACTGTATCGAAGCCCTGAGTGGACCTATTTGGTGTTGGAAGAAATTGATGAGCCCGAAGCTTGTGGCAAAAGCGACGAAGGGTCCATTGCTGGTCGGAGTTCTGACGAAGACCCTCCTTGAGGTGAAACGAAGTAAAACTTCTGCTGAGAAGAAACGAAGAGGGGTTGGAAAAAGCCACCTGTAAGATAAAATGTCTGATTCAAATGTCACTGGAAGGTCCAGATTTAGCTGTTGCAAGACATGCTGTAAAATATGCATCTGTAGTGTAGTGGTACTAGTAATGATATGGATAGGATTAACAGTGTTTATACCTTTTATGATAAGCAAAGACCCTAACATGTATCCTACAGACTTGACGACACAAGACGCAGAAGTTGTACATACTGAAGAAACACCACGAAGAGTAGAAAGACGTGACAATGCAATGAGTCTGAGACATACACGACCCGACTTAGAAGCATCAGATGAGGGAGAACTACATTATCCCCAAATGAAGAACAGGACACACTTAAATGTTTTCGCAAACCTTTTAGTGCACTATGTAGAAGCTATGGAAATAGAAGATTGCTATGTCTGCATGATGCTACCTACTTCAGTAGCAGAAGGCGTGACATACCACCATTTACCCCTCACATATGGAATTTCCTGTAGTATTTTAGCTAGTTTATTTTATAGAAGCACTTTACAGTATTATTACTCAAACACTGACGTTATCTTTTCAGAACTTCCTATTAGAGGGAATCTGAACCTTGTACATACCCTTGGTGGAGTGACTCGCTACATGGGGGAATATTTCCTGACTATAGGTGACATAGATCTGAATGAAGCTCGTAGAGACAACTTGACGTGTTCCTTACATGCTCAAGAGAAAATGTTATTGAAAATGGCAGAGAAGAGAAGGGAAAAGTTTCAGAAAAAGGCAAATGACGAACAGAACCGAACCCCTAGATGGGCAGAAAACATGGATAACACCTCACAAAGCGAAGTTACTCCTGCTCTGTTGCTGGATTTTGAACGGAAAGGGAAACTCTGTCTTCATAGAGAAAAGACTAGTTATTATAACAATGTATTCATTGGTTCCAGCGAGTGTGAACATAATTACAAGGTAATTGGAGGTTGGGGTTTCAAAAATGGGTCAGAACCTGTGTTTCCAGGAATTTATTATATATGTGGAAACAAGGCTTATTTCAAATTGCCGGATCACTGGTATGGAAGCTGCTACTTTGGCATTGTCTTTCCGAAAATATACCATGTGAACAATGCAGCTGGAAGCAATGAGATTACTAATGGCTTAGTGCGTAGAAAACGTGAAAGTATAGGAGAAATTATAGGTGATATTTTTAGCGCACTGATACCTGGAATGGGGGTAGCTCTGAATACTCATAGAATCTGCAAATTATCTACAGTAGTGGATCGGTTATCAACTGACACTGCTGCTGGATTTCTGATGATCAATACCGAAATGGTTGCGATCAGATCGATGGTTTTACAGAATCGCCTTGCTCTTGATACCTTATTGGCAAAAGAGGGCGGAGTCTGCAGGATGCTGAGGGCACAACATTGTTGCACTTACATTCCTGATAAAAGTGTCGAAATTAAGAAGTATATAAGAAACATTACTAATTTGGAAAAAGATCTCAAACCATTAGAGGTTGACAGTGCCTGGAAGAGACTGACTGATGGTCTCTCCTCTGTAGGTAGTTGGTTCTCTAACTTAGGTAAAAGTCTTTTATGGAAAATACTGATGCCAATAGTTGGAATAGGTGTGATTGTTCTGATCATATTCATCTGTTGCAAGTGCCAGAGATGCAGAAAATATATAGTGAATAAAAGAGGAAAGCGAAAGGCTGAAGACTTAGAATTAGAAGAATTAAGAAACCAGATATATAAGAAAATAAAGAACAATCATACACACAGAGAGGCGGAGAGAAAGCTCAACAATAAGTTCATTGAGGTTGAGATGGACGAATTGGATGAATGAAGTTGGCATCTGTTTTCATGTGTAGTGATGATAGTAAAATCATCAAAGAGGGGATTGATGGAGCAAGGATTCGCACGTAACGCGACTTGCTCTCTTCATGAACCTCGCCTTAAATCATAACTGTACTAACTCCGATTGTTTGTCATTTATTTGTATTTCCCCAACACACGGGTGTCCCTAGGAGGCTTGCCTATGTGTTTTTCATCGTAATCAAGCTTGCACATTAATAAAATGGCCGCTTTGCAGAAATCCAGTCTGCGCATGCGTCGGTCATACCCATGTGATGTGACGCACTCGCAATCTGGAGGGAAAAGTTCGCACATGCGCATTGTTGCTAAAATGGCCTCTTGTCACTAATCATGCTTCATGCTATCTTAAGCCGCTTTTGTCTATGCATCTTTTCTGCACTAACTCTTAATGCTATCAGTATTATAAAATAAGGGATTAAGAGTAGTTGGTCATGGTGTACAGTGTATTCATTTTATTCTGTGTTATTAATTTGTTTTCGCTTACTTTTCATGTACCGCGTAAATGAGGCCCATGAATTGGGAATGGAATTCATTTTGCAGCTGACGTATCCCTCATCACGTGATCAAAGATCTGGGACGTGCAGCAATGGAACCTGACCAGATTGGCCATTGAAAAGGGGACTGTCCTTTCCAGGCGCACCTTTGCCCTTGAAGATGTGCTATTTGTATTCTGAAATGCGCAACAATGTTGCAAACCTTTTCTTCACTATTGTACTTTCCCACACGTATGCCTGGGAACCCAGATGTTAGGGGGAGGGTAATGTCACGTGAACTTACGTAATAGAAATATAGGTGGTGACAAATGTCTTAAACCACCTCCCTTGACCAATCAGAAGATGGGACTTTGTCATTTTGCAACATTTATGGGTGGTCTTAGGGACTTAAAACTGTATATATAGCCTAGCTTAGCTTAGAGAAATTGTCCGACTTGTCCGACTAGCAGACCTGTCACTGACCCTACGAACTCTATAGGTGCCTGATACAGAGTGCTGCGGAGCATTCTGCCTGAAACTTTCCACAAACTCCAAGGGGTGGAAATTAGTCCTAAGTGCTAAGCGAAGCACTTTGCTGGGAGATTCGAAAACCCAATCGGGGTTATTGGCGGATTCCGTGCAGAAGAGGGGGTAACGCTGGCGTTACATCCGAAGCTGTGAGGGGTTGGTCGTGCCTTGGTGAACCCAGTCCTGACCCAGACCTGAGGGGTATCCTGTCCTGACTGTCCATGAGCTGTACCTGCTCGCCTTCTGGTATTCCCTGAATCCTTGAGGGTCCTTGTCCCGTTCTTTCCCAACTGACCCGTGGCCAGGGTTAGTCCTCATTCTCACCTAGGTAACTATTGGCATAGGTGTCTGTCTATACTATACCCTCAACTTTTCCTCCTCTGATTAAAGCAATCTTGCCTGTGATATTCTCCATATCTCCTTTGAATGTAATTCTATGCAATTGATTATTAGTAAATGTTCCACTCTTACCCATCCTATAGGACATTGTTAAACCCGACTGTTTATCTAGATTGTTCCACTTATTCCCTTTCCCTTAGTATGGTTGCCGTGAAGTTAGAAAGATAGCATAAGGTTTAGGAAGTAGTATATATTTATTAGGTCACACATTTAGGTTTTCCTCACGTCCTTGCCCTAGGTTAAAACTGTATTAGATAAATATTCATTATGATTCATGCCCTATAGTGTTCCCTTTTATTCCATGATACTCACTCTCCTCCAAAGTTATATTCTGGTTCTAATACTTATCATTGATGTATTACTGTGCATTTGCCTGTTTGTAATGGCATTTTTGTCCTAAACTATACTATATAAAACCCTTAAAACCATCAAGGTGTCTGTGGTCATTATACATTAAAGTAATATTAAAGGTATCAAATGTGTAAGTTAGAAATTTCTTCCTTTTAGGAAAACCCTTATCACCTGTCCACTGCTAGCTCCTGATCTGTCAGGAGTAATGTGCCTGTGGTAAGTCAGGTACATGAATAGTATGTGGTGTAAGAGTCACCCACTCGATTACTGATAGTAGCGTGATAGAGGTTTTTCACCCGGTTCATTTGCAAAACACGGTCATCATATGCACGCCAGGGCCCAGTGCGTGGAAAATTTGGTAAACTAGTGACCCGGGTGACCCGCGCGCTCTATCACCTCTACATCAATGGGAAGGGGCAATAGAGTGGCAGGGTTTAGGATATTACATCGGGAGATTATTACATTTTCTGCACCAATGAGAATCCTCTCATACTTAGTCAGCCGACTAGGGGTGAGATACTGTGTCTTGGTTCGGGTGAGCAAGATCACAACTGAATGTGGAACAAATACAGTGACAGGATGTCCCATCACAATGTTCTCACTCTGCTCTAGGCTTGTACAGGTAGCAGCTACTGCTTTCAGGAACCCAGGTAATCCAGCAGCCACTGGATCTAGGGCGGCCGAAAAGTAGGCCACGGGACGTCTAATCAGACCATGTTCCTGGGTTAGGACCGAGAGTGCACAATTGTCTCTCGTGTCACAGAACAATTCAAAGTTCTTGGAATAGTCAGGCATTCCTAAGGCTGGAGCTGTGCACAGACAATTCCGCAATGTTACCCAAGCAGTCATGCATTCATCATTCCAACAAACTGGGTCTTCCGCTCCTTTCTTTGTCATGTTAATCAAGGGTTTAGCTATAGCCGCGAAACCCACGATCCACTGTCTGCAGTACCCAACAACTCCTAGGAACATTCTTACTTCTTTCTGAGTCACTGGTAGTGTCATTTCTCAAATTATTTTAATTCTTTCTGTAGTGACTTTCCGGATCCCTTTCTCTATCTGGTGCCCCAGATATTTTACTGAGGTTTTGCAGAACTGTAATTTGTCTGGTGAGACCTTATGTCCTCCTTTTCCTAGGTGATTCAGCAAGGCAATGGTATCAGTGACACAGTCGTCTTGACTTCTAGATGCTACCAACAGGTCATCTATGTACTGTACCAGGACAGACTCTTTAGGCAGTACTAAGGATTCAAGACATTTCTTTAGAATCTGGTTGAAAGTCGATGGACTTTCGGTGTACCCCTGGGGGACACGATTCCAGACATAGACCTGGCTGTTGAATTCAAAACTGAAAAGGAATTTGCTTTCTGGATGCAATGGGATGGAAAAGAACGCATGGCACAGGTCTATGACAGTGAACCATTCCGCATTCCAAGGAATTTGATACAGTATTACTGCGGGGTTAGGCACTATGGGACAGCAAGGTACTACAATTTGGTTTACCTTGCGCAGGTCCTGCACTACCCTATACTTTCCGCTAGGCTTCTTAATTCCAAGTATGGGTGAATTACAGGGACTGCTCATCACTTCCTGAATGATGTTTGCTTTGAGCAATCTGTTTAATTCCCTTGCGACTCCTTCTTTCACTTCTGCACTCATTTTATACTGTTTGGTATTTGGGTATAAAGCATTTGCTTTTATAGCTATTTTCACTGGGTCTACATTTGCCATTAAGCCTACATCTTTTCCAGTAAAATCCCAAACTTCAGGTATTACGCTCGATTGGAGTTCTTCAGGTAGACTTTCAATGGACATGGGCTTAATTTCTGTGTCGGGCCTCAGTAACATCAATTTATACAGGCCATCTTCATCTGGGGTCTGGATTTCAACACCATTTGGTGAGCAAAAGATGGTGCAACGCATTTTGCACAACAAATCTCGTCCTAATAGGTTTACGGGACTGGAATCACAGACCACAAATCTGTGCATTTCCTTGAAATTTCCTATGGAAATTTCCATAGGTTCTGTTACCGGAGTACTGATTATCTGATTAGAAACTCCCACTACTTGGATAGCTTCTCCCGAGAGGGGTAGGTTAGGAACGTCCGCTGTTCTCACAGTGGAACGGGTAGCACCAGTGTCCAACAGAAAGGTGACATCCGTCCCTTCAACCTTTCCTTCAATGTATGGTCCAGTCTGGTCTACCGGTAAGGAGGCGCCAAGCACGCACTCCTTGTCCTCCCCTCTCAGGCCCCGTCAGTATTGATCATCACAGAGAAAAGTATCATTTAACAGGTACTGTGGAATGGGTGCATTTCTTTCATTCTCTCCTTCCCACACTTCGACCCTTTCATTCTGTTGACCCTGATTCCTATAATTTTGTCTAGGAGCGCGTGGCACTGGGGGTTGATTTACCTGCTGTTGGGTCTTTCGGATCCCCTCTTTCTGCACCTGTGGATTTAAACCATTTACGGGGGCATTACCAGCCTGCAAGTGCGGACATTTATCTCTCCAATGCCCCATATGACCACATCCGTGACAGGGGAATTTTTCCATAGCCTCTTCCCTACTCATTTTTACCCGGGGCCTGCCTCCACCCCCCGTAGTCGGATTTGGAGCATTATTACTGTTAGTCATTTTACTTAACTGTTTTTCTTGTTGTTCAGCTAATTTCACCTGAGCCCACATTACCTTCTCCTTTAGGGCTTTCTTTTTGTTCTCGATCTCATCTTCGCAGTATTTGGCATATTTGAGAACATCATCAATGGGTTTCCCTTGCCAACTGATTTTGTTATCCCTAATCCACTGGGATATTTCAGGTCTCAATCCTAACACGAATCGATAACAGAAATGTGTCATATCCTTCATGTCCACATTATCGATTCCACTGTAAGTTTTGACGACCTGCAGTAACCTTTCATAATAGGAGTGGACTGATTCATCACGCTCTTGGGTAGTTCTATCTATACGGGTCCAATCAGTTTCCTTTGCAGGTACCTTTTTCTTTAGGTATTGTATGACTTGGTTATATTTTCTCATTACGTCAGGTGAGGGAGCTCCAGTTACAGAGTCTCTCTCGTACTCCTCATTGGGCCAATCGATTTCAATTTTACATTCGGTCCATAGGTCTACAGGTACCACAATGTCGAAAAACCCATCCAGGTCTTTCAGGAGACATTTCTGAACCTTTATGAAGCGTTCAACCTGTCGGTACCATTCTACCGGTTTCTCCCTCAGTTTAGGGAAGTCATTGGTAAATGACACTATATCTTGTCTGGACCAAGGGACATGGACATATTTTCCCCCTGGGACTTCTCTCATGGGACATAATTTTTCTGGTTTGTCCACTTCTTGTAGGGCGTACTCAGCAGTCCGTGGTCTCTCCTTGCTATCCTCCTTTTTCTTTGCCCACCTGGCTTTCCACTTGTCTAGATCTCCCCATTTCTGTGCTAAGTTTATCAGTTCTTTAATCTGCGTCTTCTTCCCTGCGGTATTCAGGTTTTCTAGATCTTTGTCTGAAAATTCTACCCTGTAGGATTTCTGTAGTACCTTGGATCTGCTGATATCTATTCCCATACAAACTGCCGTGTCCATTAATTTGTCATAGTATATTTTTGCGTTCCGAGTAAGGTGTTTGCACATGAACAACAACTCATCTTCCTCCCGGACATTCAATCGTTCTAAACCCACATTCCCTGCGCTCAGTTCCTCTAGCTCTATTCTTAGCTTATAAATATCTAGTGGTTTCGGATGAGGGGTTCCCTTTTCTAATTCTCGGGTCCATCTTTCTATTTCCTCGGGAGTTACCACTGTCGCACTTTGAGTTCCTGATGAAGACTCTATTAGTACGTCTTTGTTCCCAGTCTGAGTTCTCATTCGAGACATACTAGGTCCCTGCTCCCTATTAGGCAGATCCATCAAGGAAGCCATGGACTCACATTCACTTGCTTGGTCATCAATAATGAGTGGTTCCCTTCTGGGTGGGGGCATCATCGGGGTTATGACTGGAGTTTTAGGAGTATTCATTCTGTCCCCATATAGAGGAAAAACTGGACCAATGGTTACTGGAATCGTCAGGGCTTCAGGATTTGGATTAATCTGAGCTATGGCATGTATGAGATCATTCCGCTGTCCTCTCAGGGCATCCCTTTCCTGCTCGTGTAATACTCGATTCATGGGGGGATCCTGTATCATTTGGGGTACTAGAGAAGGATATATATTCGGAGCAGATGGAGTGGATAAAACTGGTCTTTCCTCGCCAAAGGGGTTGTAATTCGGGACCACGGGGTCGGGTCTACCAAATCCCTCTCCTCCCGCTCTTCTCTGTTCTATCCCTGTGGAATCGGCTTCACTAGTACTTCTTCTTCCTGAAGGTCTCAATGGAGTAGTTAAGTTTTGAGATCTGGTGTCTTCATTATAAGGCGGGGGACCTTTCATAAATAAGTCCTCTAAAAATTCATCTTCCGATTCACCCAGGGGCATCATATGTCGGGTTTTCTCAGTAAATTTCTTCCCTCCCATCATTTCATTAGCTCCGAACATGGGGAATAACCCTTCTACCATCATATTTTGTCTCCACTGTTTCAATTTCTGCTCCTTGGTTTCCTTTACCATTTTTGGATACCATCGGGTCACTCCCTTGTCCATTCGGGGTCTGTCTCGCTCTAGGGCCTCAATTTCCCATTCCTCTAAAGCTTCATACTGAGTTAATCTAGGTCTGGGATGTAATTCATTCATTCGGGTCCTCAGGTTAAATAGGACTCTCCCGTTAAAAGTACCATCAATGGGAAAGGCTAAAACTCCATCCTCCGCAGTGTACTTTACCCAGTTCTCTAACCATACACAGGTATGATACCCTTTTTCTAACATCATGAAAGAGGCTGGAGTATCTGGCGGAGGAATGATCACGCCCTCCCTAGTTCGTACGGGTTTGTCAGTTTTGAAGAAATTCTTTATTTTGCTGGCAAATGACATTTTTCTCTTTCCTCCGTACATGTTGTGAGGTCTGCCTCTGCTCATCAACTCTTTATGACACCCTAGATTTCGTGGATCAGGCAGAAAATCAGGGTACCACATACACCGCTCGTAACAATCTATAAGCTCGGTGCGGAAAATTTTTACTTCGTTTGTGCTTCCAATGCTAGCGCGACTCCAATTTCTCAACAACCAATCAGTGCAGAGGTTGCAAAAGTTCTTGACCAATGGGTGTGCGGCCTTTCGCGAGACGCGTTCTCACGCTCCGGCACTCACCCCTCCTTTACAATTTCGGCTTCACTACACACCCGCTGGTTTAACCAATACCAGCGCGGCACGGAGTGACGTCAGAGCAGCCCTTCGACTGTCTCCCTCCTTTACAAGGTAACGGAAACTTTGTATTTTCTCTAAGGTGCTATTGTTAATTTTAGTCAACAACGTGTAACATTCGCCATTGTGTAGGAGTGTTCTAAAGAGATAGAAAGTTCTTCTTTTACTGCAAGTAAACCACTTCTGTCTACTTTTCATACACTTCGGATAGACTTCTCTTGCCTACCCTCACGCAAGCATTAGAAAACCTGCTATTACCCAGTCTCATCCACTTCTTCTCGGGATATATACTAAGCCTGGGGTTCGTCAGCGTTTCCCTTTGCTATCATACAAGCTCCGATGACTCTATTACTCCCTTAGTGTGACCCTTACTAGGTGATATCAGACCAAGGTTTCTATCAGCAGTCCCGTTATTTCATTCATACAGTTTTCCGAAAAAGACCTAATTAGCGCTTCCAGTTCCACTTGAACCATGCACTAACCTTTCCTCCCTACAAATGACCTCAGAACGCGATGGATTCTACTCACCATCCGTTATACAATTCCCCGGGGATTTCAGACAACACTCAACAAGCACACACAATTGGTTAATAAAACATATAATATTTAGCAGCAATACATATATAAATTATCTCAAAACAATTAAAATATTTTTTAAAACAGTTGCGCAATAAAATATTAAGGAACATAATCAATTTTAAAAAACAATTTTAGCAGCACATTTATTTTTCACGGTTTCTTTTCTAACTATCTTATTAGTCCTAACCATTCCTCTGCTTACCAGAAATTACTGATAGAGCGCGCGGGTCACCCGGGTCACTTAGATTACCAAATTTCCCACGCACTGGGCCCTGGCGTGCATATGATGACAGTGTTTTGCAACAAACCGGGTGAAAATCTCTATCACGCTACTATCAGTAATCGAGTGGGTGACTCTTACACCACTCACTATTCATGTACCTCACTTACCACAGGCACATTACTCCTGACGGATCAGGAGCTAGCAGTGGACAGGTGATAAGGGTTTTCCTAAAAAGGGAGAAAATTCTACTTTACACATTTAATACCTTTAATATTTCTTTAATGTATAAGGACCACAGACACCTTGATGGTTTTAAGGGTTTTATATAGTATAAGTTTAGAACGAAAATGCCATTACAAGTAGGCAAATGCCAAGTAATACATCAATGATTAGTATCAGGACCAGAATGTAACTATGGATTAAAGTGAGTATCATAGAGTAAAAGGGAACACTATAGGGCATGAATCATAATGAACATTTATCTAATACAGTTTAATCTAGGGCAAGGACGTGAGGAAGACCTAATGTGTGACCTAATAATTTTATACTATTTCCTAAACCTTATGCTATCTTTCTAACTTCACGGCAACCATACTAAGGGAAAAAGGAATAAGTGGAACAATCTAAATAAACAGTTGGGTTGCTACAATGTCCTAAAGGAAGGGTAAAAGTGGAACATTAACTAATAATCAATTGCATGAAATTACATTCAAAGGAGATATGGAGAATATCACAGGCAAGATTGCTTTAATCAGAGGAGGAAAGTTGAGGGTATAGTATAGACAGACACCTATGCCAATATTTACCTAGGTGAGAATGAGGACTAACCCTGGCCACGGGTCAGTTGGGAAAGAACGGGACAAGGACCCTCAAGGATTCAGGAAATATCAGAAGGTGAGCAGGTACAGCTCATGGACAGTCAGGACAGGATACCCCTCAGGTCTGGGTCAGGACTGGGTTCACCAAGGCACGACCAACCCCTCACAGCATCGGATGCAACGCCAGCGTTACCCCCTCTTCTGCACGGAATCTGCCAACACCCCGATTGGGTTTTTCGAATCTCCCAGCAAAGTGCTTCGCTTAGCACTTAGTACTAATGTCCACCCCTAGGAGTTTGTGGAAAGTTTCAGGCAGAATGCTCCGCAGCACTCTGTATCAGGCACCTATAGAGTTCGTAGGGTCAGTGACAGGTCTGCTACTCGGACAAGTCGGACAATTTCTCTAAGCTAAGCTAGGCTATTTATACAGGTTTAAGTCCCCAAGACCACCCATAAATGTTGCAAAATGACAAAGTCCCATCTTCTGATTGGTCAAGGGAGGTGGTTTAAGGCATTTGTCACCACCTATATTTCTATTACGTATTTCACGTGACATTACCCTCCCCCTAACATCTGGGTTCCCAGGCATACGTGTGGGAAAGTACAATAGTGAAGAAAAGGTTTGCAACATTGTTGCGCATTTCAGAGTAAAAATAGCAGGTCTTCAAGGGCGAAGGTGCGCCTGGAAAGGACAGTCCCCTTTTCAATGGCCAACCGGCCAGGTTCCATTGCTGCACGTCCCAGATCTTTGATCACGTGATGAGGGATACGTCAGCTTCAAAATGGTTCCCATCCCCACTTCAAGGCCCTCATTTACGCGGTACATGAAAAGTAAGCGAAAACAAATTAATAACACAGAATAAAATGAATACACTGTACACCATGACCAACTACTCTTAATCCCTTATTTTATAATACTTATAGCATTAAGAGTTAGTGCAGAAAAGATGCATAGACAAAAGCGGCTTAAGATAGCATGAAGCATGACTAGTGACAAGCGGCCATTTTAACACCACTGCGCATGAGCGAACTTTTTCCCTCCAGATTGCGAGTGCGTCACATCACATGGGTATGACCGACGCATGCGCAGACTGGATTTCTGCAAAGCGGCCATTTTATTAATGTGCAAGCTTGATTACGATGAGAAAACACATAGGCAAGCCTCCTAGGGACACCCGTGTGTTGGGGAAATACAAATAAATGACAAACAATCGGAGTTAGTACAGTTATGATTTAGGCGAGGTTCATGAAAGAGAGCAAGTCGCGTTACGTGCGAATCCTTGCTCCATCAATACTACTGATGAAGCGGGCTTCAGAAAATATTTTATTCTGACTTGTGGATTCAATTCCCCATAACATGAACTAAAGCAATTAATGAACTGTTGCATGATTTGTTTAATTAACTCAACCTAGATTAAGTTTGCACCACACATATACACGCGGGAAACTAATTACATGTGCTCTTGTTGCATTTGCAAGTCTGTTTTTGTAACACATTATTAATATTGTCCTGTTTGTTATGTCTGTCCTATTGTCTTTGTCACTATTAATATGCAGCTGATCATTCATGGCATGTGCTTATTTTATGTGCTTACATGTATGTCTTATGTTGTGTTTGTCTGTCTGTGTATCATTTAATTATCTTTTTATTCTTTCAGAAACATAAAGCTGGATTACATGAAGAGTGGTGGATATTTTATGTGCTGCTTTAAATGTTTGCTTTTGCTAAATGTCTTTTTATCAGTGGGTTAATTAATAATTAGCAAGGGACTGGGTGGTACAGAAGGGTTTGCTTTACTTGAATTAATCACTCTTTTTGTGTTTGTTTAAATATTAGCTCAAGAGTGAGATGAGGCCTAGTCTTTGCTTTTGGAGAAAAGTTGGTCGGCCTGAACTGAGCAGAAGCTGGAGCCAGGCGTACACGTTGAAAACTTTCCATACAAGAGTTTATTGAACTTACTTCTCGTGGCTCTGACTTATAAAAAAAAAGAGGCTCTAACAATGGAGCTTATTTCCATGGACTGCTCTGAATGTTCTTATTCAAGGCCGAGGAAGTGACAGGCATGAATCTGCCGAGCTTTAGGTGGAAGTAGATTGGCAACTTTTTGTTGCAAAACCTCGGAAGCTGATGTCACTCTATGGACAATGGCATAGTGACGCGCATATTCTCGGGACTGGTAGCTGTGGTGGCCTTACAGCCATCATCCAATCATAGTGCTGAACTTTTCTAAAGTATTACATTTAGTTAGTTTTGAGAGCGAAAAATGATATAAAATTGGCTCTCTTGAGGGGTTTGGGACTGTCTTTTCCAGAGGGGCGAAGCGCTGTCGGATTGCCTTGGGATTGTAAGCATTCAACTGTTCATTATTTGTTTCTCTTTCAGGTTAGAAAACTAACTTAGAGAAAATGATTATGATTTCTTAAATTCATCATTTTGATCAATTCTAACTTGACAGCTTACATTGTGCCAATGATTATGTGACTTGAATTAATAAAACTAAATGCTTGATTTTAATAAAGAGAGTTAATAAAGATTTTTCAATTATGAATTTTAAAAATAAACTTTTCAAAATGACAAGCTGGTCTTGTTTATTGTAGATAGTTTATTGCTTAAAGTCATACAACATAATGATCCATTCACCTCACTCTCTATGTTTTATGGGCCTGGTATTGATTGGTAAGTGTGATAGTGGATTGTGTCATCATTTATAAAGAATTTTAGTTATTGGGCTTCATCAATTTGGTAGCATCAGACGGTTATATGTTGTTTTTGACATGCATGTTACATATATGTTGGTATAGACATAGGATTGATGTTTAACAACTGTTAAGTTTTTTGATTATGTCAGAGTGTTATATGTTGTCTTAAGGAATTTTTCCAGCAGTGTGAAAGATTCCTGGTTAATTGCCGGCAAGGTAGTGTGACTAGAAGAGTTACACAGTGCATTTGTCTGTTTCAAAATTGTGGTATAGAATATATCACGTGTTGTGGACGTACAACACAAGTTTAGGGACCTTAGATTGCATGGTTAAATGAATAGTGAGGATTGCCTATGAAATTGTAGCATTAAGCAGAGGGACCTGGTGAGCCTGGTATAAAGCTTTCTGTGAGGAGAATAGTAGGATTTATCCAAGCTTGAGAGAAGGGTGAGAGATAGCGTAGCGTCGTCTATTTCTTATCAACGCCTGATGTTTTCTGTGGTTGGTTCAAGTCCTGCCAAGAATTCATGTGTGTATGAGCAGGGTTTTCTTGTTTGAAAGTGTGTGAATGGTTTGTAAAACTGAAGGGTAGGGTAAGAATTACTCTACTAGCAATTGAAACTATTCTGTGAGAATAGCGTCGTCTATTCCACACTGAGAATACTTGAATGAATGTTTAAACCTATCTTTTTGTTAGAGAAGCAGACAAATGGTTTGTTTTCATTGTTGTTATTAATTGCGTTTTTATAAAATGATTGGAAACGTTTTTTGAGCCTCATAGTAAAGAATATGCTATTTTAGGGTATTGTAAAGTGTTTTGCGTCATTTAAATGCATTTAGAAGCATTGTGTGCTATTAAAATCCTTTAAAAAGTGCCCCGATCGAAAATTCTGAAGGGAGGGGCTGTTTTAGGAGTAAAGCGTGTGGGGAGAAAGCCTGCAGCCACAGCTGCTGCATGCGTCAGAGCCTGCCGTGCTCTGATTGGTTTAAATCCCTGGAGTGTCAGAGCAAGCGCTCCCATTGGTCGAAGCGCGATCAATATTTAAAATACTGTTATGAGTATTTTTCATTTTATTCTTTTCTCTTAAATTGCGCTATTTTAGAAAATAGTGATTTGATTAGTAGTGTAATTTTGTGGGCTTGACTCATCCTTAGCTCACACGCGGTGTTGTATGGTGTCGGAATTGGTAGCACGAGCTTCTTGCTGTTTGTGCTCCCTCTTTTGACAAAATAAGTTTGAGCCCCCTTATCTTCCCAACGCGCCTGCCTATACACGCTGGCAGATTGTTTTCTGCCAAGTTAGTGTTATTTTTGATGAAATCTGTGTCCCGAGTATTTTGTGAAGGAGGGGGGCTGGAGCGAGTGGGAGAGCTGCCTGCAGCGGCTGTCTACGTCAGCCGCCGCGCTCTCATTGGTCCAAAGGCCGACGCGTCATACACGGAGCCGCGCTCTGATTGGGCGAAGCTCCGTGTGTTGTGCGAGGTCTGAAGCTCTGTGCAAGTCACGAAGGAGAGCCGCGCTCTCATTAGGCGAGGCTCTGGCGATCTCTGTGTATGCATATGGTTTAATTAGTTGTACTTCTTTGGCCTGCTCGCCTTGGTCGGCTTTAAAATATACACGAAGGGGCCGCCCTGTGATTAGTGAAGGTCCCAGCGCGTCATACAAAGGTCGCGCACCCATTGGTTATTGACGCGCAGCGTCATACAAGGGCCGCGCCCTTATTGGCTGAGGCTTTCGAGTCATCTGCGTGTTGTGTAAATTCCTTTGGGGTTTTTCAGGAGCGCGTGTGGTGAAAGATTGACACGCTCTCGTTTACAGTAGGGTCGCACACCCATTCCTGTTAGTCTCAGTAGGTAGAGCAGCTGCGCTCTGATTGGTTGAGGAGGCTTCGTGAGCTATTGGGCGAGGCTCCGTGAGGCGAGGTTTTCCATTGCAGTGCATCCCGAGTGTCACAAAGGAGTTGGCTGTGACGTGTGCAGTCACGTGTTGTGATCTGATTGGTCATAGCATCGTGTAGACAGACTTTCTCATCCTCCTTTAAGAGAAAGCTGGTGAGCGTAGTGGAATCGCCAGAAAAGTGTTTAAATATCAGATTGGATAAGTTTATTTTGTTTATTTCTCAAGAAGAGGCTAGCTCTGTCCTGATTGGCTAAGGACACTGCAGTGTCATAGAGAGGCCGCGACCGGATTGGTCGAGACTCGGTGGGCATTCTGATTGGCTGAGCGCTGTGCAGCCACACGCTGATTGGGTGAAATACTCGTGCTGATGCACATTGTTTACTTTTAGCTGAAAAATTAGTTTTCCCACGCTATTAATGCCCAAAGCTTCATTTCTTTTAAATTTTAAAATTATTTTTGATATTTACCACTGTTAATTAGTAAATAATATAGCAACAGATACCCTGATTAGGACAATAGCAGCAAATGTGATTAAAGTAAGGACATTAATTATTTAATTAGTACAATATTAGATAAAAACAGTTGTTTAGAGTTACAAATAAAATTATAATATTTATAGCTTTTGATAAAAGAGCATTAAAAATACAAACATGAGTTATTGGGATGATTATAAAAAAAAGCCTACATGGTTTCAAAAGGTAAAAAATTATTTTAAACCTGACAAGAAAATTGAGACACGTGGTGGTAAATTACTTCATAAGTACAAAACACCTGCAGCCTATATGGAAGGTGAATATGGTTATCATACTGTAATTTGGTTTGATAACTGGATGCAGTATACCAAAAAGGATGGTGTACTAGCCTGGCCAGAAGATGGGTCATTCAATATGAAAGTTTTACAAAATCTGAGAAGAAAGATGATGGATCTTGTGCCAAAGCCAAGACCTACACAATTTGAAGCCTTAGTTGAGTGGGAGGTTGAGATGATGGAACTTGAACGTGAAAGCAAGTGTTCAGCACCTAAATATTCAAAATATGTTGTAAATAAAGAAACACATGAAGATAAAGTGAGACGCTGGAGAAAGGCAGACATGTATGATGGTCTGTATCCTATAAGAATAATGATTAATGAAGATTTAGAACAAAAGACAGCTGGAAGAAGAATTGATGAGGAATTAGATGATGCAGTTTTAGAAGATATTTATGCCACTAAACCTAAACCGCCACCTTATCAAGGAGGTTCTCAATCTACCCCGAGAGTCTCTACAGAAGCTTCTCCATGTGCACCACCTAGAAAAGTTGAGGAAGGTTCTCCCAGATTTTTAAAATTACCTGAAAGGGTAGGCTCAGTAAATAATTGTAGTACACCTAAAAGAAGCAGAGTTGCTTATCAAGATTTAATTGAACAATTGACAAAAGGCATGGAAGCAGTTACAGTACCAGTAACTATTGGTCCTGTAGTACCAGTTTTTGACCAAGGAGATAATAGACAAACAGCCTTATCAGTTCCATTAAATGCTGAAATTCAAAAGGTTGCTGAAAAATTATATTCAGAACTTTCAGAGATTCATAGAGAAAAATCTATGATGCCAAATTTAACACTGCATGGAAGTTTATCAAGTTCGCAAACACCAACTGTGGCAGATTCAGACTCAGGTTTGTCAGAAAAAAGTTTAAACAGAACAGAATTATCTCAAAATGGAATGTCCCCTGAAGCTCCTGATTATAAAAAGCTTGATGTAGCTAAATTAAAAGCTGACCTGGAGGAATTAATCATTGGCACAATTGGTACTGATAATTTGAAGTTGTATCAGGATGATGAATTATTGTTTATTTGCAAAAGTATTCAGTGGAAAACTAAAAACAGGTATGAACAACTGGAAGAAATGGCTGCTGAGTCAGAAATTGATTTGAGCAAACAAAAACATTTACAGAAACATTACAGGGTGGATTTCTCTGAGAGGGACATTGATAATTTAAATGCTGCTGGAAGAATAACTCACATAAGAGAATTAATAAGTTTTCTCAGAAAATTAGGTGAATTAGGTAAATGGAGAATAAAATGGTCAAAGAAAGAACAAGATAAAAGACTAAGAAATGATGAAATTTCTGAATTTCCAATGAGAGAAATAGCTGGAGGAGGGTATGTGCATGTTCCTTGGTCCAGACAGGATATTCTCCTGTTTACCAATGATTTTCCACGTTTAAGGGAGAAACCAGTGGAGTGGTACCGACAGGTAGACAGATTCATAAGGGTGTCAAAGGTTCTGTGGATTGATCTGGATGGATTCTTTGACATTGTTGTTCCATCAGATCTTTGGACAGAATGCAAGATTTCTGTAGATTGGCCAAAAGAAGAACCTGCCTGAGATAAAATTACAGGTGCCCCATCAAAAGATGTCATGGATCTTTATAAGAAAGTAATTTATTGGCTGAAAGGGAAAATTCCCCCAAAAGAAGTGGACTGGGTTAAAATAGACAGAACAAATCAGGAACCAAAAGAATCAGTTCATTCATTTTATGAAAGGTTACTGTTAGTCTTTAAACAGAACAGTGGCTATGAAAAATTAAGTGAAAAAGACATGAGTCACTTTATATACAGATTTGTATATGGCCTGAGACCTGAAATTGGTGACTTGATTAGAAATGGAATTGTTTGTTGGCAATCATTATCAGTTGATGACATCCTGAGAAAAGCAAAATATTGCAGTGATGAGATAGATGCAAGGCAGAAGAGTCTTAAGGAGAAGGCAATGTGGGCACAGGTGAAGGTAGCTGAGCAGCAACAACAACAACAGTTAGGCTCTATGCAACAGGGAAAGTTCAAGGGTAATTTTAATAATTCTAAGCCAAAATGTAATGTAAATGTTGAAGAGCTAAAACAAAAGCTCCAATGTTTTAATTGCGGCGAAATTGGACACTGGAAGCGAGAGTGTAAAAACCCGTCCAGAAATTTACAAAATAATTCATTGAATACACAGGTGCAGTGTGAGTTAAGTCCGCAGCAACAGCAACAGCTACAACAGCAACTGAATGAGTTAAGTCAGCAGCGACAGCTACAGCGACAGATAGTGAACCAGACACAGCAAAGCCAGTTTCAGCAACAAAATCAGGCACAGCAGAATCAAATTCAACAGAATCAGTTACCTCAAGCACCATTCCCTGGTAGTGCTAACACACAGAAATTTTCTCCTGAAACAGGTTTCTGTGGAAATAATTCGGTTAAAAATGTGTCAAAAGTTAACATGACAAATGCTTCTCAATTTTGGTTAAGTGACAAAGAGGTGAGTGATTCATCAGAGGATTACTCATGATGGTGCCTGAGAGAGGAGGAAGAGTGTGTGCTTGGACCCACTCTTGAGGTAGATCAGTCTGGTCCATTTGTTAATGGTAAAGTAAATGATAAAGATATCACTTTGCTTGTGGACACAGGTGCTACCCGTTCTACTGTTAGATCAGCAGAAATAGAAAACCTTCCTCTCTCGGGTGAAACAATTCAAGTTGTAGGTGTAGCTAATCAGCAAATTAAAACAAGTTTGACAGATCCAGTAAAAGTGGAGATAGGCAACTACAAAGATAAACACAGATATCTAGTTTGTGACAGCAGTCCTGTGAATCTGTTGGGTCGTGATATATTATGCAAAATGAATTGCAGAATATATTGCTCACCAGAAGGTATTGAAATGCAAACAGCAGAAGAAGATGGGCTTTATAAATGGACTATGATGATGATGGAAGAAGAAAAACACCAATATTTCCTGTATTTGATAAAAATGATTTGCCAGAAGAGCTCAAAGAGCCAGTTAATCCAGCAATTTGGGACCTAACAGGAAATGATATGGGTCTTATGAAAAATATTGATCCAGTAAAAATCACTGTTAAGCAGGGAATTGATTTTCCAAATGTTCCTCAATATAAAATGAAGGCAGAGACAATTGAAGGTGTCATTCCTGTGATTGAAAAATTCATAAGTCAAGGAGTGTTAAAAGAAATTGAAAGCAGCCCATGCAATTCACCAATTATGGGTATTAAAAAGCCGAATGGAACATACAGAATTGTTCAAGATTTAAGAAAAATTAATCAGATAGTTGTTCCCTGCTGTCCCATTGTTCCAAATCCTGCAGTAATTCTTTACCAGATTCCACATGATGCAGAATGGTACACGGTCATTGACCTGTGTAACGCCTTCTTTACAGTTCCATTACATCCAGATAGCCAGACAATTTTTGCTTTTAGGTTCCAAAATAGGATCCTAGCATGGTGTTGTATCCCTCAAGGGTATACTGAGAGTCCATCTATCTTTAATCAATTATTAAAGAAATCCCTGGAAGATCTAGTATTGCCTGGTAATTCCACATTGGTACAGTACATTGCCGATTTGCTTGTGGCAGCCAAAACACGAGAAAATTGTGTTACTGATACCATTACCCTGTTAAATCGTTTGGCAGATGAGGGACATAAAGTCTCACCAGCAAAATTGCAGTTTTGTAAACAAGAAGTGAAATATCTTGGTCACAGAATTGCAAAGGGAACCAGAAAGGTGACAGTTGAGAAAATTAAAATGATTCGAGCAATACAACCACCGACAACACAGAGACAGGTGAGAATGTTTCTAGGAATGGTTGGTTACTGTCGACAATGGATTAGTGGGTTTTCAGTCATTGCAAAACCACTTCAGAGATTAACAAAGGCAGATATAAAAGATCCAATCAAATTGTCAGAAATTGAGCTGGAAGCTTTTGAGCAGTTAAAAAAGAGCTTATGTGGAGCTCCAGCTCTGGGTATGCCAGATTATGAGAAGGAATTTGAACTCTACTGCAGTGAAAGAGAAGGTTGTGCATTGTCAGTCCTTATTCAGAGGCATGGAAACTTGAGAAAACCAATTGCATACTTTTCAGCTGTTTTGGATCCTGTTGCAAAAGCTTTGCCAGGTTGCTTAAAAGCAGTGGCCGCAACAAGTGTAAGTCTAGTAAAGTAGAGTCTAATCATGAGAAGCATGCTGGCAAGTCCAGTAGAGTTATTAATCATGATCCAGTGTCTCATCAAGATAGATCTATTGGTGATTTTTCAACCAATTCATTTTCAAGGCTTTTATCTGAATATGTCAAAGTAATGAATGTCAAAGATTGCTATGTGTGCGTAAAATTACCCGCTTCTGTTTCTGAAGGAGTGACATATAATATGTTACCTCTCACTTATGGCATTACCTGTAGTGTGATTGCTAGCCTGTTCTATCAAACTGGTCGTCTGGAGTATTATTACTCAGACTTTGATGAGGTTTTTGCAAATCTCAAAATTGTAAATAGCTTAAACAAAGTAAGGCCTGCGAAGCAGATGAGGGAATTCTTTTTAGTTACTAATGAACTAAACTATGAATACGCCTATAGAAATAATTTAACATGCAAAATGAGAGCTGAAGAAAAGACTTTCCTTAACATGGTTGAGGAGAGAAGGGCTGTTTACAAAAGAAATGAACAACTAAAACATGCTAAATCCAAATACTGGCAGTTAGAAGATGCTAAGTTAAATGGTGTTAATACTAATGCAGCGATTAATATAGATGAACCAGTTAGCGGTAAATATTGCATTAGAAGAGATAATACCCTTTATGATAATCTTTTTGTGGGTGCTAGTCAATGTGAAAATACTTATCGTATTGAAGGGGGATGGGGATTCAAAGGTGGAAAGGATCCAATTTTCCCTGGAATTTATTTTATTTGTGGTAATAAGGCATATTTTAGCCTCCCGGACCACTGGTACGGGACATGTTATCTTGGCCTGGTCTTTCCAAAAATATTTCATGTTGACAGAAATGAAAAGGGTACCTTTGAATTTGGTGAACACTTGAATCAGAATAGGTACAAAAGAGAAAGTTTCACTGAAATCCTGGGAGACATTTTTGGTGCTGTTATTCCTATGGTGGGGATTACAATGAATTCCATTAAAATTAGAAAAGTTTCCACAATTGTAGATAGGTTGTCAACTGATACTGCAAGTGGTTTCCAATTGGTTAGCACAGAACTTGTTGCTACCAGAAGTATGGTTATGCAGAATCGTCTTGCTCTAGACATTCTGCTTGCAAAAGAGGGTGGAGTCTGTGGGGTCTTGCATGTCCAACATTGCTGTACTTATATACCTGACAAAAGTCGGGATATAGAGTTACTTGTTAAAAATATTACGCATTTCCATGAAGAAATAGAACCCATGGAGGAAGAGACTTTTACTGAGAAAATTGGGAAGAGAATGGAGGTTATTAAAGATTGGTTTTCAGAACTTGGCAGATCAATATTAGGCAAAGTGCTCTATCCAGTAATTGTCATTATTATAATGATAATGCTGCTAAAAATTAGTTGTTTGATCCACAAGAGGAGGAAGCATCAGAATGAAAAGAGAAGGATTTATAAACTCAGAAAGGAACAAGAAAAGGAATATGAATTAGAAGAAATGCGAAGAGTTCAGTTTGATAGAGATAATCAGACAGCTGAAACAGGGGTTTAGGGAAACTAATATCGAGAGAATTCAGTGTGTGTTGTCTCTAAAATGGGTAAAAAAAAATCTACATTTTTTTGTGTGTTGTTTGGTGATTTTAAAATCACCAGATGAGGGAGTTGATGAAGCGGGCTTCAGAAAATATTTTATTCTGACTTGTGGATTCAATTCCCCATAGCATGAACTAAAGCAATTAATGAACTGTTGCATGATTTGTTTAATTAACTCAACCTAGATTAAGTTTGCACCACACATATACACGCTGGAAACTAATTACATGTGCTCTTGTTGCATTTGCAAGTCTGTTTTTGTAACACATTATTAATATTGTCCTGTTTGTTATGTCTGTCCTATTGTCTTTGTCACTATTAATATGCAGCTGATCATTCATGGCATGTGCTTATTTTATGTGCTTACATGTATGTCTTATGTTGTGTTTGTCTGTCTGTGTATCATTTAATTATCTTTTTATTCTTTCAGAAACATAAAGCTGGATTACATGAAGAATGGTGGATATTTTATGTGCTGCTTTAAATGTTTGCTTTTGCTAAATGTCTTTTTATCAGTGGGTTAATTAATAATTAGCAAGGGACTGGGTGGTACAGAAGGGTTTGCTTTACTTGAATTAATCACTCTTTTTGTGTTTGTTTAAATATTAGCTCAAGAGTGAGATGAGGCCTAGTCTTTGCTTTTGGAGAAAAGTTGGTTGGCCTGAACTGAGCAGAAGCTGGAGCCAGGCGTACACGTTGAAAACTTTCCATACAAGAGTTTATTGAACTTACTTCTCGTGGCTCTGACTTATAAAAAAAAGAGGCTCTAACAATGGAGCTTATTTCCATGGACTGCTCTGAATGTTCTTATTCAAGGCCGAGGAAGTGACAGGCATGAATCTGCCGAGCTTTAGGTGGAAGTAGATTGGCAACTTTTTGTTGCAAAACCTCGGAAGCTGATGTCACTCTATGGACAATGGCATAGTGACGCGCATATTCTCTGGACTGGTAGCTGTGGTGGCCTGACAGCCATCATCCAATCATAGTGCTGAACTTTTCTAAAGTATTACATTTAGTTAGTTTTGAGAGCGAAAAATGATATAAAATTGGCTCTCTTGAAGGGGTTGGGACTGTCTTTTCCAGAGGGGCGAAGCGCTGTTGGATTGCCTTGGGATTGTAAGCATTCAACTGTTCATTATTTGTTTCTCTTTCAGGTTAGAAAACTAACTTAGAGAAAATGATTATGATTTCTTAAATTCATCATTTTGATCAATTCTAACTTGACAGCTTACATTGTGCCAATGATTATGTGACTTGAATTAATAAAACTAAATGCTTGATTTTAATAAAGAGAGTTAATAAAGATTTTTCAATTATGAATTTTAAAAATAAACTTTTCAAAATGACAAGCTGGTCTTGTTTATTGTAGATAGTTTATTGCTTAAAGTCATACAACATAATGATCCATTCACCTCACTCTCTATGTTTTATGGGCCTGGTATTGATTGGTAAGTGTGATAGTGGATTGTGTCATCATTTATAAAGAATTTTAGTTATTGGGCTTCATCACTACCCAGACACCCAATAGAAGGAAATAGGATCTCTGCTTTAGGCAGATTGAAATCCCGTTTTATTATGCAGGCCGGCTGTTTGATCCCCCTGGGAATGAACAATGATGAGGAATTGCACTCACATTTATAGATAGAATTGAGCAATCTTCCCACCCAACACAGTCTCAGACTAGTTTTAACATTTGATCTTCAACAGTAATGTTATCAACTTCCTTTTTCCTTTCCTTTTCTTATTTGATAATCTTCAGTCCTGAGATATTAATTGTGTTATTCATTTTGCAGAATGCATGAACGTCCAGAATGAAGAATTAACTGGGAGAATTGCACCTAGTAAGTTAATCTGGATGAAGCAGGCTTTCCCACCTATAGAAACTTTTTTCTTCACCTTAGAGGAGTGGTAGGAATGAATGACATCAGACTAACTGAAGGCTACATTTGAGTATGCTGGAATTTGCCCCATAGGCTACTATAGCCAGGAAGCACAAAATGTTCCTTCTCCTACAGTATTAATTTGTGTTTAAAAAAATAGGGATGGGGGGTTAATGCACTACCTTTCCCCTCTTTTCCATTCCAGATTTTGAGAACGATTGCTCAAGAAAAGACTGACTTTTGTTGATAATTAACTTTGAATGCAAAGGAACTTAACCTGTATTCGCTGTCATGTTGTTGGATATATGGACCTCATGGCCCCCACAATGAGTGACGCAGCAACTTCTGGAGGAATGGTTGTGCAGACACAAATAAACCAATAGTGATGGACCTTGGGTAAGGTAGTTTACACCCACCTTAGATGCTAATTAATTCACGCAAAAAACAGGACTGTTTTCAATAAAAAACAAGCATTTGCAATGCAGTAGGTCTCGCATTAGGAAAGTTTGAGCTATTGGTATTGTAAATGAAAAATTTTGCATTTATGTGTTGGTTTTGAAAATAGCGAAATTAATAGCTTTGTCATTTACAATGCCCATAGTTTTAACTTTCGCAAATGTGACACCTATAGCATTTGTAATGCAATATGTGTTGTATTTACGTGACTTAGATGTATTGATATTACAAATAACTATGGCTTTAATTTTTTTTAAATAATTAATACTTAAATAAAAGCTATTGTAATTTATAATGGCAATAGCTTAAACTTTTGTGAATAACTTTTGTGAAGATTATGTTCGGTGTATTTTATTGTGACAAAAATCCAAGAACAGAAGTGAAATATTAACATCTTTTTGTGACATTTGTAATAAAGCTTGAAACATTGAGAGAACATATTTGAACCAGTTGTTGTTGAATGGTTGCACAGATTGATGCTGTGGTGGCGACGAGTGATGCTGTGGTGGCGACGAGTGATGCTGTGGTGTTCAGAGATGCTGTGGTAGCGCATATTGATGTTGTGGTACCCCTGAGTGATGCTGTGGTGGTGCGATAGACTGAGTGCGATAGCTATATAGAGTGAGGG